>NC_068918.1:12218172-13454982 GCF_023091745.1 Budorcas taxicolor | reverse complement strand
GTTAATGATTGGGAGGATAGTAGACTTGTCATTTTGCATCCACTTACTCATGGTTTCTTCTTTGGCCTGGGGGTGTGAACCTTTCCCCCTTGGATATAGCCAAGTTTGGATCGCCAATCACCATGTTCTTTTCCTGTCTTCCCTACTAGTGGAGTTGGCACATGTCCCAGCCAGACCAATATGATGCTCACTCTGGAATTTCAGTCTTGACCAAGTGGCTGGAATGATTGGCTGCTGATTTGCTCAATGGCTGGGTCCTGACCAGATTGCTCCTTGCTTGGTTCTAACAACTCTGGGACTGAAATTTATCTAGATCTCTTCCTTTTAAAGCCCAATTCTCTAGTTTACCTTTCAATTCTGTAAATTACTTCTTATCTTTACTGCAAATTCCTTTTCCGATTATCCAGTTGTCAAACCCACTTTCTGTTGCTTGCAACCATGTAGTTAAATTATAGGACTTACTCCATAGCATTCAGTTCAGTTCAGTCACTCAGTTGTGTCTGACTCTTTGCAATCCCATGGAATGCAGCATGCCAGGCTTCCCTGTCAATCACCAACTCACAGAGCTTGCTCAAATTCATGTCCATTGAGTCGGTGATGCCATCCAACCCTCTCATCCTGTGTCGTCCCCTTCAATCCTTCCCAGCATCAGGGTCTTTTCCAATGAGTCAGTTATTTGCATCAGGTGGCCAAAGCTGATGCTGGAGTTTCAGCTTCAGCATCAGTCATTCCAATGAATATTCAGGACTGATTTCCCTTAAGAATTGACTGGTTTGGTTTCCTTGCAGTCCAGGGACTCTCAAGAGTCTTCTCCAACACTACAGTTCAAAAGCATCAATACTTCAGTGCTCAGCTTTCTTTATAGTCCAACTCTCACATCCATACATACATGACTACTGGAAAAACCATAGCTTTGACTAGATGGACCTTTGTTGGAAAAGTAATATCTCTGCTTTTTAATATGCTGTCTAGGTTGGCCATAGTTTTTCTTCCGAGGAGCAAGCATCTTTTAATTGTATGGCTGCAGTCACCATCTGCAGTGATTTTGGAGTCCAAGAAAATAAACTCTGTCACTGTTTCCATTGTTTCCCCATATATTTGCCATGAAGCGATGGGACCAGATGCCATGATCTTAGTGTTTTGAATGTTGAGTTTTAAGCCAACATTTATATAATATATATAACATTATATATATATATACACACACACATATAAAACTATATGTAACATTATATATATATATATAACTATATATAACAATATTACATAACTACATCATTATATTAGCTTAATTTAGTGGTTAATGCTAGTGAACTAGATAGGAAAGTCTTAAGAGCACACTCTGGAATTGGTTTCCTGGGTTTAATGCTAGCTTTTTCACTAATTACTTTAGCAAACTTGAAGTAAAATACTTTATTTCTGTGACCTTCAGTTTTTATGCCTATAGAATGGCATTTCCAATAATCCTACCTACTTAATGCAGTTTTTTTTTAAACCTGAAGGACAGAATGCATATAAAACACTTAGCATGTTGTGTGGCATGTGCAAAGCATTCAATAAATGCTAGATTGGGTAGGGATTAAATGTTGCAAAAGCTAGCAAGCATGTGAGTATGGAGATTCGAGTAGGGCGGGAAGAGATGGCAGAGTGAAGTCATAGAGTCAGAGAGGATGATCATTCCAGTTATAATAGGGAAAAATGCTCCAGAGATGTAAAACAAGGGCTAAAGATTAACAACCTTCAGCAACCAAAAAATCCAATTCAAAACCAACGCAATTCAAAAATGCATAAAGGGCTTAAAAAATATTTCTGCAATATACAAATGGCCAATAAGCACATGAAAGGATTCCTGACATCACTCACCATCCACAGAGAAATGCAAATCAGAACCACAATAAAATAGTACTTCATACCCAACAGGATGGTTACTATCCATAAACTAGGAAATAACAAATACCGGAGAGGATGTGCAGAAATTGGAACCTGTGTGCAAAGGTTCAGAATTAAACAGCAAAGCTTCTAAAGAAAACAATTTGGCAGTTTGTAAACAGTTAAACTCTTCGTGACCTTATGGACTGTAGCCTACCAGACTCCTCCGTCCATGGGATTTTCCAGGCAATAATACTGGAGTGGGTTGCCATTTCCTTCTCCAGGGGAATACCTGACCCAGGGATCGAACCCAGGTCTCCCACATTGTAGGCAGACGCTTTACCATCTGAGCCACAAGGGAAGTGCACACACACACACAAAATTAAACTTAGAATTACCTTCACTTCAGTTCAGTTGCTCAGTTGTGTCCGACTCTTTGCGACCCCGTGAATCGCAGCACACCAGGCCTCCCTGTCCATCACCAACTCCCGGAGTTCACTCTAACTCACGTCCATCGAGTCGGTGATGCCATTCAGCCATCTCATCCTCGGTCATTCCCTTCTCCTGCCCCCAATCCCTCCCAGCATCAGAGTCTTTTCCAATGAGTCAACTCTTCGCATGAGGTGGCCAAAGTACTGGAGCTTCAGCTTTAGCATCATTCCTTCCAATGAACACCCAGGACTGATCTCCTTTAGAATGGACTGGTTGGATCTCCTTGCAGTCCAAAGGACTCTCAAGAGTCTTCTCCAACACCACAGTTCAAAAGCATCAATTTTTTGGTGCTCAGCTTTCTTCACAGTACAACTCTCACATCCATACATGACTACTGGAAAAACTATAGCCTTGACTAGACGGACTTTTGTTGGCAAAGTAATGTCTCTGCTTTTGAATACGTGATCTAGGTTGGTCATAATTTTCCTTCCAAGGAGTAAGTGTCTTTTAATTTCACGGCTGCAGTCACCATTTGCAGTGATTTTGGAGCCCTCCAAAATAAAGTCTGCCACTTTTTCCACTGTTTCCCCATCTATTTGCCATGAAGTGATGGGACCAGATGCCATGATCTTCGTTTTCTGAATGTTGAGCTTTAAGCCAACTTTTTCACTCTCCTCTTAGCAATTCTATTTCTGGGTATATACCTCAAAGAACTTAAAGTAGAACAAACAGATACTCGTACATTAATGTTCACAGTACCATTATCCACAATAGTGAAAGGTGGAAACAACTCAAATGTCCTTTTAACAATAAATGGATGAACAAAAGGTGGGATATTATCCAATCTTAAAAAGGAATGGCATTCTGATACCTACTACAACATGGATGTACCTTGAACATTATGGTAAGTGAAATAAACCAGACACAAAAGAACAAATATTGTATGATTCTACTTAAAGAGCTATAGAGAATAGATAAATTCATAGAGACAGAATGTGGAACAGCAGTAACGGGGGTGGGAGGGCGGCTAGGGCGGGGGAATGGGGAGTTACTGTATATGCATAGAAAGCTTCTGTTTGTGATGATGAAGAAGTTATAGAAATGAATAGTGAGATGCTTGAGCAACATTATAAATGTACTTAATGCCACAGAACTTTGCACTTAAACAGGATGAAAATGGTAAATTTTACACAGCTACCACACAAAAAAGGGCTTTCTAGATGGTGCTAGTGGTAAAGAATCCCCCTGCTGATGCAGGAGATGTGGGTTGGACCCCTGGGTTGGGAAGGTCCCCTGGAAGAGGGCATGACAATCCACTTCAGTATTCTTGCCTGGAGAATCCCATGGGCAGTGAAGTCTGGTAGGCTACAGTCCATAGGGTCTCAAAGAGTTGGACATGACTGAAGTGACTTGGCATGCACCACAATAAAAAATATGTGCAAAAAAAGCCTATTATGAATTAAGATGTCATAAGGGACCATTTTTAGTCCTTTTAGTTTCCTTTAGAGCTTTTAGTTTCAGGACATAAGGGCAAGAACCACTAGTTTACAGTATGCTATGGGGAAAATAGGAAGCCAGGCAATAGAATCATTAAGAACAGCTTCCTCCAAAGAAGCTTGGGTGTGAGGAGAAGGACGAGTAGGGTGTAGCTACAGGGAAGACTCAGGGTCAAGAGAGAGTTTCTTGAAGATGTTTTGAGATATTTGGGTGTGTTTATGTACTAAAGAGAAACCACTAGGAGGAAAGAGGTTGGTTCTATCACAGAAAGACGAAGTTGATAGAACCAGGTCCTGAAGAAGTCAGCAGGAAAATGGGGGGAAGGCAGGAAGTTTGAGCAGAAGTGAATGTAACTTTGTAGACTGGGTGGAAGGTTGAGGACGTTTACATGAAAAGCATTTATTTCTTCTGTGAAGTAGCAGATGAAGGCTGTTCATGGGAGGGAGGCATGTGAAGCTAAAGAGGGAGTTGGAATAATGGCTGAGAGGAATAAAAGAGGGAGCTGATCAGTAATAAATAAAAGGAATACCATTCATGGTTGAGGGCCTGGGAAGTGAGAATCACAATTTTGTGTGTGTGATTGAATAATTTTCTCCATTTATCATCAGTAGCTTTGGGGAGGACTGGAGAAAGCAGATTATTGCATTCCCTCTGTATTTTGGGATTTTAGGGCAGAGGCAGTTCAGTTCAGCTCAGTTCAGACGCTCAGTCCTGTCCAACTCTGCAACCCCATGAATCGCAGCACGCCAGGCCTCCCTGTCCATCACCAGCTCCCGGAGTTCACTCAGACTCGCGTCCATCGAGCCAGTGATGCCATCCAGACATCTCATCCTCTGTCGTCCCCTTCTCCTGCCCCCAATCCCTCCCAGCATCAGAGTCTTTTCCAATGAGTCAACTCTTCGCATGAGGTGGCCAAAGTACTGGAGCTTCAGCTTCAGCATCATTCCCTCCAAAGAAATCCCAGGGCTGATCTCCTTCAGAATGGACTGGTTGGATCTCCTTGCAGTCCAAGGGACTCTCAAGAGTCTTCCCCAACACCACAGTTCAAAAGCATCAATTCTTCGGTGTTCAGCCTTCTTCACAGTCCAACTCTCACATCCATGCATGACCACAGGAAAACCCATAGCCTTGACTAGATGGAGGCAGTAGGGCGTAAGGATAAGGAAATTGAAATCCAGTTTCGGTGGGAGGAAGACTAAAGTGATTGGGGTCCAGGCTGATAACAAGGAGAAATCGAGCGAGAAGGAAAACCTACTAGTAACTGCTCACTGATTAAGCCAGTGGAATTCTGTTACTTCTCATGAAACTGACATTGAAAGATCACTGGTCTTCAACACCAGAGGGCCTGGGTTCTAGATTCAGTTCTGCCATTAACCAGGTCGAACACATCATTTCACACCACTGGGTCTCAGTTTCCTTAACTGTCAAATGGGACTGAGCTCAGAAGGTATCTGCAGCTCCTTTCAGCTTTGATATTCTGGGACAGAGATGATTTTCCTGATGAGTGATTTTCACATTTCACAATTTGAACGAATAACCTCTAAGCCAATATATTATTAAGTGCTAGTCTATGAATTAGAGACAAATACCCTGGGGTTTTGGCAGCAACAGGTTATCACAGATCTGCGGGGCAGCTGGGACTTGAACTAGATCTTGAACACTGGGTGAAGTCTGGGGAGAAGGCTCTCTTGACCATAAGCTGGCAGTTTGGGCTCGACAGTGCTTTGCTTTGGTTAGCCATTTGCTGCTTCTCGCTTCTTTCAGGGGCCAAGAGTTCCTTGCTAGTTCCCTTCTCAGTTCTGTGCAGCCAAGTTCCTCTCATCTCTCCCTAGCTCCTCATACTTTATAGAGTTACTGGGATGGCTTCTGCTGTTTACGACTGAACCGAGGCCCCTCTTGAGGCCTGAGGGTGTGGCTGGGGGTCAGCTGCTTAGACTGACAAGACACCTGTACCATCCACTCTGTCCCAACCTCTCAGGGATTTGTCATTTTCTGTTAAGAACAGCTCCTTGTGGTTTTCAGAGCACACCTGCCAAGTGTTGATAAGCCTGCATTCCAAAAGAGCATTTCCTTTGCTCCTGCCTCTCCCATATGATGCATATCAGAGTCTACATAATGTATTCTACACACTACTCGTTTGACTAGGAAAATGATGGGAATGCATTTCCATGGATGGCAATGTGAAGCTGGGTGATGGATTATACTTCATGAAGGCAGCCAAATTCTCACTAGAAAGTGACCTCAGATAAATCCAGGACTAGGGAGACTTAAGTTTAGCACCAACTGAAAATTCTCAGAATAGATGAACTTAACGTTATGCTCTGACTTGGGCGATGTACTGCTCAGAACCACTGTCAACTGAGATGACTATCACTTGACTATTTATGTCCTCTCCAATTTTTAATTTCCCTAAAATGTCAAATGTTTTGTGGGGGAGAGAATCTGTTTGCATAGCACTCTTCAGGATACTATGGTAGAGGAGAAAATAGTTTGAGACAGTTCCCACTTTTATGAAATTGATGGTGGCTCACATGTGAAAATATTTGTTATTTTCACACATGTGAAAATAACTTAAAACTCATGAAGACTAATAAACTGGGGCAAATCTGTTTAGAATAATAATAGTGAACATATGTTGAGCACTTAGGATGTGACAGGCACTGTTTTCAGCTTACAGGAGCTAACGGAGGTGTAGGGCTGACAGGAGAAAGTGCAGTTATAAGGCTAGGCCTGCACAGTGCTGTCTTCTAATATTCTTTTCACCTGTCCTTCAGATTTATTCATCCTTCATATCCAAGAGTAATTCTCACTCTCTCGGGGACGGTGTCCTTAATATCTAGAACAACACTGCCCCGATAGATGTCATTTAGATAGATGAATATTTAAATTTAAGCCAACTGAAATTAAATAAGATGAAAACTGTAAAGCCTCAGTTGCCCCAGCTGTATTTCAGCTACTCAACCGCTGCACGTGGCTAGTGGCTAACATACTTGGCTGCATACATATGGAACATTTTGCAGATGTCAAATGCTCTATTGGACAGCTTTGGCTAGAGTTTAGATGTCTACACACATAACCGCTTTCATAACATCCAGTGCATCTGAGTTCCATGGACAGCCTCTGTCTTCCTCGCTGGATTATGCATCCCATACAGCAGAGGCTTCCTACCCCCCTAACCATGGTACACTGATCATCCAGCATAGCAGCTAGCATTCTAGTGTCTGATGCACAGTTATGTTTTCTGACCACTCACCAATGCATGGGAAGAAATTAATAACTGCCTCGAGGAGTCAGAAAAATCTCCCGCAAGAGGTAACATTTGGATTGAATTTTGAAGGATGAATATGAGCTCATCAGATTGAAAAGGGACAGGCAACCAGGAAAACAGATTTGCATGTTAAAAGAGACAGAACTGCTATGGCCTATGTTTAAGGAAAGAATGGGTAAACAACAAGGGCCTACTGTAGAGTACAGGGAACTATATTCAATATCCTGTGATAAAGCATAATGGAAAAAATATGAAAAATAATACATATTTATTAATATATGTATACAAACGGAGTCACTTCGGTGTACAGCAGTAATTGGCACAACATTGGGATTCAACTATTTTGTTGTTATTGTTTAGTCACTCACTCTTGTCCAACTCTGCGATAAACGAGAAGATCGAATAACAAGTTCATGGTGGTTGGAGCAGAGTTTATTTCCGTGTATTGTGGGCACGATCTGGGAACGAGTGTCTGGGAATAGGTTTAGATAGAAGAGGTACCACTGGAGACAGGCAGTGAAGATGTCTTTTTATGTAATAATTTTAGACATTTTGCTGAAGAAAACATTATGGGGGAGTGCTCTGATGTGAACAGCTATATGTATTTATCTATTCATTTATTTCAGTAGTGCAATTATGGGAGCAATGAAGAAGATGAACTAGGCTAGAAAGAAGCAAGAGCAGAGAAGCAAGCTATTTGGTGGCTAGAGCTGCAGCTGCAACCAGGAAATGGGTCTTAGGTAGAGCGGATAGGATGTGGTGGCTTGTTGATGAGGTTGTGTTAATGTTAGTTACCCAGTCATGTCCAGCTCTTTGTGAATGCATGAACTGTAGGTCACCTCTGTCCATGTAATTCTCTAGGCAAGAATACTGGAGTAGATTGCCATTCCCTTCTCCAGGGAATCTTCCTGACCCAGGGATCACATTTCAGGCAGATCCTTTACCGTCTGAGCCACCAGGGAAGTGATGAGATGGATAGCGACATAATAATGGATATAAGCAATATGGGAGGAGATAGAAGTTTGGAAAAGAAAATAATTAACTTGATGTGCCTATGGAAAATGTAAATAGGAAGCTGTCAATATAGTTCTGGAGCCCAGAAGAGAAATGGGGGCTGGAAATACAGACTGAGGAGTAGAGTGGTCAGCTTTCAGATTTGGTGGAAACCATGGAAACCACATGGGAGAACCTGTTGCATAAGAAAAGATGGGGGTGAAATTAAGACAGTGGAGAATACTATTATTTAGACTTTCTAAGATGGAGAAAAAAAACCAATGAAGCCAGTTGAGAAGGAACAGTTATAGAAGCAAAGGAAGAGGAAGTTCGAAGAAGCAGAGGCAGGGAATAGAAGCCCTAGTTGGCTAAAAGTTGATTGTTGTTGTCTAGGGATATGCTAACAACACAGCCCGCCTTCTTTTCACATTCTTTAGCACTGATGCCAAATCCAAGAAGTCGTGTTGCCATAAACATTTTCCAACACTGGTGGCACTCCCTTTCTGTTTTTTTCCTGACTGGAAACAACTTTCCTGTTCCCTCCTGTCAAAAGGAAAGGCCTTACAACTCATTCTCAGGAAGGTGTACTGGGCTGATGGCAACTTCACACTGTGTTTCTGCCAGAGGCATTTCATGACAGTCATTGCTTTCCAGGGATGAATGTCTAAAACTAAATTCACTCTGTGACACCTTGAAAGAGACAACCAAGAAATGAAGGTTAGATGCTAAAGGGAGGCTGATAAGGGTTCTAATGTCAGACTGCCATTTTCCTGAGAATAGGATGTTTTATCATCTTTGGATAATGCCTGACTTACAGGGAAGATCTTTAATATCTGTGTTGCACCAGTCAACTGAACTATTTGAAGAATTAATTGAACTGTCCTATGAGTGAATGAGTTGTCTGTCACTAGAGGTATATATCCCCTATATATGTATATATACACACACACACACACACACACACACACACACACACATATAAGTAGAAGTCGTATATCCCCTAAGTGAGTACAGTGTACGGACTCCATGTGTTGGGGAAGATTGGGGAGGTCATTGGATGCCTTCCAAGTCTGCTATGCTGTGGTCAAAGACAGGATTGTGATGGGTGGAGATTTGAACTTGGAACATACTCTGTCTGAACATGCAAAGGCACGGGAAGGAAGAAATGATAAGAAAATGAATTTCCTGGAGATCTGGCATTCATATTCCCCCACCTACCATCCAGGTATGTCCAACACATAAAAACTTACCACAGAAGACTGAGTTTAAGAAAATATTTCAGAAAGTGTCTTCAGTCTGTTGACAGTCTGGGAACATATCTCAGACTTCCAATACAGCTCAGAGAAACACTGGTAAAGTTGATTCAGAAACTACGAGCTGTGCCCTGAGTGTTCATCTGAAAAATAAACACCAAAGAAGAGTCTGGTGGTTTTGCAGTTAAGTTTCTGCAGAGTTGACATTTGCTATAAGCAATCTGGAGTGTGATGACATTGGAAAGGAGATAATTCCTAAGATACCCAGTAATCACCTGTCAGGTGCTGACAACTGTGGAATTCTATCTTCAGTGCCCTTTCCAAGTTGTTAGTTAAAGATAGGTAAGAATTCAAGCTGAGTCTTATCCTTGACTCTGACATCCAGGCTATTTACTAAAAGAAAGCTCTATTAGGGTATTAGTCATAATAGAAAATAGAGAATGGTTGAAAGTATGGGTTCTGCTGGTTGTCAACTTAGGTTTGACTGAGTCTCAGCATTGTGATTTCTGGCAAGTTGCTGAATCCCTCTTCAAACATCAATGTTTTTCATCTATAAAATGGGAAGACTAATATCTGTATCCTAGTTGCTGTGAGAGTGAAATCAGTTGTTAATTCTATACAGAGGAATTCATTTATAACTTGATTCGTGAAAACAGGATATTTTCAGAGTGCTCAGTATGGTAATTTTCATGAAGAGTGAGTAGGTTCACCATATATAGAATGGGTAAAAATATTCTGCCTTTGTCAACAGGGGACACTGAGAAAGCCCCAGTCACATCTAAGAGCTTCACAATGGAATGAGAGTCCTGCCAGCTTTGTCCCGCTTTCCTGTTGCCAGTGAGATGACAGGGAGAGCCTTGAGCAAGCACGTGCTTACTCCTCCGGGATCGATGAGTCAGAGGTGGAGAGCAGAGTGTGATCTGCTGAGCCTCTGTGACCCTGAGCCCTGCCTTTCCCAGGTTGTAAGTGACGCTGGCCCAGTTTTGCATTATTTCCCCATGGAGACAAATGCTCCTGGGAGGGAAGCAGAATTTTCTGGGGTTGTTTATTACTGCAATCAGATCTGACAGGTGTTCTGTAGCTGCCTTCTATCCAGCTGTTACTTGGCCTCCTTTATTTCCTAATGAGCCTCAAGTTATCCCAAACCCTGTTTCCATGGTGGATAGCAGGGTTGCCTCACACCTTGGTCCTTGGTTGCCAGGTGTGATGATACTGCGACTTCCTGGATGTGACTCTGTTATGGAGTGTTCATCCCGTGTGTGTGTGTTATCTCCTGTGTGTGTGTTCATCCTTTGTGTGTGTGTTCATCTCCTTTGTGTGTGTTCATCCCTTTTGTGTGTCCATGCCCTGTGTGTCCATTTCCTATGTGTGTGTGTGTTCATCCCTTGTGTGTGTTCATCTCCTGTGTGGGTATTTACCTCTTGTGTGTTCATCTCCTGTGTGTGTATTCATTCCTTGTGTGTTCATCCCTTGTGTGTGTGTTCATCTTCTGTGTGTGTGTGTTCATCCCCTATATGTGTGTTCATCTCCTATGTTTGTGTTATCCCCTTTGTGTATTCATCTCCTTTGTGTGTTCACACGCACATCTGGGCTTTGCCTCAGATCCAAGCAAAATTTCTCTCTTAGCACTTGGTATCTACCTATCTTCTCTTAACCTTGACTTCTGCTCCAGGAAACCAGGATAATAGCACCTTGTGTTTGTAGGAACTAGAGGAGATGGTGGTTTTGAAATAAGCATTTCATGTATGTTAGCTTTGAAGATTATTATCATTACTAAAAATATTCTCTGGAGCTTTGCATCTGCTTTTGGAACAACCACACTGGACGAGTTCCAGAGAGAAGTTTGAGTTCTTAAAGCTACTGACTTAGGTGCAGGCTAGCTCCAGATCTGTGTACGTGCCTCTTGTCACAGGCGGGATGCTCGCCAAACTTGACTGAATGACTATTGTCAGTTCTCTTTGCTGCCTTTATTACTGCTCCTGAGTCTGTGGGCTTGCTCGGTAGCTTTGTTCTCTGCTTAGTTCTGCTGACTTACTAATGCATCGTCTGTCTGTTGTTGGATTGACTGGCCATTTTTGGAGGGTCTTGCTCATGAGGCTAGTGACATTTTGGGCTTGGGTGATGAGAAAGACTGGGCTGTGTGGTTTTTCTCATCCAGCCTGGTTTATCCTTATGCTGCTAGGCTGATTCCAAGAGAGAGGGGAAAGCATTCAAGGCCTCTTGAGGCTTGAATGTAGAACTAGCATGCCATCAGTTTTAGGGCATTTTATGAGCCAAAGCAAGTCACAAAGCCAACCCAGATTTGGGTGAATTAAAATAGTCCTCACCAACAAATAAGAATCAATTCTAGTGAGGTGGATGAACCTAGAGTTTGTTTTACAGAGTGAAGTAATTCAGAAAGAGGAAGCCAAATACAGTATATTAATGCATATATATGGAATCTAGGAAAATTGTACTGATAAACCTATTTGCTGGGCAGGAATAGAGACTCAGACATAGCGAACGGACTTCTGGACACACTGGGGGAAGGAGAGGGAGGGGCCAGTTGAGAAAGTAGCATTGAAATGTATACATTTTCATGTGTAAAACAGTTAATGGGAAGCTGCTGTGTAGCACAATAGGGAGCTCAGTCGGGTGCTCTGCGTCAACCTAGAGGGTTGGGATGGGGTGGGAGGTGGGAGGGAGGTTCAAGGGGAGAAGACATGTGTATACCAATGGCTGATGTATGGCAGATGTATGGCTGATTCATGCTGATGCGTGGCAGAAACCAACACAACATTGTAAAGCAATTATCCTCCAATTAAAAATAAATACATTAAAAAAATAATCCTCACCTAGTCAAGGGAGGATTGAAAAGGCAGTGCAAAGGGCGTGGATGCAGGGAGCAGTGAACATCGGGGGCACCAGTCTATCACATTCCTGTCCCCAATTAGTCCTTAGTCCTGGGCTCCAGTGTCCTTGACTCAGTAATCAGGACACAAAGCTGAGCTGCTATGAAACCACTATATTCCATCCAAGGGGCTGAAATGATTGCCTTTTTATAATATTTCAGCAACCCCTTTCCTGGCACCCACGGAAGGAAGGTATACATCATGTTCCCAACAGGTCACAGCGTCTGATCCCTTCTTTTCTGCTTTCCTTCTCTTTCTCTCTCTCTCCTGACTCCTACTCAACATTCGTTGAACTGGTGATCTCTTCTACTCTGGAGAGCATAAAGCAAATAAAGACAGTGAGCAGGCAGCACGTGGGGATAAAACCCCCGCGTGTAAAAGTCCTCTGCTCTCTCTTCGCTCTTGGAGTCACCCCACAGTTGAAATGACAGACAATTGTCACTTGGTATTCAGTTCTGAGAAATGAGCCTCTTCTTCCCTCTCACACCTACGGCCATTTTTTTTTTTTTTTTTTTTAACCACGGAGTGGTGGCTGCAAAAATGTCCCCACACCGAGTGCTTTTTTGGTCTTTCTGTAGCAAGTAGGCCCACCCACCATGGCCATGACCTCGGGGCTCACTGCCCCGAGGTCATTTTTGCACATGATCTGTGGATATTACTTAGGTGTCTGGAAAAGCAGAGTCAGGAGGAGGAGAAATCCAGAGAATCCGAAGGAAAGGCTGTGGCTGCCAAGTCACTGGGAGGGATGTTCCAGGACCAGTGAGACTCAGGCAAAAGCACACGAAAAGCTGCCCTGGAAAGGCTGAGTCCATCAAGGGTGAGACTCAGGGGCTTCAGATTACAAAGTGACACACAAAGGCAGGAGCACAAAGCCTACAGCCACAGACTCTGTAATTTGGTTGTAAAGACAGGTTCCTTTGGACACACGGACGATGACATAGGAGAAAGGATCATTAGCACAGGGATTGCTACTCAATATTCTGTAATACAGCCACTATGGAGAAGAGTGTGGAGATTCCTTAAAAAACTGGAAATAGAACTGCCATACAACCCAGCAATCCCACAGCTGGGCATACACAGCGAGGAAACCAGAACTGAAAGAGACACGTGTACCCCAATGTTCATCGCAGCACTGTTTATAATAGCCAGGACACGGAAGCAACCTAATGTCCATCGGCAGACAAACGGATCAGAAAGCTGTGGTACGTGTACACAATGGAATATTACTCAGCTATTAAAAACAATGCATTTGAATTAGTTCTAATGAGGTGGATGAAACTGGAGCCTATTATATAGCGCTAAGTAAGTCAGAAAGAAAAACACCAATACAGTATAATAACGCATATATATGGAATTTAGAAAGATGGTAATGATGAACCTATATGCAAGACAGCAAAAGAGACACAGATGTAAAGAACAGACTTTTGGACTCTGGAAGAAGGCAAGGGTGGGATGATTTGAGAGAATAGCATTGAAACATGTATATTATTATATGTGAAGTAGATCTCCAGACCAGGTTTGATGCATGAGACAGGGTGCTCAGGGCTGGTGCACTGGGATGACCCTGGGGGATGGAATGGGAGGGAGGTGGGAGGGGGGTTCAGGAAGGGGAACACATGTACACCCATGGCTGATTCATGTCAACGTATGGCAAAAACCACCACAATATTGTAAAGCGATTAGCCTCCAATTAAAATAAATAAATTAAAAACATTCTGTAATAACCTATATGGGAATGGGAAAACAATCTGAAATTGAATGCATATATGTAAATCTGAAATTGAATGCATATATGTATATGTAATGGAATCGCTTTGCTGTACACCTGAAACTCACATACCTTTGTGAATCAACTATAATCCAATATAACATAAAGATTGAATTAAAAAAGAGATCATGAAGTGCACAGTTGGCAGGAATGGTCTATAAAGAACAAAGAATTATAAGGATGGTCTGGAGCGGCTATGGAAGACTGACAAACTCTGGAGAGCTGAAAATACAGGTTAGTTTCTGAGATGACTCAGAACGGCTGGGTCTCAAGCAAGGGACAAGGGAGTCAGGGAGACTGTACACATGTGTGCTCAGTGGTTCCTCGTTTGCTGATTCATAGCCTGAGCCTCAGGGTTGCATGAGCCCAGAGATGCTACCTCAAAAACAGGCTCTCTTGCCATCCGACATTTGGAAATGTTGGAAACTTCTTTCACAAACCTTCCCTCAGCCCTTGATGAGGTTGGTGACACTCCAAACTGTATTATATGGAAGACAGACCATCTGCTTGCATCTCTGGGGACACACCCTGGAGGAGGGAATCTCGAGTCTCCCAAGAAGGAGACAGTTCACTTCCCTAGTCAGTGCAGACCCATCTCTTTGGCTTCAAAGCTCTCATTTCACATCTGAATCAAAGGCTGGCCTAACCATGGAACACAGCCCTTCCCTTCTTTTTTTTCCCCTGTCAAAGTGAAAGATGGCTGGGTGGGAGCTCTAATTATGTGGAACATGCTGGCACTATTTTCATGTCCAAGAAAATTGGTGTAACCACTGTCCTTGAAGCTGATGAGGTGATGCCATGGTGACCGCAGAGATGGGCTGGTTGCTTCAGCAGTAGCAACAAAGCCCAGTGTTTGCCCAGTGTTTGTGACTCTAAGGAATATTTTCAGATATTATTTCACTTGAATCTTGGTCAATTTAGTACTCTAGACCCAATAACTATGACTATGCGCTTGCATTTCTCAGATTAATAAACTGAGTCTTGAGATTTAAATAGGCTGGAAAACAAGATGTAGATTGTTTTCTCCCAACTCTCTCAGTTCAGTGTTATTTTTACTCTAGTGTGATCATTTTTTTTTTCCTGATTAGTTCATCCTACGATTTTTAAAATTTGTTTGCTAACTTACTTTCTGTAACAAGGCCCCCAGATCAATAAATCAATGTTATTGATCTTTGTCCTTTTCCTAAGAAGATTGAAATGACTCCAAAGATTTGTCCCACCAAGGTAACTCTAAGCTTGGCTTTGTGAGAACTCGAGGCTTTTTGTGCACGGTGATCCACTTAGGAATTTTAAGATGTCTGAAAGAGATCTATGGGAGGGAGATGATGTTAAAATTTGAGCAGCTTTTCTTCTTTTCTACCCTAAAAATATGGGTCTCTTGCTTAGTAATGCTGACAACAACCCAGTGAGGTAAGGAGGTCAGGCGCACTATCATCTCTCTGTTTTTAAAAGCAAGTACACAGGGAGGAAATAACTTGCCCAAGGACATGATGAGTCAGTCTGCAGAGCAGCCAGGATGAAAACAGCCCTCAGTTTTTACTTTCAATACACACCAAGACCATGATCTATGGGCCACAGTAGGACGGCCCTTTCACAAACAAGTGCCTATTAGTCCAGCATGGAAATAATTATTTATGTCCCTCTCACATTTTGAACAGAAAGTGAACTCTCCAAGATATTGGCAAAAGAGAAGCCAATGATTCCCCAAGACTTTTTTTTTTAAAACATTTATTTTTAAGTCACAGATGGCTCGTCTGAAAATGGGAAGAGAAAAAAAACAACAACAACACTTTGCTTGTCTTTTCTCTCAGGCCTGGACTCACATAACACCCCTACCACACCCCTGTGGGAGGAAGGATTATACTTTCCACTATTCCCTAGGGTAGATTTTGTTCTTGTAAAATAAACAAACACTTGAAAATGTTTTTTTTTTCTTCTTCTTCTATATTAGCTTTGGTCTTAAACCAGAACTGATTTGGCACTAAGGCTCTAGAAAGGATGAATTGTACTCTCAGTGAGCCATAGAGGAGATTCTCTTTTGACAATTCTCTTTTAGAATCACCATCCAGTATGATAGGCCATAAGTGAGACCAATTTTGATGAAAAGAAAAAATGACATGAGGTAATCCCTAACCATGCCTCTTTGCTGGGGTCACCAGTGATACCAAAGGAGGTAGCTGTCTATACTCTTATTTTCCCTTCACCATGTGTCATGGGTCTGACTATACAATAATAAATCACTTTTAAATAAAACAAAAAGTAAAAAAAAATATTTTGGCCATGCTGCATGGCATGTGGGATTTTAGTTCCCCAACCAAGGATCAAACCCACAATCCCTGCGCTGCCAGCATGGAGACTTAACCACTGGACCACTAGAGAAGTTCCAATAAATTACTTTTCTTTTTTTTTAACTCAAGGAAGTGGTTTTTTTTTCATTTCACTTGAAGATTCTGCACAGTGCCTGATGTAGGCCCTGACTCTATCCTTCTTCATGGCCTCTATTTCTTTGCTCCCAAATCAAGTCTTTTTTCTTCCATGTGCTTCTAGGAAAGTTGGACTCAATGGCAGGTGAGTTACCTGCTAAAATGACTCCTTGGTATTCGGTTCTCTCGCTGTAACATGCGTATTTTCTTTTTGTCATAGGTGATGTGTCATCAAAGACTGTATTTGTAGGATAAATACATAGGAATAGGCCTACTGGGGTAATAAAGTCCTCCTCATGTAGTGATGCTAGAAACGTAATTGCTGAGAGAACATGTGAAAGGGCAAATAGAGGTATGAATTGCCCTTAGTCTTCTTCTTCTGCTGCTGCTGCTAAGTCACTTCAGTTGTGTCTGACTCTGTGTGACCCCATGGACGGCAGCCCACCAGGCTCCCCCGTCCCTGGGATTCTCCAGGCAAGAACACTGGAGTGGGTTGCCATTTTCTTCTCCAATGCATGAAAGTGAAAAGTGAAAACGAAGTCACTCAGTCGTGTCCGACTCTTCGCGACCCCATGGACTGCAGCCCACGAGGTTCCCCCGTCCCTGGGATTCTCCAGGCAAGAACACTGCAGTGGGGTGCCATTTCCTTCTCCAATGCATGAAAGTGAAAAGTGAAAGTGAAGCCGCTCAGTCATGTCTGACTCCTAGCGACCCCATGGACTACAGCTACCAGGCTCCTCTGTCCATGGGATTCTCCAGGCCAGAGTACTAGAGTGGGGGTGCCATTGCCTTATCCCCTTAATCTTCTAGGGCTGCCATAAGTATACACCACAGACTGAGTGGCTTACATAACTAAAATTTATTTCTCACAGTTTCAGAAGCTGGGAAATCCAAGATCAAGGAGCCAGCAAGGCAGGTTTCATCCTGTGCCCTCTTCTCCTAGCTTGTAGGTGGTCATCATTGCACTGTGTGCCTGTGTGACCTCTTCTCGTGTGTACTCAGGGAGAGAGAAGAGATGGGCAAGCTCTCTGATGTCTCTTCTAATAAGGACACTAATTCAGTTGCATCAGGGCCCCACACTTCTGACCTCATTTAACTTTACTTACTTCCTTAGAGGCCCCATCTCCAAATACAGCCACACTGTGGGTTGGAACTTGAACATATGGGTTTTAGGGTGCACAGACATTCAGTCCATAACAAGCCCCACATGCAGAAGTCTCATAATAAATCCCTAAAGCATGAACAGACTTCATTCCTAAGGAATAGACAAAAACTTCTCCTTATGATGTCATGAAGAGAGCTTCACCTTCAGACCTATGCCTTTGGATACACCATATACTGATAAATCAAAAATTAATGGGTAAAGGAAAGTTTCTTATAACCCCAAATATAATTGCTTCCTTAAATTGTTGTAGAAGGATATTAAGTGAGAATTTCCCATAGTTTATAGTCTTAGCTGAAGTTCCAAGCAAAGGCAATGATGCCAAACATCCAAGCTTTCTACAGAGTAATGCTAGACTTTTCAGGCAGTACTTGGCTAAGAGATGGGGACAGTGGTTCTGTGACCTTTCATTCTAAGAAAAGGGGTGATCTGGAGGTGATGGATAAGGGGAGAATGTCTTAGAAGAAAGGTGTAGGCTCAGTGGGAAGGCCTGCGCTGATCACCCTCACTCAAACAGCACATAGAGAGATTGTCTAGGAAAAAGGAGCTAACAGCTCACCACCTGGACGGAGTCATGTCTGGGCGAGCCCCTTCCTGGGCTTAAGGGTAAGTAGGAAGATGCTCTTGGAAACGTGAGAGGACCAAATCTTGTGACCCAGAATTTAGAATGTCTGGTGCCTGTCACTGGTCTGTAAATAGCCCACAGGTTCAGGGGCTGGCTAGAGCTGCCCCCAAAGGCAAAGAAAGGTCAAAGGGTTGCCTTAGGGATGGTGTGGTACCCCCTACACTAAATGTCCCCATGAGCCAGGTAGATCCCACAAGAGTTGGCTGGGCTACAGCAATATTGAAAGGATGCTCTCCTAGGAAAAGCTGCTGGATGAGGGGAACCCCAGCTGAAAGTACATTCAGAGCAGGAGTGTGGGAGAGTCAAGTCAGTCAGCCCAAGAGTGCAGGGTGTGATCTGGGAAAGTGCAGTATATTATATATACAGAAGCCTCTAGCAGGCAGGAGGTCTCAGAAGGACGCATCGAGCTATCTCGAGAGAGAAAGAGTTACCATCCGGACATCTGGAAACAATAGCACCAACCACCTCAGACTTTACTTTTCCCTTTCCTAGCCAGGGGTTGCCAGAAGCAGCTATTGAGGGAGAAGATGTGTTTGGAGTGGTTTCTTCAGACCAGATAATGAGACTGGAAGTGATGGGCAAAGCTATGGAACTGCCTGGGATGTCACCCTTGGGGGCAGAAGAGACAGCCAAAAGAGATGGAGGGAGGGCCATGTGCAAGAAGAGTTGTTTTCTGTCAGAGCCCCACCAAGTCCAGACTACTCCATAAACTGGTAATACTTGAATCCACATCACGGGACACTTTCCTGGAAAGATTTTGTAAGTAAAACTATATAAGAAACTTAATGATTCTTATAATTCTCTTAGAATAATTTAGAATGACATTGACCTCATCTGAATGCTTTTATTTGAAAACAAAGTTTTGGATAAAAGTTACTCTTTGGAAACTTTTCAAAGAAAAAATAATAAGCCCTTTTCTCATTAAGAATTGGTTTCACTTGACAACGTCCAAAGCTGTCTTTCTGTATTATTAGTTATATTGATCAAGAACTGAATTCCAAGTAGAAGATGTAATCTTTCTCTCTCTCTGTCTGTATCTATATATACATACAGATATATGTATGTGTATACACATAAAATGTATAAAAAATATCTGTGTGTGTGTGTAGATCTGTCAAATTTAGGTTGCAGTCCCCAGCTACTTAATCAAACACTAATGTAGGTGTTGCTATGAAGGGAGTTTGCAGATTAAGTAATGTCTATAATGTTAACTTTAACTCAGAGTGATTATCCTAGACAATCCACCTGAAAGGCCTTAAAAGTAAAGCTGAGGGTTCCCTGAGAAAAAGAGTTCTGCCTATAGACAGCAGCCCCTACTTGAACCTGAGTCCCACATTTTTTGTGAGCTGTTTTCCTGATGGCCAGACCTACAACTATTGTTTTCAGACCTGTAATTTTAAACTTGCTCATCCAGCTACCACAATCACAAAAGCCAATTCTTTGTAATGAATTTCTTAATACATACGTGTATATGTATATATACACATGTGTGTTAGTAGCTTAGTCGCATCTGCCTCTTTGTGGCCCTGTGGACTGTCCACAGCCCACAGACACACAGGCTCCCCCGTCCCTGGGATCCTCCAGGCAAGAACACTGGAGTGGGCTGCCGTTTCCTTCCCCAGTGCATGAAAGAGAAAAGTGAAAGTGAAGTCACTCAGTCGTGTCTGACTCTTAGCGACCCCATGGACTGTAGCCTACCAGGCTCCTCCATCCATGGGTTTTCCAGGCAAGAGTACTGGAGTGGGGTGCCATTTCCTCCTCCAATGCATGAAAGTGAAAAGTGAACATGAAGTTGGTCAGTTGTGTCCGACTCGCAGCGACCCCATGGACTGCAGCCTACCAGGCTCCTCCATCCATGGGATTCTCCAGGCAAGAATACTGGAGTGGGGTGCCATTCTCTTCTCCAGGGGATCTTGCCAGCCCAGGAAAAGAACTAGTGTCTTTTGTGTCCCCTGCTTTGGCAGGCAGACTCCTTATCACCGCGCCACCTGGGAAGCCCATATATACAAATACATGTATAAAAATGCATATGTGTATATGTATATAGATGAGGTATATATGTATGTATGCATATGTATACATGTATATTTGCATATACATGTGTGTATGTGAATGTACATACACTGATTGAACCCTAATAAATCTCTCAAAATCAGAAGATTAAACAAACTAGTCTTCGTTTAGTCAGATCTACCCAAGGAAGAGCACCACAAAGCCAAAACCAAAACAAAATCAGGAAAGATAAATAAATAGAGAGTTTATACTTGTAGGGAGTGAAAACTGATAATGTTGGTTTCAGTAAACAACTTCAAGGCGGCAATAATACCTAAGAGGGTAGTTAAAAGAACTTCAATTTCCATAGTTTGGCATACTGGAACATTGGAAACTAATAGATTTGGAAGTTAACACTATGAAACACAGGCTCCAGAACCAGACTTTCTGGGTTAAGTGAATTAATACTTGACAAACTCTTAGCACCAAGCACGGCACATAGGGAGAACAAAATGCTAGTTATTAGTGTATCTTGTATTATTGATTTATGTTTATTATCATAAAAGCACTGAGTTTGAGAAGCCACTTAATTCATGGTAAGCTATTAGCATTGACTACAATATGCCAGTAATGTCCAAATGAAAACAAATTTTCTTTATGTGCATATTTCAAAGGAGAAAGCTTGTATAGTTTTAAGTGTTAGCCTTTTCTTGTGAAATATCAAATGCCCATTCTTAAAATGTTGTCCTTTATTACTCTGGTGTGTATCCTGTCAACTTAAAGGGCCGCATTCCTTTCTTCCTAAAAAAATGATGTCGGGTGAAGGCTGCATCTTTTGTGCTTAATTTCTAAAATGTCCAGTAACCTTCAAGTGGATCTGGTAATGCCCAAAGCTCTCTTCTCATGGTGCTTCTCAGGGGAAAAGCTTGTTTGTATGGTTATTTAAGCATCACCACTTCTCCATTATGGACAGTTTTGCCTACTTTTTAGAAAAAAGATCAAATATGACATAACTGAAAAGCATGAATTAGGATTCAGAAGAGGTGAGGACACTGACCCTTTGACCCTTCTGTGACTTCAGATACCACGGTTGCCTGGCTGCCTGTGGTTTTTGCTGTGACTTCCGCTGCTCTGCCTCATGTCTGGACATCTACTGCGGTGACTGCCTGGGGCTGTCATGAGTTGAATTGTGTCCTCACAAAAGATGCTGAAGTCCTAACTCCCAGAACAGTGAAAGTGCCTTTATTTGGAAATAGGGTCTTTGCAGATGATCAAATTAAGATGGTTATGATTAGTGTCCTTATAAAAGGGGAAATGTATACCCAGAGACACATGGACACAGGGAGAATGCCATGCGAAGATTGCAGTGATTTCGCCACAAAGTTAGCAAACTGCAAGAAACTGGGCAAGAGGCCCGGTACCCATTCCTCCCTAGTGCCTTCAGAAAGAACGTGGCCCTGCCGACACCTTGATCTTGAACTTCCGGCCTCCAGAACTCTGAGACAAAAAATTTCTGTTGTTGAAGCCAGTCAGTTTGTGGCACTTGGCTATGGCCACCCTTGAAAACCAGCACTGGGATATTTCTCAGGGACAGAGGATGAAATTGTTGAATGGCATCACCGACTCAATGGACGTGAGTTTGAGCAAACTCAAGTGAAGAGGGAAGAGACAGTGAAAGGCAGAGAAGCCTGGCGTGCTGCAGTCCACGGGGTCGCAAAGAGTTAGGACAGAGTGACTGAAGAACAAATACTGTTCATAGTTCTCCTCTTGAGCCCTCTGTATTGAAAGTTCTATATTGGGTTATTTTAAAAATAAGTTATGAGGGAACACGATTTGCCTAAGCCACATCCCTGGAGGAGTTTATTCCAGAAAGGGAAATTAAAGAGTCACTCAGACTAATAAATACACTGTGCCTTTTTGCCTAGGACATCTGTGTTCAATGTGTCTTGTCTGTATTTGATGTGTCTGGCCCAGGCAGGTACCTGCAATTTACAAGATGGGCTGGTAAGTTACCATTTGGGCTCAGACACAACAAGGAAGCGTCCATCACTCATTCGTTCTGATTTTTTAAAAAAATCTTAGCACATTTGATGTGCCAATATTGAGGGTAATAAAGACAGAGCTGTGAGTAAAGTCTGCTGGGAAATTGGTAATGAAAATACTTTTGTGGGCGATGCAGCAATTTCACCCACTCAAATTCTACAGAAAAGTCCTCTTCATAGAGACCAGAGAGCCCAAAGATTTGACACACACACATTTCCTCTTTCATCATAACTGCCACACTGGCTAGTGTGTGGGTATCATTGCTTTGCTTTGCTTTTCTCTCTGGGGAGAGAAGTCTTCCCAAGAAAGGAGGAAGAAAGACAGCAAAGTTGTTGTTTGCTTGGGTGTAGAAATGTCACTGTGAATAAAGACAATTTTAAAAATGCCCCAATTTGGGGTACTATCTATAGTTGCAATTCCACAGCATAGTTTAGCTGAACATAGCCAGAAGCAGCCTGATTAAATTACATATATCAGAGTGAAGGTGCCTTGGCCATTGAGATTCAACAGGGAATCAATTTTATGGCTGAACTGAAGCAAATCTGAAAAGTGAGAAGGCTTGCCTGACTAAATTCTCTTTTAGCATGTCATTAAAATCACTGTTTGGTGTTAGTTTCTGAACTAACAAGGTGTGAGTCATGATTTGAAGAATGAATTAAAAAAGTCTCAACAATATGGGCTTGCAAAATAATGTGCATCAATTCCCATCAATGGAAGAATTTAGCTGCAATACACTTAAGACTTATAAACAGGATGCAAAGTCCAATATTAGTGCACACCTGCTATAATAAGGATCTCGCGAGGCCCTGGGAATAGGGAAGGATAAGGAAGATATTCACTCCCCAAAATCTGAATGTGTGTCTAAAACATCAACACACACACACAGACACACAGACACACACACCCACACACACGTAACCCAAGCACACAAGAAGTCAGGGCACATGCAACCTAACAAAAGGTTGGTTAATACACAATCTGAGCCAAATTAAATGGCATGCAGTAAATGCTACAGTGTATTCAGAAGAAGAATGGGTTACATTAATTCAAGTATTTTTTCATTCATTATTTCAGTCAGTCAGCAGATATTTAATGAGTGTCTATTATATGCCAGGATCTGGACTGAGTGAAGAAAAAAAAATTGTAACTAATACATCCCTAGGAAACCACTTTAACCCCATTTTACAGGTGAGAACATCAAGGCCAAGAACACTCAAATAATCAAGCTGACAAATCCGAAGGAGCAGAGCTAGATCTGAAGATCTGAATCATAGTTTCAGTGATAACTCAGGGGTATTGGGCCTGGGTGCTTGAGAGGCCTGTGAACTGGAGAGAAGTCAGGTGAGCTGCCCTCTGGGGGAGATGGAGCTTGTATTTTCAGTTTTTTGAGTTTGAAGCAATGGTGGGATGTTTGCATGAACCATCCACTGGGCCTTTGGAGACAGGGGCCTGCATCTCAAGAAGGGAGTTTCTGATAACTAATGATCTGAAGCCATCTTTGTAGAAATGATAGTTGAAGTATATGAATATTTAATATGTAATTAATTAGAACTCTTGGCTTTGTCCAGAAGAGAAAGTATTCATGACTGAGAGGAGGGGCAAAGGTTGCGATCTTGTGAAAACCCTACACTGGGGAGAAGGAATCGGCAAGGACAGCAGGACAGGAATCCAGTTCTGATGATGCCGCCTCATCAGGCATTGACCTGTGTCAATCAGACAGGTCAGGCTCACAGCTGTCCCAGAGGACAGACCTGCTGGACATTGCTGCCCCATGGCCTTTGTCAGCCATCAGTTCTTCCTGCTGCCCGGTTCCTACTGGGAATGTTGAATGGAACGTGGATGTGTCAATTGTGGAAATCATGATTTTATTATATGTGTTTTTAGGGAGGATTACTCCCCAAAAGAGGATCACTTCAAGAGGAAACCTGTCGAAAGCCACAGGGAATGCAAGAAGAAAGAGCGCTGAACCAAGGGCCTTTGAGGATAGTGAAGAGGAACTGATTTGTGGTTCTGGGGAATGCAGGTTCAGTAACACAGCCAGAGCTGAACCAGACTGTGTCGAGATGGAATAAACACACACACACACACAACTATCAAAAAGAGATAATCAATAAGGACCTACTGGATAACACAGGGGACTCTACTCAATATTCTGGGATAACCTACATGAGATCTGAAAAAGAATGAATATATGTATAACAATCATTCTGCTGTACATTTGAAACTGACAAAACATTGTAAAATACTATACTCCAATAAAATATTTTTTTAAACAAGCTAAATGAGCGGGTAGTGAGAATCGAAAACAAGAGAAACCTGAAAAGTTTAAGTATGAAATCTTTAAAGTGAAAAAACAAAAATTCAGTGTAGTTTTTGTGCTTTGTCCAAAGAATCTAATACAATTCATATTATTCTGCTAATGGAATAAAAGCCGTGTTCTACTTTCCCGAGGCCTTTAATTGCTCTTATGGCAAGGTTGACAGACTGCTTGAGTGGATTATCTGAAATCTGATTCCTATTAGGGCCAGAATCAGTCATCATCATGGTCCAGAGAGTAAATCATGGCAAAAATCAGACAGGTCAGGCTCACAGCTGTCCCAGAGGACAGACCTACTGGACATCGCTGCCCCATGGCCTTTGTCAGCCACCAGTTCTTCCTGCTGCCTGGTTCCCACTGGGAATGTTGAATGGAACGTGGGTGTGTCAGTTGTGGAGATCATGATTTTATTATATGTGTTTTTGGGGAACTTTTTGAGGAGTGACCTAGTGGCATTGAAAACCAGAAAGCAAGATTTTTGACCAGAAGATCAACGTGAATAAGCTAGCTGCCAGCTAACTACAAAAATGAAGACTTCCTGAATCTCATGGCTTTCTGCTACCTCCAACTTAACACCTTTCTGAAGGCTTTTCATATAAATATACGAATATAAATTTATGTATAATACACAGAGGTATGTATGTTTAAATATGTCTACATATATAGTTTTAGAATTGAGGTTATCTATGTCTGGATCTGTTTATCTATATTTAGTTTTGTGTTAGTTTTCCATTTAATAATAAATCATGACTATTTTCCCATGAAAACTATTGCAACAGCTAATAATTGCTTATGTGAATAAGTTAGAATTCATTTTCTTGATTGTTGGAAATTTTACAGAAAATTTTATTAAGGATATTTTCACTTCCTGAAATTCATTGCAAATATTTTCATATTATGCTTTAATTTAGTCTTTAGTGTTGAAAGCTTTAATTTTTATTTAGCTTATTGGCTCTGTTATGATTTTGTTCTTGCCTTTAAACCTATAAAATCTTGCTCTCAGATTCAGTTATTTGTTCAGCCCTGGAAAGCTGAAGTTTAATTAGGCTGGTGATTGCCCTTATTAAATTCGGGGCATGCTATATGCTAAGTGTCTTCAGTAGTGTCCGACTTTTTGTGATCCTATGGGCTGTAGCCCACCAGGCTTCTCTGTCCATAGGATTCTAGAACTAGGCAAATTATTATTATTAATAACTATATACCAGTCAGAAAGATATAATATTAGTGAAGAGGAAAAACATGAGGAAAAGAATGAAATAAAAAGTCTTGCTAATAAAGACCTTTCCCTTTATGTTTTCTTCTTTGTCAATAAACTTATAAATGTCTTCTCTATTCCAAAATTTCTGTTTCTAATTGTTTTTCTTGCTCTTTTATGGTGTCATCTTTTACACTTAAGTTTTCTCCTTTTGAAGTGTTTAACTTGCTATATGCTGAGATACAGCTTTTTAATAATTTGTTTTAAAAGGAGCCTGAATCTCAATGCTACATATTAAGACTTTATCTTTTCTGACCTAGAATAGTAGTTGCTAACACTGATAACATTTGGTTGGTTAGGATTCCCTTCTAGTTCCTTCTCACCGATGTTTATAATCAAAATTTTGCAGCTTTCACTTAACACATTTGTCTCTAATATTTTGTTGACATTTTGATATTGAGAATATATTGGTTTCATTAAATATTAAAAACTATCATTCCACATTTTAAATACTCTAAAATTGTTCATAGAGCATGAAAAATATTTGTTTCCTGATACTTGAAAGATCTCATTTATACAACTGTGTGATTCTAGAGCCTTCCTTGAAGACACTTCCTCAAATTTGAAAAATATTGCCCATAGTTATGGACCTATTAAGATATTTTATTCCCATTGAGTCATCTTGATAATTTATATTTTATTATAAACTGTCCATACCATATTTAGAACTTTTATATTAAAATATATATATAAATTTGTATGGACTATTTGTATAAAGTATTCTCTCACAATTTAAAATGTTCCCATGTTTCTTTATTATATATGCTCTTATGTCCATGCTTTTTCTCTTCTGCTAAATTTCTCAAAGGGTACTATTTTTTTTTAATAAGGAACCCAACTCTTGGCATTTTAAAAGCAATTTCTGTTATTGTAAAATTTATTTAGTTATTTTAATTACTTGAAATTTTCTTTCTTTCAATTTTCCTTAGGTTCTATGTTTTCTTCTGACTTTTTGTGTTTAAATAAAACCTTGAAAATTGTCTTCCTAAATAAATGTTGTAATTTTTCCAAAGTTTTTACTTTTACTTTCATCTTCATTATTTTCTAAATCAGTGTTTTGCAAGCAATGTGTTTTGACCCACTGAAAACTGTTGATACATTAAACTGTGTCACAGAATTGTGTTGTGTGTGCTTAGAAAATTTGTTGAAAGACATTTTATTCATTTTTTAAACACAGTAAAGTGTACTTTCATTTATGTAAGTTTGTAAGTTTATAACTGAATTTAACATAATCTAAGATTCCTCATGGAAGCTTCAACTTTCTTATTTCATAAGTGATATGTTTGATATTTTCTGTTTTGTGTTAACATTTACTTTGTTTTGTTCTGTCTTTACCTTAGTTGCTTTTTTATGCACCCATTCTTTTTCTGGTTGTTACTACTTTGACAGTATTGCATATTTTAAAATTCAATGATTTTGAAGATTTACCTTGTGTTTTACATTTGACTTCTGGCTATATTTATACTTATTAAAAATATACCCTAAGTTTTCTTTTCTAATCATCAGAATTTAGAGTAATTGCATCCTTTGAGTCATTTTTCCCCTGTGTTAGGTGAGGAATTTAGCATGATCTTAATCATCTTGCCTCTTACTATAATTTGTGTTTCATTCCCTTATTGTTGTAATTTCATCATTTTTATGTTATAGCTCCCTTTCAGGAACTTTTTTCTTGTTACAGTTTTATCTTATTTTTAACAATATTTCAAACTCAATTCTATTTTAACTGGTTTCAATATCATCTGTTAATCTTTTCTTCCTTTCTCCTTTCCTCCTTCCCTTCCTTTCTTTCTCTCTCTTTCATTTTACCATGGTCTTCTTATTTGCGATTTTAAAATTTGGATTTGTCTCCAGATCGTAGCATCTTCAAGTGATTTTTTTCCCCAAATTGTGGATGATACATTTTTCTCAATCTGTCTGTATGTTATGATAACTTTCTGTTTCCTTCATGCCTGAATAGCAAGTTGGCTTAGCATAACCTCTTTAGCTCAACAACATTTTTTCCTTCAGTATTCTGTGGTTTATTTTTTCATTGCCTCTTGGCTTTTCACATTGCAAAAGAACAGTTAGAAGCCAGCCAAATTTTGATTTTTGTTAGTGACATGTGTTTTCTGGAGGTTTTCTTGTTAGATGGTTCTGTTTGTTTTTGTAAGTCCAACATTTTGTCACTGGGGTTCTTTTCAATATTTCACTCCAGGCCCTTTTCAACCTAAGAGTCATCTTTGATAATTATGTCCATATTTATCTTATCCCAAAGTCCTGTGGACTTTTTACCTCCTGATCATCTCTGAAATCTTTCTTATTCTCCTCTGCTACCCTCCAAGGTCAAGCAATTGTTATCTCTTACTAGGACTCTCACCTCACCTAAGAGCCTCTGACTTGTTTCTTTACAAACCTACACACTCTAGCCAGAGAAATTGTTTTCTGCCCCAAATTCAAATTTTGTTTACCCCACACATCTGCTTAAATTGCCCCAGTAGCTTTAGATAAAGAGCAAAATCTCTAACATGGATTTACCTCAAAAATTTTCAAACAGCAGTAGGGATCCACTGATGAGTCATGAAGTCAATTTGTTAGGTTACAAAAGCATTAAAAAGCATTATATATATGAAACATACATGCGACCGTGTGTATGTATATTCACATGTATAAAACATATACAATAAGCATAAATCTAAACCAAAGACTTCACAAACTGTTGCCTACTCTTACAATGAGAAAACCTAATAGGTTCTACTGTATTCTGTTTCATGGTTTCTTTTTTAAAAAACGGGAATATAATTATTTTACTGTATTTTGTTAGTGTCTGCCATAAACTGTTTTACATGTTTCAGTGCCATTCTCCCAACATGTATACTATCATGTAAGAAATGAATTGCCAGTCTATGTTCAATACAGGATACAGGATGCTTGGGGTTGGTGCACGGGGAAGATCCAGACAGATGATATGGGGTGGGAGGTGGGAAGGGGGCTCAGGATTGGGAACTCATGTACACCCGTGGCAGATTCATGTCAATGTATGGCAAAACCAATACAGTATTGTAAAGAAAAATAAAGTAAAAATAAAAATTAAAAAAAAATCTCTAAAAACTGTTTTATGATCTAGCAAATTGATTTCTATATATGTACGTATGGGTACGTGTACTGGGCTATGATGTAGAAAGTATTTCTTACTGCAGGTCATGGTGCAAAAAAATGGTTGAAGTCTCTGCCCTACAGAGCCCTGGATGGTCTGTCTCTTCCCTACCTCCCTCCTCATCGTCATCTCATCTATGTTTCTTTTATGTCTCTTGGCCCCGGTCTCACTGACCTTCATATAGATCCTCAAGCATGTTGTGCTCACTTATACTAAAGGGCTTCCCACATGCTATTCCTTCTGTTCCTTGGTTAACTCCCACTCTCTCTCAGACCTCGCATGAATCAACCTTCCCCAGGGAAACCTGCTGGGACCTCCTGGCTAGGTCAAGTCCCACATCACATGCTCTCGGAATACAATCTACTCTCTCATCCTGGTTTTGATTTCATATTATTCATGTGATTGTTTGTCTGTTTCTCCAATCATCCACAAAGGCAAGAATATGGCAGGTGTCCCTTTCTGTTTCATTCATCCTTGTCTCATTTATGTGTACTTTTTTATTACAGAATTAGGCGCTGATAATGACTTGTACATGTATATCACAAATACATATCTATTCACACATTGTGATGGTTTAGTTTGGGAAGACTGTTTTTCATTGTACTTTTGGTTATTGTGTTGTTTCTAACTTCTTGTTTCTTCCCACTGTCTTGTATCTTCCTTGTGAACATCTAGGCTTCTTATAATGGATACACTTTTTTTTTTCTCCATCTTGACTCAATATTTTAATACTTCTCTTCTTCTCTGCATTCTGAAATAGCTTCTCAAATCTATTCTCACCAATTACTGAATTTAAACTGTGTAAATTCTGTTCTATGCTGCCTCTAGGTTTTAATTTACTGCGTATTGCTTTCTTACTTGAACCTGATAGATTCTTGCCTTAGGGAGTATGTGTGAACTAGTCATGTACAACTCTTTGTAATCCCATGGACTGCACTCCACCAGGCTCCTCTGTCCATGGAATTTTCTAGGCAAGAATATTGGAGTTGGTTGCCGTTTTCTCCTCCAGGGGATCTTCCCGACCTAGGGATCGAACCCGTGTCTTCTGTGTCTACTGCATTGGCAGGCAGATTCTTTAACACTGAGTCACCTGGGAAGCCCGATTCTTACCTTAACTCTGTTATCTTTAAATTCCAGTCTATTCTACATATTCCTTGCTGCTCCCTTTTTTTTTTTTTTTTAGCTTTTTATTTTGTATTGGGGTATAGCTGATTAACAATGTCATGATAGTTTCAGGTGAACAACGAAAAGACTTAGCCACACACCCAACCTTGTATCCAACCTCCCCTAAATTCCCCTCTCCTTTATCATATACACCATATCTCCTATTATCTTGCTAAGGACTTCAAGCAGTTTTGCAAACATTTCTTTTTTTTGTTGTTTTGATATAATATGGTTTCTAAAGTTTTTTTATTTTAGGACTCAGGAGGATGAGATTGCATTTATTTGAGGTCCAAGGATCTCTTTGTTTCTTTTTCTCCTTCTTCTCTACCTCTTCTCCTTCTTTTTTTTTTTTTTTTTGCCAACACACTGCATACTCCTCACTGTCTGCTGGGGAGGTGTAGGTTCTTAGATCTCCAGACAGAGGACAACATGATAAGAGCTGTTCTCTAATGAGGCTCTTTTGGCATGAGAAGGAAACTTCTTCAGTTTCAGAAGCTATTTCTATGATGCACATTACAATACCTAAATATTTGTATAGAATTATTGGAGGAGAGTGTGGAGAGGGATGGGAACTCATATTGTGGTCTACTCTGAAACTTGGCCTGAATATTAATGGAGAAGCTCTGATGACTTCTCACTGATCACTTCTTAAGCTGATGGACGGTGTGCCTCTCTGAACTGAGGGAGAGTAAATGATGTGTGTCAAAGTCTCCTTTCTGCCTACATCCACACTGGTGGTTTCATTCTGTTTTACGAGGTAAAACATGGATAGGCAACTGCTTTTTTTCTGAATTTAGCTCCACTGTCTTTGCAATTAAAGTTCCTCCTTTATGAAGGCAACAGGTAAATCAGCAACCTTAGTTTTTATTGTCTACATGTTTTTATTTTTTGTATGTTTTCATATGTATTATATAATGAAATTAAAATCATGACATTGAATTTTCACAGATTGATTATTCTTTCACAGAGTTTATAGATTGAATATTCTTAAACCTGAGAAGATAAAGGAATTCACTTTTTTTTTTATCAGGCAGAAATTATAGTCTCTTTAGTATTAGTTGTATAAACCAGCTTGGGAATGCTTCACTTAGTAATCTTAAGCAGATGCTAATCATATCCATATCAAAAGATCTTTTCTTGATACATGATCCTCAATGTTCATTGCAATACTATTTACAATAGCCAAGACATGCGAACAACCTAAATTTCCACTGATGGATGAATGGATAAAGAAGATGTGATACATATGTATAATGGAATATTACTCAGCCATTAAAAAAGAATGAAATAACGCTATTTGCAGCAACATGGATGGACCCAGAGGTAACTGTACTAAGTGAAGTCAGACAGAGAAAGACAAATGTATGATATCACTCAAATATAGAATCTAAAAAATGATACATATGAGCTTATATACAAAAGAGAAACAAACTCACAGACTTTGAAAATAAACTTATGGTTTCCAAAGGGGAAAGTGGAGGTTGGGGGAGGATAAATTAGGAGTTTGGGATTAACATGTATACACCGTGCTGTGCTAAGTTGCTTCAGTCATGTCAGACTCTATGGGACCCTGTGGACTGTAGCCTGCCAGACTCCTCTGTCCATGGGATTCCCCAGGCAAGAATACTGGAGTGGGTTGCCATTTCCTCCTCCAGGGGATCTTCCCGACCCAGGGATCGAGCCCGTGGCTCGAACATCTCCTGCATTGACAGGCAGGTCTTTACCACTAGCGCCATCTGGGAAGCCCATATACACACTACTATACATAAAACAGATACTCAGCAAGGACCTACTGTATAGTACAGGAAGTTCTACTCAATATTCTGTAGTAACCAAATAGGAAAAGATCTGAACAAGAATAAATATATGTGCAACTTTGCTGTACAGCTGAAACAAACACAGCATTGTGAATTAACTAAGCTTCAATATATATATATATATAAAAGAATCTTCTCTTGGGGATATCTTTATTTTTGAAGTTGCTAATACATTATGTTTTTACATACCCCCCCCCCCCTTCACTTAATGGAAGGGGTTTCTGGAGTCCACAAGATATGCACAATTTGTGGTGAAGCCATATGAATGCTACCACTCCCCTTGGCACATTTATTTACCTGAATGCCCCCAAGGTAATTATGATTTTGGTGTTTAAAATTACCAGGTGGGCAAGAGGAAACTTTCAGAGATACAGATATGTTTATTACTTTGATTATAGTGATGGTTTCATGGATATATGCATATTTCAAGCCTGTCAAGTTGTATATGTCAAATATATGCACTTTTTTGTATGCAATTACACCTGTTAATTTACAATTAACAGTAAAGCTGTTAAATAGAACTAAAACTGCCATGTTGGCATATTTCTCCTAACAGTCTTTGGAATAGTTGAAATAATGAGAGATTCTTGTTATTTGTTCACTTATACACAAGCTATATAGCTTCATCACTTAGCTAATGATAGCTGAGCATACGGGAAGTTTACTGCTGGTTTTTCTTATCACTTGTCATGTTTGTCATCCTTGTGCTTAGGCTGTGATATCCCACTGTTTTCTAGTATTTAATGGATATTTATGCTGCTATCAGTCTTTTTCAGAAATCTTACCATGGGCAATAATTTCCCTAGTATTTTTGCTTATTGTTGTCACCACTGAGGCTTCTTTTAAGATCTTTTAAATATCTTTTAGAAATAGATATTCATGAATCACTGGGTGAAAAATGAACTTAATAACTTTAAGGGAGACACTCAAGGAAAAAGAGAGGACTGTTGTTCTCGACACATACTGGTAAATAAAGACATAGAGTAGGCATGTTGGTTCCCTTAGAGCGGACACGGCCAAGATGGGTTATAGCCTATCTCCTATCTGATGTATTTTTTAAAAACTCCTTTTTCCCCTGAATGGCAATTTTGAATAAAGTGGTTAATTCTTTCCTTTGTTACTAATCCTTTGTGGTAGAAATGACCATTCTACCCTAACCAGCTTGTGTCTGTTCTATTTTTCTAATAAATAAGTGCTGGTACAGTTCCAGCAGAGTTGATGAAGTTGCAGTTAAGTTTTAGAAGGAAATCATTTCACATTTTAGCACTTCATAGGTGAGGCTACTGCAATAGACTGGTTTTGAATATTTAAGAATACTGACCCCTTAAAACTATATATGAAATCACATTCATATTTATCATAGAGATTGCTTTTGTAAAGTTGTAATGATGAATGAAATTGACATTTATCATATAACAGATTGTATTTGTGAAGTTATAACGATGAATGAGTTTAACAACTTGGGCTCCTTTTTCATCCAGCTCTGCAGAGAAAGGTCTGGAGAGATGGGCAGAGAGATCAAATAAATTCAGGCTTCCTAAAGATGAAAATCTGGATGAACTGAGGACATAGCTTGCATTTCGTATGAGCAGCATGGTATTATCCAATGAATATTCAGAGAACATAATCTTCAGTTATCTATTAAATGGAATCTCCACAAAAAGGAATTGTGTCTATCAGTCAGCATATACACACTGACACTTATTATATTTATGTACTTGGATTGAGAAGTATACAGTTTATGATATTGATTCAATATCTCAAAAGCTCCCTTTGTGAGGTTAGCTGACATTTGGTGTGTATCAAATTATTACTTTTCCATTAGCTTGGAATTTAGGGGGCTCTGAGAGATTGAACATGGAAGAATTGTTTTCATGGACATGTTTCATTTGCTTTCAATATTGCCATATCCTTGGACTTCTCTGGTGGTCCAGCGGTTAAGAATTCGCCTGGCAATGCAGGGGACATGGGTTTAAGCCCTGGTCTGGGAAGATCCCACATGCTGCAGCGCAATTAAGCATGTGCATCACAACACCTGAGCCTGTGCTCTGCAAGAAGAGAAGCCACCACAATGAGAAGCTCGCACATAGCAACAAAGACCCAGTGCATCCAAGATAAAGAAATGGAACATTGCCATTTACTGAGAAATAATAGTGTCAGTGAAAAACGTGATCAAGAATACAACCAGGCCCGAAGAATAGTCATTTATTTACTTCTTGGGGCTTGGATTATAAAGCCCTACATTATTGATAGGGTCATTGCTATTTCTAGAATTTTCCAGGCTCCATTCATCTGGACTGAGATAAAGTATCGTAGTTTTACTGAGGGGAATTAATGGGTCTCATAGTTCACTGCATCAAAGCAACAGACAGATTTGAAAAGGGATTACTGAGGCATCAATTAAGTATCAATCAATACTTGGAGAAAGAATGTTTAATACAAGTATGTGAAGTAGAGAATGACCAAACAGAAAGGGCTCAATTAAAAAATATATATGGAGGAATAGATTGTCTTTGAGGTTCTGTCTCATCAAGAGTACATAAATGGAGTAAAAGTCCTAATCCAGTGTGTGCTCAAGGAAAATCAGACAAGAGAAGGCAGTTATTAGTAGAAATTAATATTCCTCACATCAATTTTCCAACTTAGATGTTACATATTGGTCCGTTTTGTAAGGATTTTGTTTATTTAAGGAACTATTCATGTATTTACTAGATATTATTCTTAGACATAAAAGGGATTCAGAATATACTGTTTTGTAATATCCTTAATAAAAAAATAGGGCTTAGAAGCAAAGATTTGAATTGTAGGGGGGAAATGTCATAAAGAGTCTTTGGAAGTACTGATATAACCAGATATTGGGTTCACAGTCAATGGTGGACTGTATCAGACAGACTTGAATAGCTCCATGGATTTAGAATAGCCTTCATCTTAAAGACCATACCGAAAATTCTAGTCAGTTCTAGGCAATGTCTTTTTTATTTACAGGAGAATTAATAGGAGAAAAGTGAGTACTTCACAGAGTAAGACATTTCTTTAAAAGAGCTATTGTGTTGCAAGCTAAGCAAAAAAATCTTTTTCACGTTTATTCACAAACTGACAATTGGAAGAATAATTCTAGTAACAGAAATAAAGATCCTATATTATGCCTCATCCTAAATCTCATAGATTAAGGACTACTGTTTATTTCCTGCCTCCAAGATCAGATTTGTGAGTCATAACACTGTGGGCCACCCTTAACCATGCTTCCCACCTACTTTCTTCTGGTTGAATGAGGAGGCTTAGTGATGCAAAAAAGATTTGACTCACTGAGAGGCAAATGAACTTGATATTTGGGTCAAAAACAGTCAAAAATGCCAAGTAGATTATGTAGCTGATGCCCTAAGGTGATTTGAGAAATTAACAGGAATCTCCCCAAAGGCACAAAGGATGGAATTTCTCAACAAATAGCATATTAGTGTCTAGATTACAGGCTAGACAATCCATAAGTAGGAAGACGTAGGTCAGAGAACTGGAGCTTTTCTTCCTCTTCAAACAAACTGTACCTGAGCTTTGAACCAAAGTCCAGAGGCTTCCTTATTTTCCTTATTTTTATTTCCTTAAGGAAGACAGACCCTCTTATCTTGAACTGTTATCATCTATCCCCTTGCAAATTTCTATGTCTTCACTCCTCAAAGAAAATTTAAGCATTAGCTCCTCTCAGTCAACTCAGGGCCCTGACTGATAGGTTTCTGTTTTGCAACCCACCAAATGTGTTACAGTCAGGGATCAAAACCTCTTGGTGAGCAGTACAACTGAGCTGGGCTTCCCAGAGTGGTACAACTGAGCAGGGCTTCCCAGGTGGCTCAGTGGTAAAGAATCTGCCTGCCGATGCAGGAGATGCAGGAGATGCGGGTTCGATCTCTGGGTCAGGAAGATTCACTGGAGGAGGGCATGGCAACTCACTCCAGTATTCTTGTCTGTAGAAACCCATGGACAGAGCCTGGTGAGCCTGGCGGGCTACAGAGTCAATGCAAAGAGTCATATGTGACTGAGAGACTGAGCATGTACTCACAAATGAATTTTCCTACTCAGGAAAAAGTTAAGTCTCCTTTCCACTCAGCTTCATGCTACAGCTAATCTTTCTTGGCTGATGAGCACAGCAGAAGCATGTCAGCCAGGGAATTTCATCTCGATGGGTTTTAGCAAATATCCAAGTGAAAAACACAAAATACAAAATACAATAGAACCACTGGTGCTTGGGTCTGTAATTAGAGAGGAAAGGCAGAAATGGGGACACTGCAGCTTCTCACATCAGAGGCAGGGCCTGTTGATAGTTTATGATTTTTATCTTTTGATGTAGCATTTGTACATAGTGAAATGCACAAATCTTAAGAGAACATTCATGAGATTTGACAAATGCATGTACTTGTGTAACCCAAACCTCTTTGCCATCATGCCAGAAACTTCTGGCATGCCCCTTCCCAGTTAGTTAATGCCCTGGTTCATCCCTTAGAGGCAACTACTGTTCTGATTTTTTTTTTTTTCCATTATGAAATAGTTTTACCTGTTTAGAACTCTATAATATAATTGGAATAATATTATTTGTATTCTTCTGTGTAGAGCTTCTGCATCAGTTTGCAAGTGCTGCCAAAATTTTTTTTCACAGACTAATGGTATAAACAACAGAAATGCATTTTCTCACAGTTCTAGAGGCTGAAAGTCCAAGATTAAGATTCTGGCATCTCTTTCGTTGGCTTGAAGATTATTATGTTCTCATGTCCTCACATGGTTGTCCCTCGGTCTCTGTGTTGTCTGCATCCTAATTTCCTCTTCTTAGAAAGAGCAGCATATTGCATTAAGGCCCACCCATGAGACCTCATTTCACCTTTATTACTTCTTGAAAGGCCCAATATACAAACAGTCATATACTGAGGTATTACTACTAATAGGGCTTTAATGTAAACATTTTGGAGGTGGGGGTGGAGGACACAAATCAGCCCATAATACCTGTTTTGAATCATCAAAATGTTTTGAGATTCGTCCATGTTGTTTGTGTCAGTAGGTTGTCCTTTTTTATTTCTGAGTGCTATTTCATTATACGAATAGACCACAGTTTGTTTACTCTAGTAGTGGACACCTGTGTTGCTTCAGTCCGAAGTTGCTTCAGTCCGAAGTCGCTTCGGTCATGTCCGACTCTGTGTGACCCTATGGACTGTAGCCCACAAGCCTCCTCTGTCCATGGGATTCTCCAGGCAAGAACACTGGAGTGGGTTGCTATGCCGTCCTCCAGGGGATCTTCCCCAGCCAGGGATCAAACCTGTGTCTCTTATGTGTCCTGTATTGGCAAGCGGGTTCTTTACCACTAGCGCCACCGGGGAAGCCCTTTGCTGCTTCCAGTTTGGGGCTATTATAAATGAAGCAATTTAAACATCATTGTACAAGGCTTTGTGCAACATTATATATATATACATATATATACTTTTTAAAATTTATTTAATTGGAGGTTAATAACTTTACAATATTGTATTGGTTTTGTCATACATCAACATGAATCTACCACGAGAGTACACGTGTTCCCCATCCTGAACCCCCTCTCACCTCCCTCCCCGTATCATCCCTCTGGGTCATCCCAGTGCACCAGCCCCAAGCATCTTATATCATGGGTGGATGAAACTGGAGCCTATTATACAGTGAAGTAAGCCAGAAAGAAAAACACCAATACAGTATACTAACTCATATATATGGAATTTAGAAAGATGGCAACGATAACCCTGTATGCGAGACAGCAGAAGAGACACAGATGTGTAGAACAGTCTTTTGGACTCTGTGGGAGAGGGAGAGGGTGGGTTGATTTGGGAGAATGGCAACATTATATTTTATCTTGACCTAGATCTAGGAGTGAATTTGCTGGTTAATAGATGTATGTTTAATTTTATCTGAAACTTCCAGGAAATTTTCCAGAGATTGCACCATTTTATAATCCTACTATCAATTTATGAGAATTCTAGTTGCTACAAATCCTTATTAACATTTGGTGTTATAGGTATTTTAATATATTTATTGATTTTAGTCATTCAGGTCAGTGTACAGTGGTATCTCATTGTGGTTTTAATTTGCATTTCCCCCAATGATATAAAATACTTTTGCATGTGCTAGGCTGTTTAATTTACAATAAATGAAGAACCCCTGGAGGTCTCCAGCAAATACTTATGGAAAGCAAAGGTTCTCAGTGTGTCCATCACCAAAATCGTCTAAAAACTTAGTTCTGCTATTGCACCTGATATTTCTGACCTCTCTGATTATCTGTAGTGTGACTCGAATGTAAGAAGCTATAAATTATCTAAGGGCATGGAACTGGCCTTAAAGAATCAGAAGGATGGGGTGTGTGTCTGAGCATATATTTCTATGTTTCTCAGTGCTCCATGAAAAGACAACAATATGAGAAGGAGAAGAGAAGGAAAAAAAGGAAAGCTTTTTTTTCTGTAATTAAAATTATCCTAGATTACAACTAGATAGGCAGTTGGAAAACTATGATGTTAGATCTCTATCTCACTTCGTTCACCAATATAAATTCCAGATGGAGAAAAAAAATCTACTTTAATTATTTTAAATCAAACACATACTTAAAATAATTAAAATAGATTTATTTTCAAGTATTTCTTCACTGTTTATAATGGAAATATTAGTCCTTCATTCCTCCTCTCTTCTGCCCTCCCCAAGTCCTCTTTCCCCCAGGCACCTATCTACCTTCAAGAATTTCAGCTCTGCTTAGACTTTCTTTATATTTATTTTTAAATTTAATTTTTAAGTTTTACTGAAATACAACAGACACATAACGTTGTATTTATGTAAGGGATACAACATGATTTAATATATATTTAATAAAATGATCACCAGAAGTTTAGTTAACATCTATCACCTCATGTAGTTACATTTTTTTTTTTTCTTCTTGTGATGAGAACTTTTAAGATCTACTCTCAGGACATCCCTGGTGGTCCAGTGGCTAGGATTCCATGTTCTCAATGCAGGAGGCCTGGGTTCAATCCCTTGGCAGGGAACTCGATCCCACATGTCACAACTAAGAGTTTGCACACTGCAACTAAAGATGCCAGATCCTGTGGGCCTCAAGTAAGACTCAGTGCAGTCAAATAAATAAATAAGTAAAAAAGATATTTAAAAAAGAGAAAGATTTACTCCACTAACAACTTTCAAATATACAATATTGTTAGCCATAGTTAAAGGTCCATCTAGTCAAAGCTTTGGTTTTTCAGTAGTCATGTATGGATGTGAGAGTTGGACTGGAAAGAAAGCTGAGTGCTCAAGAATTAATGCTTTTGAACTGTGGTGTTGAAGACTCTTGAGAGTCCTTTGGACTGCAAGGAGATCCAACCAGTCAGTCCTAAAGGAAATCAGTCCTGAATATTCACTGGAAGGACTGATGCTGAAGCTGAAACTCCAATACTTTGGCCATCTGATGTGAAGAACTGACTCATTGGAAAAGACTCTGATGCTGGGAAAGACTGAAGGCGGGAGGAGAAGGGGACGACAGAGGATGAGATGGTTGGATGGCATCACCGACTCAATGGACATGAGTTTGAGTAAACTCCGGGAGTTGGTGATGGACAGGGAGGCCTGGCGTGCTGCAGCCCATGGGGTCAAAAAAAGTTGGACACGACTGAGTGACTGAGCTGAACTGAACCACGTTATACATTACATCCCCAGGGGTTTTTTGTTTTATAACTGGAAGTTTGTACCTTTTGACCACCTTCACTCATTTTGCTCTCACCTGAACCCATTCTGCTTCTGACAATCACCAATTTATTTTCTGTTTATGTGGGTTTGTTTTTTTCAGATTCCACATATAAGTGAATTCATTCTGTATTTGTCTTTGTCTGATTTATTTCGCTTAATGTAATGCCCCGAAGACTCATACATAGTGTCCCAAATAGCAGGAGGATTTCTTTCTTTTGTATAGATGAAAAATATTACATATTACATATCATATTTTCTTCATTCATTTATTCTTCAATGGACACTTGCATTGTTTTCAAGTCTTGGCTATTGTAAATAATGCTGCAGTGAACTTGGGGATGCAGCTTATCTGTTTGATATAGTGATTTCATTTCTTTCAGAAGTACCTAGAAGTGGGATTGCTGGATCATAATGGTATTTCTAATTTTAATTTTTTGAGGAAACTTCATGCTGTTTTCCATAGTGGCTGCACCAATTTCACTCATTTCGACCAACAATGCACAAGGATTCTCCTTTCTCCACATCCACACCAATGCTTGTTGTTTCTTGTCGTTTTGATGATAGTTATTTTAACAGATGTAACATAAAATCTCACTGTGGTTTTGCTTTGCATTTCCCTGATGGTTATAATGTTTAACACCTTTCAAATATACCTGTTGATTGTTTTTATGTTTTTATGTCTTCTATTCAGTTCTTCTGCCCTTTATAAAATCAGATTTTTCTTTGTTTATTCTACTATTGAGACAACTGAATTTTTAAAAATATACTTTAGTAAATTTTAGATATCAACCCCTTACAGGTATATGGTTTACGAAGATTTTCTCCCATTCCATAGGTTGCATTTTCATTTTGTCGATGGCTCCCTGTGTTAAGTAGAATCATTTTAGTTTGATGTAGTCCCACTTGTTGATTTCTGCTTTTGTTGCCTTTGCTTTCAGTGTTAAATTAAAAAAAAATCATTGTCAAGGAATTTATCCCCTATGTTTTATTCTAGGAGTTTTATGGTTTCAGGTTTTATGTTTAAATCTTTAATCCATTTTGAGTTGATTTTTGTGTACAGTATGAGAGAGTGGTCCAATTATCCTGACACCATTTATTGATGAGACCGTCCTTTCCCCCTTGTATATTCTTTCATTTCTTTTTCTAGCTGCTTTCTCTGGCTAGGGTTCCCAATACTGTGTTGCATAAACATGGTGAGAGAGGGCATCCTTGCCCTGTGCTTGATCTTAGAGGAAAAGTTGTTAGCTTGGTAACATGGAGTATGATGTCAGCTGTGGGTTTGTCTTAAATAGCCTTTATCATGTTTAGGTGGGTTCCCTCTATACCCACTTTGTGGAGAGTTTTACCATGAGTGAGTGTTGAATTCTGTCAAATGTTTTTTTCTGCATCTGTTGACATGATCGTATGTTTTTATCTGTTATTTTTGTGTAGGTGATATCTTGATGGGGAGTGGTATGCTTCTGGAACAGCATCTGTAGAGTTGATTCTGTGGCCACTTTGGAGGCTACAATCTTCCACAGTGTTTCTGTTCCTTACATTTCATAGGGGAAAGGGAGAGGAGAGAGCAGGTAAAAGAGAAATGCAGACAGGTTAACAGTCATCCGATGATTATGACTAGTCATTCAAACATAATAGGGCTAGACTATTAGGGAAGTCTATTACTCTTACTATCAGGAAGGCAATATGACCTTCTGCAGGAGGGGTGGCATAAATAATTTAAAGTTTTATCGAAATTATGTGGGCTTTGTAGTAGAAGAAGCAACAGTGGAAGCAGGAACAACAGTTAGAAGGCTGGTTGAGTAATTCATCCAAGAGGTGATGTTGGCTTAAAGCATGTAAATTGGAGAGTGGTGCAAGACAGCTTTGAGATATGTAGGAGGTAGAATCATGAGTACTTGGAGACTGACTGGGACCAGGAGTAACAATTCTGTCTTAAGTGACAGGGTACACTGGGGGGTGGTACCATGTATCAAGATGAGGGACAGGAGGAGTAGATCTGTGAATATATAGAGAGTAAAAGATAATTCAGTTTCATGCATGTTAAGTGAGGGATGACTGTGGTGTTACCTGTTGGAATATCTTATTGGTCACTAACAAAAGATGTGGAGCCCAGCAATAAAATAAAGTTTGATAGTCATTAGCCTATAAATCTTAATGAAAGGAATACAAGTAGTAAGGTCACTTAGCTTGTGAAAAGTAAAAAGAGAAGAATTCTGGGATAGGACCCTAAGAAACACAACAATTGAAGAAAACTGCAGCCACCAGAATCCAAAACTGTACACATCTTCCAAAAACCATACAGATCAGGAGAGTAAGTGAAACCAACAGACCTATGTCCACAATATAACTAAGAGATAACAAATATCAGAAAGTAATTAGCAGAGAAGAAGGGAATTAGCTAGTTGCAAAGGCAACTCTGGCACACATATCAAAGTAGAGAATCAGAGACAGTCTTCATGAAAAAGAGAGGGCAGTGTTAGTCTGGGGGTGACGGGAAATAGGTTTTTAAAAGCACATCACCTTGCATTTTAGAACACTATCTTCTGCAAGTCAAAAGAAAATGTTTTGAAAGTGCAGGGGGTCTAGATGGTGATCTTGAGAGGGTCCCGCTTGTGCGTAATTGAAAAAATTGGTGGTGAGGTAAAAAATGGGGGGAAAAACAGTGGAAAACAAATATCTAAACAAATAACAGAATCACCAATAAAAAGAGAAACCGATTCTTCTCATCACAACGGTACTCTTTTAAAAGAAAGTATAGTCTATTATACCAACAGAAGAGGGTGCTCTTGAACTAAGAAAACTAGTAAGCTACCAAATGCCCAACACCTGTCTATATAGAATTATTTCTTCTTGCTAATCCAATAAAATATACAATATTGAAAAACAAAAAAATAGGTGACAACCACCATAAAATCTATAAGAAGACAAAAAATAAGAAAACACTTCTCTTGATGAAAATTCATCTAGAACCATGAAGAGTAGAAAATAAAATTAAATATAATAAAATAAGCACCTATTTAAAAAAGTTCCCCAATCAGAAACTTAAAAATTTCAGAAGAGAGGAGGAGGAATATGAAAACTACATAAATTCTAGAAAGAAACAGAAGAAAAAGAATATCATCTTGTAAGTGAAGATTAAAACACAGGGTGACCAAGAGAGAAAGAATTACTTAAAAATAAAGCAAGGGGTGTTGAGGAAATGAATTAAAACAGTCAAGAGCATGAAAATAAAATGGGAAAACAATCAGAGAAATTGATAGCTATAGATGATGGACAAAGATGATCTCACATACATATAATTGGAGTCCTTGAAAAAGAAAAACAAAGTAATGTGAAAAAAATGTTATTTAAAGTAATAATTCAAAAAATCTCCCAGACGGTCAGCTCAGAGACATATCCTGTAAAACTCCTAGACTTTAATCATAAAAACAAACAAACAAAAAATCTCTGTGCCTTTAGGCAAAAAGACCAAACTTACAAGGGAAAAAGTTGAAATCAGAGTTGGTGAAAGCAAGACAATTTTGGAGAAAACATTATTTTTAAAAAAGAATAGAAAGTGCAAGCCAAAGATTTTATATTTAGATAAGTTATCCTTCAAGTGAACAGCTTAAAAAATGTGAGCACTCAAGGAGTGCTGTATTCACAAACAAAACTAGAGGGTGAGCTCTATCCAGCCGAAGGAAGACTGGAAAAACCCTGGCCCATGGACTGATGGAACACATTAAATACACTTCAGTGTAGATACAAGGTTAAAACAAAGGGCAGAAGGAGACTGTATAAGCATTATATGCTCTGATGAAGTAGGAATACACCAACCCCTCAAAAAAAAAAAGTAGAAAGTAAAACAAACTCATCATTGTTCAGATAATATGTGCAGTCAAAACATACCAGCACAGACAAACCAAAGAGCAGAAACCACAGAAAGGGAAAAGTAAACTTGTTTTTTTTTTTTTTTCAAACAAAATATATTAGAAAAATTATAAGCCTAGAAGAAAAGCAAAGCCTTCTTAAATACGGAAAGAAATAGATTAGAAAAGAGCAGAAAGATATAGAAAGAAAAATGGTAACTATAACTAATATTCATAGGAAATATAGCCAAAAAAAAAGATATGTTGAACCAGGATGTATGTTAAGTGGAGAAAGCAATTTATAAGAAGTATACATAATATGGTAGCATTTGTGAACAAATATGGGTGCACAAAGAATAGACATAGATAATTCTTCAGTTCAGTTCAGTTGCTCAGTTGTGTCCGACTCTTTGTGACCCCATGAATCGCAGCACGCCAGGCCTCGCTGTCCATCACCATCTCCCGGAGTTCACTCAGACTCACGTCCATCGAGTCAGTGATGCCATCCAGCCATCTCATCCTCTGTTGTCCCCTTCTCCTCTTGCCCTCCATCCCTCCCAGCATCAGAATCTTTTCCAATGAGTCAACTCTTCACGTGAGGTGGCCAAAGTACTGGAGCTTCAGCTTTAGCATCTTTCCCTCCAAAGAAATCCCAGGGCTGATCTTCAGAATGGACTGGTTGGATCTCCTTGCAGTCCAAGGGACTCTCAAGAGTCTTCTCCAACACCACAGTTCAAAAGCATCACTTCTTCGGGGCTCAGCTTTCTTCACAGTCCAACTCTCACATCCATACATGACCACTGGAAAAACCATAGCCTTGACTAGATGGACCTTTGTTGGCAAAGTAATGTCTTTGCTTTTCAATATGCTATCTAGGTTGGTCATAACTTTTCTTCCAAGGAGTAAGCGTCTTTTAATTTCATGGCTTCAATCACCATCTGCAGTGATTTTGGAGCCCCCAAATATAAAGTCTGACACTGTTTCCACCGTTCCCCCATCTATTTCCCATGAAGTGATGGGACCAGATACCATGATCTTCGTTTTCTGAATGTTGAGCTTTAGGCCAACTTTTTCACTCTCCTCTTTCACTTTCATCAAGAGGCTTTTGAGTTCCTCTTCACTTTCTGCCATAAGGGTGGTGTCATCTGCATATCTGAGCTTATTGATATTTCTCCTGGCAATCTTGATTCCAGCTTGTGCTTCTTCCAGCCCAGGGTTTCTCATGATGTACTCTGCATAGAAGGTAAATAAGCAAGGTGACAATATACAGCCTTGACATACTCCTTTTCCTATTTGGAACCAGTCTGTTGTTCCATGTCCAGTTCTAACTGTTGCTTCCTGACCTGCATACAGGTTTCTCAAGAGGCAGGTCAGGTGGTCTGGTATTCCCATCTCTTTCCGAATTTTCCACAGTTTATTGTGATCATATGCAGTGATAATTCTTACAAAAAAGAAATATCAGAACCTAATAAAAATAGTCACCCACCAGGGATGTGTGTTTTGAACAGGATGTGGTAGAGATGGGGGAGTGAGACCTCTTTGTGTTTACCTTTCAATTTGAACCATTTAAAATTTTTTCATGACACAGTGTGAAATAAAGTGGAAAAGAAGGTAACTGAACATGAGGAGGTAGTCAAGAAATTGTGAAACCTGGATATTGTGCAGGTTGTCACCCAGAATGATGGCATAGAGAGGACGGCCACAGTTAGGTGTAAAAATGTTTACTGAACATGGGAGAACTGTCCATGGAATCCACAGGCACTTTGAGTCCAAGGAAGGGTGGAATGTGATATGGCTGGAACCTTTGGACCTGCAAGGAGAGAGGAATTTTGCTCAAGGATTGGTTTGAGGGGTCACAGGATGTGGAGGACTTGAGCTCTGCTTCCTTATACCAAGGGTGGAGAGAGCCACATTCTCCATGTTAGCAGACTTTAGGGGAAGCAGTGAGTGTCCTGAGGTACAGCAGGGCTTTAATTAAGGAAAGAATGGGGTGATTTTCCTAGAGCAGGGTTGGCAATCGAGAGCCCCACAATGTCAAATGAAAGTTACGAACGGGAGGATGAAGAGACGTTGGGGCCCCAGGAGACTATCATAATCAATGCACGTCTCTACTGAGTTGCTTCAGAGGGAAATCGCTATAGGCTAGTTTATGACCTCCAGCCTCACGTAGCTGCTTAACGACTGTTTGAAAAGGAGAGGCAGACTAAAACCTGTAAGCCTTGACAGTAGCGACAGTCAGTCATACATACACCTGCACCGCTGAATGTGAAGTTTACTGCAAAATAAAATTTTATTTTCCCATAAAAATGCACTTAAAGGAAGAAAATACTATATAACGCAGTGTGGACATTAAATGGAATTCAATGTAAAAACCCAAGCCGATAATAGTTTCTATGGACATATATAAGCTTATTTCAAAATTATCATGCCCAGTGAAATAAAGTGGGCTCTGGGTTGAGAAAATTGATTCCCAGAAAGTGAGTCATAAAGTTGGAACACAATTTCATAGTTACAAAAGGCCCCAGAACTCTCAGCAATCTATAAAACTATAACTAGGAAACTCAAGTTAATAAGTCTCTTAGGAAATGTGGCTGTAGAGTTTTTAAAAAATTGAAAAGTAATGAAAGCACCAGGAGAAAAATCTGAGGCAAAGTAAACATTCAAATGATTTGTAGTATGGCACAGTTCAGATTGGAAAACATGAAAAAACCATACTCTCTATGTGTATACATATATAGTTATATAATATGCAGTTAAATCTAAGCATATGCACACGTACAGATATATATATTCACACACGTATATCATACATATAAAAATTCTGTACATATACCCACTTGTTTTAGAAAGGCCAGACTTTGGTGGAGCACATGACAGCCAAGGACCCCTCTCAGAGATTAGTCAAGACATGGTTGCTATTCTCTGATGGAAGGGTTTATTCAAGCTCTTGATGAAAATTTACCTTTAATGACATCACTGCATTATAGAAATATCAAACAATTGGCATTTTGAAAGTGAAAGCATGCTTGGGGCTGGTGCATGGGGATGACCTGGAGGGTTGTTGTGGGGAGGGAGGTGGGAGGGGGGTTCATGTTTGGGATCGCATGTACACCCGTGGTGGATTCATGTCAATGTATGGCAAAACCAATACAGTATTATAAAGTAAAATAAAGTAAAAATAAAAAGTTAAAAAAAATAAAATAAAAAAAATAAAATTAAAAAAAAAAGTGAAAGCTTTTTCTTTTAATATAATGCTTATATAATATGATTTAATATAATACTAGAGGGAAACTTTGATCTCTTGAAAGTGATTTGCTTAGAGGGATAAATATCATTATATCACAGGAAACCTACAAATGTTTATGAATTTAATAAACACATAATAATATAATAATGTTCCTTTAATTCTGAACATTTTTGTAATTTAGCATAAACAGCATCTCTTATCAAACAAATTATTAGTACATGTACTCTTTTTCCCACTTTCTTCACTCAATAAATGGTTTTCAAGTGTCTGTTCTGTACCAAATGCTGCTGAAGCACCAGGTGGGAACCTGCCTTGAATGCTGGTAGTGCAAGAAAGTGATATCGGGTTGGCCAAAATGGTCGCTTGGGTTTTTTTTTATAACATCCTATGGAAAAAGCCCAAAGACCTTTTTGGCCAATCCAACACAAGGTCTCTGTGGAAGATCTCACCTAAGTTCCAGACCCACACACATGCACACCTGGAGGCAGCCGGGCATCTCAGACTCAGGTATCTAGAAGTGAGCTCAGTGTTTTCTAATCCACACTCCACTCTACCAGTGAAGCCTGATTCTCTCCTTGTGCTTCTCCCTCACTGTGAAAAATCTTTCCAATGTAAACTTGACCACAATGCTACTGCAGCTCTCCATGAATCTCATGCCTACAGCAATGTTTCATAAAAATTTTTTGAAAGCTCTAAAAGAAAAAAAAAATCAGTTAAAGATGGATTTTGAAAAGCATGAGGTCTTTTCAAAATTACATAATTTACCTTTATATTCATAGAAGTGTATATTATTAGCCCATGGTATGTTGCAGGTCAAGAAGCAACAGTTAGAACTGGACATGGAACAACAGACTGGTTCCAAATCCAAAAAGGAGTACATCAAGGCTGCATATTGTCACCCTGCTTATTTAATTTATATGCTGAGTACATCATGAGAAATGCCAGACCGGATGAAGCACAAGCTGGAATCAAGATTGCCAGGAGAAACAACAATAACCCCAGATATGTAGATGACACCACCCTTATGGCAGAAGGCAAAGAACTAAAGAGTTTCTCGATGAAAGTGAAAGAGTAGAGTGAAAAAGTTGGCTTAAAACTCAACATTCAGAAAACTAAGATCATGGCATCTGGTGCCATCAATTCATGGCAAATAGATGGGGAAACAACGGAAATAGTAAGAGACTTTATTTTCTTGGGCTCCAAAATCACTGCAGATGGTGACTGCAGCCATGAAATTAAAAGATGCTTACTCCTTGGAAGAAAAGTTATGACCAACCTAGGGAGCATGTTAAAAAGCAGAGACATTACTTTACCAACAAAGGTCCATCTAAGCAAAGCTATAGTTTTCCAGTAGTCATGTATGGATGTGAGAGTTGGCTATAAAAAAAGCTGAACAATGAAGAAGTGATGCTTTTGAACTCAAGAGAAGACTCTTGAGAGTCCCTTGGACTGCAAGGAGATCCAACCAGTCCATCCTAAAGGAAATCAGTCCTGAATATTTATTGGGAGGATTGATGCTGAAGCTGAAACTCCAATACTTTGGCCACCTGATGCAAAGATCTGACTCATTGGAAAAGACCCTGATGCTGAGAAAGATTGAAGGTGGGAGGAAAAGGGGATGATGAGAATGAGATGGTTGGATGGCACCACCGACACGATAGACATGAGTTTGAGTAAACTCTGGGAGTTGGTGATGGACAGGGAAGCCTGGAGTGCTTCAGTCCGTGGGGTCGAAAAGAGTCAGACATGACTAAGCGACTGAACTGAACTCATGTTCTTATTTATTTTTCTTAGAAGATGTTTTTAAATTCTTCCCTTTTAACATTTTCTCACCTGAGAATGTTCCCTCACAGGCCTCTGAGCACAACTGATTTACTAGGCAAATGACCACATATATCTTCTGACTTCAAGTAGCCCTGAACACATGTTCTAGTTGGAGATGCACAGACTTGGAAGACAGCAGTCAGACCCCACTGTACAACGTGAGGTGGCAGGAGGTCCTGTAACTGGAAACATTGGCTTTGGAATTTAGTTGCTTATTTGAATCCTGATTCTGTTGTTTGCTAGTTGTGTGATCTTGGGCAGTGTTATTTAATCCCTCTAACTTTATCAAATAGGGATATTATAACAGTACCTACTTCAGGATTGTTATGAGGATTATGAAATGGTCCAAGGAAAGGGCTCATCTCTGAGCCTGGCCCAGAGTAAATACTCCATAAATGGACCTTCATCTCCAGTTACAGCTCCAAGGAACAGCTTGGAGCATCTTGTACATGCTGTGATATTTCATGCTGATTTGTGTTTGATCTAGAATACTGCATCATGTCAGCTTTCCAGGTGGCACAGTGGTTAAGAATCTGCCTGACAATGCAGGAGATGCAAAAGATGCGAGTTCAATCCCTGGGTCGGGAAGATCCCCTGGAGGAGGAAATGGCAATGCACTCCAGAATTCTTGCCTGGACAGAGGAGCCTGGTGGGCTACAGTCCATGGAGTCAAAGAGTTGGACACAACTTAGTGACCAAGCACACTCACACTCATAATATTGAATCACCAGGGAAGGAATGGAGGTAGAAATATGTTTTCCCCTAAAGCTAAGTCACTTCAGTTGTTCCGACTCTGTGCGACCCCACAGATGGCAGCCCACCAGGCTCTGCCGTCCCTGGGATTCTCCAGGCAATGGGTTGCCATTTCCTTCTCCAATGCATGAAAGTGAAAAGTGAAAGTGAAGTCACTCAGTTGTGCCTGACTCTTCATGACTCCATGAACTGCAGGGAAAGTAAAAACACCAAACCTATCCTGCATTGTTGTAAATATGACAGATTTATTTTAATGTCATAGATTGAAAGTCATTTTTTTTAGTATAGGTTTTTAAAAAAATTCATTCATTTTAATTGGAGGCTAATTATTTTACAATATTGTAGTGGTTTTTTGCCACACATTGACATGAATCAGTCATGGGTGTACATGTGTTCCTCATCCTGAACCCCCCTCCCACCTCCCTCCCCATCCCATCTCTCAGGCTACTTGAAGTCAGAAGATATATGTGGTCATTTGCCTAGTAAGTCAGTTGTGCTCAAAGGCTTGTGAGGGAACATCCTCAGGTGAGAAAATGTTAAAAGGGAAGAACTTTAAAACATCTTCTAAGAAAAATAAAGAAGAACATCAGTTCAGTTCAGTTGCTTAGTCATGTCCGGCTCTTTTCGACGCCATGGACTGAAGCACTCCAGGCTTCCCTGTCCATCACCAGCTCCCAGAGTTTACTCATCCCAGTGCGCCAGCCCTGAGCACCCTGTCTCATGCATCGAACCTGGACTGGCGATCTATTTCACATATGGTAATATACATGTTGCAGTGCTTTTCTTTCAAATCATCCCACTCTCGCCTTCATCCCACAGAGTCTAAAAGACTGTTCTATACATCTGTGTCTCTTTTGCTGTCTCGCATACAGGGTCATCATTACCATCTTTCTAAATTCCATATATATGCGTTAGTATACTGCATTGGTGTTTTTCTTTCTGGCTTACTTCACTCTGTATAATAGGCTCCAGTTCTATCCACCTCATTAGAACTGATGCAAACGTATTCTTTTTAATGGCTGAGTAATATTCCATTGTGTATATGTACCACAGCTTTGTTATCCATTTGCCATCCACCATTTTTCAGTTTTTTAAAAATTTGCATTTATTTATCTTTGGCTGGGCTGGGTCTCCGCGGCTGCACAGGCTTTCTCTAGCGGTGGTGATTAGGAGCTACTCCCTACTTGCAGAGCACAGGCTCTAGGCTCTCGGGCTTCAGTAGCTGCAGCGCCTGGGCTCAGTAGTCGTGGCTCTCTGGCTCTAGAACACAGGTTTAGTTAGTTGCTCTGCAGTATGTGGGGTCTTTCTGGATAAGGAATTGAAAACCTTTGTCTCCCTCATTGGCAGGCAGATTCCTTACTACTGAGCCACCAGGGAAACCCCAAAGTCACCTATTCTTCACCAAAAAAGAAAAACTGTGCAAAGCATTCTCATAGAGCTGAGGATGACAAATATCAGCTCACAGGCCCACAAACTGCCTGTCTTCTTCTCTATCTTCTCCAACTTTATCAGCTATTGAATTTCTGGTCTGCTGTTTCTTTTCTACTCCTTTTCTATCTTTTTACTATTGAATACCTACCTTGCCTTTTTTTTTTTTTTTCTTAAAATTCTACTCAACCATTCATGCATCAGCTGCTTTCCTGGAGCTTTCACTGGCATTGCAAGATAATGCTACATTGAAATAAATCACCCATTAGGGCCCCTCAGCTCGAGAAAAGTTCTTCTTAGATAAATAATGTTGGCATTTCCAACCTGAAACTCAGTGGTCATGCTCATTTATACACTCTCATTATAGAGCCTGTATTCCAAATGCACACTAAACCTTGGGGAGCCCTGTAGCTCAGTCTCTGCAAAAAATCATGCATAAAGAAGCCTGGCCTGGCGGACCCCAAATCATTTATAATATATTCTAAGTTTCCTCTTCCCCCTCAACCAAACAACAAAGGAGATGCCACTCCCTACCTCAGACTAACTGTTCTCAGAAATTATTTTCTCCATTCTTCTGTTTTCTTACCCTCCACACGATAAACTCTTATATTTCAGAGTTGCTCACATATCGGCCTCCAAAATGCTGTCTTCAGCTTTAGTTCCTTGTGACTTTTTTCTTTGTCCCCTTGTTTCACCTTTGCTCTTTCAGCAGTCTGATTTAGCAACTTTATTCCTTTCATCTCCTCCTACCATTTCCTTGCCAGTCTCTTCTTTCTCCCTAGTTTTCTAACTTGTATCTCAGAAGGTTGGGCAATCAAGTTAGCAAGTACTCTTTTAGTTCTGAAGAAGACACATGTGACTCAAACAATTGTGAGTTGAAGGGGGATTAAAAGTCTGGTTCCCTTTAGCATATTTATTTACCTGTTTATTCCTTCACTGCACTGGGAGCTTGTAGAGAGAGAGTCATATTTATCTTCATGCCTGCGGCACCCAACACAGGGCCTGGCATGGAATGGCACTCAATAACTGTTGACTAAATGATGAAAGTCTAAACTGTTGACTAAATCCTACTATTTCCTAGGAAGGAGTTTTAAAATAGAAACTCCTGAAAAAAAAAAGGAACTTGGTTTAATCAATAACACAACCAAGAATAGAAATAAACTTTAAGAGCCCTGGGAGAGTCTACGTCTTCTTTTCTGTAGGTTACCTGTTGTGATATTAATTGGCCAGAGGGTCTTACCACTTAGACAGTCTCCTTCTTCATCTCAGTCTAGACGCCCGTGTCTGCGGTATGTCAGATCACAGGTACCGTTAAAGTGAGAGTCACTTTCACTCAGTTGTGTCTGACATTTTGTGACCTCATGGACTTAGCCCACCAGGCTCCCCTTTAAGGAATTCTCCAAGCAAGAATACTGGAGTGGGTTGCCATTCCCTTCTCCAGGGGATCTTCCTGACCCAGGGATCAAATCCAGGTCTCCTGCACTGCAGGCTGATTCTTTACTGTCTGAGCCACCAGGGAAGCCCATAGGTCACCATATAAAGATATAAAAGAAGCATTTAGTTGATGGCTTGCCCAAACTTTGTGAAATATTTGAGTTATGAGTTACACTTTAGATTCTTTGGATTCTGAGTTTGGTCGAGTTCAAAAAGTAGAAAAATCCTGTGTGAATGAGGCAATACCTCACTCTGGTCAGAACTGTCATCACTATAAAGTCTAACAAATAACATGATGGAGAGAGTTTGGAGAAAACAGAACCCTACTACACTGTTCGTGGGAATGTAAATTGGCACAACCACTATGGAGAACAGTATGGAGGTTCCTCAAAAAACAAAAACTAGAGTTGCCACATGATCTAGTAATTCTACTCCTGGGCAGACAAAACTGTACACCCAGACCAAACTATAATTCAGAAAGATGCTTGCACTCCTATGTTCATTGCGGCACTATTCACAAAAGCCAAAGACATGGAACCAAGCGTTCATTGAGAGAAGAATGGACAAAGAGTCTGTGCTACATATATGCAATGGAATATTACCCAGCCATTAAAAAGAATGAAATAATGCCATTTCAGCAACATGGATGCAACTAGAGATTATCATACTGAGTCAGAAGGAGAGAGAAATATATTGCATGACATCACTTATATGTGGAATCTAAAATATGACGCAAATGAACCTATCTACAAAACAGAAACGGAGTCACAGACGTAGAAAAGAGACTTGTGCTTGCTAAAGGGCAGGGAAGGAGAAGGACAGACTGGGAGTTTGGGCTTAGCAGATACAAACCACAGAATGAATAAACAAGGTGCTACTGTATAGTGCTACTGTATACTGTATAATGCTACTGTATAGAACTACATCCAATCTTTTGGGATAAACCGTAAAGGAAAAGAACATAAATGTGCATATGTGTATAACTGAGTCACTCTGTGGCACAGCAGAAATTAACACAACCTTGTAAGTCAACTGTATGTCAATAAACATAAAAGAAAACTCTGTGTGATATAGAGCTACTCAAGTCTGCCTTTCAATATAGACACGGATGCAGAAGGACGTGGTCAATTCTTGCTGTCCCCCAGGCTCTTCCTTCACCTCCAGTACTGCCTGGGTAGACCTTTCCCTTCCCATCCTCTGCCATCTTTGTAGCCACAGTTCCTTGAAGACACTTAAGAGGGAACCAGCGTTTGATGTTGTATGGGGAGAGCGTTACAGAAACATTTGCTTATTCAATGAGGCCGAAGTCCCTCAGCATCTTCAAGCCAAGGCATTATCTCATGATTTAGTTTAATTCAACAAATGAAAAGGTACATATGATGAGGTAAAAAAAGTGGGCTCCTTGAGAAGACTCAGATTCTTCTTTAAATCCTCCACCAGTAGTCTACTGCTTGGCCCACAGATGCCACTCAAATGCTTGTTGAATGAAAGAGTAAATTAGATTTTCTCTTCCCCTCATGCAGCAGGTTATATAACAATGAACACACTAAAATCGGTATATGCAGTAATGGAGGTGGAGTTTCAGTGTGATGGGAACAAAGAGGAGGAGGAGATTAATGGTTGGCATGAAAAATGTTCTCTATCCTCCCATATAATATGCCCAAGTTCAACAGCAGCACTCATAAAATGAAAAGCCCTGTAATATATTTATCTGCCAAAATTTTGATTGCAGGTTGCTGTTCACAGAGGGAAACTAAAATTGGAAAAAAAGAACTGCATGGGTTTTGATATGAAGGAAGAATATAGTTTTTACAATATACTTACGGGAAAACCAAACCCAAAAGACAGAAGCAACCTCCATTCTCCAAAGGCACTGGGTGGAGGAGGCTGAACTAAATGAGGTTCTCATGCAGATTATAATGGAGCAGAGAAAAGAAAGGACAGAACAGGGTCGAGTGAGACGGCATATGGCAAGAAGAGAAATGATCAAAACTGACAGGTGTTCCATCCGGAAGAAATGCCTTTACGTTCCACTTGCAGGTCTGCACATTACCTTCACAGAAGGCATTTAACCTACATTTGATGCAGCAAAACAGACAAAAGAGATTCTGCTGCCTCAAATGCTTGTTTGGCTTAAAAACCATTCCATGGATCATTCCTTCATTTAGGTCCTCTGGTGTGTGAAACCTTTTCTTGGTGAGTTCACATATGGGAGAACCTTTGGATATTAAGCAGGTTCAGAGCGATTGAGTGAATCATACAGATCCATTTCTGAACTGAAGCAGGTTTTTCTCTAGGTCTCACTATCCAATTGCTTTTGGTGTTGGAAACACTGTTTCACACTTTTATAGCATTGACATAACCTATGATGAGTCATATTGATGGAGTATTTTGATTTTCACTTCTTTTCACTGTGGGCTTCCCTGATAGCTCAGTTGGTAAAGAATCCGCCTGCAATGCAGGAGACCCTGGTTGATACCTGGGTCAGAAAGATCTGCTGGAGAAGGGATAGGCTACCCACTCCAGTATTCTTGGGCTCCCCTCATGGCTCAGCTGGCAAAGAATCCGCCTGCAATGCGGGAGACCTGGGTTTGATCCCTGGGTTGGGAAGATCCCCTGGAGAAGGGAAAGGCTACCCACTCTAGTATTCTGGCCTGGGGAATTCCATCCATGGGGTTGCAAAGAGTCAGATACAACTGAGTGACTTTCACTTTCACTTTTCACTTTCTTTTCACCAAAGTCAACTCTTTGCAGTCAGTAACAGCAGCAGGTCAGATGTATTTGGCTACTTTATAAAGGACTTGTACAATCAACCATGCAAGATACAGTATTATCTCAGGCTTAAGACAATTTTTCAATTAGATTAGTGAGAAACAAGTATAATGAGATTTTTAATGACTCTTGAAAGTGTCTTAAGGCAGAGAATTAAGACTTCTCCCCAGGCTTAAGCTTTGCTGAGTTCTTCTCACTCTAGCTTTTGGATACTGAAATCTGGATTCAGACTTGATATAAAAAAGTTGCATCTCTTCTGCCCTCAGGTTGGCTCATTAGTTATCAGGAGACCAGCAGAGGAGCTGACCCCTCACTACCGTCTTGCAGTGGAGATGTTCTGACCTAAAAATTAGAAGAACTTCTCTGGTGTCCAGTGGCTCAGACTCTATGTTCCCAATGCAGGGGGACCGGGTTCTATCCTTGATCAGGGAACCAGCATGCGACAACTAAAGATCCTGCCTGCCACAAGAAAAAAGATCCTATGTGCTACAGCTACAATCAGACACAGCCAAATAAATTTTTAAAAAGTATTAAAAATGAAAGTACAATGACTAGCTGGGTCAGGGTTGGGAGCAAGTACATAGGAAGGTCGGCAATGTCAGGAGGTGTTGGTGAAGCAGGCACTGGTCAGGCAGGTGATATCGAGAGAGCAAGAGAACAGCCATGTTGAGTATCCTGACCACACCCTACACACCCTGCACAACGCTTACAATCTTGGCCCATGCCCTCTTCTGCAATATCCTTGGGGTCAGGTATACAGCAGGCATTGCAACCAGATACCACGATTACGATACAGACATCAGCAGCCAAAGAATATCAAGAGTAAGATACCTAGCGTGTTCAGAACAGTTATTTGCCAGGGTATGGGCACATTTTGGAGCCAAGCACTTACCGGGTCCATGGAGAGGGAGGTGAGGCAGCAGGGCCCTGTCCAGTTAGGAGGAAGGTCTAAGGCCACCCCTGGGCTTCCCTGGTGGCTCAGATGGCAAAGAATCCGCCTGCAAAGTAGGAGAGATGGGTTCAGTTCCTGGGTTGGGAAGATCCCCTGGAGGAGGATCCCCTCGGATCCACTCTAGTATTCTGGCCTGGAGAATCCCCATGGACAGAGGAACCTGGCCGGCTACAGTCCATGGGTTTGCAAAGAGTCAGACGTGCCTGAGTGACTAAGCACACACACACACAAGGCCACCCCTGCGGGTCCAGAGCCACCCTCACAGGAAGGGCCTTCAACTCCAGAAGAAACGTTCTGGTGACCAAGCATCCAACTTAACCTTAGCCTCTGCTGTTGGCTCAGCCTCTGTAGCCTTTCTTAATACAGAAGGCATTGGTCAGCCTGCAACTGACCACTCACTTATTAGTGAACATTTTCTCCCCACTGTAGTGGCGACCAATATCTGTACAACAGCCTTGGCCTGTCTGTGAGTTCTCTGGATTCTCTTGCTGTCCCCCCATTCACCAAGGACAGCCACCCCAGGGCCACACATACTAGTGAATGGCCACCTTGGGATTCCCCCACAACTTTTGGGATCACCCCTGGGACTTTTCTGGGCCTCACAAGTTAGTGGGCGTCCACCCCAGGATCACTGCTGAAACTTTTGGGGTTACCTCTCCCCCACTTTCAGGCCCCACATTAGTAGAATGGCCACCCTGGATCACATCCTCAGTTTTCCATCCCCAAGACTGATTTATCTGATGTCTCGGCACTCAGGGGAGTTTCCTTGGTCTCCTGGCTGCTCTGCCAAGTGTTGGGCTGCACCCCAAAGTCCTGCATGGCCTGTATTTGCCCAGCTTCAAGGATGAAGAAGCAAGCCAGAGGCAGCGACAGAGACATCAACAGTTTCATGGAGAGGGGAGCTTACCTGTCTAAAGCAAGGTCCTGGAGCGACACTCCCTGTGTGCAGCTGATGGTGGGTGGGATATGGCAGCAGGCTTCCCTCTTTAGGGGGGCCGGGAGTGGAAGTTGCTAATTACAGGGGGAATTGACACATTACCAGGGAAACCAGCAGAGGAGCACTGGCCCCTCACCACCTCTTTAATGAACTATCCCGGCGGAGTTCTGATCTCAAGTTAGAACAATCACCAGCTGAGGCAGGAGGCAATGATGTAGGAAGGTCAGTCACGTGAGGAAGGTATGGGTGAGGCAGGCGCTAGTTGGGCAGAGCATGTACAGAGAGCGAGAGATCACTCACCTGGCGTGAGCTGACCATATGAGGAGGCCATGTGGCTGCAGGGGGCCAGTGGAGAGAGTGGCCCAGGAGGTGGGGGGTTGGAGGCTGCTGGGGGGTACATCATACAGGGCCTCAGAGCTCTTTTAATTTCATGGCCACAGTCACCATCTACAGTAATTTTGGAGCCCAGGAAAATATATGTGGAATCTAGAAAACAAAAGAAACAAATGAACTTATTTACAAGAGAGAAATAGACTCACAGACAGAAAACAAGTTTATGGTTACCAAAGGGGAAGTGGGGGGAGGGATAAATTAGGAGTTTAGCATTAAAATATACACACAACTGTATATAAAATAATCAACAGGGACCTACTGAATAGCACAGGGAACTACATTCAATATCTTACAATAACCGATAATAGAAGAGAATGTAAAAAAAGAATTTCTAAATGTAGTTTTATATATACAGAGCGCCAAAGAATTGATGCTTTTGAACTGTGGTGTTGGAGAAGACTCTTGAGAGTCCCTTGGACTGCAAGGAGATCCAACCAGTCCATTCTAAAGGAGATCAGCCCTTGGATTTCTTTGGAGGGAATGATGCTGAAGCTGAAACTCCAGTACTTTGGCCACCTCATGTGAAGAGTTGACTCATTGGAAAAGACTCTGATGCTGGGAGGGATTGGGGGCAGGAGGAGAAGGGGACGACAGAGAATGAGATGGCTGGATGGCATCACTGACTCGATGGACGTGAGTCTGAGTAAACTCCGGGAGTTGGTGATGGATAGGGAGGCCTGGCATGCTGTGATTCATGGGGTTGCAAAGAGTCGGACACGACTGAGTGACTGAACTGAACTGAACTGAAATAATAACTAAATTATTTTTCTGTACATATGAAACTAACACAGATAAAGTATATCAGCTGTATTTCAATAAAAATTGAAAGCAAAAGAAGTAAATGGTATCAGCTTTACACATAGAAATTTACACTGCAGTGGCAACAGGACTTGTAATAATCACAGTACACCAACTCATAAACGAATCTTCTTTTAGAGTTTGAGCGTGTAAGTGTGAACAGAATTCTGAAAACAAAGATTTGGTGGGTTGATTAGCGGTGAAACTTTCATGGGGGAATGAAGTCTCTGAAGGAAGTATAAAGCTCAGATGGACAGACAGGAAGAGCCAGAGGCTCTCCCAAGGACCAGCAACTAGAAGGCCACAGACTCTGTTTGGAGAGTTGCAATGTAGAGTGGACAGGAAGGCAATGCAGAGTTCCTGGCTGGACGTTAGTGGAGGGGATGGCAATTACCAGCAGTATCATCAGAGCTTTGATGTTTAGCAATTTACAAAGTGCTTTCTTTGCTTCATTTCACTCAGTTCTCATTGTTGAATCGATAAGACAACAAACAGTATGCTTCCCTTATTTTATTTTATCAACTGAAGATGGAGGATTTAAATGGTGAGGTTTATACTCTTCTCTTCTCACTGTGGAACTGGTTTTGCTGAGGCAGGATTAAGATTAGTGGTTTGAGTGTATATTATGTTTAGGGGAAAAGAGGGTCATGAATGATAAAAGACAATAACGATTTCATTTAAAATTGATTCACTTTGCTGTAGAACCGAAACTAACACAATATTGTAAAGCAACTATACTCTGATACAAATTAATTTAAAAATTAGAATATGGGAGGGAGGGAACATATGTATACTTCTAGCTGATTCATGTTCTCTTATGGCAGAAACCAACACAACATTGTAAAGCAACTATCCTCCAACTAAAAATAAATTTAAAAAGATAAGAATTATCAATCAATATTTTATCCAAATAAAATTTTATCAATTATAGCCCTTTAAAAAATTTGGAAAAAAAAAAGCCATGTCAGGTTGGGCTTGAGGATTTGTATCATGTTGACTTTCAGAATCTGTGGTTGTGTGTGCTCAGAGAAGCCTGACTCTTTGTGACGGCATGGACTGTAGCCCACCAGCCTCCTCTGTCAATGCGATTTCCCAGGCCAGAATACTGGAGTGAGTTGCCTTTTCCTTCTCCAGGGAATCTTCCTGACCCAGGGATTTAACCCAAGAATCCTGCATCTCATGCATTGGCAGGCAGATTCTTTACCACTGAACCATCAGGGAAGCCCTGACTTTCAGAGCCTTGGGGAATATGTCATTTTCCCTTAGGCACTATTTGGATACATAGAAGCCAGAGGCCAGAGTTTCTAAATTAAGAAGGCTTTAACAGTTACTCCCATCCTGACCCAGTGCTTTACATTATTTACAAAACTACTACTGAGGAAATAAAACAAATCTTCCCATGGAGATTTCCTTCTGAATTAACCTGCATGACTTGATACAGTTAAAAAAGCCGCTGGTTATGTTTAACTTCAGTAGACTTCACCAGAATGACAAAATGGCCCACCTATGATTTTTATATGATTTCCTGATTAGCTCAATTCTCTCATCTGAACTACATGGTAGTTTTCATACAGATTCTGAAAGCATTTTTCAGATAGGAGTCTTTTCAAGAAGATAGTGGTTAAAAATAAAAATTTACAAGACTGAAGATACACTTTACATGGTAACTTCATGGTTCTGCTAGCTTTGAATCTCTGTACTTCTTCTGTGGAGTCTTGATGTATGGATATCAATATATGTTTATAATTCTGAATTTCTTAATTTAGTATAAAACACTGTTGTGCATAACATATGTGTGCATGTGTGTGTGTCTATGCACATAAGAATCATGCTTGTTTCTTTCATTTTTAAAATTATATTTTATTTTTCTTGGTTGTGCCATGCAGCATACAGCTCCTGGAGTTGGTGATGGACAGGGAAGCCTGGTGTGCTGCAGTCCATGGGGTTGCAAAGAGTCAGACACAACAGAGCGACTGAGCTGAACTGAACTGATGCAGCATGCTGGATCTTCATTCCCTGACCAGGGATTGAACCTGTGCCCCTTGCACTGGAAGCACGGTTTCCTAACTATTGGACCTCCTCCATACGTGCTTCCAGAGAAGGCACTGGCGATCCACTCCAGTGTTCTTGCCTGGAGAATCCCAGGGACGGGGAAGCCTGGCCGTCTATGGGGTCGCACAGAGTCGGACACGACTGAAGCGACTTAGCAGCAGCAGCAGCAGCAGCAGCATATATGCTCTTTTTTAAATTCAACAAACATGTATTAAAGAATCACTAGGAACAAGTCCATAAGCATGGACACAAAGTTCTTAACCTAACACAGGATGTGATGAATATATTAGACTAGCCAAAAAAATTGTTTGGGTTTTTCTATAAGCTGGCGTGCTGCAGTCCATGGGGTCGCAAATAGTTGGATACAACTGGCTGACTGACTTCCATAAGATGTAATGGAAAAACCCAAATGAACTTTTTGGCCAACCCAATAGTAAGCATATATTAATAGTAAGCATGAGAGATAGAGAGCTATGGAAAATTGAAGAGATAAGGAAACCCCTGTGGGTGAAAGGAAATACTTTACACATTCAAGCAGCACCTAGGAGAACGGGCAGGTTCTTCCAGATAGAGATGGCGACAGAGCAGTGAAGACTAAGGCCCCGAAGGGAGAAAGGGATGAATGTATTCAGAAAACCAGGAATAGTAAAAATTTACAGATTCTTTGGCGAAAGGAAATACTGAAAACATAATTGTTGTTGTGTAGTCACTAAGTCATGTGTGACTCTTTTGCAACCCCATGGACTGTAGCCCACCAGGTTCCTCTGTCCATGGGATTTCCCAGGCAAGAATACTGGATTGGGTTGCCATTTCCTTCTCCAGGGCATCTTCCTGACCCAGGGATTGAACCTGCATCTCCTGCTTGGCAGGCGGATTCTTTACTACTAAGCCACCTGAGAAACCCCGGAAACATGATTAGGTCACACCAGAGGGATGGTACAGGGAGGGAGGCGGGAGGGAGGTTCAGGATGGGGAGCACGTGTACACCCGTGGTGGATTCATGTTGATGTATGGTAAAACCAATACAATATTGTAAAGTAAAAATAATAATAACTAATAAATAAATGATAAATGGTTAGAAAAAAGTGAACTTAATTCAGCAGGTGATATGGAGCCACTGAAATATATGGAATAGCGGAGTTGACAAAAATCACAGTTGCTTTGATATACAGAAAGGACTGGAGCAGGGAAATCAACTGCTATTGGATTGACTAAGAGAGAACTAAGAAGCCAAGTTAGCAATAACAAGACCTGATGAAGGATAAAGGCAGTTAAGAGGGAAGAGGGACTGGATGTGAGAGATTATTTTTAATGACAGCGACGGATACCTGTGGCTCATGGTCAGCTAAGGTTACTCCTGCCTCAAGCATGTTTATTAGTCAGGCATCTCTACCTTTTATCAGTGCAATGTGGTTTCTTCCTCAAGCGCGCTTTCCTAATCTGGCTGCCATCCTGTATGAGATCAAAGCTGTCAAGCTCTTTAAAAAGTACCTAGCACATGCTAAGAATTTTATGCATACATTAAAAAAAAATGTTGTTGTCCAGCTGCTCAGTCATGTCCAACTCTTTGCGACCCCATGGACTGTAGCACACCAGGCATCTTGTCTTTCACTATTTCCTGGAGTTTGCTCAAAGTCACATCCATTGAGTCAGTGATGCCATCCAACCATCTCATCCTCTGTTGCTGCCTTCTCCTGCCCTCAATCTTTCCCAGCATCAGGGTCTTTTCCAGTGAGTTGGCTCTTCACATCAGGTGGCCAAAGTATTGGTGCTTCAGCTTCAGCATCAGTCCTTCCAATGAATATTAAGGGTTGATTTCCTTTAGGATTGACTTGTTTGATCTCCTTGCAGTCCTAGGCACTCTAGAGAGTCTTCTCAAACACTGCAGTTTAAAAGTATCAATTTTTTGGTGCTCAGCCTTCTTTATGGTCCAGCTCTCACATCCATACATGACTACTGGAAAAACCATAGCTTTGACTGTATGGACTATTATGGGCAAAGTGATGTCTCTGCTTTCTAACATGCTGTCTAGGTTTGTCATAGCTTATATAAATTTAACCAGAAAAATTGCCTTATCTTGTTGCCTATGACATTAATCTGTGGACTTTTCATCCTTTAAAGAATTATTTTATTGAAAATAAAAAAGCTGTAGAGGCAACACAGCTTCAGTATTTTCCTCTGCTCACTGGGCTAATTTTGTGAGCATTTGCTTCCCTTTCAACTTTTGAAGTTCTTCTGAAGATGGGAAAAGAGACAATAGTAACCAGCAATCCACCCCTTAATTATGATTATTATAAATAGATAGGATGAATTTGTATAGAAAGTAAAGCCCTGAGGCCAGGGCAGAAAATTCTGATGAACATCATGAAATTAGAGAAAGGTCCAGAAATGAATTTCAAGCCTCAACCTCTCCCTCCTCTGCAAGTCTAGTGTCTCTAGACCCACCTCAAGACCCAGCACACCCTTTTCCTGATCCTCATGAGCCATTCAGACCAATTGGTGGTCCAGCATGGAGTCAACAGTCACCCAGAACGGATTCCAGCTCAGCTTGGCGACCTGCTCCCAACTTGATGTTTATTTTCAAGGCCTTTTTCTAGGAACCTTTTGGTAACCCCCTTCCCTTTCCTTTGGCCCCAGTCCCTGTTTTCCTGTCTGTTCTCTTGAGTCCCTGACTTTGAATGTGAGTCTGAGTGCCTGACACAGCACCTGATGGGTGCCCACCTGGATAGCCAGTATCACCCAGCCTGCTTTTCCTGAAACTCTTCTTCTGTCTCCTGCTTCCGATGGCCTATTATCAGCCTCTCATTCTGCCTCTCCCGATGCTTGGACCCTGACTAGAAGTGCCATATTTCTCTAGGTCACCTCTAGGCACACATGGTGGCTCTGCCTTCCATAGGGTGGATTTTGTCAAATCGGAGCCTCTCAAAGGACACCTCTGATCCTGTTGGCTTTGCCTGATGATTCCTTTCTAAAGAAATTATTAAGGTTTTCTTTAGTGCAGTTCAAGGTTCAGAGAAAAAATGAGGGAAAGTGAAGAGATTTCCCGTTTGCCTCCTCTCCCCACGCAGGCATAGTCTCCCCACTTATCTATAGCCCACACCGAAGAGGTACGGGTGCTGCAGCTGATTAACCTGCACTGACAGATCGCGAGCCTGAGTTCATGCTTGGTGTTGTACACTCTGTGGGTTTGGAGTTTAATTTTTTTTTAAATTGACTTTTATGGGAGTAAGTTGCTTTACAATATTGTGTTAGTTTCTGTTGTACAACAAAGTGATTCAGCTATGCATACACATATATCCCCTCTTCCTTGAATTTCCTTCCCATTTAGGTCACCGCAAAGCATTGAGTAGAGGTCCCTGAGCTATATCGTAGGTTCTCATTAGTTATCTATTTTATACACGGTATCGGTAGCGTATATACATCAATCCCAATCTCCCGCTTCATCCCACCCCATCTCCCGCTGGTGTCCATACATTTGTTCTCTACGTCTGTGTTCCTATTTCTGTTTTGTGAATACGATCATCTCTACCACTTTTCTAGATTCCACAAAGATGGGTTGATACATGCCTGATGATTCCCGAGTTGAAATAGAGAAAAGAAAGTTTCAAGAAGTCAGGCTCAAGCGAGGAACTAAGGCAGCGATGCAGTGCTATGTGAGAGAGAAGGGAACTAAGCCATCTTTGCCGGTTTTGTCATTTGTTCATTTTCCTTAACATTGGAAACTCAGCCTTCAACCAGTCCTCTAGACACGAGTGAATTCCAAATAATTTTTGGTGTGTTTATTTTGCTTAATTAAAATAGAACAGGGGTGTATTTTCATAGTAATATAGTTTGTAGCATAGCGTCCATTCTTAAGGGCTTCCTTGGTGGCTCAGACAGTAAAGAATCTGCCCGCAATGCAGGAGACCTGGGTTCGATCCCTGGGTCGGGAAGATTAAATTCAATATATTTTCTGAACTTAGAACTGAAAAAAAGAGATTGTTTCATTAGAATGATAGGGAGGGAGTAGGGAGTAGTGGAGGGTACCATTTATGGGGATGCGATGTGGTTAGCAGTCTATGCACACCTGACTCCATTCTCCTCCATCAGACAGGTATGCAAGAGAGTTTCCATCACTGATACTCACTATGTAAACTGTTTGCACTGTGTGTAAAGGTAATGGGGCTTCCCAGGTGGCTTGGTGGTAAAGAATCTGCCTGCAGTGCAGCAGACCCAGCGACATGAGTGAGATCCTTGGGTTGGGAAGATCCCCTGGAGGAGGAAATGGCAACCCACTCCAGGATTCTTGCCTGGAGAAGCCCGTGGACAGAGGAGCCTGGTGTCCTACAGTCCATTGGGTTGCAAAGAGTCAGACACGACTTGCGACTGAAGAACATAAAAGTAATGACTGTGAGTGATATGTGTGTATGTGTGTGTGGACTAGTGTTATTTTTGGGCAGAAGTATTTTAACTACTTGGAATAGACTCATCAAATACTATTTGCCATCATCTTCCTTTTCAAAGGAGGAAGAAACCGTTTATTTCTAAGTATGACACTGAATCAGATCATCTCTCAGATACTCTTCAAGTTAGATATTTTGATTTTCTCCAGAAACTGTCTAGGTGAAGATGTATACATCTTTTCTTGTTTTTCTCTTTGAGGAATAATGTTGAAACCCAGCCATGCTTCTATTGTGGGAATCAAAAAGGACTTTTATGTGGTTGAAAAATAACTTGTTTCAAGGAAGCTAGATATCACTGAAATTCAAAGCTGCAAGTCTGAAAACACATGCAATAGTCTAAGAATTATTTGTTCAGGACAGTACCTAAGAGGGAAAAAATCCTTGATCTTCAATAGGTAAAGTTATCAATACTAACAGTAGCAATGATTGTTATAACAAATATAGTAATTTCCCCCCTGGGTTATGAAAATGTTTAGAATTCTAATTAGAGATATTAATATTAACATCACATTAACCACTATGTGAAGGACAGTGTATTACACTTTATTGTTACTCAATATTCCAAAATTTTTCATTCAGTACATGTTTATCGGGGCTTCCCAGATGGTGCTAGTGGTAAAGAACCCATCTGCCAATGCAGGAGATGTGGGTTCAATCCCTGGGTTGGGAAGATCCCCTAGAGGATGGCATGGCAACCCACTCCAGGATCCTTGCCTGGAGAATCCCCATGGACAGAGGAGCCTGGTGGGCTACAGTCCATAGGGTTGCAAAGAGTTGGACATGACTGAAGCGACTGAGCACACACACACGTTTATCGAGTATCTACTGTGTGTCAGGTATGATGTTAGTTTTGGAGATGTATGTGTGTGTTAGTCGCTCAGTTGTGTCTGACTCCTTGTGGTTTCATGGACTATAGCCCACCAGGCGCCTCTGTCCATGGAATTTTCCGAGCAAGAATACTGGAGTGGGTTGCTATTCCCTTCTCCAGGGGGTCTTCCAAACCTAGGGATCAAACCTGAGTCTCCTGTGTTACAGACAGATTCTTTACTGTGTGAGTCACCAGGGAGGCCCAAAGGGAAAGGACAAGTTCTCTTCTCTTTTGAATTTCCCTGCAATGACAGTAGTCAAGTGGTTGATCAATCACTATGGAATAACCTTTGCAACAGAAATAAACAAATGGGACATAATTAAGCTTAAAAACTTTTGCACAGCAAAGGGAATGGTAAAAAAAAGACAACTTACAGAATTGGTGAAAATATTTTCAAATAATCTGACTGACAAGGGATTAATTTCCATATGCATACAGCTCATACACCTCAATATTAAAAAAAACAACAACAACAACCCAATCAAAAAATGAGCAGAAGAGCTAAACGGACATTTCTCCAAAGAAAACATACACACACGGACAAAAGCACATGAAAAGATGCTCCACATTGCTAGTTACTAGAAAAGTGCAAATCAAAACTATAAAGAGGCACCACCTCATACTGCTCAGAACAACCAACACCAAAAAGTCTACAAATAATAAATGTTAGAGCAGATGTGGAGAAAACACAGCCCTCCTATATTGTTGGTGGGAATGTACATTGGTACAGCCACTATGGAGAACAGTATGAAAGTTTCTTAAAAAATAAAAATTGAGCTACCATATGATCTCACAATCCTACTCCTGGGCATATATTCAGAGAAAAACAGAACTCAAAAAGATATGTACACCCCAGTCTTCATAGCAACATTATGTATAATAGCCTAGATATAGAAGCAACCTGAGTGCCTATCAACAGACGAAAGGTTGTGGTATACATATACGGAGGTATACATAGATGCGGGACACATGTACAGTGGAATATTAGCCACAAAAACCAATGTAAGGATGCCATTTGCAACAACATGAATAGACCTGGAGATTATCATACCGAGTGAAGCCAGGCAGAGAAAATCAAACGCCAGTTGACATCACTTGTGTAGGGAATCTTTAAAAAATGATGCAAATGAATTTATTTATGAAACAGAAATAAGCTCACGGATGTAGAAAACAAACCTATGGTTATCAAAGGGTAAATGTGGAGGGGATAAATGAAAAGTTTAGGATGAGAAGATATACACCACTATATATAAAGTAGGTAACCAAGAAGGACCTACTATATAACACAGGGAATTATTCTCAATATCTTATAATAACCTATAGTGGAAGATAATGTTAAAAAAATTTATACATTCTTAAATATATATATGTATATATGAATCGCTTTGCTACACACCTGAAACTAAAATTTTACACTGTAAAATTTCAATAAAAAATTTTAAAACAGTAAAAAGTTTAAAAACTGAAAAACGTCAAAAAGGAGTAATGTTACAAGAGCTTAATTTATTCATTGAGTAAACAAATGATTATTTTATTAACTTCGTATTTTATCTTGGAATATAGCCAGCTAGCAATGTTGTGATAGTTTCAGGAGCACAGCAGAGTGACTCAGCCATATATACACTCATATCCATTTTCCCCCTGACCGCCCTCTCACCCAGGCTGCCGCATAACATTGAGCAGAGTTCCCTGTGCTTTGCATGCGTGCATGCCCAGTCACTTCAGTTGGGACCAACTCTTTGCAACCCTATGGACTCTATGTAGCCCGCCAGGCTCCTCTGTTTATAGGATTCTCCAGTCAAGACTACTGGAGTGGGCTGCCAAGCCCTCCTACAGGGAATCTTCCCAACCCAAGGATCAAACCCTGTCTCCTGTGTCTCTTGCAGTGGCAGGCAGATTCTTTACCGCCGATCCAATGGGGAAGCCCTGTCTGTGTTGAGTAAACAAACGATTGTTAATGGGTAGGCAGCATGCTGAGGACACAGCATGTACAGAATGAACACAGTCCCTGCCCTCAGGAAGCTGACTGTCTGTTCGTAGAGAGTAAAAGGCCCTAACCATGCCTTTAAGACTCCGCAAAGTTTTCCCAGAAAAAAGGGTTCAAGCTGGGAGCCCACTCCACCCTGTCAAATATATAGGGATTTGTCAGAGTCTGAGATAAAGAACACCTTGTGTAAAGGAAGGCCTGGAAACAAGATCACTGAAAGAAGTGCCACATGACTAGCACAGAGAATGTTTGGGGAGTATGCTAGGGGTGACCGGTGAGGCAGGAGTAGCTGGGCCACGGGGGCTTTGCAGGCCATTCTGAGGCACTGGACTGGATCCTACAGTGTAATTGGAAACAATTGCTTTTTAAACATGGATGAGACGTGATCAGAAGCAGGTCTGTGTAAGGAATATACTTACATTCCCGTTCTATCTCTGAAAGCTTTGTAACCCCAAAGTATGGTTTTTATGTATGTTTTAATTTGGCATGGGACTTGGGCTCAGATGTTTCAACTTATCTGAAGTCAAATGTCGATTCAAAATTACTGTTTACAGAGTAAGCTGCCTTTTTAGTTGGGATGTTTTCCCTTGCTGCCGTGCCCTAGGAAGCACCATAATCTCGGGTCTCTATTTAGACGTTCTGTAGCGGATGCCCTCCTCGTTTAGGATGTGAACACAGAGGTTCAAGTGATCCCACAAAAGGCAAATGCGCGGAATGTTTGTTCCTGTCACAAAATGTATTCCAGAGATGTGCAGTTGCTGTCTGAAAATGTTTCTTAATTTCTTCTGTTGACATTTGCATGAGATCCTCGCAGAAATACTGGGGACTAAAATGTTGTCTGCCGTATCACTAACCAAAAGCGGTTGCAGCCATGGGGCTGTTACATTATAGCCACCCGGATGCTAAGCCCTGGAGGAGCTCAGGCTGGAGGCAGGATGCCCTCCATCTAGCAGTCAGTCACTGCAGTCACCCCTGACGGTGCCTCTGAGGAGATGCAGGGTGAGAATGCACAGCATGTTGGCTCCGGATAGCTGAGGTGCATATCACAGGAAACATTTCAATGAGCCCACATTCTTGGATCTTCCCATTCATGTGTGTGTTGGTTGATCAGTCATGTCCGACTCTTTTGGGACCCCATGGACTGTAGCCCACCAGGCTCCTCTGTCCGTGGGTTTTTCCAGGCAAGAACACTGGAGTGAGTTGCCATTTCCTTCCCCAGGGGATCTTCCTGACACAGGGATGGAACTCGGGTCTCCTGCACTGCAGGCAGGTTCTTAACCACCTGAGCTGTCAGGGAAGCCACACGTGGGAAACGTCCCCCAGATGGAAAAGTGATAAATTCTTTAACTTGAGATATCTGCTTGTCTTTTTATTAACATTAATCTTCTGATATTCTAACTATGGTCTTTTGTTGCAAAAACTTCTGTATATCCTGGCTCCCACTTGCCTCTTCGGAGAAGTCTCCCAGAATTATCTAAGAGGCTTTGTCCAAGTCTTAAGTCCTCAGATTTGTCCACTGAATAAAACATAACTCTCAGCTTTTAGGTCGTGCTTTATTTTTTCAGTTGACAATACTAACATGTCTATAACACTGCTGGTTCCCGTTTTAACAGAGAAGGTGGACTTCAGACTCGCTCTGTCTATAGGCAGCCCCTGAGGGAGAAGGGGAGCTTGGGGGAGACTTCCGGACAGGGAATCCTGAATCGGCCAAACCAGAAAGTTACAAAATGAGGAACTCAGATCTTTAAAGAGATATTCATCACAAGGGAGTCAGAATCCCTTGTCTGTTCCGCTGGTGTCCTAAGGATTCAGTTCTCCCCTAGGTTTCTTGGTTAAAGTGATTTATGGCAGTGCCTCTGTGGGGAGAGAGAGTTTCTGGTTTTCCTGAAATACGAGATGAATTTCTAGGCTCATCTACTAAAATAAAGTCTTGTCTTGAGTGTGTTTGGTGGATCCCTGGACTTCCCGTATGTGATTCTGGTGTGGAATGATGTTTTATCTTCAGTGGTGTTCTATATCTGCCCTCATAAGAAATCTTTTCTTGGCAGGAAAAGGTATTGTGTATAAACCAAGACTGTCCTGATGTTCCCTCCCCTGTTCCTTTTCACAGTGATCTAAAGAATGCTTCTCCTGCGTGCAGTGCAGGGAGCCTGGGAGCTGACCCCAGGATCTGAATTGGAGGTGTTTTAAACTAGCAATAGTCAGAATGATGCTTTTAAAGAGCAAACGTAAGTTTCGCAAGGATTATACTGCTGACATACAGCAAGAATGGAAATTTTTAAAAACTGAAGCTTGAATTACAGAACAAATAACAGCAAGAGACACATAAAGACAAAGCTGCAGTGATCTCTACCTACATCTCCAAGGCTGAGAATATGTGCATTGGTAAAGCTTTAGTTTCCAGAACACACTCTTTTTCTTTTAAATTCTGCCTTTCCAGAAACGTTAGATTTTAAAATTAAGTAAAAACTGAATTTTTTTTTTTCCCCCTTGAGTGACTAGTCTGAGCCCTGCACAGCCATTAGAATAGTCCTTAACTGACACTTGTCTTTAATCTAGTAAATTCCTCTGAGGAGCTCACAGTTTAGAAGGATTACAAGTAATACATACATGGAAAATAAATACTAGGCCGTAGTTGCACTATACAAATTTATGAACTACCTGCCAGATATCAGGATCATTTGCAAAGGAAATTAATGTTTAAATGGCACCTATAGATTCTGTTACTTTTTTTGTTTTTTCCTTTTAAAATTATGATTTAATTGGAGGTTAATTGCTTTACAATATTGTATTGGCCTCTGCTATACATCAACATGAATCAGCCACAGGTATACACATGTCCCCTCTCTCCTGAAACCCGTTCCCATCTCCCGCCCCATCCCACCCCTCCAGGTTATCACAGAATACTGGGTTGAGCTCTCTGTGTCACACAGCGAATTCCCACTGGCTATCTATTTCATGGGCTTCCCTCTCCTCAGCTGGTAAAGAATCCTCCTGCAGTGCGGGAAACCTGGGTTCAGTCCCTGGGTTGGGAAGATCCCCTGGAGAAGGGAAAGGCTGCCCACTCCAGTATTCTGGCCTGGGTATGGTAGTGTATATGCTTCCTCGCTACTCTCCCAATTCATCCCGCCTTCTCCCTCCCTCTCTGTGTCCGCAAGTCTGTTCTCTATGGCTGTGTCTCCCTTTCTGCCCTGCAGATAGGTTCATCAGTACCATCTTTCTAGATTCCATACACATGCATTAATATACAATATTTGTCTTTCTCTTTTTGACTTACTTCACTCTGTATAATAGGCTCTAGGTTCATCCACCTCATTAGGACTGACTCAGATGTGTTCTTTTTATAGTTGAGTAATCTCCCATTGTGTATATGTACCGCAATTTCTGTATCCATTCATCTATTTATGGATATCTAGGTTGCTTCCATGTCCTAGCTATTGTAAAAAGTGCTGCCACGAACACTGGGGTACATGTGTCTGTTTCAATTATGGTTTTCTCAGGATATATACCCAGTAGGGGGATTGTTGGGTCATATGGTAGTGAATATGCTATCTCTATGTACACAGAATGCCCTCTGATTTTGGCAAAGATGCATACATTATATGAGTTTGCACAATAATTAAATATATATTTAAATCTCTATATATCTTATGGATGGCTGTAAATCTATCTTTGTGGATTCTAATCAATGATGCACTAGTAAAGGTAAAACAACTTGATCTCCAAGAAAGGAAGAAAGAGAAAGAAAGAGGGAGAGAGAGAAGAAGAAGCTAAGGAGAAGAAAAAGAAGGAGAAGAAGGAGGAGGAAGAGGCAAAGGAGATGAGGAAGAGGAAGGTAGAGAGGGAGAAGGAGGGAAAGGAGGAGGAGGGGGCAGGGAGTCAGGGAAGGAAGGAAGGAAGGAATAAAGGGAGGAAGGGGGAAGGAAAGGAAGAAAGAAAGAGAATGGAAGAGAACCAAAGGGACGAGAAAGCTCTGTTTTGCAACTGTCTGCCAGCTCCCGTGGTATAAATGCCCCCAGTATCGATGGTCTGTTTCAATGAGCCATCGCTGCATGCAGACCTGGGGGAGAGATGCGCACCACTGGCTCTTGCAGAAGCACAGTCTAGCTCCTGAATACCACTGGCGGGAGTAATTCCTCGTGCTTCCAAGTCTGGCTGGGTAGTTCAGCGTGACAGGCCTGGGTTTCGTATAAGCAAATATATTCGAAATAATTTTAGATAATCTCTCTTTCTATCCCTCTCTCTCATGGAAAAATAGAAAAAGATAAAAGATTATGCTTACTTTACAGACTGGCTTGCAATTAAGTGAGACAATAATACACATTTCACAAACGAGAACTAAGGCTTAGAGACATTTTTGCAGATGACTGAGGTATCTCCATCTGCAGATAGTGGAGTTGGGCCTGGAATCCAGGTTTGTCTGGTTCCATAAGCCATGGCATTAAGTACTTTGCCAAATTGGGAAGCAAATCTAGACAGGTAATTCTAATTCTAGAATGAAAGTACATGAAATGAATATGGAGGACAAGGAATTTGAATGTTGTCTTGGAGGGTAATATACAGAAAACCAATAACCAAACCCTTGAAAATGACCAAAAAGTGAAACGTCCAAACACCATTTTCTTTTCTTTTATGATTTTTTCTTTCAATTTTGAAGTACATTGACGATTAACTGGAATATAATGAATGCGGAGGCTGTATATTGAGCAGTCTGAGACCATGTCTATTTAGTTAGGCGAGTCTGTAGTCAACTTTCAAAACTTGACGTTACTTTGACAGAAGAATGGATAGAGGAGAACGGCGTACTGCTCAGCCATAGAAGAGAGTGGAGCAGTGCCATCTGCAGCAACATGGATAGGTCTAAAGACGACCATGCTAAGTGAACAATCAGAAAGAGAGAAGCAAATACCACATGACAGCGCTTACATGTTGAATCTAAAACATGATACAAATGAACTCATTTGCAGAACGGAAACAGACTCATAGACACAGAAAACAAACGGGGTTACCAAAGGGGAAAGGGCTGTGGGAGGGATAGATGAGGGGTTCGGGATTAGCAGAGGCAAGCTGCTATGTATAAAACAGATAATCAACAGGGTCCTATTGTATAGGACAGGGGACTATGTTAAATATCCTCTAATAAGCCACAACTGAAAAGTATCTGAAAAAGAGTGTATATATACATATATATGTGTATGCATAAATGCATAATATACATGTGTGTATACGAATATATATGTACTATTATATGTGTGTATATACACAATATATATAACTGAATCACTTTGCTGTACACCAGAAACTAAAATAACATTGTCTTAATTAATAAACTATACTTCAATTTTAAAAAAAACCTTGATAATACTTAATCAGAAAACACACAAGGATAAAGCTTCAATACTGGAAATCTATGACTTCTTCAAAATATCCCTTGAACTGTGTTTGTATAAAGTTAATAAAACAAGTTGAAACAAATTGTCAAAGAACCATGCATTCCTTTCATCAGCTTGATACATATTGAGCACTGATTCCTAATTGTGTTGACAAGTTATTTGCCATTGCATCGAGAACTTGGGAGGAGAACTTTGGAGTGCCCACTGATTTTTGTGGAAACATTTTTGTCCCCTCAATTAGGAAGCTTTTGATGCACAGACGTCTGCATAAGGAGAAAAATACACTTTTTTGGATAAAACAATATCCTGGCCTTTGGTCATTTCTCTCGGATAGTAAAGAAGAGAAGCTATTCAACTTTTTATGAGATTGTTCTCGAAATGAAAGATTGCTTATTTACGTAAAGAAAGTCTATGCTATTTAAAGATTACTACTTAGTATTCAAACCATTAAACATATTGCTGAATAATCTTATATAAAGTAATTAGAATGCCTATGAACACACTTAAAATGTAGAGAAAGTTTTATTTTCTCTTTAAAAGATAATAAGAAGACAATAAAACTGCTTTGTAATTTATGGACAGTGAAATTGGGCAGTAGTACCTTTCTGTTTTTGTTTTTAATATTTTTATTGAAGTATAGTTGATTTGGCCACCTGATGAGAAGAACTGACTCATTTGAAAAGACCCTGATGCTGGGAAAGGTTGAAGGCAGGAGGATAAGGGGATGACAGAGGATGAGATGGTTAGATGGCATCACTGACTCAATGGACATGAGTTTGAGTAAACTCCAGGAGTTGATGATGGACAGGGAGGCCTGGTGTGCTATAGTCTATGGGGTCGCAAAGAGTCGGACACGACTGAGCGACTGAACTGAACTGATAGTTGATTTATAATGTTTCAGGTATTTAGCAAAATGATTCAATTATAGCTCACCTCCTATTACAAGCACATCAAAATCACCACTATCTGCAGAACAATCATCGAAGAAAAAGACTGGAACCTACTGAATAGATCTTCTACAATAAAGACATAAAGAAGGAACCACAATGAGACAGGTGGGAGGGGTGAATTCAAGATATAATCCAACCCCATGTCCCTGAGTGGTGACCCACAAACTGAAAAATGATTACACTGTAGACGTTCTCCCACAAGAATGAGAATTCTGAGCCCCATGTCAGGCTCCCCAGCCTGGGAGGTCCATGATGAAGGGAACAAGCCCCCAGAGAGTTTGGCTTTGAAGGCCAGCAGGACTTGATTGCAGGAGCCTCATGGGACTGGGGAAGACAGTGACTTGACTCTTAAAGGGCTACACAAACTTTCACACAAAAGCAGTAACTTGATAGGAGTCCCCTGGTCTTGGAAAGCCTCCTGGGGAGGCAGGGAGTGGCTGCAGCTCACCCTAGGGTCATAGACACAGGTGTCAGACATACTGGGGAACATGCAGCCTCATGAACACTCCTGGTGGCTGCCATCTTGATTATTAGGGCTTATACCTGGCCCCATCCAAGAGTCTGCAGGCACCAGTGCTCGGATGCCTCAGGCCGACAACTGACTGGGTGGGCACACAGCCCTACCCATCAGCAGACAGGCTGCTGAAATGCTGAAGAGCCCACATGCACCTCTCAAGATACCCTTTCACATGGTCCAGCCCACCAGAGGGCTAAGACCCAGTCCCACCCACCAGTGGACAGGATCCTCCTGCCAGGAAGCCTGTATAAGCCTTTAAACCAGCCTCCCCCATCAGGAGGCAGACACCATAAGCAAGAAAACTAAAGTCCTGCTACTCAGGCTTGACCCTAGCCTGGGACCAGCTGGGCCCTGGCCCAGCCCACCAGCAGGTGAACACAATCCTCGGGACCCCCAGACACCACACTCAACTGTGTCAGGATGCCCCCACCCCCACTGTAAGATCTGAAATGAGCTCTGGGAGTCCTGGGGCCTGCAGTCAGGCTCTAGAAACCAACTCTGCCTTCCAGCAGTCTGGCACTAACCCCAGGATCTGGCCCCACCTGCCAGTGGGTGGGAAGTGGCCCCAGAGCCTTTGGGATCCTCACTCCATCCACCAGTGAACCTGTACTAGCCCCAGGGCCCCTTAGGATCCCACCGCCAGTCACCTCGTGACCAGGCCCCACTAAAAACAGCCAGCAGCCCTCGTACAAGGTAGGGCCTGGCAACCAACCAGACTAAGGGCCAAACAAGCCTCCCAGACTTCCCACATAGTCAGCCCATCACTATGGAGGGACTCATGCAGCCCTCTTTGGGGGAAAGCCCTGGAGCATATGACTTGGGTGACGAGAGGGGAGTGCCCTGCTAGGACGTAGAGAACACCTCCTACAGAAGCCACTTCTCCGAGTTTGAGACACATAATTAACCTACCACAGACATAAAAATACAGGTGCCTTGGTTTTTAGAGAAATCTTCTAAGGTTCTGAAACCACTCGTTAGCTTGTGATAATCTTTATTAGGCTCTTCTTTCCTTTTCTCTGCGTAGCATGGACGATGAAAAGGAATATGCATTTTGCAATGAGTGCACAGAGCCAATAATGCCTTTCTAGCTGGCTAAGTATAACAACTTTGGGTTGGAAGAATCATTGAAAGAAGCAAAGCACTACTGGTTACTAGAAAGACTTGAATTGTATAAAATCTATCCTTTGAGTCAGTGGTTTTAAAGCTTTCTTTCATATGTTGTGGATCTATTTTGAGTTTAGATGGATGATATCGTCACATAGGTTCACAAGTTTTCATATAATTTTATAGGATATGCTAACTCTGAAATTCATCTATGCTTCTTCTAGGGTCCAATCAGAATATGTTTACATGACATTATTTTGTAGTTAATTGATATCTATTATTTAAATATCTAATATCTATGTATATTTAATTTCTAACTTATACCAAAATAATTCAACCAGACTTCATATTAGTACTTCAAATAAGTTTTTCCTCTTTCTTTCACTCTAGGTTCTTGAAACACTCATTAAGAATGTTTAAAAATGTTTTCTACAGAATGAAACTGTTTATAGAAACATGATTTCTTCATTGCTATTATCCCATAATTCATATTGACTGATTCTAGGATTATTTGAAGTTTAGTTTTAAGTTGGAGCCATGTAAAAGTTCATAGGAGTTTCTAATTCAAGGGAAAGAAAGAATTGTTTTATTTTGATGTGTTTGGTTATCATGTTTCATGATCTTTCTGGTCAGCTTTCCACTGGATCCTAGAAGAATGATGTGGGACTGATGTTTGACAGAGTGTGGAATAGAAGGGAGGCAAGGAAACCTTTAGAGTGGTATCCAGGCATTAAGGTTTAAAAAGCTGAACAATTAAAGGATTTTCTCCACATGGATGTCTTAATCATAAAAGCCAATAGCTGCAAGCTCTAGGGCTTAAAACAAGCAAACAAAACCCCTTTTGATTATACTTGGCAGCCAGATTAGCTTTCGTAAAACAGCGTTACAATTGCAGCTCCTTTCGATTTACTTGTATTCGTTTAATTTCTAGTGACCAGAACAAGCGTGCCTTTGATACGTGTTACCCAACGGCTGCTATGTGCACTGTCCAGGGGTCCTGGACATGCTGTGAGTTTGTCATGTGTTCTGCCACCTAGTGTACGGGCTTCTCTACTCAGGCATCTGTAGGGACACCTGTAACTAATGTAACACTGTTAATCAACTATACTTCAGTTACAAAAAAAGAAAAAAAAAGATCTGAACAGACACTTTATAAACAAAGATATACAAATGACCACCAAGTACATCAAAAAGTGCATAACTACACAAGTCCACAGGGAAATGCAAATTTAAACCACATTAAGAGACCATTGCAAATCCATTAGAGTGGCTAAAAGTAAAAAAAAAAAAAAAAAAACAAACCTACAGCAAGTAGAAATTTCAAACAATGCTGGTGGGCCAGTAAAATGGTACAAAGACTTTATATAACATTTGGCAGATTCTCATAGAGTTAAACAAATATCTGTCATATGACCCAGCCATCCCAAGAGTAATTAAATATGTTTATCCTACAAGAACACCCATAGCAGATTTATTCATAATAGCCAAAAAAAATCTGAGAACAACTCAACTATCCAGTCAAAGGACTACTATTGAGCATTAAAAGGAAAGAGATTATCTTACCCTTGTTATATGCAATGTCATGGACAAATTTTAAAAACATATTACTGAGTGAAAGAAGCCATACCTACTGTCTTACTCTGTATATCATGTGTGCACGTGCACTTAGCCATGTCTGACTCTTTGTGACCCCATGAACTGTGGCCCCCAGACTCCTCTGTCTATGGAATTTTCAGGCAAGATTACTGGAGAGGGTTGCTATTTCTTTCTCCAGGGGATCTTCCCAACCCAGGGATCGAACCTATATCTCTTGGCAGGTAGATTCTTTACCCTCTGAGCCACTGGGGAAAACTTACTCCATTTATAGAGAACTCTGAAACAAGCAAATGGATCTATGATGAAAGAGAACAGATAGTGCTTGCCAAGGGTTGTGACTGGTAGGGGTGACTACGAAGTGGCATGAGGGAACTTTTTTGGGGTGATGGAAATATTCTATGTCTTAATTGTGGTTATGAGAATATAGATGTATATATCTGTCAGAACTCATTGAACTTTATACTTAGAATGGGTGCATTTTACTATACGTAAATCATACCTCAATAAAGATGTGAAAAACAGAAAAAAGTCTGTAGGGATAAGTTAATTCATGGGTGTGTGTGTGTGATTCACAAGCATGTGAGCCAGGACCAAGATGTTACTTACCACGAGTACAGTTATCCCTTGCCCACTCTATTTAAACTTTTCGCCAAATCTCTCTTTTCCTTCTCCCCTGCCTCCAGACCTGGTTGCCCACAGTTCTAAGCGAGCCATCTGAAGGAAAGATGAAGGCAGTGTCTAGCACGGCATTTGCCAGATGAGCCTTCCCCTATGTCTGCCTCCCTGGTCCTTTCCTCTGGGTGTCACCATGCCTCACTGCTCTCATGGTCACAGATAATAGATTACAGTTCTGCTGGTTCGCCACTTCCTTTATGCTCAAGACAATGAGGCCTGCCAAAGAAAGGACGGTTACTTGGGCAATCAGGTGGTTAGGCATAGCTAACAATCTTTACTTTTTAGGCTAATGACTGTACTGGCAAGTTTGTGAAACAGAATGAGTAACTTTGGGTCTTCTCACCGTTTAACACAGCGGTTCTCTGCCTTTGACACCAATGCAAGAGTATTTAAAGCTGTCAATAACTGCTCAGTTTTAAAGCCGTGCATTTTCAGTTGTACATAGTTTCATATGTGTGCTTTGACTTATACTTTAATGTTGAATTGGCCCTCACTCTACTTATTTCTTGTATGTGGCCTTCTCAGATATGTGTGCTCCGTATCCATGTTTTAACAGGACAGCAAGAGCAATTTACCTGCAGGCTGATTTCATCTGCTGATAGGATACAGGGTAACTTAGATGGTAGAGAAATGCACACACACACACACACACACACACACACACACACACACACACACAGAGCTTTCTTCAAGGAGATCCAGTATGCCAATCTTACTTCTATTATAACTCATTTAAATGGCTTTGAGCAAAGCTAGTAGCCATTCAGCTTCTGTTTTAGGCTTTGTGAAAAAAAAATCAGGAAAACAAGTTGTAGGTAAAAGATGTTACAGAATAGTTGGAAAGTGCTCTGTAGACTATGGGAAAGAAGCGTCATTGAGAGTCAATTGACGTTGCTCATTTCAGGGAACCCTTAGGGTCCATTACCAGACAACCCCAATAGTTCACTGCATCATTCAAAGAACACTCAGAATTTCTTGGAGAAATCAGATGATGGTTGAGTAACTCTGATATAGTAGAAATGGTGTAAGTGTGTGCAGGTTAAATCAATCTCACAAAAAATCAAACCTTCCAAATCCTAAAAACTCCATATAAATAAAAGGCAGATTTAAAAAATGTATTTATAGGGGATGATGACACCTAATTTATTTAAATCTTATTGTTCGTAGGAATATGTGCTTGCTAGTGAGAAGATAATGGTATACATATATGATCTAATAGAAATAAATATATGGTATGGAGTTATAAGTGAAAGTGTTAGCAGCTCAGTTATGTCTGACTCTTTGTGACCCCATGGACTATACCCTGCCAGGCTCCTTTGTCCATGGGATTCTCCAGGCAACAATACTCAGGTGGGTTGCCATTCCCTTCTCCAGAGGATCTTCCCAACCCAGGGATAGAACCTGGGTCTCCTGCATTGGCAGGTAGAGTCTTTACCATCTGAGGCACCAGCAGGAATCTTATTAAAATACACACTGGGATTTGTCATTATGCTCTTTTACAATTGGATTTTAAATGCCTTAAACTCAGCAATGCTAAGCAGTTAAGGGCAAAGTTTTCCAAGTGGTACCTCCTCCACATTCATATTTCTACTCCGCAGGGCAAATTGGAGGAATCTGTATTTTCAAAGGAAGATTCCATCAGATGGAGCAGCTGTTAATTCTTGCCTCTTTTGGGGAGGGTGTTGCTTCTGGGTGTCTAAGGTGTAAATTTGGGAGCTCTTTAACCAGAATCTCAGAGCTGATTTCTGAGATAACTAGAATCCAAAACACAGATGGTTTCATAAGTCAGAATTAGCACCTTGAATTGTTCCTGGAAGCACAGAGGAGGCTCCGCCCTTCTGGAGCCCAGGCTCCCTGTGCCCAGTTTCCTGCCCAGCTGCCACTCCAGCATTTGCCACATTCACAGCCGTTCAAGCTTCCCTCTGGTGGCCTTCTGTGATTACTGAGAGTGTCCACATGGAAAGCGCCAAGTTATAATCCAACTGAGAGACGTGACTGCAAGGTGTCAAGGTGATCCTTAGAAGCCAGTTGATTTTTCTGCACTAGATGAGACCAGACCATGACTGACGGCTCCATTCTCATGCTTCTGGTTTCTTTCTGGAAAAGGGGAGCATTCACATAGCCCATGGCACACTCAAGTTCTCCTTAGAGCAAACTTAACCCCAGTCAACTTGACTGGCTCTGATAAGGTCACTGATTGGGCTGCAGAGTAAAGATCAGAAGCAGCAGGGCAAGGTGACAGGGAGGAGCAGGAGTTGTTTTGAAACTCCTGGGGTTGTCATCCTGACAGTTTCTGGTTCATTTTGTTCTGACCACACTGCTCAGCATACGGGACCTTCGTTCCTGACTAGGGGTCAAATCTGGGTCCCCTGCAGTGGAAGCTTGGAGTCTTAGCCACTGGACAGCCTCTGAAGTCCCTTGACATCTTTTAAGGGAAGGAAAAGGGTCACTAAGAGAGTGACAGATGGATAAGTTAAAGAGTCTTGGGCAAAAACAGTTTCAATATTTAGTGGGTTTTTCCCTGGGTAATTAGATACTCCCTGTGTGTATGTGTGTGAATGCTACTAATCCAAGTAGCAAAATGGGTTAACAGACACTTTACATTTCTCTTCATCTCTTACATGAGAAAATAGGAGGGGAAACACAAAGGAAAGAGTTTCCAGGAAGCCAGTTTGGCAGGGCCATATTCATGTTTAAGAATTGATTAACACAAGATCCTGTTTCAGTTTAGTCTGCAGCTACTTGGAAAACTTTCAAAATGATCAAGTGATATAAAAGAAATACTTTGCTCCATTCTCTTGGCCACAGATCTCAAATTTGTGTGATAGGCCAACCTTAAAAATCTTACTCATCCTTGAAGGATTTCCCAATGTTATCTTGAATCCCAAATTTAAAGAAATCATCATTAGTGCCTTAGTTTGGTGGGGTAGCTGCTGTCAACGTTGTGTGCCAAGTGTTATCATGAGTTCGTTAGCTGAACCACAAATACATGGTATTAACCATGTTCTTAAGATTCAAAAATTGAAAGAAGATAAGGGATTTACTGTAAAGCCTTGGTCATTTTCCTATGAAGGGAGAGCCAAAAAGGCACTTTTCTAGGAGAGAAAAAAAAAAAAAACCAAAAACCTTTGGAACTTAAATGTTTTGGCAGTATTTAGTCTTTCTCTGATTTCCTTCATTAGAGAAACCCTGTCACATGGCACTTTCTGTATATTGTTATGTTGTTTCTTGGGCATTTGCACACACCCTTAGCTTTCAATGGGCTTTACTCAATAATTAGGTCTCTGGGGATAGCCAGACAGGAAGAGGGATAATCGTGAAGAAAGTCTTGTACACAAAATTGCTAAGATAATTTCACTTCTGACATGACCAAACCCACATAAGATGAAGTCATTTGCATGCTGCCCGGGACATGTATTTTCCATGATCCTTACCACTGACTCATTGTGTTTAGTCATAAACATTCTTTGAACCTCAATGTCCCCACCTGTAAAATAGGGATGAAGTGTTGGTCACGTGGACAATGAGGAGCTGAAACTGATTCGAAAGGACTTTGCTCATCACACACTTGTGCTGTTTTATTAACACAGTGTTCTATTACAAAGGAATTTAATCACTCCAACTCTCTCTGGAATGTTTTCAGAGCTACTCTGGTGTGAGAAGCATAGTGTATATTTTATTTATGTTCGAAGAAAACTGTGCGTCTCTTCTTTTTTGATACGTCACAAAATTCTTCTCCTTGTGTCATGTTACAAACTGGTTTCTTTTTCCTTTTGTGATTCTGCTGTTTTCTACTGGAATAATTGCTATTTTAGTAATCCTCATGTTAAAACTACATCATTGAAATGGAAATTTCCATTGGGCACTCTGGCATTTAGACTTCTCTTTACTCTGATTTTTTCCTTCCTCCATAGTCCTTTCTCTCTTTCAATGTGCTTTGTAATTGATTTGTGGTTACATTAACTGTCCTTTGGATCCTGTGACTGTGTGCATGCTCAGTCATGTCTGACTCTTTGCGACTCCATGGACTGTGCCCTGACAGGTGCCTCTGTCCATGAAAATTTTCAGGTAAGAATACTGGAGTGGTTGCCATTTCCTACTCCAGGGGATCTTCACAACCCAGGGTTTGAACCCAGGTCTCCTGTGTCTCATGCATTGGCAGGTGGATTCTTTACCACTAAGCCACCTGGGAAGCCTCTTCTTGGATCTTACCCCACCAGAATAAAATCTCTGAGTTCACACATTTCTATCTTGTTCAGTGAAACATCCTCAGTGTCTCAAACATCCCCATCACAGAGTATTCGTGAAATAATTCCACTGGATAAGTGAAGTTCCTGTATGGATTTCAGCTTCCACTCTGTTTCCACAGCTTAGAGTTGAAATCTGACCCAGACTTTCAAACTGATCTGGCCCTGAATCCATCCACTAACCTACACTTCCTTCCTTCTTCTCTTCCTTCCACCTGTCAGCTCTCGGCTTCCAGTCTGCCTAGGCTTTAACTCTTCCCATTGCCACCTGAAACTTGTTTTTTTTACACTTTCTTCCCGCTATTAGCTGTGATTCTTGGACTTAATACTGCCACAATGTGGTGAGGCATTAATCTGTAGAAGGATAGAGGTACACCAGTAAGTATCCACTGGAGAAGGGAATGGCGACCCACTCCAGTATTCTTGCCTGGAGAATCCCACGGACAGAGGAGCACGGAGGCAGACACGACTGAGGGACTAAACACACACACACCAGTAAGTACAAGGTGGCTGCCAACGTGTCACACAAGGAACACAGGTGTGAGTGTTGGAACTGATGGTTCCCAGGATGGTGCATCACAAAAGGGCCTTCTGGCATCTCACCATCTTTCAGCAAGAACAGCACGCATCCTGATAGTTGTTATGTGGACTTTTCAGCTTTCAATTCATTTCAGATGTGGCTTAAAGTAACATGTCATTCAGAGTTTGTTTGCCTGTAGGGTGATTCATTCATTGATCTCCTAAACAAACATATAGTAGGTAGGGGAGAAGACAGGAGGAAAAGGGAGGGAAGGAAGAAATGCGGAGGAAACAATTTTTACCCTAGGGCATCCATGTTGTGATTATCTCTTAAAAACTAGAAACAAGCATTTTGGTTCCCTGTGTGAAAATTCAAACTGATAAAACCATGAACTTGAGGTGAGTTCTGTGGCTTCTCTAAAGTATCTGGGGTTCTGTAGCTTGGTTGGTTGGTTGTTGCTTTCATTTAAAAGAAGATGATATTTATAAATGAGAGAGGGATTAGAATATGAATAACAAAATGAAACTGATGATTCCTCAGTTGAAAATATTGAAAATTGGGGGTCAGAAAAGAATCAAATCATGAATGATTCTTTTCTTCATACCTGTAAGAACCAGGCTGTAAATTTATTGCATGCTGTATAGAGAGCCAAAAATAGTCTGTGTGTGTGTTTCAGACACTTCTCTGTGACTCATTCAACAAACATGATTATCTTCCAGGTGCAAGGCCCTGTGTCCAGTGCTACAGGAGGAACAGCAGGAGACAGTGGCAGAACAAAGAGGGCTAGTGGGACTTCTCTGGTGGTCCATTGGCTAACACGCCACACTCCCAATGCAGGTTCAATCCCTGGTTGGGGAACTAAGATCCCACATGCCTCAAGTAAGAGTTCACATGCCACAACTAAGACCCGGCCCGGACAAATAAATAAAAATAAATATAAAAAGAGCAATGGGAGTTACTGTTTCTAATAGGCATATATGCTGTGCCTATTTCCTTTAAAAGTTATACTTAAGTCACAAAAATCTGCAATGTAGATATTATAATGTGTACTTTCCTTCCGAGTATAACAAGAAAATTGAAGATTAGGAAAGTTCAGTAATATTCCAGGTCAAACGGCTTGCATGTATTCAATTCAACGTTTTGACGGTACCACATCCATGCTATTTTGACTAAGCCGCCTTCGAGGTGTTCACAACCTGGAAGACATGATCTCTCTCATTTGCTCAACTTCTTTCTTTCTCTCTCTCTCTCTCTCTCTCTCACACACTCATCTAGGCTACGAGGGAGAATGTGATCTATATACATATCTACAAGAGAGACAAATACTCTCATTTGAGCACCTAGATTCTGAGGGCTCCAGTGGCTGCCCGGTCACTTGCCAGCAGTTCATGCTGTAGTCTACGCACTCAGTGGCACGAATGTATTGACAACCGTCCATGTGCTTATTCCCTGTGCACCCGCTAAGTGCAAGAGATACACACACACCTAAAACCTAGTCCTGTCTTCAAGGAGATTAGTTTCGTATAAGAAATTTATATGTCAAAAAAGTGTTGTAGTATTGGCCAATTTTCCAGTTCTTTTGAAAATGTACCAGGTGGGAAAACAATACGTCACTTGCAACAGAATAAAGAAAGCACAGATGTTGATTAAAATGTTAGAAACCTGGGCTGAAAGGAAAGTGGGGCTTAAGTAGTGCAAAGAGGCTCATTTGAGAGCTATACACCATTTTCTTTCCCTCTTGTCTTTCAAAACATTTCTTTCAGGCTCTTTCTCCCTCATAAAATTCATATTTTGCATCCCCTAGGGAAAAAAATATATATTTTTCAGAGCTTACAGGTGGCAGCTGAATGAAGGGTTATAGAAAATAACTAGTTTGAACTGCACATGGGACCTCCCTGGTTGTCCAGTGGTTAAAAATCCACCTTTCAATGAAAGGGATGTGAGTTCGATTCCTTGTTGGGGAACTGGGATCTTACATGCTGCAACTAAGCCTGTATACTGCAATTACTGAGCCCATACTGAGTCCATGTACCACGAGGCCATGAGCCACGACGGCAGAGAAACCCCCACACTGCAAAGAATTGACACAGCCAAACAAATAAATACATATTTTTTTGAAAAAAAAAAAAAAAAACTGCACAGAGTTTATGGATCTTTGGAGAGAGTTCACTGCATGGCGACCCAAATCATGGATGGTGGTTATACTACAATCAGGTGGCTCATTATAGCAAACTACTGGCTGCATGTTCTAAATATAATGTAGCTGGGAGAATGTTTGGTACTCTGTTAAATAGTAAGAACAATCACATTTCATTTAAAGCAAAGCCAATTTAAGATGTTTCATGATTTCAGGGATGTTAAAATGTGAAAAAATGTACATCTTAGAATTAGTAAAATAGGAATATATATTAGTCAAGGCTCTCCAGAGAAACAGAAAATCCAACAGGATATGTTTGTATCATTTTTTTCTATCTGTCTGTCTATGTATCTAACTTAGATTTTAAGAAATTGTCTCGTACAATTGTAGGGACTTAGAATCCAAAATCTCGAGTAGGCTGGAAGACTGCAGACCCAGGGTAGTTACAGAAGTCACAGTTCAAGTTCAAAAGTGTCCTTCTGGCAGAATCCCTTCTTCCAGTGAGGTCAGTCTTTTTCTAGTAAGGCCTTCAACTGACTGACTGAGGCCCACCACCACCCACATTATGAAGAGCAATCTGCTTTACTCAAAGTCTACTGAATTCATTGTTAATTTCATCTAAAAATTACCGTCACAGAAACATCTAAGCTAGATGTTTGGCCAAATATATGGGCCCTGTAGCCTAGCCAATGCCACATAAGGGTCACTGTGGCAGAGGGATGTTAGGAGGAAGATTCTCTTTGTTGTGGGAAATGTTAGCACTGGAACTCAGCCTGTCACGGCATGAAGACATGAGCAGAGTAGTCCTGGTTCTTCCTCTCAAGGCTTTTTTTGTGGGTTGGGGTTCACCCTCTCTGATCTCTTCTGGGCCTTCCCTTCAAAAGGGAATCATTCATAATCAATTAATTAAACCCACAAGCAATTAAACCTGCCCCATAGAGCAAACTTCTGGTGAGCTGCAAAGGGAAGAGGCTCTGTCCTTTTCTCTATGTTACTAATGTTTACATTTCTGTTTTTCTAACTTGGACAGAAGCCAAACCCCTGAGACTTGGGAGTGAGGGGGATATGGGGAGAAAATCAAATGTGCTGCCAATATATGAAATACAATATTTTTTTTTCTAAATTTTAGTTTAGCTCTTCTTTGTTGGAACTTGGGCCAGTGGTCCGAAAGAGGAGGAAGAGAGAAAAAGTATGGTCTCAACACTGTCTCCATCCACCACAATCAGACCACATTTCACCCCTACCCACCTTTACTCTTCTCACCACTGGTTTCCTGTCCAAACTCCCCAGAACCCACTGCTCTTATATTCTCTAGAATGTTCCCAGGCCTGTCTCCGCCAGCAGTTATCTCCTGTTAAATATTACCACGATCAGTTTCTTCCCTCCTCCTGCTTGCACAATCCTGGAACCAGTGACTCACTCTTGCTTTATTGTAAGTGTTTACATTTTGGTTAAAATCATGGACCTTGGAGCCGTGGAATCTCCCCTTCGCCACTTGTGTGACACTCGCCTCTGTTTCCTCACCTGTAAAACTGGGATAATGACAGTATTTACGTCACAGGTGAGTTGGGAAGAGCAAATGAGAGCAGCAGATGGAAAGCTCTCAGGACGGTGCCTAGCAAGGCATGAGCCCTCAGCAATCGTTAAATATTATCATGCCATTTGTCTGACGTGGTTTCTCCATGCGATCATGATGCCTAGTGTTTGCAGATGGGCTGGGTACACAAAATACAAAGATAAAGCAGGAGGATTCTTGCCTTTGACCCATTCTTGGGATAACTGGAGGGATTCTATGATATGCTTCTGCGGGTTTCCATTTCAGTTAAACCATCTTCAGATGGTTTATCTCAGCTCTGTGGGATTGAAATCAACTCTCCAATGTGGTGAGGATTAGAAAAAGTGATGATCCTGGTACCTTCTTGTTTAGTGTGACTCAAAGATGGGATTTGTCTGCCCCAGGGATTTGGGTTTCAGTTTTGTTTTTAGTCAAGTAGTGTGCCTTCTCCATTCACTCCCTATTGTTTTATAGCCATCGTGTCACACATTCATACATGCTTACCTGTTTGATCATCCCATTGTCCTTAAAGTTGTGATCCCTGCTTTCAGTTATAAGAAGATGGAAAGCAGAGATTGGTGAAATGTTCCTCACTCTTAAAAACATCAAAGACACGATTAGAAACAAATACCCTCATTTAAAAAAAAAAAATCCTGTCTAGGAAATGAGGTAAGAAGCGAAAATCTGATTCGCTGATAACTCTGAAGAAACATTCTCAAATTTGCATTCATGGTGCTAATTGAAGGGGCCATGGAAAGTCCAAGGAAATCTAGGGTAAAAGCAATGGGAATCCTTTGAGAGCAGGAGTCAGAGTTTCATCTCACCCTCATTGAGGGGCTCCATCAGAGTGCTGTGGGGAGCCCCCTGGAGTGTCTCCCAGGTGTTCAGGCACAGAATCTACCATATACACTACACCACAGCTTGTGCCACTTCCTACTCCCCGACCCTGGTTCCCCTAAGCAAAGTCCCGTGACCAGGAAAGCTGCATGAAGCTACCTCCCCAGGGCCTTTGGACTGCCCTTCCAACACCAATCCCATCATCCCATCCTAATACTGCACTGAGAATTATAATCAGCTGGTTGTTCTTTTTGTTCAGTCACTAAGTCATGTCTGACTCTTTGTGACCCTGTGGACTGCAGCACGCCGGGCTTCCCTGTCCTTCACTATCTCCTGGAGTTTTCTCAAATTCATGTCCATTGAGCCAGTGAGGCCATCCAACCATCTCATCTTCTGTTGCCCCCTTCTCCTCTTGCTCTCAATCTTTCCTAGCATCAGGGTCTTTAATTTTGCTAAATTTTGTTAATGAAGCTTCTGCTTCATTAGGACCAGGGAAGGTCCTCAGACTCTGCGTTTCTAACAAACTCTCAGGTGGGAATTCCAGTCAGGACTACCCTCTGGGCAGCAAGGCCCTCAATCATGTTCCCTTTGGGTTTGGTTTATGTACCTTTTTCTCCCTCTAGAATCCAAGATACCTGGAGGGCAGAAACCATAACTATGTGTCTCTTCCAGCATCTAGCATGATATCTTGTGCTAATATGGAATCCCAAGAATACTGGTTACAGTGGTTAAATTAACAAAAAAGTAAACCCCAAATACAGAAAGAAAAGGGGAAGAAAATATTTATTAGAAAGTAAAAATGGAAAACTTGTGAACAGACTATGACATTCCAAATGAATCCATTTTGCTGAGTAAAAGAAATGATTTTACAATGTTTGAATGCACTATCTTGAGAAAATGATATTGGGTTGGCCAAAAAGTTCATTCCAATTTCTCCCTGGTAGATGGAAAAACCCAAACGAACTTTTTGGCCAACCCAATACAATACCCAGGGAAATATTTAGGGAAAAGCAGAGACAACGATTTTCTTATGAGACTGACAAGTGACACCTTTGGAAGGAATTTCATCTTTTAAATTTCAAAGAGGTATATTTCACTGCACACATGAAAATGGCTACATTCGTTTCTAAGGGCTGTGTATGGGTGGGCATCATATAATAACGTCACAATTTATTTAGCATAGTGCTTTGTCTTTAAGCGAGTATGAATAGTTCCTCAGCATTGCTGTCCTTCTTAAGCATAAATCTAAAAAGTAGGCCTCGATGAATCGTATCTTGGAGCATAAGAAAATGATACAGTAAAAAATACAGTAATACATAGAGCTGATACTTGTTGATATGTGAAATAAATACCTTGCCAAACAGTAACAAGGTTTCCAGTGGAAAATACTATGTTGAAATGGTTGTGAATTTTAAGCTTGTACAGATTCTGGTTTTTGAGCATAAAAACACACATTCCATCCTGTGGTCTTCTATTGATAAACACTTCTGAGGTCACCACTTTTATTCAGTGGGCAGAACTATTTCTCAACATGTGCTAGTCTAGATTTGAGTTGTTTACACTTTCTCCTACACTGCTTTCTTCCATTTTCTGTAGTGCAGAAAATGAAGTATAATCTTCGCTTGTTTTTGCTACAGCAGACATGCCCTTCCAATCGAGCTCTCTCCACGGGCACCACTGACAGAGAAGCAAAATCAAGGCCTTCCTTTACCTTACGGCTCCCATATGGAGATTGTTCAGTCTAGCTCATCCACTCAAAGCGTATCTGATGAGTAGTCAACCTCCTTCCTTGACAGTTTATTACTGATCTCTGTAAATTGGAGGCTATAAATCTGACAGCAGCGTTACAACCTCTGAATTGAATGTATAATTTAATTTGTAAACTCATGTTATCCATTACGAGAATTGTAATAAAACCAAGTGTGTGCTGGTTTTCTAACATGGATTTGTTTTTCCGTTAGTTTGAGAGTCGACATGGCTTGCCTCTTTGACATGTGAATTCTTACTGGTTTCTTTAATCTAGTAGCTCTTGTCTCTTTCTCCTATTCTTTATAGTGAGGAATGGCTCTGAAGTTTCTCATTTCAAATTACATGAAATGTTGATTAATCTCATAGATTTATTTAAGTACTTTTGTCATTAGATATTTTTTAAAGACTCTGAGCGGCAGAAGGGCAGAATTCTGTAATTAATCAGGATTGCCTAGGTCTGTTACTCCAGAGGTGGTGAATTGGTTCCCAGTAGGAGAGTTAACAGAAAAACATTCAATTTCAAAATGGCCTGGATGCATCAAAAGGATTAAGCTGTAATGCTTTTAATCCCTGTAACTCAAACAAAGAGAAAATTTTCCTGAGCAATGAACTGCATAATGTATTTGTGGGCCAGAGAATGATCAGAGTGGAGCATTGGCTAAGCAGTCAGCCCTGTAGCCCAGGATCTCACTGGGCACAGCTAGAGTTACAGCGCAGGGGATTTAGACGTTTGCTTTTAAACTTACGGTACTGTTACTTTAAAAGCAAAATGTTTTGCTTTTAAACTTTAAAAATGGGTACTGTTTTGGAAAGTTCCAGTCTCTGGAGCTCCCAAGCTCTCAAAGACTCTACCAATAAACCTTTAGGTTAGCTCTCCAAGTCAGGAATGGCAATTACTTGGCATACCTGCTGCACTTCCCTCACCTCCAAGGCCCATGATGACAGGCCTGGCTTTTTCACTTCCTGTCAAGACTACCTCTGAATTGCTTTCTATCTGTACCCCTCTTCCAGGTCTTTTAATTTGCTTGATCAAATTTCTCACAGTTTCCAAACATCTGCTGGACTATGTCAGACAGCATATAAGTACAACTCAAAAAATATATTTTCTTCAAATAACCTGTGTTTATTTGGAGTCTTCTGGGTAGTGTTACTTTAATGAAGGTTTTTATCTTGAGACAATCGTAGATTCACATGCAGTTGTGAGAAATACTATTAATATGTAGACATCCATGTGCCCATTTCCTAGTTTCTCCCAAAGGCAGCCTCTTGCGGAACTAGAGTACAATACCACAACCAAGACGTTGACAGCGACACAGTCAAGATACAGAATCTGCCCATCATCACAAGGATCTCTTCTGTTGCCCTTGAGAGTCCCACCCACTTCTCACCTGTCCCCATCCTTGCTTTAAACCTCTGGGAACCACAGACCTGTTCTCTATTTCTATAGTTTTGTCATTTCAAGGATGTTATACAAATGGAATCATGCAATATGCAACTCTTTTTTTCTGACTGACTTTTTCCGCAGAGCATAATTCTCTGGAGATTCATCCAAGTTGTTTTGCAGAGCAATAGCTTGTTTTATTACTTCATGGTATGGATATACTTTTGTTTCTTTAATCATTCACCTGCTGAAGGACTTCTGGGTTGTTTCCTGTTTGGAGCTTTCACAAACAAAGCTGCTATAAAAATTTGTGTATAGGTTTTTGCAAACATGCCTTTTTTCTCTGTGGAAAAAAAAAAAAAAATGTACCCAGAGTACAACATGGTAGTTGCAAGGCTTAATTTTTTAAAGAAAACTCCAAGCTTTTGCAGAGTGGTTGTAAGATTTTACATTCAGAGCAGCCATGAAAGGGATCCAGTTTCTCTGAATTCTCGCCAGCATTTGATATTGTCACTATTTTTTATTTTTGTTATTCCCATAGCTGTGAAGTGATATCTTATTGTGGTTTTAATTTGTATTTCCCTAATGGCAAATGACATTAAAAAGCTTTTTTTCATGTACTTATTTGCCATCTGTATATTCTCCTTGATAAAATATCTCTTCATGCCTTCTGCCCACTTTTTAATAGGATCATTTGGATTTTTGTGGCTGAATTTTGAGAGTTGCTATATATTTTAGATACTGGTCCTGTGTCAGATATGTGGTTTGCAAGTAGTTCCTCCCAGTCTGTAGCCTGTCTTTTCATCCTTTTCACAGAGTCTTGTGTGGAGCAAAAGTTTTTAATTTTGAGAAGTACACGTTAGTAATTTAAAGAAAAAGATTGCTTGGTGTCAAATCTAAGAACTCTTTCCTGAGCCCTAAATCCTGAAGAATTTCTCCTGGTCATGTGTGTGTGTGTGTGTGTGTGTGTGTGTGTGTGTGTATGTTTTTCTAAAATTTTTGTAGGTTCATGTTTATCATTTTGTTTGATTTTTGTATAAGGTGTAAGACTTAGGACTAAGTCCCCGCTCCTTTGCTTTCTTCCTCCCTCCCCTTCCCCATCTACCCCTCTCTCTTTCTTTCTTTCTCCTGTGCTGTGCTACGGCCAGTTGTTCAGCTGTGTCTGACTCTTTGCGACCCCACGAACTGTAGCCCACCAGGCTCCTCTGTCCATGGAATTTGCCAGACAAGAAAACTGGAGTGGGTTGCCATGTCCTTTTTTCTGACCCAGGGGTCAAACTTGTGTCTCTTCCGTCTCCTGCGTTGGCAGGCGGGTTCTTTACCAGTGAGTCACCTGGAAAGCCCTTCTTTCTGCCTATGGATTCCCAATTACTTCAACTGGAAAAACTACTGTTCATCTGCTGATTGATTTTGTGTCTTTGTCAAAAATCAATTTGGTGTATTTGTGAGGGTCTGTTTCTGGGTTCTGTTCTAATGATCTGTGTATCTGTCTCTGTACAAATACCACAGGATTGATTACTCTAGTTACGTAATTAAGTCTTGAAAATGGCTAGACTGGTTCCTCCTACTTTATTCTTCTCTTTCAAAATCATTCCCGTTCCTTTGCCTGTCCACATAAATTTTAAAATTCTTTTGTCTAAATTTACAAAAGAGTGTTGCTAGAATTTTGCTAGGGATGACATTAAACTTGTATATCAATTTCGGAGAGCATTAACATCTTAATTAAATTTAGTTTTCTAATCCATCAACATGGTATGTCACCTCATTTATTTAAAGTTTTGATTTCTTTCATCAGCATTGTGTAGTTTTTAGTATATAAATCCTATACATGGATTGCTGGATTTATTCCTGAGTATTTCATTTTTTGAGCAGTTGTAAATCGTACTGTGTTTTTAACTTAGGGGTCCATGTGTTCTTTGTGCGTGCTAAGTCACTTCAGTTTTGTCCGACTTTTTGTGACCCTGTAGCCACATGAACTGTAGCTTGCCAGGCTCCTCTGTCCATGGGATTTTCCAAGCAATACTGGAGCGGGTTGCCATACCTTCTTCCAGGGGATCTTCTCGACCCAGGGATCGAACTCGAGTCTCCTGCAGCTACTGTGGAGCCACTGGGGAGGCCCATGTGTTCTTTACCATTAGACAGAAATAAAATGGATTTTTGTATGTTTGCCTTGTATCTTGTGACCTTGCTAGATTCAGTAGTTCTTGTAGTGTTTTGGGTAGGTTTTACTTCTTATTCTCAATATATATACATTTTATTTCTTCCTCTTGCCTTATTGCATTGACTAGAACCTCCAGCACTATGCTGAATAAGAGTAGTGAGAGAGGACATTCTTGCCTTTTTTACTTATATTAGGGGAAAAGCATTCAGTCTTTTGCCATTAGCTATAGGTTTTTCGCAGATGCTTTTTTATCACTCTTCTTCCCCTGTAGCCCTGGAGAAGGAAACGGCAACCCACTCCAGTACTCTTGCCTGGAGAATCCCATGGAGAGACGAGCCTGGTAGGCTACAGTCCATGGGGTTGCAAAGAGTCAGACACGACTGAGCGACTTCACTTTCACTTTCCCCTGTAGCCCAGCAATAAAGCATTTGCCTACAGTGCAGGAGACACAGGAGACTCGAGTCTGATCCCTGGGTTGGGAAGATTCCCCTGGAGGAAGAAATGGCAACCTACTCCAGTGTTCTTGCCTGGAGAATCCCACGGACAGAGGAGCCCGGCGGGCTACAGTCCATGGAGTCAAAAAGAGTCAGACACAACTGAACACTCATGCAGGGTCTTATCAAACTGAGGAAGCTCTCTTCTACTTCTATTTTTATGAGTTTTTTAAAAAAATTAGGAATCGGTGTTATATTTTGCTTTTTTATGCATCAGTTGATACGATTATATGATCTTTCTTCTTTGGCCTCTTAATATGGGAGAGTACAGTGATAGATTTTTGAATATTAATGACTTGCATCTGTGGAATATATCTGAATTATAGAGTGTAATTCTTTTTGTATGTTGTTGAATTCTATTTGCTAATGTTTTCTTAAATATTTTTGCATCTATATTCACTAGCAACATGAGTCTGTAGGGCTTTTTTTTTTTTCTGGTAATGTTTTTGTATGGTTTTTGGTATCAAGATTACATTATTTTCATAAATTGAATTGGGAAGTATTTCCTTTCTTTCATTTTCCACAAGAGGTTGTGTAGAATTTCATTTTGATTCACATTATATAGATATATATTCTTGGAAGAATTCTCCAATGAACATACCTACATCTAGGCATGGGAATTTCCTTTTTAGGCAGTTTTAAAATTATGAATCCTGTTTCCTCTGTCTTTTAATTGGTGTATTTATATTATATTTAATATAATTATTAATATATTTAATATAATTATTGCTATGTTAGAACTTAAGACTGTCATCTGATTTTTTTTGGTTTTCTGTATGTTCTCTCAATTTTTCATTTCTCTGTCTTTTTCTTGGATTTTGGTGTATTACTTGAACATTTTTTTAATTCCACTTTTATTCTAAATAAAATGGGACTTTATTTTACTTAATTAAAAAACATTTCATAGAACTTAAAGAAAAACCTTTTCATATAATTCTAGGTGTTCTATTATAAATGTATAACATTATAGCTTACTAATATTGTCATTTTACCAGTTTGGGTAAAATATAAAACCCTTTCCTCTATAATTGTCTTAAATATTTCCTTTACATTCATTTAGAAGTATATCATACAGTGTTAAAACTTACGCATTGGCCGTGGAACTAATTTAGAAAATTCAAAAAGAAAAGACTTATTTTTAAATTCATATTTCTGCGCATTGTGCTCTTCCCTCCTCTCTGATGTTCTTTCTAAGGCCTAAGCTTCTTTCTTTTATTATTTTCTCTCTTCTTAGACAGATTTACTTAGCTATACTTTTAGGATGTCTGCTGATACAAACTCTGTTTTCCTTTACCTGAGAATATCTATTTCTTCTTTATTCCTGAAGGTTATTTTTTCCTGGGCATAGGATTCAAGGTTGACAATTATTTTCATTCAGCATTTCAAAAATATTGTGTCATTTAAAGTTTAATTATGATGTGTTTTAGGGTAGATTCTTTCACTTTATTCTGTTTATGGTTTGTTAAGCTTCTTGAATCTGCTAGTTTATGTCCCTTGTCAAATCTGGGAACTTGTCACCCACTTGGAGTACTTCTGCAGCACCTCCCTCTTCCTTCTCCCATTCCAGGATTCTAACGACATAAATGTTGGATTTTTTTTTATAGTTTCATTGGTCCCTGAACCTCTTTTGTGGTCTATTTTTTTTGTTGGGAGGGTTGTTTGGTTTTTTATTTGTTCATTTTTGTCTTTTTAAAGGATATTTTCTCTTGGTTGGTCATATTGGGTGATTTCTATTGTTCTATCTTCTTGTTCATTGGTTCTTTCCTCTGTCCCCTCCATTTTTCTGTTGAGCACATCTACTGAACTTTTTAATTTCAATTATTATATTTTTTCATTTCTAAAATTTACATTTGGTTCTTTTTTGTATCTCCTATTTCTTTGCTGAGACTTTCTGTGTCTTTGCTGAGGTTTTCTAATTTTTCATTTGTTTCAAGCATATTTGTAATTGCTAATTGCATTTTTATCACAGTTGCTTTAAAATCTTTGTCAGGTACTTCTAACATCTCTGTTTTCTTGGTGCTGTTATATACTAATTTTTCAAAATTTAGTTTGAGATCTTTTTGGTTATTGATATGTTGACTAGTTTTTGTTTGAGCTTCCCAGTTGGCTCAGTGATAAAGAATCTACCTGCAATGTAGAAACTCAGGTTCGATCCCTGGATTGGGGAGATCCCTTGGAGAAGGAAATGGCAACCCAACCCAGTATTGTTGCCTAGGAAATCCCATGGACAGAGGAGCCTGGCAGGCTACAGTCAATGGGGTCACAAGAGTTAAATATGACTTAGCAACTAAACTACTACCTAGCTGAGCTATTTCAAATTCTAGAAGATGATGCTGTGAAAGTGCTGCACTCAATATGCCAGCAAATTTGGAAAACTCAGCAGTGGCCACAGGACTGGAAAAGGTCAGTTTTCATTCCAATTCCAAAGAAAGGTAATGCCAAAGAATGCTCAAACTACCACACAGTTGCACTCATCTAACATGATATTAAAGTAATGCTCAAAATTCTCCAAGCCAGGCTTCAGCAATATGTGAACCGTGAACTTCCAGATGTTCAAGCTGCTTTTAGAAAAGGCAGAGGAACCAGAGATCAAATTGCCAACATCCACTGAATCATCAAAAAAGCAAGAGAGTTCCAGAAAAACATCCATTTCTGCTTTCTTGACTATGCCAAAGCCTTTGACTGTGTAGATCACAATAAACTTCTATTATTGAACAATAAATATTTATTTTCCAGAATAAACTGTGGAAAATTCTGAAAGAGATGGGAATACCAGACCACCTGACCTGCCTCTTGAGAAACCCGTATGCAGGTCAGGAAGCAACAGTTAGAACTGGACATGGAACAACAGACTGGTTCCAGATAGGAAAAGGAGTACATCAAGGCTGTATAATGTCACCCTGCTTATTTAACTTCTGTGCAGAGTACATCATGAGAAATGCTGGGCTGGAGGAAGCACAAGCTGGAATCAAGATTGCCAGGATAAATATCAATAACCTCAGATATGCAGACGACACTACCCTTATGGTAGAAAGTGAAGAACTAAAGAGCCTCTTGATGAAAGTGAAAGGGGAGAGTGAAAAAGTTGGCTTAATGCTCAACATTCAGAAAAAGAAGATTATGGCATCTGGTCCCATCACTTCATGGGAAATAGATGGGGAAACAGTGGAAAGAGTGGATGACTTTATTTTTCTGGGCTCCAAAATCACTGGAGATGGTGACTGCAGCCATGAAATTAAAAGATGCTTGCTTCTTGGAAGGAAAGTTATAACCAACCTAGATAACGTATTGAAAAGCAGAGACATTACTTTGCCAACAAAGTTACGTCTAGTTAAGGCTATGGTTTTTCCAGTAGTCATGTATGGATGTGAGAGTTGGACTATAAAGAAAGCTGAGCACTGAAGAATTGATTCTTTTGAACTGTGGTATTGGAGAAAACTCTTGAGAGTCCCTTGGACTGCAAAGAGATCCAACCAGTCCATCCTAAAGGAGATCAGTCCTGGGTGTTCATTGGAAGGACTGATGTTGAAGCTAAAACTCCAATACTTTGGCCACCTGATGTGAAGAGTTGACTCATTTGAAAAGACCCTGATGCTGGGAAAGATTGAGGGCAGAAGGAGAAGGGGATGACAGAGGATGAGATGGCTGGATGGTATCACTGACTCGATGGATGTGGGTCTGAGTGAACCCCGGGAGTTGGTGATGGACAGGGAGGCCTGGCGTGCTGCGATTCATGGGGTCTCAAAGAGTTGGACACGACTGAGTGACTGAACTGAACTACATGTTGAATACTTTTTTACTGGAACTTGGGACATTTTTGGAATTATATTGTGAGATTCTGGATCTTACATAGTCATTTAATTTTAGGTGGTTTTGCTTAAGTGTTTCTTTGCTTTCGTGACACTACTCCAGCAGGGAATCTTACTTTGTTGCATTATGTGAAGGTCTAAGTCCAGGTTTCCCACTCGTCCTTTCTTGAACTTGGGGCGAAGGAGGCTGCTCCTTGTTACTTCTGGATGGAGACAGGAGTTTTAGCTTCCCATGTGGTTTCCAGTGACAACTCCATGTGATGTTAATCCCTGGTGGCTTTTTTACACCTGGAAAGATCTGAGTCTCCATGAAGGCTCCTCTGATACTACGCCACTGGAATGGGAGTCCTTCATTCTTCCAGGTGAGAGAGGCAGTTCTCACTTCCCACATGGTCTCCATGGACACTGTATGGGCTGAATGGCTTATTACTGCCACAGGAGGATGAAAACTCCAACTCCATATTGAGCCTTCTCTGACAACATCCTGGTGAGGGTGTTGAGGTGCCTTGTTATAGCTTCTCGAGATCAGAAGCCTAGGCTCCACTTAGCTTTTATTGGCATGCATAGGTGCTACTGCAGAGAAGGCAATGGCATCCCACTCCAGTCCTCTTGCCTGGAAAATCCCATGGATGGAGGTGCCTGGTAGGCTGCAGTCCATGGTGTTCCACAGAGTCAGACACAACTGAGCGACTTCACTTTCACTTTTCACTTTCATGCATTGGAGAAGGAAATGGCAACCCACTGCAGTGTTCTTGTCTGGAGAATCCCAGGGACAGGGGAGCCTGGTGAGCTGCCGTCTATGGGGTCGCACAGAGTCGGACACGACTGAAGCGACTTAGAAGCAGCAGCAGCAGCAGCAGCAGCAGCAGCAGGTGGTGGTACTGCAGGTTTTTTTCTGATGTGTGGCTGGAAAAGGGCAGATGTGTAAATGCTTTCTTTCTTTATAGCTTCTTCCCTTCCTTCCTTCCTTCCTTTCTTCTCTTTTATGATCCTTTGACTAGAGAGAGAGAAAACTCAGGGGGCTATTTTATCTGAACCCACATGCACTTCGTGCTTGTTGAGTTTTCCAGCTTTCAGTCTGGGATATAGGAAGCAGAAAGAAAATCCAGAGAACTCACTCCTGTGTTAATCCTTGTGTCCTAATTTCCACTGCCAATCTGCCATCTTCTCTTCACCTTTCGAGATTTCTTATGGGTGTTTTGTATGTGATATCCATGGTTTTTAGTTGTTCTCAGTGGGAGGAACGGGAGAAAGACATGTAAACTCCATCTTCCCAGAAGTGGACTCCCACGTCTATCTTTTTATTCACTAGAAAAGTTTAGAAAATATCCTGGGGTGTTTTCAAGCAAAGTAATTATTAGGCATAGAATCTGAGAATGTTTAAAATGCCCAGAGCCCACAGACAATATTTGAAAATAATCTAGTTTTCACCATTGCATCAAGAAAGTTACTGCTGTGTTAGAAAACAGGAGCATCCAGCTTCCCCCTGGAAACAAAAGTTGTATCATCACTCCTTGCATGCTGGTCACCTGCACACTTGTTCACTGGTTCTGAGACACATCCTAGATACTGACTAGATTTTTTTGTCCTGGTTTTTGCAGAGACCCACTGTGTATTGAGACACTCCAATGCCTTCTCTGGCTCATAGCACTGAGGGTTATAATTAAACTATTTACACAAAGTTGTTTATGACTTCTAACATTACTACTACTGCTACTACTAAGTTGCTTCAGTCGTGTCCGACTCTGTGCGACCCCATAGACGGCAGCCCACCAGGCTCCCCCGTCCCTGGGATTCTCCAGGCAAGAACACTGCAGTGGGTTGCCATTTCCTTCTCCAATGCATGAAAGTGAAAAGTGAAAGTGAAGTCACTTCTAATATTACTCTTCTGTAATATTTCCATTTTGAGAGAGAGATACCACAATAAGAGCGATCTTCAGCAAAAGAGTGGGCCTTATTCAATAATATGCTTTCCAACAGCAGTATGTCAAATTTTCTGAGAAGGCAGAGAAAAAATTTACTAGAATTCTTCAAATTGAAAGCAATTGGTAACCACTTTATGACTTTATGTTAAGACTAGCCCTATATAGTGATGTGTATATTTCCTACAAAGGTGAATACTGGTGAATATCTTTACTTTCTATATACATTCATGAGGACTTTCTACAGGAAAAGTGTATATGTAACGGTGTAAGTATGTTATACTCTGCTTGATAAAAAAAAAATCTGGTTTACAGCATAAGAAGAGATTAGTCTTATAGGGGATCATATTGGCCAGCCTCTCCCATTTCTAAAGAGTTGTTTCTCCCCATGGAAGCTCAGCACAGCCATTAAGAGTGTGGTTCTAGGTTCGGGGAGGCCTGGTCACTGCCTTTTACTGGAGGAATTGTCTCAATGACTTTCTGAACCCCAGTTTTCTCTTCTGTAAAGTAGACATAATAATATTATCTATCTCATATAAGACAATTCATGTAAAGTGCATCACAAATGTAGGTCCAGACACATGGCACAGACTCAGTATGTGTTAGGTGCATGTGTACTCGTGTGTGCTCAGTCACTTCAGTTGTGTCTGACCCTTTGTGTCCATGGGATTCTCCAGGCAAGAATACTGGAGTGGGTTGCCATGCCCTGCTCCAGGGAATCTTCCCGACCCAGGGATTGAACTCATGTCTCCTGTGTCTCTTGCACTGCTGGCAGATTCTTTACTCACTGAACCACCTGGGAAGTGTTAGGTATTAGGAATTAAAATCTTCAAATTAATAAGGTAGCCTCCCTTTAACAGGCACACATGTAGTTCTGGGGACCTGCATCAATGTTGTATTTTCTTCTCGAAAAATTCTCCGTAGAAATGAGAGGCTAGGAATCTTAGGCGGTGTCAAAGAGGCTTGTGATCCCATGAGGGCCAAGTCCGCCTGCCTGTGTACCATTACATCTTAACTTCTCTGTAGATTGGACTGGAATATGCACACCCTGTATTATCTTTGAAAACTCTCAAACTTCCACAGTTAAAATGATGTCTTGCATCTCTCTTCTAATCACATCGTCATTGCTTCAAGCCATTTCAAAATGAGAGGTGTGTACTGAGCATGAATCAAACAAAACCCATTGTGGGGTGGCTTCCCTGGTGTTCCAGTGGTTAGGAATCCACCTTGCAATGCAGCGGATACAAGTTTGATCCCTGGTTGGGGAACTAAGATCTCACATGCTGAGGAGCAACTAAGCCCACACGCTACAAAACTGAGCTCTCACGTGACAAATAGAGAGTCTGTGTGTTGCAAGAAAAGATCTTGCACGACACAAAGAAGATCTTGCATGCCTCAAGACCTGATACAGGTCAAACAAGACCTGATACAAATAAATAAATAAACAAAATAAAGAGATTACTACTACTATCTTAAAACACACACACACACACACAACCAAACCCACAACATATAGAAGGTGGGCAGTGGAAAAGATGCCTGGATGGCAAGAATTTTTCTTGAATTGGTTATTTCACAAACACGAGCCAGTTTGCTAAAATGCTAGCAGTGTTTGTAAGTAAAGCAAGTTTATTGTTTTAGCTACACCCTATGATTACAGGAAAAGGTATGCCTACCTTTTAATGTCTCCATTGCCAAATCCTTGTTAGCAGATAAACTTTGACACGGTCTCAGCAACCCAAGTTAATCCAGGCTTCAATGGCAATAACATGGCTGTTTCATTCAAATCTAGAACTGTGATAAAACCAAAAAAGAATTGAGCATGTGCAGGGCTCTGTAAGGCCTAAGAGTGAAGGCTGACTTACTGCATCGCCTCTGGACTTCGGGTTAATAGTGAAGAGTGCAGTGAGACCCATCTGTGAGAAGCCCTCCAACCACACTTAACCTGGCCTGAGTCTCTCAGGATTCATTAGGTGCCCAGGAACTTCCTGGTGTGCATTTTGTGACTTCAGATAGCTGAGCCCAGCATAGCATATACTATTTCAAAGACACTAAAGAGCTGTTAAATTGAATTTTTATGTAGTTGAGTTAAATGGAAGAGAAACCAAGGTTTAAAAGCTCAGTTCCTCTGGAAGAAGGGGAAACAAAGGGAATCAGCACTGTGAGGGAACTTAGCATTTACCAAGAGGAAGGAGCAATATTTTGTTGTCAGGATAACGTTTCGGCAAAGAACAGAGATAGACAAGGAATTTGTACTTGTCATTGCTCCAAACCTGGACCACTTAGTGAGAGAATAAACATGGCTCCAGCAAGGTGATTCTTTTAGCCTTTGAGTATTAGGCACTCAGTCGTGTCTGACTCTTTGCAACCCCTTGGATGATAGCCTGCCAGGCTCCGCTGTCCACGGAATTCTCCAGGTAAGAATACTGGAGTGGGTTGCCATTCCCTTCTCCAGGAAATCTTCCTGACCCAGGGATCGAAGCCAGGTCTCCTGCATTGTGGGTAGATACTTTACTGCCCGAATGACATCTTTATTCTTTGAGGGGAGAAGCAAGATACAGGAGGCAGAGCTGCGGAAGGAGGAAATGAGCCTTCATTGAGCACCTACTGTATGGCCAACACCATTTACACAGATTCTCATTGCATTTCTTCAGCACCTCTCAAGTCAAGATTTGAAGTGCTATGATATCCCATAGTACCTGCAGCCCTAGAAAGCATCAATGTCTACTAGAATAGTATGCTATTTTCCCAAAGAATATGCATTTTAATAGTGATCAAAGAGGTGGAGTAAAGGTGTGAGGCTGCAAACTCTTACTGAGCAATGTCTCACCTATCTGTCTGTTTATCTATCCATCTATCATCTATCTTTTCTTCTATCCATCCATCTATCTGCCATCTACTTATCTAGAGAGAAGCAGAGATAGAAAAGAGAGAGAGAACTCAAGGTGTTAGTGCCTTCAGTCAGTGGGGTTTGATGTCATTCCCTCACACTGGTGATCTAGCCATTTTCCCCTGAGGGTACTACCTGATGGAAAGTGGTATGTGATGAAAACCAATTGTGATATATTGTACTTATTGGAAATAGATGCTGATTATATGTACTTAACTTTATCTTCCTTTGTCATCCTGCCCACCTTTTTTCCTTTTCCTTGTCACATGCCCACAGTTACTTTTACAAAGTTGATGTGAGCACAGTCTAGCCTCCTTAGGCTATCCGAATGCCAAAAATATTGAGGGCTTGTTTTCCCTTTGCTGCTGCTAAGTAGCTTCAGTCGTGTCCGACTCTGTGCGACCCCATAGATGGCAGCCCATGAGGCTCCCCCATCCCCGGGATTCTCCAGGCAAGAACACTGGAGTGGGTTACCATTTCCTTCTCCAATGCATGAAAGGGAAAAGTGAAAGTGAAGTCGCTCAGTCATGTCCGACTCTTAGCGACCCCATGGACTGTGGCCCACCAGACTCTTCCGTCCATGGGATTTTCCAGGCAAGAGTGCTGGAGTGGGGTGCCATTGCCTTCTCCTGTTTTCCCTTTAGTCATCATGCAGATGCTCTTATTGGGATGGAGGCCAGGTACTTTGGTGAGTGTAAACTGTATGAGCATCTAGCAGAAATTACATTTACGGCAGTACATATCATTTTCAACTTTTTAGGCCATCAGCCCTAAAATGACTGAGTTGGTTATCTATATGTTGATAATCCTGGGGCTCAGAGGGAGCCCTCAGTTAAGGTTCCAGGCCTACCACTTCACAACATTCAGAAATACTCTCCTGGGATTTCCCTGATGGTCTAGCAGTTAAGACTTCACCTTTTGAGGAACGGGGTTTGGGTGTGATCCCTGTTTGGGGAACTGAGATTCTGAAAGAGATGGGAATACCAGACCACCTGACCTGCCTCTTGATAAACCTGTATGCAGGTCAGGAAGCAAGTTAGAACTGGACATGGAACAACAGACTGGTTCCAAATAGGAAAAGGAGTACGTCAAGGCTGTATATTGTCACCCTGCATATTTAACTTCTATGCAAAGTACATCATGAGAAACACTGGGCTGGAAGAAGCACAAGCTGGAATCAAGATAGCTGGCAGAAATATCAATCACCTCAGATATGCAGATGACACCATCCTTATGGCAGAAAGTGAAGAGGAACTAAAAAGCCTCTTGATGAAAGTGAAAGAGGAGAGTGAAAAAGTTGGCTTAAAGCTCAACATTCAGAATATGAAGATCATGGCATCTGGTCCCATCACTTCATGGGAAATAGATGGGGAAACACTGGAAACAGTGTCAGACTTTACTTTTTTTTGGCCCCAAAATCACTGCAGATGGTGACTGCAGCCATGAAATCAAAAGACACTTACTCCTTGGAAGGAAAGTTATGACCAACCTAGATAGCATATAAGCAGAGATATTACCTTGCCAACAAAGGTCTATGGTTTAGGCTATGGTTTAGTCAAGGCTATGGTTTTTCCAGTAGTCATGTATGGATATGAGAGTTGGACTGTGAAGAAAGCTGAGCGCCCAAGAATTGATGCTTTTGAATCGTGGTGTTGGAGAAGACTCTTGAGAGTCCCTTGGACTGCAAGGAGATCCAACCAGTCCATTCTGAAGGAGATCAACCCCAGGTGTTCTTTGGAAGGAATGATGCTAAAGCTGAAACTCCAGTACTTTGGCCACCTCATGCGAAGAGTTGACTCATTGGAAAAGACTCTGATGCTGGGAGGGATTGGGGGCAGGAGGAGAAGGGGATGACAGAGGATGAGATGGCTAGATGGCATCACTGACTCGATGGATGTGAGTCTGAGTGAACTCCAGGAGATGGTGATGGGCAGGAGGGCCTGGCATGCTGCAATTCATGGGGTTGCAAAGAGTTGGACATGACTGAGTGACTGAACTGAACTGACTGACTGACTGGGGAGCTGAGATACCACACGCCTCACAGCCAAAAACCAAAAATATGAAGCAGAAGCCATATTGTCACAAATTCAAGAAAGACTTAAAAAAAAAAAAAAGAAAAGAAATAAAGAAGTGCCCTCCTGGACCTGGGGAGTCCTTTCTCCACAGACACTGGCCGTGTGGTAGCTACATGGCAGAGGGAGGTTCTGAGGCCTGTTGTATCTTTTCTTACACCTTTTCTCCTAGAATTACCTAAGTCAAGCCCAGCCATTATCTACAGGTTTTCCTTCTGTTGGCTTCCGTCCCATCACCCTTTTTGTAAAGTATCAGGATCCTCCAGAAGATGAGAGCTCCTTGTTTGAAGGACCATGTTTTATTCTTCTTGGTCTCCTCAGCACCTAGCATAGGCCTGGCTCACACTAGATGCTTAATAAAATGAGTGTATGAATGAATGAGAGAAGGGATGACATAAACTCTTAATGAATTATAAGATAATCTTTTATCTTAGATAGAGCCCTTAGCTCCATAAGGGAACCCTTTCATTTGAGAATTCTTATAATGTTCCTAACTTGGATGCTTTTGAACTGTGGTGTTGGAGAAGACTCTTGAGAGTCCCTTGGACTGCAAGGAGATCCAACCAGTCCATCCTAAAGGAGATCAGTCCTGGGTGTTCATTGGAAGGAATGATGCTAAAGCTGAAACTCCAGTACTTTGGCCACCTCATGTGAAGTGTTGACTCATTGGAAAAGACTCTGATGCTGGGAGGGATTGGTGGCAGGAGGAGAAGGGGACGACAGAGAATGAGAAGGCTGGATGGCATCACTGACTCGATAGACGTGAGTCTGAGTGAACTCTGGGAGTTGGTGATGGACAGGGAGGCCTGGCGTGCTGTGATTCATGGGGTCGCAAAGAGTCGGACACGACTGAGAGACTGAATTGAGCTGAACTGAACTTGGAGGCATACTTGGCCCTACAGTTTAGACCATTTCCTGCCTTGCTTTACTCTTTTGAACCAATAGAGAAATGGAAGCTTTTTCATATGCTTATGAAGTCACCTGACTCATTCACCCTTTTGTAGGTATAACCATTAACCTTTCCTAATAATCTGCAGTCTTCCTCTTCTGCAAGTTTTCTCATTTATCACCTTCTCTGCTTAAAATGTATGGGCTTCTATGGTTGCTCACATGGTAAAGAAACTGCCTGAAATCTAGAAGACCTGGGTTCGATCCTTGGATTGGGAAGATGCCCTGGAGAAGGAAATGGCAACCCACTCGAGTATTCTTTCCTAGAGAATCCCATGGACAGAGGAGCCTGGCAGGCTACAATCCATGGGGTCTCAAAGAGTCGGACATGACTGAGCAACTAATACTTTCTACTTAAAATGTGGCTTTTAACCCTGAATATGTTCCTTTGATGTGGCCTGAGCAATGACTTTAGTATTTTTATTTTCTGTATCTGTCTGCCATTCTGCTACCTACTGAGTTCAAGGTACCCAAAAAGTACAGCTGGAGGTTATCTCAGCCACATGTACTTTCTTCCTTGTGTGATCATGCTTCTGTCCTGAACCCCTTTTTAATTGTCCTACTATGATAAGCTAGTTAAGAGGAAACTTGAGCATGTCCTTTCCTTCTCACTCTCAAAAACAGGTCCAAGGGTTTCACACAGAGCCAGCCAGCATTCTCTCCTGGGCCTCTACCCTCTTCTCTACCTGAAGTCAGCAATACTTTCTAAGAAGGAATCCCCCAACTCCAAATGTGCATTTCTACACAAGAACATTCCCTGGTGGCTCAGATGGTAAAGAATCCATCTGCCATGCAGGAGATCAGGGTTTGATCCCGGGGCTGGGAAGATCCCCTGGAAAAGGAAATAGCAACCCAGTCCACTATTCTTGCCCAGAGAATTCCATGGACAGTAGAGCCTGGTGGACTATAATCCATGGGGTCACAAAGCATCAGACATAACTGAGCGACTAACACTTTCACTTTTCACATCACCACCCCTGGGAGAAATGAAACTAAGAGATGACAAAAGTATTTATCATCTCTTTATTCCTTTCGACAAGATAGCCATCATCTTTCCTTAATCCCACCATATTTTATGCTGTCTTGACCCCAGAACTGGGGCAGAGAAAAGAAAATGAGAGATTGCTTTAATTGTTCCAATATTTTTAGTATTTCTTCCTTATTTCCTCCTTCCATTGAGCCATATGATGCTTTCTACCCCTAGAGTGGGGATCATCTCTGGCATTTATTTGGTGATTTAATGCCTATTAACATAATCTAAGACTGCATTGGTTTCTTCTGAAACTCTGCACCTGAGACAGTGCATGCAGGTTCTTATTGAATTTCTGCTCACGAAATATCCCCCTTTCTATGCTTGTACAATTACCATTTGAAGCACACATTAAGGATTCAAATTTATCCTTTTACTTAATACAGCTTGCTAATAATTAAAGTCCTGGATTTGACTCTGTCAACAGTTTGGATTTAATTGGTAAACAAAGTTTAAATTTTTATTTGACACAAGTTGTTGAGAGCGTTTATGGAAAAAAAAATCCCTCCAGCCTATTTTATTCTATTTGTTTATACTTCGTTAGTAATGGCTAATGTTATTGCTTTGGATCAGACTGTAAACAGTATAACTACTTTATTGAAGTTATGTTTTCTTTGTGAGTACAATGCAGTTTTTGTAAGTTTTAAGCCGGTGTGTGTTTTTTTTTTTTTTTTTTTTTTTTTTTTAAGAGGTACAGATCTTCCTCGACTTAGATAGTGGTGTTGTTTAGTCACTAAGTCGTGTCTGACTTTTTTATGACCTCATGGACTGTAAGCTGCCAGGATCCTCTGTCCATGGAATTTCCCAGGCAAGAATACTGGAGTAGATTGCCATTTCCTTCTCCAGGGGATTTTCCTGACCCAGGGATAGAACCTGGATCTCCTGCATTGCAGGGGGAGTTCTTTACTGCTGAGCCACCAGGGAAGCCCCTTAGATGGAGTTCAGTTCAGTTCAGTTCCGTTCAGTCGCTCAGTCGTGTACGACTCTTTGTGACCCCATGATCACAGCACGCCAGGCCTCCCTGTCCATCACCAACACCTGGAGTTCACTCAGACTCACGTCCATCGAGTCAGTGATGCCATCCAGCCATCTCATCCTCTGTCGTCCCCTTCTCCTCCTGCTCCCAATCCCTCCCAGCATTAGAGTCTTTTCCAATGAGTCAACTCTTAGCATGAAGTGGCCAAAGTACTGGAGTTTCAGCTTTAGCATCATTCCTTCCAAAGAACACCCAGGGCTGATCTCCTTCAGAATGGACTGGTAGGATATCCTTGCAGTCCAAGGGACTCTCAAGAGTCTTCTTCAACACCACAGTTCAAAAGCATCAATTCTTCGGCACTCAGCCTTCTTCACAGTCCAACTCTCACATCCATACATGACTACTGGAAATGTCCTGATAAATCCATCGAAAGCTGAAAATATAAGTTGGAAATATATTCAATACATTTACCTTATGGAACATCAGTGCTTATCCTAGCCTACCTTAGATATGCTCAGAACACTTACATTAGGCTACAATTGGGCAGAATCATCTGACACAAAGCATATTTAATAGTAAAATGTTGATTTTCTCCTGTAATTTATTGAACACTGTACTAACATGAAAAACAGAATACATAATGTGTACAGAACGGCTGTCAGTGCATTCGTTACCTACCCTGTTGAAACCTTAGTTGACTGGGAGCTGTGGCTCTCTACCCAGCATCAGGAGAAAGGACCATATTGCATATTGCAAACCTGGGAAAAAAAAATAAAAATTCAATTATAGTTTCTACTGAAAGCATATTGCTTTTAAACCATCTTAGTTGAAAAATCATTAAGTTAAACCACCATAAGTTGGGGATCATGTGAGCTTTATTTTGGCCACAGAGTTTGACATATCAGTTCAGTTCAGTTGCTCAGTCATGTCCAACTCTTTGCGACCCCATGAATCACAGCACGCCAGGCCTCCCTGTCCATCACCAACTCCCGGAGTCTATCCAAACCCATGTCCATAGAGTCGGTGACGCCATCCAACCGTCTTATCCTCTGCTGTCCCCTTCTCCTGCTGCCCTCAATCTTTCCCAGTATCACGGTTTTTTCAAATGAGTCAGCTCTTCACATCAGGTGGCCCAAGTATTGGAGTTTCAGCTTCAACTTTATTCCTTCCAATGAACACCCAGGACTGATCTCCTTTAGGATGGACTGGTTAGATCTCCTTGCAGTCTAAGGGACTCTCGAGAGTCTTCTCCAACACCACAGTTCAAAAGCATCAATTCTTCGGTGCTCAGCTTTCTTTATAGTCCAACTCTCACATCCATACATGACCACTGGAAAAACCATAGCCTTGACTAGATGGACCTTTGTTGGCAAAGTAATGTCTCTGCTTCTTAATATGCTGTCTAGGCTGGTCATAACTTTCCTTCCAAGGAGCAAGCATCTTTTAATTTCATGGCTGCGATCACCATCTGCAGTGATTTTGGAGCCCCCCCAAAATAAAGTCTGACACTTTAGCTGTTTCCCCATCTATTTGCCATGAAGTGATGGGACCAGATGCCATGATCTTCATTTTCTGAATGTTGAGCTTTAAGCCAACTTTTTCACTCTCCTCTTCAATTTCATCAAGAGGCTCTTTAGTTCTTCTTCACTTTCTGCCATAAGGGTGGTGTCATCTGCATATCTGAGGTGATTGATATTTCTGCTGGGAATCGTGATCCCAGCTTGTGCTTCTTCCAGTCCAGCGTTTCTCATGATGCACTCTGCATATAAGTTAAATAAGCAAGGTGACAATATACAGCCTTGACATACTCCTTTTCCTATTTGGAACCAGTTTGTTGTTCTATGTCCAGTTCTAACTGTTGCTTCCTGACCTGCATACAGATTTCTCAAGAGGCAGGTTAGGTGGTCTGCTATTCCCATCTTTTTCAGAATTTTCCACAGTTTATTGTGATCTACACAGTCAAAGGCTTTGGCATAGTCAATAAAGCAGAAATAGATATTTTTCTGGAACACTCTTGCTTTTTTGATGATCCAGTGGATGTCAGCAATTTGATCTCTGGTTCCTCTGCCTTTTCTAAAACCAGCTTGAACATCTGGAAGTTCAACGGTTCACGTATTGCTGAAGCCTGGCTTGGAGAATTTTAAGCATGACTTTACTAGTTTGATATATATCTATGTTCTAACCCTTTTGAGTAAGTTCATCTAGATTCATTTTTATCTTTGGTGCTTTATTTTCATTGTTCACTTACTTAAACTGTCAAAAACTGAGTGGTAAGCTCTGTTATTACAGTAAAATCATTTCTATTGATTGGAATTTGTAATAGTTTTTGATTTATATATTTGATTCTTAACTATTAAACTCATAGAGTTTTGTGACTAGTATATATTTCATAAAAATTGTTCCTTTATTGGTAAAATGTGCTACTTTGCCCTCTTAACGTTTTTTTTTTTTTGCCTTGAATTCTAATTTTTCTTACAGCAGTATTGTAAGCATTATTTGTTTGTTTTTTGCCCTTAACTGATGCATTTTACCTTAAATGCATAGCACTTTTGATGACTATCTCCTATAAATTGGAATTTAGATTTTTTACTCACTTTGAGATTATTTTTTAATAAGAAGTTTAAACAATTAACATTTCTTTCATAACCAAAGTATATTTGTGTTATTTCTGCCACACTTTAAGGTTATCTGTTTTATATGGGTCTTAATTTTCTCTTTTCTTTTGAAAAGATTTGTAGATTTGACTCATAAACAATGTCCCACTACAGATGTTAATAGGAAAAGGAGTATGTCAAGGCTGTATATTGTCACCCTGCTTATTTAACTTCTATGCAGAGTACATTATGAGAAACGCTGGGCTGGAAGAAGCACAAGCTGGAATCAAGATTGCCGGCAGAAATATCAGTAACCTCAGATATGCAGATGACACCACCCTTATGGCAAAAAGTGAAGGGGAACTAAAAAGTCTCTTAATGAAAGTGAAAGAGGAGAGTGAAAAAGTTGGCTTAAAGCTCAACATTCAGAAAGCGAAGATCATGGCATCTGCTCCCATCACTTCATGGGAAATAGATGGGGAAACAGTGGAAACAGGGTCAGAGATTTTTTTTTTTTGGCTCCAAAATCACTGCAGATGGTGATCGCAGCCATGAAATTAAAAGACGCTTACTCCTTGGAAGAAAAGTTATGACCAACCTAGATAGCATGTTGAAAAGCAGAGACATTACTTTGCCAACAAAGGTCCATCTAGTCAAGGCTATGGTTTTTCCTGTGGTCATGTATGGATGTGAGAGTTGGACTATAAAGAAAGCTGAGCACCGAAGAATTGATGCTTTTGAACTGTGGTGTTGGAGAAGACTCTCGAGAGTCCCTTAGACTGCAAGGAGATCCAACCAGTCCATTCTAAAGGAGATCAGCCCTGGGATTTCTTTGGAGGGAATGATGCTAAAGCTGAAACTCCAGTACTTTGGCCACCTCATGCGAAGAGTTGACTCATTGGAAAAGACTCTGATGCTGGGAGAGATTGGGGGCAGGAGGAGAAGGGGACGACAGAGGATGAGATGGCTGGATGGCATCACTGACTCAATGGACATGAGTCTGAGTGAACTCTGGGAGTTGGTGATGGACAGGGAGGCCTGGCGTGCTATGATTCATGGGGTGGCAAAGAGTCGGACATGACTGAGTGACTGAACTGAACTGAACTGAACAGACGTCAAAAACAAAACATGTTAAATCAAAATAAAACACACGTGATCAATTAAGAAAAATATTTACAATAGATCATATTGCTCAAAGATTTATACCTTTATCTTTTAGGAGCTTTTACACATCATTTGAAATTATAATGAAGATCAACTGAATTATGAGACAAATTTTTGAACAAACAGTTCTTTAAAAAGGAAAATCAAATGATGAATAAGTATATGAAAAGTGCTCAAACTTCCAACCCAGCAAGGGAATATAAATTAGGGTAGTAATTTGATAGCATTTTATATCCTAATACCCAGAGTTTGTATATTTGAATAAAATGGGTAGTTTAATAAGCAAAACTGAATCATTAAGGGAGAATACTGAAATACATATCAAAAGCCACAAAAATGTGCATTCTGTTTATCCCAGCAAATTTACAAATGTGTCACAGAAAATGAAGTTATTTTAAAAATAACATGAAATATGCACAAGGGCTATCTACAATTATATTCGTCACTGATATTTAAAATGATAAAGTATTAAAAAACAAGATTAAAATGCCAGTTAAGAATTGATTAAATAAAATACAATAAATTTATAAGATGCAATATGAGGCAGCTACTAGAAGTCATATTTTAGAAGAATGTTTAATAGTCATAAAATATTTCGTGTGAACAGTCAGTTATACAAACGTGTATAATGCATGACTAGTTTGTGGTTGTACACATACGTATATGCACACTTGAATTTGGAGACTGAAAAAATAAGGAGAATGGAAGGATATAAAATTAATGGTAATATTGGGCTTTGGGATGATTTTCATTTTTTCCTTATAAAGTTTATTATTCTCAAAATCTCAAGAATGAACATGTATTATTTGCAGTCATTAAAAAAATACATTTTAAAAATGGAGCAAAGCACTAGATATTTACTGTAAGACTGATATATAATAATCTTCACTAAGGCGTTTGAATAGTCGTGAGTCCCCCTAGCTGTACAAACCCTATTGTCTTATGCCCACAGGACAATTTTATAGACTATGTAAAATTCCTCACAGGATCCAACTACATTTTGATCACCAGAAAATAATTGAGGCTTTTTTAGAACGAATTCCTCTTAGTAAGTCTTGGGCTGGTTGTCAGTATTCACAACTTCATTTAAAATAATAACCTCTTTTTAATATGTAGGAGTCTCTATTATAATAAAAGCTATCATTCAATGACCTCTACTATATATTTTATGCACATCATTTCATAGAAACCTTACAAACATCTTAAAAACTAAGTGTTATCATCACAATCTTATTGCTGAGAAATCTGAGGTTCAGCATCATTGGGAAGTGATCCAAGATTTCAGAGTTGGTGTTTTAGAGATAAGGCTTGGGTCTTTCTTCCATCCTTCAGGCTTTCATTATTTCTAGTATCCATTTAATCAGCCAATGATTGTTTTGAATTTTTGTTTTTATATTGTGATTTTTAGGTAAAATTGAAATATCTTGAGAGTTTATGAAATGAACTTCTCACTAAATGGGATCTTCCCTAAGATTGTGCTGAAGAAATCCTCAAGGTCCTCACTGGGCAGGGCCTCTTGTGGATGTGTGGCTGGTGTAGATTCCCAAACAGTCCTGTGGTCACCACAGGCAAGAGCTTTTATGGCAAGAGAAGGGGTCCACTTAGTGGGATATCAGGTGGGGTCCTTGTCAAGGCATTGGCAGCTGTGCCCCAAATGGGTTTTGTTTTTCCTCCACCCCAAGATTTCTCCTCCTGGTCATATGACTAGTGGTCTAACCATTCTAGTCCTCATCCTATGTGAGTGCTCATCACTTCAGTTGTGTCCAATTTTCTTCAACCCTTTGGACTGTAGCCTACCAGGCTTCTCTGTCTGTGGGATTCTCCAGGCAAGAATGCTGGAGTGGGTGGCCATGCCTTCCTCCAGGGGATCTTCCCAACCCAGGGATCGAACCCATGTCTTTTGCATCTCCTGAGCTGGCAGGTGGATTTTTTACTCATTTTACCACCTGGGAAGCCCTCTCTTACCCTATACTTCCTTGCATTAGATTAAGTCTTTAGTCCTCTGGATGCTGCTTGGATAATAACTTTGAGGAGCAGGGGATTCAGGAATAGTGACAAAAATTAAAAATTAGAGGGAGCTACCACCAGGCAGATCTGAATCCTATCTCTACCAGTTATTCCATATCTGATCTTGGCAAAATTGATAACTTCTCTACCCTGATTTTTTTTTTTTTTGATACAATTGTAATGGTACTGGCCTCAAAGAATGTTGTGAAGATTCAATGAGATAACATATATGGCAAGTGTGTAGTATGAGCATTCACTCCACTCTCTGCCTGCTGTTCTTGTTAACCAGACCACCCTTGGCACTAGGGTACCGGTCTTGACCCTAGACACTGTGATTGTTCCATATTCAATCTTATGGAAATACAGCCCTTTCAAATAGCCTGTGCCAATGTGCTCAAGTTTAAAGTGCGTGCATGCTACGTTGCTTTAGTTGTGTCTGACTCTTTGTGACCCTATAGACTGTAGTCAGCCAGGTTCCTACCATGATTCTCCATGGGATTCTTCAGGCAAGAACACTGGAGTGGGTTGCCATGGCCTCCTTCAGGGGATTTCCTGACCCAGGGATCAAACCCCCATTTTTTATGTCTTCTGCATTGTCGGGCAGGTTCACTACCACTGGGGAGCCCTTTCAAATAACCTGTGCCAAAGTTCTCAAGTTTAAAGTAGCCAATGGATACACTACACTGACTGAGTATTGAGTCTCCAAACATACACACACACACACAAATACACACACAATACTGATAGCCTCTGAGAGGGTCAAGCAGTGAGTCATTCCTTAATAAGTTAAAAGCACATATTATTGCTTGTCACTAAGAAGCAAAAACTGTAGGATGCAAATACCAGACTAAAACATTTTGATTAGTGTTGGGAGGGAGGCCCAGCTCCTAATTCATATATATATATATATATATATTTTTTTTTTTTTTCCTACAAATATTCACCGAGCCCCCACTCAGGGGTAAGTACCCTAGAGAGACAGGGAAGGAGATGCTCTGTGTCCTTCAGGAGCTGACCACTGAGTGGGTAGTCAGGTGAGGCAGGCACTCAGGTGGTTGTAACACAAGGCCCTCTGTGGTCTGCAGAAGGCAAGGCTGGAGGAGCTCAGCATCTGCAAGGCATCAGGGAGTCTCCAGAGAAAGAGGGTGGAGGTGCTAAAGACCGCGGCTGCTGCCAACTTCACAGTTTTGTCTCTGACTGGCTTTATTATTCACATATACAAAGCTGAGCCTCACAGTCTGGATGCAAACTCACTAAGCTCTTCTGCTGCAGGCCAGGACTACTAACAGTCTTCAGGGGCTCCAGGGAGGACTCAGAAGTACAGTGGGACCTTAAAACAGAGACCTGCCAGGGTGAGGCTGCCCAGTACAGTTAATGTCACACATACCTGAAGGCTGTGCTGATCATTCATCCACGGACTTCTGGCAAATTATTTGTTATTTATGTCTTTGAGCTATGATTTCCTCCTATTTTGTATGGGAATAATAATCTGTGGATTTCCCTGGTAGCTCAGAGGTAAAGAATCTGCCTGCCTGTGCAGGAGACACAGGTTTGATCCCTGGGCCCGGAAGATCCCCTGGAGATGGACGTGGCAACCCACTCAAGTATTCTTGCCTGGGCCTTCCCATGGACAGAGGAGCTGGGTGGGCTACAGTCCATGGGGTCCCAAAGGGTTGGACAAGACTTAGCGACTAAACAGCAAAAACAGCAAATAAGCTCTATTTTCTTGCGTGTGAAGATTAAGTGAGATAGTTTTGGAGAGTGTTCTTAATTCATATTAAGCCTTCCACAACTGATCATATTCTCCTTGCTTTTCCAGCCGCCATCCTACGGCCTGCCTTAACCTGGGTGAAAGTTCCACACAGTTCACTGCGGTTAATGGCAATTAGACTCCTTCCTTCCTAGAAACCACAGAGTAGGCCAGGACGCTGCTGTGAGCCACGTGTGGCCATTGACGAGCTTGGATTAATACCTGAGTGTCACGGTCTTTTAGAATTTTAAAAGTTCAGTGTGATTACCTTTAATGAGCAAACAGAAGCCTACATTGTTTGAAATTGTTCTCCATTTTGGTGAAAAGTATACCTTTTATATATAATTACTTTTTCTGAAAGTTTTCAAAGAACAATTTTGCACGTACTTTATTCCATCTACCAATGATAATAAAGTGTTTTAACAATTAAAATCATAAATTTTAATCTTCAAGGAACTAAGCAAAAGATTATTTTTTTTTTTTTAAGAACAAGAGGTGAGATCTTCCAGGCTGCCCAAATCAGAGAACTAATTTTTTTAAAAATAGAAAATGGCATTTCCATATTCTTTCTCAGACTGAATGGTTTAGATACCAAAAAAGTTTATCTGTTTTCTAAAAACAGTTTTTTCAGTTATATTGTTCAGAGTATGTTATATCTACTTGTAAAAAAAATGTCTAATGACTTAAGGGAGGTTTTATCAGTGGATTAGAGTATTTCATTACTTTCAAGATCTCTTTCCTTTTCAAATTATAGTGCCTGAAAGGAGATAAAATTTGGTTTCAAGTTATTGTACTGAAGATTACTGTTTGCCTTGTAATTTTAGCTCTTGGGATTTAGGGATTTCTGAATATGCTATACTACAAGGCGGTCATTACATTTCTAGATTTAAAAGGTTTATCTTGTGTTGAATAGCGGGGGGATTGTGATTGGGTGAAGTTATTGAAACCAAGCAGGATCCTGCATGGTTTTCCCAGGACCAGACTCTCCCATGTTCTCTTTCTTTTGTTTGTAGGAAAGCTTTATCCTCCTAGGGCTTCCCTAAGTTCCAAACAGCAAACTTAATCAGAGAAGTGAGAAAATGTAGAAACAAAGGAAAGCAGTCAGGCAAGACAAAGAAATAATAGTTTAGCCATAGACAAAGTCAAGACCCTTTAATTTTTCCTAAAGGGCAATAGACAATATTCTGAGCCATATCCTTGAGTTGTTGTACAGATGCCTAGGGCTTCCCTGGTAGCTCAGACGGTAAAGCATCTACCTGCTATGCAGGAGACCTGGGTTCGATCCTTGGGTTGGGAAGATCCCCTGGAGAAGAAAATAGCAACCCACTCCAGTACTCTTGCCTGGAAAATCCCATGCATGGAGGAGCCTGGTAGGCTATAGTCCACGTGGTCACAAAGAGTAGGACACGACTGAGCGATTTCACTTTCACTTTCAAACCCCCATCAGGCAGAAGTAAACTGCAAGCAGACCAACAGACCCAGACTGGTGGGAACCAGAGGCTGATGATTGGGATTCTGACACATCACTTTGTTACTTCGTCATCAACCGGATCAGTGTACAGCTGATCACATATCCATGACACTTTCCCTCACATTCTTTAAAAACCCTTCTCTGAAACTGTTCAGGAGTTCAGGTCATTTGAGCTTGCTTGGCCCTACAATAAACTGTACTTTCCTTCACCACAATCAGCATTTTCCCAATCAGTGCTGTGGTAAAGAATCCACCTGCCAATGCAGGAGATGCAAAGAGACATAGGTTTGACCCCTGGATCAGGAAGATATACTGGAGTAGGAAATGGCAATCCACTTAAGTATTTTTGCCTGGAAAATTTCATAGAAGGGAGCCCGGCAGACTACAGTCCATGGGATTGTAAAGAGTCAGACACAGATGAGCAACTGCACACATATACAACCTGGTGTCAGTAGACTGACTTTTCTTGGGAGAGCAGACCCAAATCTGGTTTGGTAACGTTATCATGCATCATTCTGTTGGGCTCTACTTCCTTGGATACTAGCTTCTCCGCCTGAGGGACAGCATTTGATGGGCATTTCTCAGTTAATGCAGGAACTAGGAAAAGCACCATTGGATCACTAGTGTTAATATGAAGTAGTCAAATGTATATCACAAAATCAAATTGTGGTATTAAGCTAAAACATTCTGTCATTCTGTTGGTAAATGGAGTAACTCAGTTTCCCCTGGTTGACTGTTGCTGTTGTTCATTTAGTCTTGTCCAACTCCATGCACTGAAGCACTCCAGGCTCTAGCCCTCCGCTGTCTCCCAGAATTTGCTCAAATTCATGTCCATTGAGTCGATGGTGCTATCTAGCTGTCTTATCCTATGTTGCCTCCTTCTCCTCCTTTCTGCAATCTTTTCCAGCATCAGGGTCTTTTCCAATGACTCGACTCTTCATATTAGGTGGCCAAAGTACTGGAGCTTCAGCTTCAGCATCAGTTCTCCCAATGAATATTCAGGCTTGATTTCCTTTAGAATTGCCTGGTTTGATCTCCCTTGGTTAGACTATAGGACATTACACACCTTTGTATTTCCTACATCATTTCTTTCTGCTGCTGCTGCTGCTGCTAAGTCGCTTCAGTCCTGTCTGACTCTGTGCGACCCCATAAACAGCAGCCCACCAGGCTCCCCCATCCCTGGGATTCTCAAGGCAAGAACACTGGAGTGGGTTGCCATTGCCTTCTCCGCATTTCCTTCTAACTAGATTCAAATTGCAGGGCTGGTGTGGATCTGCAAAAACCCTCTTAGGTAAGAGTAGTCTGTGTTTCTGTTTTCAGAGAACAGCAAGGTTGTAGAATGCTGGTTTTCCTAAAGGTGGTTTGGAAGGTAGGATGCTGATGTTCCTAATGATGATGTATTTATTCTGTTTCCATTTGCCTTGGCAAAAATTGCCTTAAACTTAAAATAGCAGTCTGAGTTTATAGAAGGTGATTTTAGTCTCTAAGTTCGAAACATGTCATGGAATAAACAAGTTGCATAATGACTTGGAAGGCTTCAGTTGTCACAGTAGTACTTAGCAAGTAGTTGTAAACTAGCTTCTGCTGGTCACCAGTCATTGGAATTTGGAGGGCTAGGCTAGGACATTCGGTCCTGGAAGAGCAAAATCAAAAAAACATCTCCCCTGATTTAATAGCCCATGGTGCTGAACAGTGCCTGCTTCCTTCTATTATTACAGTGTGGAACTACCCTCTTTCAACACGTCTGCTGAGCTGTAACCTCTCTGATAAAATACATTTCCCAGAGTTTCCTACAGACTTCATATGGTAGTTACCCCACCCTTTTTATTTATTTTTTTAATGGCCTGAGATTCTTAGCTGCTGGGGGAAATGTTAGAAGACAACAAGGTCAACATGAGTTTCCAATATATCAATAAAGTCTCGTTCTAAATGAGAAAATGAGTTTGGTACATCCAAGCTATTTGCCGGTTCTAGTTCTGTTCTATTTTCTTGCTTTTACTGAAATAGAACTCCTGATTGAGGGGCTGGCTGGAAATAGAGACAGGAGACTCCATAAACAGTGTCTCAGTCTGTTCAGACTGTTATAACGAAGTCCCATAGACTGGCTGGCTTATAAACAACAGAAATTTATTTCTCTCTGTTCTAGAGGCTGAAGTCTGAGATCAGAGTGCCCCCTGGACAGGACCTGGCAACGCCCTATTCCAAGATGCAGACTGCTAACTCCTTGTTGCCTCCTGTGGTAGAAAGAGAGCCAGCCAGTTCTCTGACCTTTCCTTGTAAGGACACCAGTCCCATTCATGACGACTCCACTCTCACGGCCCAGTCACCTCCCCAAAGCATCACTTCTAAAACCACCACATTGGTGATGAGATTTCAACATAAGAATCTGAGGTGGGGCAGGGAGAACATTCAATCCCAAACAAGCAGCTTTCTGCTCTTTGTGCCTTAGGATGTTTGAAGAATGGGGATGGAACACAGTACCTTGAAAGTGTTAATGTGTATTTTTATCAAAAAACTAAGAGGAGAAGGAAGTGAGAACCTATTCCAGTATTCTTCCCTGGAGAGTTCTATGGAGAGTCCTTGGGGCTGCAAAGAGTTGGAGACAGCTGAGCAACTAACATACACACACGACAAATGTGTTTCGATTACTGAAAACGTGTGAAACACTACCTGTCTGTACTTCTTCAATGCCGGCTCTATGCAAGGCAGACATGATGTTTGCCCTCATGGAGCTTTGAATTCAGCAGCAACTTCACTGTAAATAAAAGGACAGTTGCCTCTTCAATTATTCCTTCTGTGAAGCTTGGTAGTGGAGGCCACTTGCAGGACTGAAACATATCAGACTGTATCAGTACATCAGTATCAGAATGGAGAAGCATTGAGAAAATAAGAATAATAAGAGGAGATGTGAGTGGATGAGACACAAAAGAAGAACAAAGCATGTGTGCTTAGTGAGCAGAGGTGGTGGTGGGGAGGGAGGCACCTGTGGCCATGCTAGGAGCTGCTCAGTGGTCCAGACCACCCAGCCCTCAAGTTCATGCTGTCTGTTTCCGTAACGCTTTGCACTGCTTGAAAGTGAAGATCCTGTCCCCACATAAACAGTCTGGGAACTGATATTATCAGTTTGGGCCAGCTATCCAGATCAGACCCGGTTGAGTTGCTGAGAGAAAGTGGCAGGATTTCTGACTGCCAGTCTAGACTATATTTTCCCCTTTTTATGGCTCATTATAAAAATATTTGTGCTGACCTGTAAGCTGATCAGTGCCAACTGGAGTCAGCCCACTTGAGAGGAAAATTATTTATGATTACAATTTGGCTGCAAGGCTTCTCGAGTATTTCTGCCTTCCTGAGTTGAGAACTGAAATTATCAAGACCCCAAACTACATTTTCTCACTTCTGTGGGAAGGCTATCTAGTAGCTTCCTTGGATCACAATAGTTACCTGTCCTTAGGAAACACCCAAAGAGCTGTTGTGTAGCTTTTCCCTAATCATACATAGTCTTTGCCACCTCATTCATCCTCCCGTTAAACTCACTTCTCAACAAAATTTCCCTTTTCTTTAAAAGCCTCTCCTGGTCTGTCTGGGTTATGTATTGACCTATTTATTTTGTGTGTGGGTGGTTTCTGTGACTCCTCCTGGCTGAAACATTTCATGACTGAATCTACATTTTCAGCTTTGTGCATCATGGAAATCCTCACCCCAATGCCTGTGCACCTGTTTCACTTCCAAAGTCCTCCTGAGCTTGCTTATCTGTGGCTGTTGAATTCAGTAGCTTGAGTCATGCTAATGAGGCCAAGATTGTGGTTTTGATGCATGAAAGTGAAAAGCGAAAGTGTTAGTCCCTCAGTCCTGTCTGACTCTTTGCGACCCCATGGACTGTAGCCCGCCAGGCTCCTCTGTCCATGGGGAAAGAATGCTGGAGTGGGCTGCCATGCGCCTCTTCCACGGGCTCTTCCTGACCCAGGGATTGAACCCATGTCTCCTGTGGCTCCTGCACTGCAGGTGGATTCTTTACCGCTGAGCCACTGGGGAAGCCCATACTCCATTTATAGTTATTATAAAATATTGGCTATATTCTCAGTGTTACATAATGCGTCCTTGTAGTTTATCTTCTACATAGTAGTTTGAATCTTTTAATCCCCTACCCCTATCTTGCCTCTCCTTCTTTCCCTCTCCTTACTGGTAACCACTAGTTTGTTCTCTGTACCTGTAAGTTTGTTTCATTTCTGTTACATTCACTGTTTTTTATTTTTGATTCCACATATAAGTGATATCATATGGTATTTGTCTTTCTCTGTCTGACTTGTTTTACTTAGCAGTAATGCCCTCCATCAGAGAAGGCGATGGCACCCCACTCCAGTCCTCTTGCCTGGAAAATCCCATGGGGAGAGGAGCCTGATGGGCTGCAGTCCATGGGGTCGTGAAGAGTCGGACACGACTGAATGACTTCACTTTCACTTTTCACTTTCATGCATTAGAGAAGGAAATGGCAACCCACTCCAGTGTTCTTGCCTGGAGAATCCCAGCGACGGGGGAGCCTGGTGGGCTGCCGTCTATGCGGTTGCACAGAGTTGGACATGACTGAAGCAACTTAGCAGCAGCAGCAGCAGCAGGAGCAATGCCCTCTGTGTCCATCCATGTTGTTGCAAATGGCAACATTTTATTCTTTTTAATGGCAGAATAGTATTCCATTGTAACACTAAGTTTCTTAATGGTGTTATCTTTCTCATAACTCTGCAAATGTTAACATCAGTAATAATCTGTTTCAGAAGCATATGAGTAATCAAGTTGGAAACTATCTTAAAGATTTTAACCATGGAGTACAGATTGGCAGTCCAAGTATAGATTTAGCTCTCAGGCTTGTTTTATTTGACCTTCATCATGTTATAAAAATGTATAAATTCAAATGTCTTTGGGCACATTCTGCAGTGCATATATATGGAATCTAGAAAGATGGTACTGATGAACCTACTCGCAGAGCAGCAGTGGAGATACAGACACAGGGAGCGGGCTTACCAACAAGGACGGGGAGAGGAAGGAGAGGGTGAGATGAATGGGGAGAGTAGCATGGAAGCATATACGCTACCGTACGCACAATAGATGGCCAATGGAAATTTGCTGTATGACTCAGGGAACTCAAACCAGGGCATAAATATGCGGTGAATGCATTCATAACTTTTTAAAGTGAGAACTTGACAAGTTTGGGCTAATTCCAGAAAGCAGACTAAGCAAAATTACGATGGTGCCAGTACACGGGGTGGAGTTTCCATAAGAGTCAGGACACCGCTGCTCTGTGTCCTGGTTCTTCAGCGATGGAAAAAACCAGCTGCAGTTTGCTTCATAAACCATTGTATAAATGACTCTATGTGCTCAAGGGTGATGGAGTCCAAAGAACTTTGCATAAACGTCTTCTCTAGTCAGGGAGAAACCAATTGTTTAGCTAACATCTTTGGTCGATTATGGATCTTGTGGCCAGTTACCCACTGAAAGAAAGGAAGCAAAAGTGAACCTTCTGTCTTTTTGAGGGTTGGGGGAAAGAACTTCAAAACTGGTGACAAAGATACAAAGAACTCAATAATGGAAACATAAGAAAGATGGTACTGATGAACCTACTCGCAGAGCAGCAGTGGAGATACAGACACAGGGAGCGGGCTTACCAACAAGGACGGGGAGAGGAAGGAGAGGGTGAGATGAATGGGGAGAGTAGCATGGAAGCATATACGCTACCGTACGCACAATAGATGGTGCAACTAAATGAAAGTGAAAGTTGCTCAGTCCTGTCCAACTCTTTGCGACCCCATGGACTTAGTCCAAGGAATTCTCCAGGCCAGAATACTGGAGTGGGTAGCCTTTCCCTTCTCCAGGGGATGTTGCCAAGCCAGGGATCAAACCCAGGTCTCCCACATTGCAGGCAGATTCTTTACCGGCCAAGCCCCAAGGGAAGCCCACCAAAGTGAACAGGGACACAAGTAACCGAGGTTATCAGTGATACATATCAAGTTTTTCAATGGACAGCTTCATGAATGAAGTGATTCTTGAGTAGAGTTTTGAAGATGTACAGCATAGTAGAAAGGATATTCCTTTAGAGAGATTAGACATGACTGGTGTTTACCATTGGGCTGTACACGAGAGCACGAAGTGTAAGTTGTGGACAAATATTTCACTAGTACCACTGTCTGCCCCATCTTAAAAAGCAAGCAGACAGAAATCTCTCCCGTAACGTAACAGCCCTTTGTAGCTAGTGGTACCCTAATTCCCTCATGGAGACCATGCACAGACAACCCTGTTCACTTTCTCTACACATGGCAGCATTGCATTTCTCTGCCTCATGTGGCCATGTGATCTGCTTTGGAAATTTGGAACAATGTGTCAGGTGTTGCTTTCAGGAGAAAGTTTTGCACTCCATTGCCATTATGGGACTCAGCAGTTCTCTTTTTCTTGGGGTAAAAGTTATAAATGCCTGTGTTGAGGGGAGTCTCTCCTGTGCTGAGCAGAGTCCCCTGATGACCTGCCCTGGAGGCGAGCACAGTGAGAAGTAAGCTTTTGTTGTGTTAAGCCACTGAAATTTGAATTGGTTGTTGCTGCAGTATAATCTAGTCTTGGGCTTCCCAGGTGGTGCTAGTGGTAAAGAACCTGCCTGCAATACAGGAGACATAAGAGACATGGGTTTGATCCCTGGCTTCGGATCCTGTGGAGAAGGAAATGGAAACCCACTCCAGCATTCTTGCCTGGAGAATCCCAAGGACAGAGGAGCCTGGTGGGCTACAGTCCATGGGGTCACAAAGAGTCAGACATGACTGAAATGACTTAGCATGCAACCAAGTCCTTCCTGGATGATTCAATTATACTTCTCTTTTCTTTTCTTTCACTCTTCAACTTTCTACACTCTGATTTCTATCCCTACTATTTGAATTTGAATTTGAACTGCTGTGGACAGGTCATGGAATTACCATATACAATAGTTTGGGGTTCTATCTTATTGGACACCTTTGGTATATTTAATACTGTGGACCACTTCTTAAAATTCTTTTTCCCTTTGGCTTCTGTGATGTAACTCTTTCAACTCAACTTTCAGATCATTGATTATGTTTTAGGTATAAAACCCAAATAAATTTCATCTATTCTCCCAGTTTTTAACTATTATTTGTATGACGAATATGCTGATCACTCTTAAATATGTACTTCCTATTCCAGTACATAGCCTACAGCATAGATTTGTACATACAAAGGTCTTTCAAAAACATGTCTACAACTGAGTGTACCTCTCCTCCCAGACCTGGCTCTTCTTCAAAGTCACAAATCGGTTAACTGGATTTCTGTCTCTCCTTTCAAAATAGCTTCCCAGTACAGTCTGTGACCAGATATTATCAGTTCTGTCTCTAAATTCATCTCCCCATATTTTTTTTTCTATGCTCTACTATCTATCATCAATGCTATAATCTGAATCCTTATTTATTTATTAGTTTTTTTCCCTTTTCTGGCCACACTGCATGACATGTGGAATGTCTCCAACCAGGGATAGAACCCCTGCAGTGACTGTGTGGAGTCCTAACCCCTGAACCACCATGGAAGTCCTCTACTAGCTTCTTTAATTGCTTCTGGATTGGTCTTCCTGATACAATCCACTCTCCATGGAACTTTAGGAGAAATCTCTCTAAGATACAAACGATCATGCTTATGTCCTCTTACTTAAAATGTTTGATGTCACCTCATGACATTGGAGTTGAAATCCAGACTCTTTACAGGGCTCTGAGTGGGCTAAGAGCAGACTGGTTCCCTGCCTGCTCCTGCTGTTCCGCTCCTCTTTCAGTTCTCTGAACCATATTCTTTCCTACCTCTGTGCCCTTACACATGCTGTCTCCTGGGCACGGACTTTATTCTTCTGGATAATGTGTACTTTTTATTTTAAAAGCAACCTAAATGTCATCTCTCCCAGAAAGTCTCCCATGTTTTCCAGCTTTGGGTTTTAGAGGTCTTGTCTGCATGTCCCGTTGCATTCATACACTGATTGATGGAAGGCCGTTGACATCCCAATTTCTCCTCCAAAACTGTTGCTCAACACTGTAAACCCATCTTTCCGTGTCTATTCCCCACATTTCTCAAATGCCTGATGTCCATTAGGTATGCAATAAATGTTTGATGGATGAATTATTAGCTGATGGATCTGGGAGGCCATGACTGTGAGCTGTGGTTTTAACTGAAGAACTTTCGGGAGCCGTTATAGACTTTTAAGAAGGCAATGATATCCAAATGGCACTTGCAGAGAGTAATGAGAATGGAAAGGAGTAGGCATCTGAAATCTTTCAGAGATGGTGTGAAGTCAGTCATTGATGGTAAGAATGGGGACGAAATGAGAAGCTGTGGGACTCTTGAGTCTCCAGAATTTCATTTTTTACAATTCATATGCCTGCTATATTTAATACTGGTATAAAGTATTGAAGGAAGAATTAATAACTACTTTGTCAATTCCACAGAAGGTAAACCAACTTCTTTGATAAGCTAAACATGTAAGCCTTAAATTTTAATCTTTACAAAGTCTTCCAAAGTTTTAACAATAGTTGCCTTTTGCCTTAATTTTTTTAAAGTTTTTTTTTTAATTTAATTTTATTTTTTTTATTTTTTTATTTTTTTAATTTTAAAATCTTTAATTCTTACATGCGTTCCCAAACATGAACCCCCCTCCCACCTCCCTCCCCATAACATCTCTGTGGGTCATCCCCATGCACCAGCCCCAAGCATGCTGTATCCAGCGTCAGACATAGACTGGCGATTCAATTCTTACATGATAGTATAAAGTTTTGTTTTTTTTTTTTGACAGGGTGGGAGTTTAGTCACTAAGTCATGTCTGACTCTTTGCAACCCCATGGACTATAACTCTCCAGGCTTCTCTGTCCATGGGATTTTCCAGGCAGGAATATTGGAGTGGATTGCTATTTCCTTCTCTAGGGGATCTTTCCGATCCAGGGGTCAAACCCAGGTCTTCTGCCTTGCAGGCAGATTCTATACCAACTGAGCTACATGGACCATTTTAAAAGTCTTTATTGAATTTGTTCCAATATTGTTTCTGTTTTATGTTTTGGTTTTTGAATCATGAAGCATGTAGGATCTTAGCTCCCCAACCAGGGACTGAGCCCCCTGCATTGGAAGGCTAAGTCTTAACTGCTGGATTGCCAAGGAAGTCCCAATATTTGGAAGTCCCCTTAATTTTGACATACTTGAATGATTTAGAAAGTGAAGTCATTCAGTCGTGTCCAACTCTTTGTGAACCCATGGACTGTAGCCTACCAGGCTCCTCCATCTGTGGGATTCTCCAAGCAAGAATACTGGAGTGGGTTGCTACTTCCTTCTCCAGGAGATCTTCCCAACCCAGGGATCGAACCCGGGTCTCCCGTATTGCAGGCAGATGCTTTACCATCTGAGCCTCCAGGGAAACTCAGTGATCTAGATACTTGGCCTATACTTTATATGTCTTTCTATGGCTTTCTTTCTTACTCTTTACTGCAAAGTCTAACTTCTTCTCTTACTCTATCAACAACCCTAAGCTACTTGATTTTACTTCTGCCTTCCCCCACTCCCCCACCCCTCACTGGAAGGTTCAGAGGTCCTGGAGATGGAGCAATGGTGACTGAAATCGTCAGCTCCTCCTAGAACTATGCAAGTGATGAGAAATAAGCCTTCTAACACTTCTTGGGCTCTGGAATCCTCCCACTTCTTTCAGGCTGGCAGCTTGCTTATCTTTAGCAAAAGCTAGGCATCATTTCAAATGTCATATTGCAGAGAAATTGCTCTCCCTGTCACCAGGAAAAGAGGGAGACAGAAAGATACCTTCTTATATCTGAAACCTGGCCCTGTCAGCCACTTGGAACTCACCTCCCAGACTCTGTCTGGCCTTGGCTTGGAGGAGGCAGGGTTGCTGTGTAGCACAAGGAGGTGTAAAAACAAACATGGGCACAAAATCAAATACTTGACTGCAAGAAATATTCTGAAAGTTATAAAAGTGAAATACCACTTCCAGCTGTCACTTTATGCAAAGATTATGTTGAGCTCAAGGACTGCAGAAACTAAATAAGGAAAGTGAATTATTCATTACAGTGCCTATTCAAGCTGCTGGAGATGCCCGGGTTTTCTACTGATGGATTACTCATGGTCCCTTTCTCTATTTATCTACCCAGTCACCCTCTCTTGTCTTCATGTATATATTTGAAGATCTTGTTGCTGCTGCTAAGGCAGATAGCAAAGCTTCATATTCATTTTTCCTGTATCCCAAAGCATCTACCACTTTGGTCACTCATCCTGTAGGACATTTCACCCCTTGCAGTGGCTTCCTCTTAAAGCCTCACAATCTGCAAAAAGCACTGATGTTGAAATGAACATTATTATCCAACAGTCAGATGATAAGTGCATTGAACAAAACCAAGCACGTACTGAGACTTTCTGACATAGGCTGAGCTTAGATGTGTTCCCACCATTGTTTTCTAGCCATAGATCTCCATGGTGTATAGCTTCTCTTCATATTGCTCTATCAAAAATCTTCCTCACTGGCTCAGTATCCAGGAAGTGATTAGGTAACACGTCCATGGTCATACATGGACATATGACCACTCAGCCTCTGGGGTTAGTTTTGGCTTCCATTAGCTTAATTTTGCCCCTGAAGCTAGTAGCAGCTCAGAAACACATAGCTGAAACATAGGAGAGGCAGCCTCCTTTGGCACTGCCCCGATCCTATATCTACCTGTCACTTTTAATATGCCAGTTGCTGCCTAAAAGTCATGTAGCTGTTTTATTGGTTTTCATGGGAGTAGGGTAGGGAGGATTTAGTTTTGAATATTGCTAGGAAAAATCCCATGGAGAAAGGAGCCTGATAGGCTACAGTCCTTGGGGTTGCAAAAGGGCTGGACCTGACTGAGCACACAGGCAGGATGCAGGGTTGTTTAAGTGTGAGCCCCCAGCCTTTCTCCTATCATCTAACTAAAATAAGATCCCAGGTGAAATCAGGTATCTCTCAGGCTGACTGCCTTGCCTAGACTGATGTTTCGTGACTACAGGAACCCCTGAAGCACAGGCTTAACTTATTACTGCTCTCGGAGAAACACTTCCACTTGTGGACTCAGGAGCCCTGAAGTAGGAGGAAAATAGGCTAATCTGATCATAAACCATGGAGCCCTCCTAAAACTGTGTAAACACTGACAGAGGTATTTCTCAAAGTCTGTGCCAGCAGCAAGGCAGCATTTTTGTGAAGTATGTGAACCTTCATTCAAATTCAAAGCCTTCATTCAGCCTGAGGAATTTGTCCTGAGCAGACGTTATGTCTCATCCTTTGCCAGCCAGCACCCAGGGTAATATTCTGCAAAATTAAATATTTTGGCTAATGGTGTTGTTCCTTAGCTATTGAAAAAATATTTTCTAATAACGGAAAATGTCAAGTCATGTCAAGAGTAATATTTTATGCCATTCAGCTGTTAAATCTGGAGCCGTAGAATGAAACTTCCAAACTCCTTCACTATAACTTGCATTATTCTGAGTTAAGCATCCGACTGTGCAAGGGCTGAGGGTTACTCTTTGTCCTTTGCTTATAAGATAAAATAGAGTAGGTAGTAATTGTATTGGCTCTTCACATTTTGTTTCAAATGTTGCCTTAGCAGTATTCAGTTTATTTTTAACCATCTTTCAGGAAGAAGCTATCAAAGAGCATTTTAATGTGAGGACAGTATAAGGAGAAGCATGGTTATATTTTTATCACAGAAAAGTATTGTAAATAACTTCACTCTCATGAATCAGACTTCCTTGGTGGCTCAGACAGTAAAGCATCTGCCTACAATGCGGGAGACCCGGGTTCGATCCCTGGGTGGGGAAGATCCTCTGAAGAAGGCAATGGCACCCTACTCCAGTACTCTTGCCTGGAAAATCCCATGGATGGAGGAGCCTGGTAGGCTACAGTCCATGGGGTCGCAAAGAGTCGGACACGACTAAGCGACTTGACTTCACTTTACTTCATGAGTCAGAGATGTCCTCAATGAAGAGCTTGTGATTGTGAAAGTAAGAAATGTCTATAATGCCTACAGAGAAATCCATTTCAAGCAACAGTGAGAGAAACTAGTCTAATGAAGGATTATAGAATTAGGGCTTCCCAGGTGGCACTAATGGTAAAGAACCTGCCTGCCAATGCAGGAGGCATAAGAGATGCGCGTTCAGTCCCTGGGTTTGGAAGATCCTCTGGAAAAAGAAATGGCAACCCACTTCCAGGAGTCTTGCCTGGAGAATCCCATGGACAAAGGAGCCTGGAGGGCTACAGTCCATGGGGTGGCAGAGTCGGACATGACTGAAGCGACTTCACACACACACAGGATTACAGGAAAAATAGCCTATCACATTTATTTTGCACTGACTATGCGACAAGCCCTGTGTTAAGTACTCTTCTGATTTGAGACTGTCTCATCTTCCTAACAATGCTCTGGGATAAGTGCTATTATTATTTCCATTTTACAGTTGTGAGATCTGAGGCACAGATAAATTTCAGGAATCGAGAGTTATAGGCAAATTGTGGGGTAAGAAGAAGAATAGGTTTTGTTTTAGAAATGGAACATTCTTGTATCCTGAGATGCTAATTAGCTTTATTAGAAAGCACAAATGAAGACATTTAAATGATTGCTATCCATTTGGATATTCTTCCTTTCAAGTTATTGATGTTGGTTTGCAAAATTTGCTGAAGTTCTCTATGATGGAATTTTCAAACTTTGTTCCTTGGCCCTCTGAGGGTCCTCAATATCCTTTTAGGGCGGTGGTCCCCAACCTTTTTGGCACCAAGGACCATGGCAGACAATTTTTCCACAGACTGGTGGGGCTGTGCAGAATGGTTTCAGGATGATTCAAGCACATTACATCTATTATGCACTTTATTTTTTATCATTATTACATCATCTCCACCTCAGATCATCAGGCATTAGACCTCAGAGGTTAGAGAGCCCTGTTTTAGGGTGTCTCCTGGGTTAAAATTCTTTTTCATAACAACAGTAAGATTATTATTTGCAATTATTTTCAATATGTTACATTAACACTGATGGGGCAAATACAATGACGAATAAAACCATTGGTGTCTTAGAACAAATTAAGGTAGTGGCTCCAAGGGTACTATGCCTTGTCATAGCACTCCATGCCTATGCCAAGGGGTACATGGTGCACGCCAAGTCATTTCAGTCTCGTCCGACTCTTTGTGACCCAATGGACTGTAGCCTGCCAGGCTTCTCTGTCCATGGGATTCTCCAGGCAAGAATACTGGAGTGGGCTGCCATTTCCTACTCCAGGGGATCTTCCCAAACCAGGTATTGAACCCCCATCTCTTATGTCTCCCACATTGCAGGTGGGTCCTTTACCACTAGTGCTACCTGGGGGTCTAGTGGTCATTATATTTGTCACCACAAAAGAGTCAAAATAAAAAAGTAAATAAATTTTAAAAAAGTAGCTTTACTTTAATTGTCCTTGCTGAAGCAGAAAGTCACTAAACTTGTCCTGAGCCTCGAGTACACACATTTTTTACATTCTGTAAGAAGTACACGTAAATCGTTTTTGCTACATATCAAAGTATGATGGTTCTTTGAAGGAAAGTACTTGTATGATTATTTTGTTGGGGGTTGACCTAGCCACGTTTTCCATGTAATACCACTTTTATCTGAAAGAATGCTTGGTAGACAATCCATGGTTATTCAGACTTGGTTATATATTTTTTCAAAAATTAAAAAAGTGAGACTGTCTCTTCAAGGAAAATCACTGACGTTATTTGTTGACAATGATAAAATGCAAGTTTTAAAGCAAAACCCAGAATTTTGGAAAACCTATCCACCACCATGAACTTGAAAGCTAAGACTTTAAGATTTTTCTGTGAGACTGTAATCTCATTGATATATCTGAATTCTAGATATGATATAATAAGAACTATAAATGAACAATGTATGATTTTATAAAATCATGCACAAGTAAAAGGTCCATTCAAAATACAAGAGACCAATGGATTTTAGTGTAACAGATTATGAAAAGTTTGTTGATAATATTTTAGATTCCATATTACAAATAATCTTTAAGAAATTACTACTAGTTGAGTTTGAGTAGAATGATAGGAGATAATTCTTTAAAAAGGCTACTCGAATGCCCTTCCCTTTTCAATCTACATATCTTTATGAGGCTGGATTTTCTTATATTTATGAAATACCAACTAAAAAAACACATCCCTGGAAACTGAACATAGATGTACATATGAGAATCCAACTTTCTTCTGTGAATCCAGATGTTAAAGAGATTTGCAAATATGTGAAACAATGTCACTCTCCTCACTAAATTTTTTTGTTGTGAAACAGTTATTTTTATAAAAATGTTTAATTTTCAATACATTAAACATTGACCAATGTAACACATGTAACACAGATCTTTGTTATTGTTTAGTTGCTAATTTGTGTCCGAGTCTTTGGGACCCAATGGACTGTAGCCCCCAGGCTCCTCCTGCTTATGGAATTTCCGAGGCAAGAATACTGGAGTGGGTTTCCATTTCCTTCCATTTCCAGGGGATCTTCCCAGCCCCGAGATGGAACCCACGTCTCCTGCACTGGCAGTCGGACTCTTTTACCTCTGAGCCACGAGGGAAGTCCAACAAAGATCTTTAGGGTCTCCTTAATTTATAAGGGTGTATGGGAGTCCAGAACCAAACATTTGCAAATCCCTCCTCTTGGGGAACAAAACCTCCCAAGAGAGAGGAGTTAATCTGCTCCCAGAGAATGTCAGAGGGAAGATATTCGTGTGGGACATCAATGAGATGAAGGTAATAACATGGCACAACAGGGCGGAACAGGGCCAGCCAGCAAAATGGATGAGATTGTCTATGTTTTATTTTAGTTTAGTAAGGAAAGTTTTCCTAAAGTGATTTTTAAAGCAATAGTACTAGCTTGTTCTCTCTCTAAAGACATTTTGTTTTTATAAAATTACAGCCTGGAAAACACACTATGTGTTTAGTCTGAGTAGGTAGCCTGAGTTGTTTGTTAAATACCAGATCTCAGATTTGTGGCTGTTCCTCAAAAATAACTACATGACACCAGCAATTAAATTTATGTATCATTTTGATTATTTATACTTCAGCAAATCAAAGGAGATAAATAATGGTGTGCAGCCCAGCACTCCCTTCAGCATCTCCGGCAACCCCTTCGATTCCTTCCATTTCGAAACTGGATACAGCACATAATCTTCCCATTAAACAGTCTGGAGGGACCCGTCATCCACGCCCCCTCCCATCCTGGCATCTTCCCATTTCTGGAGCTGGGTGTTCCTGCGTTGCAAATATGCCCTTTGAACCATGTGGGGCAGGTGTGTTTAGTCTCAACTATTTTCACATTTCTCCTTCCTTTTACTTAGGACACTGTTGATCACTCAGAATTAGAGTTCCTTCCATCCTGCCTCTCAGAGCACCACAGTATTTTTTCTTCTGTTTTTAAATTACTTTTTAAAACTTTTTATTTTGTGTTGGAATATAACTGATTAACGATGCTGTGATAGTTCCAGGTGGCACAGCGGAATAACTCAGTCATACATATACATGTGTCCATTCTCCCCCAAACTCCCCTCCATCCAGGCTGCCATGTAACATTGAGCAGAGTCCCCTGAGAGCAGCACAGTACCGGACCCACATAAGAAAGCACTGAACTGGGCAGCCAGCCGACAGCCTTTCCAAGGGATGTTACTGATTAGGTGGGGTCTCTCTCTTTCACAAGTGCCCTTGCTCCAGCTGTTTGGACTTTTGTTCATGCGATGAATGTGTCTTTAAATCACTCTTGCTGAATAAACAGAGTGGTCCTCTTGCCTCCAAAGAGAATCTTCAGTGACAGGCAGCTGTGTATCAGCTGAGTGAAGTGAAGTCGCTCAGTCGTGCCCAACTTTTTGTGACCCCATGGACTGTAGCCTACCAGGCTGCTCCCTCCATGGGATTCTCCAGGCAAGAGTACTGGAGTGGGTTGCCATTCCCTTCTCCAAGGGATCTTCCCGACTCAGGGATCAAACCCAGGTCTCCCGCATTCCAGGCAGACGCTTTAACCTCTGAGCCACCAGGTATCAGCAGAGAGAGTGAACAAAATCCTTCTGAGGTCCCTTCCTACTTGTAACATTGGGTGACTCCTAGTTGGACTCTGCCTACTCAATGCAAAGTGACTCAGCGATGGTGCCTGGGAGCATCTAAAGGAGCTGGAGGTGACAGGGGGAAACTGGCCTCAGCCTCCTCCTCTGAAAAGCAGAAGTGGGGGAGCTTGACTTTCCTCGGTACAAGAGAACAAATGACCCCCCCCCCCCCCAGCTAAAACGCCATGACATGCCATGCAATCAACTTCCATCCCACCACTGCTTGTCACTTCTGAAAATGAAAAAGTGCATTGTGAAGCACTCTACGGGAACAATCAGATATTTTGGTGAATCTCTGAGCAGTTGGTTTGAACTAATGAATATAATCTAGTGATGCTTAGAAACTGCAAACCAAACCAAGAAATAATGGAGGATCAAGAAAGGAGTTAGACTGCAAACTTAAAGAAAAAGTGATTTTTATCTGTCTATAGATATTTGTCATTAAGAGCAGGAAAAAACCTCATTGAGATAGTAGATACCAAAGAAGATATATCATATTAAATATACCAACCTAAAATTTACTGATTCGATGTTTGAAAATAATTATGGCTTTCAAGGTGTTGCCTTGGTTGGTCAATCATCTATTTGTTTGAACATACTTAATCTTGGCAAATATGTATCTGGTATTTGTGAATAGTGTGGCTGGGATGACTAAATGGGATAATAAAGTATCTGTTCTTGTTATTGTTTAGTCACTAAGTCATGACTGACTCTTTCGTGGCCCCATGAACTAGCCTGCCAGGCTCCTCCATCCATGGGATTCTCCAGGCAAGAACACTGGAGTGGGTTGCCATTTCCTTCTCCAGGGGATCTGCCCAACCAGGGATCAAACCTGGGTCTCCTGCATTAGCAGGAAGATTTTCTACTGCTGGGCCACTGGGAAAGCTCAATAAAGTTTTATGTAAGATATAAGTGATTATAAAATGAAAAAAAAATCCACATCACTGATATATTGAAAAAAGTGTTTACTATCACTGGAAACTCTTATTCAGCTAGGAACGGCTGACTGCCTGGTGCTCTGTTTCGAGAATTCTGATGCTGAGTCTGGATCAGAGAGAAAGAATATCATGGCTGAATAATAATTATAATAATGGCAACTGTATTTTATTCTCCCATAATTTTATGCTAGGTACTATTACCTCTTTTATTCATGAACTGTGTGCGGATAGGTTAAAGGACTTTTCCAGAAATGCATGGTAGATCTGAGATTCAAATACTAAATTCCTCTGCAAGACCAATACTAGCCACAGTGGACGAACTATGACTTATTGTCTCATTTCTGAAGAGCTTTGACCTGCATCGCTTTCTGAACTCCCTTTCAGCTCAGATGGACTTTAGTCTCTGCACAATCCGTTTAAATACCTCACCTTCCAGCAATCTTGCCTGCCCTGGAATATTTATCATAATTTGACCATTGACCACTGCTGGTTATCCTTTTACATTTTAGATCCGGTTTCTCCAAATGCAAGAGAAGTGCTGTGGAAGAGGGACACTTCCTGCACGGCCCCCATGGCCCCAGTCATTTAGCAGGGTACCTGGCACAGGGTAAATGTTTAATCAGTGTTGGGTGGTTGTGTGGTAGGACCCAGACCACCACGCCATGTCCTAGCTGAATAGGCTGAACCTAGTATTTGCCACAGATGGAGCGGCAAACAGCTGGTTGTTTCCGAGTCAGCCCTGCCGCGGTGTCTTAGATTCATGATCTAGAATTGAAGGTCTACCCTCCTTGCCCTTCTGACCGTGATGAATGCCTGTTTATCTTCTTGCCTTCATCAACAGCAGCTATTTATTTAGCAGCCTGACTTAAGACATTCCACGTATATACTCAATGAAGGCTTTCTTTCACTATTATTTTTTCTGTGGAGGGTAAAATGCTGTCTTGTTTTTCCAGTTCTCCTCCTAAGTGTGATGATTTAGATGTTCTTGCTGTTAACTGGCAGCTTTTCCATTTCCTCCTAGCATCCAGGGCCGCAGGCTTCTCCACAGAAGCCACTAATGAGCTTCTTGCTTTTCAAGCCCCTGGTTCATTAATAACACAGACTTTCAGCAAGGCCTGATGTTCTGGACCTTATCTTTTCCCTTTCCTTCCATGAGAAAACACACAAACAAACAAGCAGCACAAAGGAAAACTTTTATTTGCTGCAGTTGCTGACTCAGTCTTGTCTGCTTGAAGATCTTAAAACAGAATTTATGCAAGAAGCTTGGATTTAGCTTTGCAGTTATGCTGAAGGCTTACATATTGGACCCCGACTTTCCAAATGAGTCTGTGTCCCCCCTTTTTTTCCTTTCTCCCCAAGTTGTCTTTTTCAATAGTGCTTCATGCTCCTAAGTGTGCTTTTTCCTTCTTCCTAATGAATATTGACCAGGTTCCTGAGTATACGGGGAACAATTCTAGGGACTGTGTGGATGGGATGTAGGAAATGTCCCTGCCTCATCCCTTCTGCTGGACTTCTGACTCTCAATGATGCCATTCATGCTCCTGCCCGTTGGCCCCTTACACAACTTGCTCTCATTCAGACAGCGCCAGAGAGCATCAAAGCACTTTTGTCCTGCTTCCCTCAGAGCCTTGCAGTGGCCCAGAGCAGAACAGAGTTGTCAGCAGCACGAATGCCATTCCTGTCAAACCTGCTGCTCCTTGTGTCCTCTGATGAACCAGCAGATTCTGCAGCTGTGTCTTCCCAGAGCAGGTTTCTGAATGTAAGGCCAGAGTGCAGTCTTAATGCTCAATAGTGGGGGATGGGCTGAGCAGAGGGCTAGGCCTGGCTCCTTGGTGGATAACCCAGCTTGTTGGTCAAGTCACCTTCAGGTTCTCATATATTCCACCTTAGCTGTGACCATGGTGTCATTTTGCTGACTTCTTGATCTCTCTCCTTTTTAAATTTTATGTCAGGGCTCAAATTTTATGTCAAGGTACAAATTCCTATACCTTGAAATATGAAGAGACCTAGAGATTGTCATACTGAGCCAAGTAAGTCAGACAGAGAAAGATAAATATGGTATCGCTTATATGTGGAATTTAAAACGAGGATTGCTATTGTTCAGTCACTCAGTTGTGTCCAACTCTTTTGCACCCACATGGGCTGTAGCCTGCCAGGCTCCTCTGTCCATACGGTTTCCCAGGCGAGAATACTGGAGTGAGCTGCCATTTCCTTCTCCAGGGACCTTCCTGACCCAGAAATCGAATCCATGTCTCCTGCGTCGGCAGGTGGACTTTTTACCACTGAGCCACCAGACAAGCCTCCTAAAAAATGGGTACAAATGAACTTATTTACAAGACAGAAATAGAGTCACAGATATAGAAAACAAACTTATGGTTACCCAGAGGTAAGGGGGAGGGGAGGGATAAATTGTAAGATTGGGATTGACATATATACACTACTATATTATGATTGGATAGCGTCACTGACTCAGTGGACATGAATCTGAGCAAACTCTGGGAGATAGTGAAGGACAGGGGAGACTGGCATGCTGGAGTTCAGGGGTTCACAAAGAGTAGGACATGACTTAGTGACTGAACAACAACATATATAAATAGATAGCTAATAAGGACTTACTGTATGACATAAGGAACTCTACTCAACACTCTGTAATGGCCTATATGGGAACAGAGTCTTAAAAAAGAAGGAGAGGGTGGGAGGTATGGAAAGAGTAACATGAAAACATACATCACCATATGTAAAATTGATAGCCAGTGGGAATTTGCTGTATGACTCAGAGAACTTAAACCAGGGCTCGAAAACAACCTGGAGGGGTGGGATGGGGAGGGAGGGGTAAGGATGTTCAAGTGGGAGGGGCCGTGGGTAAACCTAGGCCTGATTCATGTTGATGTTTGGCAGAAAAACAAGGCAATACTGTAAAGCAATTATCCTTCAAATAAAAATAAATAAATTTAAAAAAGGATATATGTATATGTATAACAGATTGACTTTGCTGTATAGCAGAAACTAACACAACAATGTCAATTGAGTAGACTTGAATAAAATAAAAATATACAGAGAGACAATTTATATATAACCTGGATTCTCCAAACATGCATAAGTCCTCGAATCTACAACATTGTCAATCAAGTAGACTCAAATAAAATAAAAAAATATAGAGATAATATATATAAATTATGTATGTGTATATATATGTATATATCCTGCACCCTCCAAACATGCATAAGTCCTCATATCCTGTTCATGAGCACATGTTGAGTCTACTCTGGAGCTCTTGCCCAGACATGAAAGATGTTTTATTTTCTCTTTGAAAAATTCTAAGTTTCATTTCTTGAGAAATTGTCTTGGGCTTCAGACTCAAGTCCAACATTCATGAGTCATACAGATTAGAGAGATCTGTGAGAGATCTGTTCCCCGAATTTGTGAGGTAACAGCACGCTTTTCCCAGCCTTCCTGGACATCTCCCCATTTTGTCAACTGTGGGAAGTTAGAAGTGATAGCTTTTCCTATCATTGCATTAATTATGCAGGGCAGAGGCATCATTTACAAGCTCTTTTTTAAAGGGTAGAAAACTAGAGATTACAATTCTTTTACATTCAGGAGGCACTCAGCACTGCTCCACTTGCAGTTACAGAATTTTTTCTTTTTAAATATTCCATTCCTGAATTTTGGTAACGTGGAACTTTGAGATAACTCAGAATTCAGTAATGAGGATTAGTCTTTACCTAAGACTTTGGACAGGGAACTTTTCTTATCATTGAAGTATGTTCAAGAATTGTTCCTTGCCTTTATTTTTCCCAGCAGTTATAAAAAGTTCATCCCATTGTGCTGAATACCATAGTCTTCAAGATTCAACAGAACAAACACACAACTTTCTTACCTCTCAGGTGTTGTGTAATATACTACAGAGAGGAGAGAGCCTTCTCCAAGGAGACCTCCCTGTTTCTTGAACTTTTGTGAATTCACTTGCTGGGCCCCTGGTGTCTCTAACTTGATTTCAACTTCATTCTCAACTCATTGCTTAGTATCTATCTATTGCTGTAATCAGTCGCTTAGTCGTGTCTGACTCTTTGCGACCCCGTGGACTGTAGCCCACCAGGCTCCTCTTTCCATGGGGATTCTCCAGGCAAGAATACTAGAGTGCATTGACATGCCCTCCTCCAAGGGATCTTCCCAAGCCAGGGATTGAACCTAGGTCTCCAGCATGGCAAGCACATTTTTACCATCTGAGCTACCAGGGAAGCTACAAGGGAAGTATCTATTGAGCACTTACTAAAAAGGGCTTCCTGGGCTTCCCAGGTGGTGCAAGTGGTAAAAACTTGCCTGCCAATGCAGGAGATATAAGATATACAGTTTCTATCCCTGGGTCAGGACGATCCCCTGAAAGAGGAAATGGCAACCTTCCTCAGTATCCTTACCTGGGAAATCTCATGGACAGAGGAGTCTAGTGGGCTCCAGTCCATAGGGTCACAAAGAGTCGGACACAACTGAAGCGGTTAAGCTTGCACATGAGCACTTATTATGAGTCAGACCAGTACTAGGGCCAAAGAGGGAATTAAATAGTGGCTTTGCTCCAGTTACGTTAAGGTTCTGGGGTAGTGTAGGGAGGGAGAGTGTTGGGGGAGGAGACACGTGCACAGTTAGTTACAACATAAGGTGCTTAATTCTCTAAGAGGAAGAAAAACTGTTTAGCAGGACACCTCCATAAAAATTTCTAACTCTGCTTAGGGGTGTCTGTTGGGAAAAGGCTTCATGAAGGACATTTGAGTTGGTTTTGAAGAATGGGTAACAGCTCACCACAACCCAGAGAGGAGAGGGGCATTTGAGACAGGGAAGATGACAACAGTTCATTCAAATGCTTTTTGGGCAATAGTGGGCCAGGTTGATTGGAAGAAGGAAAGGAAACTTTTCTGGGACAAACAACAAGGTCCTACTGTAGAGTACAGGGAACTATATTCAATACCCTGTGATACACCATAATAGAAAAGAATATGTAAAAGAATGTATGTTTAGGTATAACTGAACTACTTTGCTATACAGCAGAAATTAATACAACACAGTAAATAAACCATACTTCCATAAAATAAATAATAAAAACGATAGAAAAGAAATAAAGAGGAAAACTGATATAGTTGGAGTATGTGAAAATATGACTGGGGAGTCTAAAATATTGGACCAGCTTCCCACTCTCATGCAAATGCCGATAGACTATTCTGCTTTACTGGGCTTCCCTGGTGGCTCAGATGGTAAAGAATCTGCTTGCGATGCAGGAGACATGGGTTCAACCCCTGGGTCAGGAAGATCCCCTCAGCACTCTCGCCTGGAGAATCCAATGGACAGGGGAGCCCGGTGGACTACAGCCCATGGGGTCACAAAGAGTCGGACAGGACTGAGCGACTAACACATTCATGTTCACTGAACGTTCAGGCGCAACTAGATGACAAGGAAGAATGGACACCTCTTGTCACTCTTTTTCGTAGTACCAACCGTTTCAAAATATTAAGAAAGTCAGTTAACTAAGGTTCCCCTTCTTGAACACTGACTCTGGCTAATCTCCTCCTTGAGCTCTTTATCCTGATGTAGATAACCCAGAGCCTTCCTCTTACTTGTGGGTTCGGTAGCTGAGGAATCAGATTATCAGCCTCCCCTGTTTCTATCAGCTCCCTGCCTCATTGTCAGGAATCACTCACTGCTGGTTTCCAGATATAGCTGGTTGTGTGTCCATTTTGATTACCAGCTTAGAGATAGATGGTTTATTTTACTTCCGAAAAGAAAAAATTCTTCTTAGAAAAAACTGACTGTTGCTACTGACATGTATTATACCTATTTCCCCTATTCCTTGAGGATTACATGTTTATAAGTCACCTAACCAGTCACTGAGGAGAAGGCAATGGCACCCCACTCCAGTACTCTTGCCTGGAAAATCTCATGGATGGAGAAGCCTGGTGGGCTGTAGTCCACGGGGTCACTAAGAGTCGGACACGACTGAGAGACTTCACTTTCACTTTTCACTTTCATGCATTGGAGAAGGAAATGGCAACCCACTCCAGTGTTCCTGCCTGGAGAATCTCAGGGATGGGGGAGCCTGGTGGGCTGCCGTCTATGGGGTCGCACAGAGTCAGACACGACTGAAGCGACTTAGTAGCAGCAGCAGCAGCAGCAACCAGTCACTGAATGAGTGAGAGACCAGGTTCTGGGAAAGAAGTCTCACATGGCTTTTAAGGCCACCTGGCTGCTTAGCAGGTATGCTAAGGGAAAGGGTCTTAATAGGAAAGTGGATACCAACAACTGCTCTGCAAAACTCACATCCCCTCCTCTGGCAGTGTAGAAACTAAAGATTCAGTTTGTGAACTTCTTTTGTATCTATCTATTTTGAAATATTTCTCTGCTTGACTTGGCTGTGCTGGGTCTTAGTTTCAGCATGCAGGATCTTTGATCTTCATTGCAGCACATAAGATCTTTACCTGCAGCATGTGGGATCTAGTTCCCCCATTAGGGGTTGAAGCTGGGTCCCCTGTATTGGGAACATGGAGTCTTAGCCACTGGGCTGCGAGAGAAGTCCTTGTATTTATTCCAGATCTGGCATTTCAAAAAGTATATGAGTATTGCTGGGGTATATAAAGGTGTTCGGGGAATTACAATCACAGAGAGGGGGAGGTAACAAAGGAAAACAGAGAGAAAGAAGATGAGAAAGAAGGACAACCAGAGGTGGGACGGGGTCAGGTTACAGTGCACCTGGGGTCTAGACACAGGCGCTGAGGGATTTCAAGTTAAATATCCATGGCTGGGAGTCATCAGTCAATCAGGAGGGAAAGAGCTGGGGAGGACTGGAGTGGACATCCTTTCTGCTGAAGGCAGGGTGCAGCACTTGTGCACATTTCCCTTGGGATTGTAGCCTTGTCTTTCATGAACTTCTCACTCCTGTTATTTCCAGTTCCGGACCATCTGATCAGAGACTACTGGAATTTCCAGCTCTCTAGGCACTAATTTCAGGGGCCAAAACAGCAACCCCTCTGCAACTCCTACCACAACGACCGCTGCCCTGCTGGGCTGTGGGGTTGTGCCAGCCCAGGCACTCTTGCCCAGGAAATGGAAGGTGGCACTTAAGTGGCACTTAAGACGCTCCTAACCAATCCTAAAGACTCTGAATCATGCCAATTCTAAATTAAGCTTTCTTGAGTAAATGAATAAGGACTCAAGAAACCTCAGAGGGGGGAAAAAAGATATGAGAAGTTGTACCTCCAAATACATTTCTGCTAAGCCCCAGTTTTGACAGGTATTAGTATGACTCAATATTTCTAGGACTTATTTTTGTGCTCTAGATGTTTTCAGTGTTAAAGTTTGAAACTACACCTCAATCAAATCCCAATATTTTAAAGCCACAAATGATGATATTAACAGAAATGGAAGATATCTTTAAAAAAAAATAAAAAAAGCTTACAAGGAAACTGAAGTTCAGGAAACACAAGTGCCTGATGAAAGTCTCACAGCTGACAGAGAAGAATCAAAAACCAAACCTCTTGGTCGAGGATAAAATATGCTCTCCTAAAAAAAAAAAAAAAAAAATGCTCTCCTTAAAAAAAAAAATCACGTTGAATCTCTTTTCTGGGATATGTAACAGGATAAAAAAATGAGTTTATTTTCATATCAGAGCATTTTTAAATGTTTCATAAAGTAATTTTGGAGTGGCCACATGCAGTTGTTTATACTATTCATTTAAAAGTGAGTTCCTTGGTGTCACCCAGTGGTCTTACCCGGAACCAGGGCTGTGAAAGAGAACTGGTGGAAGTCTATGGCTTACATGTTCGGTCTGGACCTCAGAGCAATTACTTTCCCTGAACAAAAGGCACACGAAGAGTTGCCAGTGCCTACTGTTCTGGAAACGGTCAATGTTTGCCTGAGGATTCATCCCCAGATTTCCACCATGCGCTCGGAGCCTCCACTCTGGGTCACTGGGCTGAAGCCCTGTGCTGAAGCCAACTGGCGTTTAAAGCACCAGATTGAAAGCTTGTGCACCATGGGTCACAGCCAGGCTTTCAAATGTGACTCAACTGTGGTTTGAGATTTGTCTGTGTGGAGTACTGGAAAGAATGCTGATTTGGGTTGAGCACATTACATTTTAGGCACAGCTCAGCCTCCAAACAGGGGGTCCAGAGTAATCCTGTGAACTCCCCAAGCACTTGACACTCATCTAGATAGTACCTCTGTCTTACCTACACAGGAAGCTGTTCCCACCAGCAAGTGAGGCAACAGAAGAGTATCATAAAGTGATGGGTTAAAAAATGTACGTTACTTTCCATTTTCAGTTCAGTTCAGTTCAATTCAGTCGCTCAGTCGTGTCTGACTCTTTGTGACCCCATGAATCGCAGCACACCAGGCCTCCCTGTCCATCACCAACTCCCGGAGTTCACTCAGACTGAAGTCCATTGAGTCAGTGATGCCATCCAGCCATCTCATCCTCTGTTGTCCCCTTCTCCTCCTGCCCCCAATCTCTCCCAGCATCAGAGTCTTTTCCAATGAGTCAACTCTTTGCATGAGGTGGCCAAAGTACTGGAGTTTCAGCTTTAACATCATTCCTTCCAAAGAAATCCCAGGGTTGATCTCCTTCAGAATGGACTGGTTGGATCTCCTTGCAGTTCAAGGGACTCTCAAGAGTCTTCTCCAACACCACAGTTCAAAAGCATCAATTCTTCGGCACTCAGCCTTCTTCACAGTCCAACTCTCACATCCATACATGACCACAGGAAAAACCATAGCCTTGACTAGACGGACCTTAGTCGGCAAAGTAATGTCTCTGCTTTTGAATATGCTATCTAGGTTGGTCATAACTTTTTTTCCAAGGAGTAAGTGTCTTTTAATTTCATGGCTGCAGTCACCATCTGCAGTGACTTTGGAGCCCTCAAAAGTAAAGTCTGACACTGTTTCCACTGTTTCCCCATCTATTTCACATGAAGTGATGGGACTGGATGCCATGATCTTCATTTTCTGAATGTTGAGCTTTAGGCCAACTTTTTACTCTCCTCTTTCACTTTCATCAAGAGGCTTTTTAGTTCCTCTTCACTTTCTGCCATAAGGGTGGTGTCATCTGCATATCTGAGGTTATTGATATTTCTCCCAGCAATCTTGATTCCAGCTTGTGTTTCTTCCAGTCCAGCGTTTCTCATGATGTACTCTGTGTAGAAGTTAAATATGCAGGGTGACAATATACAGCCTGGACGTACTCCTTTTCCTATTTGAAACCAGTCTGTTGTCCCATGTCCAGTTCTAACTGTTGCTTCCTAAGCTGCATATAGATTTCTCAAGAGGCAGGTCAGGTGGTCTGGTATTCCCATCTCTCTCAGAATTTTCCAGTTTCTTGTGATCTACACAGTCAAAGGCTTTGGCATAGTCAATAAAGCAGAAATAGATGTTTTTCTGGAACTCTCTTGCTTTTTCCATGATCCAGCGGATGTTGGCAATTTGATCTCTGGTTCCTCTGCCTTTTCAAAACCAGCTTGAACATCAGGAAATTCACAGTTCACGTATTGCTGAAGCCTGGCTTGGAGAATTCTGAGCATTACTTTTCATTTTAATAATTCCTAATACATAGATAGCATCAAAAAAGTTAAGCCTTGGTTGGACTCTATGTGGTCAGGTTTCTCCTAAGAAGATGCTAAAATATACAGCTAAGGATTAAAGCCCAAGTCTATTGATACACATGACGTTGCAGAGGAAGATATTCTGGCTTGTTCTATGCCTTTCAGATTAAATATAGTTATTATTCATTGACATAACAAACCAGGGAAGATGTGCCAATTAACTGAGAGCTCTCAGGATATGTTTACATTCTGTATATTATTATTTCAAAGTCTTTTCCTTTTGGACCCATCCTCTGTACTAGATCTTCATTAGTAAGCAAGTTCCATAACATTACCTTTCAAAAGTAAAGCTAAAGGAGTATGTGCTTCTTCAGGATTTTTTTTCCAGTATTTTTGCTCCTTTACCTGATTATATACTGTCAAGTGTTATCAATAAATTCAGTCATTCTTTCAACTAATATTTATCATAAAACCTACTCCATCCTACCACTGCTCTGAGGAGAGATCAGTGAACAAAACAGATAAAATTTGGCCTCATCATCATATTTTGCAAGTATATCATATTTCTAGATATTTCAGTTTATGCTACAGAATCTTCTATGCATTCAAGTGACCAGGCTCTGATGGTCTATGTTCTGTCCTACTGGTCTACCTTTATTTGCATTTTGGAACACTGGGGTTATTAGCTCTACTCTGCCACTTCTTTTCTATCCCCTAAATCAGCTTTTGACCTTTATTCCAGGTAAACACTATTAGATAATCCATTTTGAATGATGGATGACAAAGGTGCCTAATTCCAAAGTAATTATTTATCTATGAGGATTCATTACTTTCCACTCTGACTGTTGCACTAATGCTTAGCTCCAGAGCATGACTTAAAGTCTTAATCCTCCTTAGTCACTTGGCATTTCTGGATAAAGTTTCATAACTTTTGTCAACTTAGTCCATTGTGCATTCAGCTTAGCTAACATTATTTGGGCCCTAACTGAGCAGAACCAAATCCATGTTCATCTTCATTGATGACATTATGGTCTCTCTACTATTACTATTTGAAACTTTTAGTCTTACTGACATGCACTTCTTCTATTTTTTCTATTCTTAATCCAACCCCATTTGCCCTCAGTCAGGGACTTTGCTTTCCACCACTTCTCATCCCACGTCTAGTCTTACTTTTCTGCAAATGTTTGGCCACACTACATCTGGAAGAGTATTTCTGAAACCAAGTCCATTGTTGGCAATCTTCTCTCCTAAAGGTTCCTCCTTAGTCTTGGGATAAAGTAGTTGAAAATCCTTAACTCAGTTCACATGGCCCTGCACAGATTGACCTCTACTCATGTCCCATTTCTCCACTTTGTTTTCTCATCAAGCCCCTTCATGCCTCAGAGTCTTTGAACATATTTTCCCTCTTCCTGGATTATGTTTTTTTCTCTGTTCCATCAGCAAGGCACTTAAATCACTCCAGTTAATCCTCTACTGTGAGCAAGGACATCATTTTCTCCAGAAAACAAAATGACATTGCTACCATCATCACTACCGATTTCCTGAAACTTTCTGTGTGCTCTCATAGGTGTGGACTTGCCCCTACCTTATAAACCTCATCTATTACTCTGTATACTAATTTTCCATTTACTTGTCCATTTCGCCATCAAAAATAGAATATTTCTAAGGTTAGGGAAGGACCTCAATATTTTCTTCCTTGTTATGATTCTAGCATTCAGCTCAGTGTGTCTTGCACTTAGTGGAAGCTCAATATTTTATTTATGGAATGAATGGATATGATTCAGTTTCTGTGCATGCTGTTCCTTCAAGATTAGTATTAGGCTCTTAACCCATGAGCTATCCATTTTATTCCATCTCAACCCAATGATTTTGACCCCATTTGATGATGCCTTTAAAAGCTCCTTTACTCCATTGACATGGATGAAACTGCTCCCTCTTGGTTTCTGTGTCACTAGGGGTTTATGATCTACAATAGATTCGTCTTGTGTTTTAAGTCTTAAAAGTGGGCATGACTTTTGTTGCAAATTTCTACTTAAATTCTTTCTCAGGGATCTTGTCTGCTTTCATGGTTATAACAGCCCTCTATATTTACGGATCTTCAAAATTCCTGGTTCAGCCCATAATATTCACTCGAACTCAAGCCCTTCTCCATTGGATATCTCCATCACAACTCGTCTGTCTTATATCTTAACAGTTCTGAATCTGTACTTATCTCTTCTTTTAACCTCCAAACACCTCTCTCTCAGCATGATCCCACATTTATCAATACTCCCATAACTCAAAATCATTTTAGATTTTTCCTTCACCTTTTTATTGACATTAGATATACCATGAGGATCAATGAGTTCCTCCTCTGATATGTTACTTGATTCTTCAATCACCTCCCTTTTTGAACTCCATCATCATAGTTCAGACCCTATACTTCCTAACCTGCCTTCTTTAAATATCTCAAATCTATTACCTGCCCATGCACATTCCTTAGACATTACTGTATTTGCATATTCTTTGCATCTTCTTAGAATACCTTTCTCTTGCTGTTCTGCTTGCTTGTGAAAGTCTCAGTCACTCAGTTGTGTCTGACTCTTTGTGAAGAGTGGTAAAGTGTGGTAAAAAGCTCAGATGGTAAAGAGTCTACAGTTCATGGACTGGAGCTCAGGAAAGATGACTGAACTGAATATTCAGATTTGTTACCATACAGATGGTAACAGAAGTCATGGGTTAATGCATGACCACCCATTGAGAATATGTTGAGTGAGAAGAACGGACATATGAAAGGGAAGTTCTGAGAAGCCAACTTGGAGTGAGTGGTGGAAAAGAGACTGAGAAAGTGTAGCCAGAGGGACAAGACAAGGATCAGAAACCTGTAAGAACACAAAAGCCATTGGATGGATTTTAGGATTTGTGACCCCATGGAAATAGCTGACCAGGCTCCTTTGTCCATGGAATTCTCCAAGCAAGAATACTAGAGTGAATAGCCATTCCCTTCTCCAGGGGAGCTTCTTGACTCAGGGACTGAAGCCAGGTCTCCAGCATTGCAGGCAGATTCTTTACCATCTGAGCTACCAGGGAAGCCCACTTGCTTGAGTTCTACCCTTCTCTAAAGGCTTAATCTGGAACTATCTTTTATTATAAACATTTCCTAGTTGAACCAGTCTGCAGGAATCTCTCCCATAAGACAGGATACTATTTACTTTCTTTACTTTTTTCTTTTGGCCATCTAACATAGACGGTCATGAATATTTGTTATTTATTTATTTTCATTTTCTCCTGTGATCTAATTCAGGACCCAAGACTAGGAAGTGGATTAAAACTGATGACCATAAAAGACCTTGAATTCTAGGGGAAAAATCTGTGTTTGAATCAGAACAGTTTTAAGAAGGTTAATCCAATGGCAGTATGTTCTAGAAGATGTGTATTTGTAGGAGAAAAAAAGGGTGAAAGGAGGAAGGGGGGCCTGGGTGGAGACGTAGTCCAGTTAGAAGACTTTGCAGTAGTCAAAACCTAAAGGTACATGAATCTAAATTGGAGCAGAGACTGTGGGCAAAAAGGAAGATATAAAAATGAATGATATCATAAAAGCAGAATCAATAGGTTTTAACAGCCAAAGTGTTAGAAGTAAGAGAGAGAACGAATAATCATGAGTGATTAACTCACTCAGCAGATATTCACTGAATATTTGGTGTGAGGCACACTGGCTTCCCTGGTGGCCTAGATGGTAAAGAGTCCACCTGCAATGCAGGAGACTTGGGTTTGAACCCTGGGTTGGGAAGATCCCCTGGAGTAGGAAGTGGCTACCCATTCCAGTTTTCTTGCCTGGAGAAATCCATGATCAGAGGCACCTGGCAGACTACAGTCCATGGGGTCGCAAAGAGCTGGCCATGACTGAGTGACTGACACGCTCACTGTTCACACTCTAGATCAGGGGTTCCCAGCCTCTGGGGTCTAATGTCTGATGATCTGCTGTGGAGCTGAAAATAATAATTGAAACAAAGTACACAATAAATGTAATACGTTGAATCATCCCTAAAATACGCCCCCTACCTGGTCTGTGGAAAAATTGTTTTTCACAAGACCAGTCCCTGGCACCAAAAAAGGTTGGGGACCACTGCTCTAGATGGTGTCAAAAAGCAGTGGACGAGGCACACCCATTGCTATCCCTCACAAAGCTCACATTTCATTGGATGACTGCAAGATTGTAGCCAGAGTGGTCAGAAGACGGTGAAGTCATTAATATAGAGAGTACATAGAGAAGGAGAAAGTTTCACAGAAAAGTGAATATACTGTGTTTTGTACAGAATTATTGTACTCTTTGTACATATTAACTCATCTAATCCTTACTACAATGATGTGAATTAGGCATTGTTCCCCTTTATATAGATAAGAAAAAAGGTATAGAAGGGCCAAATAATTGAGCTAAGCTCTATACAATATTAAATGAAGGAACAAAGATCAAACCAAGGCACTCAGGCTCTCGGGCCTGCAGTCCTGTTATGAAGGCATACTGGTTTGTAGATGCTTTGGAAGTAAGCAGCTAAAACATGAAGAAGAGAAAATTTCTATTTTCATTTATAATGTAATCTATCAGTGACACACCCTAAAATCCTTCCAATGGCTTTTGTGTTCTTATAGGTTGCTGATTCTTCTCATGTCCCTCTGGCTACTCTTTTTCAGTCTCTTTTCCACCACTCACTCCAAGTTGGCTTCTCAGAACTTCCTTTTCATATGTCCATTCTTCTCACTCAACATATTCTTGCTGGGTAGTCATGTATTAACCCATGACTTCAGTTACCATTTGTAAGGTAACAAATCTGAATGTTCAGTTCAGTCATCTTTCTTGAGCGCCAGACCCAAATACTCAAAACCTCTTCGATACATTCAGTTAGAGAGTCAAGTTATCTTAAATCCAAATGGAATTTATCTCCTTACTCCCCAGCTTGCTCTTCTTGTCTTCCCTAGCTTCATGAATGGAAACCTACTTCACGGCAGCACGCGTGCCAGAAAACCTGGGGTCTTCTCTTTCATTTATCCTTGCTCCCACCCAATAGGCTCTGAACTATGCTTTAAGATTTTCTCATATCCATCACAGAGGAGCTAGCTTTATTGTCATTCAGTTCCCCTCTGGTTTGGTTTAGTCACTTAGCTGTGTCTGACTCTTGGGACCCCACGGACTGTAGCCTACCAGGTTCCTCTGTCCATGGGATTTCCCAGGCAAGAATACTGGAAATACTGGAGTGGGTTGCCAATTTCTTCTCCAGGGATCTTTTCCACTCAGGGATTGAACCCAGGTCTCCTGTGCTCCAGGCAGATTCTTTACTGACTGAGCCACCAGGTCAGTTCCCCTCACTTAAAAAAAAATCAATTTGTATTAGAGTATTGTTGCTTTACAATGTTGTGTTAGTTTCTGCTATACAGCAAAATGAATCAGCCATGCCTATACATATATCCCGTCCCTTTTGAATTTCCTTCCCATTCAGTTTCCTGTGCTATACAGTAGGCTCTCGTTAGTTATCTATTTTCTATCAATAGCAGACGTGTCAATTCCAGTCTCTCAGTTCAGTTCCCATCACTTTTGACATGGATTTATGCAACTGCCACCTAATGATCCTGCTACACGACTTCAGGGTAATTACTATTAAAATTAAATGGAACTTCTCAAACCCCTGCTCAAAGTTCTTCATAACTTTCAGGAGACTTAAAAAAAAATTCTCAGTATAGCTCCCCTGTCTGCCTTTTAATCTCATTTACTGCCCTCATTGCCGTGAACAATTTATTCTTTACTAGCTTCTCAAACACATCGTGTTGTTTCACTACTGTAAGCCCCTGCAGATTCTTGTCCCTCTGCTGAGAATGTCCCCTTCACTTTCATCACTTGAAATCTACCTGGCTTTCAAAATTGTGATTAACCTTTACTACCATCAACTCAGAAGCCCCATGGAAGTTCTTCCTACTCCTGAGCCTGTTTGGATGTCTCTTCTCTATATTCCTATTCAGTCCCATATGTTTCTCTATGTAGCATGTGCTTACGAGTCCATACCTGTTAATTTATTAGTCCGTGTCTCCCCAAAACTGTAACTTCCTTGAGTGCCAGAATTGTGTCTATTTACCTTTGTTGTTGTTGTTTAGTCACTAAGTTGTGTCCAACTCTTTGCAAACCCATGTACTATGTAGCCCACAGGCTCCTCTGTTCATGGAATTCTCCAAGCAAGAATATTGGAGTGGGTTGCTATTTCTTTCTTTAGAGGATCTTCTTGACTCAGGAATCGAACCCATGTCTCCTGAATTGGCAGGCAGGTTCTTTACCAAAGAGCCACAAGGTAGTCCCAGCATATATTACAGCCTGGTGTGGGGTGTGAGCTCAGTAAATTTGTTAAAAAGATGGTTAATTAGGAAACAAGAGGTATTCCTTCAAAGAAGACCCATCGCCCTGTTTCGGAACTTCACAGTGTGAGAACTATATTTCCAAAGAACAATGGAAAGTATTCTAGAACCATGAGGCAAGAAAAACAAGGACATTGAGATTATTTATGACTATTGGGGATATAGAGAGATGATTCTGTAGCATCTATGATTTTTATTAAATGCTTTCATCATACTAGTATCAAACCTAAACCGTAAGCTACATAAGAGTGGTTAAACAGCCGTTTTGTCCACATTGATCTCTCCAGCACCTAGGACATGTTAGGCATTAAATAAATATTTGTTGAACTTTGTTGAATGAGCAAAGTAGCAGACATTCAAGGTAGATGGACTATGTCCTGCTAACAATGACAGAAATTAAAAGGTGTTTTTCAAAAAATGCTTTGTATTGGTCTCAGGGGAGGCCTTTCAGTATTTATCTTTTAACCCTCTGTGTGTTGTCATGTTTCTTCCCTATTCCCAGGCTGTTACTTTTCAACTATATTTGTGCTGTTTTTGATTTTTAAAGAATTTTTTTTAATTTGTATTTTTATGGTAGTCAAAGGTAGTCAGACTTTTGATTCTTTTCCTTTTATTGTTTCTGTGTTTCACATTATACTTATAAAGCCTTTCCTCACCTCATAATTGGGAAAAGATTCCTTTGTTTAGTATTGTATGGCTTTATCTATGTTAACATCTTTACTTCATCTAGAATTGATATTTGCATACAATATATCTTGATTTAATGATTAGTGTACTATTTTTTCACTGGCCGGATGGTTGGGGGGTGGCAAGCCTTGAGGGGATCTCGCTTTTTTTTTTCCTGGGGGTGGAAATGGCAACTCACTCCAGTATTCTTGCCTTGGAAATCCCACGGACAGAGGAACCTGGTGGGCTACAATCTCTGGGTTCTCAAAGAGTTGGACATGACTGAGCAGAGACATAAAACTGTCTGTACATTCTTTGTTGCATATTCCACTCATTTAAGTCAGACACGACCTAGAGACTGAATAACAACAACCATTTTACCTTTACACTTTTCCATTTTGCCCTGGTTTAACTCTAAAAGACAGGTCTTCTCACAGCCTGGTCTGCCTCTCTTCCTTCTCTACCCAGCAATCACTAACTAGTTTTTAAACACTAAAATGAAATCTCTGTTGTTACTGTTCAGTCGCTAAGTCGTGTCCAACTCTTTGCGACCGCATGGACTGCAGCACCCCAGGCTTCCCTGTCCTTCACCATCTCCCAGAGCTTGCTCAAACTCATGCCCACTGAGTTGGTGATGCCATCCAACCATCTCACCCTCTGCCTCTCCCTTGTCTTCCTGCCCTCAATCTTTCACAGCATCAGCGTCTTTTCCTGTGAACTGGCTCTTTGCAACAGGTGGCCAAAGTATTGGAGCTGGAACTTCAGCTTCATCATCAGTCCTTCTAATGAATATTCAGGGTTGATTTCCATTAGGATTGACTGGTTTGATCTCCTTTCTGTCCAAGAAATTCTCAAGAATCTTCTCGAGCACCACAATTCGAAAGCATCAATTCTTTGGCGCTCAGCCTTCCTTATGGTCCAGCTCTCACATCTGTACATGACTGCTGTAAAAGCCATAGTTTTGACTATATGGACCTTGGTCAGCAAAACCAAAGGTGTCTCTGCTTTTTAATATGCTGTCTAAGTTTGTCACAGCTTTTCTTCCAAGGAGCAAGTGTCTTTAATTTCATGACTGCAGTCACCTTCCGCAATGATTTTGTGCCCAAGAGAATAAAATCTGTCACTGTTTCCACTCTTCCCCGTCTATCTTCCGTAAAGTGATGGGACCAGAAATCTCTATACCACAAGGCATTTGCATCTTTTATGTTTACTGTTGCATCCTCAATGTCTAGAGCAGTGACTTGCACAGAGTAGGCACTTAATGAATACATATTGACGCAGAGAAATAGAATCATGCTGCTTCCTTGCTTAACACTCAAGGGCTTCCCATTTCTATCATGATAAAATTCAAACTCCTCTCACTATAGACACACCAGAGTTCTTCTCTTCTTCAAGGTCCCATGCTGTTCCTACTCTCAGAAACTTCTTTTTTGAATGTGACTCCCTCAGAGGATACTTCCTTGACTCCATTATTAAGAATAGAGATACCTTAAGTTTCTTTGTTTCTAAATCACACAATTCCATGTCTTATAATCCTGTATAATTCTGCTTTATTTTATTTTCTTTCTCCCAGAATAGAATGTAAGCTCTGGGAAATTCTGCATATTGTCTAGGTTTTTTTTTTTTTTTCCTGATGTGATTCAAGTACCCAACATAACACCGAGGGCATGATAGGCACCCAATAGATACTTGCTAAAAATTTTTGTAGACATATTTTTATGATGACCATTTTAATGCCAGTGTTGAGATCCCAGCTAATTAGCTTAACAACTTAAAGGAAGTAACTAGTTGATTAAAAAGGCATCAGGATAAACCACAAGGATTTACCACATAGCACAGAGAACTATATTCAGCATCTGGCAATAGCCTACAATGGATAAGAATTTGAAAGAGAATAGATATATAGGTATAGCTGAATCATTTAGCTGTATACCTGGAAATCAACTATACTTCAACTTAACAAAAACAATAAAAGTAAAAAATAAAATAAATCCTCTCCTCCTGAAAAAAAAATACTCTTTATAAAGATGTCTTCATCAATAAAAAAAAGTCATGAGATGGTGACATCATTAATCAAATTTCATCATATTTGAATGTAAAAACAACTACAAGGAAAAACTTAAGCTCAAGCAGACTTACCTGGTGGTTTTACTCAAAGTGCTTAAGTTATCAATAGATGAATTTATACAGAGACATAATTGGAAAAGCAATAAAGAAAATTTGTTCACTAACATGTAATTATATCAAAGTTACATAGAGAGTGAGTAGTAAAGACACATCAGAAACAGGGTATTAGAGGCATCACATGATTACAGATGGGATGTTAGAGGCAACGTAGGATCCCTTTGGAAGGACAGAGGAGAGGAAAGGACAGGAAAAAATACATCATCATAGAAACTGAAAAATCATTTTAAAATTGAACATAATTAGTGATGAGGTTATAAAAAGTCTATGCCACCACCCTCCAAATCCATAAGTATCACAAATCCATAAGTATACCTAAGTATCACAAATCTGTAAGTATACTTCGATACTAAGAACAGTGTTAGGGATGCTGAGGTACTAAAAGATCCAGCTGAAAGTTTAAAGGAAAACATCTTGTCAGCTGAGAAAAGAATGGGACAATTATGAGGGAAAACCCCAACAAAACAGTGTAAACACTCGGATGAAAATAACTTTAAAAGAGAAAAAAAATAACATGAAAGAGGGGAATTGAAGAAATAAAGAAAAATAAGAGGATACAAAAATAGGAAAAAGAAAATGAAAAATATGCAAAAGTAGGGAAGCAATCTGGTAAAAGGCATACAAAATTATGACATCTTGAAAACTGAAAATAATAATATGTTATAAAGAACACAACAGCCAGTTCATAAAAAGTTATGATGATTGACTGGTAGCAATGTTTCCTTTTCTATTGCTATGTGTCAGACTTTAATATCTTTAAAATACTGTTTTCTTTACCCAAATTGAAAATCATCACATCAGCCTAGAAAAAATGAAAATAAATAAATTTATTCTTTTTCTAGAAAGGCTTTATGTAAGACATTTTATCTCCATCTGCTATCAGAAGGTAAAAACATAAATCAGTATTTCAGTCAATCAACACATATTTATTGAGCATCCACTGTGTGTTATGTTTAGGATCACAGGAATAACACGTATGGGGGCTCTGTCAGAAATAATCTAATTGAGGAATTCAGAAATAATCATGTGACTTAATTCATTAAAAAGCTATATTATATCTATATAAACTCTCATTGCTATCTCACTGCACATAATTCATTATATAGGATACAAAGATGAATAGCATACAGTTGCCATAATTCACAAAACTAATATGGCTGCCACATTTGATCAGTGGGTTGGAATTTAGGGTTTGAATTCCAGAATTACTTCTCTTTAATTTAGAATATATAGATAAACTTCAGTAGGAGATCATGTCCACTCCACAGAATACAGAAGGAGACATTTAGGGCTTGCTAACTTAATATTCATGTACTTCTTTACATTTTCAAGCTCCTTTGCAGTTATGCCTAGCTGCTGCTACTGCTAAGTCACTTCAGTCGTGTCCAGCTCTATGCGACCCCATAGACGGCAGCCCACCAGGCTCCCCCATCCCTGGGATTCTCCAGGCAAGAACACTGGAGTGGGTTCCCATTTTCTTCTCTAATGCATGAAAGTGAAAAGTGAAAGTGAAGTTGCTCAGTCATGTTCAGCTCTTAGCGACCCCATGGACTGCAGCCCACCAGGCTCCTCCGTCCATGGGATTTTCCAGGCAAGAGTTCTGGAGTGGGGTGCCATTGCCTTCTCTGGTTATGCCTAGACATCTGACTAATTCTGGTCAGTGGGCCAGAATAAAAGTGATGTGTGTCACCTAAGAATTTGTGTCACTGTTAGTAGTCCCGTCAGAGTGACCTGGAAGCTGAAAATGATCACCCTGGAAATTTACATGACCTAAGATGGATCGGAATCAACTTTTGTGTTGTTAATTGTGGGGAGTTGTCTGGGTCAACATGTTTATTTGTTATAGCTGCAGGGCCTGCATTGACCAATAAACAAGATTATTGTCAGCATCACATGAGATGACTCAGGTAAAATTTTTGTATGGTGTTCAGCCATAAATGAAAGTCATTATTATTTACAGGTCATTCTAAATAAAATTAGTGATTAAAGGTTATTTCCTGTTCTTTTTTTTTTTTTTTTTGGTAACAAAAATACATCCATTGCAGAAAGGAAATTAGAGACTGTGTTCGCAGAATCTTTCCAAAGCAACTTCATACCTTTAGTACCTCAAACTCTTTTTCTTAATTGAGCACACTTGATGTTTTATGATAGGAGCAGTTATTTACTGTACTTGTACTTTCTGTAAACACAGTATATGTTTTTGGTCAGAGGTCTCTAAGGTTTTTATTTATGGATAATTCATCGTCCCAAACCAATAGTGAAAACTAGTGATCTTTCAAACATGGAAACACCCTATAATTTTCTTCTGGCATTGCAACAACTTTGATGTTCATCTTTCTCTTTCCTGGCTGAACCTATATACACTTAAGTACAGGATCACATTAAGAAAATGCTCAGACCACATGTAAACAACTGTGGCCAGACAATTCCTGAACGCTATGCCATGTCCAATTTTCAAAGGATGTAAGCTTCTGTGTTGTTTTCTCTACCATATATTTTTCCATAAAAGTCCTACTTAAAACTCGATCATGATGTATTCAGGCACAAGTCTAGACATGCTGTGATTTTAAACAAGTCTATCCCTTCCTGCCTGCCCCACCCTTTTGTCCTCTGGAGAGAGATTTGGACATCTCTTGTGCCCTGGGACATAACTATGTGGGTATGTCTAGGCAGCATATCCCAGTTAAACTGATTTGGGGGAAAAGACTTGAAAAAAGAGACTATGGAATTAAATTTGCATAAAGCATAAATTTGAACCATCGGCAGATGCAGATCAGATGACTTTAAGAAGGAATGAAAGGAAAGAAAAGGAATTGAGTTCAGTTCATTCAATTGGTCCATTTTATTTTTCAATAAATGAAGTTACCACTTTAAAGAAAAGGAAGAAAAGAGAATTTTTGTGACTGAATTTGATCAATCAGATGACTCCATAACATTCAGGCACCCATTGGTGGAAAAACAAACCAAGAACTACTGTTCATTTAGACAGTGGGTTTTATAAACTAAATCAGGAACCTGTTTCCCTCAGCTTTTCCTTCATCTCTTTTCCCACCGTAGTTAAGATATGACTCACCAGGACTGATTATACAGCTGACAAAAACAACCATGAGAGGCAGGATGAGTGATGAGAGACGGGGTGAGCAGCACTTATTTAAATACAGCAGAAACATCCCTAGTTATAGCTCCTGTGCAGGGGAGTTCTCCTAAGTATGCTTCAGAGCTCAGAAGTAGGAAGCCCAGGACCAAGAGGCCACGTGGGCTATCCTGTCAGAATGGGTGGGACCACAGGACTTGGAGTGGACAGGCCCGGGCCACTGAACATGGAGACCAGAAACATGAATGAAGAAGACAGCTGCTATGCTCAAGGAAGGATGGAAGGCTGAGGCTGTGAATGAACAAAGACACCAGAAAACAGGCTGGACTGCTGGTTGAGACGAGCAAGATGAAGATTAACAGGGATAAACCAAAAAGATGTAGCTGGTGGTGGTGGGAGGCACAGAGAAGGAAATGGAGGGAAACAGAATAGAATAAAATAAAACAAAATTCTTGATTGCATTTGAGATTATTGTTCAAAAAGATTCACACTCCCCACCTTTACATGAACTGTTAAAAAACGGGTTTCAGTTCAGTTCAGTCACATCTGACTCCTTGCAACTCCATGGACTGCAGCACGCCAGGCTTCCCTGTCCACCAACTCCCGGAGCTTACTCGAACTCATGTCCATTGAGTCGGTGATGCCATCCAATCATCTCATCCTCTGTCATCCCCTTCTCCTCCCACCTTCAATCTTTCCCAGCATCAGGGTCTTTTCAAATGAGTCAATTGTTTGAATTAGGTGGCCAAAGTATTGGAGTTTCAGCTTCAGCATCAGTCGTTCCAAAGAATATTCAGGACTGATTTCCTTTAGGATAATTGGTTGGATCTCCTTGCAGTCCAAGGGACTCTCAAAAGTCTTCTCCAACATCACAGTTCAAAAGCATCAATTATTCAGTGCTCAGCTTTCTTTATAGTCCGACTCTCACATCCATACATGACCACTGGAAAAACCAAAGCTTTGACTAGATGGACCTTTGTTGGCAAAGTATGTCTCTACTTTTTAATATGCTATCTAGGTTGGTCATAACTTTTCTTTCAAGGAGAAAGCATCTTTTAATTTCATGGCTGCAGTCACCATCTGAAGTGATTTTGGAGCCCCCAAAAATAAAGTCTGTCACTGTTTCCATTGTTTCCCTATCTATTTGCCATGAAGTGATGGGACCAGATGCCATGATCTTAGTTTTCTGAATACCGAGTTTTAAGGCAACTTTTTCACTCTCCTCTTTCACGTTCATCAAGAGGCTCTTTAGTTCTTCTTCACTTTCTACCAAAAGTGTGGTGTTATCTGCATATCTGAGGTTATTGATGGTTTGGAGAAACTTAAAAGAATACAAATGCCTTACAAAGTCTGTAAAATGAAATTAAATTTCAGTCATAGACAGAGAGATGCAAACTAAGGTAGGAATAAGATACTATTTGTTACTTGTCAGATGGGCAAAGATAAACAGCTGTATAGCAGGGGTTGGTTCTGGTGTGGGGCAAAAAGATGTGTTTAAATCTTTATTCCTATTGTGGCCAAGACTTGATAGAGCGATTTGGAAATAATTACCAAAATTTAACATAAATATGTTCATTAACCCAGCAATTCCTAGATGTACTTTCACATGTGTTCAGAGATACACACTCACAACCTTTCCAGCCTTTTGTGTTACTGGACAGAGGACACAAGTAATATCCTTCAATAAGAAGACAAGCAGATTATCGTAAGGAGAACCCACAGTGGATTAAAAAATACCATATGCTGATATAGAGTAACGGAGTATGGAATAATCCCTGAAATATTTTGTTAAATGAGAAAAGCAACTGTAATGTTATACACAGAGTATTCTTTGATACTAAAAGAAGGAAAAAGGAACTTCGGTCTTCAAGGGCAAATAAGAGTGAATGTTGAGAAAAGTATGGGTGTTTCTAAGCAGCTAGGATAGAGTAATTAACAAGGGTGTGAAGAGTGTGGATATTTAGGAAGTAGTAAATAGTCCACCTAGAATACACACCTAGAATACACACCTAGAATGTTTGGTTTAAAGCTCAACATTCAGAAAATTAAGATCATGGCATCCAGTACCATCACTTCATGGCAAATAGGTGGGGAAACAGTGGAAACAGTGACAGACTTTATTTTGGGGGGCTCCAAAATCACTGCAGATGGTGACTGCAGCCATGAAATTAAACGATGCTTACTCCTTGGGAGAAAAGTTATGACCAACCTAGAAAGCAATATTAAAAAGCAGAGACATTACTTTGCCAGTAAAGGTCCATCTAGTCAAGGCTATGGCTTTTCCAGTGGTCATGTATGGATGTGAGAGTTGGGCTATAAAGAAAGCTGAGTGCCGAAGAATTGATGCTTTTAAACTGTGATGTTGGAGAAGACTTTTGAGAGTCCCTTGGACTGCAAGGAGATTCAGCCAGTCCATCCTAAAGGAAATCAGTCCTGAATATTCTTTGGAAGGACTGATGCTGAAGCTGAAACTCCAGTACTTTGGCCACCTGATGTGAAGAACTGACTCATTTGAAAAGATTGAAGGTGGAAGGAGAAGGGAATGACAGAGGATGAGATGGTTGGATGGCATCACCGACTCAATGGACATGAGTTCGAGTAAGCTCTGGGAGTTGGTGATGGACAAGGAGGCCTGGCTTGCTATAGTCCATGGGGTCGCAAAGAGTCAGACATGAATGAGTGTCTGAACTGTACTGAGAATACACAGCAAAGCACCTAACAGCCATTTTCATATTATCATTTCCTCCTCTTGAATCCTGGTAAAACTGTATGATATCCAAAAAGAAAACAACTTTGTTAGAAATGATTCAAACACACACACTGACAGGACTTGATCACACAGAGAACACCCAGGCTTTCATTCGTATAAGCCACCTACTCCTCCCTGAGTAGAGATATGAGTCCTTCGTGTAGAGTGTGAAATCAACTTTGACCATCTCTCACAGCAACCAGGGAATCAATGCCAACCTTGTAAGTAAACAGGTACCTACATGGTTCAAACACCTATATCACCAACTGGCAAAGGAGGCAAATATTTACTCACTGTACTGGTAAATATGGCAATTTGAATTTCCTTCCATAGAGTTTTGAGTTAATTCTGGGGGCCTCATTTGCCTCTGTGTGTGTATTCACTTGAAGCTTTACTACAAGTAAACAGTTTTGCTATATTTTTTCTAATCTGTAGACCCAAATTATACAGTGTATTTTCTTTGATAAAGTCTATTTTATAATCATGATTTCAACATCCTAAGTCCTGAAGTTAAGACAGCAATGGTACCATATTTAGTGCTGAATACCACACCATGGACTAGAGCTGGGGGGTCCTCAGCCTCTGAGATCTAATGCTTGACAAACTGAGGTGACACTGATGCAATAATAATAGAAATAAAGTGCACAATAAATGCAATGCTGAATGTAATGTTTGCATCATACTGAAACCATCCCTGCCACGTCCATGGTCTTCCACGAAACTGGTCCCTGGTGCCGAAAAGGTAGGGGACCACTGGATTAGAGTGTAAACTTAGCAAAATTTCTCCTTTTCTTCTCCTAGCCTTTTTATAAAGAATCCTATCTCAATGCTTTTTGTTCTCCTGGTGATCAGAGTCATCTTTTCATAGGTCTTTTGTTGACTCGAACTCCTTGAAGTCACCACAGAAAGCAAACACGCTTTGGTTATTCCTAAAGGGAACAAAAGATGTCCCAGTAGAAAGGGCTTTTCCAGTGGCTGTTTCTCCAATTTGTTCTTACCCTGCATGTAGACATAAATAAAAGGAGTATAGTGATAAATCTCATATCCATGTATTTTGCAAAGGACTCTTGACTCTTGATTTTTTCCTCCACACCATGTCTCAAAACCTTCCCACTTATATCTGGCTGCTTAATAGTACACATGTCACTTGATTTTATTCTGGAAAACTCTAGCTTGGACCAGGGCTCTAGGGCTTTCTGGTAACATTATTTGTGATTATTTTAATAAATTTTCTTTTGCAGTTGGCTTGGTGACCTTGGTATGTTCTCTCTCCTTAAGTGTAATTAGTTGTGAAATAAAAATATCAGCCTAGGTTTTTCTCTAAGGTACTGCCAGGCTTCAAAATTCTATAATTCTGTGATTCTTATTTCCTTAAGTCAGTTTAAGGTATTTTTGGTGACTTGGAAGTTGGTCTCCACACTCAGACTCCCCTGCCTGTTTGGCATCAGCTGCCTGTTCACCCTGGACTCCGTGGACCTCCTTCTCACACAGGAATCTCTTTGATCTCAAAGACAGCTCTGTAAGGTGCAGAGCAAAACAAATATGAGACGAACACCCTCCATGGTGCTCATGACAATATGAGTGGCCCAAGAGCATACTGAAAAACAACTGATAGTACTATCCTTGAAGCAACACTTGCAAGTGCCAAATTAATTTCTATCAACACAAACATGTTATTTCAGAGAAGACACTTCCCACACCTAAAAGGAATAGAATGAATGATGCTTCAAAACAGCTTTGATTATCCATTTTCATAAACACAACAACACCCTGGGAGGGGACAACTGCTCTTACCATCAACTAAATTCTCTAGAGCCGGCAGAGGATGATTATCATAACAGTCTTTCTTTTATTAAACAACCAGTATTAAATGATTCTTAGCAGAAGTGGACCCATGAACTGATCCCACTTGAAATATGCTGGGGATGCATGTATGTGTATGGCTGATTCATGTTGACATATGGCAAAAACCATCATAATATTGTAAAGTAATTATCCTCCAATTAAAATAATTAAATATTATTATAAAAATTATTATAAAAAGAGTAGATCATAAATGAATATACATAAATAAATTGGATAATGAACATGAAGAAGCAACAAATCTTTAATAATAAATGATCCTGCTGTCTTACAAGTAAAAAGTAAGGATGTCTAATATCAAAGCCTAGCAAAGCACTGGATATGCATTCAATTTAAAAGCTGGGGATGAGAGCTACTCAGCACTCCAAAAGCACAATCTCACTTAACATGGTATAAATCAAATATATTTAAATAAATAAATAATAAAGTAAAACACAGTCTCGCCCGGGCTTGACACACAGAATCTTCGAACAGAGTATGTCAATCAGTTGGCCTAAGAGATTTTTTACTGAGCCAGGTTCCTTTTTCATGCACAGCAAGCCAAAATGCTGAGATGCTGAGATTTGCAGAAAAATAGGGTTTATTTACAAGGCAGCCAAGCCAAGAGACAAGAGAACAAACTCAAACCCCTCTCTCAGAAGATGAGGGGTTTGGGGTATGTATGAGTTAAGAATAATGAAGTGGGGTGGGGCGGGTGTTGGAGGTGTGGGGAGCACAGGGAAAGGTGATTGGGAAAAGGTGGGGTAATTGTCATTCTGTGCAGGAGTAACTAAGCTATAGGCCTTCTGCACATTGCTCTGAGTGAGGCTGGAGTTTGTGGCCTTCGAATGTCAAAAGGTCACCAAACACTTGCACATGCCCAGTTGGACAGTCAATGGTCCTATCCTGTCTTAACCAGCTCTGCTCAAACTAGACACAGCTGACTCCGAGCTCCTAGAAAACAACTTGGGCAAACATCTTGTTTAGGTTAGATGCCGCTCGGAGGACTTGCAAGTCTTAAAACCACCTTGATTACGGGACTTCCCTGGTGATTCAGTGGCTAAGACTCCATGCTTCCAACGCAGGGGGCCTGGGTTTGACCTCTGGCTGGGGAATGAGAGCCCACATGCTGCAGCTGAAGATCCTGCATGCCGCAACAAAAACTGAAGATCCTGTGTGCTGCAACTGAGACCCAGTGTAACCAAATAAATAAATAAAAATAAATAATAACTACAACAAAATACTTGATTAGTCAAGGCAGGTGAAATGTATTAAATCCAGCATCTCAAGAAGAAATATGTTTGCCATCCATTAGAATGGTCCAAGACACTCAAAATATGTGCTTGGACCTGCAGCATGTGGATCACCTGGGGATTTGTTAGAAGTACACATTCTCAGAGCTACCGCAAAACCTGTTGAATCAAAATTTCTAGGAGTGGGGCCAGGGAATCCAGATTTAGCAAGACTTTCAGATGATTCTGATACACACCAAAGTGTTGACAAGCCTACTTAAATGATCTGCACTTCAACACAGTGGAGTTGCTGAGATGGCGAAACAGAGAAATGAACAGAAACGAACATTTATGGAGGATCTACCACAGTCCAGGGGCTTTCAGCTTTCCAGGAGGCTCAGAGGTAAAGAATCCTCCTGCCAATTCAGGAGACACAGGTTTGATCCCTGGGTCAGGAATGTCCCTTGGAGAAAAAAAGTGGCAATCCACTCCAGTATTCTTGCCTGGAGAATCCCATGGACAGAGGAGCCTGGTGGGCTACAGTTCATGGGGTTGTGAAAGAGTCAAACACGACTTAGCAACTAAACAACAACAACAACAGCGATGTTCCAGGCTCTGTTTGAAGTGTTTCTCATATTCTTATTCCTCCCAATAGTCCTTTGATGTAGATAGTTCTAGATAATTTAGATGCTAGGTAATAGATCCCTGGAGGAAGGCATGGCAACCCACTCCAGTATTCTTGCCTAGAGACTCCCATGGACAGAAGAGCCTAGCAGGCTACAGTCCATAGGATCGCACAGAGCTGGACACCACTGAAGCAACTAAGCAGCAGCAGCAGTAGCAGATAATAGGTACATGAATAGTCATAGCTAGACAGGAAAGGAGAGGGAAAGAGAAGGAAGGGAGAGAGGGAGGGAGAAGGGGGAGAGAGAGGGGAGGAAGGAAGGAAGGGAAGGAGGAGAGATAGTGAAGATAAAAAGGAAAGAGGAGGAGAAGGGAAAGGAGGGGAAGGAGGGGAGGGAAGGAAACCAGATTTCAGGGTTGTTAACGGAATATGTAACTTTCATGCCACTGATGTAAGGGTGAGTTAGAACTCAATTTCCTCTTTGATTTCACAGCCCAGCTTTCTTCCTTCTTTATCCATTCTGCCTCATTAAGCAATACAGGTAAGCAACTAACATTTCCATGGTGTCAATAAAATTTAATTGTTTGGGCCACAGGAAAAAAAGTCACTGGAGAAATTACAGAGTTCACTGCTCTTTTCACAGAATGGCATTTTTCACAAAATTATTATGAACCAAAAAGTCATCCAGTTTCTAAAATCTTGGAATAACTTTGTCCACCATGAAGTCCAGAGAGGCTGTGGGAAGAAAAGCATTTGTCGTTGCAGAATGTGGCCATTGAGCCAGAAAAGAAAGTTTTGGTCAGGGCATTTGGATTGATAATACAAATTCCCAGTCACTTTAAAATTTTTTAGTTGATTATGTGTTATGTTTTCTAAAATGAGTTTCCAGATAAAGTTTCAGGAAGAGGTCTGAATAAAATGTTCTCGCAACTGTTTCTTTTCCCTTCATATTTTCTTTTTGAATACTTCTCTTTTTTGGCCAGGAAGAATTTTTCTTGTGCCTGACAAAATAAGCAAAATGCAAACTAGACAGAGAGAATAATGTACTTTCAAAAATTACTGTATGAATGTATTTATTATGGCCAATAAAAACATTTCCATAAAAATCCAAAGACTTCATTTCAGCTGCCTTAATTGTATTTAGTGTGTGAGCAGGTAGGAAGGAGACTAATGCATTTCCACATTGAGGCAAAACACGAAGATCACATGAACTCCTGAGGACTGGATGAGCTGAGGCCTCCTTTGGTGGCCGCTGGTGGTCATCAGGGGTCATGGGCCCAGAGGGCCAGTGTGGCCTGGGGGGCCTATATCCTGCCAAATGGTATATCTTTCCTGAGCAGGATGAAGGCCTCTGGTTTTCCCTTTCTGTGGTCATTTGAGATCTCTGTGATGATTATAGCGTCCAGAAGGCAAATGTGAACAAGTCAGTCATCGCATCAAAAGGACAAATGGTCTCTTTCCCACTAGACTGTGATGATATTTATGTGACCTTAGTCCTAGGGACTTCTTTATTTGAACCATGTGGCCTGGAGAAAAATCATGAATTCTCTTTAATACTAGTTTTTTGGAACCCATTGATGAATTTTTCTGTGTGGCTTATTGAACCGCATCCAATATTGTGATAAGTTTTCTTTTCTTCTTTTTTCCCTTCTGGTTGTGGTTGTTTTACAGGTTCTCAAGTTTCTATAGATTATTTTAGAGCTCCTATTCTCTGCTGAAAGTTGATCAAAGCATGAAATAGAACATATATTATGCTTTTATAGCTAGGTTCTCAAATTTCAATGAAAATTGTTTCCATGAGGTTTTCTGCAGCGAGTGACAGAATTTCTCATTTTATAATATAGTCCTTTGTCAGTCACCACACTGGTTGCCTTCCTGAAGAGCTCAACAAATACTTTCTTGCACTCTGTGTGTATGGCTATATCAGCCCAATGCCATAGCCACCACGTGAAAATGGGATCAGAGGTTTCAACCCCCAGGTGTTTGGAATTCTCTAGTCAACTGAAGCTTGCAGATAATGTACTTGGTTTCTCATTGTCCAGAAGACACACTGAAGACATGCTGAAAAATTAATGCTTTCAAACTATGGAGCTAAAAAAGGCTCTTGAGAGTCCCTTGGACAGCTAGATCAAACCAGTCAATCCGAGAGGAAATCAGTCCTGAATATTCATTGGAAGGACTGATGCTTAAGCTGAAGTGCCAATACTTTAGCCACTTGATGCGAAGAGGCGACCCACTGGAAAAGACCCTGATGCTGGAAAGACTGAGAGCAGGAGAAGAAGTGGATGGCAGAGCATAAGATGGTTGGATGGCAGCAATGGTCAGTGGACATGACTTTGAGAAACCCTGGGAGACAGTGAAGGTCAGAGAAGCCTGTTGTGCTGTCATCCATGGGGTTGCAAAGAGTCAGACACGACTGAGCAACTGAACAACAAAGGAAACACACCCATCATTCTCTTGATATAGATATTAGCTTACTGTTACAGATATCCGATACAGATATCTGATACAGATATTAGTTTGCTTAGCCGTTGTTCAGTCGCTTAGACGTGTCTGACTCTTTGTGATCCCACGGACTGCAGCACTACAGGCTTCCCTTTCTTTCACCATCTTGTGGAGTCCATCGAGTTGGTGATACGCGCTTAGTATTTGTGAATAATCACTGACATCAGTGGTACCTTCAGCCGTTCAGCTGGAGGGGCCATTTCCTAGACAAATAACACACCGAGTCTGCTCTTTCCCTACTTCGAGAGGAATGGGACTTGGGACATCTCCAAATGTAACCCTAACTCTGTCCTTAACACGATGACTCATCCTGTGGGTTATTAAGCAAGACATTTGATTAAAACTTCAGCTGAATTCAATAAATATTTACTGAACCCTATATTTGGCTTTCTGGATAAATGTAATGCCCTCAGGGAGTGTCTAGTCCTGTAAATTGAAGTGGAAGCAAGGCACAGTTACAACCTAATCACAGTCCCAGGAGCACAGACTTTCTTTAGGATTCGAGATGGTAGATGATGAGCATGACAACAATGAAAGCACTGAAAGCTGCATATTGTGACATCACTTTATGCCAGAGAGGATGCTAAGCTCTTTATCTGTTTCTGTATGTTCGTTACTTTAATCCTAAAAAAAAAAAAAAAGGCCCCAAACCAAAACAGTCTCTACATATTACTATTTTCCTATTACATTGGAGGAAAATGAAGCTCAGAGATGAATTAATCAGATGAATGAACCCTGACCACTCACCATAGCTAAAGCCTGGCTATGTGGTCTGTAGCCTCTCCTTTTTCATTCTGGACATTTCCAGTCCCCAAACTGGCAATTATAATGTTGGCATTTTGATGGAGAGAGCTATTTGGGGAAAGACATTGACTAGCTTGATTTTTTATAAAAGGTATGAGATATACATATGAATTAAATGCAAGATGAAAAGAGATGGTAATTAGTGAACTGATACAGTCATAGGATAACAGCAACCACTTAAAAGGGCATATTTTATTAAGCTAATATCTAGATACTTACCATTTTAGATATTCTATGTAAAGTTACCTTTCCAATCCTACAGAAGCCCTATTATCCCCATTTTCCAGTTGAGAAAATAGCCGAGAAATTCTGAAAGGAGGCAACAACCAAGCAAAATTGGAAGTGTGAGTAATAACTAGCCAAATAAAAGGATTAGAATAAGGTGTGCATGTCAGGATAGTTTAAGATATGCTGCAGTAATATGTATCTCCACATTCTTAAGGACTTAAAGCAAACAACACAGATTTATTTCTCCTTTATGCTTGCTGTCCACCTCAGGATATTGTTCTGACTCAGGCACTGAAGCTAGTCCATTCCCCATGCTCTGGAATGTAACTCGCTGCCTTGGCAGAAAGAGGGAAGATGGAAAATCATGCATCTGCTCCTGAAAGCTTGTTTGGATGTGACATGTTACTTGCATGTGACTCACCTTTCATTGGTCAAAGCAAGTCACATGATCATGGTTAACTCCAGGAAGTAGGGAGTGCTATCCTACTATGGACCAGGAGGAGGATATTTAGAAATGGTGGTGAATAGTACTAATAACTGCCATGGGGAGAGAGAGACCAGAAGAATGTTCTAGGCAGAGCCAATAGTCAAGGCTTAATAAAGTTATTTGTGAATGGAAAACTATAAACATTTTGATAATGGAAGCCAGGTTATAAAGATCCTTGTAGCCACTTTTACAAGCGTGGATTTTATTTCTTCATAGAGAAGCTTTGGAGGCTCTAAGAAGAATGATTGTCAGGTTTTGTTTCACACAGGTTATTATGGCTTTGGTGCAGTGGATAAATTTGAAGAAGTCAAAGAGACTCAATTAGAAGATTAAAATTATGAGACTGAACTATGTTGGAGATATAGTTTAATATATCAGAGGAGACAATATTAATAAATATTTATGAGGTATAGTTACTTCCCTGGTGGCTCAGACGGTACAGTGTCTGTCTACAATGTGAGAGACCTGGGTTCGATCCCTGGGTCGGGAAGATCCCCTGGAGAAGGAAACGGCAATCCACTCCAGTACTATTGCCTGGAAAATCCCATGGACAGAGGAGCTTGGTGCAGGCTACAGTCCATGGGGTCGCAAAGAGTTGGACACGACTGAGCGACTTCACTTTCACTTTCATGAGGTATAGTTAAAGGAACTTATTAATGGAATATGGAGGATAGCAAACTCACAGATTTCAGATTTGGTGGATGTTGATTCATTAAATGATATAGGGACAGGATTGAGGGTAGAATGTTCTTTGGATATTAGCCTGCGGATCTGACAAGATTGGAAATGTCTAACAAGTATTTGTAAATGGGAGTCTGAAACCTGAGTCATGGATGGAGATTTAGTTTTGGAAATCACTAGGATACAGAGATAATTAAAATCCTGACAGTCCAAAGAGAAGCTCTATTTTGAGAAAAACAGAGGATCAAGGGTGAAACTCAGAAACTCCAACATTTAGAAAAGAGACAAAGCAGGAGTTCATAAAGAGATTAAGAAAGAATAGCAAAAATAGAGAGGAAAGAGAGAGAAATCCACAAAGTTAGTCAATTCAGAAAGATAAATTCTTTGTGTCCTTGGAGTTTGGAGTAATCACTGCTGTTGACACACTTTACAAAAAACAATACTGAAGTATGATTGACATACAAAAAATTTCACTTTAGTTAATATACACACTTTGATGCATTTGGGCATATGCAGATACCTGCAAAGACATCACTACTATCAAGGTAATAGACATATCCGTTACCTCCAAAAGTCTCCTTGTGTCCCTTTTTATTTAACATTTTTGTAGGTAAAAACACTTGACATGAGATCTACTCTATTAATAAAATTTTAAGTGCACATCTCAGTACCACACTACAGGTACTATATTGTACAAGAGTGCTGTATTGTACTGGTATACATTCCAGTTATACAAGATGAATAAGATCCACTGATACACTTTTCTAGAACATATCAGTTGATTGGTTGGGGAAAAGTAAATTTCACTGGATTGAGGAATGATTGGGTAGGATCAGAAGGAAGACTATGAACGAACCACACTGTCCAAAAGTTTGAAAAGAAAAGGAATAATAAAACTGTATATCGATAAGGTCATAGAGATTAGAGATTTTATAAAGTTGAAGACTCTTGGGCATATGTATAAGCTATGGAGAAAGAGATGGTGATGTTGGGAGTACAGGAGATGGAGATGCAGAATGCATTTTCCTAAATAGTCAGCAATTTTGTTTTGATAAATAAGCACTTTGCTACAGAATGTGAAAGGGACGCTTTACTCTTTCAAGAAAAAAATCAATATATACAAAGTAATAAAATCCTTATGAAAGACAGAATGTTTCAGTGAACTGAGTTGGAGCTTCCAAGGCTGAAGGTTTTAATCATGGCCAGATGATTGATTTACTGTATAATCTGGGCAAGTTGTTTTAATTTCCATTGGCTAAGAGGCATGCAAATTTTAGTTAACTCAAGTTGAACTTATCTCTCTGTCTTGTCTTTCACGTATATAATATAAGGGTAAGCCAACCCCTGAATAACTAGGACAGATAATTAGCTAGGATGTTTGCAATAAAAAATATTTTGCAAAGAAAAAATGCTGCACAAACATTTCTCAAAAACATGTTATCTTACATATAATTTCAAACCACTTTACGGTATATCCTTTTTTGTGCCTAAAAGCCTAGTTTTGGAAAAAAAAAAATCGATACTGGTGGAATTTCAAAGAGTGGAAAAGTATGGGTGTTATTTATAAAAGAGTCAGATAGGGAAACCATAATCAAGAATTCACCTGAATTTATTTTAAACACCACGGGTTAGCAGATCCTACCAGCCATATGAAAACCCTGAAATAACACCTTTGTAACCATCTGGTTCAGACTTGCTTTCTGATATTATCCCTATCAGCAACTTGCCTCTATGAAACAGGGCAGCCCTCTAGCCCTTGCTCAGTTTGCAAGCTGTCTGCTTGTCACATATGCTCCATGCTGCAGTGTAGAAGGAAAGTATTTTTTGCTGCTTCTCCATACTTTAGTTTGCTTTCTAATTTAACAGCCATTGAGCCTTGTTCATCCCTGCCTGGCTGCTAGCCTGGCAAGCTTCCTCTCAAAGCTGTGGGGATACAGCCTTTCATCTGCTTGCAGCTCTAGCCTTAATTTGAAACAAGAAATTTAAAATTGTAGTTCTCATTCACGTGACATGTATTTTCATTTGATTGCTGGTGGTGACTTTGAGCACTGGGCTGAGACAAAATCCCAATCCACTCCAACCCAATAGGGAAAAATATGGGGATGAAAAACTGATGTCGAGGAATTTCCTGGTGGTCCAGTGGTGAGGACTCTGTGCTTTCACTGTTGAGGGCCCGGGTTGAATCTCTGGTTGGGAACTAAGATCCCACAAGCTGTGTGGTGTGGCCAAAAATAGGAGAAAAAATAATTGATGTCTACTGCGGGTATTGAAAAAGGAGGGGCAGCATTCTACCAGGTTTTTACCATCCCCAATGTTGGCCCACACTTAGGGCATCTATAACCAAAAGCTCTATTTCTAATTAGGAATTCTAGCCCTAATTATCAAGGGCTTTTCTGTCTTGTTTCATGTTCTGGGAACTTTATCCTATGTTGTGCCCTATATCAGAGTCAATCTTAGTAACTGTAGTGACTTGGCTGGGTCTTAAACTATGAAAAAAAAAAAGGATTTACATGAAATCCTTTTACATGAAATAAAAAGGATTAAAAAGCGAAGGTTCTTGTCCATATGCGAGAGTTGTTTCAGTTTGTTTTCTTCTCTGGTTTATTGGTTGTGGTTACTTTTCAATTTCAAAGCCTATGGTGGGTTTTTATGTGGCTGACTACCTGTAAAATCATTACTGTAAGCTGGTTGGGTAGAGAGAAAAGGAGGATTTATGAAAGCCACAGCTTTATCTCTACCAAATGGAAAATAATCTCTATGTTTGAAACAGGATATTCATTATGAAATAAAATACTTTGAAAACTAATTAAACTTAAAAGCTTTTGCATAGGAAAGGAAATCATTGACAAAACAAAAAGACAACCTACTGAATGGGATAAAATATTTGCAAATGATATGATCGATCAGGGATTAATATCCAATATATATAAACAGCTTATACAACTCAACATCAAAACCCAAAAAACCTGATTAGGAAATGGGCAGAACTGAATAGACGTTTTTCTAAGGATGAAATGCAGACAGTCAACAGGCACATGAAAAGATGCTCAATATTGCTAATCATCAGGGAATGTCTGCCAATTTTCTCTTCATTGTAAAGGTATGCTTTTTCCTAACTCATTAATAAGTAATCTCTGGGATAGCATTTTGGTATCATGTAATTATATATTCCCCAACACATTTTCACCCAGTAGTTTTAGCATGCATTTGATGATCCTTGTCTGAGTCACACTGGAGACTGAAAACTAAAATTTCTTAATTTTATTATTCCAGCTCTACTCGCATGCATATATGTGTGTGCTCAATCATGTCCGACTCTTTGTGACCCCATGGACTGTAGCCTGCCAGGCTCCTCTGTCCAGGGAATTTTCCAGGCAAGAATACTAAAACGAGTTGACATTTCCTACTCCAGGGAATCTTCCCAACCCAGGAATCAAACCTATGTATCTTGCATCTCCTGAACGGGCAGGCAGATTCTTCACCTCTCGCCATTGGCTAACATTCTTCTGTGAAGAGTGAAGATAAGACACCCTTCTTTAGGATTTCTGTGGTCTCATGGACTTTTGAAAATTGAATTGATTTCTCCCCAACTTTTTAAATTCCCAGGTTGTCCCATGTTAGGCCTTTCATGCTTGCAGCTTTTGCTTTAGACCTGCACTTACATTCTCTGCACATTTTCTTTGCTTTGTGACATTCTATGTTCCAGGTTCACCTTGTACATTCTCCATCTGATCTAGAATTACCCATTTCCCTAGGGAACATTCCTTCTTTTTAGTGGTGAACAGTACTTTGAAACCAAGGTCAAAGTATGTTTGACCTAGTATGTCACTAGTACGTTTATTTCTTCTGGGTGACTTTGCTTCTGGGCCTCTTCAATGGACAGAGCTAGGAATGTACATATTTTTAAAAGCATGAGTTCATGCTGGCAACTCTACTGCAAATCCAGACCTCAGGGCCCCTGAACTTCTCCATTCCATGTTTATATGTTGCTTTTCCTACAGTGAGAAGCTTGATTCCTAATACCATCAATATATTTACTCATTTGCTTTATCCTACAATATACACTCAAAATAATAATTTTAAGAAAAATCAACCAAATCTGCCAAGTCATGTTCATGATATTTTTGTTGTTCTTTTTACCCTGAGAAAGTATCTCATAAAAGGTATGCTGTTGTTGTTGTTCAGTTGCTAAGTTGTCTCCGACGTTTTTGTGAAGCCACAGACCATAGTCTTCCTCGCTCCTCTATCGATGGGATTTTCCAGGCAAGAATACTGAAAAAGTGAGTTGCCATTTCCTTCTCTCGGGGATCTTCCCAACCCAGAGATCAAACCAGGGTCTCTTGCAGTGGCAGGCAGATATGTTACCACTGAGCCACCCACCTGGGAAACCCCACAAAGGATATACAGTCAGAGAAATATGTCCAAGAGTGATTTCAAGTCTTTTTAAAAATGTGTTTTATCACTGTAGTATAAAATTGTCTGTTCCTGATGGAATTAAATTTGTTTTTTTTCATCCTGTTGATATAATTTTATATTTGAATATGTGAATAATTACATGGCTCAAACATTCCCCAAGCTATAAAAAAGTTGTTCTCAAAAAAGTCATCTCACATACTTTCCAATTCCTCTCACCACTCCATTCCTCCTGCTCTGACTTCACATAAGGAATCATTTATATTAGTTTCTAGTTCAATATTCCTGTTTTTCATCAATGGTTTGCCATTTCCTACATGTTCAGTTCAGTTCAGTTGCTCAGTCATGTCCGAGTCTTTGTGACCCCATAAATCGCAGCACACCAGGCCTCCCTCTCCATCACCAACTCCCGGAGTTCACTCAGATTCACGTTCATCTAGTCAGTGATGCCAGCCATCTCATCCTCTGTCGTCCCCTTCTCCTCCTGCCCCCAATCCCTCCCAGCTTCAGAGTCTTTTCCAATAAGTCAATTCTTCACATGAGGTGGCCAAAGTACTGGAGTTTCAGCTTTAGCGTCATTCGTTCCAAAGAAATCCCAGGGCTGATCTCCTTCAGAATAGACTGGTTGGATCTCCTTGCAGTCCAAGGGACTCTCAAGACTCTTCTCCAACACCACAGTTCAAAAGCATCAATTCTTTGGGGCTCAGCTTTCTTCACAGCCCAACTCTCACATCCATACATGACCACAGGAAAAACTATAGCCTTGACTAGATGGACCTTACTCAGCATCTCTGCTTTTGAATATGCTGTCTAGGTTGGTCATAACTTTTCTTCCAAGGATAAGTGTCTTTTAATTTTATGGCTGCAGTCACCATCTGCAGTGATTTTGGAGCCCCCCCCCCCCAAATAAAGTCTGACACTGTTTCCACTGTTTCCCCATCTATTTCCCATGAAGTGATGGGACCAGATGCCATGATCTTCGTTTTCTGAATGTTGAGCTTTAAGCCAACTTTTTCACTCTCATCTTTCAATTTCATCAAGAGGCTTTTGAGTTCCTCTTCACTTTCTGCCATAAGGGTGGTGTCATCTGCATATCTGAGGTTATTGATATTTCTCCCGGCAATCTTGATTCCAGCTTGTGTTTCTTCCAGTCCAGCGTTTCTCATGATGTACTCTGCATAGAAGTTAAATAAGCAGGGTGACAATATACAGCCTTGATGTACTCCTTTTCCTATTTGGAACCAGAGTCTGTTGTTCCATGTCCAGTTCTAACTGTTGCTTCTTGACCTGCATACACGTTTCTCAAGAGGCAGGTCAGGCTGTCTGGTATTCCCATCTCTTTCAGAATTTTCCACAGTTTATTGTGATCCACACAGTCAAAGGCTTTGGCATAGTCAATAGAGCAGAAATAGATGTTTTTCTGGAACTCTCTTGCTTTTTCCATGATCCAGAAGATTTGGCAATTTGATCTCTGGTTCCTCTGCCTTTTCTAAATCCAGCGTGAACATCTGGAAGTTCACGGTTCACGTATTGCTGAAGCCTGGCTTGGAGAATTTTGAGCATTACTTTACTAGCATGTGAGATGAGTGCAATTGTGCAGTAGTTTGAGCATTCTTTGGCATTGCCTTTCTTTGGAACTGGAATGAAAACTGACCTTTTCCAGTCCTGTGGCCACTGCTGAGTTTTCCAAATTTGCTGGCATATTGAGTGCAACACTTTCACAGCATCATCTTTCTGGGTTTGAAATAGCTCAACTGGAATTCCATCACCTCCACTAGCTTTGTTCGTAGTGATGCTTTCTAAGGCCCACTTGACTTCACATTCCAGGATGTCTGGCTCTAGATGAGTAATCACACCATCGTGATTATCTGGGTCGTGAAGATGTTTTTGTGCAGTTCTTCCGTGTATTCCTGCCACCTCTTCTTAATATCTTCTGCTTCTGTTAGGTCCATACCATTTCTGTCCTTTATCGATCCCATCTTTGCATGAAATGTTCCCTTGGTATCTCTAATTTTCTTGAAGACATCTCTAGTCTTTCCCATTCTATTCTTTTCCTCTATTTCTTTGCATTGATCACTAAAGAAGGCTTTCTTATCTCTTCTTGCTATTCTTTGGAACTCTGCATTTAGATGCTTATATCTTTCCTTTTCTCCTTTTCTTTTCGCTTCTCTTCTTTTCACAGCTATTTGTAAGGCCTCCCCAGACAGCCATTTTGCTTTTTTGCATTTCTTTTCCATGGAGATGGTCTTGATCCCTGTCTCCTGTACAATGTCATGAACCTCATTCCATAGTTCATCAGGCACTCTGTCTATCAGATCTAGGCCCTTAAATCTATTTCTCACTTCCACTGTATAATCATAAGGGATTTGATTTAGGTCATACCTGAATGGTCTAGTGGTTTTCCCTACTTTCTTCAATTTAAGTCTGAATTTGGCATTAAAGAGTTCATGATCTGAGCCACAGTCAGCTCCTGGTCTTGTTTTTGTTGACTGTATAGAGCTTCTCCATCTTTGGCTGCAAAGAATATAATCAATCTGATTTCGGTGTTGACCATCTGGTGATGTCCATGTGTAGAATCTTCTCTTGTGTTGTTGGAAGAGGGTGTTTGCTATGACCAGTGCATTTTCTTGGCAAAACTATATTAGTCTTTGTCCTGCTTCATTCCGCATTCCAAGGCCAAATTTGCCTGTTACTCCAGGTGTTTCTTTTTTTTTTTTTTTTAATTTTAAAATCTTTAATTCTTACATGTGTTCCCAAACATGAACCCCCCTCCCACCTCCCTCCCCATAACATCTCTGTGGGTCATCCCCATGCACCAGCCCCAAGCATGCTGTATCCTGCGTCAGACATAGACTAGCGATTCAATTCTTACATGATAGTATACATGATAGAATGCCATTCTCCCATATCATCCCACCCTCTCCCTCTCCCTCTGAGTCCAAAAGTCCGTTATAGACAGCTGCGTCTTTTTCCTGTCTTGCATACAGGGTCGTCATTGCCATCTTTCTAAATTCCGTATATATGTGTTAGTATACTGTATTGGTGTTTTTCTTTCTGGCTTACTTCACTCTGTATAATCGGCTCCAGTTTCGTCCATCTCATCAGAACTGATTCAAATGAATTCTTTTTAACGGCTGAGTAATACTCCATTGTGTATATGTACCACAGCTTTCTTATCCATTCATCTGCTGATGGACATCTAGGTTGTTTCCATGTCCTGGCTATTATAAACAGTGCTGCGATGAACATTGGGGTACATGTGTCTCTTTCAATTCTGGTTTCCTCGGTGTGTATGCCCAGCAGTGGGATTGCTGGGTCATAAGGGAGTTCTATTTGCAATTTTTTAAGGAATCTCCACACTGTTCTCCATAGTGGCTGTACTAGTTTGCATTCCCACCAACAGTGTAGGAGGGTTCCCTTTTCTCCACACCCTCTCCAGCATTTATTGCTTGCAGATTTTTGGATCGCAGCCATTCTGACTGGTGTGAAGTGGTACCTCATTGTGGTTTTGATTTGCATTTCTCTGATAATGAGTGATGTTGAGCATCTTTTCATGTGTTTGTTAGCCATCCGTATGTCTTCTTTGGAGATGTGTCTATTTAGTTCTTTGGCCCATTTTTTGATTGGGTCATTTATTTTTCTGGAATTGAGCTGCATAAGTTGCTTGTATATTTTTGAGATTAGTTGTTTGTCAGTTGCTTCATTTGCTATTATTTTCTCCCATTCAGAAGGCTGTCTTTTCACCTTGCTGATATTTTCCTTTGTTGTGCAGAAGCTTTTGATTTTAATTAGATCCCATTTGTTTATTTTTGCTTTTATTTCCAGAATTCTCCAGGTGTTTCTTGACTTTCTACTTTTGCATTCCAGTCCCCTATAATGAGAAGGACATCTTTTTTAGGTGTTAGTTCTAAAAGTCTTGTAGGTCTTCATAGAACCGTTCAACTTCAGCTTCTTCAGCATTACTGGTTGGGGCATAGATTTGGATTACCGTGATATTGAATGGTTTGCCTTGGAGACGAACAGAGATCATTCTGTCGTTTTTGAGACTGCGTCCAAGTACTGCATTTCGGACTCTTTTGTTGACCATGATGGCTACTCCATTTCTTCTGAGGGATTCCTGCCCACAGTAGTAGATATAATGGTCATCTGAGTTAAATTCACCCATTTCAGTCCATTTTAGTTCGCTGATTCCTAGAATGTCGACGTTCACTCTTGCCATCTCTTGTTTGACCACTTCCAATTTGCCTTGATTCATGGACCTGACATTCCAGGTTCTTATGCAATATTGCTCTTTACAGCATTGGACCTTGCTTCTGTCACCAGTTACATCCACAGCTGTGTATTGTTTGCTTGGGTGCAGGAGGGCCTAGAGGAGCCACCCACGTTGAAGGTCAGGAAGGGTGGTGGTGAGGAGATACCCCTCGTCCAAGGTAAGGAGCAGCGGCTGTGCCTTGCTGGAGCAGCCGTGAAGAGATACCCCACACCCAAGGTAAGAGAAACCCAAGTAAGATGGTAGGTGTTGCAAGAGGGCATCAGAGGGCAGACACACTGAAACCATACTTACAGAAAACTAGTCAATCCTATCACACTAGGACCACAACCTTGTCTAACTCAATGAAACTAAGCCATGCCTGCGGGGCAACCCAGGGCGGGCAGGTCATGGTGGAGAGGTCTGACAGAATGTGGTCCACTGGAGAAGGGAATGGCAAGCCACTTCAGTATTCTTGCCTTGAGAACCCCAAGAACAGTATGAAAAGGCAAAATGATAGGATACTGAAAGAGGAACTCCCCAGGTCAATAAGTGCCCAATATGCTACTGGAGATCAGTGGAGAAATAACTCTAGAAAGAATGAAGGGATGTTTGTATAGGTATAGATATATAAAAATGGTAGCAGACTCTTGCATTTTGCTTTTATCCCTCCATATTCATTCTCAGAGATGATCCTCCTTCTTTTCTATAATTCTGCTGTAGGAGAGTATTCTCTTGTGTGGATATTGCAGGGCTTCTTCAGCCAGCCTCCAATGGATAGACCTGGGTGGTTTCCTATATTTTGTCCTAACAAATAATGGCACAGTGAATAACCTTGTACATATGATATTTTTGTATCTGTAGCAGTTTATCCCTTGAGGTAAGTTCTTAAAAGTGGAACTTCTGGGTCTAAAGGCGCTTTGATAAATACTGCCAAACTCTGCTCCTTCGTGGTTGTATGAGTTTTTGCATTCCTACCAACAATGTTTGAGAGTCTTTCCACAGTGTGGCCAACAGAGCGCATTATCAAACTTTGAACTTTAGGAATAGATTTTTAAGAAAGTTTTTCCAGGAAATTCTTTTTTTTTTTTTTTAATTTATTTCATATTGGGGTATAGCTGATTAACAATGCTGTGATAGTTTCAGGTGGACAGCAAAGCAATTCAGGCATGTATATACATGTACCCATTCTCACTCAAGCTCTCTTTGCATCCAGGCTGCCACATAACATGGAGCCGAGTTCCCAGAAGTTTTCGAGGTAATTCTGATGTGCAGTCGGATTGGGAACCATTGGACTAGACTGTCAGCAGCTCTCTGAGACTGCAATGTAATTTTTCTCGGTTTGATATTTGGTGTTAAGAATTAAACACTGTGTGATACCTAAATAAAAAATACACCCCATGCTCACTTTAAAAAGGATCTTTCCTGTTGGGAGTAACATATGTGCAATACTATATATAAATTAGATAAAAACAAAAAGCAAGTACCTACTGTGTAGCACAAGGAGCTATACTTGATGTTTTGTAATAATCATATTTGGGAAAATGATGTGAAAAAGTATATGTATACTTTTTTACTTTGCTGTACACCTGAAGCAATGCAACACTGTAAATCAACTATACTTCAATAAAAATCCAAGCAAAAAAAAAATAGATAAATAAAAATAAAAAGGTTTCTTTTGCCTGTTTGACATCATTTGAGATCCTTACTGATGTGATAATGTCCACTCTGGACTGAGGCCTATTTAGGTATCAGCAGGGAGCACTTCCAGGGGACCCAGCATCTAAGTTGAGTTCAAGTTACTATGCATTCAAACAACAGTGTCAAAATGAAGTGACAGAGTCGAGGTACAATATTTCAAAGGTTCTAAGATGAGATGGCTGGATGGCATCACCGACTCGATGGACCTGAGTTTGAGTGAACCCCGGGAGTTGGTGATGGACAGGGAGGCGTGGTGTGCTGCAATTCATGGGGTCACAAAGAGTCAGACATGACTGAGCGACTGAACTGAACTGAAGACATTCTTTAAAATAATAATAATAAAAAATCTCCTTAATCAGTTTGTATCTTACTAGTTGATAATATATCATGATTAAATTGGCAGCTTTTTCTCTCTCTTGAAGAACAGTTTCTACTATCTTTAATATGGAATTTTAGAAGTAAGAGGGTAATTAATTGAAAAGAATCAAAGTGGCATTCTAGGCAAATTATATGCATCTTGGACACATACATAATCGGAGTAGAGGAGAATGTGGTCAATCTCTGATGGCTCTGTCCTAAACCCTATAACCTGGGGTGACGATAGGCAGTCTTGGTTTCCGCATTCCTTTGCCTCAGTGGTCCAGCCTTCCATGTTCTGCCCTGGATTCTCGATTGCCTCTCATGACTGGTTATGGGGCCTCACGGGCTGCCTCCCTTTGCTGCAGCATCTTGTTGCTTATAAGAAACAGAGTTCACTGTCTTGACTTCTAAAATTGTTCTCTGCCACAGCCACTCCTGCAGTACTTTTTCCCAGCCAGATGCTGTGCTCTTCACCTATGTGCAGAGCCACCTGCATCCCAAGGCCAGCAATGGATTTCCTAACCAGGAAGGAAGCCCAGCCTTACCTTCAAGGTCAACAGCCCCCCTGGCCACATCTCCTTCGTGGAGCTGACCATATGTGCCTGTCTACTTTTCTGCATGGTCTCCATACAGTGACCACATGGTCCCCATGGCTGGCCTCACAGTGGACACTCATTCTGGTCCAGTGCCCAGGTCTGCTCTACCATCACCAACAGTCTACAGCCATAGGAAGTCTCCTGGCCTGCTGGGTCAAAATTTTCGGACAAGCCAGTTATGCTCATTCTGTAGTTTCACAAAGAATTTCTTGACACATTTCAACTACAAAGACTTCATCCTAACAATAATCAGATTGCCCTTTAATTCCACTTTTAAATGTCCCTTATAATATCTGTCCAACAGCGATGACAGCCAAGCAGATGAAATCAAGCCTCTCAGAATTTAGAATCTATGATTTTTTTTTTATGTATGGCAGATTGTTGACGTATACTTTGTAATAGTTGCTTTTGGTTTTGTCTTTACTACTGCTATCTGAGGGTAACATCACAGCAGTAGCCCAAAATATTTTGGAATCTGATTAGTGTGAGCTGTTAGGGAAAAAGTGCTTATGACGGTATCTAGAAAAACAACAAGTGGGAATTGGCTGTGTGACACAGGGAGCTCAACCCAGTGCTCTGTGACAACCTGGGGGGTGAATGGGGAAGGACATGGGAGGGGGTTCTGGAGGGAGGGGACACATGTATATCTGTGGCTGATTCATGTTGATGTATGGCAGAAACCAACACAATGCTGTAATTATCTTCCAATTTAAAAAATGTTAATTGAAAATTTTATTTGAATTTAAATTTGTCAACCCCACTCACATTTCACAAAGATTTTCAATTCAATGTCTATCTTGAATGCAAACTAACTGTTCTCTCAATTTACTCAGCTCTATTTTATAAGATTAAATCTAGTGTTTTTGGTGATAAAAATATTCTTTTGTATGTGAAATCCTTTACATTCCTGGCTGTCTTTCAGATGGTCACTGGGAATAAAAACATGGAGGAGAGGCTGAGAAAATATTTCAGGCAGAGGGAAGCCATGTAGGAGGGACGCAGACAGAAAAAAAGAACTGTGTAAAGAAGATACTGGAAAGTAAACTGTCAGGCATGCAAGCGAAAAGCAGGAAACTGGAGAGACTGGTTAAAACTTGCTTCTTAAAGTTCCTGAACACAAGTCTGTGAAGCCAGGGCCTTACTAATGTCTGTGGAAGCTTTATTATGTGCTGGTCCCTCCGCAGTCAAGACAGTAGCTGTCAGTTCCGAAAGGTTGGTATGGAAGCGACTTTTAAAGAGATCAAGATCACATATAGGGAGGCTGGTAGAAAGACTGCTGTAAATATTCAGATGAACTCGAACTCTGATCATTATGGACATCAAGGCTGCCACATTTCAATCTGCTTTTGGACTCCAGCCTCTGATATGTTCAGTTCAGTCACTCAGTCGTGTCCAACTCTTTGCAACCCCATGGACTGCAGCACACCAGGCCTCCCTGTCCATCACCAACTCCCAGAGTTTACTCAAATTCATGTTCATTGAGTCGGTGATGACATCCAACCATCTTATCCTTTGTCTTCCCCTTCTCCTCCCACCTTCAATCTTTCCCAGCATCAGGGTCTTTTCCAATGAGTCAGTTCTTCTCATGAGGTGGCCAAAGTATTGGAGCTTCAGCTTCAGCATCAGTTCTTCCAATGAATATTCAGGATTGATCTCCCTTAGGATGGAGTGGTTGGATCTCCTTGCAGTCCAAGGGACTCTCAAGCATCTTCTCCAATACCACAGTTCAAAAGCATCAATTCTTTGGTGCTCAGCTTTTTTTATAGTCCAACTCTCACATCCATACATGACTACTGGAGATAGTCATGACTATCTGGACTTTGACTAGATGGACCTTAGTTGTCAAAGTAATGTCTCTGGTTTTTAATGTTCTGTCTAGGTTGGTAAATTTTCTTCCAAGTAGTAAGCATCTTTTAATTTGTTAAAACTAACAAATATGTTAAAACTGATATGTTAACACTAACCAAATTCTTAAGTTGCTAAACTTCATCTTGTGTATTTGATTTCCTCTTATAGAAATGTCTATAAGACATTTACTCTTATAGAAATGTCTCTGATAAGTTAAGTTATACCTTCACACTTGTGTGTAAGCAAGTAAGTGTAAAGATACAAATAACCAAGAGAAAATTCAACTGTGGGCTTGGAAAGGATACATTGGGTAGGTATTCACCCAGAGAAGGCAATGTATACAAATGTAAATACAACTGTTATAATAGATGATAAAAGGTATTACCATAGCAATTATGCCAAAGACAATATCAGAAAGAAAAGAGAACTTAGGGTATATAAAAGAATTGTGCTGCCACTTTTTACTTCTAAATGGAAACCAACAAAGGCACACATACAGACATGACTGAAAATCAGTCTGGTTTGAACTGAAGATGAATTGATATTTTTCCTAGCCCCATAGTTAGGCTAATGAAGAAACTAAAAAAACCTAAGTTGTTCACACCTGAGAGGGCAAGAAGAACTAGAATAAGTCCCTATTTGTAAGCAACAGGAAACTCTAACTTAAAAATGAAAGGAAATTTATTGACTAATGTGATTGAAAAACACAGAGACAAGGCAGATTTCAGACATAATCTGACTTTAACACACGGTATTGTTGTGAATGATTTTCTCCATTTACTCCCTCTGGGCATCTGGCTTATTTTTAGGGCTGGCCTCCCTTACAATAAATGCTAAAACCTCCCGGGACTACACGCTTCCTCATGTATTTCTGAAACAGGGGCAAGAACTTCTTCGGCAGTCATAGACTGAACATCCTGAGCTTTAATCTACCAGCTGTCATCACCATGTGACTGCCCCTGAACCACTGGCTATGACCAGTGGATAGTCACATGCTGAATAACTTGGGCTGTGTTCTGTATCCATTACTGAACCAATAACTTTGACAAGAAAATTCTGTTATTTCAATTGACTCAGATCAATCAGAGTCCACTCCGGGTAGACTTTGTCAGGTTACTCAGCCAAGGGGGTCCGTGGCGACTAGAATCTGGCCCACAATCTGCTTTCCAAGCTGTGCATCCTCACTTTGGGTTGTATTTTCTGGAAGAAGGACAGTCTTTTTGTAATTCACATAGAAGCATAATCCTACCTGTAGGAATAGGTCTATGCAGGACCTATTTAAAATGTAAATAGGAAATTTACATTTTTCCATGTCACACAGAGGTGCCTATGTAAGATTACCAGTGAATATGACCCTGGATTTGAGAGATCAACCCCAACTTGTTTTTTTTCTTGTCTATTTGGTACTTCAGATTCAGGCTCCACCCTGCTATTTTTCTAAGAATCTGACCTGCATCAATGGGTTCCCTATCCTCTGATCCCAGTTGTCAGGCTCAAGCACAAGTTTGCTGTGGGCTGGCTGCATCCCTTTGCCATAGGACAAGCTCTTGCCAATAGTTTTCCCCACATGTGTTTCTGTCTCTGCCCTTTGTCTTTAGGTTCTGTGAACTGCTTTCTCCCCTTGCCTCTTTAGGCCCCAAATGACACAATTCCTTCTCCTGACTCTGCTGTTCCTAGGTCAGCTTCAAAAATATTCACAACCTAAAAGTTGAGAGTTATGTTTTATTTGGTGAAAATTTTTAGGATGTAAGCCTGGGAGCCAGCATCTCAAGTATTCCTGAGAGAACCGCTCCAAGGAGGTGAGGGGAGGAGCCAGGTTAAATAGAAGTTTTGCAAGAAAAGGCAGGTAGTCTGAATATCAAATGGTGCTTGTTAATTAAAGGAAACCAGGTATCCCAAGTTAAGGAATTTAGCGCTTTCTACGTAGGGGAAGATGCAAGGGTCTGGGCCCACCGGAATCATTCCTTTCATGTACATCCCAGCAATGGGGTCAGTATGCATTTTCACATCGTAAGCTTCCTTTCCTCAGGACTCACCCTAGGCAGGGGCTGCAGTCTGATGGGTCCCAGATTGAAGGTATTCTTCTCCTTCTTGAGTGCCCGTAGGGCTCAGGGGCTCACATTGGAGGACTGTAATCACTGATGACTGACATGCTTGTTTACTGATGTGGCAGAAAATATTCCATTTCTCACTAGCTTCCAGGTGTCTTTCTCCTTGCTTTGCCCTCAGCTTTGTAGACAGTATCTCTACTAATCTCTCCTCAAAAGACCCTGTGTGATATGCTTCCTCATGCAGGAGTACCTTGCTGAGTGATGGAAAGTAGCCACAGTGCCTCCAATGCCCCATCGTCACCTTGGTCACCTTCTGGTTCTCTTGAAAGCCAGACTCAGTTGGTCCAGGTAAAAATTCAGGTACAAAGGGAAATTTTCATTTTGTAATGATCTGTAGGGCTTTTCTGGTAGTTCAGTGGTAAAGAATCTGCCAGCCAGTGCAGGAGATCAGGGGCTCAATCCCTGGGTCAGGAAGATCCCCTGGAGAAGGAAATGGCAACCTACTCCCAGCAATCTGCCTGGGAAGCCCCGCGGTCAGAGGAGCCTGGTGGGCTACAGTCCATGGGGTCACAGAAGAGTGGGACATGACTTAGTGGCTAAAAAACAACAACAAACAACAACAACAATGACCTCTACTTAAAATGCCAAAGGTCTAAGCTTGAGAAAACTAGAGAAAAACAGTTCTACATCAGGATATTTTACTCTAAACTTGGAGATATAAGCATCTTCTAAATTAGACAGATTAGAATGCTGAAATGTTCCAGATCACTTCTGGAGAAAAGCCACAAACAATATTTTATCAGGCCAAAAGAAGAAAGGAGGAAATGAAAGAGCTCGTCCAACACTCTACCTTTATCTTAGATCATTTCTGTAGATGATGGCTCTGTTCCTCAGGATTGGATACACCTAAATGGGGGAGTTTTTAGCTGAGAAAAACAGAATGCCTCAACTAAGAAAAAGAATACATTGTGAGTTTGTCTTCAAGTCTGTCTGTGATGCACAACTTTCTTAAGCCAACATTTTAACCTGGTGAACAAACAGTTCAGTGCTGCCCTTAACAGAGAACCATAAATTAAAGATAAGCAATGGTTCAGATTTTCCACGGCCTTGACTTAGAAGTAAGTCCGGAATCCCAACCAAATCTGCATTTGGTTAAGCAATTGGGCACAGTTTTCTACTTTGAAGCATTAAACTATAAGACATTCTTATTTCATTCACTCTTATTGTCCCTAGAGTAGATATAACTAGGTAAGTCACTTCCTTCTCTTTAAAGGAAAAGAGGAAATGAACTAATAAACAAAAAAACTCGGCAAATAAATAAGAACAAAGAGAAAATATGCAAGACAAAATTTGGTGAAGCTGGGAAATTGCGTATATGGCAGACTCTTTGCGACCTCGTGTACTGTAGCCCACCAGGCTCCTCCACCCATGGGATTCTCCAGGCAATAATACTGGAGTGGGTTGCCATTTCCTTCTCCAGGGGATCTTCCCAACCCAGGGATCGAACCCAGGTCTCCTGCATTGCAGGCAGACGCTTTAACCTCTGAACCACCAGGGAAGCCCATCATTAGTACATCAGAAGGACTCAAATACTCAAAAGGTAATCTGGAGGCACCTCTCATCAGAGAAAAAAAATTGAAGTTCCTCTGACAAATCCAAATAATCAAGGGTGGTGTTAAACTCCTTAAATCAGGTTTTTCCTTGATTAAAAAATTCCTTTGCTGTTTTGCTGTCATACTTATTAAATGGGTCAACAAGACTGGTGCTTTCTTAGTTGGAAGTGTAAGTTGATACGAGGGGTGGGGAGAGGAAGGACAGAAATTTATTAATAGTAAGTTAAAAAAAACACCACTACAACATAAAAACCTTATTCAAGTCAAAAGGAAAGGAAATGCAGGCCTGGTGGAGAAAGATTGTTCTTCCTTCTCTACCAGCCAAGATCAAATCCCATTATAAAAACACCAGGAACCCAAGAAAAAGGTTTCTCTGCTGAATTATGTGAGGTTACCTGAAATCAGGGTGATTAGGACACTTCTCTGATCCTTTCAACTCTTACGATTTATTCATTCAGTGCCACTTCTTGTACAACTATCAGGGGCAACGGTGCTTCCGAACAGGGGAAATGTAAAAGAATAATATGTAGTTTATACTTTAAAAGAGCTCACATTCTAGAAAGTATACATATACTTCTTAGATAAATAAAGCTTCATTTTCTATCACCCATCCAATACTCCGAAACTCAAGGTCTCCTCTCACCACACTTCACTCCGCTGGGTAGCAAGGAAAAAGATGTTTTCTCTGCCTGCTCTAGTTTCAACAGTCTATTTTGACTTCAGATCTCTTTTTGAGATTAAATATTCCCATGAATTCTAAATTTAAATCCTTATCATGTCAGCCTTTCCCTTCTTCCTATAGTGCTGTTGGTTGTTATGATTCCCCTTGGCGTTGAAAGTCACATGCATGTTGGTTTTTGCTGATTTCTGCGGTAGGGTGGCTGGTCCAACTCCCTTGGGTTCATCCAGCTCAGGTGTGCTTTATGGGATCATGTTTCTGAGCAGGAGGTTGAAATATGCTCTTAAAGTCAGCAATGAGAGAATGCCTGGATCTGCTCATGACTGGACACACACTTTCTGGTCTACATATGTGGTTTATGGAACTTGTAGAGGCTAGCATGGTGCCTGATCAGAGTGATATTGGCTAAATTTTTCTATCTTAGTATTATGAATCAATTTTTCTGTAGTCTTTTTAATGAGAAGTCATATATTTTTTAAAAAGCCTATGTACTACATGGAAATTCCCTGGTGATCTAGTGGTTAGGACTCCATGCTTTCACTGCTGAGGATGAAGGTTCAGTCTTTGGTTAGGGAACTAAGATCTCATAAGACACCTGGCACAGCCCCCCAAAATAGATTGCACTACCTTTCATATAAAGTTCTCAATTAAAAAAAAAAGCCTAGAAACTGCATAGTCAGGGTTGAGTACATGTTGGGTTCTACTCTGCCTTCCATTCTTTATAGTAACTAACTGCTAAACAACTAACAGTTTTCTACTTTGTAAATGGAAAAAAAAAAATCCACAAAATGTTTTCTCATTTCAAGCTAGCCGAGTCCTAACACACAGGGTTCCTATCACACATGAGATGTGGACATTATTTTGGTAGTCATGTCAGTACCAGCAGAAAGGTGGTAAAAAGGCCTCTAAGGATTAATAACATCTTATAGGAATTCAAACTCTCAGTTTGTTAAAACATAAGGTGCTTAGCTATTTTCAGCATTATATTTCATATGCGTTTGCATTTTAATTTTGTATTTATTCTTTAAACATCAATAGAGAACATTACAAGGAAATTTTACTTATGATTGTTTCAGACAAAATTCAGTTGTTTTTCCCCCCTAGTTTCGCTATTATTTGTAACTATATAATCATATGGGTTTCCCTGATGGCTCAGAGGTTAAAGCGTCTGCCTGCAATGCAGGAGACCTGGGTTCGATCCCTGGATTGGGAAGATCCCCTGGAGAAGGAAATGGCAACCCACTCCAGTATTCTTGCCAGGAGAATCCCATGGACTGAGGAGCCTGGTGGGCTACAATCCACAGGGTCGAAAAGAGTCAGACACGACTGAGCGACTTCACTCACTCACTCATATAATCATATAAAATGTTTATAAATATGTGTTTGCACAAAGTTGTAGTATTAAGATATATACAATTTCAAGGCATTTTTTCTCTTAATATTAAACATTATTTTCCATATTGCTACCTGTTATATGTATGATTTTTCTAATAACAATATCCCATCATTTAGAAGTTCCTCCATGACATATTTAAGTTATTTCTTAGTTTTTCATGATTATACGTAATATTACAGTGGGCACTTTTAGGAACATGACAGAGATCATTCCTCTTCTTGAGTAATATCTTAGTAATTTGCTTCCCAGGAAGAACTGCCTGAGTTACAGAGAATGAAACTGGATGATTTTGATCTATACTCCTGGGCTGTCCTCCAAAAGGGTTGTGTCTGCAACAATCCATGCAGGACCCTGCTTTCTCCTGGCAGCCCCTGCTTGCCCTCGTTCATGTTTCATGGATTAGTCTTTTTGTGGCATGATTGGCTTTTTCTCTTATCGGGAGTCTTTCATTTCATTTTAAGTCAGATTTGAAATCTGTTTCTTCTATAGTTAGAAGAATTCTTTTTTCTTTTTCCTTTTACTTTGAGCATCTCATTTTCAAATATAGCAAAGAGGATGAAAGTACCTTTCACAGAAAGCAAAAGGTTTTTTTTATTTATTTGTTTATTTTGTTTATTTATCTGGAAGGTTCCCCAAGTGGCTCAGCAGTAAATAATTTGCCTGTCAAGCAGGAGGCATGGGTTCGATCCCTGGGTCAGGAAGATCCCCTGGAGAAGGAAATGGCAACCCACCCCAGTATTCTTGCCTGGGGAAACCCATGGACAGAGGAGCCTTACGGGCTACAGTCCATAGGTCTCAAAGAGTCGGATAACAGCGACACCAGTGACTAAACAACAACTTATCTGGAAGTAAAACTTATAGAGCAATGACTCTGTTCTGAGTGCTTTATGTGTATTAGTTTGTTGAGCCTTCACAATTGCACATTATTTCCACTCAGTGGATCAGATCACGGAGACAGAAAAGCAAAATAATTTGTCTTTTGTCACATAGCTAGTAGGTAACCTGGCAGAGATCCCAACTCAGAAAGTCTGACTTCAGAGCAGAGTCACTGAATCACTGTGCTATTTTAGAAATGGCAGCAGAAGCTAAGATCTGCTAAACAGAAGTTCCACGGAAGACTTGTCGTTTTTCTTAGGAATTTACATTGGAAACTGGCCAGGAAAAATCATCCTCTTTTGATAAGGCTTTCTTCTTATCACTCTCATCCTCTTCTATTATAAGGGACAGAATGGGGATGGGGAGAATATACATGACAAATGGGACGTTAGTCTTTCTTACTTCCATAAACTTTTCACTCAATGAAGATTACCAAATAAAATATGAAAAAAATTTTTCTGTCAACGATTTGTGAGCCAAACTCTAATCACATTCTTTAGGGATGCCTAAAATCAACAAGGGATGCGTGCAACAATAATTTCTTATGCTGTATCCTTTCCTTGAGGCCACAAAGTTGTTTACAAATACTAAACCCAACAAGGTTGCCAATTATTTACTTTTTGAAATGAAAGTTTATTTTGTCCATTAATTACTTGTTCTCTGTGAGCTTGTTCCTTAGAATACTTTTGAGCTAGAAGAGAGAAGTACATTTATAGATGAATATCTAATTCTGTTTTTTACTATTAGGTCTGACCCATTTCTCTTTGTGTTTATAAGTTTTAAGAATTCTCATACTTTGAAGGTAGGAACAAAACACAAAGAAAAGAAGACATAAAAATATAGCTTAGGGAGGAAAAGCACTCATAATAAAAGTTATACTTTGCATTTTTAACTGTTTAACTTTCAAAATGCATTTTTTATGTTACTTTTATTGAAGGATAGCTGAGACAAACTATTATTTATGTTATTTTCAGCTCAATACGAGGACATGTCTGTAGACAAATGTTAGTCGCATTTATTTTACAGATGAGTAAAGGGAGGCAAAAAGAAGTCAGTCATGAATCATAAAAAAATCCATCCTTTCTCTGCTTTCCTTAGCTCAATTCAGTTAGAAAGACAAACTGGGGACTTCCCTGATGATCCAGTGGATAAGACTTCAAGTTTTCAATGCAGGGGACCCAGGTTTGATGCTTGATCAGGGATCTAAGATCCTACATACTGCAAATAAGTCCATGCACCTCAAATAGGTCCATGTGCCACACTACTGGACCTGAGCACCATGACTAGTGAAGACCCAGCACAGCCAAAATAAATAATAATAATAATTATAAACCCCTCAAACAACCAAAAAAACTGAGTGTCTAAAAAACAGACAAAGTGATGTCTAAGATACACTTCTTAGCATACTTCTTAGCATAGACCCATGCACACGTACACACCTGATGATGGACAACATGAGACATATAAAAACATGTTTTAGGAAAATTTTAGGTCTAACACATATTCTGTGATATAGTTGCTGTCTTGGGCTGCCCAAATCTGCAATTTGGCAGCTGTAGCCAATTTGCTGAAGAATCATATCTCTGCCATTTCTCGTTTTCTCATCCAGGTGGTAAAATGATAGACTACTCATGAATCTACTCATTTAGTTGGCTAGTATCTAATTAGAGAAGAAGTAAGCTGTTTTTTCTCTCACATCAGAGGTGAACAGACCAGCTTACGGCTCCTTCCACCAGGTGAGCCCGCAGTGGCGCTTGGCTGGCCTTCCTGCACTGAGTCAGCACAGGTCTGCTGGAGCCAACTCTAACTGGGGCCTCTTGGGAGCAGGTTCGTTTGAAAAAAATGGCCTCAGGATCTGTGGAGAAAACCTCTGGGGTTCTAGCTGCTGCTGGAGCTATTGGCAAGTCAGGACTAATAAGACACACAATTTTCTTATTCTGTTTTATTTAAAATTTTTGTTTCCTTTGAAGTCAAATTTTGCTTAATTTTTATAGACCCAATCTCAAAGCCCCTCACAAAGTTTCTGTCATAATAGCCTGGAAAGTTATACTTTGTGCTTAACTTTATTTGTGCTTCAGTTGGGACAGTAAACCATTTAACCAAGTATCATTTTTACTCTAACTCTTATACAGGTATCCCCTGCTTTTTGAAAGTTTGCTTTATGCCACTTCACTTTTGCAAAAGACCAACATTAGTACCTGTTTTTGTTACTGAATCAAACTTAGGTATACTAGCCACCACGTAGTAAAGCCAATCTACTGACCCTCGGTTGTGGTGAAGAAAAGAGTAGTGTTGATTGCAAAGCTAAGCAAGGAGGGTGAGTGGCTAATGCTCTAAAGGCCTGAACTCCCTGATGGCTTTCAAGAAAAGACTTCTAAAGATGGGGTGAGGGAGGGTGTTGCAGAGTGCCAGATCAGCTTCTGTATGTTCTTCTGATTGATTGGCAGTTAGGTAATTGGGAGTCAACCTTCTAACAGGTATGGGGTCTATGTGCTGATGTTCGGTATTCAGTCTGCTGTTAACTTCTTCCATCTGATGGGATTTTCAGCATCTGCAAAATAACTCAAGGATGAGACTAAGAATATTATCTATAGCCCTTGAAAGGAAGGAAAGGTTCTCGATTTTGTTTTATGCCTAAACTGTTATTATTTTGTCTTGCCAGACTGCTTTCCTTTGTGTCTATATTTTCTCACTTCTCTGATTAAATTTGCTCTTTAGAACTTGGGGAAGGCCTAGGCTGCTAAAGTTTTTCTACAAGTAGAGAACATGATGATAGGGGGGAATATCCATCCTGGGAAGGCAACGTAGGGTCCTGCTCCATTACAATCTCTTTTTCTTTGATGCTCAACCTTGATGCTTTTGAACTGTGGTGTTGGACCCTTGAGAGTCCCTTGGACTGCAAGGAGATCCAACCAGTCCATCCTAAAGGAAATCAGTCCTGAATATTCATTGGAAGGACTGATGCTGAAGCTGAAACTCCAATACTTAGGCCACCTGATACAAAGAACTGATCCTGATGCTGGGAAAGACTGAAGGCAGGAGGAGAAGATGACAGAGGATGAGATGGTTGGATGACATCACGGACTCAGTGGATGTAAGTTTGAGTAAACTCTGGGAGTTCATGATGGACAGGGAGGCCTGGCGTGCTGCAGTCCATGGGGTCGCAAAGAGTTGGACACAACTGAGTGAGTGAACTGAACTGAACTGAACCTTGATATGGAGCAGGTGTGGACAAGGAAGGGGATGAAGTTTTTCATACAGAGGTTAATCATAAACTCAAAAGAGGAACTCAGTTTCATTTTTTCTAACTCAAAGACATCTGAAAAGGATTTTTGCTTTAGCAAAAGAAAAAAAAAAGTGAAAAGGGAACCCTAGCAGCAAGAATGTCACCGGCAAACTCTTTGAATGGGAACTACACTTAGCATCTCAGCATCAGACCGGTATAGCTGTATACTATGCCTGTGAGCAGCTGTACTTTATCTCAATTTCGTTTGTGCATCCATGAGCAAGATGTGTTCACAGATAATTGCTTCTTCCCTTGATGCCATTTTGGCTTAGGAATGGTTTCATAGACATGTTCAACTTTCAGATACAGGAGAACTTGTGTTTGTTAGAACTTGGCTTCTTGATTAACATAAAGACTTGAGACTTCGGTCTAGACTGCTGGCGTGGGGGTGAGGATAAGGATAAACCAGCTGAAGGGTTTTGAAAGAGGAAAGGAAACCAGCTTTCCAAAATGACACTTGTATCCTTGATATAGATGCTGACAAGCATAAATATCTAGTTAAGTTTATTCTAGTCCAGTTTTTAAATATACATAGCTGAATGAATACTTATGTTTTCTGGCACTAATTTCTTTGCATTTGTACATTTCTTTCTTGTCTAATGGATTTAAAGAATATGACTTTTTCATTCTGACCTATGTATTTTCACACAAAACACATTTTGTAGCTATATCTCATTGTCCAACTCATGACTTCATTCATCTTGTGCCACTGAAGGATTTCTGCTTCCTTGAACATATAGATTCTATTATGTGTGTTCAAAATGATCAAAAATTGGTCATTCAGAGTCACTTTATTTACATGTGATTTGATTAATGAAGTCAACATGACTTTAAATGTTAAAATAGTAGAGCAAAGTTTTTTTGTTGTTTTATTCCTATAGAGGCTACATTTTAATTTTGAAAGCATTCAGTAGGGTCCTATCTCCTATTTAGAGATGTTAGGTAGGTAGAACAGGGAAAAGGAGTCCCAAATGGCGGTGGCCACAGACAAGGAAGGGAAAAGCCCGTGAAAATGAAACAAAAGAAGGTCCGAGGACCGAGGACCGGAGTGAGGACCTCAGGTAAAACAAACAACCCTCCTGGCTGGCCCAATTTACATAGGACAGGCCCAGGGAGAGATAAACAGATAAACAGAGGAGCCGGAGCCAGCTCTCTCTCTCTCTCTCTCTCTCTCTCTCTCCTGCACGCTGGGGCGCTCTTCTCGTGTCTTTAGATTGACGTGCCCTCACGCCTCGAAGATGGATTTTCCTGCTATCTTCTAAATAATATAGAGCTGTAACACTGAGCTGTAACACTGATTTGTCTAAGAGCTATAACACGGTCCATTTGAGACCTGAGAACTATAACACGGTCTATCCAAGACCTGAGAGCTGTGACTCGCTGAGGGGGCTTTAATGTCCGTCACTCCAAGTCTTTGTTGTGACGAGACAAAGAACCGAGGAACATGCACTTGCGTGACAGAGAGAATAATGCTTTTCAAATACGGCTGTCATGAGAAAAGACAAAAAACATCCTTATTAGATAGAGAGGCATACTGAAATATTCACAAGAGAAAAAAGAAGAGTTGACATCTGGGATTTGCATTTAAATACTCAAGTGAAAAAAAATTAAGGGGGAAGTGAAACACAATTGGCAAAATATTGACAGCTGTTCAAGAAAGGTAATGAACAAGCACATGAACTTAAATAGTTTATGCACTTTTTTTACATTTGAAATTTTCCAGAATCAAAGAACCAGGTTTACCACTTTGAGGTCCATTCTACCTCTGCCTCTTGCTTCAGTGACTCACATATTTTCACTGTTCGTTGAAAAGAACATGTCATCTTATCTGTCTCATACAGATAAAACTTTAATTTATCTAACAAATACACCTCTGGATTGGGAGAGTAGAAACACACACCTTGAAGTCAGACAGGTTTTATTTTTTATTTTGAATCCTCATTCCACCCTCCTGACTGCATAATCTTAAACAATTTACTTAACATTTCTTATTTACATTTAAAAAATTGAAGTATAGTCGATTTACAATGTTGTATTAGTTTCTGGTGTACAGCAAAAGTAGTTCTATTCCTTTTCAGATTCTTTTCTCTTACAGGTTATTATGAAATATTGAGTATAGTTCCCTGTGCTAAAAAGTAGATCCTTGTTGGTTACCTATTTTATATATATATGGTAGTGTGTATCTGTTAAATTCTCGTCTTTCAAATTTTTCGTCTTTCAAGTGACGATAACATTCTTGTCACCTAGTTGTTGAGACAATAAGATGAGAACCTAGCATTAAATGCTGTGGATTCTTAGTATTTACTAAATTATAATTTAAAATAAAAGATTGTGAATAAATGTTAGTAACAGCAGTACTAGGAATAGTTGGCTGTTACTGTATTCTTGGAGTGGTGGGCATCTAATATCTACTTTGAAGGATCTTTCTTCCCCCATGGTAATTCATGATAGCAATGAACAGAATGTGTGTGTGTACTCAGTCGTGTCTTACTCTTTGCCACCCCATGGAATGGAACCTGCCAGGCTCCTTGGTCCATGGGATTTCCCAGGCAAGAATACTGGAGTGGGTTGCCATTTCCTCCTCCAGTGGATCTTCCTGACCCATGGATCGAATGCTTGTGTCTTGCGTCTCCTGCATTGGCAGGTGGATTCTTTACTGCTGCGGCCACCTGGAAAAGAAATCTATTCTATGTGTTTGAAATGTTTGATTTTCCTTCACAAACATTTTGCTCAGCAGGGCAATGGATCCCTTTGGAACCTTACAGAGATTTGGGGGAGAAGTATGCATTCATCTGTGAATGCCTGTTCAAGGGCTGCCACCTCTCTGAAGCCTCTCTGGACTCCTCCAAGAAGCATTAGAACTTCCTCTTTTGTGTTCTCCCAGTGCCTCGCGTGTATATGAAAGTACTTGCCCCAGATTATTGTCTGTGTTTAATCTGGGCATTTTACTCCCAGAATCCAGCATGTTGACTGAAAATCACAATTTTAATTTCTCTTCCCTGTTGCTTCCAGCTCTCTCCCAGGCTCATATTGGTTGCTTGAAACATATACGAGGGTTTTCTGAATGAATGAATGACTCTTCTTATTTATTAAGGTTTCCTTTATTTTTCTGGACAGCTCTGTTAGTCACATCACCTAAATGGAGATCAAAGTCCACAACTTCTTGTTTTGTCCCATTTATGTTACTCAAGGTTCATGTTTTATGATGGTCTATAGATAATTCTTCTTACATTTCTGGGGCCAAAAAAAAAAAAAAAAACCCACACACACACAGCATCGGCAGAGAGCAGGATGGAATAGGGGTGAGAGCAAGGGGGAAGGTTGGACTTCCACTAAAATTTTTCTGAGTAATTATTCTATTTTTATAAATGGGGAATGGCGAACTTGAACATGAAGAAAGCTGAGTGCCAAAGAATTGATGCTTTTGAACTATTGGAGAAGACTCTTGAGAGTCCCTTGGACTGCAAGGAGATCCAACCAGTCAATTCTAAAGGAGATCAGTCCTGGGTATTCTTTGGAAGGAATGATGCTAAAGCTGAAACTCCAGTACCTTGGCCACCTCATGCGAAGAGTTGACTCACTGGAAAAGACTCTGATGCTGGGAGGAATTGGGGGCAGGAGGAGAAGGGGACGACAGAGGATGAGATGGCTGGATGGCATCACCCGACTTGATGGACATGAGTTTGAGTGAACTCCGGAAGTTGGTGATGGACAGGGAGGCCTGGCATGCTGTGATTCATGGGGTCGCAAAGAGTCGGGCACAACTGAGCGACTGAACTGAACTGAACTGAAACTTGAACAACTGAAAATCATACTCTTCATCACATTTTCTAATACCTGTGCTAAAAGACAACATTTAGGGGCAGAACATATGTTCTAGCAGGTCAGAATATTAATACCATGAGTTGTCGGCACCAATTTACCTATTTATGTTGGTAGAATTAGTCTTGTGAAAAATTACATGCAGTCAGATACTAAGAAAAGGAATTTTAATCAAAATGACTCAGTCAAAGCTTCCTGCCTCTATCCTTCCTGATAGTTTGGTCCATTTCTCTAGCTGTTTTTTTTTTTTCAAAAAACAAAAGCAAAAACACTCAACTTCCTGTTATTATGAATAGCCACATTTCTGGCCAGACTCTTAATAAATTACAGGGCTAGACACATCAAGGTAGCTCCAACTCTCGTTAACTGGGATTGAAAACACCAGAAGCCCCAGATAAGTGGGTGGTTTATTGGATAGTAACCTAGTAACACCAGTCAAGCAATTGCACTACAGTTACCTTTCATTTTCTTTGTGAAACCTCTGTGATGTTACATACCTTATGAATCATTCTCTACTTACTAAAGGAGTATACCTGCATCTACAATGTCACAGAGATTCCAAGGAGGAAGTCAGAGGTGGTTGCAACCTCATTGAAAAATTGTGGGTAGATGTTAATACAGTTGGGGACAATAAATAAAATTGTTCTGCTGCTCAGAGCATCTCTTCCTGTAGCTTTTTTTCTTGCCCACTGGAAGTTTGGTTGTATTTTATTACAAGAATTTGTTTTTTTAATAGTATTGAACACCAGCGATTCAGATAGAAATGAAGTCATTTTCAATTTCTTCAAGTCATGACCTTGTGGGAAATATACCTGTGAATTTCCTACTGACAGGAGTACTGCTTGAAGAGGAGCAAATGTGAATTTGTAAAGGACCTTCACCTCCTCACTCATTCCTTCAACACATATTTTTTAAGCACCTACTATGTGCCAGGAATGGTGGTGTCTCATAGGAACACAGAAGAAAGCACAAGAGATGTGACTCAGCTCTCACGAAGATGAGATTTTAGAGGGGAAGTCAGCAAACAAACTAGCAAACGGTAACATTACAAACGCAGTGTGTAGGAAAATAAAAGTCCAGGGAACCCTGAGAAGAGGGTGTGGTATTAGAACAGGGTTCCTGGAAGTAGTTACAGTTGAGCTGAAGGATTAGTTACTAAATAGTGGATTGAAGATCATAAAACAGATAGCCATGGGAACCTGCTGTAGAGCACAGGGAGCTCAGCGCAGTGCTCTGCGGAGGCCTAGATGGGTGAAACGGAGGTCCACGAAGAAGGGGATATATGTATACAGATAGCTGATTCACTTTGTTGTCCAGCAGAAACTAACACAACATTGTAACGCAACTATACCCTAATTAAAAAAAAAAAAAGATGGTGGGATGGAGGGAAGTCTAAAGAAGGGAAAGACTCATGCAGAGTCACTGAGGAAGTTGCAGTACTTTTGAATTACTTGAAATATAATTTAGAAGATGCTGGAGTACTGCAGGGGAGGAGGGATGGTGGGAAAAGAAATGGAGATGTTGGAAGAACTCACACTGTTTAACGCCTTCCTGGTAAGCATAGAAGAGATGATAATGTGGAAAACTTGGACAGAGAGAGGACATTTGCACAAATTTACCCAATGTAGATACCTTGTACGTGGACAGGTATGTATTGATGCGCATACAAAACAATGACGCCATTCATCTCACTTGCATCCCTCTCATTGTCCCTCTGGGAATTCTGAAGCCCTAAGGAAGTCCTTATTACTGTGTACTGCAAGAGTCTGCACTGAGACACCCCAGGATTCTCATTGTACACATTTTGTAAACACAGCTTACTTACCAGCATGTTCACACCAGTTCATTCAGTGATTAATTTTGTCAATGTGTCAAATACAGAATGAAAGTGGGCCTGGGTGAACAGCAGGAATGAAAGTGAGGAGGAAAGGGAAGGAAAGGACCCTGATCATCTATGATGTACCAGTAATCTCACACACATTAAGTTGTTTACTATATTCAGAAATTCCCTGCAGTGGGCGTTACCAGGTGCATTTTAAAGATGAGATGGTTGACACTCATCAAAGTTAAATTAAAAGACTTGTCCTTGCAAGTGGTGCAGCCAGGATTCTGACCTAGTTCTGACTGATTCCAAATTCGTTCTCCTTTCCATTATTATACTGTGGTCCCTGCCCTTGAGTTTTCTCCCTCACTGGATAGAATTCTCAGGCCAACAATTTTACCTTGTCAGAGTGTGGGACAAATGGAAAACTGGGGAGAAGTTACAGAGGTCTTGCTTAGGAGCACACACACCAAAGCAAACCAACCCGAACCAAACCAAAAGACAGCTTAGGAAGGGAACAGAGCAGAACAGGAGTAAGAGAGAGAGACAAAGTTGAACTTCTACCAAAATTGTTCTGAGTCAGATAATGCTTTCTAAATTAAATATACTATTTAGATAAGATTAACTGTGCAGATAAATAGTGTATGGGCTTCTTCCCTGGATGCATACCCTATTCCATTCCTCTCTGCACACCCTAGACCCCTCAGGGAAGGGCCCTGCCACAAGGAGGAGGGAATGGATGAGAAGAAACGCCAAGACTCCATCAAAACTTAGTGCAAGAAAGAGGCAAACCCACAACATCAAATCTCTATCAACAAATGTTGGTAAGCAAAGACTAGAGGAAGATGGAGTAGGGGAGGGCAGAAGTTCTCACCCCTTACTGCCGTCTCCCTTAGATGCCTGTCTGCAGCACTGGACTGTGGGCTGGAGGTACAGATATCTGAAATCGTGGAAGATAGAGTTCCTAGAAGTGTCTCTGAGTTGGGGATAGGAAGTGGGAGGTGTCTGGTCTCTTTGGCTTGGAAAACCTCAAACATAGAGGGCTTATGGTCAGGGTGTCATACCCACGTGGATACCTCTGGGGACAGTAGATAAATATTAATTAGTAGGTTTAAAAACATTTGCTGTTAATTCATCCCACCCTCTCCTTCTCCTACATGTCCATTCCAGATTTCATATGTATATATGTGTGTGTGTGTGTTAACATATGATATTTATTTTTCTCTTTCTGACTTACTTCACTCTGTATTACAAACTTCATTCATATCTCTGCAAATGGCCCAACTTCATTCCTTAGAGGGTGGGATGAACTGAGAGAGTTGCACTGACATATATATACTACCAAGTGTAAAATAGATAGCTAGTAGGAAACTGTTATATAGCAAAGGGAGTTTAGCTCCATGTTCTGTGATGACCTAGATGGGTAGAATGATGGGGTTGGGGTGGGAGAGAGGGTTCAGAGGGAGGGGATATATGTATACATATCTCTGATTCATGTTGTTGTACAGCAGAAACTAATATAACATTGTAAAGAAATTATATTCCAATTAGATTTTTTTTTGGTTTGATTTGGTTTTTAAAAAATCATTCTTTGGTAGAACACGTTTCAATTTCTCTCACACAATAATTGCTTGGAGAGTCCATAGGCTTACACGATATTTGCAGTTCACAGGACTCTTCCTTCTGCCCCTCTGATAGGGTGAAATAGACGTGGTGATGCACATGATTTATCTGGTCTCTACAAAAAGACTGCATGATAGCTGGTGGGGCCTGCACAGCTGGTGGGGCCTGCACAGCTTGGTTAACAGACATGGCTTGTTGCCTCCCCTCTGCTTCCTGGTGGGGCTGCAAGAGGCTCCTTGCCCTAACTATGGAAGTCATGTCTCTTGGTTCCACTCAGGAATTTGCTGTCTCTTTAGCCAATGGACTCAGAGAGAATTTTGTTTTCAGTGTTGCATTTGAATGTCAGTTGTCATTTTCATTCCTTGATTCTGAAATCACTGTGCGAATCTTCCAGCCTCTTTGAAGAAAAATGTGTGGGGCTACTTTCCTCTAAAACATGTGATGTCAGAGAGAACTAAATTTAACCAGGCACAATTACCCACTTTGGCCACAGCTGTTGGCCAAACACTCAGGAGTCAGATGGCTGAAATTATCACAGGATGCCAACATTGCCTCCAAGGAGGGCAAGCTTTACTTTGCATTTAAAAATTTCCCTGAATCAGAAAAGAACTGTTTGTTCACCTAGGTAAGAAAATCCATCTGCTATGTTACATGCCCCACCCTAGTGAGTTTTCACATGTATTTTAGAAATACATTTCTAGGGGGAAGCTGTACTTGAAAAACTGTTCCTTCCGGGCCCAGGAGGGTTAAGTTTTATGGCAATAAAACAAGATAAAAAGATTTTCAATGCTGTTACGAAAACCACCAGAGCTAAGACTATATCACTTATTCTGCCTCTTTCTTACATAATTCTTCTAGTTATCGATTGTTTAAGGGTCAGTTTCATAGCCTAAAGGAGTTTGTGATGTTATTTAAGGCAGAGTGACTATTACCCAAGAAGTCTTTGGAAAATCTGCAACAGGCACGTAAAAATGCAGTACTGAACCTGATCCCTTCCCTTATTGTCCAAATTCAAAGATTATAAATGCAAAGAGAAGCCTGTAATATACCTGAAGAAAAAAGAAAGGCCATTGGTAGCTTTCACCTTCAGTGATGAAGGTGACTTAAAACATGATAAGTTCATCTCTTCCAAAACACTGAGGCTGAAATTCATGAAAACCTTTTTCCCACAAAAATATTCCTCGATTGTTATTTCCAACACAAAATAATTGAAAACTATCTGAATGTTTACCAATAATGGAATATTTCATAAATTATGGTATATTTACATGTTGAAATATTAAACAGCTGTTTAAAATGTTGTTCCCAGAATTTGTAATCACAAGGGGGAAATGCTACATTATGAGGTTCTGTGAATCAAAGTAGATTAAAACATTCATGTAAAATAAGAGACTCTTGAGAGTCCCTTGGACACAAGGAGATCAAACCAGTCTATCCTAAAGGAAACCAGTCCTGAATATTCAATGGAAGGACTGATGTTGAAGCTGAAGCTCCAATACTTTGGCCACCTGATGTGAAGAGATGACTCATTGGAAAAGACTCTAATGCTGGGAAAGACTGAAGGCAGAAGGAGAAGGGGTAACAGAGGATGAGATGGTTGGATGGCATTACTGACTCAATGGACATGAGTTTAAGCAAACTCAGGAAGACAGTGATGGACAGAGAAGCCTGGAATGTTGCAGTTCATGGGGTTGCAAAGAGTCAGACACAATTTGGCAACTGAACAACAACAATAAAATAAGATCTCACCTGGGTACATAAATCTATATGGTAAAAAAAAAAAAACTGAACACAAATTTAAAAATTTTAGTTATAGTTTTTCCATTCATTCAACTCTTTAGTATTTTCTATAATGCAGCATTAATATTTAAAAAATGGTTTACAGTCTTCCCTGGTGGTCCAGTGGCTAAGACTCTGTGTTCCCAATGCAGGGGGCCCAAGTGTGATCTCTCTTTGGTGAACTAGATCCCATGTGCTACAACTAAGAATTCATATGCTGCAACTAAAGTCCTACATGACTCAACTAAAAAGATTGCTCATGCCACAACTTTGGACACAGCGCAGCCAAATTAATTAATTAATTTCAAAAAACAGTTTATATTATAAAGAGGATATCTTTTAAAAATATTACAATATAAAATTTCTAAGCCTTGTGCTCTCTACTCTGTCTTACCAGCAATTCACCAAGTTCTAAAGTAAAGCTGCTTTATTAAAAGATAGAAATCCCATTAAATATAGCAATTTTCCATTAGGCAGCACTTTCTCTAATGATGATTTAAATTTTTATGCATAAATACTCTTACAATTCTATTTACCGTGTCCTGTATTTGTTAACATCTCTGAAACATTCCTCTCCAGGCTTCTGGCAAGTCTAGAGGTTTTCTTTTGTTTGCAATCAAGAAATAAGATTAAACTTTTAGCCAGCATAACCGGTTTTGTCTTTAGTTAGTCAATTGTGGGACTCAGACAAGTCTTTCTCAAACAGAAAATTTCTCCCTGTGTGGAGTGGATTTTGATATTTCCTGGGCTGTGCTGTGGGTGGCTGTGGGTGACCCAACTCTGGGTCAGAAGGAACAGGCCCCCAGTGAAAGCTACATCAGCTTTCCCTGGGAAGTGATTTTATGGCTTCCAAAGGTCGTATGAATTAAGAGGCTGGCTGAGGTTTTTATGTGGAAAATGGCTGATATAATTTAAAAGGTCATATTTTTTCTAACTGGTTGCCTCATATAAAATGTGCTTTTATGAGTTCTATTATAAAGGCCTTGTGACCCAACCACATTAGAACCAGTCTTGGGAGTTAAATAAGGAAGACTGTCAAGTTTCCATTGGATTATTGGGTGGGTTTGAGCAAATTTAAGCATAAGCATCTCAATTGCTTTTTCTAAAAAATGGGCCATTATTATGCTAAATGGATAACCAATTTATTATTGTCAAGGACCTCAAAAACAAAGTGTTATGTGAAAACTTTCTAATGGCTACCCTATAACATATATTTAACCTAACTCATCTTCTGAAATACTTCTAGAATAATATGTAGATGCAGCCTATTTTAGAAGAGACACTGCTTGGTCTCAAAAATCTTTCATATCATTTCATTGCCCAGGAAGGACGAGAGTACTTTTGTATTTTAATTTGGCATTTAATCTATTATTAATTTTTATTTCTAGATTAGGACAGTGGAGATGTTTGTGCACATTGGAAAAAACGACATGTCTTAATCTCTCAGTGAAATGCAAACAGGTGGGAAAAACACTTGAAACGTACTGAAATTTTCTACTTTAATGGGGGACATTTAGAATACACGTTGTACCAGAGTTAATGTGTTGTATCCAAGGTTTTTATCATTCAACACGCAATATTCCTGTACAACATCAGCTTGGCAAATAATCAGGGCAGCAGGTTAATCATTAGCTTTCGACTATAGACCTGCACCCAGAAACAGGAATATTTAAGAAAGGAGGGAATGTTGAGGGAGAAAAAAAATATTTTTTTTGCAAAAATACCACATTGAACCATTTTTCTACAACAACTTATTACTTAGTAAATAAATCTTGACTCTGTTTCACTATTCTTCAAAATCATTTTCAAGGTAAAGACCTGCCCCTAGAAAATATTTTCTTACAGTTGTCCAGGTAGTAGATAAACTTGAACAGAAATAAGGGAACAAGACTAGTCACTTTTCAGAAAAAGAATTCCTTAAAATATTTCTTAATTTTTGGTCTTAAAAAAAACCCCTCATAATATAATGCTAAAGGGGGAAAATGCTATATATATACAAAAATATGTAATAAAATAAGTATATGTATATATATGTGAACTTGACTTAATGAAATATGCATAAACATAGAAAGTGACTTGAATGGAATATTAAAAAATGTTAATGGTGCTTGTCCCCAGGTCATAAAGTTACTGGTAGTTTAAATTTTTTAGATCTCTCCATAGTTTTTATAAAACTTGAAATATAATTCACATACCATAATTTTCATACTTCTAAAATGTTAAGTTTAGTGTTTTTCAGTGTGTGCATAAGGTTGTGAAGCCATCACTTCTATTCAATTCCAAAGTGATGCCATCCAACCATCTCATCCTCTGTCGTCCCCTTCTCCTGCTGCCCTCAATCTTTCCCAGCATCAGGGTCTTTTCAAATGAGTCAACTCTTCACATCAGGTGGCCAAAGTATTGGAGCTCCAGCTTCAACATCAGTCCTTCCAATGAACACCCAGGATTGATCTCCTTTAGGATGGACTGGTTGGATATCCTTGCAATTAAAGGGACTCAAGAGTCTTCTCTAACACTACAGTTCAAAAGCTTCAATTCTTTGGTGCTCAGCTTTCCTTATAGTCCAACTCTCACATCCATACGTGACTGCTGGAAAAACCATAGCCTTGACTAGATGGACCTTTGTTGACAAAATAATGTCTCTGCTTTTTAAAATGCTATCTAGGTTGGTCATAACTTTTCTTCCAAGGAGTAATCATCTTTTAATTTCATGGCTGCAATCACCATCTGCAGTGATTTTGGAGCCCCCCAAAATAAAGTCAGTCACTGTTTCCACTGTTTCCCTATCTACTAGCCATGAAGTGATGGGACCGGATGCTATGATCTAAGTTTCCTGAATGTTGAGCTTTAAGCCAACTTTTTCACTCTCCTCTTTCACTTTCATCAAGAGGCTTTTTAGTTCCTCTTCATTTTCTGCCATAAGGGTGGCATCATCTGCATATCTGAGGTTATTGATATTTCTCCTGGAAATCTTGATTTCAACTTGTGCTTCCTCCAGCCCAGCGTTTCTCATGATGTATTCTGCATATAAGTTAATTAAGCAGGGTGACAATATACAGCCTTGACGTACTCCTTTTCCTATTTGGAACCAGTCTGATGTGGTACTTTGTGGTATGTTTCTTTTCTTTGACTTTAAATATTTTCAAGGTTATCAATGTTGCATCATGCATTAGTACTTCATTCCTTTTTATGGCCAGATAAAATTTTATTGTGTGCATATAGTACATTTTATTTATTCACTCATGAATTAATGGACATTTGGGTTGTTTCTACTTATTGGCTATTATGAATAATTCTGCCATGAACATCCTGTGTAAGTTGGTGTACGGACTGCTGCTGCTGCTAAGTCACTTCAGTTGTGTCCAACTCTGTGTGACCCCATAAATGGCAGCTCACCAGGCTCCCCTATCCCTGGGATTCTCCAGGCAAGAACACTGGAGTGGGTTGCCACTTCCTTCTCCATGCATGAAAGTGAAAAGTGAAAGTGAAGCTGCTCAGTCGTGCGACCCCATGGACTGCAGCCTACCAGGCTCCTCCGTCCATGGGATTTTCCAGGCAAAAGTACCGGAGTGGGTTGCCATATACTTCTAATTCTCTTGGGTATATATCTAGGCATGAAATTGCTAAATCTTACAGTAATTCTATGTATAATTTTTGAGTAACTGCTAAATTGTTCACAGTGGCTACATCATTTTACATTCTGTTCAGCAATGTTTGAGGGTCCCAATTTCTCTCCATCTTCATCTATGCTTGCGTTTGTCTGTTTTACTGATTCCAAACATCCTACTTGGTGTGATATTGTATATATTGTGGTTTTGATTTGTATTTCCTTGAATGGATAATGATATTAAGCATCTTTTCATGTGCTTATTGGCTATTTGTATATATTATTTTGAGAAATGTCTATTCAGAATCTTTGCTCATTTCAAAAACTAGTTTGTCTTTGTTCTTGAGTTGTAAGTATTTTTTATATATTCTAAATAAAAGCCCCATGCCAGATATACAATTTGAAAATGTTTTCTTCCATTCTGAGGATTCTTTTTCTACTTTCCTGAAAAGGTGTCCTTTGAGGCATAAAAGTTTTAAATTTTCATAAAATCAATTTATCTATTTTTTTAAGGTGTTTTAGTTATGTTTTTAGAGTTATATCTAAGAAATCATTGTCTAACAGGTCACAAAGATTTATGCCTATGGTTTCTTACAATTTTAGATCTTACATATAAAGTTTTGAATTAAATTTTATTTGGTGTGAGATAGGGATCCAACTTCTCATAAAATATTACATGTGGATAGTCAATCACCCCAGTACAATTTGTTGAAAAAATCATTCTTTCCTCCACACAATTGTCTTGGCACTCTTGTGGAAAATTAGCTAGCTATAAATTTAATAGTTTCTTTTTAGACTCTCAATCCTATTCCATTGATTTTATATCCTAGGCCAGTACCATACTGTGTTGAGTATTGTACTTTATAGTTTTATAGTACAGTTTGAAATCAGGAAGAGTGAATTCTCCAACTTTCCTTTTTTTCTTTTGGTTGTTTTGGTTTTCATGGGCACCTTGACTTTCCATGTGAATTTTTGAATCTGTTTCTCAGTTTCTCCAAAAGAGGAAGATGGGGATTGTGTTGAATTTATGAATTAATTTATATATACCTCTACTTTAACCAAATTAAGTATTCTAATCCATGAATATGAAATGTATTTCCATTTATTTATACCTTTTCAAATTTCTTTCAATAATGCTTTGTAGTTTTCAATGTGTAAATCTGGTACTTCTTTTGTTAAATGTATTACTAGGTATTTTGTTATTTTTGACACCATTGTAAATAAAAATATTTTCTTAATTTCATTTCAGATTGTTAATTGCCGGTGTATAGAAAAATAGTTGATTTCTGTATATTGATCTTATATATTGTAACCTTGCTGAATTCATTTATTAGCTTTAATAGTTTCTGGTGGCTTCCTTAGAATTTTCTATATGTAAGATTATATCTTATGGGAATGGAGATGGTTTTACTTCTTTATTTACAGTCCAGATGCCATTTGTTTCTTTTCCTTGCCTAATTGCCTTTACTAAAACATCAAATATAATGTTGAATAAAAGTGATGAGAGTGGATACCCTTGTCTTATTCCTGATCTTAAGGGGAAAGCGTCCCATCATTTACTATTACATACAATATTAGCAGTGAGTTTTCATAGATGTCCTTTATCAGGCCGAGAAATTCTCTTTTAGTCTTAGCTTATTATTTGTCTATCATAAAATACTGGTAATTGTGTCTGTTTTTTTTTTTTTTCTTTTTCTTTTATATCACGTGAGATGATCATGTGATTTTTGTCCTTATTTACATAATACATTGTCCAGAACAGAGCTAGAGCTGGGCTGCCAGAAGTCTCAGTTCCAGGAGGTCAGTTAAAATATTAGGCCAAAATGAAAGCAACAGTTAAGGCTTCAGTCACTTACAGTATCAACAAAAAGTCAAACAGGAAAAGTGCCTGTGCTATGTTTTCCCATGAAATGGTGCCAGGAGGTCAAATGTATCAACGCAGATATTGGGGGCCACTGCAATGCTGAGAGAGCCCAAATAAAAGTCCTGATGATTTATGGGCCCTGGGGTGCAGGAGAAGGAGAAGAAGGCCTAGAAGTGGAAAAATACTCAATACAGAGCCAGAGTGGAGAATTTAAGTCCCTCCAGGTAAGGTGGACTTGGAAGAGACATTTGAGAGAGGACTTGGCTGAGGTTCCTCCGATAAAGAGGCTTCTAAACTGAGGCTCCTGAGCTAAGAACGCAAGTATTCATAAAAGCAAAGATGTCTAGAGAGGCAACTCCTATCAGAGATTGTGTTTCAATGGCTGTGTACCACATCTAGTGTGTGTGTGTGTGTGTGTGTGTGTGTGTATGTGTGTGTGTGTGTGTGAGCAGCTTTCCCCTCTGAGGTCTGGCAAATAAAGCCTTTGTTATTACTTTTGGTCAGGCCTGAAAGATCACACACACAGTTTTGGCCTGGAGCAAGACTCCTCATGTATGACACTGAATGATTTTTGTATATTAAACCAATCTTGCATTCTTGGAATAAATCCCATTTTGTCATGGTATATAATCCTTGTTACATGTTACTGGATTCAGTATACTAGGTTGGCTTTTGATTAATTTTGTTTTCTGACAATTTTTGTGATGTTATTTATGAGATATTGGTCATTACTTTCCTTATGACATTCATTTTTGACTACTTTTGGTATCAGTGTTATCTTGACCTCATAGGATGCATTCTAAAGTGTTTTCTAATGTTTTTAAGAATTTGTGGAGGGTCAGGTGGTGCTAGTGGTAAAGAACCCGCCTGCCAATGCAGGAGACATAAGAGACGTGGGTTCAATCCCAGGGTTGGGAAGATTCCCTGGAGAAGGGCATGGCAACCCACTCCAGTATTCTTGCCTGGAGAATCCTGTAGACAGAGGAGCCTGGCGGGTTACAGCCCATAGGGTTGCACAGAGTCAGACATGACTGAAGCGACTTAGTACAGCACAGCACAGTGTTCCTTAAACATTTGGTAGAATTCATCAGTTAAATTGTCTAGTCCTAGGATTTTGTGTTTTTCATCTTTGAGATTTTCCTCTCTAGACATCTTTGCTTTTATGAATACTTGCATTCTTAGCTCAAGAGCCTCAATTTAGAAGCCTCTAGAATTTTTTTGATTGCCAGTTCAATCTCTTGTTACAAGTCTATTCAAACATTCTAATCCTCCTTAATCAATTTTGATAGTTTGTGTGCTTCTAGGAAATTGTTCATCATCCAGAATATCTAATTTCTTACCATATACTTATTCATTGTAAGGAGGAGGGCATGGCAACACACTCCAGTATTCTTGCCTGGAGAACTCCTTGGGCAGAGGAGCCTGGCAGGCCACACAGTCCAAGGGGTCGCAAAGTCAGACACATATACTATTGCTTTTCATCTCACAATCCTATAAGACATATGCTACTATTATCCTCATCTGACAAATGAGGAATGAGAGTCGGAGAAGTTTAAAAATTTGCCCAGGGTCATGCACCTTGGAATTGGTACAGCCAGGAGTCAAACTGAGGTCCCTCCTACTATTATCTTCTTCTAGTAAAAGTGTAGCATCCTTTATAGTAGAGGAAGCAGAGGAAGATACCAGCCAAGGAGATGCTGACTCTGGTTGCACTTTGGAGATCAGTGAACTGAGGCAGTACTGATGGGAGCTCTATAGCACTTCTGTGTTACAGTTATGATTCTGAGTCCCTTCTTGGACTTCAGGTACTATGCGACATTTTCTGGCTGGAGTTTTAATTGTTGTTAAACCACTGAGGTTTTGGAGATGTTTGCTAGAACAGAATAGGCTTATCTATCCAGACTAATATGAGGGTGGTAACTACTCCTTGTGTACAGCATTCAGTAACTTGGTAGCATGAATTTTATATAGCAAAACTGTGATAACATACAGGAGAATGTGAGGCGGGGGACAGCATCCACTGGCGTTTAATGAAAAACAGTCTTCATCTTCAATTTGAAGCTGAGCTTTGCACAGATATACCTAGGACAGAACTGGGATTTCCTCTTTTCCAGATCAATAAAACCCTAATTAGTTGACCTTTCTGGTCTGCTTCAAAACATTGTTTTCATGTTGTATCATTTATTTCTTCTTGTTTTCATTTGTTTTTCTTTGCCCAAACACTTTTGGCAGAGGAAGCATGCCATATGTTTTATGAATTAACCAATAAACTCACTCGTCAGAACCACTGTTTGTTCATCATAGTCAATTCTCATAAACCCATTAGGGCAGGAGCAGGGGAATAATAAACATGAATCTCAATTAGGTTACCTTGGCTCCACCAGCTTCTCCGTTCAGAGTTTAGTAGGTTTAGTGACAAAAGAGTATGTTCTAAAATCGGGTCCTTTCATTGAAATGACTGAAATTTACACATGATCAAGTTTGGGGATTTTATTTTCCAGGCCCAAAAAACCCCAAAACTTTTCTACCAGTCATTCAAATGGATTCTTTCATGACTCATTAGCATCAATTATCGCTAGGAGGAAGTGTGATGGGCCTTTAAATAGTTGCTGCACTGGAGTTAACAGCTGGAAACAATGATGGTTCAAGCAAACAAGTGAAAAAAGCAAAGGGGCTTTAACTTGGAAACCTAAGAGAAAGATATGTGAGACTAAGGATAACGGAGGGAAATCAGAGGCACAGCCTTGTGCAGCAACGTAGACATCCTCAGTCCTCCACTGGCTCTAAGATACTCACTTTGCGGGGACGCTTAGCACCAGGTAATGGTTTTTATTCATTGGTGTTGATGAGCAATGCTAACATTTCTTATTAAAGGCTAAGCAAGAACACCTAATAAGAGGAGACATGTTGGGGCTTCCCTAGTGGTCCAGCGCTTATGAATCCACCTGCCAATACAGGGGACATGGGTTTGATCCCTGGTCGAGAAGACTCCATATGCCACAGGGCAACTAAACCTGTGGGCAACGACTACTGAGCCTGTGCTCTAGAACCTGCAACTACTGAGCAATGAAGAGTGGCTCCTGCTCCCTGCAACTAGAGGAATCCTGTGTGCAAAAATGAAGAAACAGTGCAGACAAAAATAAATAAATAAATATTTTTTAAAACAGAAGGAGAAGTGTCATTCTGCAAAACATCAGTCTCTTTCAAAATAGCTCGTTTCCAATTCTGTGTCATAAAGAGTCAGAAAAAAATAATATACTTTTTTAAAGTTAAGAATTAATTCTTTCTATGTCTCTGTCCTTCATTCATTCATTTATTGAAATATCTACTGTGTGCTAGGAGCTCTTGCTGAGTACTCAGAATAAATAATGAATAAGATATACTTTTATCTTCAAAAATCTTTACCCTCTAAAGGATGCATCTTTACCCTTCATTGTCTGTGGGGGTACAAAGTTGTATGCTATCTGTCAGACTAGAAATTTGTGAACAGACTGGTGGAGGGTGCTGGAAAGTGTCACAGAGGAAACAGCAGTGAAGGATGAATGAGTGGGACCCAGATCAGTGCCACTTACTCTGTCCAGCTTTCTTCACATCAGCCTCACTCCCACTTCCCTTCTATAGATTGGATAGGAGGTCCCAGGAAGAGGTCAACATGACCTGAGTTTTTTCAATGGGCAACCAGAATGGTGGGCAATATTCTTAGCAACAATGTTTAGGAATACAAAGGAGGAGGAGAAGGTTGATGAAGTGGCAGATGATGAGTCAGTAGCAGGTATATTGATTTGCAGATGTTTGGTAGGCAGTAGGATATATATATATATTTAATCTGGAACCATGGATTAAGAAAAAAATCTTTCAAATGATTAACACTGGAAGTTGTTAGGGATGCAGGGGAAAATAAGCATGTAGGCTAAAGATGTATATTACAGTTTGACAAAGTACTCTGATGTACACTCTGTCAATTGGGTTTCAGGCAGGAAGCAGTTAGCTTGCTCAAATTGAGTAGAGTTTAATAAAGGAATTATTTACAGAGGAGCGGACAGGGTGAAGAAAAATCAAGATAGTGTAGTACCACAGACCTCTTAATAGCAGAAGTCAATATCAAGAGGACACAGCAGTTACCAGTTCCAGAGAGGAAGCAGAGAGCCCTGCAGAGAGAACCACCTGACGGGAGCTGTGGCCTTTAGTAGAGAGATGGTGACCAGTGGAGCCTTCCCAGGGAGGCAGCCGCTCTCCAGCTAGTGCCTCCATTGGCTTGACTGGAGCCAGAAGGTGGAGAGGCCCCTGACAGAGGCTCTCTAGCTCAACTGCATGAGGCCCAGAGTAGGACGCAGGAAATCGGGGCGTCGATCTAGAGAGGTAACTAGACAGTCAGCACACATACATAGCTCATAGGTCAACAGCTCCATAATAATAATAATGATAACTAACATGGATTGAGTGCTTACCGTATGTATGACACCATTTGACAGTGGATCAGTGCATTAGATCTTATCAAATCCTCACCATGACCCTAAGAAGTGGGTATTATTATTCAACCTTCTATTAAGGCAGACTTGGATGCTTCAGTTCAGTTCAGTTCAGTTCAGTTCAGTCACTCAGCTGTGTCCAACTCTTTGCGACCCCATGAACTGCAGCATGCCAGGCCTCCCTGTCCATCACCAACTCCCAGAGTTCACTCAAATTCACGTCCATCGAGTCCGTGATGCCATCCAGCCATCTCATCCTCTGCCGTCCCCTTTTTCCATGATCCAGCAGATTTGGCAATTTGATCTCTAGTTCCTCTGCCTTTTCTAAATCCAGCGTGAACATCTGGACGTTCACAGTTCACGTATTGCTGAAGCCTGGCTTGGAGAATTTTGAGCATTACTTTACTAGCGTATGAGATGAGTACAATTGTGCAGTAGTCTGAGCATTCTTTGGCATTGCCTTTCTTTGGGATTGGAATGAAAACTGACCTTTTCCAGTCCTGTGGCCGCTGCTGAGTTTTCCAAATTTGCTGGCATATTGAGTGCAGCACTTTCACAGCATCATCTTTCAGGATTTGAAATAGCTCCACTGGAATTCCATCACCGCCACTAGCTTTGGTCGTAGCGAAGCTTCCTAAGGCCCACTTTACTTCACATTCCAGGATGTCTGGCTTTAGGTGAGTGATCTCACCATCGTGATTATCTGGGTCATGAAGATCTTTTTTGTACAGTTCTTCTGTGTATTCTTGCCACCTCTTCTTAATATCTTATGCTTCTGTTAGGTCTATACCATTTCTGTCCTTTATCGAGCCCATCTTTGCATGAAATGTTCCCTTGGTATCTCTAATTTTCTTGAAGACATCTCTAGTCTTCCCCATTCTGTTGTTTTCCTCTATTTCTTTGCATTGATCGCTGAGGAAGGCTTTCTTATCTCTTCTTGCTATTCTTTGGAACTCTGAATTCAGATGCTTATATCTTTCCTTTTCTCCTTGGCTTTTCACTTCTCTTCTTTTCACAGCTATTTGTAAGGCCTCCCCAGACAGCCATTTTGCTTTTTTGCATTTCTTTTCCATGGAGATGGTCTTGATCCCTGTCTCCTGTACAATGTCACGAACCTTATTCCATAGTTCATCAGGCACTCTATCTATCAGATCTAGGCCCTTAAATCTATTTCTCACTTCCACTGTATAATCATAAGGGATTTGATTTAGGTCATACCTGAATGGTCTAGTGGTTTTCCCTACTTTCTTCAATTTAAGTCTGAATTTGGCAATAAGGAGCTCATGATCTGAGCCATAGTCAGCTCCTGGTCTTGTTTTTGCTGACTGTATAGAGCTTCTCCATCTTTGGCTGCAAAGAATATAATCAATCTGATTTCGGTGTTGACCATCTGGTGATGTCCATGTGTAGAATCTTCTCTTGTGTTGTTGGAAGAGGGTGTTTGCTATGACCAGTGCATTTTCTTGGCAAAACTCTATTAGCCTTTGCCCTGCTTCATTCCTTACTCCAAGGCCAAATTTGCCTGTTACTCCAGGTGTTTCTTGACTTCTTACTTTTGCATTCCATCCTCTATAATGAAAAGGACATCTTTTTTGGGTGTTAGTTCTAAAAGGTCTTATAGGTCTTCATAGAACCGTTCAACTTCAGCTTCTTCAGCATTACTGGTTGGGGCATAGACTTGGATTAGTGTGATATTGAATGGTTCGCCTTAGAAACGAACAGAGATTACTCTGTCATTTTTGAGATTGCATCCAAGTATTGCATTTCGGACTCTTTTGTTGACCATGAGGGCTACTCCATTTCTTCTAAGGGATTCCTGCCCACAGTAGTAGATATAATTGTCATCTGAGTTAAATTCACCCATTCCAGTCCATTTTATATGCTTAGAGATGTTAATTTGCTCTTTTACAGAGTTAGAAGTAGAAGGGTTGTGAGATCACCCTAAGAATCTGTTGCCAAAACCACTAGGTCTTGCTACTTGCCCATCTTTCACATGAGAAAACTGAAGCCTAAAGGAAAGTTTAAGGGATTGATTCAAGTCAACATGGCTGGGACTTCCCTGTCAGTCCAGTGGTGAGGACTCTGCCCTTCCACTGCAGGGGGCTTGGTCTGATCCCTGGTCAATGAGATTCAACTTGTATTGTCTGATTTCTTCAGGCTGAGGGAGTAGGAGGAGGTAAAAAAGAGTGGTCTGATTAGGCTAGAGAGTCAGAAGAGAAGAAGATGGTGGATAGGGTGCTGCAGACAACATTTAAAAGACCAAGGGTTTGTATAATGCCACAGAAGCCAACTCTTTTAAAGGGAGTGGTGAATTCAAAGAAAGGAGAACTAGAAGAGACTCAGAGGGATGAAGCCACATACTCAAGAAAATGTTAAGAGCAGCAACAACATTTCCTGACTTCACAAGTAATGACGTTTCCAGGAAAAGCACAGAGCCCTTCCTTACATACTTCCCTTTCCCACACCAAGACACAGCGTCTAGAGCTCCCCAACCTTCTCTTGCCCAATGGAATTGTCTGTTTTCCTCCTTCTCCCCCAACTCCTTTCTCCTTAACTTCTTTTCTCCACTCCCTCCCCACAGAATTCTCCCTAATTGTTCTGAAACATCTCTAATGCCTTCTGGAAGAACATTCATCCTTCTAATTGATACTTATTGATATTTACTTACCAGGGTAAGTATTGTTTCTAGATGTGGGGATTTGGCAGTGAACACATCAGACAAAAATCTCTGCCCTCAAGAGGCTTACATTTTAGCTGTGAGAAAACAAATTAAGTAACATTTATCATACTGGTGATAAATGCTATGGATAAAAAGTTGAAAAGGGGGGATCTTGATGGAGGTGGTAATTTTAAATAGAAAGATCAAGAGATCATTTGGAAAAAAGCCTAGGAGGTAGGGGAAAGGGTTATGGGGGACACCTGGAAAAGGAACATCCAGTTAGGAAGGAGCAGACACAAAGGCTGAAGACTCTGGCTATGGCTCTAAGTGAAATGGGAAGACATGATGTTTTTCAGCAGAGAAAATACATGGCTCAAATTAAATTGTAAAAGGCTCATTCTGGGTGCTGTGCAAATGGTCTGTGGATGGATATGGTTGCAGAGACCAGTTGGTTTAGTCACTAAGTTGTGTTTGGCTCTTTTTGACCCCATGGACTGTAGCCCACGAGGTTCTTCTGTCCATGGGATTCTCCAGGCAAGAATGCTGGAGTGGGTTGCTATTTCCTTCTCCAGGGGAACTTCCCAAGCCAGAGATCAAACCCTGATCTGCATTGCAGGAGGATTCTTTACTGACTGAGCTACCCGGGAAGCAGAAACTAGTTAAGAGGCAATAATACTGGGGGAGAGATTATGGAAGCTGTATTGATGTGTCATATATATATATATATATATATATATACACACACACATATATATATATGTATGTATGTCAGTTTCTGGAATTATTTTGAAGCTGATAAGATTTGTTTGTGGAAAGGGTGTATGTGAGAAAGAAACAGGGGGGTCAACGATGAGGCTATGAATTGGGCCAGGAAGCGGAAAGGATGGAGGAGCCATTTTCTGAGTTGGTGATTCCTCCTGGGAATCTGAGGCAAGAGGAATTCAGTTTGGGACATGTGATGCTTGAGATGCCTTTTAACATTCAAGTAGATGTGGTGAGTAGACAGCAAGAAAGGAGCATCTGTAGTTGAGCAAGGTCTGGATTGGTGACACAAAACAGCAGGGATTCCCCTCCATGCTTTCACTGTAGTGGCCTGTATTTGATCCCCGGTCAGGGAATTAAGATGCTGCAAGCTGGAAAAAAAAAAAAATGTGGGTAGCCAAGTGCTGATTCTGAAATGCTCTAACCTTCAGAGGTCTGTACATGAGCTATGGGCAAAAGACAATGGGGAGTGGTTTGGGCAGTGATAAACTGGAGTTCAAAAATCTTGCCCAAAGAGGGCAGCCACCTCTCAGAGTCAGCTGATTTCTGCTATGAAAAATGCATGAGCTGCCCCGGTGGCATCAGAATTCCCCAACAAAATATATCTCCAGATCACCTGTCCGTGACCTCTGCCTTATAGGCAGGAATCTGGAAATTTAGTTCTGGGTTCACCTCTGTTCTCCAAATTTGTCATACTATCTGATCAGTCTCATCTCTGTTTACAAGCTCAGGTTTTGCATAGCACCTAGTGGGTGATATTGTGGACCTGGGTTCTTTAATTCATAAATCTAGGCTTTACCTTGAAGGACCAGTGGTGTGCTGGTACTGGCTCCTACTGGCTTGTGAGAACCAATTTTAGATTTGCTTAAATTTTGCAAACTGGATGATAAACACAGCCATTCTTAAAATTAAATGATATAATAACCAACAAAGACTTACAGTATAGCACTGGGAACTATATTAGGTATTTTGTAATAACATATATGTGAAAAAATATGAAAAAGAACATATACATATATGTATGACTGAATCACTTTGCTGTACACAAGAAACTGATACCATATTGTAAATCAACTATACTTCAATAAAAAATTAAATGACAAACATAAATACTGAAGACTCATCACTTCCTAATTATTTTTACCACATTTTGTTCTGTGTGCTTCTGAGGTTTTTTAAAATTATTATTATTATTAATCTCAATTGCATCTGTATTCTGGAAATATTATATAGCAGTGTATTCTCTTCCTAACTCTGCTTTTAGTGACTTCACGTTGGTAACTTTAAAAAGGCCCATGGTGGGAATATTTACACCACGGAAGTACAAATCAGGGCTATTTTCCATGGAAAGTCAATTCGAGGCCTTTATTAGAATACTGCTGTGCACATGTCATCCTCAGGAATGCATAACAAATGTCTGATAGGCACTGTCTATACAAAGTGTCTGATACATGACAATGGTAGACAGACATGGAGAGACTCAAGTTCAGACTGACTATTCCCTAGCTCCTGACAAAGTATTTGCTTGATGATCATTTAAAAAATAAGTGTAAGAAATTGCTGCGTGGAATTTCAGAGACTGGCTTTGGAGAAGCCACACCTACAATGTGTGCCTCCTGCTTTTCCAGCTACAAAACTGATGCGATGCACCAGAGAACTGTGCTCTGATGAGTTCTCTGGAAAGCAGCTTGAAGTTCTGAGTCAGTGTTTCCTAAATTCCCCACTCAGTGATAAGCCCTACTATAAAAATGCAATTGGAAAGAGTACCTAGTTTTCCCTAGAGCTCAAGGAGCATTAAAGAGAGACAAAGTATAATTAGGACAGTGAGGAAATGGTTTTTTAGAGAGGAAAACATAAATAAAAAAATTTAATTCAATTTTTTAAAAAGTACTATGTCTTTGCAAGCAATAAGTCTTCAACCATCAAGAATTCAAGTTAGGCGTTAGGTAGCTCTCATGTGGGTGAGTGTGTGCTCAGTCACTTCAGTCGTGTCCAACTCTCTGCAACCCCATGGACTGTAGCCCACCAGGCTCCTCTGTGCATGGGATTCTCCAGGCAAGAATAGTGAGTGGGTTGCCATGCCCACCTCCAGCAGATCTTCCTGACCCAGGAATCTCCAGTGTCTCCTGCAACGCAGGCAGATTCTTTACTCACTGAGCCACCTGGGAAGCCCCTGTTCTCAGATAGGAAAAACCAAACGAGGCTCACTTTCTCCTTCCAGGTTTCCTGAAGGTAGCCTTTTCCCTTACTTTTTACATGCCCTCTCCACAAATAGAGTTGGTAAAAAAAGTATCTGTTACAATGTCCCAGGCTTTATCATTCATGACAAATCTCTCTGAATTATAGGCTTTTCCTCATAGAGACCATTTGCAGTGGGGATAATACAAGGCTGTGTTCAGTCATGGCACTCTTTGAACTAGCCGTACCATGTTATTACCACACTAAACTGGAGTGGCCAGTTTTGCTATAAATAAATATCCTCCTCACTGGGTAGATGAAAATCCTTCATAGCAGTTCCTGTATTATTGATTTTTTGGTTTCTAGCTTCTCTGTTGGGAATGACTTTTGAGTTGTTTTGAAAAGAGAAGTCTTGTAAACACTTGACTGTTGGCAAACTCGAGAAAAATCCGATTAGCAGGGAATCAATAACATTATTACTCAGTTGGGTTCCCTGTAATTCTTCTGTCTCTAGGCCAGGTGGATGGCTGGGGGTGAGGAGGTGAACGCTTTCAAAGAGATCGTGTGTTCTTCCTGGATTCCATTTATTTCTTTGCAACAGTCCTTTAATTTTGTGGTGTTGGAAATGGAGCTAATAATGACAGTTTGAACAAGACTTGCTTCCTCTCTGTGAGGGAGAACAAAGCAGAGATTATTGGCTTTGACAAAGGTGGCTGGAAGCTTAATCAACCACTCCGAGATGCTCTACCGTCCACATGAAATAAAGTCCAGGAACTCACTAGAATGGTATGGCTCCTTATACAGCATTAGAAGTTCATGCACATGTTATATTTTCAGGTCAGTGATTTGATTGTTGAAGCTGTTTGTCTTGTTTTCTTTTTCCAAAAACCCTCTGAAAGGGCAGGAAACCTCAGACACCATCTGATTTCCTTCACTACCATCTCTTGGGTTCCTGCAACTGCATCTTATTGCTCTCGGGACAACTTCCTGGCCAGGAGCCCCTGGTAGGACACCTGTGCACCCAAAGATGAGTCTGCTATGTAGATCAATGCTGAGTTCCAATTTCTTGCATCTGTGCTGATATTGCTTTCTAATGAACTGGCTCTCACCTGGGCCTCAGTCCTATTATTTAATCCTCAATTTGTCCATTTTTGCCCCAAGGCTGAGTTAAAGATGCTTCCCTAAGCTAGACTTCCTGTGTTTGAGTTTCAGATACCTGGTAACACTCTCCATTTTTGCCAGGTCTGCTGACTGTGTAGCACACAACCACTGATGACCAGATCGCATGAATTTTGCCTACCTGTTTGGGCTTTTAATCTATGATAGCCTGGTTTTTAGTCCTGGCTGCACAAGTGAGCCACAGGTGTCTATATGTGTCTAGGACACCCTCCTAGGAATTAAGATTTAATTAGTCTCAAGGTGAATACTGACTTCTTTAAAAAATTAATACTCCTTGTTAAGGGCTGAATTGTGTCTCCCTCCATCCGCTACCCTAATTCACATGTTGAAGTCCTAACCTCCAATACCTCAGATGTGACTATATTTGGATACTGGGTCTTTAAATAGCTAATTAGGTTAAAATGAGGTCACTAGGGGGTCAGAGTCTAATATGACTGGGACCCTTATAAGAAGAGGGGATTGTCTATGACATAGTTACACACGGGGGATGACTGTGAAGAAGACACAGGGAGAAGATAGCCATTGACAAGCCAAAGAGAGAGGCCTCAGGAGGAAAACTACCCTGCTGACACCTTGACTTCAGACTTCTAGCCTCCAGAACTGTGGGAAAATAATTTTTGTTATTCAAGCCCCTTACTCTGTGGTATTTTCTATGACAGTCCTAGCAAATGAATACCGTCCTTAAACAGATTCAATGAGTAGCCAGGATTAATCTGGTTCTGACATTTTAGCATTCATCAAGTCACCTGCTGTAGGCATGTACTTAGTTGCTCAGTTGCGTCCAATTCTTTGCCACCTTACGGACTATAGCCTACCAGGCTCCTCTGTCCATGAGAATTTTCCAGGATACTGGAGTCGGTTGCCATTTCTTTCTCTAGGGGATCTTCCCGACCCAGGGATTGAACCTGCATCTTTTGTGTCTCTTGCATTGGCAGGCAGATTCTTTACCACTGTGCCACCTGAGAAGTAAGTTACCTGGTTGTTGTTCAGTTGTGAAATCATGTCCGACTCTTTGCAACCCCATGGACTGTAGCACACCAGGCTTCCCTGTCCTTCACCATCTCCCTGAGTTTGCTCAAACTCATGTCCATTGAGTCGGTGGCACCATCCAACCATCTCATCCTCTGTCATCCCCTTCTCCTCCTGCCTTCAATCTTTCCTAGCATGAGGGTCTCTTTCAATGAGTCATCTGCTTGCATCAGGTGGCCAAAGTATTGGAGCTTCAGCTTCAGCATCAGTCCTTCTAGTGAATATTCAGGGTTGATTTCCTTTAGGATTGACTGGCTTGATCTTGCACTCCAAGGGACTCTCGAGTTTTCTCCAGCACCACAGTTAGAAAACATCGATTCTTTGGCACTCAGTCTTCTAGGATTAGCTAAAACAGAGGTTGCTGAAGTCACCCCTCAGGGTTTCTGATTCAGTACATCCTGAGTGTGGACTTGGAATCTGAATTCCTGTGAGGGTCCAGGTGATGCTGATGCAGCTGGGCCCAGGACCCTATCTGCAAACCACTGCACTAACATTATGTGTTGCAACTGATCTTCTGTGAGCCTCCAACTTCCCCTGTCAATTCTTGTGCTGTTATGTGGAACAGCCTCCATGCCCAGTTTGCTGGGTTTGCTGGGTCCATGGTCCTGCTTTTACCTGGGTTGAGTTAAGATTAATACAAATTTATGCCCTTGATTCAAACATATATATCCTTAGTAAAATGGAAATTTGGGGGAGAAAAAATACATGTCTGGGAAGGGCTGTGATTTCAAGAAGTCTGTATATATGCTTGTAAATTTATATATCTTTCTACAAAGGGCTTGAGGCAGTTACCAAAATTTGGGAGAACTGGGTCCTTTACATTTGAAGACTTAAATATATATTCCAAATTTAATATATTAAATATCAAATGCATCCTATACATTTCTGTGAAATTAATATTTACTGTGCTGTACTTAGTTTCTCAGATGTTCCAATTCTTTGTGACCCCATGGACTGTAGCCTGCCAGGCTCCTCTATCCATGGAATTCTCTAGGCAAGAATCTTGGAGTGGGTTGCAATGCCCTCCTCCAGGGGATCTTCCCAACCCAGGTCTCCCGCATTGCAGGTGGATTCTTTACTGTCTGAGCCACCAGGGAAGGTCATTTCAAAAAGTTTTTCCTCTCAATAATTAATTAACATCATTTTGAAGAGTCAGTAATTACAACATTAGTAATGCTGTTTCAGATTAGAAGGGTATTTTGCAGTGCGCCAGGAAGGGGCTGGGTGTGGCACTGCATCTCATATTACCCCCTTTAGTCATGCGAGGCCTGTTTACATGGGAACTTTAAAGTTCTTTCTTCTGACATTCTCCTCTTTGACTCTGGGTTAGCTGGTGGATGCATGAGGATTTCACTATCTGAAGCTGTTCCCTCCCTTCCTTGTTTCTCTAAAAGATTCTTTAAAGTTCAATTTGACTAAGACTTCCCTGGTGGTCTATTGGCTGAGACTCTGCATTTTCAGTGCAGGGGGCCTGGGTTCATTCAATCCCTCATTGGGGAAATAGATGCTGCATACCACAACAAAGATTGGAGGTGCTTTGTAGCCAAATAAATATAAATCAGTTCAATCTGAACAACCCATCCTTTTCACCACTGTAGAGGGGAAGACAGCCTTAGGCTGTGAATTTCTTGAGAGTTATCTTTATGCCCCCAATGAACAGGATTATGTATGCAATAAGTATGGATTAAATATGCAATAAATAGGGCTTTCCCAGTGGCTCAATGGTAAAGAATCAGCCTGCAATACAAGAGACACAGGAGACATGTGTTAGACCCCTGGGTCAGGAAGATCCCCTGGAGAAGGGCATGGCATCCCACTCCAGTGCTCTTGCCTGGAGAATCCCATGGACAGAGAAGCCTGGTGTGCTACAGTCCCTGGGGTGGAAAAGAGTCAGGCGTGACTGAAGTGACTTAGCGTGCACACTCATGCATGCCATAAATAATTGTTCACTCAATCAGAAAATCAAACTTGTGTTCTGATAGAATGTTGTTTCTCACCTTTCTGGATTTTTATATGCTCTTCCTTCTCCTGGGCTACATGACCCCCTTCTCTACCTAATTTGGGCTTCAAGATTTAGGACAAAGACTTATTCTGAACTGAGCTTACACCATAGCAGAGTCCATCACTGCGCTTTGAAATTCAGTGGCTATTGATTTAGTAATCCCATCAATAAGAGCTAACCTTTAGAAAGCACTGTGCAAAGTGCATTCAAAAGCATAATTTCATTTAATGTTCACAAGAGTCACATGGGGCTTTTAAACACTAGGCTCGCTCCTCAGTCCCACCTGAGAGTAGACACAGCCAAACATCTGGAGATGAATCCTAGGCGATAGCATTTTAAAGAACGCCCCCTCCCTTATTTAAATATACAGTCGACATTGAGATTGCAAATCACTGAGTCAGAAGGCCCACATCTATGGTACAACACATAAGACTTCTCTTGTTTGAACGAGCTCTTACAACCCAAAAGAGACTTAAAAATAGTTCAAAAAGTTTTCCTCCATTCTTGGTCTCTCTCCTCCATTTCCTTGCAATGTTTTCAGCTCTTTCCTACAGTTTAGGATCCTCTTCTTCCACCTGCTTTCTAGACGAAATCACTTTCTGTCCTCTCTCAGTTCCTTCCAGATGCTTCCCCAATTACCACCAAGTTCAGCAAAACAAAACAAAAAGTAAAGTTGTTCTCAAACTAGCCGTCCAGAAGCCTCAGCTCATGTCCACACCAGCAGTGTGATCACCTGTTCAAAGACAGTGAGCCCTTTGAGCGAAAGGCGTGGGCATGTCTTTATTTTATCTTCAGTTATAAACATTCAACAAATGAGAGCAAATTACTGGCTCAGTGATAAGGCTGGATGACACAGGGATTTGTACAGTGTATTGAAGATCTTGGAATTCCTTTGAGCTGTGTCTTGGAGAGTATCTAAACTAGAGTTACAGCTTCAGAAGAGCATTTGCAAACAATAAGAGGGGCTGCAGTTGGACTGAAGAGATTGCGGGTTAGAAGACTACTGGAGACAAAGATTGGAGTTGTGAGGTAGAGGAGACAATATTTTAGAAATGGAACCCATAAGGCAACTTAAACTGATGCAGCTTTCCACTCCTCCATGTTGTTGTCTTTGTCCACGAGGTGATTCGCTGTCACTAAATAAAGGAACTTCTGTATTTTAAAAGGGGTTGTGGGGCATTCCCTGGAGGTCCAGTGGTTACGACTCCATACTCCCACACTGAAAGCCTAAATTCAGTCCCTGGTTGGGGAACTAACATCCCACAAGCTGTGCAGTGCAGCAAGAAAAAGGGGCGGGGCGGGGTAAGTTAAAAGATTTTTAATACCTACTTAGCATAATTTAATCATTTCTGAACCTTGTTTCCTTTATAAATTAAACATAAGTTTGACTCTTAAAGAATGGGAATAGGGCACCAAAGGTAATAAAATACAAACTTTTCTGGTTTTCTTCTTTTAATCTACATGGGTTTCTGATGTAAGTGCTCAACAACCATAAAAATGTTTTATATCCAACAGTGAGAGGTTTTAAATCAACTGGAAGCAAGAACCAAAAAAAAAAAGAAAGAAAGAAAGTCTTAGCTTTCTCTTCCTTCAATTCATTGCTTTGTGTATAGCACTGCTGTGTTCATTGTAAGTTCTTACAAGTCATTAAACCAATTGGAACCTGAAGGTTATAATGTGGTGGAAGTTCCAGAAGCTCACATCCACCCAACCTCCTGGCATACAAGACTCTTCCTGGTGTTCTCTAAGACCATTCTACATAAGGGACCCATGCAAGCCATGGATAGGGCAGCCATATGTTGTCATAAGCCCAGTACAGTTCCAACTGATGCTTATAATCTGGGCCTAATCTTAATCTAACACTTTTTACTTTCAAAAGTGTCCTGATTGAGATTGTAAATTACTTGATCATTCTAACTGTGAAGGACAGAGCAAATATTTTTGTTTTAAAGGGAGCTGTTTCTCCAATATAAGACTTTTTCACTTTTTCTTTCCTTCCAGACTCTGAGTAACTGACCTGGGTGAATGGCAGCATCCTGAACTTCCATGAGTTGGGGCTAGGAGTAACCAGGGGAAAGGAGTGGAAGTGGGGTGGGGAGGGAAGGGAAGATTGGAGGCTTCTCAAACCTCCATATGGATGAAAGGAGAGGAAGAAGAAGCAAATGGGTTTTGCTATGGACACCAGTAGATCAGGGGAAAAATACTGATGAAAAATAAGATAGTTACACTTCTGGAGATCCCAATCTTAATATCTCATTGGCAAACAGAGTTAGAAACTGCCTGGAAAAACTCCATCATATCAATGATAAAAGACAGGGGCCAATGACATGTATGAAGGCAAGAAACTGAGGGACTGGAAAGCCCTGTTGAGTAGATACAAGTGTGGTTAGAGGTGGGAAACTCCAGCATCTGGGTCAGAGGGTGACTTTCATCCTCATGCCTCTGGAGCTGTCGATCATGCCATACTGAATAAACTGAATAACCTCTATGTGTCTTGCTTTTCCAAGCTGGGAAATCAGAAGTATCAAAAGTGACTACATCCCTGATAAAGATATCACTTTATTTTACAACTATAAATCTTCTTCTGGATTTCTTCTTTCTAATCTAAAGCTTCTATAAGGAGGAAGCAAATCTATGTCCCTGATGTATTTGTGAAGCCTTTTCTTAGACTAGGTTATTGCTGGCTAGACTGAAACTTATTACTTCTTGCCAAAAAGAAACCCCCAAATTGTGTTGTATGTATTTTGACCTTAATAGCCACGATTTTGATTTAGATGACATGTGTACATCCATACAAAATGAATGGAGTTAATGTTTATTTTTGTGGTTTTGTGAATTTATCCATGTAAGAAAAAAAGTCTTATTAGACTCTTGAAAGTAGAAGTCTAGATTCATTTTGAGTTATATAAACACAGACCTAACATTTGAGGAACTAACTGCTCTCAAAGCCAGAAGTCAGCAAAATAAATAAATAAATATTCTTTTTTTAAAGACAAGCATAATAGGCTTCTGCAATCAGCCTTGCATGGAATGCCAGTGCTTATGGTCAAAGTTGAACATTTAAAAAAATGTAAAATATAGATGTTCTTTTTGAGCTCATTTTCTAGTGCTAGATCTTCTTACTTCTTTTATCCCCCAAGGAAGTGTCTCCTGGGCAAAACCTTTGCTACTCAAACTGAGTTTCCAAATCAGCAACATGGATACCACCTGCAGGCTTGCTAGAAATGAAGAATCTCTGGGGCTTCCCTGGTGGCCCAGTGGTTAAAACTCAGATTCCACTGCAGGGGCCATGAGTTAGATCTCTGGTTGGGAAACTAAGATCTGCCTGCTGTGTGGCACAGCCAAAAAAAAAGAATCTCAGACCCCACCCCAGAGCTACTGGATCAGAATCTGCCTTTTAACAAACTCTCTGGGTGATTTTCACGCATTCGAGTTTGAAAAGCACTGGATTAGAGAACACCTGGGTAGAAACAGTACAGATCATTTAACTAAATTAGTCAAATAGAAGAGTGAGTGGAATTAAAATGCCCTATGCTGCTCATGTCTAAAAAAAAAAAAATTATATTAATCCTCAGAGGGTTCTTTTCTTATCCCTGCATGCACACTGATGTCCACCTCTGTCTTTCCTTACTACTTGTTTATAGTGTCTTTCTCTTTCATAGTATGTATGGTGGTTGCATGTAATTGTGTTTAACTTCATAATTGCTATTACTTAGCAAAATTTCAAACTTCCTCTAAAATTACTTCACTCCCAACCCTACAATATACTCTATTTACACAGCTTATATCTGTTTCCTTTTCTGCGAGACTCCCACCATGAAAAGCAGACATAATATGGAATAGAAAACCGGTTTGGCTTGACAATGTACTGATTCTGGGAGTGGAGCCAAGGACCAGTGCCAACCAGAATTAGATGAATGATACTAGGGGTAAAGCAAGACTCAGGATCTTCATTAGTAGAAGGTGGGACTTATTTTAGTCATGGATCTGAATTCTGCTGAAGCAGAATTCTCACCCATTACGGATGGGTGAAAATGTTCATTTTGGAGGCTGAAATATGGCATACTCTTGGCTCATAATGCTTTCTGGAAGCACCATGAATAAAAGGAGATGCTTAGGAACTACTTTTTATTTTCTGTGGTGTTTCCACTAATAAATTATAAAGCTTCTTCCCAAATAAGATTAAAATAAAGGAAATGGACTCATCTTGAATGAGGGAGATAGAGCGATGAAATAGTATAGTTAGAAGGTAGAACGAAAAAAGCTTTAGAATGAGACAGACATCCTAGATAGAGTTCAAATCCCACATCTACCGCCTATGAGCTGTAAACATGACCAACTCACTTGACTTCTCTGAGTTTCAGATTTCTCACCTATAAAATTAAGAATTGTTTTAGAGAAGGAAATGAGATGATGTCTTTTTGGTCTCCAAGATAGGTCCCTTCATTTAATCACTCAATGAATATTAAAATATTATTCTATTGTGATATTAGGTAAATATTCTACTATCTAATTAGATAGATATTCTATCTAATTCAGTTGTGAATCAGTGGGCAGGATTATTTTACATGATTCACTAAATAACTTGAGAGAGAGTACCACTGTGATTGAAAACCAAATGAGTGGGTGTGATCTGCATATAACAGTATTATAAACAGATTCATGAGTATTATTTGTGCAGATTACACTACTGTGCTGAGGGAAAGGGGCTGGTTAGTTGGAATAGATGTGAAAGTCAGTGTGATTTTGGAGTTACTCTGCAGCCTCCCAAAAGAGGGAACCACAGTCATCTTCAAATGTTTTCCAGCATTTAGGAGGGACCCTTTCTTTCTACTCTCTTACTTTTGAAGACTATGCAGGAAGTAATTCTAAAAAGGAAAATGTTTCTGTATGGTTTTATTTTCTATGAATATCATACTCATCTCATATATCCAGCATTACTTCAATATTTAAGTACTTACAGTATTTGTAGTACCAGATATTATGTTAGGTGCCAGGTATACAGGAATCAACAAAACCACCAGCCAATAAATAAATAAATATATAATTTACAAATTTTGGTAAAGACATTCAAAGGAGAGAGAAGGTTTTATAACAGTGTAGTTGCTTCTTCACCTTAGGGTTTCTATCTGGAAATAATCAATTTTCCCCCCTCCCTTTTTTCCCCTTTACAAATTTTTTTGGGTGTCTACTTCTGCTTTGTAAATTCATGGCATTTTGAGCATTTTCTTTGTGTTTGGGATGTTAAATTTTATTTGGCTTCCTTAATTCTATTAAATCTGTTTAAAATTTTTCCTCTATAATTTGATTCTACTTATTTGATTCCTTATTTACAAGGTATGGACTTCTTTTTTGTGAGAATGGAGGAAGCTCCACTTTGGAGAATGGACGAATAACTGACTTTCAGCTATTTTGTTCATATTGGGCTTCCTGGTGGCTTAGATGGTAAAGAATCTGCCTGTGATGCAGGAGACCTGGGTTAGGAAGGTCCCCTGGAGAAAGGAATAGCAACCTACTCTAGCATTCTTGCCTGGAGAATTCCATGGACAGAGGAGCCTGACAGGCTGCAGTTCATGTGGTCAGGAAGAGTTGGACATGACTGAGGGACTAACACTTTCACTTTCAGATTAGGTCTAGATATTTTGCTAATATTCAGAAAATGGGGAAGGAGTGCAGGCAGTGGCGGTCTAGTCACTAACCCGTGTCCAGCTCTTTTGACCCCCTGGACTGTAACCTGCCAGGCTCCTCCATCCATGGGCTTCTGCAGGATTTTGCAGGCAGATTCTTTACTGACTGAGATACCAGGGAAGCCTCAGGAGTGCAGGACCAGAGTCTAAAAGCAAAGAGGATTTTTGTTTGATTACAGCTAGCCTGCCCCATTCACCTGCTTAACCAAGGTAAATAATATTTCAACTCTATCCTGAGAGGAATACATGGAGATGGCAGAAAACACTGCGGTAAATTGATGACCCAATTGTTCATGCCTCTCTATATCCACCCTGTTTGCAAAGTGACTTCACAGACTCCCATTAAGAGGTGGACTTCATTTCTCTGTTTCCTGAATCTGAGCTAGATTTGTGACTTGCCACAGTCAACACACTGAGGAGGAAGTGTTTATGCCACTTTTGAGCCTAGCCCTTATGTTAATCTTGTCCAGATGGTATGAGAATGATCTGGGGCTATCCTGTTGGTAGATGAAGTCATTCAGCCCAACTACTCCTGTCACCCCAGCCCACAGCCAGACCATGGCCTGAAATGTGCGAGACGCCATCCTGGACCGGCAAAGTCCCATCGACACCCCAGCTGATTGTGGGTGCTTTGTGAGGCCAGCCAACCTGAATCAGGTGATGAGAATGTAGATTCATAAGCAATAAAAACAAACAAACTCATGATTTTAAGCTTCTGAGTTTGAGGCAGCTTATTACTAATTTCGTATATTCTCATTTGAATGATTCCATTGTTTACTTAAGGTGATGCCCATTTTTCCTTTTCACCATCTACTTTCAGTAACTTCCTGCTGTGGTAAAATTATTTTTCTTTTTTTTTCGCTCGTAAGAAAATTTGAAGGCAGTGGTGTGCTGGTAAACGTTTCACAACAAAGCTCTTCGGAATAAAAGACGTGTGTGTGTGTGTGTGTGTGTGTATATGTATGTATATATATATGTGTGTGTATATATATGTTTATTATAAATTTATGAAGTACATAAGTTTATTATAAATTTTACATATATAAGGGCTTCCCCAGTGACTCAGCAGTAAAGAATCTGCCTGCAATAAAGGAAACACAGGAGACACAGGCTCTATCCCTGGGTTGGGGAGATTCCCTGGAGGACAGCACATAATAACTCCACATCACATAATAACCCACTCCAGTATTCTTGCCTGGAGGAGCCCATGGACAGAGGCGCCTGGCAGGCTGCAGTCCACAGGATCACAAAGAGGCGGACACGACTCAAGCGATAGAACACACGTACACGCATAAATGTATACTTGCAGAACTAAGCTCATTATCTTCTGCAGCGCTAACAAAAGCTTTGTGGTGGTGGTGGTGAAGTCGTGTCCAACTCTTTGCGACCCCATGGACTGTAGCCTACCAGCCTTCTCCATCCATGGGATTCTCCAGGCAAGAATACTGAAGTGGGTTACCATTTCCTTCTCTAGGGGATCTTCCCGACCCAGGGATTGAACCCGGGTCTCCCACATTGGAGGCAGACGCTTTAACCTCTGAGCCACCAGGGAAGCCCTGACAAAAGTGTTAAGGGTTTGCATATATAAAGAAATGTAAAAGAGAATACACAGCAAGCAATTTATAAATAATAATAAAATAAGCAATGATCTTTGTCAGTTTCACATACCCACTTGATTCCCACAGAGTGCTTCTATTAGTTTTTGCAGGGCTCTTCTATGTAATTCAACCATGGTTTGACAAAATTACATTTCAACCTGGTACCTCTTTTCCAATAAATGTTTTGTTATGAACTCTGATATATGATTTATCTTTGAACTAGATGTAACCCTTGTATAACAGCTATATTCATTAAATTGAAACCTCTTTCATCTTTGGTGCTCGATACAACACACTGTGAAGCATAATTTACATTATTAACGTTTTCTCCATTACTTTTAGCCTAAACAGTCAATACACAAAAAATCAAGGCCTGATTCAAAGTATTAGCTACTCTCTGTGGTGAAACATTGCTATTTTGACCATTTTCAAGCTACCAACATGACATCCCTGGAATGGAACTGGGAAGAAATGCAAGCCCTCCCACAGCATGCCCACCGTGTTGCTACAATGGGGTTACGTAACTGCAAAGGCATAGATAATACTCAAGTAGAATAAAATAAGTGGGATGTGATGTTTTGAGTATTTATGACCTTTATTTTTGATATAATTTATTGAATTCTAAGTTTATAAAATCTGATTTTTAATGATAGGCAGGTTTAACAACTGGCTTTCTAAATTCCTGAAATATTAACAATCAAATACGCTGGCTCCAGCACATGCCTGCTGAAAGATGTTAAAAACACCTGAAGGTTCTAGTTATAAAAATAATAGCTCCCATACATTCAGTGCTCACTAGATCCCAGGTATGGTTCTATGTACTTCAGATTCACAATATTATGTATTCCTCACAATGGCTCTGAGGTAGGTATTGTTATTATTTGTATCTAAGGTATAGATGGAGAAATGGAACCAAAAGAATTTACTTAAGTTCATAAAAGTACAAACTACCTTTCCTAAAGATAGATATATTTTGTCGCAAATTTATTATGACCATAAAGATGAAATCAATATTCAGATGAGACTCAGAATTCAGTAATGAGCAAAATAGCTTTACTGGAGGTATGAATACAGATACAAGGCTGTTTAATAGAGGGAGGCATACACGGTGCCTGGCTAAGAAGAATGAGAGCTTGCTGGTGTCCCAGCTGAGATGAGAACGACTGGTTAATATAAGAAGATATCACCAGCAACAAGGACTGTGCGCTTCAGGGTAAATACTTGGAGGGGTGAGTTGTTTGGTGTGGTTGGAGTGGAGCTAAGTATAAGTAAGTGATAGTAGTGGAGACAGGAAATTAATGTGGAGCACAAAAAGCAGAAAAATTGAAGAAAAGGTTCTTTTGTCATCAAGAGTTTTTTTTGTTTTTTTAAAATTATTTTTAATTGAAAGATAATTGCTTTACAGATTTTTGTTGTTTTCTGTCAAACAGATGGGATGGGGGAGAGAGATGGGAACGAGGTTCAAAAGGGAGGTAATATATGTATACCTATGACTGATTGTGTTGGATCATAAAAAAAGCAAGAGAGTTCCAGAAAAACATCTACTTCTGCTTTATTGACTACACCAAAGCCTTTGACTGTGTGGATCACAAGAAACTGTGGAAAATTCTGAAAGACATGGGAATACCACACCACCTAATAAGCAACAGTTAGAACTGGACATGGAACAACAGACTGGTTCCAAACAGGAAAAGGAGTACGTCAAGGCTATATATTGTCACTCTGCTTATTTAACTTCTATGCAGAGTACATCATGTGAAATGTTGGGCTGAATGAAGTGCAAGCTGGAATCAAGATTGCCGGGAGAAATATCGATAACCTCAGATATGCAGATGACACCACCCTTATGGCAGAAAGTGAAGAAGAACTAAAGAGCCTCTTGATGAAAGTGAAAGAGGAGAGTGAAAAAGTTGGCTTAAAGCTCAACATTCAGAAAACCAAGATCATGGCATCTGGTCCCATCACTTCATGGGAAATAGATGGGGAAACAGTGGAAACAGTGTCAGACTTTATTTTTCTGGGCTCCAAAATCACTGCGGATGGTGATTGCAGCCATGAAATTAAAAGACACTTGCTCCTTGGAAGGAAAGTTATGACCAACCTAGACAGCATATTAAAAAGCGGAGACATTACTTTGTCAACAAAGGTCCATCTAGTCAAGGCTATGGTTTTTCCAGTAGTTATGTATGGATGTGAGAGTTTGACTGTAAAGAAAGCTGAGTGCTGAAGAATTGATGCTTTTGAACTGTGGTCTTGAGAGCCCCTTGGACTGCAAGGAGATCCCACCCATTCATCCTAAAGAAAATCAGTCCTGAATATTCATTGGAAGGACTGATGTTGAAGCTGAAGCTTCAATACTTTTGCCACCTGATGTGAAGAACTGACTCTTGGAAAAGACCCTGATGCTGGGAAAGATTGAGCGTGGGAGGAAAGGGGGACGACAGAGGATGTGATGGTTGGATGGCATCAATGACTCAACGGACATGAGTTTGAGTAAACTCTGGGATTTGGTGATGGACAGGGAGGCCTGGTGTGCTGCAGTCCATGGGGTTGCAAAGAGTCAGACATGACTGACTGAACTGAACTGAACATTTAAGTCAGTAGACTCTAAGTAAAGTAGACTGGCCTTCATAATAACAACAAGAATGGGTCTCGTCCAATTAGTTGATGGTCTTAAGAAAAGGACAGACTTATCCCAAGGGAGAGGGAATTCTGCCAACAAACTGCCTTCATATTTGAACTGAAACTCTAGCCTGGTCTCCAGTCTGCTGTCCTACTGCTATGATCTGAATATTTGCGAACTCCTCAAATTCTTATATTGATATCTTAATCCTCAAAGATGAAGGTATTAGGAAGTGGGTACTTTGGGAGGTGCTTAACTCATGAGGGTGGAGCCCGTATGGATGGCATTAGTGCCTTATAAAAGAAGCCCCACACAGATATGTGGGTAGACCTAGAGTCACCATACAGAGTGAAGTAAGTCAGAAGGAGAATAACAAATATCATATAATGTCATTTATGTGTGGAATCTAGAAAAACGTTACAGCTGACTTTATTTGCAAAGCAGAAATAGAGACACAGACATAGAAAACAAACATGGATACCAAAGGGGGGAAAGGGGATAGATGAACTGGGATATTGAGACGGATATACGTGCACTATTGACACTATGTATAAAACAGACCTACTATATAGCACAGGGGACTCTACTCAATGCTCTGTGGTGACCTAAATGGGAAGAAAATCCAAAGAGGGTATATATGTATTTGTATAGATGATTCACTTTGCTGTACATCAGAAACTAACACAACATTGTAAAGCAACTATACGCCAATAAAAAAATTAAAGAAAAGATAAAAGAAGCCCAACCCAGATTCCTAGCCCCCTCTACTATGTGAGGACACAGTAAGAAGACACCAGCTATGAACCAGGAAGAGGCCTTCATAGGAATACATCCATGCTGGTACCTTTATCTTGGACTTCCCAGCCTCTGAAACCACAAAAACACATTTCTGTTGTTTATATATTACCTAGTATGTGACATTTCGTTACAGCATCTTGAATGAACTAAGACGCTTACTCTTTAGATGTTGGACATGCCAGCCTCCACAACTGCATGAGCAGATTTATTAAAAATAGATCTCTCTTTCTCTATCCATCCACCCCTCCACATATTCTACTGATTCTACTTCCCTGGAGAACCCTAAAACAATAGGCAGTGGGAGCCAGTATAGAAAATTATGAACAGGGACTTCCTTGGCAGTCCAGTGGCTAAGACGTCATGCTCTCAATGTAGGGGGCCTAAGCTTGATCCTTGGTTGGGGAACTAGATTCCACACACTGCAACTAAGACCCAGTGGAGCCAAATAAATAAATAAATATTTTAAAAAGAAAACATTATAGACAGACAAGTAAACTTTTGAGGTAAGAATTAAAAAGTAAAGAAGCTCCAGGTGGCCATAACTTAATAGAAATAAAGTCATTGCAATTGAGGAAACTGAGGAGAGTAGGTTATTCGTTGGGCCATTGTTCAGAAGGTATAATGCACAGAGTAGAAAAGAGAAAATGGTAAGTTTGTGTCCTGAGACTGTGTTACATGACTTGGAGAAGTTGACAGGGAAAATGGAGAAAGATGCAAATCTAGATGATGTGACCTTACATAAAAGAGGGATTTTCAGTGATGGTGATGGATCAGTGGTCTGGAAGGAGCGTGGTGATTCCAAAGAGATGCACATTTTAGAAACTGAATATGGAAGAGAATGTTACCTCCTTAAGAGAGATTGCAAGGGAACTGATACCAATCGCCACAAATTTGCCTGTTCATTGGAGCAGCTCCAGAATTCAATATAGAATAGGTTCAATGGCAACAGAATGGCTGGAAGGTAAACAGTGGAGTGATCTGGAAGGTGAATTTGCATAGCAAGCAGTGTTTTTACTTCATATATATGTTTTATGTAAATATGAATAGCAAAGCTTTCTAAAGATGCTTATATCCACACTGCTTAAGTTTGAGAAAGCATCAACTTTCTAGAGATTAGTATATTGCTGGAGCTACAGAATCACTGATGGAAATCCCTGGGGTCAACTGCCCATTCCCATCAATTCCTTGGTATCACTGAAAACAGATGTGACTGCCTTTGCCATGATGTGTGACGGGGGATAGGAAATGGTGTGGATGGTACAACCTCCTGGCCACTTTAGCTTCTTCTGACCCTTTACATAGTTCTGGTTTCTAGTGACTGAACTTTCCAGAAGTCTTTTAGAGCCTGAGAGCTACTCAAAGCAAGGCTATGGGTTTGCTTTAGCATTCTTAAAATTGACCTTTCGGGTTGTTTTCAGGTTCATTTCACGTCTCAGCTTCTTTTAGTCTGAAGCTCTCTTCTAACAATAGTTTCAATTTGCTTTGAAAGAAGTGGTGACAAAAATATTCTGGGAACTCCAAAACACCTGATGCTATGACTCAGTCCCTAGTGTTAAACTATCTTTTTCAGTGACTTTGGAGGGGTGATTAGCCCTGAGTGAGAGATATCACCGAAGTGTTGTCCATTATGGGGGGAGTGTGCCAGAAGATATTTAAAAACCCTTCTAATTAATTCATATATCACTGTTGTAAATTACTAAAATAAGACCCAAGAGTCTGCTGTAGGAAATTCAGCAAATCAATCAACATATAATTGCTGAGCTCCTATACAAGGTTTCTTTAAATGTTGTGAAGAATAAAAAGATCTGTTAGGATCTTTATTCAGACTAATAGGGGAGGAAAAGAATGATCATACGAAGAAGCAAAAATAAATAAATACACAAATAATAAAAATAAATAAACATATCAAGCAGCATATGACAATTATTGTTAAGAAACTGAAGAGATGGTTATGGGTTGCGGACTTGGAAATCACCCCAGAGAGTGTGAGAACTGAGAAATTCCTTGAAGTATAGGTAGGAATTAAATAAGGTTAGCTCAAGGAGCGGAGAAGGCAATGGCACCCCCCTCCAGTACTCTTGCCTAGAAAATCCCATGGACGGAGGAGCCTGGTGGGCTGCAGTCCATGGTGTCGCTAAGAGTCAGACACGACTGAGTGACTTCACTTTCACTTTTCACTTTCATGCACTGGAGAAGGACATGGCAACCCACTCCAGTGTTCTTGCCTGGAGGATCCCAGGGATGGGGGAGCCTGGTGGGCTGCCGTCTATGGGGTCGCACAGAGTCGGACACGACTGAAGCGACTTAGCAGCAGCAGAAGCAGCAGCTAAAGGAGGAGGGCATGGGTAAGGGCATGATTTATATAAAGTACACAAAGAGAGTTTAGCTCTAGAGTTAATGTAATGAAGTTTGAACTTTATCCTGTTCAAACTGGAAACCCATTGAAAAGTTAGTATGTAGAAATATGGAAGTGAGAGTTTAGGCATATCAGGCAAATAGTGGAGTGACTAACATAGTTGCAGTTAGAATATTAGTTGTTAGTTAGAATAGATATTCTTGCCAAATATCCTGAATTTGATGTTTGGCTCTGCCATTTGTAAGCTGAATGACTTTTGACCAGTTACTCATATCTCTAAAGCTGAATTTTTTATACAAAAAAAAAATTTTTTAAGGGATAATAATAGCATCTTTCTCATAGTCATGTTTGGTGACTATAAAGGATAAAACACTTGGCACAGTGTCTGGACCAGAGAGAGTGACAATATAAATAATGATGTAATGACCATCATTACATTGTTGGCAAGAAACTTTTGAAAACAAATGATGGAAGTGGAGAAAAAACTGAATGGAAGGAAAAATGAAGAGCTGGCAAGACTAGTCTGGATGTAGGAAGTAAAAAAGAATGCAGTATCAAAGTGGATTCTGGGTTTGGGGCCTGATAAAACAGATGGTACCACTAGTATTCATGAAAAATAATGCTGGTAGGAGGGAGGCAAGTAACTTCTTCACTGTACTCACTGCCTCTGGAAAGGGACTGGAATTCTCCCCAAGACCAGGTCAGGCATAGGCATGGCTGCATAATCATCTCAGCAACTGGACTGGAACAGAAAATTGAGACTTTAAGGGCTATGAAGGAGGATCATGTGTTGGAAGACATGGTAGAATAATAGGTGAAGAATGAGAACGAGAAATAATAGAAACACAGACACTAGAATAAAGTATGAATAAAGGAACTGGCTATGATTTTTCCAGTGGTCATGTATGGATGTGAGGGTTGGACTGTGAAGAAGGCTGAGTGCTGAAGAATTGATGCTTTTGAACTGTGGTGTTGGAGAAGACTCTTGAGAGTCCTTTGGACTGCAAGGAGATCCAACCAGTCCATTCTAAAGGAGATCAGCCCTGGGATTTCTTTGGAAGGAATGATGCTAAAGCTGAAACTCCAGTACTTTGGCCACTTCATGCGAAGAGTTGACTCATTGGGAAAGACTCTGATGCTGGGAGGGATTGGGGGCAGGAGGAGAAGGGGACGACAGAGGATGAGATGGCTGGATGGCATCACTGAATTGATGGACATGAATCTGAGTGAACTCCAGGAGTTGGTGATGGACAGGAAGGCCTGGCGTGCTGCAATTCATGGGGTCGCAAAGAGTCGGATACAACTTGAGTGACTGAATTGAACTGAACTGAACTGAAAGGAACTGAGGAGCTCTCCAGGGGGCTCAGTGGGTGAAGAATCTACTTGCAATGCAGGAGACATGGGTTCGATCCCTGAGCCAGGAAGATCCCCTGGAGGAGGGCATGGCAACCCACTCCAGTATTACTGCCTGGAGAATCCTATGGACAGAGGAGTCTAGTGGGCTACAGTCTGTCTGTTAGTTGCTCAGTCATGCCGGACTCTTTACGACCCCATGGACTGCAGCCCACCAGGCTCCTCGGTCCATGGAATTTTCCAGACAAGGATACTGGAGTGGTTTGCCATTTCCTTTTCCAGGGCTACAGTCTATAGGATTGTAAAGAGTCAGACACGACTGAAGCAACTCACTGACACAAAGGAACCAGGAGGAAACTTAAGCCTAGAACTGAACTGAAACTGAACAGCAGATCAGGATTATTTCCTAAGGCAAAACCTTTGCTCTTGTTTTTTTTTCTTTTGAAAGATCTCATCAATTTTTAGTAAATATTCAATGTATTGTGAAACATTTATAAAATATGTATAGGTATAAGAAATATCGTAGTCAGAGATGTAGCCAGGTTTTATGGAGTTTTGGGGGCATTCTATAAATAAAAGAAGACACAACCAAGAACACAAAATTTAATATAAATTTTGGGACTTCCCTGGTGGTCCAATGGCTAAGGCTTCATGCTCCCAATGCAGGGGGGCTGGGTTCGATCCCTAGACAGGGAACTAGATCCCACATGCTGCAACTAAAAAGAATAAGAGATTCTGTGTGCTGCAATTAATATCTGGTGCAGCCAAATAAATATATTTTTTAAAGTATTATATATAAATAGATACAATTAGAAGTAAAAAGGGAACTTCTTCAAAATTAAAAAAATAAATCACAATAAATCACAAATTTTTTAAAAGCACAGTGTTACAAATCCAGAAAAACATATTTATTTAGTGGTTTATTTTTGCTTTATTTTTAGTTGTGTGATGGAGAAGTGTATCCCATAACTTCCCCATCATTAAGGATTTAACTAAAGAGTTTGCACTAGCTCTGGGTGTGATTTTGATGAGAGATGATTGTGAGGAGAAGAATGAGGAGGCAATGGTAGGAGGTGGGGAAGCCCTCAGATTGCTTCCTATCAGTGCCAATCAAACAATGCAACGTGGCACTGTGGCTGAGATTTAGCCTGAACTGTGCATTGCTTCTGCCTAGAAACCCATCCCCTTCAGGGTTAGTCAAGTCATGCCTTTTTATTTGCCCACCATGCTGGATTGTGATATACAGTGAGCAGAGGAAGCATGGGAGGGGAGTGCAGGAAGGAGGGAAAAATTGGGGGTGGGGGTCGCAGGGTGGAATATTTGATGGTAAGACCTTTCCTTCTGGAAGTCCTGAATATATAGCAGTGAAAACTGAGATAGATTTTGTAACCAGAATGTATTTATGTATATTTTGGTAATTTAAAGATAGGGCTTCCCAGGTGGTGCTGGTGGTAAAGAATCCAGCTGCAAATGCAAGAGATGTAAGAGACATGGGGTGTGATTCCTAGGTTGGGAAGATCCCCTGGAGAAGGGCATAGCAACCGACTCCAGTATTCTTACCTGGAGAATCCCATGGACTGAGGAGCCCAGTGGGCTATAGTCCATAGAGTTGAAAAGAGTCGGACACAGCTGAAGCAACTTAGCATGTACACAGGTCATTTGAAATGATAGATAAATGTATCTATTTATCTATTTGTCCGTATATACAATGGAATACCACTCAGCCACAAAAAAGAGTGAAATTTTGCCATTTGCAGCAACATGGATGGACCCTGAGGCATTATGCTGAGTGAAATAAATCAGACAGAGAACAACAAATGCTGTATGATATCACTTGCAGGTGGAATCTAAAAAATACAACAAACTAGGGAATATAAAACAAAAGATGCAGACCCACAGATATAGAGAACAAACTAGTGGTTACCAGTGGAGAGTGAGATTATGAGATAGAGAGGTGGGGGAGTGGGAGGCACAAACTACTGTGTGTAAGACAGGCTAACAGGAAGTATTGTATGACACAGGGAATATAGCCAGTATTTTATAACTATAAATGAAGTATAACCTTTAAAACTGTGAATCACTATATTATACAGTATATCATACATTGCATTGATCAATTTTTTTTTGTGAAAAGAAACAAAGGAATACACGTACACACACAGATGCCCACATAAAACCATGTGGAGAAATGTACATGAAACTATTTTTTAACAGTGGTTACACTAGGGGAGTAGGTTTGGTATGGGGAAATGAGAAAGTTTTCACTTTACTTAAACCAGCTGTTCTACTGATTACTCTTTACAATGAATATCTATTTTATTGAAACAAAATTTTAAGACTATATATATAATATATACTATATATAACCAGACACATGTAGAGCAGTGGCTAAGACCAGTTAAGCTGGAGAAACGATCAGGTATTCTCTTCTTGTAGCATCGTTATCAGCTGCTCAGGGAAGAGTATTCTATTTCATCATAACTTATGATAAACTTACCATGAAATGTGTTGTATGAAAGGAGAGAATGTTAGCACTCCCCTTGATAAGGGTGGAAGAGACTCTCGGGCCTGACAATATGCATACGGTTAAGGCATCGCCACCTACTTTGTGGCATCTAACCACTGTTGGGCTCCCCTGGTGGCTCAGCTGGTAAAGAGTCTGCCTGCAATGTGGGAGACCTGGGTTCGATCCTTGGGTTGGGGAGATCCCCTGAAGAAGGGATCTTGTATGTATGTGAGAGTTAGACTATGAAGAAGGCTGAGCACCGGAGAATTGATGCTTTTGAACTGCGGTGTTGGAGAAGATTCTTGAGAGTCCCTTGGACTGCAAGGAGGTCCAACCAGTCATCCTAAAGGAGATCAGTCCTGAGTGTTCATTGGAAGGAATGATGTTGAAGCTAAAACTCCAATACTTTGGCTACCTGATGCAAAGAGCTGACTCATTTGAAAAAGACCCTGCTGCTGAGAAAGATTGAGGGCAGGAGGAGAAAGGGACGACAGAGGATGAGATGGTTGGATGGCATCGCCGACTCAATGGACATGAGTTTGGGTAGGCTCTGGGAGTTGGTGATGGACAGGAGGGCCTGGCGTGCTACAGTTCATGGAGTTGTAAATAGTTGGACACAACTGAGCGACTGAATTGAACTGAACCCATTCCAGTATTCTGGCCTGGAGAATTCCATGGACTGGATAGTCCATGGGGTTGCAAAGAGTCAGACACAACTGAATGACTTTCACTTTCACTACCGTGAAATAAAACTTTAGATTAAAAATAAAAAAAAAAAAACCTGGGCAAAGAATCTGTTCTACTTCTTGTTATTTAGATCATCAATCATACAGTAGTTAAATCCCAGCAATTGGCATCATATTAATCAGGTCACGATGGCTAGCTTTTTCTTATCTTTTACTCTCTCATTTTCTGATTTCTTTTCCAGTCCTTACTTAGCCCTAATTATTTGATAGCTTTTTCAATAAGCAACATTGAAATCTCTAGTCTTATCGAAAATGAATTAGACTATGAAACAGTCAGAACAGTGATATTACAATGCTTCTCTTTATATATTTAAAGATTTTCTGAACAATATTAACTCTAGCCTGTAACTTTAAGTCACATTTAGTCAGTCCTGAAAATGGAGATGTGCAAGTGGGTTCTAGATAATAATTCAGAGTGTTGCATGGTGCTAAAAATTTCCTGAGGGGTCGAAAAACTCTCTTTGGGTTATTAGGGAAAGAAAATGGACTATTGTACGCACAAGGGATTTGGGAATGAAAGGTACTATAGAAATAATAGGACTAATTGTTATTACTTTATTAATTGTTATTCTGTTTTGATTGATTGCTTTCTATTTCAAGTCGTAAAAGATTTCAATTTTATAGAATTTTGTGTAATTTCTTTCCTTAAAATCTTCACTTAATATCAATGATATTTTTCACCTCATTTCCTCTGACAGTTCAGTGCTTAGAAACCATATGACATTATAAGACAATAAAAATAATTTTCTGAGGTCAAATTAACTTTAAAGACAATGGTATGGCTTATACTATACCTAGCATTTTTATGTTAGATGAAGAAAAATAGATAACACATATAGACAGACATGCTGCTGCTGCTTAGTTGCTGAGTCATGTCTTATTCTGTGTGACCCCATGGACTGCAGCGCACCAGGCTCCTCTGTCCATGGGATTCTCCAGGCAAGAACACTGGAGTGGGTTGCCTTGCCCTCCTCATAGACAGACACATATACCTATACAAATAAAAGCTTGTTTTAAAATTTGACTACGAAGTAATGTAACCTCATGATGAGTAATTTGGAAAACAAAGAAAAGTATAAATAAGAAAATATTTTAAACATTTCTAAACTATATCAATTAAACAAGTCTTTAATAGTTCAGTGTATTTTCTTCCAATTTTTTTCTTTTAAATATTTGCATACACATGTGAACATTCTACATACATTTTCTTTTCAAAATTGGGATCATATTCTTTTTTTGGTGGAGGGGAATGCCATGCCCCATGACTTTCAGGATCTTAGCTCCCCAACCAGGAATCGAATCTAGGTCTGGACAGTGAAAGCTCTGAGTTCTAACCACTGGACTGCCAGGGGATTTCTGAGATCACATTCCAGCTATTATTTTATACCTATTCTTTAAACCCATTCTGAGAATCTTCTTTTCATTAGACTAAGCATTATTTGTAAAAAAAAATATGTTTAATGAATATATAATAGTCATCACTTGGCTGTATTAAAATATCTATAAACATTTCATATTGTGTCAGTTGGGGTTCTGAAAGGAAGCAAGTGACCCAGTCAACTGATGCACTAGCTAGAATTAATAAAGGGATGCTTTGCAAGTGGGAGTTCAGGGCCAGGGACACCAAGAGGGATGGCAAAGAACCCAGGAGCCAGGCCACACAAGCCTGAAGAGGAAGAGGGAAGCATGGTTACCAGGATCTGAAGAGCTGCAGCCATCAGAAAGGGTCTCCCAATAGGAGCTTCGGTGGAGAACTCAGCTGCTCCCAACCCCAGCCTGGCAGGGGCTTGTGAAGTCAGTGCTCCAATTTCTCTCTGTTTCTGTCTTCCAATCTCATGCTTCTGCTTACCATTGACCAAACCCAACCAGAAATCAAAGAACAAGAGAATCAGCTGATGTTGAGAATAGAGAGCTCAGCAGCTGCCCTGGGACAAGAGTGGGAAAAGGTGGACAGTATACCTGAACTGGCAAATATTCAGCATACTTATTGTTTTCAGTGTTCCCCCATCCCCACCTTTTCACTATTAGAGCAACAGAAAGAAAGAAAGTGAGGTTGCTCAGTAGTGTCCAACTCTTTGCAACCCCATGAACTGTAGCCTACCAGGCTCCTCCGTCCATGGAATTTTCCAGGCAAGAGTACTGGGTTGGGTTGCCATTTCCTTCTCCAGGGGATCTTTCTGACCCAGGGATTAAACCCAGATCTCCCACTTTGCAGGCAGATGCTTTACAATCTGAGCCACTGGGGAAGCCAGAGCTTAGAGCAATAAGGTTGTGAGAAATACATTTGCAGGCTTGTTCTTCAGTCCTTTTAGATAAGTACCCTGACTATGACCCATCAGACTGCCCTGTCAATGATGTGATAATGGAAAAGTAAATTTGCATCAGGCATCCCATGCATGACTAAAATCATGTCACCTAATCAAGAATCAATTGTCCTCGTTTTGCTCCATGCTGCTGCTGCTGCTGCTGCTAAGTCGCTTCAGTTGTGTCCAACTCTGTGCGACCCCATAGACGGCAGCCCACCAGGCTTCCCCATCCCTGAGATTCTCCAGGCAAGAACACTGGAGTGGGTTGCCATCTCTTTCTCCAATGCATGAAAGTGAAAAGTGAAAGTGAAGCTGCTCAGTCGTGTCCGACTCCACGCAACCCCATGGACTGCAGCCTACCAGGCTCCTCTGCCCATGGGATTTTCCAGGCAAGAGTACTGGAGTGGGGTGCCATTGCCTTCTCTGGTTTTGCTCCATAGCTGATATTAATAGGACCCATATGACAGGATTTTTTGGTTTCCTATCTAGGCACACATCCCATGCTGCCAAACCCAAGTGGCATCTTATATTAGCAAACTGAGGCAAAGTCACAGACCACTGACCTCAAACCATCAATTTCAGAACTCTCTATTTCTGCCATTCAACAGAAAACAAGACAAAACCTCCAGGACAACAAAGGGAAGAACTCAAAGTTCTATATCTGTCCCTCACTGTTATTTTTCCTAAAAGGAACTCACGCCATCCTCGAGGATATCTTCCCAACCCAGGGATCGAACCCAGGTCTCCCTCATTGCAGGCAGATTATTTATTGTATGAGCCATCAGGGAAGCCTAAAAGGAAGTCGACATGTAGTTTTAAAAGAAGCCAGATTGCTGGAGAACATTTTAATCTTTATAGCATGGGTTTTTCAAGTGTGGTTGGATTTGGCCCTGCAAGTAAGTTACTCAGCATGTCCGACTCTTTGTGACTCCATGGACTGTAGCCTACCAGGCTCCCCATCCATAGGATTTCCCAGGCAAGAATACTGAAGTGAGTTGCCACTTCTTCCTCCAGGGGATCTTCCTGACCCAGGAATATAACCCATGTGTCTGGCATCTTCTGTATTGATAGGCAGATTCTTTACTACTGCGCCAGCTGGGAAGTTACCCCAATAACTTACTAACAGCAACTCAGTTTTATCCAGACATACTAAGAAAGAAGCACATTAAAATGATGACTCAGCCATTCCCTTGTTTTAGAATGTTGAATATAGTGGGGATCAAATCCCCTGCAGGTGCATGAAATGCTATTAGTATGAATTTTTACAATCTCTTCTGAAAAACCTTCTGACAGAAAAATACTACATCAAATTGTCTCTTTCACCATAGGAGAGAAAACCATTTTAACTAAATAAGAGAATATTCTTGTCATTCCTAATCCATCAAAACAGCTAAGTACAAGGGACAATTTCTTACCAAGGATTTGAGAAGAGGCAGCATGAAACTTTCACATCCCTCCTGATACATTACCAGGTTTGCGAGCATTGGGAGACTTTTTCTTCCTTAATTTCCTCTCAAGAAGTTCTTTAAAAGGCTGTATACAAATGGGAAGTTTCGAAGAAGGTCATGTTGTATATTGTACCTCAAAAAATCAATACAGTGACAGTGTAGCACTCAGAAACTTGGTGATTTGATTCTCTTATTTCAACTTTTGGAGCTGCTATAACAAAATCACACCAATATTCATCAACAAAATTCAATTTTTATATAACAAACCTCTTACACAACAGTGTAAGAATCCAGAGAAGTTTTATATGGATTTCACATGGGAAATCTGATTTCCTTTCTTTTTCCTTACAAAAATGAATCCTAGTCCCAGTTTGATCCAGGAAATATAATTATTGAGAACTTTACAATGTAATACATACTTTATGTATATTTCAATGCTTTTATTTTATATACTCAGGGTAATTAAGGACATTCACCAAAGTGAAAGTAGTTGAAGCAGTATTCTAACCTCTTTTTCTGTTCTATGACTAAGAGGAATTCTAATTTTAATTGAATGAAATTAATTAATTAAACATTATTGAATACAAACTATGCTGGAGAGAGTGATATTCACATTCAATGTGAATGGCAAATATGCAGAGATACTAAGATGCAAATGGTATAGTCTCTGTTCTCAAAAACTTTAAAATCTAAATAGTAGGATAAGACAATAAGCATACTAACTACAAAACTGAATATTGTAAGAGTTTTAAAATAGAGAGAATAAAGAGGGAGCAACAATCAGAATTAAAATGCAGAAATGGGCCAAGTGATAGGAAAAGATTTACATAAGTGACACCTATTGGTAAGGGTTCGGGAGTTTGGGTATTATGCGTGTATGTATGTATGTATTTTTACTTTTTATTTTATGGAAATTTTAGAAGCACAGAAAGAGTATGGAGTTTTCATGTACCTTTCATGCAGCTTTCCCTAATGATGATATCTTATATAATAATAGTACCTTATTATCAAAACTAGGAAATTTACATTTATACAAGACTTAACTAAACTGTAAACATCATTAAGTTTTGTTTCACCAGTATTTACATGCACTCATGTGTGTGAGTGGATTCCCTGGTGGCTCAGACCATAAAGAATCTGCCTGTAATGTAGGAGACCTGGGTTCGATCCCTGGGTTGGAAAGATCACCTGGAGGAGGGCTTGACAACCCATTCCAGTTATTATTGCCAGGAAAACCCCCATGTACAGAGGAGCCTGGTGGGCTACAGTCTACGGGGTCACAAAGAGTTGGATACAACTGAGTGACTAAGCACATAGTTCTATGAAATTTTATCACGTGTAGATTTGTGGAACCATCAGCACACACAGGACAGATCTGTTCTACCACCATCAAGAAAATCCCTCATGCTACTCTTGAACAGTCACCCCTTTTCTTTAAGTCTAACCCCTGGAAATCAATAACATGTTCATCATGCCAATTTGGCATTTCAAGAATATTATATAAATAGAATCAAACAATATGCAATCTTTTGTGCTTGGTTTTTTTTTTTTATTTGGTGTAATATCCTTAAGCCCATAAGATCTACCTAAGTTGTTGCATGCATCAATAGCCCATTCTTTTTAGTTGCTGAATAGTATTCCATTGAATGGACATGTCACAGTTTACTCATCTATTTACCAGTTGAAAAAAAGGGAAGGACTCTTTTCACCACTGGGTTATTGAAAATAAAGCTGCTATGAATGTATATAGGTTTTGTTTGTAAATTTAAATTTTTATTTACTTAGGACAAACATCTAAAAGTATGATTTCTGGGTCATAAATTGAGTGTTTAAAGGTATAATTTTAATAAATTTATAGTTGTCCACTACTATAAGCATTCTTGAATAAGCATTATTTGTGATATTCTTAGTGATTTCAAATAAGAATTAAAATTGCTTTGCCAGGGGGATATGCAGGTTTTAATTACTTTTAATAAATTCAAAAAAGTCAACATAATTTCTAATATTTTGCACCAGAATTACGTGAGCAGGTCCATTCTTCAATTTTGAAATAACATGAGTATTATCATTTAAAAGTGTCACCAACCTAAAGTCCAAAATTGGTATCTTGTTTTCAGTTGCATTGTGATTGCTTATGAGAAGAGTATTTCTATTGAATAGTTGCATTCTTTGATGAACTTCCTATGTATCTATTTCACCCAACTTCTGCTTGGGGATTTAAAATTTTTTCTTACTGATTCTTAATATTTATGTGTTTGTATTTACACAAATAAAATAATATTGCTGAAAGTTTGTGTTTGCTTCTTAATCTTTTAAAAAATGCTTTTTGACATACATACATTTCATGCCATTAAACAGGCTAATCTAACATCTTATTTTAAATTTATGGTTTTTGCACTGAATATTATACTTAAAATCTTTGCCCACATAAAGTTTATATAGTGATTCCCAGCATGTTCTCTAGTAATTTTACAGTTTTTATTTTAAACATACATCATTATGCCATCTGAAATTTATTTCAAAAGAAGAAAACAGGTAAAGAACTAGCTTTACTGTTTACCAGCTTTAGCCAGTGGTCCTAGCACCATTAAAAGAATATTTTGCATTCCAAAATATTCTTTATCATACACCAAATTCTGTATTTATTTAGGTATATTTCTGAATTTATTCTTCTCTTTCATTGGTCTCTTTTTCTATTCATGTATCAGTGTTATATTTTATTCAATATTGACTTTGTGATACATTTTATAATCTATAGGTTAAGTTCACAACCATTACTTGATCAACTATGAAAAAAGTCACATTGGAATATGAGGATTTTTACTACAGTTAGAAAAATATTTAGATATATGTGGAAATTATTAACTTCTTTTCAATATGGAAAATTTTCTTTTAGTCTGTTAGTAAAGAAGTCTTGCATATTACTTGCTAAGCTCACACCTAGATTATTTTATTTTGGGGTGTCATTATGAACTGATCACTTTTGCATGTTATATTTTGACAAGTTATGCTAATATATTTATTAGTTTTCCATTAATTCATACATGAGATTATGCTACAGTGGGGTTTTGCTAATTGTATATAAATACACTGTAAAGCTCTCCTTCATTCTCTATCCTCTAAAACCATTTAAGTAACATGAGAATGGTTTATTCAGGGAGTGGGAATAAACCTGAATGGTTTATTTGGGGAGTGGGGATGGGAATCTACTCACACATCCAAGCAGGTTGGGTACCTAGGGCAAGGGGAGAGTCCTTCCTTGATATCTCTCTTCATTTCCTATAAAATTATTTGTTTCCTGACATTTATAGTCTCTTCTTTAACACACTTTCCTGTTTTGCTTATATGTATTTTCTTGGAAAATAATCCATTTTCCTTAAGACTATCAAAAATTTTTTAGCATAGAACTATACAAACTATTCCATTTGTGATTTAGTAATTTACATTTTAATAAAAAATTAGAGCTACTAATTGAATTCTTTCTGATGATAGTATTATGCAATTAGAAGCAAACATTAAAATATCTTTTCTTTAGGTCTAGTGAACATTTTTTCTTTTCTTTTTTTTTAAACCCATTTCCTATTTTCCCCTAAAGAGGAACATTGAACTCATATCTGTTTCCACACACTTTTTTCTCTCTCTAGATTGTGATCTCTTTCACATCCTCTCTCTTCCAGTCCCCTTTTACCTCAGTTATGCCCAGCCTTTTTTCTCCTTCTCTCCACCTTCAAAAAGCAATTATAATTTAGAAAGAATTCAGACTAACACATTCCCCAAAAGCTTCAGTTAATATATTCCTCACCATCATGATTCCTGTAAAGAAACAGACTCTGTGATTTCTGAGAACTCTACAGTCTGGCTCAACAGGGACCTTTCAGTCAGTCACATATGTCAGGGGTAACCTTGCCAAATAGACAGAGGCCAAGTGAAGTAAGATTACTTACAAGGTCTTTCCCTGGATACTCTTCTGCTTTCTAGCCTCGGTTATGTTTAGCTTAAGAAATATGGACAGAAACAAGTAATTTGGAATGAAAGATGGAAGTATGATTCCTGCTAATGTACAGAAGCTGTATTCGTAGAGAAGACCTCATGGAGCCTAAGGGTGTACTTGCCTGTTCTTTTTGATAGGTTATGATACAACTTGATGCTTTGCTACTCTTCAAGTTGGGGGCTTTATGATACAAGGGAAACAAACTGATTCAAATCACTGCAAGGAAAGATGTTTAGTGAAGGATGCACACAGTAGAAGAACTAGCAAACCACTAGGGCCCGAAGCCGTAAAACATTTTGCATAAATTGCTCTCCTATCCTCCCAGAAATGCTTCCTATCTTGAGTTAGGAACCCAGTTCCCATCAATACCTCCCCTGCTGTGCCTCCCAAGAAATGCATCACCTGATCCCTACCATCAAAGAGCCTGGAGTCAAACTATATGACCTCTAAAATAAGAAATGGCCCCATGATTGCTAGTTGTCTGAAACCCCACAGCAAAAAGCTTATTAATAGCAATGCTATTTAGTGGAATGTTTTGTTTCTGGTGACTAGCAGAGGTAGGGACAAGCAAAGTAAAATTAGAAATTGTAAGGGAAAATATAAAATGGATTTTTTCATCAATGTTGCATTTACTGTATTTAAAAAAAAAAATCTCAGTACTTACTTGACAAATATTTTTTATCCTTCCCTCAGCTTTCAATGCCACTTAAAGAAAACATTCTAGGATGTGTATGATTGTGCTCTAATTACAGTTGAGGGCACAGTGGCATGTGATTGTGGTATAATAACTAAAGCCCTGGAGTGCCTTTTTATTCCATTAAAAATGACCTTAGCTTTGGATCACAGAGCTTTTGCATTGATTTGTCTCTTTTGTGGTTTCCTCTCCACAGGTCTGCTTCCCCATACTGGGTGATGCATTGAATTGTGACACATGGGAGTCAGTGAAATTAACTATCTTTCCCGTGAGAAATAATTCATCATTCAACATTTGCTATTAACATGCCTCTGCTGGGAGTGAATGAAGTCACATGAAGAGTATGGAAGTGGTAGAGCAGATGGGAATTACATAAATATAATTTAGCACTCATGATGGAGACAACAGTAATTTTCTCATCTGCAAACAGGAGGCATTTGGGCGGCAGAAAAGGAGATGTTGATACATTCAGTTGCTGTAAAAAGAAATGGCTCTAATTGCTTCTATGGAAATCATACCTATTTGAGGCCAATTTAAATTTTGTTTTCTGCCTGTCTCAATAGCGTATTCTAAAAGCTATGATTAATATTGGACCTGATCATGTCCTCTAGTAAGAAGTCTTCCCTGATTTCTCTAGAACTGAGGACATACCTCTGTTCTCAGCACAGGCAGTGTGGGTCTCAGACCACTACGCCTCTGGACTGGATTCTTGCTCGGGGGAGCAGGAGCTAGAAGGGGTGACATGAGCTGGGATCAGTCAAATCAGTCTAAAAAATATCTATGAAGGGCTTCCTGCAAGCCAGATTTTGTGCATGTGATGGGGCCACAGCATCGATAAGAAAGTCCATGATGCTTATCTTCTCCAGCTTAGAAAGTATCCTTGAACCCAAGAGGACATGGGCCAAAGTGTTCACTGAAGTATTATGTGTAATAGTGAGAATTCAGAAGTGAGCCAAATGCCTATCAATTGAAGACTGGCAAAATAAACTATGTGATATCTACACGGTGGAAAACCATCCCAAATTTGTAAAGACTGAAGTAGATTTACATGTGGAAAGACATCTAGGGCCTCTGATGCCAGAGAATAACCAACTCTACAAAGTGATATATCCAGTAGGAAATGCTATATAAACACGCATGATACTTTATATTTTCCTCCTATCATCAGATGCACACAAACAGCTCTGAAAAAATATTCTCCATAGAGGGTCCTCCTGTATGGTGGCAGGAGTGCTGTTCACACTGGAGACGGGTCATTTGGTGACAGTCTGGTACCCCTCTCTCATGGCCCTCCACCAACCTCATGACTCCGGTTAACTTCAGGGAGCGAAAGGGACCAGGATTAAAGGTAATCGTCAAAGGGAACTTTGGGTATTATCTACAAAGTTTTAATTCTTAAAAGTAATTATGTTAATAAAGTAAATGTATATTAAATGTTAATAACTCAATAGTAATGCATAATTTCTGCTTTTGGGATGCCAATGATCCAGAGGAGAAACATGTGTGTAACTGGGGCTTCCCAGGTGGGACAGTGGTAAAGAATCTGCCTGCCAGTGCAGGAGATGCAGGAGACTCAGGTTCAATCCCTGAGTTGGGAAGATCCCCTGGAGGAGGAAATGGCAACTCACTCCAGTATTCTTGCCTGGAGAATCCCATGGATAGAGGAACCAGGCAGGCTATAGTCCAAAAGGTCATAAAAGAGTTGGACATGACTGAGCACGCATGCTCTCTAACTCTAATAATGCTGATGCAAAACAAAGTGTGGTCCTTGCTTTCCTTGACAACTATTTGTGGTAGGGGTATGGGGGCGGCAGGGTGCAGAGATCTGTCTCTCTGCTTCTTGGAGGAGTAGAGATTTAGTGAAAGTGTCCTCAGTGAAAGAAGATTTTCTACTTCACAGCCTTCTGGGCAGCTCTGGTAGTCTCACTAGCTGTCATCCAACAACCCAACTGTGTCAGGAGACGTAATCCAGGGGACAAGAGGAACGGGCTGGTGGAAGAGCCAGAGGAAGGTTCTAGCCTGTACTCATTAGGAATGAAAGTAAAAGTTGCTCAGTTGTGTCCGACTTTTTGCAACCCCAAGGCCTATACAGTCCATGGAATTCTCCAGGCCAGAATACTGGAGGGGGTGGCTGTTTCCTTCTCCAAGGAATCTTCCCAACCTAGGGTGATCTTCCTAACCAGGTCTCCCACATGGCAGTGGATTCTTTTTGCCAGCTGAGCCACCAGGGAAGCCCATTAGGAATGGCTTATCTGCGATTAAATAAAATTAACCCTGGCTATCTAAAGCCAAGGGGAATGAATTGGTGGGTTATTAGAGGTTCACAGTGTCCACTGGAGGCTGGAGGACTAAACTTGAAAAATATAGACAGGAACTAAGCCCATGGAGGCAGGAGTGGGGGTGGTAATGATGCGGGAGAGTTCAAAATCTCTCATTCAGCAACAGCTGCCTGAACCCCATCATCTTTGTCCCAGGTTGACTCTGATTGGTCCAGATTAGGTCACATTGGCTGTCAGAGAGGAGAAAGGGAGAAAACAGTGTCCTCAGCTAACACAGTGGATGATGGCATCCATAAACAGTGCTAGGAGTGGGGGTCCCCCAAAGAGGAACGGGGCGGGAAGGATGGAAAGTCCAGAGAGGCAGTGGTTACTAACTGGTTACTTAATAAGTACAAGGTGCTGTTCTAAGCACTTAATATGAGCATTATTTAACGTAATAATTACAAGAACTCTGTCGGTTACATATTATCACTGCTATTATTCCTGTCACATAGGGGTTCAAAAACTTTCTCTGGATCGCAGATACTGACTTGGTGGTCTAGCTCCTAAGACTATATTTTTTTTTTTTTTTATTTTTTTTTATTTTTTTTTATTATTATTATTATTTTTTTTTTAATTTTAAAATCTTTAATTCTTACATGTGTTCCCAAACATGAACCCCCCTCCCACCTCCCTCCCCATAACATCTCTGTGGGTCATCCCCATGCACCAGCCCCAAGCATGCTGTATCCTGCGTCAGACATAGACTAGCGATTCAATTCTTACATGATAGTATACATGATAGAATGCCATTCTCCCATATCATCCCACCCTCTCCCTCTCCCTCTGAGTCCAAAAGTCCGTTATAGACAGCTGCGTCTTTTTCCTGTCTTGCATCCAGGGTCGTCATTGCCATCTTTCTAAATTCCGTATATATGTGTTAGTATACTGTATTGGTGTTTTTCTTTCTGGCTTACTTCACTCTGTATAATCGGCTCCAGTTTCGTCCATCTCATCAGAACTGATTCAAATGAATTCTTTTTAACGGCTGAGTAATACTCCATTGTGTATATGTACCACAGCTTTCTTATCCATTCATCTGCTGATGGACATCTAGGTTGTTTCCATGTCCTGGCTATTATAAACAGTGCTGCGATGAACATTGGGGTACATGTGTCTCTTTCAATTCTGGTTTCCTCGGTGTGTATGCCCAGCAGTGGGATTGCTGGGTCATAAGGGAGTTCTATTTGCAATTTTTTAAGGAATCTCCACACTGTTCTCCATAGTGGCTGTACTAGTTTGCATTCCCACCAACAGTGTAGGAGGGTTCCCTTTTCTCCACACCCTCTCCAGCATTTATTGCTTGCAGATTTTTGGATCGCAGCCATTCTGACTGGTGTGAAGTGGTACCTCATTGTGGTTTTGATTTGCATTTCTCTGATAATGAGTGATGTTGAGCATCTTTTCATGTGTTTGTTAGCCATCCGTATGTCTTCTTTGGAGATGTGTCTATTTAGTTCTTTGGCCCATTTTTTGATTGGGTCATTTATTTTTCTGGAATTGAGCTGCATAAGTTGCTTGTATATTTTTGAGATTAGTTGTTTGTCAGTTGCTTCATTTGCTATTATTTTCTCCCATTCAGAAGGCTGTCTTTTCACTATATTTCTAAGACTATATTTTTAATGATCTGCTGCTGCAGATATCTACTCTCTGTCCCTTCCTTGCCCCCTGCCCCCCATCCCACTATTTCCCATAGGAATACGGAACGTTTTAAAACATTGAATAGGAAATGTGTAAGACATACTATCCTTAAAGAAACCCAAAGGGTTTTCACAGCTGTAATCTCAGTTCTGCTTGTCACATCTCCAAATTTAGGGTGAGAAAATATTTTGATTATTTTTTCTATTGTTAAAGGAAGCAATTACAAATTCTATGACTTGCCTAAATGCCCTCTTGATTGAGTACTAAATTGAGACAAGAACTCAGAACTACTCAACTATCATTCATCCCTATTGTCAGAAAATAATAGCTGCCTCCTTCAGTGAGGTTTCTAGAGCCAGTCCTCATTTTAAAATAGACTCTATAAACCATTCATCAGATTAATTCATTAATCTTCCTTGTTTAAAACTGTCCAGTGGTTCCCATCACTTTTAGAATACAAACTTAACTCCTACTCAGGGCTACGAGCATTACAGGAGGGTCCCTGCCTCTGGGCCTCATCTCTTTCCACTCTTTCCCATGTTCTTTGTCTTCTTATTTCCAAATATTCCAGACTAACTCCTACCTTAGGACTTGAATCACTGTTCCTTCTGCTAAGATCCCCTAGAGAAGGAAATGGTAAACCACTCCAGTACTCTTGCCTGGAAAATCCCATGGACAGAGGAGCCTGGGGGGTTAGAGTCCACAGGGTCGCAAAGAGTCAGACATGACTGAACACATGGCATATACCATATCCCTCTGCTAGGCATGCTCCTGGCCTACTCTTCATGTGGCTGACCTCTTACCCTTCAGCTCTCAACTTACACTCCATCTGGAAGACAACTTTCCTGACTAATCCTGAACTAAAGTAACCCTGTCTCCTAATCCCTCCACGCTGTGTTAATCTCCTGGCTGATAGCATTTATCAGCCTGAGATGTTCTTGTTTATCTGTCAGCTTATTCTTGAATGATGGAGTCTCTTCTCCATGAATGTAAAGTCCCAGAGGGCACCAATCCTGTCTGTCCTATTAAGACCAAGTGTGGATCATAATAAACTGTGAAAAATTCTGAAAGAGATGGGAATACCAGACCGCCTGACCTGCTTCTTGAGAAATCTGTCTGCAGGTCAGGAAGCAACAGTTAGAACTGGACATGGAACAACAGACTGGTTCCAAATAGGAAAAGGAGTACGTCAAGGCTGTATATTGTCACCCTGCTTATTTAACTTATATGCAGAGTACATCATGAGAAACGCTGGACTGGAAGAAACATAAGCTGGAATCAAGATTGCCAGGAGAAATATCAATCACCTCAGATATGCAGATGACACCACGCTTATGGCAGAAAGTGAAGAAGAACTAAAAAGCCTCTTGATGAAAGTGAAAGAGGAGAGTGGAAAAGTTGGCTTAAAGCTCAACATTCAGAAAATGAAGATCATGGCATCTGGTCCCATCACTTCATGGGAAATAGATGTTTACACTTCAAGTGTAAACAGTCAGACTTTATTTTGGGGGGCTCCCAAATCACTGAAGATGGTGACTGCAGCCATGAAATTAAAAGACGCTTACTCCTTGGAAGGAAAGTTATGACCAACCTAGATAGCATATTCAAAAGCAGAGATACTACTTTGCCGACTAAGGTCCGCCTAGTCAAGGCTATGGTTTTTCTAGTAGTCATGTATGGATGTGAGAGTTGGACTGTGAAGAAGGCTGAGTGCTGAAGAATTGATGCGTTTGAACTGTGGTGTTGGAGAAGACCCTTGAGAGTCCGTCCCTTGGACTGCAAGGAGATCCAACCAGTCTATTCTGAAGGAGATCGGCCCTGGGTGTTCTTTGGAAGGAATGATGCTAAAGCTGAAACTCCAGTACTTTGGCCACCTCATGCGAAGGGTTGACTCATTGGAAAAGACTCTGATGCTGGGAGGGATTGGGGGCAGGAGGAGAAGGGGACAACAGAGGATGAGATGGCTGGATAGCATCACTGACTTGATGGACGTGAGTCTGAGTGAACTCCAGGAGTTGGTGATGGACAGGGAGGCCTGGCGTGCTGCGATTCATGGGGTCGCAGAGTCGGACACGACTGAGTGACTGAACTGAACTTCCAGCCAGCACCCTCAAATGTATGTGGGGTACAAGTGATCATAGAAAAAATTTCCAGTCTTCCCAAAGATTCAGGTTTTCCCTTTACCTCCCAAAGGTCAAATAATTATCTGGATGAGCTTGGAAAAATTCCTCTACTTTTATAGTTTGAGAAGCTGGGGAAAAAACTAAAGTAACCTGCCTGAGTTCACAGCAAGTTTGTAGCAAACATGAACTGAAATCTGAGTGTTTTCCCTTCCCTAACAGAGCTCTACTCAGCTCCCTGGGCTGCCTACACTCTGAATGGGGAGCAGAGGTGACCTTTGGTTTATAACCTCGGTGGCGTCATTATGAGAGGCAATGTGGATACACAGAGATGTTGCCTCTCTGAAGAAGAATATCTTATCACTGGGATGGCTGGGCACCTGAACTTATGACAGCAACAAGTCTCTTTGGGCACTTCCCATGTACTATTTTAAGAATTTATAGTGTAGTAATCTACACACTCCTCATACAACACCTATTAAGTAGATACTATCATCATCCCTATTTATAGACAGGAAATTTGAGAAACAGAAGTTAGGGAACTTGCCTAAGATTACATGGTTAGTAAAGTTATGGAGTAGGATGGTTCAGACACAGGTGTTCTACTCCAAAGTGCTTGGTTTTAACCCTGAGCACTGTTCTGCCTGCTCTGGCTATGAGGTACACTTTGTCCCCCCGAAACATCAAATCAGAGTTTCCACTGAGACAAAACAGTTAAGAACTCTACGTGAACTGGGAAGCAAATAGTAATAAGTAGTGCTATTTTATCAATGCAGTATTGGCAGAACCATCTTGCTTTTTCAGGCTTTAATTTTCTTTGCACAATGGTCCTCCATAAATGGCAATGAAAGAAACAGAACAAACACCATTGAGTCACCAGCTTCCGAGGCACTGAGCGGTGCTTTTATTGATGGCAGGTGTGTACAGCTTCCTGGAACATGTTGTTTGTGAATAAAGATATCTTTCTGGCATTACGAGAGTGGAGAGTATGTGGATCCTGCTGGCCTGGGAGCATGACACAACTAAATAATTGATTAAAGAGGGATGGCTCCTCTGCCTCTCCTCCTGGGCCAGAGTGCTTCATTTAAGCTGCTCTCTGCAGGCAGAGATGGCAGCTGGACTAAGGCATGGCTCCAGCAGAGTCACAGGCAAAGTAGCACAACAGCATCTCTCTCACCTCATTAGGAGCAAGCAGCCCTTTTAGGTCAAGAGCTCTTGCTTCCTGACTGAATGGGGACAATTTCCTAGGCTGCAACTGTTGCCACATTCCCCTTCTCAATTCCATTAAGTTTGAGTTATTGACTTTCCATTCTGATTGCCACTGAAATTTTTTTTTTAATCAATCAGAGATAGAGTCCAGAAGGACGTAGGATCTCAGATATAAAAATAAATAAGCTGTCTTCAGAAAGATCAGAGGGTCAAGAGGGTATCTGGATGAAATATTTCATTTGGTAACACTGCTTGCTGATGGCAGGGATGAGGTATCTTCCTTTATTCTTATTTTTTAAAAACAAGATAGGTGTGTAAGTTTTGGAATTTTCTAGCATACCTTTAACTGCTTTGATAGTGAAGTTTGGATACAAAAGACATGCTTATACTCCTTCACAGTCTCATTTCAGATCGACTCTATTTAAAAGTGACAAACTAATTGTTTCTCTGATATTTTCTTTTTTAAAAAAAATATACATTTATTTATTTTAATTGGAGGTTAATTACTTTACAATATTGTATTGGTTTTGCCATACATCAACATGAATCCACCACAGGTATACATGTGTTCCCTATCCTGAACCACCCTCCCTCCCTCGTCCCCGTACCATACCTCTGGTGCAACAGCCCCAAGTGCAACAGCCCCAAGCATCCAGTATCATGCATTGAACCTGAACTGGCGATTCGTTTCTTATATGATATTATACATGTTTCAATGCCATTCTCCCAAATCATCCCACCCTCTCCCTCTCCCACAGAGTCCAAAAGACTGTTCTACACATCTGTGTCTCTTTTGCTGTCTCGCATACAGGGTTATCATTACCATCTTTCTAAATTCCATATATATGTGTTAGTATACTGTATTGGTGTTTTTCTTTCTGGCTTACTTCACTCTGTATAATAGGCTCCAGTTTCATCCACCTCATTAGAACTGATTCAAATGTATTCTTTTTAATGGCTGAGTAATACTCCATTGTGTATATGTACCACAGCTTTCTTATCCATTCATCTGCTGATGGACATCTAGGTTGCTTCCATGTCCTGGCTATTATAAACAGTGTTGTGATGAATATTAGGGTACATGTTGAAAACCAGAAGCAGGAGGCTTAAGTCCAGATCTGATATTTTCTAAAGTGATATAGACCTATTGATACTCAAGGATGGATAGGGCATGGTCGGAAATGGGTGGGTCAGAAAAGGGTTGTCAAATCTGTTTGAGGTTGAACCTTCATGAAAACACTCTCCTTTCTATTACTGCATAGCTAAAACCCAGCATGGGGGTGCTTCCCGGGTAGCTCAGCTGATAAAGAACCTGCCTGCAATTCAGGAGACCCCAGTTCGATTCCTGGGTCAGTAAGTTCCCCTGGAGAATTGGTAGCCTATCCCTGGGGACGGGATAGGATACCCACTCCAGTATTCTTGCCTGGAGAATCCCCACGGACCAGGCTACAGTCCATGGAGTCACAAGAAGTCGGACACGACTGGGTGACTAGGCATAGCATAGCACAAAACCCAGCACACATATGGTAGGTAAACATCCAGTGTTTTCTTACAGAAATAGTTATTAGTTTAAAAAATTATCATAAACAATTAACTGAATTACTGCTTTATCAGTTTATTAAGTTACATAGTTGCCCAATATTTCCAAACTAATTAGCAACTATGCAAAATTCAAACTATTTTTTTCTACTCCATTTCCTCCAGCACCTCAATAACAAAACCACTGGCAAACTAATATTCATTGTTGGAAGCACACTTGAGAGACCATACAAATCTGCCCTTTGGACTGGACAAAAATGTTCTGGAAAGAGCAGCTTTAAAATGGCTCAACCCAAATAGTAGAAATAACACAGAGTAGGATTTTGGAGACTCGTATCTCCTTCTAATTAGCTGTCTGTCTTTTGGCAAATTGTTCAGACCCTCTGACCTTCATCTCTCTCAGCTTTAAACTGGGAATAATAGCATGTGCTGTCTGCAAACCCCTTAAGGTTGCTGCAAGTATCAAAGTGATATTTGTAAATTAAAATATGCTCTCCAAATGCAGGATGTTATAGACCTTAAATAGCTAAGCTATGTATGTGTCAAAGTTTTGTCCTTGGGGCACCATATTTCTATAAGTGAAGCTATCTGATTTGTCTTTCAATGTTTTTTAAATATCAGCCTGAGAATTAAGAAAATAAAACTAAACAGACCTTTTGGATTTTCATTTTCAAATTCAACCTGAGAATTGAAATTTCTGGCACTGAGTAAATAGTACTTACGTCTGTCTAGTAGTGGTGTCAATCAAAATGGCAATATTCCAAGTCTGTTAGCGTCATCATTAACAGACTTTTCCTTACACTGCCAATCATAAAATTTATTGGTGCTTTAAAAGGAGTGAAAAAATAGCCATTTTCTTTTCCTGCTAAAGTTTCTGTATAGTTAGTTCTGATTCTTTGAATTAAATATAAAGTAGCAGTGAATATTTTAATAAGATCTCTGCCTCAGAAAATATAAAACCATAAAAATATAAGCAACAGAATAATTTCTAGAGATTAAATGCAAATATGGGTTAATTATTCTAGCAAAGCCAATTAAAAAATAAATACAAACATTTTGCTGCCTACATAACTCATCTTCCCCAGAAAATATGAAGGTGAAAACCTCTGTGTGTCTTATTAAACCAATGCTTCAAGTTTCCATTTTCAATCCACTTAGAGAATCATAGAAATTCCAAATTCTCATATACATAAACTGCAATCACATGATCCATTGCCGTGATGTTTATGGTTGACTTTCCCCTGCAAGAAAGTCAGACAGTTAAGAACATTAAAACTTGTCCTTCAGAGGGACTTCCCTGGTGGTTCAGTGGTTAAGACTCCATGCCTTCAATACGGGTGACAAGGGTTCAATCCCTGGGTGGAGAACTAAGATCCCACATGTTGCACAGTGTAGCCAAAAAAAAAAAAAAAAATTATCCTTCAGAGAAGGTTCTGGTCTAATACTTTACTCTGTAAAGTGGTCAAGGAAGATCTCTAATACCTAAACAGAAATCTCTCTGACAGAAAAACTATTCCATAGGTGATGGACCCACAGAGATGCATATTATTATTCCCTGCAATGGCTCAGTGGAAAAAGACCTTGACCTGGATTTGGAAGAGAGGTTTGAGTTCCAGCACCAACCTACAGGCTGAGTGGCCTCAGGCAATTCACGGAACTTCTCAAGACTCAGCTTCGTCCATCTGTGAGATGTGAGTAATAACAGCTCAACTCAGTGTTGTTAAGAGAGTCAAATCAAACAGATCTGTGCATGTCCTTGCTAGACTGTGAAACGCTAATAAATGCACAGCAAATATCGTGCCTGACGAGCTAATTCCAATTAAGTACTTGCTTTGATTTTACAAAGTGATTTGGATGAAAACCAGTAAAGTATGAATACTTTCACCCTCTCATTTTGTGCAACACAACTGGTCAGTTGTTCATTAGTCCTAATCAACTCCATATTTGGGAGATGTGCATTTAACTTTGAAACCTGCCTCCCAAGATACTGTAAAGTGTCCCCCAGTTGCTTCCACCCTGAAATTATTGGCTTATGCAACAAGCAGCAGAATGGCTTGTTCACATTACTGTATTCAGACAGTGTCAAGACACTGCACTTTTTTTATACCTCCTATTCTACTAGTTTGCCATACATCCATACCCCCTACTCCAGGCATGTCTATTTGCCTGCTACTCCCTCACACCACTTGACTGCTTCCTCTTCTATATTTTTAGGTTCTGTTTATTTCCCCTGTAGCCCTTGTTTCTTTAGAACAAAGCATTACTCCTACCCCCTTTAAGAGCCACCTCTTCAGTACAAACTTCCATGACTAAGTCATGCTCTTCTTTGTTGATTCTGTTTTCAAGTTCACATTTAGAATTCTATAAGTCATGCAAGATCCCATATTTCTGCAGATGTTGACGGGGTTTTAGGATACTCCCTAAACTAAGACTGGGTCTGCATGACTGTGAGTGAAAAGTGAAAGTATTAGCTGCTTCAGCTGTGTCTGATTCTTTGGGATCCTATGGACCGTAGCCCGCCAGTCTCCTCTGTCCATGGAATTCTTCAGACAAGAGTACTGGAGTGGGTTGTCATTCCCTTCTCCAGGGGATCTTCCTGACCCAGGGATTGAACCCAGGTCTCTTGCACTACAGGCAGATTCTTTACTGTCTGAGCCACCAGGGAAGCCTGAATGACAGTGGATTCATTAAATAATTTCAGTCCTTTCATTGCAGCTTTTTAAAAAACAAACCAAAAAAACAACCAAAAACCCGGAAATACAAAACTGGTTCATCCAGTTCCCATTTATGAAGAGAAACTGCTGTGAATCAGATTAAAAGTGAAGGTCATGCCAACTTAATATGTGTATGCATGAATGTGTGTGTGTGTATGTGTGTGTGAGCATCTTAGTTGCTTAACTATTTAACTGCTTAATCAGTGGGGCAGAGATGAAACTCATTAGGGTGGAAATTGTAGTCTGTGCTGCTGCTAATTTGCTGAGCCTCAGACAACCCAGTGCAGGCCAGTTCCTCTCCTGTAAAATGAGTGTGTCACACTGGCTAACCCATGAGGTTCCTCCAAGTATCCATGATATACTGACAAGGCGAAATCAGTAATCTATCTACATCGTATCATAGCTGAAAAATACCTTGCCATTCTCTGCCACACCTCTTACAGTGAATTTAAAGTTGCTTTACTTTATATAAATGTTATTGCATGAGATATAAAACAAATGAAGCAGAAAGAAGAGAATGAAAAATGTGCTTCTCTCTTGGTCATTTTCTCTGTGGGGGTATACTGTGGGCTGGCATAAGTCCAAATGTTACAGCTTGCTCCTTGTCTGATGTCTCTATAAGCCTTGCAAAGGAGTGGAGCCCCCTCCATGATTAAGTTCTTGACGCCTAGCACCAGTCTGAGTCCCAGAATCTCCTGTCCTATTATCTCCACTAATTAAAAAGGCTCTTCTATTCCACCAGGTGTTTTTGGCTCACTCTGACTTCTGGAGCTTTGGAAGGAAGCAGGAAACTATGTAGGTGGCCTCGCAACAGCTCCCAAAGTGAAGCTGGGTCTACCTGTCCCTAATGTCGCAGTTCCAGGCAGCCTGACCCAGGGTTCCGGATCAGCAGGTGCAAAGAACAGAATCTTAAGTCTTAAATCTTAAAAGTCTTAAATCAAATCACTCTTTTTGGATAAAAGACTCTGACACGCCTGTGGGCAGCTGATGGATGACCTAGGGATTTTGAAAACTTCATAGAATTTCGAAGGCATCGAAGAGAACTGATAATGCTAAGTCTTACACAGAGCAAATGCTTTGTAAATGTTATTGAATTACTAAACCAGATTGAATAATGTTTTAAAGAAAGTTGTTTAAGAGCAGTGATGGTGAGCCAAAACTAGGAAGATAAAGTTTAATGGAAACAAGCATCAAGTCCTATTCTTAGGTTGATATTAATAATAGAAGGGCCTTATGTTTTACAGATTTTTACAGACTACAATCATTTACACATACTTATTCCATTTAATGCCTACCTCAAGATGTCATGTCCATATATTATCACTTTTTAATGAATAAGACAGCATAACCGTGATACAGACAGCACAAACAACTTGTCCAAAGTCATACATCTAGTCATTTGCTGACTGAACTCAAGATCAGGACTTCTTATTTTAAGTTTTGGGCTCCTCCTAGGATGTATTAAAGTGCTTTTGCAGCTAAGGGACTATGTGTGTTCAGATAGAGGAAGTCTTGTCTCCATCAAAATATCTTTGGTGAGTAGCAATTTTAACTTGCCTTCATAGAAATACATCATACAGGAAAGACTAACAAACCTATTGAACTGTATTGGTCAGGCCATATCTGGAACACACAGTTGTTTCTGAGTATTGTATGGTAAGGTTTGAGATGTATACAGAGTCATAAAATAGAGAACTGCCAGCACTTTGTTCTAGCAGTTAAAATTCTGAAAACTCTGCCTTACAAAGAGCAGTTGAAAGAATTTGAGATGTTCAGCCTGGAAAAAGGAATACTGGTGGTGGTGGTGGAGTGATAATGGAAGGGAAAGTGCAGATTCAAAAAACTGTCTCCAAAGCTCTGAGTGGCTGCTACATCAGAGGGATTAGCTATGTCGTTCTAGAGGCCAGAATAGAACTGCTGAAGAGAAATTATTGAGGTCATTTTTTCAACTTGATATAAAGAAAAAATTTTTAAAAACTTAAAGTTGCTCAGAAATTCAGTACATTTTCTTGTGAGGGGTAACTTGTAAATAACCACGCAAAACTGAGTAGACCTATCTCTGTGGATGATATAATCATGATTTTGGCACTGGGTAGGAGGTTGAAATAAATGCTCTTTAAGTGATTTTTCAGGGTCTCTAAGATTCTATGGTTTTACCTTTCTCTAAAATAATTAAACTTGAACTGAGGGCAAAAACCCATCTATTTTCATAACCTACATTTCTAATGGTACCTATGCTTCACTATCAGTGTTTACCATATTACCCTCAAACTGAGCTGCTTGAAATATATGTCAAGTGAATCAGGCCTATGGAGAGGCCTCCACATTGTCTAGTGCTCAGCTGGGAAGACTCCACAGCTGTGGGGAGAAGGTGGGGCAAACAGGACAAATGAAGGCTGGAGTCATCTAGAACTGTGCTGTCCAGTATAGAAGGCACTCACCCCATGTGGGTGTCAACTACTTGAACTACATCTAGTCTGAAATGAATTGTGTTCTAAGTAAAACATGCACACACACACACACACACACACACACACACACACTGCATACATACACACTATTCTGAAGACTTAGTATGAATATAAAGAACTGAAACTGTCATTAATAAGGTATATCTTGTTTACATATGGAAATAATATTTGGATATTGGGTGAAATAAAATATATCAACTATATGAATGTCGCTTGTTTCTTTTTAATGTTTAAAATGCGGCTGATAGAAAACTTAAAATTTTATATGTAGTTTATACTCACTGGACATTGTGGATCTCACATGTATGGTTGTTAATGCTGGCTGTTGACTGGCCTCTCAACTGGGCAGTAGACTGGAGCACCTGCCTGTGGTCTCTTCACGTTGCTAGGGCTTCTGTCTCACAATAGCTGAAAATTTTGTATGGCAACTGGAGGTTCCAAAGGTAAGCTTTCCAGTGTGCAAGGTGAAAGCTGCACTGGCTTTTTGACAACCATGAAAGTCACATGCATCACTTTTGCTGTGTTTGATTGGTTACCAGTAAATCATAAACCAACACAGACACAAGAGGAGGGGCACACTGCAGTAGGGCATGCTGATTGTGGGGTACTATTGCAGTCTTTTTGAAAAATCTTCCACAACTTGTTATGGGGATAGACCAATAGGCTTATAAAGTCTCCTTCAGATTAAAGAGCCATTTCTGAAGTTTAAGAGGATAGATTATAGTTCTTCTGGAGAGATCTTCAAATCTTAAAATTAAGCAAATATGTTATGCTCAGGAATTGCATTAATAGCCATTATAAAAGGGGAATGTAGTTTTAAATTCAAATTATCCCTTAGGTGTTTAAAAAGCTGTCTACATGCTAAGGAAACAATCATAAATCCAGTCTGGTGGTCACAAAGTTGAATCACACATCACAGAATTTTTGTTGTGTGATTCACACAGGTGTTTTGCTGTTGTTGTAGTTTGTTTTCAGTTAACCAGCAGAAGGATGTTCCTAATTTCTCAGAGGTACATGTTCAAAATGGACTGGCAAAAATTTTTCTTTTTTCCAAATGTAAAATTTTTCTCAAGTCCTTTGAACAATTAACAGTTTATACAATGGATGTGAAGATATGTAGTGCATGTTGACTTGAGGATAATGGGTGATTTGTAATAAGGCTTAAAGTATTTTATAATATATAATTTATTTAATACATTGTCCTAAATTTGTGGGCAGTGAAACTACTCAGAGCATGAAATGTCATGAATATTAAATCAACATGGGCTTTAGTCAAACAAGTGTAACTGGCCCAGAGAACACCTAGTACCTATGGACTTCTGAAAATAAGTGTCTGTTGATTTTTGTGGGTATGGTTTTTTCACAAGTAACAATAGGGAATTATCAATGTCAAGTTAGCCTAAATGTTCAGTTGGCTTTGTTCCTTCTGCATCTCCTCTTTAGAGTTTCAGTTATTCAGATTATTTTCACTTTGAAATTAATTTGTTAATATAAATTATTACTTTCATCTATAATGATTTCATTATTTATTAATCACTGAGTAATTAGCAGTAATTTAATTTTAATTTAACATTAACTAACCCTCAAAATATCAGTCTATAAGTCTATTACTTTCTTCTGGGTTGTGTATGGAAAGCACTTTTTGATGCTCGACATCATAGACACTGTGATGGGGAGTGAATTGAACTGGGAAGTGGAAGTGTAGAAAATATAAAACAACAAAAGCAATAACAGCAACATTCAAAACCGAAAGTAAAAACAAATAAGCCTGCATTATTCATGAAAGTTACCAAATTTTCACACTGCTTCTTATTCCCGCTGGTATTTTCTTTCTCTTCATATAGAAACCAGAACACACTGAAAGATTTCCCTCTTCCTCCAGAAAAGTGGCCAGAGTCATGTGTTTGATAAACACACTGAAATGGGCTGGATTTCACTGCACATGGAAGACGTTCATCTCTACTCCTAACATTTGCTTTCTAAATAACAAAGGCTCTTGAAATGAATCATGAAACTAAAAACAGATTCCAGTACTTTTCAAAAGGATTTTCACTTATAAGAAAAAGTTTTTGACTTGTGGAACATTTTACTTCATTCCTTTTTCTTATACAAATAAGAAAGACCAACAGGCAGCAGAGAATAACAATGTTTTCAATTTAGTATTATAGAGAGATGTGATACTATCCAGTGAATTGAAGAGAAGCTACATCAAATAACCTGAAGCAAAACTAAACAAAAATCATTCAGGCATCAAGTTATTTAAATTAACTAATAAATGTATAATGCTATTAAAGTAAAGGTTAATAGCATGGGTTTGGGTTATATATGAGTGTTAGTCACTCAGTGTGTTCAACTCTTTGTGACCCCATGGACTGCCACCTGCCAGGCTCCTCTGTCCATGGAATTCTCCAGGCAAGAATATTGGAGTAGATTGCCATTCCCTTCTCCAGGGGATCTTCCTGACCCAGGGATTGAACCTGGGTCTCCTGTATTGCAGGCAGATTCATTACCATCTGAGCCACCAGGGAAGCTGCAGGGTCATATATACCTCGGTCATACAAGTTTTCTCATCTATGCTAACTGCTAACTCGCTTCAGTTGTGTCCGACTCTGTGCGACCCCACAGATGGCAGCCCACCAGGCTCCCCCATCCCTGGGATTCTCCAGGCAAGAACACTGGAGTGGGGTGCCATTTGCTTCTCCAGTGCATAAAAGTGAAAAGTGAAAGTGAAGTTGCTCAGGCGTGTCCGACTCCTAGTGACCCCATGGACTGCAGCCTACCAGGCTCCTCCATCCACAGGATTTGCCAGACAAAAGTACTGGAGTGAGTTGCCATTGCCTTCTCTGTTTCTCATCTACAAATGAATGCAAAACGACTAGAATTTGGGGGATGATTAAATAAGAAAACATAAATCAATGGCTTACACAACACATAGTGACATTTCACTGTTGTTATTTTTTAGAATACAGTAGAATATCAACAATGGAGAAGGAAATGGCAGCCCATTCCAGTATTCTCGCCTGGAGAATCCCACAGACAGAGGAGCCAGGTGGGCTGCCATCTGTGGGGTTGCACAGAGTCGGACACGACTGAAACGACTTAGCAGCCACAGCAGCAGAATATCAACAAAGGAATGTACCCCAATATAATAATTGCCATATATGACATGCCACAGCTAGCATCATACGGAACAATACAAGGATGCCCACTCTCATCACTTTCATTCAACAAAATACTAGAAATCCTAGCCAGAGCAAACTGGCAGGAAAAAAGATATTGAAAGCATCCAAGTCATAAAGAAAGAAGTAAAACTGTCTCTATTTGTAAATGACATTATTTATAGAAAGCCCTAAAGACTCCACCAAAACACCATTAGAACAAATAAATAAATTTAGTAGTTTCAGGATGCAAAATCAGTATATAAAAATTGATTTCTATACACTAAATTCTATACACCAATAAGGGAATATCAAAAAGAGAAATTAAGAAAACAATCCCACTTGCAGTTGTATAAAAAATAATAAATTAGCTATGATAAATTTCCCGAGGAGGTGAAAGCTCTATACAATGAAAACAATAAAAGATTAATGAAAGAATCTGAAGAAGACACAATAAAAGGAAAGTTATTCCATGCTCATGGATTGGAAGAATTAATATTGCTAAGCTGTCCATATTACTGAAAGCAATCTACAGATTCAATGCAATTCCTATTAAAATTCCAATGCCATTTTCCACAAAAATTAAACACACACACAAATATACACAATACTGAAATTTGTATGGAACCAGAAAAGATCCAGAAGAGCCAAAGCAATCTTTAAATGAAAAGACAAAGCTGGGAGTATCCAATTTGTTGATTTAAAACTGAGCTACAAAGTCACCGTAATCAAAAGAGTATGATATTGTTATTAAAAACTGACACATTGGTCAATGGAACAAAATAGAAAGCCCAAAAAATAAGCCTATGCATACATGGTCATTTAATTTTTGACAGAGGAACCAAGAATTTACAATGGGGAAAGGACAGTATCTTCAATAATTAGTGCTGGGAAAACCAGACAGCCACATGCAAAAGAATGAAACTGGACTACTATCTTACAGCAACACAAAAACCAACTTAAAATGGTTAAATACTTGAATTTAACACCTGAAACATATGACTCCTAGAAGAAAACATAGAGGTTAAGTTCCTTGACATCAGTTTTGGCAATGATTTTCTGGATATGACACCAAAACAAACACAATAGTAGCAAAAATCAGTACAAAGTAAAAACGCTTCTTCTTTTCAAATAAAACTGTCAACAAAATGAAAGTGCAACCTAAAGAATGGGAGAAAATATTTGCCAATCATGTATCTGATAAAAGTTAATATCCGAAATATATAAGGAACTCAATTCAACAGCAAAAAATCCTCCCTAACAATTCAATTTAAAAGTGGGCATAAGATCTAAATATGTTTTTATAAAAATACAAATATTCAAAAGGTATTTGAATACATGAAAAGGTGCTCACCATCACTGATCATCAGAAAAATACAACTTGAAACCATCACCTTATATCCATCAGCATAGTTGTCATCAAAAACACAAAAGATAAGTGTTAGCAAAGATGGGGAGAAAAGGGAACCACTGAGTACAGTTGGTGGGAAAGATAAATTGATGCAGCCACTGTGGAAAACAGTATGGAGCTTCCTCAAAAAATTAAAAATAGAACTATCATATGATCCAGCTATCCAACTTCTGGGCATATATCCAAAGGCAATGAAAACAAGATCTTGAAGAGATATATGCAATCCCATGTTCACTGTAGCATTAATAACAACGGCCATTATAGAAACAACCTAAATGTCTATCTATCAGTGAATGGATAAAGAATATGTGATATATGTATTACCCAGCCATAAGAAAGAAATAAATCCTGACATTTACAACATGGATGGATCTTGAAGGCATTATGCTTGTCAAACACAGGTTAAAAAATAAAGAAGAAGAAGAAAGTCAAGTTCATATTTACAGAGTAGAAAATCGTTGCCAGGGACTGTGGGGTGGGAAAAATAGGGAGAGGTTGGCAAAAGTGTACAAAAATAAAATGAAATAATACAGTAGAGTGGGAGAGCCCTGAACTAAAAACTAGGAAGTTAGGAAACCCAAAATTTATTCCCAGATATGCTATTAATTAACTGTATGATTGTAGTCAAGTCTCTTAATTTATCAGTAAAATTAGATAGTTGGTTAGATGGTCCCTATCATTGTCAGCTTCAAAATTAAATGATTATGAATAAACAAGACAGTTACCAACTCCTCTTTTCACACTATGTAGTACAGACCTAAATCTAAGGGCTGTTGGTTACAAAAGGATGCCTTTTTAAGATGAATAAAATACTCCTGAGATAACTAACTATTCCATCTGTTTAGTCACTATCTTGTAACAAAAGGCCAGGCAGGTAGCGTGGCAACTGAGTGTGTGCTCTGGGCCAAGAATGCCTCGCCTTCAATCCAGACTTACTATTTATTAACTTTGTGACTTTCGGCATGTCAGTTTCCTTGCCTGAACAGCTGATAAGGGTATCTAACATGCTAATGTTGTGAGATGGAGCAGATTCACACATGAAAAATACTTAGAACAATATTTGGCAAGGATAAGAGCTCAATAAATATTGGCAATATTTATTGCCTTAACATTTATTCCTTCTTCTGTTTCTTTTCTGATAATTTCCTCCTTATTAATGAGCTAACACACATTTAAAAAATAATAGTAATTTTAAAATGCTATATTAATATGCTATCATAATCTCTTAAAAATGTAGATGACAAAACAAAGGAGAAAACCCTGGCCTAAATATGTTTTTAGATAAGAGTTAACCCAGCTGACTCAATTCTCTTACGATTCCCTCAACTGAGTGAATTCTTTAGATAGAGCTAACCCAGTTGACTGACTTCTTCCCCCATTCCCTCATCTGAGTGACTGGAAGAACTTTGGTAAAATTGGAAGTGAAACTGGAAGGAAAGGGGCAGGGCACAGCCTTTAAAAGAATGACATAGCCATAGGACATGACAAAAACTGACTAGAACCAACTAGGTCCAAGATGGCAGAATATTTAACCCCCAGTGGACCTTGAACCTCATTATATGCTCATTGTAACACATCAGCATAAGCTAAGTGACACACCTACTAGCACCATTATAGTTCAAAGATCAAGAAGTGGCTGGTAGCCCAATTCCTGGAAATCTCCGCCTCTTCCCCAAAACAGCTGGAATACTCCTCGTGCTTGTTCAGCTCAGTTCAGTTCAGTTCAGTCACTCAGTCGTGTCTGACTCTTTGCGACCCCATGAATCGCAGCATGCCAGGCCTCCCTGTCCATCATCAACTCCCGGAGTTCACTCAGACTCACGTCCATCGAGTTAGTGATGCCATCCAGCCATCTCATCCTCTGTCGTCCCCTTCTCCTCCTGCCCCCAATCCCTCCCAGCATCAGAGTCTTTTCCAATGAGTTAACTCTTCGCATGAGGTGGCCAAAGTACTGCAGTTTCAGCTTTAGCATCATTCCTTCCAAAGAAATCCCAGGGTTGATCTCCTTCAGAATGGACTGGTTGGATCTCCTGCTTGTTAGTCTATGAAATTAGCCAGCCCGTAAAAACTAACCAATCTTTCAGGGTCGGTTGCCTTCTGAGATGGCCCATACTCTGTCTGCGGAGTCTGTTTCTCTTTAAATACGTCCACTTCTTGCTTATCACTTTCTCTCACTGAATTCTTTCTGCGACGAGATAGGGAGGGGATATATGTATACCTGAGCTTGGTAAAGCGTCTGCCTGCAATGCAGGAGACCCGGGTTCGATCCCTGTGTTGGGAAGATCTCCTGGAGAAGGAAATGGCAACCCACTCCAGTATTCTTGCCTGGAGAATCCCATGGACCGAGGAGCTTGGTGGGCTACAGTCCACGGGTCGCAAAGAGTCGGACACGACTGAGCGACTTCACTTCACTATGGGGAATGGAGCTGGTATTTGCAAAAGAGAAGAACAAGCAAACTTCCTTGTGAAACACTTTAGGATCCTGCTACCTAGCTTATCTAGGTTAAACATCAGAATTGAGTCAAAACAGGAGGGCAGGTAGTAAAGAATCGTGCCTGAGCTGAAAGGTCAACTGGGCAGCTGGCCTTGAGCTTAAAGCTCTCCTTACAAAAAAGGTAAGGATGACATTATTCTTACAGTAATTGAATTCACTCCGTCTTTATCCTCGCCACATTGCTGCAGGGCATATATTTTTGTCATTTTGGGTGCCTGAGGCTACTCTTTGTCCTATGAGGGGCCAAGTTTTCTTTTGGCCCCAGATGGCAGGGGCCCCTTCTCCAGGCCCTTAGATGCCTCCAGAATCTAAGCCAGTTAGCCTCAGAGTCCACTGGAAGGAATGAAATGCCAGAAGCTTAGGAATACTGTGAAAGTTGTTTTTTCTTTTTTTGAACTTTCTGGAATTTTTTTTTTTTTAAATTGAAGCATGGTTGATTTACAGTATTGTATTAGTTTCAGGTATACAGCACCTGTATATGTATGTTGCTGTTGTTATTTGGTCACTAAGTCATGTCTGACTCTTTGTGATCCCATGGACTGCAGCACACCAGGCCTCTCTGTCGCTCACTATCTCCCAGAGTTTGCCCAAGTTCATATCCATTGAATTGGTGATGCCATCCAACCATCTCATCCTCTGTTGCTGTCTTCTCCTGCCTTTAATCTTTCCCAGCATCAGGGTCTTTTCCAATGAATCGGCTCTTTGCATTAGGTGGCCATTTGGAGCTCCAGTTCAGTCGCTCAGTAGTGTCCAACTCTTTGCGACCCCATGAATCGCAGCACTCTAGGCCTCCCTGTCCATCACCAACTCCCGGAGTTTACCCAAACTCATGTCCATCGAGTCAGTGATGCCATCCAGCCGTCTCATCCTCTGTCATCCCCTTCTTCTCATGCCCCCAATCCCTCCCAGCATCAGAGTCTTTTCCAATGAGTCAACTCTTCGCATGAGGTGGCCAAAGTACTGGAGTTTCAGCTTCCGCATCATTCCTTCCAAAGAAATCCCAGGGCTGATCTCCTTCAGAATGGACTGGCTGGATCTCCTTGCAGTCCAAGGGACTCTCAAGAGTCTCCTCCAACACCACAGTTCAGCATCAGTCCTTCCAATGAGTATTCAGGGTTGATCTCCTTTAGGATTGACTGGTTTGATCTTCTTTGCTGTCCAAGGGACTCTTAAGTCATCTCTAGCACCACAGTTGTAAGCATCAATTCTTTGGCTCTCTGTCTTCTTTATGGTCCATGTCTCACATCCTTACATGACTAATGGAAAGACTACAGCCTTGGCTATATGGATCTTGGTCAGCAAAGTGATGTCTTCACTTTTTAATATATTGTCTAGGTTTGTCATAGCTTTGCTTCCAAGAAGCAAGCAAGAATATATACACATATTCTTCACATTTTTTCCACTATGGGTTATTACAAGACATTAAGTGTAGTTCCCTGTGCCAAACAGTAAATCCTATCTATTTTATATATGGGAGTCTGCATCTCTTGATCCTAAACTCCTAATTTATCCCTCCCCTCCTCTTCCCTTTGGTTACCATAAGTTTGTTTCTATGTCTATGATTCTACTTGTCTTGTAAATAAGTTCATTTGTATTAGTTCTTTTTTAGATTCCACATGTAATTGATAGCATATGATATCTGTCTTCCTCTGTCTGATTTACTTTACTTAGTGTCAAAATCTCTAGGTCCATCTACATAGAAGTTGTTCTTACAACTTGCCCTGCTGTCATTTCTTTGGTATGAGCTCATAGTAAAGGCTTTTTTTTTTGACACATCCTAAACTGCTTCTGGAGGAGAGGCACATACATGAGAGTCAAAACTAAAAGCTCATTCTGACCATTTTATTTACATATTCATCCTTAGCGACCTAGTCTGACATGACACATCCCTCACTTGAAGGGTTTTAAGGCTCACAAAACCCTTGATAATCAACCATCTGGCTCTAGTCTCTTTCTCACAATGTGACAAAGGAATAGATTTTTCTAAAGGGCTTGGCCTCGGCCTGGAGTGAGTGAGTCAGGAGCCCTGGCTGAACCTGACAGCTGTTTGGCCATAATCTGGCCTTGAATTCATCCTGTTACTTCTGTGAATAAGCCCCCCTCAGGCAGGCCCAGTAGGACGATCATCTACCAGAACAAGGGTGAGCCATCTCAGGACACTGGAGCTTACCAGGCTGTACATTTCTGACTTCTGAAGAAATAAGAGTCTCTTAGGGATGCAGACTCTTTCCTCAAGGTCTCCAGGTCCAACACTGACCACTGCAGGATGGTCTTTTACTGAAACTGCCTCCCTTCCCATCTACCCCGAGGAAGGCTGCCTATTGCCTAATGATCAGCTCAGAAATGGGGTTTCTCCGGTGACTCAGTGGTAAAGAACACACCTGCCAATGCAGGAGACATAAGAGATGCGGGTTCAATCTCTGGGTCAGGAAAATCCCCTGGAGGAGGGCATGACAACCCCCTCCAATACTCTTGTCTGGAGAATCCCATGGACAGAGGAGCCTGGTGGGCTACAGTCCATGGGGCTGCAAAGAGTCTGGGCTAAGTCATGACGAAGAGACGGCGCACAGGCACGCACAGTTCAGAAGTCCTCTCCTCAGCACATTTTCTGGGGTTAAGACACATTTAGAAGATGGCCTTTGGCTGACCAGTCTCTGTATGATCCACTTGTTAGGGGCTATGGAGGGAACAGAGGATATAGGGTAACCTGGCTGGCTGTGTATCTTGGCCTTTTTACTTCTCAGTTGATGTGCATGCATGCTAAGCACTTCATTCCTGCCCAACTCTTTGCAGCCCCATGGACTGTAGCCCACCAGGCTACTCTGTCCATAAGATTTCCCAGGCAAGAATACTGGAGTGGGTTGCCATGCACTCCTCCAGGGGATCATCCCCATCCAGGGATCAAACCCATATCTCTTACATCTCCTGCATTGGCAAGCAGGTTCTTTACCAGTAGCACAACCTGGGAAGTCCTCTTAGTAGATAGCCTTGGGCAAATTACTCAATTTTTTTGTGCCTGTTTCCTCATTTTCCAAGTGTTGAATGTTAGGAATGCTTACATCTTAAGGGTCCTGTGAGAGGAAGTGAGTTAATTTGGGTAAAGTGTACAGAACAGAATAAGTGTGCTGATCAGAACTGATCAACATTAGCTGGTATTCTCATCTAGAGTTCACTTTTTAAAGTGGGAGTTGACTTTGTAGAATGAATATTTTCCTGAAGGAATGAATGGGAAAGAAAAAAAAATCGGGCAGTAAAAGAGGAATCTTGGCTTGGGGTGCTGTGGGTATGGTCTGGAGATCTGAGCCACAAGGAAGGCTAAGAATGTGGTCCCGGGATTAGGTTTCAATGGCAGGGCTGAGCTACATGTATTTAATATCTTAGGAGTAACAATATTGGTACCTTTAAAAGGTGCAGGCGATGCATGTAAACAAAGTGAGACAGCTAATTATATTTACCCTCGGGTTACCATGGTAGAGCAGGATTAAATGAACTATAAATTCTTTTGAAGCAGAAACTGTTGTCCTAGTGCTCACTGTGAATGCTCAGTAAAGGTGTGCTGAGTGGATTAGTAAATGATGAATAAACAGCCCAAGGTCCAGGCTGAATTTATTTGCTCCATAAGCCTTGCTTGGCTAAGTCAAGGATGGCCTTTAGACCAAGCTTCAGGGATGCAGTCACTCCTATGTGTGCTTCCCCTTGCTGATTCAAGGTCTTCCAAGAAAAAAAGGCTACAGCTTAAAAAATAAAATGTTTAATGTGGAGCAAATCACAACTGTGTCTTTCTACTTCCATTACGTATGCTCCATACTTTTCTTGGGGTCAGTTAAAGGGATGGATGAATGGATATTCATACAATTTTCATTTTTCTTCAGCAGGTTCTCTTTGTTTAATTTTTTTTCTGAAATGAGATGGTAGTCAATTGGAAAAATAAAATCATAAACATCTTTATTGATGAGGGTAGCAAGCAGTGATCCCAAACAAAAAGCTTTTCTAGATTGTGTGTTTACTGAGACATAGTTTTAGATGATCTGAATTATATTTAACACTGTGCTGCACGTAATGTGGCACCCACTGAAAACAAGTTGTCAAATGGAATGCCTTAGTAACAATTAGTCAATTGTGACAATAGGAACGTGACAAATAGGCTAAACATGTGAGCATTCTTTGAAAACAAACAAACAAAAAACCAACTGTCCTTCCTCCCTAAAATACCCTGAACGTAGCAAATAAATAGGGATTTTAAAAATGATAACACAAAGTAGCATGCTTAAATTACATATAAATAAACTTGGAATTGGTGAAACTGTAATTGCTCTCTTTTTTAAAACAACTAACAACTGACCTTTTTCGAATCATGCTGCTCAACACCAAATATTAGATCAGGGATCAACAAACATTTTCTATAAAAGACCAGATTGTAAATATTTTAGATTCATGGGCCAAGAAACCACACTGAATATAATTAGTAGGTACCTATAGAGTTGGTGATGGACAGGAAGGCCTGGCATGCTGCGATTCATGGGGTCGCAAAGAGTTGGACATGACTGAGCGACTGAACTGAACTAAACTGAACAGTTATAGCAAAGAGAAAACAAATTTCCACACTTCTTATTGACCAGAACTAAATATACAGTAATGATAATAGATTATATTTTTTTGTAATGCAAATTTACTAATGAAAATAATGGATCTTTTTTTTTCTTTTGGTATAATGTTTTATTTCATGGAGGTTCAACCTCACTGCTCCTTTATCATCTGATTACAAATGTTTTTCTGTAAAAATCATTCCTAGCTAGTGGCACCAGACAAAAAACAAGTTATTTGCTAGATTTTGCCTTCTGGCTATAGATTGCTAATCTTTGGGTTGGTTGCTCAGTAGAAGACTAGCAAAACATTGTCCATAAAACAGCAACTGTTGGTAAACCAGTAATAGTCCTTGGTTATTGCTTTGCCATGCATTGCTACCTGGTGATGGTATAGAGCATTAGTCTTCAAACCAAGTAACAGGGGGTCCTTAATATAAACTTTGGATCTTTTAGTAAAGACAGAGTAACGTGAAAATTATAGTGAGTATTTTGACACAGGAAAAGGAAACCAGCACAGAGCAGTGTGAGCTAAGAACAGCTAACATAGAAGGGGGAAGAAAAGAGTGAGTGGAAGGAATTCCCTTCACGAGAGTCATAGAAGTATAGACTATTCCTTGGTGAGGAGAAACTAGAAATTTAAAGTGGATTCTATCCAGAATTTTTTATGTTTATGTTCAAAGTATTTGCTAGTAAAATGAATATCATTTTCCTTCTAGAATGGCTTCAGATCCCTTCACCATCTTTATAAAGTTCTAAGAAACATTGTAAGCATATACATGGTACCTTGGTGAGTTGCATATTGGAGTCAAGATTCTGAGCTTTAAAATAAGGAAAAAAGATCATTAGCCATGATCTGACTCTCTCAACTTACCTTCCAACTAAATGCTCTGTTAATATGACCGAAGTCTGCTGTTACAAAGGTCTTAATTTGTCCACATCCAGGTTCTGTTTCACATATAGCAATCAACTGAAAAAATTTTTTGGCCTGGGCAGTAATTTATTCACTCAAAAGACTTTAATAATTTATGTGAGCATTTAAACCCTTTTTCATGTTTTAATTTTTTATTGAAGAATAGTTGATTTACAATGTTGTGTTTGTTTCAAATGTATGGAAAAGTGAATAAGTTACATATACATACATATATCCACCCTTTTTCTTTTCAGATTCTTTTTCCATACAGGCCATTACAGAGTATTGAGCAGAGGTCTGTGTGCTATACAGATGTTCTTATATATAGTGGTATATGTGTGTCAGTCCCAACTCGAAATTTCTGCCTCCCCCGACCCTTATCCCCAGGTAACCATAAGTCAACATCTGTGACTCTACTTCTGTTTTGTAAATAAATTCATCTGTACCTTTGTTTTTTAGAGTCCACATAAAAGGGGTATTATATGAAAATTGTCTTTCTGGATCTGCAAAGCTACAGTAATCAAAACATGAAAGCAGAAATATAGATCAATGGAACAAGAGAGAAAGCCCAGAGGTAAACCCATGTACCTATGGTTACCTAATCTATGACAAAGGAGGCAAGAATATATGATGGAGAAAAGATAGTCTCTTCAATAACTGGTGCTGGGAAAACTGGATAGCTACATGTTAAAGAATGATTTTAGAACACTCCCTAACACTATGTATGTTAGTCTGTGTGTTAGTCGCTCAGTCGCGCCCGACTCTTTGCGACCCCATGGACTGCAATCCACCAGGTTCCTCTGTCCATGAGATTTTCCAGGCAAGGATACTGGAGTGGGTTGCCATTTCCTTCTCCAGGGGATCTTCCCAACCCAGGGATCGAACCCGGGTCTCCTGCACTGCAGGCAAATTCTTTACCGACTGAGCCACAAGGGAAGCCCCCCTAACACTATACACAAACATAAACTCAAAATGGATTAAAGACCTAAATGTAAGGCTGGACACCATAAGATTCTTAGAGGAATAGAGTACTCTTTAACATAAATCACAGTAAGATCTTTTTTGCCTATCTCCTAGAGTAATGAAAATAAAAACAAAAATAAACAAATGGGACCTAATTAAGCTTAAAAGCTTTTGCATAGCAGAAGAAACTATAAACAAAATGAAAAAACCACCCTCAGAATGTGAAAAAATTTTTTTTCATATTTTTAGTGTTCCTAGGGAAAAGCATTCTTTTTCAAGGAAAGCACTCAGATAAAGAAGTCAGACTTCTGGATTTGAATCTCAATACTACCCTGTGAGCCCCTGGACAATCATTTTTTTCCCCTCATTTTCAGTTAGCTCACCTGTAGAATGGGGATAACAACTTTTATCTCATTGGATTTCTGTAAGCACTGAGTTAATCTCCATAAACTGCTTAGCATTCTGCCTGATACATATTATATGCTCAATAAGCATGAACTATTTGCATGATTAGTTATCATTATAAATGTACCTATGATATTTATCATAATGACAATATCATTTTTGACATCAAATGAATAGATGGTTATTAAATTAATTCACAAATATTTATTAAACATTTACTCTGTGCCAAGCATTACTGTAGGTACTGGATATATGCATCACAAACAAAATATATCAATATCTGTAGTCTCATGTGATTTAAGCCTTGTGGGAGGCAGGGAGAACAGAGAATAAAAAAATCAAGAGTGTAATCTAACAGAATGTATCCTTTGTCAGATGATGATAAATGCTATAGGGAAAACTGACACTGGAGTAAGACATGGAGCATTGAGGGAGGAGAGATTGCAATTGAGCATAGGCTAGGTGATCAGGGAAGTCTTCCGGCATATGGATGGCCTTTTCTCCTAAGGGGTTGAAAGACCTGGGCTAGGTTGCCAGACTTAGCTAATAAAAATACAGGATGTCTAGTTAAATTCAACCTGACATCCTGTATTTTATCTGGCAACCATCTCTAGGGACGAGGCAGTAAGGAGTCTGAGAGTTTTCTTTTAGGATAAAGGACAAATGAGTTTCACTGATAAGTTCTGATGGGGCAGGGCTGAGGCATGGTGTGAGAAGGTCCTGCAGTTCTGGGGCTCACTTGCAACTGCTGTAGAGGAGGGGGCCAGGCTCTCTTACTCTGAGTACTGAGGTTATGAGATTTCCCTCGATTCTTGCCTTTGAGTGGGTGGAAAGTGGAACAAGTGGAATTTGACTTCCTCTTAACTCCTATGTGTTGCTTGGGTCATGGAAAGCCAAACTGAAAATGATCTGAGATGTCGGGTTAGACAATCCTCAGAAAACAGACCATGAGTTGCTCAACATTGTGAACACAGTGCCTCTCAGAACCTTGGATTATCGATGGAGATGTTGCAAGAAAAAAATTCTCCACGTACAATTTTCCATTGTTTTCCTCTGTAATTTTTCATTTGGGGTTGAGGATAGCACTGTTTTTCCCAGAAGGAGGATTGCAAAAGTGAGTAGTGGTAGTTTCTACTATACAGTGTAGTTCTTTCAAAGATCCAATGCTGTCTCTTATACACAGTGAGAGAAAAGTTGGCTTCATCTCAGCTCAGGACTAAAGGGTGATACTGCTGATTACTGTATGAAATTGAAAGATGGTTACCAGTTCCATCTTAAAAAGGCGGGCACGGTTTTATTAGTTTTTGAAAAGTTTAGCTTCTAGATCAGTGCTTAGTACATTGTAGGTACTCTGTAAATATGAATATGAATAATGGATAAGGATTTTCAATATTAGAAGATTTTCTTAAAATCAAAACTTAATTTTTGTTAAATCACTTTGAAATAATGCTTATTTGCATTGCCCCTTCCTAAAATAAGTGTGTTAGAGATGTTTTCTTGCAGATGCTGAAAAAAATGTATGTCATAGCAGTTCAGAAAATAGGCCCAGATAATCCTCTCTTCATACTTCCTGGCTGTGTGACTTTTCCATATCTTTGTACCTCAGTCCCCTCTTCTATAAAATAAGGGCAATAATACTAGTATCATACTAGTGTCTCCTTTCTTATCAGATTATTGAAATTAGTCAATATGTAAAACATTTAGATCAGTGCCTGTTGCATACAAGGCACTAGAATTAGAATATTAGCTACTAATCTTAAACTTTTATTGGCCCTATTATATTTATATTATCTCCTATAATGTGTAGCAGGCTTCCCTGGTGGCTCAGACGATGCCTGTAATGCAGGATACCCGGGTTCAATCTCTGGGTTGGGACAATCCCCTGGAGAAGGGAATAGCAACCCACTCCATAATCTTTGCCTGGAGAATTCCATGGACTGGACAGAGGAGCCTGGCAGGCTACAGTCCATGGGGTCGCAGAGAGTCAGACACAAATGGACAACTAACATAATGCTTAGCACATTGTCTGAGATCTATAAGATTGTGTGTGCATGCTCAGTCATGTCCAACTCCTTGCAACCCCATGGACTTCATCCTGCCAGGTTCCTCTGTTTATGGAATTTTCCAGGCAAGAATACTGGGGTGGCTGTGATTTCCTTCTCTAGAGGATCTTCCCAACCCAGGGATCAAACCCACGTCTCCTGTGTCTCCTGCACTGGCAGGTGGATTCTTTACCACTGAGCCACCTGACAAGCTCATCAACTACTGAGTGACTACCTAATGTTCATATATTAGAAAAAATTTAAGACTATTTACTATTTATTTAGAGTCCTTCTGAAGATATTGCAAAACAGTATAATGATTAAAATACCACTGCTTGACTAGTCTAGTCATTAACACCCTAGAAAGAGAGGAGGCTAAACAATTACAAGGATAAATAAACCTTTGTCACTGACCTCTCTCTAGCTGAAGAGCGAACATATTTATGTGGGAAGAACACAATGTCTTCCCCTTTTAATATGGGTCATGTCTACCTTGGCAAGTTTAGGGCCTCTGAGCTTTTGTTTGGGGAAGTCAAAGAAAATTCAACTGAGAATAAGGTGGAAGAGTGACTCGCCAAGCTATGTGCTTGCACCATTTTCCTTTCCACCTGTGCCTGTGGACAAAGGATACCGCAGAGGTAAGGGACTCCATGCTCAGTCTACTGCAGTTTGGCTTTCTCACTCTCATGTCAATAAATCCACATTGGCTAAATTTTTAGGTATTTTTCCTTCTAGTTAAAATAAACTCAATGATTCTTTCTCAGCTCTCCTCTGATTCTCTGAAGTGTTTCCCAAATGCTGTCCTTTGCAAAAGTACTATTATCATTGGAGTGTAAAACACTCCCTCCACTGCTACCCAGACTGTTGCCTTGGGCTGTTCCTCTTTCCTTCTCACTTCCCTGTAGTGGCTCTTCTTAATTTCCCTGTCATATATTTATGGTTCCCAGTGTTCTAATATTTAGATTTCTTTTCTTCATATAATCTCATCTTCATCCATATTTTACTAGTATCACATATCAGCAAGTGGTGTTGTTGTTCCGTTGCTAGGTCAGGTCTGACTCTTTGTGACCACATGGACTACAGCTCACCAGGCACCCCTGTCCTTCACCATCTCCTGGAGTTTGTTCAAATTCATGTCCATTGAGTCAGTGATGCTATCTAACCATCTCATCCGCTGCCGTCCCCTTCACCTTTTGCCTTCAATCTTTCCCAGCACCAAGGTCTTTTCCAATGAGTTGGCTCTTTGCATCAGGTGGCCAAAGTATTGGAATTTTAGCATCAGTCCTTCCAATGAATATCCAGAGTTGATTTCCTTTAGGATTGACTGGTTTGATTTCCTTGCAGTGCAAGGGACTCTCAAGAGTCTTCTCCAACACCACAGTTCAAAAGCATCAATTCTTCGGTGCTCAGCCTTTTTATGGTCCACCTCTCACATGTGTACATGAATACTGGAAAAACCATAGCTTTGACTCGACAGACCTTTGTTGGCAAAGTGATGTCTGCTTTTTAATACGCTGTGTAGGACTGTCATAACTTTCCTTCCAAGGAGCAAGCGTCTTTTAATTTCATGGCTGCAGTCACCATCTGCAGTGATTTTGGAGCCCAAGAAAACAAAGTCAGCCACTGTTTTCATTGTTTTCCTATCTCTTTGCCATAAAAAAGATCTTCACGTACAAAAAAGATCTCCATGACCCAGATAAACATGATGATGTGATCACTAATCTAGAGCCAGACATCTTGGAATGTGAAGTCAAGTGGGCCTTAGAAAGCATCACTATGAACAAAGCTAGTGGAGGTGATGGAATTCCAGTGGAGCTGTATCAAATCCTGAAAGATGATGCTGTGAAAGTGCTGCACTAAAAATGCCAGCAAATTTGGAAAACTCAGCAGTGGCCACAGGACTGGAAAGGTCAGTTTTCATTCCAATCCCAACGAAAGGCAATGCCAAAGAATGCTCAAACTACTGCACAATTGCACTCATCTCACATGCTAGTAAAGTAATGTTCAAAATTCTCCAAGCCAGACTTCAGCAACGTGAACCGTGAACTACCTGATGTTCAAGCTGGATTTAGAAAAGGCAGAGGAACCAGAGATCAAATTGCCACCATCCGCTGGATCATGGAAAAAGCATGAGAGTTCCAGAAAAACATCTATTTCTGCGTTATTGACTATGCCAAAGCCTTTGACTGTGTGGATCACAATAAACTGTGGAAAATTCTGAAAGAGATGGGAATACCAGACCACCTGACCTGCCTCTTGAGAAATCTGTATGCAGGTCAGGAAGCAACAGTTAGAACTGGACATGGAACAACAGACTGGTTCCAAATAGGAAAAGGAGTACGTCAAGGCTGTATATTGTCACCCTGCTTATTTAACTTATATGCAGAGTACATCATGAGAAACGCTGGACTGGAAGAAACACAAGCTGGAATCAAGATTGCCAGGAGAAATATCAATCACCTCAGATATGCTGATGACACCGCCCTTATGGCAGAAAGTGAAGAGGAACTCAAAAGCCTCTTGATGAAAGGGAAAGAGGAGAGTGGAAAAGCTGGCTTAAAGCTCAACATTCAGAAAACGAAGATCATGGCATCTGGTCCCATCACTTCATGGGAAATAGATGGGGAAACAGTGGAAACAGTGTCAGACTTTATTTTGGGGGGCTCCAAAATCACTGCAGATGGTGACTGCAGCCATGAAATTAAAAGATGCTTACTCCTTGGAAGAAAAGTTATGACCAATCTAGATAGTATATTCAAAAGCAGAGACATTACTTTGCCGACTAAGGTCCGTCTTGTCAAGGCTATGGTTTTTCCTGTGGTCATGTATGGGTGTGAGAGTTGGACTGTGAAGAAAGCTGAGCACCGAAGAATTGATGCTTTTGAACTGTGGTGTTGGAGAAGACTCTTGAGAGTCCCTTGGACTGCAAGGAGATCCAACCAGTCCATCCTGAAGGAGATCAACCCTGGGATTTCTTTGGAAGGAATGATGCTAAAGCTGAAACTCCAGTACTTTGGACACCTCATGCCAAGAGTTGACTCATTGGAAAATACTCTGATGCTGGGAGAGATTGGGGGCAGGAGGAGAAGGGGACGACCCAGGATGAGATGGCTGGATGGTATTACTGACCCGATGGACATGAGTCTGAGTGAACTCCGGGAGATGGTGATGGACAGGGAGGCCTGGCGTGCTGCGATTCATGGGGTCACAAAGAGTCGGACATGACTGAGCGACTGAACTAACTAACTAATTTGCCATAAAGTGATGGGATTAGATGCCGTTGATCTCAGGTTTTTTTCATGTTAACTAGTGAAATAGGCTAATGGACTCTACAGATATCAGATCCTAATCCCTGGAACCTGTAGACTTACCTTGTAGATATGATTAAGATAAACGTTTTTGTGTAGTTTGTGGTAAGTCACTTTAGTCGTGTCCAATTCTTTGCAACCTTATGGACTGTAGTCTACTAGGCTCTTCTGTCCATGGGATTCCCCAGGCAAGAATATTGAAGTGGGTTGCCACTGAAGTGCCATTTCCTCCTCCAGGCATCTTCCCAACTCCCAGCCCAGGGATCGAACTCATGTCTCCTGAATTGGCAGGCAGGTTCTTTACCACTAGCACCACCTGGGAAGTCACATAGAATACTGGTGTGGGTTGCCATTCCCTTCTCCAGGGAATATTCCTGACCCAGGGATTGAACCCAGATCTCCTGGATTATGGGTGGATTCTTTACTGTCTGAGCCACCAGGGAAGCTGCTGCTGCTGCTACTAAGTCGCTTCAGTCGTGTCCGACTCTGTGCCACCCCATAGACAGCAACCCACCAGGCTCCCCCATCCCTGGGATTCTCCAGGCAAGAATACTGGAGTGGATTGCCATTTCCTTCTCCAATGGATGAAAGTGAAAAGTGAAAGTGAACTCGCTCAGTCGTGTCCGACTCTTAGCGATGCCATGGACTGCAGCCCACCAGGCTCCTCCGTCCATAGAGTTTTCCAGGCAAGAGTACTGGAGTGGGGTGCCATTGCCTTCTCCGACCAGGGAAGCTAGATGGGGCAATTATCCTGGATTATTCTGTATTATTCAGGAGGGTCCTCAATGACAACACCTGTGCCTTTAAAAGAGCGTGGCGATGGAGATGTGAAACAGCTGGCAGAGAAGAAGACAATGTGTGGCAGAGATTGGAATGATGACGTCACGGTACCAGAAGTACCTGCAGCCCCCAGAAGCTGGAAGAAGCAGGAATCAGACTGTCCCTGAGAGCCTCCAGAGGGAGGGAGTGTGGTCTGCCAGCATCGTGATTTTGGCCCAGGGATACTGATTTTGGACTTCTGGCCTCCAGAACTGTGAGAAAGACTTTCCTTGGTGGTCTAGTGGATAATACTCTGTGCTCCCAATGCAGGGGACCTGGGTTCAATCCCTGGTCAGGAAACTTAAGATCCTACATACCATAACTATGCCTGGGTGCCTCAACCACTGAAATTGCACTCCACAACTAGAGACGCCCATGTTCCAAACAAAGACCCAGCACAGCCAAAAAAAAAGATAATAATAATAAAGTCAGATGATTGTACAACTCAGTGAATACACTACAAACTACCGAACTATATTTTTAAAGTATAAATTCATAGTATCTCAATAAAGCTGTTCTTTAAAATAAATAAATAAACAAACCCCAACTTAAACAGCAGACACAGGAAACTAATACAACTAGAAAATCTAAAAGGTATGTCTGCAATTATCACTCCCTTTGCGGTGCCAAATCTACAAAAACCAAAGACCTCTGGACATCTTCACCAGCTTTCCCATTTAACATTTGAGCAAGCATCTTTTAATTTCATGGCTGCAGTCACCATATATCATTTAATTCTCATTTAATATTCACTCTGACCTGATGAAATACTTTGTTGTCCTCACATTAGAAGAAGGGACCTGAGATACAAAAAATTTAAGTAGCTTGCCCAAGGTTGTAAAGATGTTACAGGCTAGAGCTGGGATTTGGGTCCCAGTGTAGTCTGGCTTCAAACCAGTCACTAAGGGCAGCACTCTGCAGCCTCAAATTAGCAGATGTCTCAGGCTACTCAGAGCCTGTCCTACATCCACACACCAGTGTCCAGGCTCTCTCAGAATGGATCAATTTAGTTGGATTCACAAAGCCTTTACAGAACCCCTGCAGCCTGCTGGGCACTCTGCACATCCACTTGACCAGAGACAACCTGCTGTTCTTGTTCAAACACCAAACCATCTGAGACAAGAACATTTCCTAAATTTCATGCAATTTCAGAGTCAGACCCTATATCCATGAGGATGATCTGAGTTCAGTTCAGTTCAGTTCAGTCGCTCAAGTCGTCTCCGACTCTTTGCGACCCCATGAATCGCAGCACGCCAGGCCTCCCTGTCCATCACCATCTCCCGGAGTTCACTCAGACTCACGTCCATCGGGTCAGTAATACCATCCAGCCATCTCATCCTGGGTCGTCCCCTTCTCCTCCTGCCCCCAATCTCTCCCAGCATCAGAGTATTTTCCAATGAGTCAACTCTTGGCATGAGGTGTCCAAAGTACTGGAGTTTCAGCTTTAGCATCATTCCTTCCAAAGAAATCCCAGGGTTGATCTCCTTCAGGATGGACTGGTTGGATCTCCTTGCAGTCCAAGGGACTCTCAAGAGTCTTCTTCAACACCACAGTTCAAAAGCATCAATTCTTCGGCGCTCAGCCTTCTTCACAGTCCAACTCTCACATCCATACATGACCACAGGAAAAACCATAGCCTTGACAAGACGGACCTTAGTCGGCAAAGTAATGTCTCTGCTTTTGAATATACTATCTAGGTTGGTCATAACTTTTCTTCCAAGGAGTAAGCGTCTTTTAATTTCATGGCTGCAGTCACCATCTGCAGTGATTTTGGAGCCCCCAAAAATAAAGTCTGACACTGTTTCTACTGTTTCCCCATCTATTTCCCATTGGTTCTCATGGATGTGGTTAACTCAGAAGTTCTCTCTAATCAGGAGATTCATGAGGGAGCAATCATAGTAAGCAACAAAAAAAAAAAAAAAAAAAAGAAAGAAAGAAAAAGAAAACAAAGAAAAATACCAATATACTATAGGATGTATTGGTAAGGCAATTAAAACATTACTTTTACAGATTTTACTTGTTTATGGATTTTATTTAGTGATGTTTGTCAGCTTTTTTTTTTTTTAAGTTATTTTATTTTTGGATGCACTGGGTTTTTGTTGCTGTACGAGGGCTTTCTCTAGTTGCAGTGAGCAGGGGCTACTCTCTAGTTGTGGCGTGTGGGCTTCTCATTGTGGTGGCTTCTTTGTTGTGGAGCACAGTCTCCAGGTTCATGGGCTTCAGTATTTGTGGTGCACAGGCTTAGTTGACCCACAACATGTGGAATCTTCCCAGACCAGGGATTGAACCCATGTCCCCTACATTGGCAGGCAGATTCTCTACCACTGGACCACAGGGAAGTCCCTTGTTGGCTTTTTAAGTGTACAATTTGTGGTGATTTATTTTTATTATTCTGATTAGTCACATTTGTATTTATTATTTTGCACGCTATTACATGGAAAAGGGGTCCTGTAAGTGTATAAACTTCAGCTCTCACAGATCCTGTATCTGCCTCTGTCATTGTGCCCTTTAAACATGCACTAACTGATCAGACCCTTCATGACTTACTGATGGCAGAAGAAAGGTGGAAGAAACCAGACCTATGGGCTGCCAGGGGAGAGGGCTTGGAACTGACCTGGGACAGAGGCTCTCTGCCTCTGGTGTGAGTGAGCTGGCCCCACACTCTGCCTGGCCCCCATGCCTTACCTACACTATGATACTTTTTTTCCAGCAAGGCCAGTTTAATGAACAAGCAGCTGTCATCACTTCAGAGCCTTCCCCCACCTGCTACCATGTCTCTTCTCTACCTCCTACAAGGCCTAAAGTTTCAGAATTATAGACACATTCCTTTGGGTTCAGAAAAACTTTTCAGTTTTCAAGCAAATGCTGTTAAAATCAGTTTCATCGTATGACAGTATTAAGTACCCCTTAGTCATGAGGCTTAGGAGATGCAGACTTCGCAGTTTTTGAACATCTACTATGTATCAGGCCTGATTTTGTGCACTATATCATGTCTGATCTCAGTCCACTCTCCAACAGAAGATGCTTAGAAGGGCCACCAAATACTGGCTGAAGAAGATTCCACAGAAATTAAGACACAAAAGCGTTAAATTGTAAATTAGGAGACAAGGGCTTAAAAACATTTCAGGCATTTCACAATCATGCCTTGATCAAGCCCTGCTTTTTATTGTTTTTCCCCAACTTCCATAAAATGCTTATTACTACTTTTCCCAATCTCAGAGGGCAGGGCAGAATATGCTCTACACTATGCAGGATACACACACACACAAAATAATCCCTAGGCAATGAAAGTATGTTCACTTAGCATAAGGAACGTAATTGAAAATAAAAGCTAAATGACACCTGGATTTCAGCAAAAATCAGTTATCAAGGGAGAAAGGGTTTTCAAGACAACTAGAACCAGACAGTTAAACATTAGCTTTCAATGGTTTGAAGTGTTTAGGTTTTGCAATGGTGTGGTTTGGAAGTTCTCCAGCACAAAAACTATTTTCTTTTAAGAGGAGAGTTCTCTGTAATATTTTCTTTCTGAAATGATGTGATCCTTAGTGACGTCTTATATGACCCAAACTTTAAATGAGTCCATTATTTAGCCGACCTCATTCTTACTAGGTTTTTACAGGTCAGCAATGAACTATCAACGGCTTCCTGATAATTAATCCTACTTATTCAAAGAACTGTTAGTCTGCTGTTCTTATCTATGCTAAAAGGAAGACTGTTAAAGGCACCAGACTTCCTCAGTGAATAATACAAACCAAACTGAAATCTTGCAGAAAGGGCCAACATTGTGAGGTTTGAGAATGAAAAACCAGATTGAAAATGATGATGCTACCTTGTTCTCAAGTGCCTTATTTTCTGAAATTCTGTGGTTCGTCTGGCACAGGACTGGCTTTATAGCAGAGTCAGCGGCACAACTAGTGGGGCTGGGAGAGGCTCTCCGGGTGGCTTTACCAAAATGTATGGACATTCAGCACATGCAGTTAGTTACCTGGGTGGTCCAGTTTGAGAAGCAACAGGGCAGGCATCCCAAGTAGCAACTTGTCAAGTTCCCAGTGGAAGTTAATTTCCTACAATTAGAGACTCATTCCTTTGACTACAAATTCTTTAAGAGTCTACTATTAGAATATGACTACAGTCTTTGGTTGTCCCCTACCCCAAAGCCATGACAAGCGTCTGATAGGAGGAGGGGAGAGAGGCAGATTTTCACAACTGATGCAGAGGATCCCAGGAAGAAGAAAGGTGATGGAATAGTAAGCTTGCTATGGCAGAGGAAGTAGGGAGTTAAAGCTGCACTCATCTAGCAATTTGTAAATAGGTCGTTTGAACATATGGGTCTTAACATGTTCCTAGATTGTGGGTGTGTGTATATGTGTACGTAAAATGAAAAGGCTCACTATTAGATTCTGCCTCTCATCAGCACAGTACAGCAAAGTTCCTCAGGCAAGGGCATGATTTATAATTAAAGGATTTCTGCATTTGCTAATTGCCCATGGCATGTACCCTTTCTTTCCAAGGCAAGCTTCTGAATTTCAATGATGATTTATTATAAATCTATTTCTCATCAGGTTGGAGACTATCCCAAATAGCAGATTAAATTCAAGCTGCTCAAGCAGATATGGATAGACTTGTTTAGATGACCTTCTCTAAGAGAGGTCATTATAGCCTATATTAGGCAAAGTGAAACATAAACATGGCATTTGATCCAAGGCACAATACATTTTTTTATCACTCACTATGGTGAAGTGGAGGAGGGCCTGGCAACCTGGAGGAGGGCATGGCAACCCACTTCAGTATTCTTGCCTGGAGAATCCCCATGGACAGAGAAGCCTGGCAGGCTACAGTTCATGAGGTCGTAAAAAGTCGGACATGACTGAGTGACTAAATACAAGGTGATAATGCAAGGTTTTGAATATTTAGTTGTAGGGTGGTGACTTTCTACATTAAATCAAATGAAGGTCAGACTGCATTGTCAAGAAGCTCAACAAAACTAGTATCATCACCTCAGAAGAGCAAAGAAAGTCTCAGAAGAAATGAAGACTGAATAGACACAGAATTTAATATTTCCTTCTCTTCATGCTACTTTTTTGGTAGATATTCTGAACCCATTTATAAATGCCATCAGTGGTGATCCTTCAATGGAGAGATCCATCAATGATACAGAAAAGCAATGCCTAGCTGAAAGGTAAGAGAAAGACCTACTGGTGACCATTAGGTTATGCTCTAATTCTTCTTAAATGTAGTCTTTTAAAAAATGGCTGGTTATCTGTCACTTTTCTATTATCTATGATACAATCCTATTAAATTATCATTCTTCACAAGTTACTAGAAATAATTTCTTGAAGAATGGAATATAAATAAAGGAATGTAATGTTGTTGTATAGTCGCTAAGCCATGTCTGACTCTTTGCAACACTGTGGACTGTAGCCCGCCAGGCTCCTCTGTCCATTGGAGTCCCCAGGCAAGAATCCTGGAGTGAGTTGCCATTTCCTGCTCCAGGGGATCTTCCTGACCCAGGGATCAAAACTTTGTCTCTTGCATTGGCAGGTGGATTCTTTACCACTGAGCCACCTGGGAAGCCCATAGGAATGCAATACTTAAAATATGTAACAGAATGCCCTCCTCTCTCTTTCTGTCCTAAGTTGATCTCTTCCATCTCTATATATTTGAGGACATTTTTATGATGAAGACTCCTCTTTTGGCTGCATCTACTAGTCCCTTGGACTGCAAGGAGATCCAACCAGTCCATTCTGAAGGAGATCAACCCTGGGATTTCTTTGGAAGGAATGATGCTAAAGCTGAAACTCCAGTACTTTGGCCACCTCATGTGAAGAGTTGACTCATTGGAAAAGACTCTGATGCTGGGAGGGATTGGGGGCAGGAGGAGAAGGGGACGACAGAAGATGAGATGGCTGGATGGCATCACTGACTCAACGGACATGAGTCTGAATGAACTCCAGGAGTTGGTGATGGACAGGGAGGCCTGGCGCGCTGCAGTTCACGGGGCTGCAGAGTCGGACATGACTGAGTGACTGAACTGAACTGAACTGTCGCCATTTTGGTATTGACCAGGGGTTTCTTGGATCACTATTGTCATTTAGTCATTAAGTCATGTCTGACTCTTTTGCAGCCCCATGGTCTGTAGCTCACAGGGCTCCTCTTTCCATAGAAATATCCAGGGAAGAGTACTGGAGTGGGCTATCATTTCCTTCCCTGGGGGATCTTCTCAACCCAGGAATTGAACCCATGTGTCTTGCATTGCAAGTGGATTCTTTATCACTGGGCCACCATGGAAGTCCCTTGGATCACCATTCATAGTGATAAACCCACTTTGTGGTACAATCCACTACTTGTGTATCTATAGGAATATGCATAAGAAACTGAGAGAAAATATCGTGATAAGATGGCCTCTGATATTTTCTATTGCACATCATTCTATTTCACTGATATTGCTGTTCAACACCACCACCATGATTGCGTAACCCACAGTTTGAGAGCAACTGTTGAAACTAGCATCACCATTTGCCCAGATCTATGCAGCAGCCTATTAGTTGGCTTTCCCTTTTCTGTATTTCCTTCTTTGATTCCCTATTCCATAGACCAGTGAGGAGACTCTCAAAAGATAAATCAGAATATATAACTCCCCTGCACAACCCCTTCAGTGGCTTCTTGCCTTCATAGAAAAGTTTAGACTCTTCACCATGGCCTATACGATAGAGCCCTTGACCTTCTCCAGCCTTATCTTATGACCTCTCTCCTTCCTCAATATATTCTGGCCCTCCATAACTTGTGTCTCTACCTCCAGGACCCCAGATTCTTGCTGCCTGTGTATAAGCCATTCCAGCCGCCAGGAACACTCATTCCCCAACTTCTCATGGCTAGCCATTGCTTATCCTTTAATTCTTAATTATTTTCTCTACAGAGAGCCCTTTCTTTACCACCTTTGTTGGAATCAATCACTCCTTCTTATAATCTATTTCAGCCTATTGTTTGAACATATACCACATTAGAAAAATCAGGAAAAAAAATACGGCAGCTAAAACAATCTGATTAACACATAGGACGGGGTGGTGGGAGGAGGACCCAGAGAAGAAAATTGCACAGCATTTGGGGGCTGGTTCATAGTCATCCTAGGATCAAGAATTTGGAGTTTGGAAATGTGATTTTATGTGAAGCATCTTGACTTTTAATTTTAGTTCAGTACAGAATCACATTAATTTTGAAAAAGCTACTTGTCTCTATTTTACCAGAAGAATGAAGGAAAGGAAGGATGTAGTTATACGTAGACCAACAATTTAAAGAGAAGCTGTCAGGTCACAGAATTGGCGATGACAGAGGAAATCAGAGTGACAGACTGAACAGAAAGACAGAGCTTAGGTAAATGGGTCAGTGGCTGCTGCTAGAACCAGCTCCTGCCAGCTAGCTGTTCTTGAGATGTCTTCTTGGCTCAGAACTTAATTCAAGGGTTTCATGTTGTGTTTTAATAAGGAAGATGTTTCCATCCTTGAAACATCTCTTCCCTAACTTTGGAGATCCTTCCTGTTACCGAGATCATAGGTAACCTGGCAGTTTAGTACACTGGCAGTCCTGTTGAAGAGGCACTGTAAGCTTAGTCCTTTTGAAGGCAAAAGGAGAAGGGGGTGGCAGAGGATGAGACGGTTAGGCGGCATCACTGACTCAATGGACATGAATTTGAGAAAACTCTGGGAGGGAGTGGAGGACAGATGATCCTGGTATGCTACAGTCCATGTGGTCACAAAGAGTCAGACATGACTGAGTGACTGAACAGCAACAACAAAACTTAGTCCTGGGGTCTAACAGTCCCTGTCTCTAACCCAGCAGTTCCAGATGTACAAGCAGGTTTTGTACATGGGGTCACCCCTCACCAGCAGCCAGCTGGAGGATGGATATACCTATTTAGGAGTCCAGGTTGGAATCAGATACATTTACCTGGGCCTCAAGGTAGACACCCTGAGAGAGAATTCCCTGAAGCCAGAGACTGGGAGCATCATCTGAACCTCCCAGGGCCCGATGCCCAGGAGAGCACCATGGGTCTCCCTCTGCCACTGCAGGCTTCTGCTCCTAAGCATTTGGTCCCATCCAGCTCGTGTGGAAGAGTTAGTCTGCAAAGTACCAGGCATGCTCCGAGAAATATCATCATGGAAATAGCATCATGCATCTCATCTCATATTGCCCAGTCTACCCTTCCAGTTTGGCCTGCCATCATACTCTTACATTTGTTTCCAGCCCAGCATTGGGGGATTGTCATCAGTTCAGTTCAGTCGCTCAGTTGTGTCCGACTCTTTGCAACCCCATGAACTGCAGCATGCCAGGCCTCCCTGTCCATCATCAACTCCCGGAGTTCACTCAGACTCACGTCCATTGAGTCAGTGATGCCATCCAGCCATCTCATCCTCTGTCGTCCCCTTCTCCTCCTGCCCCCAATCCCTCCTAGCATCAGAGTCTTTTCCAATGAGTCAACTCTTCGCATGAGGTGGCCAAAGTACTAGAGCTTCAGCTTTAGCATCATTCCTTCCAAAGAAATCCCAGGGTTGATCTCCTTCAGAATGGACTGGTTGAATCTCCTTGTAGTCCAAGGGACTCTCAAGAGTCTTCTCCAACACCAGTGTTCAAACGCATCAATTTTTCAGTGCTCAGCTTTCTTCACAGTCCAACTCTCACATCCATATATGACCACTGGAAAAACCATAGCCTTGACTAGACGGACCTTTGTTGGCAATAGATTTCTCCAAATCCATGATATAAATGTATATGTGCTGTGGACGTCATATCTTTCTGGGCCCCTATAATTCCTCAACAGAAATTTATGTTAACTCTTTTACTCCTCCTTGCACCCTCTGAGGTTCAGCCCTGGATAGAGTTTACCAACGTGGCCGGTGGTGCTTCTAGTTGCTAAATCATATCTGACTCTTGCAACTGCTATGGACTGCACCCTGTCAGGCTTCCCTGTCTGTGGGATTTCCCAGGCAAGAATACTGGAGTGGGTTGTCATTTCTTTCTTCAGAGGATCTTCCCAACCCAGGGATCAAACCCACATTTCCTGCATTGCTGGCTAATTCTTTCCTGCTGAACCACCAGGGAAGCCCATAGCCACATCAAATGAAGCATGGGCTGCTTCTGAAGGGATTAATTGTTTCTGAGAGTTCTCATTTAAAAAAAAAAAAAAAAAAAAAAAATCCGTGTTGAGAACAAGTACAAATATCCATCCCCAGGGTTCCTGCATCTGACTCTCAACCTCCTGATTTAATCACTTCATTTTAGAATAATGCACTTGGCTATTTCTATATCAGCCACTGACTTTTCCCAAGGAATGAATAATAAGCAAGATGTGACATTAACTAAGGCAGCCTTGCCGTAAGGTTAAAGGAACACAGACAGCTGATCTCCAGGATCTCTGGACCTTTGGAACAAATGCTGTTTCTCCCTAGGGCCAAGATGCTTTGAATTAAAATTTATTAAAAACAAAATGAACTGGCTATTTTTGGACTAGAATTTGACCTATTACCTAAATCCAGATTGAAAATGCTTTGTGAAGTTCTGTTGTAAGAGCAGCCATTTCTGTTTCTTCCCCTCTCTTTCATTCTTTCTTTTTCCTTCTATTATATATTATATCCTAAGTGAACAATGCAAAGAAATAGAGGAAAACAATAAAATTGGAAAGACTGGAGGTCTCTTCAAGAAAATTAGAGAACCAAGGGACTATTTCATGCAAAGATGGGCACAATAAAGGACAGAAATGGTATGGACCTAACAGAAGCAGAAGATATTAAGAAGAGGTGGCAAGAATACACAGAAGAACTATAAGAAAAATGATCTTAATGACCCAGATAACAACGATAGTGTGGTTACTCACCTACAGCCAGACATCTTGGAGTGCAAAGTCAAGTGGGCCTTAGGAAACATTATTATGAACAAAGCTAGTGGTGGTGATGGAATTCCAGTTGAGCTATTTCAAATCCTAAAAGATGATGCTGTGAAAGTGCTGCACTCAATATGCCAGCAAATTTGGAAAACTCAGCAGTGGCCATAGGACTGGAAAAGGTCAGCTTTCATTACAGTCCCAAAGAAGGGCAATGCCAAAGAATGTTCAAACTACTGCACAATTGTGCTCATTTCACATGCTAGCAAAGTAATGCTCAAAATTCTCTAAGCTAGGCTTCAATAGTACGTGAACCGAGAACTTCTAGATGTTCAAGCTGGATTTAGGAAAGGCAGAGGAACCAGATATCAAAGTGCCAACATCTGTTGGATTATAGAAAAAGCAAAAGAATTCCAGAAAAACATCTACTTCTGCTTCATTGACTACACTAAAGCCTTTGATTGTGTGGATCACAATAAACTGTGGAAAATTCTTAAAGATATGAAAATACCAGACCACCTTACCTACCTCTTGAGAATCTTGTATGCAGGTCAAGAAGCAACAGTTAGAACCAGACATGGAACAACAGACTGGATCAAAACTGAGAAAAGGAGTACGTCAAGGCTGTATATTATCATTCTGCTTATTTAACTTATATACAGAGTACATCAAGCAAAATGTTGGGCTGTATGAAGAACAAGCTGGAATTAAAATTGGTGGGAGAAATATCAATAACCTGAGATATGCACATCACACCACCCTTATGGCAGAAAGTGAAAAGGAACTGATGAGCCTCTTGATGAAAGTGAAAGAGAAGAGTGAAAAAGCTGGCTAAAAACTGAATATTCAAAAAAGTGAAGATCATGGCACCTGGTCCCATAACTTCATGGCAAATAGATGGGGAAGCAATGGAAACAGTGACAGACTTTATTTTCTTGCACTCCAAAATCACTGGACATGTTGACTGCAGCTATGAAATTAAAAGATGCTTGCTCCTTGGAAGAAAGGCTATGAGAAATTTAGACAGCCTATTAAATAGCAGAGACATTACTTTGCCAACAAAGATCTGTATAGTCACTGCTACTGCTACTGTTAAGTCGCTTCAGTCGTGTCCAACTCCGTGCGACCCCATAGATGGCAGCCCACCAGTCTCCCCCATCCCTGGGATTCTCCAGGCAAGAACACTGGAGTGGGTTGCCATTTCCTTCTCCAATGCATGAAAGTGAAAAGTGAAAGTGAAGTTGCTCAATCGTGTCTGACTTCGTGACCCCATGGATTGCAGCCTACCAGGCTCCTCCATCCATGAGATTTTCCAGGCAAGAGTACTGGAGTGGGTTGCTGTTGCCTTCTCCGCTATATAGTCAAAGCTATGGTTTTTCCAGTAGTCATATATGGATGTGATACTTGGACCATAAAGGAGGCTGAGCACTGAAGAAATGATGTTTTTGAACTGTGGCGTTGGAGAAGACTCTTGAGAGTCCCTTGGACTGCAAGGAGAGCGAAACCAGTCAATCCTGAAGTAAATTAGTCCTGAATGTTCATTGGAGGGACTGATGCTGACTGAAGCTGAAGTTCTAATACTTTGGCCACCTGTTGCAAAGAACTGACTCATTATAAAAGACCCTGATGCTGGGAAAGATTGAAGGCAGGAGGAGAAGGGGATGACAGAGGAAGAGATGTGTGGATGGCATCACCGACTCAATGGACATGTTTGAGCAAGCTCCAGGAGATGGTGAAGGACAGGGAAGCCTGGCATGCTGCAGTCCACAGGGTCACAAAGAGTTGGACATGACTGAGCTGCTGAACAACAACGTGTATATATCTTATTCTCGAATAATGTAACAGATACGAAATATAGGAAACCTCTGGGAATTCAACAGAATTTTTGTAACTATGCAGATGATCCACTGACAGCAATAACAAAAAACAGACTTCAACTGACAAGAACTGTCTGCAGAGGATGATCAAGTCAGAAATTTGACTGTTTCATGTGTTTGAATAACATAATCTGATACAGATGCTGAACCAACTTATGCTATAATGATATCATATTTGATATTTTTACTTAGTTGTACTCAAAGTTCCTTTTCGTAGTGCTATTATATATAGTAATGATGCAGGTATTTATTAGCCAAAACTGGATTTAAGGAAACAAAGCGGGATTAGCCCCAAATGAGAGCAAATTAGATGAAGGCCAAAGATGAACAGAACCTTATGGATAGCTATAAAGTCACAGCAAGAGACTAAAACTGGGGATCCCTGCATTTAAGAAGACTACTGTGCTGTTTAGTGAGATACCACATTTTTCCACAGGCTTTGGGAGAATAACATCTCAATTTTTCAGACCTGATATTTGTGGTCAGTGCTTCAACTAGGTGTATCAGTTCAGTTCAATTCAGTTCAGTCGCTCAGTCGTGTCCGACTCTTTGCGACCCCATGAATCGCAGCACGCCAGGCCTCCCTGTCCATCACCATCTCCCGGAGTTCACTCAGACTCGTGTCCATTGAGTCAGTGATGCCATCCAGCCATCTCATCCTCTGTCGTCCCCTTCTCCTCCTGCCCTCAATCCCTCCCAGCATCAAAGTGTTTTCCAATGAGTCAACTCTTCGCATGAGGTGGCCAAAGTACTGGAGTTTCAGCTTTAGCATCATTCCTTCCAAAGAAATCCCAGGGCTTATCTCCTTCAGAATGGACTGGTTGGATCTCCTTGCAGTCCAATAAGAGCCTTTAAATGGGAAAGTACGGTGATATCTCTATGGGTTTGTGAATACTGAACTTCTGAGTCACCTATATTTAATTTCTGCAATAACTTCACAATGGCCAACAGATGATATGATATATAGCTATCAGAGAAAAATGAACTGAAGGCATAATTAGAATCCTGTATGGTAGAAGGATGACCATTTTAGGATTGTTGAAGTACATTTACACTTCAGATCGTTGAAGAACTAAACAGATTTAAAATACACTGTCCCTTTTTCCTCATAAGCATATTCATATTTTAAGACCACATACTTTTAAAAATTTGAGCTATATAGTCATTATAGTTAAATATCCTAATAAAATAATAAGGATAAAAGTTCTTATTGAAAAACTTACTACTATAAAATTAGAATAAGTAGTAACATAACATCCTCATACAATTAAATGTAATATTTTAAACTTTATGGCTTGTGTATGAAAGCACAATTTGAAATCTAAAGCTGATTATACTTCATAAATTATTTGATTTAAAAACAGAACAGTGGTGGAAACTTCTGAAGTATTCCCAGAAGCATTGAAAAATAAACAAGAGAAAAGTTAAATCAACAAAAAAACAAAAAACCCTCATTAATCATACATAATCGAGGCTTCAGAAAAATGAGTCAACAGATGATCATAAAATTTGAAACTATTTCATAATAGCATTGACAGTTATTAAAAGTTTATTAAAAGTTTAAGGTTTAGCATATTCCAACTGAAAACGTTATCTTCCTAAGTAAAGAACTTTACTAGACACACTGAACTTATTTAGGCTATTTAATCTAGGTTATTTGCCAGGTTTTTAGGTAACCATAGTGATCAGACCTAAAGGATTTAGGTTAATAGCAGCTGATAGCACTAGATTGATTCAATAGCCATTTATCTGTACTAATGAATAGGGAATGAGAACGGATTTGTGAAAGAATCAACATCTAGAGAAAAAATTAGAGAGATATAAGTACATGTGTATACCCACAGGTTTACTTCCCACTGTGCTATTGTTACCAACCCCCTCCGCAACACACACACACACACACACACACACACACACACACACACACTCGAAATCCAGGGATTGCTCACTGCACGGGGATTTAAGAGGAGCCGAAGGATCAGACTACCCAGGTTTTACTGCAGCTTAAAGTGCATTTTGCAAAGCCTCTGGTTAATTTGATCAATACCGGCATTCCAAATCAATAATGCAAGTTCCAGAGTAAATTTTTTGATGAAATTGATCGTTAATTAAATTTAGAAGACAACTAAAATTTCCATTGTGCTCTATTAAACACAAGAAGTTTAACCAGACATCTGGCTGTTTAATATCATGTAGATAAAATATCTAAATAATTAGCTTGTTTTTCAATTTTTTGTTCCAAATGTTTGCTATGTTTAGACACAAAGTGGATTAAGAATTAGTCATGATAATTCAATTTCTTTGATTTATGAAGAAGGTGTGACTCAAAATAATGACATACCCAATATGCAAAGGATAATTTTTTTCATGTCAGAAATATTTAAAAGGCATTTAAAAGGCATCTCTGCACTTGTTCTAGGGTTATAACATATAATATAAAATAGAAAACACTGCAGTGTACAATAATACAGAATCATAATGTTACAGGAAAATTTAAAATGAAATATGACCATTCTTATATTTTTAGGATTATTCATTTTATTTTTTAAACAAATGAATTAAAAATATAGGTGTGTTACTTCGGTCATGAAATGGACTAACCTTGCAGGAGTATCCGTTGCTCCAGAGTTCAAAGTGCCTGGTCATGTACATGCCCATGACCGCTGACTTCCTCAACAGGTCCTGTAATCCAATGAAGGACAGAGGTAATGTTCCAAGACATGTCAGGAGTCGAAGATTAGAGTAAACCAAACAAGTCACAAGTGCTCACAAGGGCAATCTATTTTTAACACACAGCAAAGTCACATATTTCTGGTCAGTGCAAGTATGTTAAATTACTGCTCACAGAGAACTCACATTGAGTAGATGGAGAGAGTAAAGTTACCAAATTAGTGCCAATGGAGGGCAAAATAAATAACTTCAGAATTTTAATGGAAACTAGGGAGCGGTTGTGGGACAATAATCTCAGGTGCCATTATTTTTTTTGTTTTAATACTGTAAAATGACTTTCTGATAGGAAGAACACATGTACACCCATGGATGATTCATATAAAACCACCACAATACTGTAAAGTAATTAGCCTCCAATTAAAATGCTGCTGCTGCTGCTGCTAAGTCGCCTCAGTCGTGTCCGACTCTGTGCGACCCTACAGACGGCAGCCCATCAGGTTCCCCCGTGCCTGGGATTCTCCAGGCAAGAACACTGGAGTGGATTGCCATTTCCTTCTCCAATGGATGAAAGTGAAAAGTGAAAGTGAAGTCGCTCAGTCGTGTTCAACTCTTAGCGACCCCATGGACTTCAGCCTACCAGGCTCCTCCATCCATGGGATTTTCTAGGCAAGAGTGCCAGAGTGGGGTGCCATTGCCTAAAATAAATTTTAAAAAAAGAATGTCACTTCTTTTATGCTAAACAATGACCTTATTGAGTAATTACAAATTTCAAAACCTGAAGGGCAGTTCAATTGCCCTTTGGAGATATCTTATCTAAACTGCGGGTACTTAATTATGTGTTAGCATGAACTCCCTTTTAATGTCCAGGACTCTGGCTGGAGCTGTGGCTTCTCAGAAATCGATCTCCAGTCAGAAGCTTCCATGGTTCAAATATTAATAACTTTGATAGCTCTTATTTTCTACCCCCTATACTATCTCAGGTAATGATTCTTTTGTTTTTTTTTTAGAAAGTTAAACTTGAATCTTTTATTCCATATTGCTAAAATATATCCAAATGTCTTAGTGCTAAGAGTCTGCAGCTAGTTTTCCCATTCACATTTTATGTAAGGAGCCAGCATTTTCAAGGTGGTCAAATTTATCTTCCTAGAATCTGGTTTGAACAGTTTTTAAGAAGCCTGTCTATAAAAATATTCATCACCCTAGTAGCTTTCAGGGAAAAAACCTTCATTTTAAATATTATTTGTTGTGTTAGTATCTGTTGTGTTCAGTTTCTCAGACTTTCTAAGACTCAGAAATGTGCTTTTTGGTTACTTACAATTTTCCACAGTAATTTCTCCCAATCAGGATAGCATTAATCGTACTATTTTATTTCCCTCCCCATTCCACTCCTCTAGGTTGATACAGAACCCCTGTTTGAGTTCCCTGAATCATACAGCAAATTCCCCATTGGCTATCTATTCAATTATACTGTTTATTTCTTTCTTTGCAGCAGATAATTTTGAGGTAAGGAAGGAAATTAAGAGGAAAAGATTTTAACAAAGAAAGTGATGGTAGAAATGTTTTAAAAACTCTTTTAAACAAGGAGGTATATGCATTACTGAATCAGTGTATGGTCTAAGCATGTGAGCAAATATACTTTTTGTAGCTGCTTAAATTCACATGGTAATTACATAATTTCTGAATTTGGCATATCAAAATGGTGCTGGTAAAATGGATATACACCATGTTTAATTATGTCCAAAATGTTGAAAGATCATATAAATTAATGATCAGTGACCAATATGTTAACATATGTGTACAAAGTAAGAGTTGGCTAAAAATATATCAGAATGAGCTGATATACCCACAGAAGACAGTTTTCTTTCTCTCTCTCTCTCTCTCTCTTTTCACAAGATACATGCATATTTTGGCCAAATTCCTTTTAGAAAATAATTCGTTATATAATGCATCCTTTTAGAATATAATTCATTATATTCCCGCCTTGTACCTTTCTCAAAGGTTTATAAGCACCACAAGTAAACATCCACATTTTCTTCAGAGAAGTTAAACTGTCTTCTAGTACAAACTTGCAGAAGGAAAAACTTGTAATATAAATATGACTTTGGGGAAAAAGCAGTTTACTTATTCATATTTGGTAGGTTTTGAAAATACACGTGTATTTCTAGTTTACATTTTGCCAAATGAATATGACTTTTGAACGTCTCTTTTGTTTGGAGAAAAGAAAACAGTCTGGTCCATGGGACTTGCAACATTGAAACAGCAAGCGTTTCACCAAGATGTCAAAACAGGAAGAACTGGCATAATCAGCACTGATAGTAGCACAAGAAAATACTGGCTTGTCTTTCTGATGAAGAACTCTATTAAAGGATGATCTGCGTTGAGTTTGATTTTAAGAGTGATGACATAGGACCGTGTTGCTTGCATACTGAATTTCCAAAGTTCAGTGATCTCTGACTGTGCAAAGAACTGTTTTTATGTGGTCATATATGTCAAATAAATACTCTTAAAAATAACTTTAGGAAATGACACTTAGGAGATGCTCAACAGTTTTTGTAAGATGTTCACAGGTGAGAATGTAGTCCATACAAACGACGCTCTTTGTGGCTAGAGGTTCCCTTCAAACTGAACAATTTGTTACTGATCACTGAAATATACTCACAGATATTTGAGTGTATGAAAGATTAAACCATGTGGTCCTGAGAAAGAGATGCTGGTCCATGACTGAAAGCAACTGAGTCTCATTTTAACTTTTCCAGAAGTAGAGATGTAAACCTGCGAAAAATCACCTAGAATTTCTTGCACTGCAGATTGGCCAGAATAATGTTGAAGATAAAATGAAATAAAACAAGAAACAAGTGTTGAAAAGTTTAAATTTATAGAAGTTAATCTGTTGATTGCTAACAACTATATAGGTAATAAGATGCTGGGCTGTTATTCTCAAGACTAGAAGCTGTGTGATTTAGGATGTCTCTGGCCTTTGATAGGCCTTGAATAAATCTTTATTTCCCTGAAGAAACATGAGGAGAGTCATTTCACAAGCAGCATTCCCTGGGAAAACAGGTAACGTATTGACTAATTTCCCAGGAGTTATAATTTTTACATGAAGCCTGATTGGCTGCTGTTGTACTAATAGCTGGATGACAGAAAGCTCTTGTTTGCCCTGCAACGTGGACTTCTCTGTGGACATGGCTGGAGAAGGACGCCTGTCTGTCCTTCATGGCCTCAGGAACCACTCTGCCCTAGGAAGGTGGTGAATGGCAAGGGTGTGGGGAGTGGCCCCAAAATCTTCACATTCCACTGCTCTGGCCCAGGGTAGGGGTGAGGAGACAAGGTATTTCTGCAGGGTTCTGTCACTTTTGGTGGAAAGGGCAGGGGCAGGGGAAGGTGGATAATCCGTGGAGAGGGTGGAAAGAGCTGGTGTGAAAAGATGAAGAGCAAGACAAAAATCTGGGGAGAGAGAGGAACTAGGCCTCACTGCTGTGTTCTAAGCAACGTTTGGATGTGAGCGTGGGGGAATGATGGCATATTTATTTGCTGCTTATCTTCTGAAACCATTCCTGAAAAGACAGGAAGCAGACAAAGCAAAATGGGAAGGGTAGCAAGACTACTAAGTGAACTTGGGGCAGACTGTGACCCTCCCCACCCTGTTTCTGTGTGTGTGTGTGGTTTTCTGAAAGCCTCTTTGGAAGGCTGCTAAATTTCTGGATCCCCCAGTCAGGGAGGCAGGCCTTTCTGACTGAGCAAGAAACTCTCATCCACCCAGGCAGGTGCATTCTGACCTCAGCAGCTGTTTCAGGACAAAACACCTTGGTCTTCGATGTTCTATACAATCTGAACATACAGAATTTGGAAAGAAAGTAGGAGCAGAGTACAGTTCCAGTTCAGTTTTAGGCCTAAAAGGAAAATGAAATGACAGGGAGAAGGAAGGCTCCTAGAGGGAAAGCTGCAGAGAGCACCCCCAGGAGTGGATGTGAACCGAGGCTCTGCCACTTCTGTCAGTTCCTTAACCTTCCTCTGCCTCATCTCCCCTATCTGGAAAACGGGGATGTGATATGTAGAGCTCTGATATGTGGAGAAAGTTTAAAAGAAATGGTGTCTATAAAATACTGAGCAGTGTCTGAGCACATTATAACCAACTTAATAACATTAGGTACTCTCCAGGCCAAAATGGAACTTCTTATTTTGCTAAGTCCAGAGTGATTGTCACTTTTAAATCCAGGTTAACTAGTCCTAAGTGTTTCTCTTTTCCTCTAAGAACGACAGATACAGACATACAGCGTTATATTGCCATAGATCTTCCTCCCCTTTAAGACGAGAAAAAGTAAATTATTTACCAAAAAGCTACAGAAATTAAAGCCTATTTAAAGCCTAGTATACAGACATGTATATGGCAACTCTGCACATAAATTTAATCCAAGGATAACTGTGTTGAGAGGTGATCTTGGCAATGAACGTGTTTGGAGAGTGGGGACTTTCTCATTTGATAATTAGTTTGGTTTCTAGGGGAAAAAACATACTTGCAAATGCAAAATTTGCAATTTCATGTAAGGATGAACCTTTTCTTTTCCAGAATGTAAATATTATCTCAGTTTGAAGACAGGGAGAAGAGGGACAAAGAACAACAGATGCTTTCATTCGACAATATATGTCAAGTGGCCATTATGAATCAGGCCCATATGAATCCAGTCAAACACTATGCAGTGTTGCCAAAAGTAAGAGATCCCAGATGTAATAGCGCAGGAGGTGGCGGGTCTGGATTATTGGGATTAGGAAGGGTGCTAGCAAGGGAGAACCCAGATGGGGAGGGGTAACACTTTGTTAGAGGGTCAGGGAAGTGGCAGCCATAAAGCCCTGGAGACTTGGGAGAAGGTGTCTTGCCCCATTGCCCCTGGGACTCACCCTTCTCCAGCATCGGGTCTGATGCACGGCAGGCTCTCTGGAGCTGGCCTCAGGCTCCAGCTCTGCCTCTCAGCCATGCTCTCCACTCTTGGGCGAGGTCATGAGAGCAGCCAAGCAGAAAAGTGCAGCCTCTGCCAGGGAGAAGGTGCCCACCGAACCAGGTTGCGATATCCCTTGTCAGCCTGATGTAAATGTGGCTGGGCCCTTGTGTTAGGAATCACATAAGCAACTTGCCAAAATGTAGATTCCTTCAGCCCCACAGACCAAAATCTTTAAAATTTCCTGACGCCCAGGTAGCCAAGGGCTCAGAGACTCTAATGCTTTTTTTTTTCTTCCCCACTTTTTTTGAGAGAAGGATTAAAGTACAAAATAATGGCTGCTGCTGTTGCTGCTAAGTCTCTTCAGTCGTATCCAACTCTGTGCAACCCCACAGACGGCAGCCCACCAGGCTCCCTCGTCCCTGGGATTCTCCAGGCAAGAACACGAGTGGGTTGCCATTTCTTTCTCCAATGCATGAAAGTGAAAAGTGAAAGTGAAGTCGCTCAGTCGTGTCAGTGGGGCTAAACCTTTTATTTTTTTTTAGCACAGTGTACCCAATACTGGGTTTCTCAGGTGGCTCAGACGGTAAAGAATCCACCTGTAATGCTGGAGACCCAGGTTTGAGCCCTGGGTCCAGAAGATCCCCTGGAGAAGGGAATGACTACCCACCCCAACACTCTTGAGTGGAGAATTCCATGGACAGAGGAGCCTGCCGGGCTACAGTACATAGAGTCACAGTCAGACACGACTGAGTGACTAACTTCCATTTTCATCTACTATATAATCTACTCCACTGCTTTTGTTTTCCGGGGCAGAATTTATACTAGCCTGGAACCTGTGTTTCGTTATAGAAAAGGCCTTTTCTTTTTCGTTCAAATCCAGAGGTTCAAAGTACCAGAGGGTACTGGTAGGCTACATATATCCTATTCCTGAAAACTACGGCTAAATAGCACTCCCCAGATAAATGGGTTGGTTTCGAGGCCTGAACTCACCACTGATTAGCCATGAAACTTGGGCAAATCTCTACCTCACAATTCTTGTTTCCAAATCCGTGTGTGTGTGTGTGCTATATCGCTTCAGTCGTGTCCCTGTGTGTGTGTGTTATGTCGCTTCAGTCGTGTCCGTGTGTGTGTGTGTGTGTGTGTGTGTGTGCGCTATGTCGCTTCAGTCGTGTCCGGCTGTTTGCGACCCCGTGGACTGTGGCCCACCAGGCTCCCCTGTCCATGGGGTTCTCCAGGCAAGAGTGCTGGAGTGAGTTTCCATGCCCTCCTCCAGGGGATATTCCCGACCCAGGGATGGAACCCGCGTCTCTCATGTCTCCTGCATCGGCAGGCGGATTCTTATCCACTGTGCCACCAGGGAAGTCCACGTCCACCACTGCTCTACGTCAAATCACACCTCTCTCACAGTACACGCACAGTTATGCACAGGTGACTAGGTCCATGAGTGTGCATCTGGGGAAGCGATGGGCCCGTGAGAATCGCGTAGTTGGTTGTCCCGCGGTCCCTTCCCCGACTCCCACACCTCTCCAGAACAGCGCTGAGAAGTAATGGCTTCCGTCTGTGGTCCCGCTGGTTCCTCCGCTTTGAGAGCAGCTCCGCAGGGCACCGGCAGGGGGCGGCGTTGCCACGCAGCTGGAGGCTCGGCGGGTGACCGTCCCCTCTAACTCCCCAGCACCCCCCTCCAGGCGCTCAGCTTCGGTGACGAGGCCGGGGCTCCCCCTGTTCGGAGGGGGCGGGTCGTGTTCCCTCGCAGGCAGGGCGGCAGGGGTCGTGCGGGGCCACAGGCGGGAGCTTCCAAGCTTCCCAGGCGCCCCCCGCCCCCCGCCGCGCTCCAGGAGCCCGCAGCCTCCACGAGAAGGAAAGTTACTCTTTTAAGTTTGAAAAGTGGCATCGAGCAGCCAGAATTGACAGTCCGAGGAAAGGGGGGCGCTTTCTAGCAAAGACCGGGGGTGGGGGTGGGGGGGTGGTGAGCGCGAGGGCGCGCGGGAATACCACCACGCTCCTTTCGCGCCGCGGAGGCGACTGAACTTGAGGGGCTGCGAGAGGAACGCTCGTGTCCTTTAAACTCGTACTTTTCGCGGGTCGTGGAACACCAGCTCGTTTCACACAGACATTAGCACACTCACTTGAACAAGGAAAACCTTAGGCGCCCCGGGAACGAACGCGCTTCTCCGCCTCAGGTCTCTGCCAGAGAACACGCCGCTAGAGCGTCCGGCCGGGCTCGGCAGCCCTTCGCGCGACCCAGCGGCCGCGCGCTCCCCGCGCGCCGCACTCCGGGCCCGCCGGGCCCTCAGCCGCTGGCCGCGCGCCCTTCCGGCTGTCAGGCCCGCCGGGGCGCCCGCTCGGGGACGCGCGCCGGCCCCACGCCGCGCCCCCGGCCCCTCGCGCGCGCGGGAGACGGGCGCACGCTCGGCCCCGCCCCCGCTGGCCGCGGGCTCACGCCGAGCTCCCCGCGCCGCCTGAGGTCTGGAGAATCGAAACCCGCGGGAGCTCGCCCTGTCCCTCGCGCGCGCCGCCTGACCGGCAAGGGGAAGTGGGCGCCTTAGTTTTCGCCGAGGCCGGGTTTATTAACGGAGTAAATGGCCTAGCTTGACATGACACATTGTCTAGTAAAACGATGGTCGGGGGTTGGGGGAGTCGAAAGAACCTCTGGAGCCCCGTCCATAAGCCATAATGACGCGCCAGAAAAGGCGAGAATTTTATGTTTGGGAAGTTTCTGCAGTTGCGCCAGTGTCGCCGGGTTCTGGTTGTGCAGGCCACTTAGAACTCTTGAGGCATCGGAAATGTTTCTTCGTTGGAGGGGAGAAAAAATAAAATAAAAAGAGGGGCTTTGTGTGTGGGGGTGGTGGGGGAGGAATCCATACGTCAGATACAAGTACAAGCACAAGAGTGCACACTCACACCCGCCGCCGGCCTCGCGCTCCGGGACCGGCCACCGCAGCCTTTCAGCTCCGCGGGGCTCGGGCAGCTGGGCGGGCGGGCGGGGGCGGTGCCCTATGCAGATGAGGAGGGTGTGGCGATTCGTGCGGCGCCGGGCCCCGGAAGCGCCCAGAGGACCTCGTATAAAAAAAGTACTGAGGCCGTTTCTGCCGCACAACTGCTAAAGCTCCAGAGACAGGAACGTGTGCGGCGGCGGCGGCGGCGGCAGCAGGAGCCGCCACCTCCGGGACCACCGCGACTCAGGCGGCGCGGGCGGGGGTGAGGGGCGGGAGTGGCCGGCGCGGGCGGCGGGGGTCTAGGAAGGACTCGAGTCGCTCGCCGCGGCCGGGAGCGCACTCGCTGCTCCCGAAGAGTTGTCGCCTCGCAGTTCTTCGCTCGCCTCGCTCCTAGAAGGGGCGGCCGCCTCCAGGTGACACAGACGGGACTCCCGCTTGCGCTTTTCCAGATGCATCAGAGATACTTTTGGTGCGGGGCTGCTCTTGCGGAGCGCGGCGCGCGCGGCTGGGGGACCGCGGGGGCCTGGGGAGGGAGCGTCTCCGGGGTGTCCCCCTAGGCGAGGCGGGGGCATTCAAGCGGGGAAAGGGGGCGCGTTCCTGCCTTCGCGGCCCCCCCCGCCCCCAACGTCCGCCCGGCCGCTTCTCAGCGTCCTCAGCGCGCTCCTTCCCCCACTTCCCTTCCGTTCTCTCTTAGGACCGACCAGGGCCAACTGGCGTTCGGCGGGCACTTCATGGCGGAAGGCGAAGGGTACTTTGCCATGGCCGAGGACGAGCTGGCCGGCGGCCCCTACATCCCCCTGGGCGGCGATCTGAGCGGCGGCGACTGCGGCGGCGGCGGCGGCGGGTTTGCCGGGCATTGCTTGGAATACTGCGAGAGCCCCACGGCGCACTGCAACGTGCTGAACTGGGAGCAAGTGCAGCGGCTGGACGGCATCCTGAGCGAGACCATCCCGATCCACGGGCGCGGCAACTTCCCCACGCTCGAGCTGCAGCCCAGCCTGATCGTGAAGGTGGTGCGGCGGCGGCTGGCCGAGAAGCGCATCGGCGTCCGCGACGTGCGCCTCAACGGCTCGGCCGCCAGCCACGTCCTGCACCAGGACAGCGGCCTGGGCTACAAAGACCTGGACCTCATCTTCTGCGCCGACCTGCGTGGGGAAGAGGAGTTTCAGACTGTGAAGGACGTCGTGCTGGACTGTCTGTTGGACTTCTTACCCGAAGGGGTGAACAAGGAGAAGATCACACCACTCACGCTCAAGGTAAAGCACACCCCCCCGCCCACCCCAGAGGGGCCCGGGGCCCCCGCGGCGGGCCGGGCGCGAGTGCTGCACGGCTGACACCCGGGGCTCGGGTCGGCCACCTGGACCCGTGTGCGCGCCCTAGCTAATTTTGCTTTTGAGTTAATTTTTTTTCTGAGTTCACGAAGGTGCGTGGACTTGTGTCTGAGTGTTTTCCTTGACTTGCTGCTTCAGCGCCCCGGGCCTTCTGCTTCCTCATCTGCCCTGCCCTCTCTTCCTTCTCCTTATTTTTTAACTCTTGGCTTTCCTTGCTTGAGTCGTGTCCGGAGTACATTCGTACATTCTGATAAATAGAAGAGTGAAATGTCCATCTTTTTTTTTTTTTTTTTGAGTCATTGGATGTTTGAGTCTCTGGGAAAAAGAGCAGCCTGCCGCAGAGGCGAGTCAATGGGCTTATTATTGTGTTGGAAAAAGTGACTAGATTTCCTAGCTGCTTTTTGCTGACTCCAGGCATTAAGAATAAATACGGCTTTTCTCCGGGTTGGTTCTTGGGTTCTGGATATAATGGGTCCCCTCCTCCCCGCTTTGGCCCAAAGCGCGTTAAAATGATCAGAGGAACCAGCCTCCCAGAATGTCTTAATTTAGTTCATATTTGATTTTAGCTGCAGAATCCCTGCCGGGACCCACAAGATACTGATCCTATCAGTTGCCTGGGGGTTGGAGGGGAAACTAGGTGACTAGGGACAGGATGAGAGGCAGACTGACTTTTTACTGTAGGTCCTCTGTCTTTTGAATATTGCAGCTATATTGTGTGAATCTTGTACCTGTAAGAACAGTCTCAAAAAATAACATTTCAAAAGTCAGACATGACAACAGAACCACTTAGTACTGTGCTATGTCTGGCAAAAGCCTCAAACTATTACTTCTAGTCTCTTCCCCAGACAGCAGAACCACTCGTTAAATGTATTTTTTTGTTGTTGTTGTTTTCAGAAGACTGTTTAATGTTTAAACCTGTAGGTAGTGTTTTGCTGAAACTTGACAAAACGAAAGGGAAGGAGCAAAATAATTCTCAGCTGTGATGAGGATGTGTTTATTATTTTTTTCCAGGTTTGCTCATCTTCTTGTTTTGTCTTTTAAATTGTAGGAAGCTTATGTGCAGAAAATGGTTAAAGTGTGCAATGACTCTGACCGATGGAGTCTTATATCCCTGTCAAACAACAGTGGCAAAAATGTGGAACTGAAATTTGTGGATTCCCTCCGGAGGCAGTTTGAATTTAGTGTAGATTCTTTTCAAATCAAATTAGACTCTCTTCTCCTCTTTTATGAATGTTCAGAGAACCCGATGACTGAAACGTTTCACCCCACAATAATCGGGGAGAGCGTCTATGGAGATTTCCATGAAGCCTTTGATCACCTTTGTAACAAGATCATTGCCACGCGGAACCCGGAGGAAATCAGAGGGGGAGGCCTGTTAAAGTACTGCAATCTCTTAGTGAGGGGCTTTAGGCCCGCCTCTGATGAGATCAAGACCCTTCAGAGGTATATGTGTTCCAGGTTTTTCATCGACTTCTCAGACATTGGAGAGCAGCAGAGAAAACTGGAGTCCTATTTGCAGAACCACTTCGTGGGCTTGGAAGACCGCAAGTATGACTATCTCATGACCCTTCATGGAGTGGTGAATGAGAGTACCGTGTGTCTGATGGGACATGAAAGAAGACAGACTTTAAACCTGATCACAATGCTGGCTATCCGGGTGCTGGCTGACCAGAATGTCATCCCTAACGTGGCCAATGTCACTTGCTATTACCAGCCGGCCCCCTATGTAGCAGATGCCAACTTCAGCAATTACTACATTGCACAGGTCCAGCCAGTGTTCACATGCCAGCAACAGACATACTCCACTTGGCTACCCTGCAATTAAGAATCATTTAAAAATGTCCTGTGGGGAAGCCATTTCAGACAAGATAGGAAAAAAAAAAAGAGAGAGAGAGAGAGAGAAATAAAAAGAAAAAGGCTGAGTGACCCAGCCCTTATTAGGGATATGTTTTGTGCAATGATGATCTGCTCCTGGTTTTAAACTTGGCAAAGCTTTGTGGATCTTTTCATAGGTATGGGGGCACGATCTCAAAATAACCCACCCACCACCACCAACCCTCCCGCCTGATTCTCCTACCCAATTGGATTCTTTCCTGAAACAAAAGAGACCTGTCATTAAAAGCAACCAGGTTCTCCTAAAATAACAAGAGACAGAGGAAAAAAAAGCTTGATGACAATATGGGTTTGCAGTACCTGCTCCCATAGCTTTGCCATAGGAAAAAAAGACAAGTGGCTGGTTTCTTATAAGATGGAATTCATGAAAGGGAATATACAGAGATTAAAAAAAAGGCCTCCCTCCAACTTAATTATCAATTCAGGAGTTCAGATAGTAACAATGGTACAGGAAGAAGGGGTACACCAACATTGGGATTGCTGAGGCTTGTAGTGAATACTATCTGTGGAACTCTCCCATTGCACTAATAGAAATGGCTTGCTCCAAATGAACAGTAGTAGGTTGGTGCAGTTCTCATAACAAACAGCAGAACTTATGATGACACAATCCATTATTTCCAGCTGCGTGCATAGCTCACATTTTTTAAAATGTGAAAATGCAAGCAAAAACAGCTGTAGCAAAGAAAGTATGCTCAAGGACCAAAGATTTACCAGATAAAAATACCCAAGTAGAAGAGAGATAGTGGAATATATAAAGAGTTACTATATTTGTAACACACCAATATACATCAAAGTGCCTGTTGCCTTCTGAAAATTTGAAGTGGAAAAATTTTATGGTTTAATGACTTATTTTATCAGGGACTCAAGAAGAAAATAAAACAACACATAAGCTTGTGAATGGTGGAGGAGATGCCCTATTTTTTTCTTGACAAATACTTGTATAAAGTTAACATTGTTGGTGTGATGTTATCCTAGGTACATGTGTATGTGTGTGTATATTATGTGTATATATATACATATTTGTGATATGTGTATATACACACAGTTCATTGACTATGGTCTAGAATAATGTAGCAAATAGAAAGTGTTTAAATACTGTGTGCTTTTATGTTTTCAACAGGATGACCTGAGACGTGGGCATATTGCAGTGATGAATTAAATCCCACATCTAAAAAACTTAAAGTGAATGAAGGAGGAAAACAATTAATATATTTGATAGATTGAGCAGAGATTATACCTTTTTAGTGAGTGTTTTTGTTTCTGTTTTTTTTTCTTTTTATTTTGTGAGCCATAGAATTCCACAAATGGGAGAATATTTGTTTGGCAGAGCACTCTTTTTTTATACTGAACTGCCATTTTGACAGTTTGAACCCTTTTAGTTTTTGTAATACTTGCATACCTCTATGGTGTATAATCCAGTGGATCATGGATCAGTGATAGTCTGTTTAAATCCCTGACTGCTCAAAAGAATTTCTGGTGATCTGAACACTACTTATTAATATTTAAATGGATTTTTAAATGAGTGCATTATGCATTCCAGGACCACTAGAGTTTAGTAAATGTGAAATGACCCTTTTTAAAGAGTATTTGCACAATTGCTTAAAATTTATATATGAGATATATATTATATATAAAATTTTATAAATTCATGCCAACATGAAACATCTTCGATCCGGTTGTCACACTGCATTTAAATATTTAGTACTGTACTTCAAATTCACTCACTTTGCATCGAATCAGATCCAACTTGATTTTCTGTCTCAAGAGACCAGTTACACCTTTGTGAAATGAACTGGCATTACTATTTCAGTTCAGTGACAGCTAATCTTGAACCCATCCCTTCTCCCAGCCTTTAATTTCTTTGGACGCTGGTCTCTGAAAATGCATTTGTTGAAAACAAAACTAATATCTGAAGACCTTCCCTCTTGTCTTGTGAGGCAGCCACATCATCCCTTACCAACCCTAGTGGATGACTGCTTACTATGTGCAGCCCTCTGAAGAATCAACTGATTGTTGTCATCCATTAGAGAGGGATTGGGAAAGAAAATAGCATCATCCTATTGGCAGTGTTATCTGGGCATCCCTCAGATGCTCATTGTTAGTTTGATCCATCCAACTACCTTTCTTGCGCATCTTTCTTTGAAGCCTTAACCGGAACTTGATGGGTTTGCTCTAGCAGCCTCCCTGTGAACTCTGTCCCAGCTGTAACAGCTACTGCACTGCCACTCGCTGTTGGGTACGGAACTTTTTCTTCTCCCATGTTGGCTCCGACTCGCTCACTCCAGCCCTGGGCTTTGAGAAATTCATTGCGAATTCCCAGGAAATGTTCCATTTGCAGATTAAGCCTGATACTTAACCGTCAGAAACCCAGAGCTCCATCCTCCTTACCTGTTTGGACCTTCCCTAAGATTAAAGCTAAGGGAACACTCGGGAATGGAGGAGGAGCATCTGGGCAGCTGCCTTGTTCCTTCTCATCCTAACTCTTGACGGATGAGTTGTCCACTATTTCACAAAGAATCTGGAGGTCTCCAGCTCTGCCAGAGCAACGATTCGCTGTTATTTTATGGCACAGATTCTTGTATAGAGGGGCCTTCTTTGAAAAATAAACTTTTCATTTGTTTTCTCAGATATTTATGTTCTTTTCTTGCTTACTCCAGGGCTGGTAGCATAGTTGGACATGCCAGCACCTGGCATTCAGTTAGAACAGGCTGTACTCAAGACAACCTTCGGCATTTACTTTGATTGATATAATTTATTTCCATTTTGTATGTACTATAGTCTTGTGCATATGTAGTTGAACAAACGGTGGAATATATGTCTATCTTTGTGGATGTGTGGCCTAAACATTTGAATGTCTGGTGAGAGAGAACCATGTGTCATAGGTCAGAAGAAAGGACAGCTCTCAACTCCTGATTAGTGTCTGTGATTTGCTTACCTGTGTGTTTATCTGGTCGAGTGCGCTGTTACTATAAAGCAGGAAGAATTTTTTTTTTCCTCTGCTGGAGGCTCTTCTCACCTGTCCAGCCTGGCACGTCAGGGAACACTTCACCCATGACAGTGCCCTTTTAACAAGTTGACTTTATTTGCAGTAAAGTCTCGTTGCCTCAATATGTCTTACATCAAGATGGACTTTTCCTTTCCAGAAACAGGCTCAAATATTTGCTCACTCTTGGTATTGGGTGGACTGTTTTAACGAGGCTCCAGCATTGCAAGGATGGAAGGTCTGCAAGCCAAGCCAAGGAGGAAACGCCAAGAAGAGTGAACATACTGTTCGTTTTTGCCACCCCTTTCTGTTTGCTTATTGTAGGTTGCCTTACTGCGTGTAAAGTTGTTTTCAGTGCAATGCTTGTCAAATAAATATTGTGAACTATTTTGTAAATGAAATGTATTATGTTAAAAGCTGTCAGCAGTTCAGAAATAAGCTTTTTTGTTGTTTGAAGACAACATGTGTTAGATGACGCCAAAAAGCCAAAAAAAGTAATTTCATATATAGTACCTGTTTGAATATAATCTTTCTTTATGATCTCTCATAGCATAGCCTTTTTAGTGCTAAGAAAGAATCTCTATGTAATATTTTGTCATAATAATGGCTTGCTAACAAAGTACATGGTCAAAGTACAGAGTTGGAAGATGGCAAGTAACTTGGTAAGAATGGCTGCAAATCCTTGCAGAATGGAGGAGTCTCTGCCCACTGGCTGTCTCTCCCTTCGACCTCTCTACAACCATCACCTGCTCCGAGACGTCCTGTTTGCAGCAAGCTGCTTCTGGGGTTATTCTTCTGGAATACTTTCACTTTAGACTGTGTCACAGGCAGAAAAGGAGTTGATGGAGAATGGACTCTTTAAAAACTGACATGTTTGAATCAACGCTAGAGGGAACAGATTGTGAATTTTGTTTACAGCATCCAATATTTGGATTTTTTTTTTGTAAATAAAAAGAAGTTATTTTTTTCTATTGATTTGTGTGTTGTCTTCCATGTCTGTGCTGGCTAAAGACCGTATCCTCTGTGTCCAGCCGTGTCTATGAGAAAAGACGGGGCAGTGTTTGGAGAAGACCCACCTTTAGCAACTTCTGATTGGAGTACAAGTCACTAAAATGCCCAGCTTACAGCCAGCCCAACTCTTGACTGGCTCAGTCAGCTCCATTAGAATCTAGATAATGAGTACTGACATTTTGAATCTGGTTATGAGCTTAGCCCTGTTAAGTGCCCCAGGCCGAGCTGTCTTCCAGGATCAGTAGAGGCTCCTGATTCTGGACTGTAGGGCTGCTGTAGCCCTGAGGGGGCTTTGGTTCTTGGGAGTAGCCCAAGTGCTGTGATGAGGTCATCACTGGTTTTATGTGTATCATCTAAGGCTCTATAGTGTTACTCAGAGTGTTCACCTTGGGAGGAAGGGAGGACCTTTTGAAAGTCATTAATTGGAAGGAAGAGTGATCACAGGATCTAATTTGTGCTTTGTTTGTGTTCATGTACCGAGTGCAAAGACATTGCTCTTTGACAAGCATTTCATGTAATCTCACCTGTTCAGATTGCCAGGGAGAAGCCATTTATTATTATTTTTCCTTTGTGTTCTTTGGAGACTTCTTCACTACTAGTAGTATGAGAGTTGGGTAAGCCTCAGCTATTATAGGACATCCTTGTGGTTTATAAAACCATTGAAAGTTCTGATGTCGGACAGAATGTATGCCTGACACTGTATCTAAGAAAGAGCCATTCCTGGTATTCAAAGCCAGTTGCCCTCACATGCACATTATAAAAATGCTAGGTGGTTATTTGGTTTGGTGGTGGTATTTGTGTGTCATTCTCTTCTTCCCTTGTTGTAACCTCTTCATTTTTTACAGCCATCCCTTGCATGTCTGTGGTCATCACAAGGCTCCTTTTTAAGCAAGGGTTGAATAAGGACAGTATATATTAAGCTCCTACTTAAAGGGTAGCCTTAGGTATACCCTACTATTTCTAGTTGAACTACCAGACTGCACCTGGCTAAGCCTGGAGAGAAGTAAACCACTCTTCCTTTCCTTGGGAATAATCTTAACTTCCGTGCAATATTTTCTTTGAGAAAAAAAAAAAAGAAGAAAAAATTAATACCCAGAAAGCAGAAACAAGGAAATCAAAATCATAGTTTTAGAATATTAAGTAGAATATAACTGTTAAAATCATTAAATACCTCAGAACTTAAGCCGTAATTTCCTTCTTAGAGCTAAGTTTAAAATAAAAATATGAATGCCCTGCAGTCTAATAGCAAATGCAGTCAAGTGGGAGGTGGGGAGGAAAAATGATTGAAAATGACAATGGCTTTCACCCAGCAACACCCAGGTCTTGATTTCTAGTGCTGTGCTCCCAAAGAAGGAACCAGGTCTCCTTTGGCAAATGGCTGGATCAAGGTCTGGGACAGGGAATACTTCAGAGGAGCCTGGAACATCTTGTTTCAGAAAGATAAGGCGTGCTAAAAAAGGAAAAACAGCAATAACAAAAGACGGGTGAAGGGTATGTCCAAAGGACACGGGCCACCTGAGAGAACTCTGACGGCCGTAACTGGAACAACTTGAGCGAAAAAAAAAGTAGTGTTGGATTCTAACCTAAAATATAAAATGTCTGTGAGTCCACATGGATACAAATAGATGGTTACATAAATAAATGGAAGCAAAAAAAAAAAAAATTTCCATGCAGAATTCCAAATAATCCGTGTAGATACTGCTTACTCCAGGAGGTAGAGCTTAACTCCCAGCCTCTGAAGCATGAGCTGGGTGTGATGACTTCTTTCTAAAGTGCACTGTATGGAAAAAAGCGAATAAAGAATACTTATACCACTGGAGAGACCGGACAGACCTTCTAAGCCAGGTGATCATGGTCCCCATCATCAGTGATAAATCATGGCAATAACAAACACCTTGGGTTAGGAGATGGTGAAAATGGTACTTGACCTCCACAATCTTCCTCTCCAAAGCCGTAATGTCTAATTGTGAGAAGAGAAAAAGACAAATTTGAGTTGAGGGGTATACTCAAGAAGTATCAGACTGCTGCTGCTGCTGCTGCTAAGTCGCCTCAGTCGTGTCCGACTCTTAGCGACCCCATGGACTGCAGCCTACCAGGCTCCTCCGTCCATGGGATTTTCCAGGCAAGAGTACTGGAGTGGGGTGCCATCGCCTAGTATTCCTTAAATCTTCAAAACAGAAAAATCTGAAAACTGCTACAGGGAAGAGGAGCCTAAGGAGACATGACAACTGATTGTCCTCTGGTATCTTGGATGGGATCTGGGAAAGAAAATCACCTGAGGTAAAATCTCAGGGAATCTGAAAAAAGTGCTGTGTTATTGAAATAATATTTCCATCTCAGTTCGTTAGTTAATGATAAATGTCCCATGCTACTGTAGGACATCACCAGTGGGGAAAGTGGATTTAGGGTATATGGAAATTCTCTGTACTCTCTTCACAATTTTTATTTAAACATAAAGCTATTCTCAAATAAAGTGTTTACTGAAAAATGAAGACTGATCCTTCTTTGCTATTTCTAGGGAAGTGAATCTATTTGTAGAAACAGTAATGCATAGTGAGTTTAATTTTTTAATGTCCACCATACTTAAGTGTTGGGAGAGCATATGAAAGAATGGAAATAAAATGTGTTTTATTCACACATATCATAAAAATTTTATCTACAAGTTTTGGCGAAAAGAAAGTGGATTGAATAGAGTTGAGTTATAGGCAAGTCTTTTTCTGTAAAACAGCAGGAAGAGTTCATATTACCTTAGAGCGTTAAGGCAAGGGAACACTAACTGTAGCTACAAACCATTATGTAGATATTTTTAAATACGGAGACTGAAATGAGCAGGGGATGAAAATGTCATCACCCTAATATACAGAAAACCCAGGGAAGCTGTTTAGGAACTCTTTGCAAGGAAGTAAATGATTTTTTTCTAAATGCTAGGGGATGCTAATAGTTGGTGGAGTGTTGAAATGAATTATTATTTAATATAAATAACCACTTTCACCATTTACCTGCTTACCTAAGCTCTTTCAGCAGATCAGGTTTTCTTAAAGTGAAGGGACAGCTGTTCTTATATTTACTTTCTTAGCTCAATCACTGGCATTAAAAATCGTTGAAAAATGCTGTTTTCAAAAATAGATGCCCTTAGTAATTTTTGAAAGCAGCCATTCCAGCGTCGCAGTTTATGAAGTTAGGACGAGGCCCGTTCTTTCTGCCGAGGGACATGGAGCGCCCCAACGGCAGGAATTTATGAGTGTGGGGCTAAGTTATTTCTAACCTCCATAATGGAAAGTTCCCTTCAGAATCCCCTTCAGAAACTATTGATTTTCCAGCACACTGTGTACTTATCAGTAATGCCAAGATTTTGTGGCATCATCTGGCCATGTCATTAGAAAACGGCTGAAACCCTATTCTTTCTATTTTTTCTTCTTCTAGCAAAATTCAACGTAAGGAGCTACACTAGGCACTATGGATATCGCCATCCTATGCATTAATTCTGAATTGCATAAGGTCTGGAGTATCTTCCTATAGATCTCTTCAAATAAGGTAAAGACGATCATGCTTCATATGTTCTTGATTTTAATAGGGAATGTAAAGAAGTATTAAAATATCTGCATTTTAGAGTCCGATTGTCAGAGAAGAGAAACAGATTCAATCAAGTACAAGGCCTAACGTCTGAATTAGAGTTGCCAGATTTTGTAAATAAAAATACACGATGCCCAGTTAAATTTGAAATTCAGAGACGCCATGATTATTTTAAAAGGGTAAGTTTGTCCCATGCAATATTTTGGACATACTTATACTAAAAATTATCTGTATTTATCTGAGATGCAAATTGAATTGGGAGTCCTGTATTTTAACAGGCAAGCCTAAAACCGACGTTGGACTACAAAATTAGGCTGAAAACATTTCCTAGTATACAGCTAGAGTCCAGAACACTTTATAACTTGTTAATGTCTAACTTCAGGTACCATGAGACACTGTATTCACAGAGAGCAGCCTTGTGGCAGCAAACCCTTTGAAACATGGTTCATTCATTAAATATTTGCTGAATGCTTTTTACGTGTTTAGCCTTGTGTTAGACTCTGAGACCCAAAAGAAGGGGAAGGCCTGGTCCATTGACCTTTAGAAGCTAGGTTCCACTTACAAGCAGAACTTAGTTGCTGAAATTTAATTTTTCAGCTACCCTGGGGTTAATTACTCATGAGGCTTAGCTCTGCATGGGGTACTATAAAGAGCCCTGTGGACTAATGGGGAATCTGGGTGAAGGTAATAGCCCTTGAAATGTGCCTTCTTGGGCGCTTTCAGGGACAGATCTCCCCACAGGTAGCCCCCTGTGTGGATAGGCACTGGCCATTTTCTCGTTTGGCAGGAAGGATAAAGATAGATATTTTGCAATTTCTGCTGAGGGAAGCAAAAAGTCCCCCCGAGCTGCTGGACGTTTGCGTTCTCTTTTTCAAAACCACTGCAAAAATCTTTAGGGCTTAACTAGAATGCACCTTGAAATTTTATTGCCCTATAATTCTGTTCGCTGCAGCACATTAAAATTCCCTTGAATGTTTCTTATGTAACCACTTCTGGTTAACTGTCATCTTGAAGTTATTACAACTTAGTCTTTGCTGCCTTTTTTTTTTTTTTTTCTTTTTCCCAGAGCTGTGAAAGTTCTTTTCTCAGAGGCTTCAAATGCATCAGGCACCCCAGACCTTACCCATTCCCAGTTTGTGTAGAATTGGGTGTGTTGTCAGTCTGGGTATTTGTTTTGTCTGGGTAGAGATCTTATTTAACGAGCATTTTTTAAACTGTCATCGGTTTCTTATGTTCTCCTCCGGCCTGCACTGTGTAGGACAAATCCACAACTTTCACGATCATCCAAACATTTAATAAATGCTTTCTTATGCCCTTGGCTTGATACTCTGTGAAGAATTACGAAGGATTATATGAAGCTGGCTCCTTCTCACTTGTGGTCTTAATTGAAAAGTGAAACAGGGATATGCACAAACAAATAAAACACGAAACTGCAGTGAAATTAAGAAATTTGCCAGAATAATGAGTGGCCCAAGCTTGTTCCCTCTTTAGAGCATCTGCTGGTTGTTCCAGCTCCACAGAAAGTTCTTTCTCCAGATTTTTGCATCTCTTGTGCCCTCACTTTATTGTTATTATTATCATTATTACCATCATCAGTTATTGTTATTGAAATATTACTTTCTCAGAGAGATTCTCCTATTTAGAGTTTCCCTCCAGCATTTTTACCAAGTTACTCTAAGCCTTTATCCTAATTTTAGATGTGTTTTATCAGTATATCTGTCCCTACCTGAAATGAAATTATAAATGGATTTATTTCTTAATTTATAATTTATTTATCACCATAGAATTAAGTTCCATAAAGGCACTCACTTTATCTAATTTGCCACCATGTTCTTAAGGTCCAAAAGAACAGCTGCTATGTAGGAAGTGCTCCCTATATTTTGGTGTGTGAATGAATGAGTGAATCCCACTTGGCTCAGGATGAGAGGTGTGGCAGAATATCTATTTGGGAGGGTGTTAAAGAAGAGATAAGAAGAGTGAAGAGTAACAGGGAACCCTGTTAAAATAAGAATGGGATCTCAGAGAATGTGTCTGTTCATGGGAAGGGCCCAGAAAAGACCCAGGTGGAGAAAGTCCAGTCTCGAGGCAAGGATGGAGCCCCAGACAATAGGAGAGAGATGGACTCCTCTCTCAGAAGAAGAGAAGAGGTGTTTGGGGCAGGGGTCTTCATGCCTCTTCTTGGTTCCTGAGCTCCAGCAGTTGAGAACAGTGGGCCAGTTTGTACAGGTAGCCTTTGTGTGGCCTGGTGCTCAGGACAAGAGTGATGGATAGCTCATCTTCTAGTGCCCACAGGTGTGTTGTATCTGTTCCAAACCAGACCTCACCTGGCGGCCTGGTAAACTGAGGACTTCAGTTGCCCTGCGCAGTGACTAGAGTCTCTTTTTCATCACCTGCTCCATCTATTAGAACCAAGCAATCCCTGAGAGACGTTTTCGGGCAGAGTACAGAGAACTGAGGCGTGTCTCCTATTTTAAGTTAAGGGTAGGGGCTGTTAGGGAGGAATTTACTTGCTATTTGAAGGCAGATATATAAAGGACAGTTTGTTCATCAGCCCTTTCAGCTGATGAGACGGTTGGCATTTCCACTGGCATCCTCATCTGGTCAAACCTCACGGAACAAACAGTCCTGTCCTGGGGCATTATACCTGCCGTGACTATTTGCCGTTGATGCTTCAGGAGTGTCCCAGTTGCAGAATGCTGTAGTGCCTGTTCTGGTATTGCCTGTGTGTGTGTGGTCAGTTGCTCAGTCATGTCTGAATCTTTGTGACTCTATGGATTGTAGCCCTCCAGGCCCCTCTGTCCATGGGATTCCCCAGGCAAAAATACTGGAGTGGGTTGCCATTTCCTCCTCCAGGGGATCGTCCTGACCCAAGGATCAAACTTTTGTCTCTTGCATCTTTTGCACTGCAGGCAGGTTCTTTACTGCTGAGACACCTGGAATTCCCATGCTGTGGGAATAAGTGCCAAAAGAAATTGAATCCCAAACTTCAAGAAATCATTTAAAAATTAGTTTCAGACTTTCATTATTGCCACTTGTATTCATGCAAACTGACTTGAACTTTCTGGATATTGTCTTAAGTCCCAAACCACTTAAGCCATGGCGATTCTCATCAGAAGGGATGTCAGGAGGGAAACTGGTTGAGATAAGCGAAACAAGCATGATATGTTTCATAAATAGCACTGAGCGTTTTGGGCTTCTCCAGTGGCTCAGGAGTAAACAATCTGCCTGCAACATAGGAGATGCAGGTTTGATCCCTGAGTCAGGAAGAGCCCCTGGAGGAGGGCATGGCAACCCACACCAGGATTCTTGCCTGGAGAATCTTATGGGCAGAGAAGCCTGGCGGGCTACAGTGCATAGGGTCGCAAAGAGTCCGGCTCAACTGAAGTGATTGAGCACGTGCGCACACACTGAGCATTTCATGTACAGCTCCATTGTAAAGCAGGTATGTGTGGGGCTTCTGAATCAGCTCAAGGTTCTGAGAGTCAGCAGGGGAAATAAAAGATGGGTATGTAAAGAGGGAGTTTTTCCTCATTTCCATGAGAGGACAGTAGTTGACAGAATGTGCTCACCAGAATTCTGACTCCGCAGAAGTCTTTCTCCCCTGGGCCTGTATCATGTGGTCTTTCCAAGCCCCCTGGAGGGAGGACCTGATGTTTGCTGAGTTCTTCCTCTGGGTCAGGATGCTTAGCACTCGATGTACACCATTCATCATCTTGTTAACAGCTAGTAGCGCCATTCTTTTCCCCACTTTACTGAGCAGGAAATGGAATTTAGGAGGGATAGAGTTCTAGCTTTCTAGCTGCTGCTGCGGCTGCTGCTGCTAAGTCGCCTCAGTCGTGTCCGACTCTGTGCGACCCCATAGGCGGCAGCCCACCAGGCTCCCCTGTCCCTGGGATTCTCCAGGCAAGAACACTGGAGTGGGGTGCCATTTCCTTCTCCAATGCATGAAAGTGAAAAATCAAAGTGAAGTCGCTCAGTCATGTCCGACTCTTCGTGACCCCATGGACTGCAGCCTACCAGGCTCCTCCATCCACGGGATTCTCCAGGCAAGAGTACTGGAGTGAGGTACCACCACCTTCTCCAGCTCTCCAGCTGGAACGAGTTTAAAAAAAATGGAGGATTCCAGGGTGAGTCTTGAACTTCACGTTCTTTGCTATGTCCTAACCTGTCCACCCCCTCCCGCATCTCACCCCTGGCTGTGGATGGTCAGTACTGCTTTCTCTCCATCCTCTGAACTTAAGAGCAGGGGAGAGGCTGCACACCCCAGCCCAGAGGAGGTAGTGTGAACCCTGGGAAAAAGAGTGCTTCTGATTCAAGTCCCCAAGGCAGGCTTTACAGACAGTGTATGATATCAGTAGTGTGCATTTGATTTGATAAAATAATTATATTTTACATTTAATCACCAAAATAATCCTGATGATTAGATTAAAAGGATATTATGATCATCTTACTTTTAAGGTAAAAAAAAAGAGAGAGAGACTCAGGGAGACACAGCTTGTGTATAAGACATAAAGGCCTTTAGAATTTGTTCAGTGTTCAGAGTCATGGAGAGTCTATTTCTGTCTGAGACACACAAGGCAAATCGGTATCCAGGTCCTTCTACATCCCCACTATCAACCATCTATCCAGATGGCAGGTGCATCCTAGCAACATAGCAGGTAAAAGGTCCAGGAAGAGTATCTGAGCTTTTCTTACATGATGAGATCACATAAACTGCCTATTGTGAGTGGATTACCTGACAAAAATTAAGCATGATTTACATTTTTAGTGGGCACTCAGAATTTGGTAAGCAACTTCAGTGCTGTCAAAGCTGTTTTCTGTATGTCCTATTACAGAGAATGAGGCACTTAATCTTTAAAAAATGATCAATTAGTCTGGCTTATGTCACATCTTACTGACAATGCCCGCTACCAGCTGGCTGCTTCTGAATCTGTTTTTTTTTTTTTTCTTCTTCTTTTTTTGGAGAAAATGTTTGAAAAGAAAGGTAAAGAGTATAATGAGACATGACAAAGTCTGAATACATTTCTATAACTCTTGAAATGTTCATTAGTCTTCTTGTGCTGAAGGCTGATCACACCTGTTTACTTCTGCCTCCTGAAAGGTTCCTTAGCTTTTTTCTCCTAGCCTGCAATGTCTGCTTAATGATGTCACAAACCTTTCTCAATACACGATGTCGACAAGATTCTTTGTCACTTGGTAGATAGTTGAGGGTGATTGGGAGTGGAGGGCGAGGCCAGGGATGAGGGCCTGGATTCTAGTCCTGTACCAGCGCTAGTTGAAGTGTTTCTAAGATGGTGCTTGAGGAAACCCATTCATGTGATATTTATTTAGTCAGCCTTGAGTGATGCAAGAGCATCTGTAATTTTTAAAAAATGGTGTTATTTAGTTTTGGCTGTGCTGGGCCTTCCTTGCGGCGAGTGGGCTTTCTCGAGTTGCAGCGAGCAGGGGGTTACTCTCTAGGTGCAGTGTACAGGCTTCTCACTGCGGTGCCTTCTCTCGTTGCCGAGCACAGGCTCTAGGCTGTGCAGGCGTGAGTTGCACAGGCTGCACTAGAGCGTAGGCTCAGTAGGCCCTCTGTCTTCGCTTCTGACAGCCCTTTCCAAGATTTTGTAAGTACCCTCTTTCTGCATTTAAACTCTCGGTGAGCCGTCTAGAGCAGTTTCTCTTTCCTGTAATGCAACCAGAAACACTCATTGCAGAGTAGGCTTTGTGGGAGCCTGCCTGATGCATGGAGCCTCATCAGCCTGGGGGTGGGAAGGGCCAGCCCTGCCCCAAGGCTGCAGGGCTGCAAGCGCACAGAATACAGTGCCAAACTTTCAAGCTTGAAATCTGGTCCCACAGCTTACAACTTTTTAAACTTTAAACAAAGTAACCCCTTTGGATTTTTGTTCAGTTCAGTTCAGTCGCTCAGTCATGTCTGACTCTTTGCGACCCCATGAAGTGCAGCACGCCAGGCCTCCCTGTCCATCACCAACTCCTGGAGTTCACTCAAACTCACGTCCATCGAGTCGGTGATGCCATCCAGCCATCTCATCCTCTGTCATCCACTCTTCCTCCTGCCCCCAATCCCTCCTAGCATCAGAGTCTTTTCCAATGAGTCAACTCTTCACATGAGGTGGCCAAAGTACTGGAGTTTCAGCTTTAGCATCATTCCTTCCAAAGAACACGCAGGGCTGATGTCCTTTAGAATGGACTGGTTGGATCTCCTTGCAGTCCAAGGGACTCTCAGGAGTCTTCTCCAACACCATAGTTCAAAAGCATCAATGCTTTGGCGCTCAGCCTTCTTCACAGTCCAACTCTCACATCCATACATGACCACAGGAAAAACCATAGCCTTGACTAGACAGACCTTTGTTTGCAAAGTAGTGTCTCTGCTTTTCAATATGCTATCTAGGTTGGTCATAACTTTTCTTCCAAACAGTAAGCGTCTTTTAATTTCATGGCTGCAATCACCATCTGCAGTGATTTTGGAGCCCCAAAAATAAAGTCTGACACTGTTTCCACTGTTTCCCCATCTATTTCCCATGAAGTGATGGGACCGGATGCCATGATCTTCAGTTTCTGAATGTTGAGCTTTAAGCCAACTTTTTCACTCTCCTCTTTCACTTTCATCAAGAGGCTTTTTAGTTCCTCTTCACTTTCTGCCATAAGGGTGGTGTCATGTGCATATCTGAGGTTATTGATATTTCTCCCGGCAATCTTGATTCCAGCTTGTGCTTCTTCCAGCCCAGCGTTTCTCATGATGTACTCTGCATAGAAGTTAAACAAGCAGGGTGACAGTATACAGACTTGATGTATTCCTTTTGTTTCCTCACTGTAAAAACGGACTGTGTGCTGTGTGCTAAGTCGCTTCGGTCCTGTCCAACTCTTTGCAACCCTATGGACTGTAGCCCGCCTGGCTCCTCTGTCCATGGGGATTCTCTAGGCAAGAATACTGGAGTGGACTGCCGTGTTCTCTTCCAGGGGACCTTCCTGACCCAGGCGCTGAACCCGCATCTCTTGCATCTTCTGCTTTGGTGGTCGGGTTCTTTACCACCTGAGAAACCCAAAAATGGACTAGTAGATGGCTCAGACTGTAAAGATCTGCCTGCAATGTGGGAGACCTGGGTTCGATCTCTGGGTTGGGAAGATCCCCTGGCAACCCACTCCAGTATTCTTGCCTGGAGAATCCACATGGACAGAGGAGCCTGGCAGGTTACAGTCCATGGGCTGGCAGAGGCAGACATGACTGAGTGAGTAAGCACAGCACCATAAATAATTCTAAGTGACTTAGGTCATTGCTACGCAGATGCAGTTAGGTGGGTATAGCATTTCTTTTAACAGCTGTGCTTGTGCTTAGTTTCTCAGTCGTGTCTGACTCTTTGCGACCCCATGGACGGTAGCTCACCAGGCTCCTCTGTCCATGGGGATTCTCTAGGCAAGAATACTGGAGTGGGTTACCACGCCCAATATGTTTTAAATCTGAAAATTTTAAGCATTGGGGCTTCCCAGGTAGCTCAAGTGGTCAAGAATTTGCCTGCCCATCCAGGAGCTGCAGGAGAGACAGGTTTGATCCCTGGGTCAAGATCCCCTGGAGGAGGAAATGGCAACTCCCTCCAGCATTCTTGCCTGGGGAATCCCGTGGACAGAGGAGCCTGGCAGGCTACGGTCCACGGGGTGGCAACAAGAGTCAGGCACAGCTGAAGCGACTGGGCAGGCACGTGCTTCAAGTAACTTGTGTTGTGCCTCGTCACCAAGACTAGACTGAACCCGCCCAAAGGGTTGCAGACACTGGGAGCTGTTTGCTCACCACTGCACCCCCTCTTGCTAACAGAGCTTGATGAATGTTTATGAAATGGATAAATAGACACCAGGCAGCTTATATGCAGACTATGAGTTGCAGGTGAAGAAGTAAGAATAGATCAATGTTTGGTTTCACTCATGAGCGGCCAACACTCTGCTCTCTGGGGTGGGTGGAAAGTATTTAAGGGACTCATTGATTAACTCCTGCCCCCTTTTGGTTGGTGACCTAATCAAGTGTTTGGAAGTTGTCAGTGCATTTTCTCCAGTAGATGTTTGAAGCACTCAATATACACTTCTCTTACCAAATCTTATTGATGCCCTGAAGATCTGGTTGTTAGGAACCTGTGGCAGATGTATGAACATTATCTGGTTTTCTCACTTGTCTGTCTTGTAAAGTAGCGGAGAGTCACAGTTACCCATGTATCAGGGTCTGCCCTGGACTTGGTTATAAGAACCCACTTTTCCTGTATGTCCCTATTTCTAACCAGCTCTGTGGGTGATTCTGAGGCACAAAGAAGTGTGGGAACCGCTGGCCTGGTGGCTGTACACATTTTGCCTAGTAAGAAAATGTTTTTGCATGACCACCTTGCATGTTACACTTGTGTAACAAACAACATATTACATATATTTTTAGTTTGCATTACCTGAGAGCATTTAATTTGCTTTACATGAGAACATTAAGTGAGCATTAAATGTGCATTAATTTGCGTTACATGAGAGCATTACACGAGAGCATTACATGAGCATGAATGTGAGGTTTGACTCCCAGTTTACATAAGAGGAAAATGATGAAGTCCATCTTCTTTCTCTAAAATCCACTGGCATTTCTGTTGTGCATCTTGTGCATATAGTTTTGGTACAGCCTTTGTCATTAATTAGTTTTGTTATTTGCTTCTCTACACATCAGCTGCCCCATTTACAAATAACTTGAAGGTGGTCTGGAGTGAAGCAGTGGGGAAAGGGGAGCCTGAGATTAGATGGGGAATGGGCTAGTTTTTTTTTTTTTTTTGGGGGGGGGGGCTAGTTTTTAAATTGTTCTTGACTGCAAGAGTACCTTTGACAGGCAGGACACAGATTTTTGACTCATTTCTCAAATTAAAAAAAAATGCAAATTCTCCCTTTTTCTATGACAACAATAACAACAAAAACCGATGGTTGACATTTACCGAGCACTCATTTCAGGGCAGGCGTGGTGCTGAGAGCTTTACATTCTTTGTTGACTGCTCATAACAACCTCATAAGTCAGACGTCGTCATTGGTGCTGTTTGCAGAAGTTGAAACTCATGCTTAAAGAAGCTCAGTAGTTGCTTACAGATACAGTCTAAGTGTGAGAGCAGTGGGCTGTCTCCAGAGGATTTAACCACCAGGTGGTTTGCAAGGTCCCGATCCTTGACCAAAGCAGAATGCCTCCAGGAGGCATCACTGAGTACAAGCAGCTGGGTGAATCTCATTATGGGGCTTCCTGGCACCTGTAGGGCTTCCCTGGTGGCTCAGATGTTCAGGAGTCTACTCGCAATTCAGGAGATCCGGGTTCAGCCCCTGGGTTGAAAAGATCCCCTGGAGAAGGAAATGGCAACCCACTCCAGTACTCTTGCCTAGAAAATCCCGTGGATGGAGGACCCTGGTAGGCTACAGTCCATGGAGTGGCAAAGAGTTGGACACGACTAAGTGACTTCACTTTCTTTCACTTTCTTTGGGGCCTATGTGAATTTATTAAGAAGAAAAAGGCTTCATGAATTGCTGTATTTTAACTGATATTTTAGACGAATTTCTTGCATAGCTGAGACCAGAACTGAGAGAATTTTACCTAAAATTTCCAAAGCTTCCTTCTATTCCAAAAGTCCCCATAGTTTCCTAAATGAAAGAAAGGAAAAAAAAAAAAAGGTTAAGTAAATAACATACTTCCTCAAACTTTAGCCCTTTTAATCTGTTCCTGACTAGTAGGCTGTGTAATCACTCGGGACTTTAGAGCTATTATCTAAACAATTCACATTCTGACTCCAGTAGTTTTCAAAGTTGGGAGAGTATGATAACCTTTTGATTCAGGAAAGAAATCTTAGAATTTCTATTTTTAACTGATCCTTCAGGAAGTTTATTGTCATGCATAAGACATAGTATAGTCATATGTATGTTAAATCAATGACTAAATAAACAAATGTTTATTATGTGTATTCAAAAATGTTGGAGACAACCAATTAAGTTGTTGTTCTTTTCTATTTTTTTTAAATTTAATTTTTATTTTATATTGGAGTATCGGGCATGACTGAGCAACTAATGCTCACATACATAGTTGATTTACAATATTGTGTCAGTTTCAGGTATACATCATTCCCTGGTAGCTCAGAGGTTAAAGCGTCTGGCTGCAATGCAGGAGACCTGGGTTCGATCCCTGGGTTGGGAAGATCGCCTGGAGAAGGAAATGGCAATCCACTCCAGTATTCTTGCCTGGAGAATCCCATGGATGGAGGAGCATGGTGGGCTACAGTCCATGGGGTCGCAGAGTCGGACACGACTGAACAACTTCACTTTCACTTTCAGGTATTCAGCAAAGTGATCCCAGTATACATATAATATATATCTATTCTTTTTTAGATTCTTTTCCCATTGATTATTGTAGAATATTGAGTAGAATTCCCTGTGCTATACAGTAGGTCCTTGTTGATTATCTATTTTATATATAGTAGGGTGTATATGTCGATTTGAAACTCCTAATTTATCCCCCACCCCCACCACCTTTCCTCTGTGTGAAGCTGGTTTTCTCTGTGGGTAGAAATAGAGTCTGTGTTCCACTTATCTATTGCTAGCTAACAAACTACCCGCCCCCCAAAACTGGTAGTTTAAAATGATATTAATATTTAACTTTCTCACAAAGCTGATGTTTGGGGAGGGCTCAGTGGTACTGGCTTGTGTCTGCTCCATCAGGATGGCTTGCAAGCTGGGCTGGAGGCTGTGCACTTACAGGCCTGGCTGCTGATACTGCCTGGGGTCTGAGAAGACTCAAACACTTGCAGGCAAAAATAACTGGGGCTTCTTGGTCCATCTCTGTTTTCCTCGTTGGTCTCTCCATGTGACCTCTCCAGCGTGGCAACTTCAGCTTAGCTGGACTTTTGACAGAGCCACTCACGGTGCCCACAGTGCATCTCCCAAGGGAGAGAGCCTGGAGGGAGCCCAGTGACCTTTTCTAACTTAGCCTCTAAAGTCCTGAAGTCATCCAGGGTCACTTCTGCCACACTTTACTTTTTAGGAGTAACTCTCTGGGAATCAGACTTCATTTTTTTGATGGGCAAAGTGTCAAAAGCTTTATAGACTTCTACACTTTCCTTAACCTGACGGGGATGGTGAAAGACCAGTAAGGTGAATGGATATCATCTAAGGAAATCTGGACATTAAGCCACAACCTGGATGTGAACCAGAGGGGCTGAGCTGAGTGGATTCCAGACTGAGTGGATTCAACCCACCTGTCCCCGTTGCCTTCCTGCATGTCTACCTCAGTGCCCGCATAGGCCCTGGGAAACTCCACCAGGCTTCTAGCCTGGTCCAGAAGTATTTAAAAAGGCATTTGGAGGTGGGGATAGAAAAAATATTAAAAATAGACTAGATGACACCCCATGAAGGGGAAAGAAGACTGGATTCCATTTTTCTATTCAGTTAGGTCTGAGAGAAGGGGTTGAGGGTCCTCCCGCCAAACTATCATGCATGTCAAAATGTCATCACAGATATGTGTAAATGCATATTCCTTCCTTCCAAAGGTCATGTCAGTCATAGGTACGTATGCCTATAAAAAATATGTACGTATGTGTGCGTGCTCAGTTGTGTCCAACTCTTTGCCACCCCAGTGACTCCTCCAGGATCCTCTGTCCCACCTATCAGGATCCTCTGTCCATGGGATTTCCCAGACCAGAATACTGGAGTGGATTGCCATTTCCTCTTTCAGGGGTGCAATCTTTATTTCCTGTGTCTCTTGTTTTGACAGGCAGATTCTTTACCACTGAAGCATCTGGGAAGCCAAATAATTTATATCCTTTCTATCAAAAGGTTATTTCAGTAACAGATGTGTGTTCTAATGAAACTGTACTTTTGCTATAAGAATTTCCTATTTGTAGGTTAGTTGATATTACTGAAACAAAAGTATAGCCAATGAACATTTAAAGTCACTTTCTTCTTTGCTCTTCACAAACCTTCTTTTTTTTTTTCTCCTATTATTAATGTCTTTTTTAATGTGGTATATCTGTTACAATTGATGAGTCAGTTTTGATACATTGTTTTTATACTTTGTATTATCTTGACAAATGTATAATGATATGTAATCTCGTATCATACAGAACAGTGTTATTGCCTTAAAAATGTCCTGTGTTCCATCTGTTCATGCCTTCATTACCCTCAAACCTCTGGCAACCAGTGATCTTTTTGCCATCTCCATAATATTGCCTTTTCCAGAATGTCACATATTTGGAATCATATGGCAGTAGCTTTTTCAGACTATCTTCATTCTTATCTATATGCATTTAAGCTTATTCCATGTCTTTTCGTGGCTTGATAGCTCATTGCTTTTTATCACTGAATAATATTCTGTTGTACACATACACTGGTTTGGTTATTCATTCACCCATTTGTGAATCTTGGTTGCTTCCAATTTTTGGCAATTATGAATAAGCTACTATAAACATTTGTGGGCAGGTTTTTCTATGGACATAAACTTTCAGCTCATTTACGTACATGCCAAGGAGTGCTATTAGAGTATTTTCAGTTTTGTAAGAAACTGTCAAAACGTTTTCCAAAGTGGTTGTGCCATTTTGCGTTCCCACTAGCAATGAATGAGAATTCCTATTTCTCACCATTCTCACCAGCATTTGGTGTTCTCAGTGTTTTGGATTTCAGTCGTTATAACAGTTGTATAGTGGTACTTCATTATTTTAATTGAAGTCCTCTAAGGATATATGATATAAGTCTATTTGTGTTTGCTTCTTTGCCACCTGTACATCTTCTTTGGTGAGGTTCCCAACATTTCTGATAAAATAAATTTATAACAAGTAGTTGAGTAAAATCTCTTTTCTATAAATAATAAAACACTATAAAAGAACTCCTTCTTGATAACCTACTCCATTGAGGTGACTGAGGTTAAGTGCTTTGATTTGTGTACTTTTCATTTAATTCCTAATTTCTAAGAATATGTTTGTTCCTGAAATTATGCTAAATTCTGGGCTAAAGTCTAATAATGGCTTCCTTTGACTTTGGATTAAGTAGCTTAAAAGAAGCCAGAGAAGAATGAAGAAACTTGGAAGTTGTTCAAAGGAAAGTCTTAAAGGTGACTGAAGAGTTGAGACCTAAGACCCAAGAAAGTGTAATTAATTGAGATTATTCAACTTTTTCTTGATGTTTGCTTATTAGCTTTTTTATTCATTTATTTTTTTAATTAGAGGATAATTGTCTTACAGTATTGTGTAGGTTTCTGCCATACATCAGCATAAACCAGCCATAGGTATACATGTGTCCCTCCCTCTAGAACCTCCCTCCCACTGCCCACCCCATCCCATCTCTCTAGGTTGTCACAGAATACTGGGTTTGAGCTCCCTGAGTCATATAGCAAATTCCCACTGGCTATCTATTTTACATATGGTAATATATATGTTTCAGTACTGCTCTCTCAATTCATTCCACCCTCTCCTTCCCCCACTGTGTGCATAAGTCTGATCTCTATATCTGTATCTCCATTGCTGCCCTGCAAATAGGTTCATCATGTGAAGACTTAATTTTGGGGGACTCCAAAATCACTGCAGATGGTGACTGCAGCCATGAAATTAAAAGACGCTTGTTCCTTGGAAGAAAAGTTATGAACAACCTAGATAGCATATTAAAAAGCAGAGACATCACTTTGCCAACAAAGGTCCATCTAGTCAAGCTATGGTTTTCCCAGTAGTCATGTATGGATGTGAGAGTTGGACTATAAAGAGAGCTGAGCACTGAAAAACCGATGCTTCTGAACTGTGGTGTTGGAGAAGACTCTTGAGAGACCCTTGGACAGCAAGGAGATCCAACCAGTGAATCCTAAAGGAAATCAGTCCTGAATATTCATTGGAAGGACTGATGTTGAAGCTGAAACTCCAGTACTTTGGCCACTTGATGTGAAGAACTGACTCATTAGAAAAGACTGTGCTGCTGGAAAAGATTGAAGCGGGAGAAAGGGGCGACAGAGGATGAGATGGTTAGATGGCATCACTGACTCAATAGACATGAGTTTGAGGAGGCTCTGGGAGTTGGTGATAGACAGGGAAACCTGGTGTGCTGCCGTCCATCGGGTCACAAAGAGTCAGACACGACTGAGTGACTGAACTGACTTACTGAACTGAAATAGGTTCATCAGTATCATCTTTCTAGTTTCCATATAATTTCTGACTTTTGAAACTCTTTATAATAGCCTCTAAGTTCATCCACCTTATTAGAACTGACGCAAACTTATTCCTTTTTATGGCTAATATTGCACTGTATATATGTATAACTTCTTTATCCATTGGTCTGTTGATGGACACCTAGATTGCTTCCATGTTATAACTATTATAAATATTGCTGCAATGAACATTGGGGTACATGTGTCTTTTTCAATTATGATTTCTTCATGGTATATGCCCAGTAGTGGGATTGTTGGGTCCTATGGTAATTTTATTCCTGCCTTTTTAAGGCATAAATAAAAGGAATCCAGACTGAAAAAGAAATAATACTCTAACTGTTTGCATATGGCATGATACTCTATGTAGAAAACCTTAAAGAAAGATGCAACTAGAAAATTGCTAGAGCTTAATACACAGAAATCCCTAGTATCCCTATAGACTGAAAAATCAGAAAGAGAAATTAAGAAAACAATCCCATTCACCACTGCAGCAAAAAGAATAAAATACCAAGGAATAAAACTACCTAAAGAGACAGAAGACTTGTATGCAAAAATTTATACGACACTGATGAAAGAAGTCAAAGGTGACACAAACAGGTGGAGAGATGTACCGTGTTCTTGGAACAGAAGAATCAATACTGTGAGAATGACTCTCTGTCCAAAGCAATCTGTTGATTCAGTGCAATCTTTATTAAACTATAAATGATATTTTTCACAGAACTAGAACAAATAATGTCACAATTTGTATGGAAACACAAAAGACCCTGAATGGCCAAAGCAATCTTGATAAAGAAGAATAGAGGTTATCCATTCTTAACCTGGAGAAGGCAATGGCACCCCACTCCAGTACTCTTGCCTGGAAAATCCCATGGACAGAGGAGCCTGGTAGGCTGTAGTCCATGGGGTCGCTAAGCGTCGGACATGACTGAGCGACTTCCCTTTCACTTTTCACTTTCATGCACTGGAGAAGGAAATGGCAACCCACTCCAGTGTTCTTGCCTGGAGAATCCCAGGGACAGGGGAGCCTGGTGGGCTTCCGTCTATGGGGTCGCACAGAGTTGGACACAACTGAAGCGACTTAGCAGCAGCAGCAGCAGCAGCAGCAGCAGCAGCATTCTTAACCAGAAATCAACTTTCCTGACTTCAGGCTATACCACAAAGCTACAGTCATCAAGACAGTATGGTACTGGCACCAAAACAGAAATATAGACCAATGGAACAAGATAGAAAGCTCAAATAAAATCCATGCATGTATGGGCAGCTTATTACTGATCAAGGAGGCAAGAACATACAATGGAGAAAAGACAATGTCTTCAGTGAATGATGCTGGGAGAACCGGACAGCTATAATGTAAAACAATGAAATTAGAACACTTTCTAACATTATATACAAAGATAAACTTAAAATGGAGGAAAGACCTAACTGTAAGACCAGAAACTATAAATCTCTTAAGGGAAAACATAGGCAGAACACTCTTTGACATAAATCACAGCAAGATCATCTATTACCCACTTTCTAGATTAATGGAAATAAAATAAAAAATAAACAAATGAGACCTAATTAAACTTAAAAACTTTTACACAGCAAAGGAAAATATAACTAAGGTGAAAAGACAGAGTTGGGAGAAAATAAGAGCAGATGAAACAACTGACAAATGACTAATCTCCAAAATATACAAGCAGCTCATGCAGCTCGACACCAGATGGTCAATACTGAAATCAGATTTATTATATTCTTTGCAGCCGAAGATGGAGAAACTCTATACAGTCAGAAAAACAAGACTTAGATTTGACTGTGGCTCAGATCATGAGCTCCTTATTGCAAAATTCAGGCTTAAATCGAAGAAAGTAGGGAAGCCACAGAGTCATTTAGGTATGGCCTAAATCAAATCCCTTATGATTATACAATGGAGGTAATGGAAAGATTCAAGGGATTAGATCTGGTAGACAGAGTGACTGAAGAACTATGGACAGAGGTTTGTAATGTTGTACAAGAGGTGGTGAGCAAAACTATCCCCAAGAAAAAGAAATGCAAAAAGTCAAAGTAGTTGTCTGAGGAGATCTTATGAATAACAGAAGAGAAGCAAAAGGCAAAGAAGAAAGGGAAAGATATACACAACCGAATGCAGAACTCTGGAAAATAGCAAGGAGATAAGAAAACCTTCTTAAATGAACAATGCAAAGAAATAGAGGAAAACAGTAGAATGGAAAAGACTGTAAATCTCTTCAAGAAAATTGCAGATACCAAGGGAACATTTCATGCAAAGGTGGGCACAATAAAGGACAGAAACAGCAAGAACCTAAGAGAGTCAGAAGATATCAAGAAAAAGGTGGCAAGAATATACAGAAGAACTATACAAGAATGGTCTTAATGACTTGGATAAACAAAATGGTGTGGTCATTCACCTAGAGCCAGACATCCTGGAGTGTGAAGTCAAGTGGGCATTACTACTAACAAAATTAGTGGAGATGATAAAATTCCAGTGGAGCTATTTCAGATCCTAAAAGATGATGCTCTTAGAGTGTTTCACTCAATATGTCAGCATATTTGAAAAGCTGAACAGTGGCCACAGGACTGGAAAAGGTTAGTTTTCATTCCAGTCTCAAAGAAAATAAATGCCAAGGAATGTTCAAACTACTGTATAATTGCACTCATTTCACATGCTAGCAGGGTAATGCTCAAAATCCTTCCTTCAAGCTAGGCTTCAGCAGTATGTGAACCGAGAACTTCCAGATGTACAAGCTGGATTTAGAAAAGGCAAAGGAACCAAAGATCAAATTGCCAATATCTGTTGAATCATAGAAAAAGCAAGGGGATACCAAAAAACCCATCTACTTCTGCTTCATGATTACACTAAAGCCTTTGACTGTGAGGATCACAAGAAACTATAGAAAATTATTAAAGAGATGGAAATACCAGCCCACCTTACCTGCCTCTTGAGAAATCTGTATGCAGGTGAGGCCTCTTGAGAAATCTGTATGCAGGTGAGGAAGCAACAGTTAGAACCAGACATGGAATAATGAACTGGTTCAAAATTGGGAAAGGAGGATAGCAAGGCCGTATATTGTCACCCTGCTTATTTAACTTCTATGCAGAGTTAGTTCAGTTCAGTAACTCAGTTGTGTCCGACTATTTGCAGCCCCATGGACTGCAGCACACCAGGCCTCCCTGTCCATGACCAACTCCTGGAGTTTACTCAAACTCATGTCCATCAAGTAAGTGATGCCATCCAACAATCTCATCCTCTGTCGTCCCCTTCTCCTCCTGCCTTCAATCTTCCCAAGCATCAGGGTCTTTTTCAGTGAGTCAGTTCTTCACATCAGGTGGCCAAAGTAGTGGAGTTTCAGCTTCAGCATCAGTTCTTCCAATGAATATTCAGGACTGATTTCCTTTAGGATGGACTGGATCTCCTTGCAGTACAAGGGACTCTCAAGAATCTCTCCAACACCACAATTCAAAAGCATCATTTCTGTAGTGCCCAGCTTTCTTTATAGTCCAACTCTCACATCTGTACATGGCTACTAGAAAAACCATAGCTTGGACTAGATGGACCTTTGTTGGCAAGGTAATGCAGGGTACATCATGCAGATGCCAGACTGGATGAATCACAAGCTGATATCAAGATTGCAGGGAGAAATATCAGTCACCTCAGATATGCAGATGATAACTCTAATGGCAGAAAGTGAAGAGGAACTGAAGAGCCTATTGATGAAGATGAAAGAGGAGAGGGAAAAAGCTGGCTTAAAACTCAACATTCAAAAAACTAAGATCATGGCATCTTGTTCCATCACTTCATGGCAAATAACTGGGAAAAAGTGGAAACAGTGGCAGATTTTATTTTCTTGGGCTCCAAAATCACTGTGGATTTTTTTTTTTTTTTTTGCCACTTTAATGCCAGTGATCATTTTATCTTATTTATTTTTTTATAGAAATGTATTTATTTTAATTGGAGGTTAATTACTTTACAATATTATATTGGTTTTGCCATACATCAACATGAATCTGCCACAGGTATACACGTGTTCCCCATCCTGAACCCCCTCCCTCCTCCCTCCCCGTACCATCCCTCTGGGTCATCCCAGTGCACCAGCCCCAAGCATCCAGTATCATGCATCAAACCTGAACTGGCGATTCGTTTCATATATGATATTATAGATGTTTCAATGCCATTCTCCCAAATCATCCCACCCTCTTCCTCTCCCACAGAGTCCAAAAGACTGTTCTATACATCTGTGTCTCTTTTGCTGTCTCGCATACAGGGTTATCGTTACCATCTTTCTAAATTCCATATATATGTGTTAGTATACTGTATTGGTGTTTTTCTTTCTGACTTACTTCACTCTGTATAATAGGCTCCAGTTTCATCCACCTCATTAGAACTGATTCAAATGTATTCTTTTTAATGGCTGAGTAATACTCCATTGTGTATGTGTACCACAGCTTTCTTATCCATTCATCTGCTGATGGACACCTAGGTTGCTTCCATATCCTGGCTATTATAAACAGTGCTGCAATGAACATTGGGGTACACGTGTCTCTTTCAATTCTGCTTTCCTCAGTGTGTATGTCCAGCAGTGGGATTGGTGGGTCATAGGGCAATTCTATTTCCAGTTTTTTAAGGAGTCTCCACACTGTTCTTCATAGTGAAGAACATCCTCTGTCGTCTGTACTAGTTTGCATTCCCACCAACAGTGTAAGAGGGTTCCCTTTTCTCCACACCCTTTCCAGTATTTATTGCTTGTAGACTTTTAGATCGCAGCCATTCTGACTGGTGTGAGATGGCACCTCATTGTGGTTTTGATTTGCATTTCTCTGGTAATGAGTGATGTTCAGCATCTTTTCATGTGTTTGTTAATAGAAATTTTCATTAAAAAGCAGAGACATCACTTTGCTGACAAAGGTCTGTATAGTCAAAGTTGTTTTTTTTTTTTTTTAATAGTTCAGTTCAGTTCAGTCGCTCAGTCATGTCTGACTTTTCGCGACCCCATGAATCACAGCACACCAGGCCTCCCTGTCCATCACCATCTGCCGGAGTTTACTCAGATTCACGTCCATTGAGTCAGTGATGCCATCCAGCCATCTCATCCTCTGTCGTCCCCTTTTCCTCCTGTCCCCAATCCTCCCCCAGCATCAGAGTCTTTTCCAATGAGTCAACTCTTCTCATGAGGTGGCCAAAGTACTGGAGCTTCAGCTTTAGCATCATTCCTTCCAAAGAAATCCCAGGGCTGATCTCCTTCAGAATGGACTGGTTGGATCTCCTTGCAGTCCAAGGGACTCTCAAGAGTCTTCTCCAACACCACAGTTCAAAAGCATCAATTCTTTGGCGCTCAGCCTTTTTCACAGTCCAACTCTCACATCCATACATGACCACAGGAAAAACCATAGCCTTGACTAAACGGACCTTAGTTGGCAAAGTTGGTCTAGGTTGGTCATCATCTTTTAATCATCTTTTAATTTCATGGCTTCAGTCACCATCTGCAGTGATTTTGGAGCCCAAAAAAATAAAGTCTGACACTGTTTCCACTGTTTCCCCATCTATTTCCCATGAAGTGATGGGACCAGATGCCATGATCTTTGTTTTCTGAATGTTGAGCTTTAAGCCAACTTTTTCACTCTCCTCTTTCACTTTCATCAGGAGGCTTTTTAGTTCCTCTTCACTTTCTGCCATAAGGGTGGTGTCATCTGCATATCTGAGGTTATTGATATTTCTCCCGCAATCTTGCTTCCAGCTTGTGTTTCTTCCAGTCCAGTGTTTCTCATGATGTTATCTGCATAAAAGTTAAATAAGCAGGGTGACAATATACAGCCTTGACGTACTCCTTTTCCTATTTGAAACCAGTCTGTTGTTACAAGTCCAGTTCTAACTGTTGCTTCCTGACCTGCATACAGATTTCTCAAGAGGCAGATCAGGTGGTCTGGTATTCCCATCTCTCTCAGAATTTTCCACAGTTTATTGTGATCCACACAGTCAAAGGCTTTGGCATAGTCAATAAAGCAGAAATAGATGTTTTTCTGGAACTCTCTTGCTTTTTCCATGATCCGGTAGTCATGTACAGATATGTATTTGACTATAAAGAAGGCTTACCACCAAAGATTGATGCTTTTGAACTGTGGTGCTGGAGAAGACTCTTGAGAGTCCCTTGGACAGAATGTAGATCAAACCAGTCAATCCTAAAGGAAATCAACCCTGAATATTTGTTGGATGGACTGATGCTGAAGCTCAAGCTCCAGTACTTTGGCCGCCTAATGCAAAGAGTTGACTCACTGGAAAAGCCCCTGGTTCTGGGAAAGATTGAAGGCAGAAGGAGAAGGGGGCGACAGAGGATGAGATGGTTGGATGGTGTCACCGATTCAATGGACACGAATCTGAGCAAACTCTGGGAGATGATGGACAGGGAAGCCTGGCTTGCTGCAGTCCATGGGGTCATAACAAGTTGGACACGACTTAATGACTGAACAACGACAACATGCAGCTCAGTACCAGAAATAGAAACAACCCAATCAAAATGTGGTCAGAAAGCCTGAACAGACATTTCTCCGAAGAAGACACACAGGTGGCCAAGAAACACGTGAAAAGATGCTCAACATCTCTCGTTACTAGAGAAATGTTATTCAAAACTGCCATGAGGTATCGCTTCACATTGCTCTGAGTGGCCATCATCAAAAAATCGACAAACAATAAATGCTGGAGGGAGTGTGGAGTAAAGGGAACCCTCTTGCACTGGTGGGAATATAAACTGCTACAGCCCCTCTGGAGAATGGTATAGAGATTATTCAACTTTGACAATCGGTGTTTGAAGGGAAGACTCACTCTGACTTATGCTGATTATGCTGACCTGAACCCTCCCCTGTGGCTCACTCCATACACTAAACAGTCACTATGCCAAGTGATGCCATAATTGGAATTCTGAATTAGTGAAAATGTCTGTAACGGCTTTGATTCTGTTTCTGCCCTCTGCCACCAAGTTTAAACCTCACTAAATGTAATTTTAGTGCTTTCTAATACTTTGAAAATGGGTAATCCATAGCACCCTTATTCTCAGACCAAGCCAGAAAATAGAGGGTTTTATTTATTTATTTATGTTTTAACAGGAATTTTACATCCTGTTAAAATTCTTTAACAGGAAGGTGCCTTGCTGTTCATTTCCATCCTATTGAGTAGGGAGCTTAATTTTGGTTAGTTTTAGTGAAAAAAAAATAGTCTCGAAAAGTCAAATTTATAATTAATAATTACAGGCTAGTTGTTAAAGAATTTTCTTTAGTCATGTTAATTGATTTTTCTCTCCCTAGAATGACTCAAATATTATGGTACCTTAAGATGCTGAAGATAGAAGTGCTAGGTATATTTCTTTGGAATCTAGAATCTGTGAATTTTCTCTTTTTTTCAAAGTTGCTTTTTCATTGATCTTAAGGATTTTTCAGTATTCTACTTTAGAATGAAAACTCCTGTGTGGTTTATGTCCATAAAAGACACATTTAGGACTGTTCTGTTTGGAGAGAATTTGTTACATAATTATGTTTCCTAATTACTACATTAGGAAACATTCTCTTAGGGACTTTTTCCGGTAATTGATCAGTTCAGTATTTATTTTGATAATGGTAACTGTTACATCAGTGCTTAACCTGTGTTGTGTAACACACATTTTTGCCCTTGATAAATTTTATCTCTGTGGTCAATGCATTGCACACAGAAAAGACCATAGACCCTCCTCTTCTTTTTGTAAATCAGTTCACTTTTGTGAACTGATTTCTGATTGTATTTTTAAATTGATGCAGCAGTGGGAGAAATTTTCAATTGGATTTTAAGACTATTCCATCTAACTATGGTAGAAAGGCATTCATGTATGGTATCTTGAGTTTATCTTGTAGGTCCAGATTTTGTAATTCTTAGAGTGTTAAAATCTGATAAATTTGATACCTTTACATCCCTCAGAATGCCTTACAAGTAGATGTAAGGGTTATATTCAGTACAAATGTTGGATGTTTGTATTTGCTTCACTGGGATGCATTTAAAAGGAAATATACCGGTACCTAATGCAGGCACCTTAGCAGTTTATAAGCTACTGTGAAAAAAAATGTGGAGATTTCACAAACCATGAATGCATAGGTCATGTTCCTGGAATGCTTAGCAAAGAGACTTTCTTTTTTTTTTTTTTAGTTCACTATATAAAACTTGTTTCCTTCATTTGTTTTCAGTTACTTTTAAAATTATCTGGGTTGAATTCATTAATGATTAGTGTCCTCTTTTTTATAGACTGCCATGGTCATACTGTGGTCTGCCCACAATCACCTTGTACTGGGGTATTCTAAGTTTGGTAAACATTTAAACTAGGGTGCCAAGTAGAACAATTGGCATTGCCAGTCAACTGGGAGTCAGTGGGAGATTCCTTTGATAGTGCTTCTGTAGGAAGCTTCTTTCCTCCAGTCCTCAGTCCTGTGGAATTCAAGCCAGAAGGGTCCTCAACTGTCAGGAAGAAAAAAATCTTAGCACCTGGGATGGCCATAGGTCACCCTTATGATTCCATGGAGTGCATTGCTGTGTTTCAGGCTCTGCTTCCTTTGGGATGCATAATGAACTCAGTGAAATTCTCTACCTGACTTTTGACTGCAGACTTATTAAGATGAGAGCACAAAGGCTTTCTCTCTTAGGATAAAAGACTGATGGAAGTACAAGTTGCTTTGTGAAACCAATCTCAGTTGTAGGCTGAAGGCAGCTTATTTGTGAAATGTTAAAATTACATGGAATAACTTTTGCACTTTCCCTAGCTAATTATTATTTTTTAAATGTCTGTCCTTTCTCTTTCCTGTTTCTTTTTGTTTTCCCTGAATGTTGTTCTGGTTTTGTTTTTTAAATATACTGACCTTTTTGGTGATTGGAGTTGTTAGAATTGAACTAGACTCTTTAAAAGACTGGTAAATCCTCTCAAACAAAACAAAACAAAATTTTGTGTGTGTATGCACACAGACAGAAAATCAAAATATGTAGAAAGAAAAAGAAAACTATTCTGTTATTCTTGGGCCTCAGAATTGCACTCATAAAAGCTTAAGGCAAAGTGAAGGATGAAATCCAGATGAAGTGGTGCTAATGAAACACTTGCTTTCTGCTTTAAGAATTTATTTGAAACATTACAAGTGCACTGAACTGCATTTTTAAATTTGGTTCTAGGAAAGCTGTCATTGAATGGAGTTCTGCTTTAACATCTTTTTGCAAAATGAGGAATTCTTTCAGAGGGTAGGAATCATCTTTAATAGATTTCTTTACAGCTTAACCTATCTTTCTTTTAATCTCTTTGAGCATCAACTTTATAATCTATAAAGATAGAAATACTAATTTATCCCTCTCGGGTGGTCTGGAAAATTAAAAGAAAATTAGCGTAAGTTTGCTTTTTGAGTAGTAAAAAGTCTATACAAATGTTCAGAGGCTTGTGTTTCAGACTGGCACCTGTGTTATATTAATTAGCCTTTAATATGTTACTATCATATTATTTAATTTTCACAAAGGGAATGTTAGAAAAATTGGTGTCTAGTACTGCCTTGTGGCTGAATTCCAGAGTCTGACTTTGTGAAGATCATTAACTCCTTGGAACATCAGTTTCTCATTCGTCTATTCTTCCACTGTGTACTGAGCACCTCCACCATGTCAGACAGTGAAAGGCAGAGGTGGAGCTCATGGAACTTGAGCTCTACCTCATACAGAATGCATATATGTATATATTATGGGCTTCCCTGGTGGCTCAGTTGGTAAAGAATCTGCCTGCAAATGCAGGAGACCACCTGCAGCACAGACCTGGGTTCGATCCCTGGGTCAGGAATATCCCCTGGAGAAGGAGGTGGTGACCCATACCAGTATTCTTACCTCGAAAATCCCATGGACAGAGGAGCCTGGTGTGCTACAGTCCATGAGGTTGCAAAGTCGGACATGGCTTAGCAACTAGACCACCACAGGGGGGTCAGAAGGTGGCAAGTAGTGGTCTGCAAAAAGCCAAGGGATGAGGAATGCAGAGAGTAGAGTAGAGTAGAGTTTTGTTTTCCAGTTTTATTGAAGGTGGCCAGAGAAAGGCCTCATTGAGCAGCTAACTTTTGAGGAGAGATCTAAGAATGATCAGGATGGAGGCAGGTAGAGGTGAGTGGGTAGAGGAATGCAGATACCCCACAGTAGAGCTGTGTCGTGGCAAGGAGGCCGGTGTGGCTGCAGACAAGTCAGTGAAAGAATGAGCAGAAGATAAGGCCAGAGGTTGGAGAGAGGAGGACAGATAGCATAGGGCCTCATAGGCCATTTTCTGAGTTAGGAAAGGGAACACTAGAAGATTCTCTATGAGTTAGAGTTTAATAGGGTGTTTTGTCTGGGGAATATAAACACAGGGGTCAGGCTTTATCCTTTAAAGTCTCTTGTAGTCTAGGTCCAAGATCCTATGATGCTGGATGGTTTCTCTCCCAATTCTCCCGCTCTTATTCCAGGAAGAGTAAAAGCTTGTTCAAGCTCTTCTTGGCCCACTAGTGGGACCAGCTGTTTGGCAGACTCTAGGAGTTAGTTCTCCATCAGTGTGGGTCAGTAGCATCAGTTGAACCTTCTCCTTCCCATGGCTTTCTAAAGATAATTTAAAAGAAGTTTTACTGTTTCAGAAGTACTAAAGAATTAATACAGGTAAAGGTGCATGCGTGTGTGTGTGTGTGTGTGTGTGTGTGTGTGTGTGTGTGTGTGTATCATGTCTTTTTGAGCTCAGCACAAGTGAAAAGCCCAGGGAAAATCAGCTTATGAACATCTAGGAAGACTTCCTCCCAACTTTCCAATTCTTTACTGATCCTTGGAAGACTGCCCTCTGAGTGTTCATATGAGCCTCCTGCCTTACCAATGGGTAAAAGAATTTGTCTCAATGTGGTGCAATCACATGGGATTTCAGGACCAGGAATATGCTACTTACTAAATTTCCTAGGACTTATAAATTTTTTAAAACCTTTGAAAAAAGAAATTATAGTCTAGCACTAAAATTATTTGCCATCCTAGTTTGATCAATTTATTTTTATATTTGAATTCTTTAAATCCTCGAATACAGTGTTAGTTGGGGAATAAATATTTTATGTGTGTGATGACTTGGAGTACACCAAGCTTTTGGGAGGATAGAATCTAGTATGAAGTGAAGCAGCCATTCTGTACATTAAAATGTTGGCTGATGATATTAATTCAAAAAAAAAAGAATAAGATAATCTTTCCTTTTTTAAAAAAAACATTTTAATTCAATCAAAGCTTCCTTATTGGGATGTGAAATTTCTATATTTACCAAGCCCACTAATTTCTATATTTATCAAGTAGAGAAATAGAAACAACACCTCAAATTCCCTTACGTTCTCTGAGAGAGAGAAGGAAAAAATGAGAGAGGGAAACAGACAGACAGAAAGACAGACAGACAGAGGAAGAGACCAGTGTTTTCTGCAGTGAATTTTTGTGCTTACAAAAGAAAACATTAACCGAAAGTATCAATGTCATTAAAAAAGACGTGGGTGGAAGTTACCAAAGGGCATTTGGATTCTCTGTAAAAGGCCTTGAAATTCCCAATAACTAAGTTTAATAAAGGAAAAATAATCTCGCATTGAACTTCATTAAATTGATTTGGCAGGATATTCACAGTGCAGCTCATGCACATGTGTAAGATGGTTTCCCAGCATCGCAATGGATTGAAAAGGACATATATGTCGGTACTAAGGTTTAAGACACAGCAAAAGCTAATTGTGATAGAGCGAGAGGTTCTATTAGAAATGACATTGTTGGGATGGGGTGGAAGGTGGGAGGAAAGTTCAAGAGGAAGGCAGAAACCAACACATAGGCATACCTATGGCCAAGTCATGTTGATATATGGCAGAAACCAACACAATATTGTAAAGCAATTATCTTCCAATCGAAAATAAACACATGTAAAATTTTTAAAAATGACATTGTTTATGAAATATGAGGGAGTACCATGGACCTCTGACTAAAAACAGACTGTCCTTATGCTGCTGTCTTGGAGAGACCAGGACTGCTGTGTATTATATGGGACTGCTGTGTATTATAAACATATTCATAAAATTATTTCCCAGGTTTACTTCTGAGTTGCTCACTTTGAGAAGTTGCTTATGTATGATTAATAGGAAGATTATATATGAATAATAGTAGTAATCATTACTACACATGGTTAATACTAACCAGACTATTGAGAAGAAACATGAGTAAAAGTATTGATCAAGTAGTTGGCTTTCTTGATCCTTTATACATTTTTAATTTCCTTACACTCAATTAGTGACTTTGAAACTCTTTAGACAAGTGTTCCCTGATGCAAAATCACTTGCAAAAAAAGTTAGGAGCTCCCAGAGTTCTGAGCCTGATTGGTGGATGTCATGTCCACAGCCGTTGTGCCACCATCTATTACCAGCAAAGTCAGCAAGAGATCTAGCTGGCTTTGATTGAGAAGTTGTAGGCAGATTGTCTCAGTTTTGAAAATCATCTCTTTTGATAACAATAGCAAGTATTAAGACTTACATAGTGCTATGATATGCCAGACATTATTTAAATACATTTAATCCTCATTTTGACTCTATCTAATGTGTATCAGTTAGCTTTCTATGTGTAAGAAACCACCCTAAAATATAGTGGCTTCAGCCATATCATTTAATATTACTAGTCTGTGTGTCATCTGGGTGGTTCTGATCTGGGCCAGACTAGTATATCAACAAAGGTCCATATAGTCAAAGTTATGGCTTTTCCAGGAGTCACGTATGGATATGAGAGTTGGACCATAAAGAAGGCTGAGTGCTGAAGAGCTGATGCTTTTGAACTGTGATGTTGGAGAAGACTCTTGAGAGTCCCTTGGATTGCAAGGAGATCAAACCAGTCCATCCTAAAGGATACCAATCCTGAATATTCATTGGAAGGACTGATGCTGAAGCTGAAGCTCCAATACTTTGGTCACCTGATGTGAAGAACTGATTCACTAGAAAAGACTGTGATGCTGGGAAAGATTGAAGGCAGGAGGAGAAGGTAACTGCAGAGGACAAGATGGTTGGATGGCATCACCGACTCAATGGACATGAGTTTGAGCAAGCTCTGGGAAATGGTGAAGGACAGGGAATCCTCGTGTGCTGTAGTCCATGGGGTCACAAAGAATTGCACATGACTGAGTGACTGAACTCCACCAATAACAATGATGTCTTCTGGCAGCTGGGGGTCAAGGAGGGAGTCTTATCATCTCAGCTGAGCTCTGTTCTGGAGTCTCATCTGGGACCACTGGCCTAGTCCATGTGATTGCTCATCACTCAGTAGCATCCTGTTCACAAGGAGCGTGCAGGGGCCTGGGAGAGAGTGGAGGAGAGCAAGGTTCCTTGAGACCTTGTCTTGAAGCTGATCCAGTGTCACTGCTGGGGAATTCTGTTGGCCGAAAGAGTCAGAAGGCCAACCTATAGTCAAAGGGAGAGGAAGGAGACTGCACTTTTTGATGGGAAGAGTCTCCCATGACAAAGAGTAGATATTGGGATGAGTCAAGGACTCATTTCTCCTATCTCCCACAAGTAGACACAGCTATTTCCATTTGACAGGTGAGAGAGCTGAGATACACACTTTCCATGACACAAGGTTATATGGTACGTAAGTGTCCGAGTCAACATTCCGACATAGGGGGTCTGACTCCAGAATCCATGGTCTTGACCCACATGCTGGATATCTCCTTGTCCTTTCTTAGAGGTCACTGCTGCCTATGTCATGGATCATGGGAAGTCATGCTTGTTGCCTTCTTTCTTGGAGAGGACCTCTCAGGCCCATGGCACCCTCCATGCTGCCTCATCCCCTTAACCCAATGCTGGTAATACATGATACTTCTCTCCCCTTTAGTATTTCCTCCTGGTTTTTACTCTTATCTCAGAAAGAAAAATCACCAGGTTTTTATAAATAGATTTTAGCAAAGTATTCATCGTAGTGTGTCTTTGTCATTTAGAGTACCAATAGACAAGGGTAGGCACTGTTTCTATACACTTTTGTTTAAGATTTTATTTTTAGCAAATTGCAAAGTATTTTTAAAAAATTCTAAAATGAGCTCTTCCTTTTATTACTTTGTACATTCCATAATGTAGGGACCTTGACTCCATGCTACAGTTATTTCACCAGCAGGTAGCAAATGGTGTGTTTGGTACGTACAAATTAAATAGAAGAAGGAAGGAAGGCAAAATACAAATCATTATTAGTATTTGATTTTATCAAGTGTATTATACTCTTTACTTTTCAAAATAATTTTCTGTGTTTTTGTTCAGTGCCAGTTTCTTTTCCTTATTATATTTTATGTATGTAAATATAAATATATATCTATGTATATAAGTATATATACTTAAATAAATATATACTTTAGATATATAAATACATTTATAAATATATATACATTTATAAATATTTATATATGTATGATACCATAGTACTATATCCAGATTTTAAAGAAATCCTTTGCTAATTTGGAATTAAATATATTTATATATAAATTTATAAATATACTCCAAATTAAACATAATAACTCAAATATTATAAATAATATAATATATAAATATGAAGCAAATATTTATATTATAAAGATATAAATATTTTGTTTATAAATTTATATATGTTTATATGTGATACTTATATTTATACATTCAAAATTAGCAAAGGATTTCTTTGAAATCTGGATACAGTACTATTGTATCACAAATATATATATTTATAAATTTACTTATACTTTTATATCTAAACTATGTATTTAAATATATATATATACTTATACAAGTGTATATTTATAAATTTATTTATATTTACATACATAAAGTGTAACAGGGAAAAGAAAGTGGCATTGAACAAACAAAATCACAGAAAGTTATTTTGCAAAGTAGAGAGTATAACATATTTGATAAATTTATGGGGTTTCTCAGTTGGTTCAGTGGTATAGAATCCACCTGCAAATGCAGAAGACACAAGAGACGTGTGTTCCATTCCTGGAATACAGGGGTTGAGAAGAGCCCCTGGAGAAGGAAATGGCAACCCACTCCAGTATTCTTACCTGGAAAATTCCATGGACAGAGGAGCCTGGTGGGCTATAGTCCATGGAGTCACAAAGAGTCGGACAAGACTGAGCATGCACACATACATTTATAAATACATACATACATATATATATATGTGTAGTTGTGTATGGTTCCATAATATTGTATCCAGATTTTAAAGAAGTCCTTTGCCTAATTTTGAATTCTCTTTCTCTATAATTTTATATTATGGCTTTCTTGATCTGAGTGCATCGTTGCAACTCTAGTGCTTGCATTAAAGCTTTTAAGACTAAGGAAACTTTCCACCCACATGGGCTTCTGCAAAGATGGACGTCACCACCTACCCCTCCCACTGTTCTGCTGCTCTTTTGAAATCTAATCCTTGGGCTCGACCTAGGGCTATGCTTTCATTAGAACCCATGCAAATATGAGTGTTGAAAACTCCCTTGAAGTTCTTTATTGGAAACTCTTCTCAGTTACCTGTTGAGTTGTTTGTGGTGCTTTTCTCGCTTTACCAATGGGAACTGAGACACAGATGAGGTAGGCAGCTTGTCAAATATAAAATCAAGGCCAAGGGATTGGGTAGCCAAGATAAGAACTGAAGGAACCTCATTGTATAGGCCTTTGTTCAAGAGACTAAGCAACGTAGTTTGTAAGGAAAGAATAATTGGGAGAGCAAACACAGCCTCTCCTAACCATGAATTGTGTGTACCTGTGAAGATTTTTGATTAGAACATACTAAGAGGTTGGTGTGTAGTTAGTTTGCAGAATTGATAGTGGATCCACATGATTGTTAATAAGAGAAACATTTTATGATTCATTTCATAAGCATGTATGATTGTTCTCCAGAAACAGAGTTTATGCCTAGAAGGCAAAGAGCCAGATGAACTTAAATTGATTTCTTCCCGCAAAGATTAGAACACAAGTCACCAGAATGTATGAGAAGGGTCCCACTGGACAATGAGTTCTTCCTTTGTGATAAGCCCTATGTTAACCCCAGAGTCTGTTCATATCCAGCAACTGGTCTCAGAATGTTTTCTATGAATATATTTTATCATGATGACATTTCTTATTATGAGGATTCTGAGGTTTCATCAAACAAGAAGTGGGATTTACTTCTGCATATCACTGGCACAAAAGTCTATGATCTTTCTGACATAACAAACCACTTTCTTTTTGGACCATTATTTTAATTATAGTTTTAAATAATTAAATCCCCTGGAGAAGGAAATGACAATTTCCCAGTATTCTTGCCTAGGAAATCCCATGGACAGAGGAGTCTGGCAGGCTATATAGTCCATAGGGTCCCAAGAGTTGAACACGACTTAGTGACTAAACCACCACCACCGCCCACCATGTATTCATACAATTGGTTGTGTATTTTGCCAATTTCTTTATCTGTGTCCACAGTAAGGGAAGGAACTGCTTCTGTGTGACATCCCAGACTTTTACTATCCTTTCTCTGGATGCTTTACCATTGTAGCTCAGGGCTGGGAGGGAAGGATGTACCCTCGATGCACTGGAGGCCCAGATGAGGGAAGATGAGGTGTGTGCTCGGAGAAAGTGGCAAAAAGCACACTGGATGTAAAAGACTTCTGTGAAAGACTTAACTGATTTGCAATTATTTCTTTCTTTTCAATCAGAATTCTGAGCAACACAGTAGAAAAGAGCTAATAAGAAGGAGTGGCCTGTGCCCAAGGAGCCAGCTGACTGCTGCTGACACAGAAAATGAATTAAACACAATGATGACACACCCACATCTGTGACAGCCTATTGTATAGCACTGTATGGGTGACAAAGACTTTCATCTTGATTAGCAGGGGAGCTGCTGCTGCTGCTGCTAGGTTGCTTCAGTCATGTCCGGCTCTGTGTGACCCCATAGATGGCAGCCCACCAGGCTCCCCCATCCCTGGGATTCTCCAGGCAAGAACACTGGAGTGGGTTGCCATTTCCCTCTCCAATGCATGAAAGTGAAAAGTGAAAGTGAAGTCACTCAGTCATGTCTGACTCATAGCGACCCCATGGCCTGCAGCCCACCAGGCTCCCCCGTCCATGGGATTTTCCAGGCAAGAGTGCTGGAGTAGCAGTTGCCTTCTCTGTAGCAGTGGAGAGTAATCTATAAATCAGCCGTTCTCTTTGTCATTTTCAATTTGTAATTATCCAACTGCCTGACCAAGAAGCACAATAATTAGTATAGTCTTTCCAAGATGTATAAAAAGAACTGCCTGGAGCCATTATTAAAAACATAGATTCCCACCTCTGCTGAGTGAGAGCCCCCAGGGAAGTGCCCTGAAAATATTTTTAATAAGTTTAAAAGTGATGTGCTTTAGCTGATAGAGTATTAGTATTAGTCGCTCAGTAGTATCCGACTCTTTGTGTCCCCATGGACTGTAGCCACCAGGCTCCTCTGTCCATGGGATTCTTAAAGCAAGATTCCTGGAGTGGGTTGCCATTTCCTTCATCAGGGGATCTTCCTGACCCAGGGACTGAACCCAGCTTATAGATAGGAGGACTTAAACAGAGTTCAACTCTGTGATTGATTTACTATGTTGAAATGAAGAGCTATTTTTTTCGTATCAGTTTCCTCCTCTGCAAAATCAGGACGATGGTAGTCTCTCCCTGTGGGTTTTATTGTGAACACCGAATGATGTCATGTGTGCAAAATATTGATCATAGCGCTTGGTGCAAGTGCTCAATGAGCTGCTTCCATTTTTGCTGACATTATTGTCATTTTATTCAAGGAGTGTGATGTTTGTGACTCAGCCAAGTGGAGGAAATCGTGCACAGAAATGATAAAGGGAATGACTGTAGGGAAAAGGATGAAGGAAAAGGATCTCCAACAGGTTGGATGAAGACTGTGACATTCTGGGTTAGAGTCAGTGGAGAACATGGACTTGAATAGAATTCCCAGGGTGGCCGAGGGCACGCAGTTTTATTCATATCCATGCTCTAAGTCTTTGCCTGTCTTCCCCCTCTGGGAGGGAATCAGGTGCTTGGCTGGTTTGCCTTGATACAAAAGCATTTTTGGAAGACCTAGGACATGATATACGTTTAATTGCTCCATAATCTTATTTTAGGGACTTCCAGGGTGGTGCAGTGGTGAAGAATCTGCCTGCCAATGCAGGAGATGCAGGTTCGATCCCTAGGTTGGGAAGATCCCCTGGAGAAGGAAACAGCAGCCCACTCCAATATTCTTGTTGAGATAATTCCATGGACAGAGAAGCCTGGAGGACCACATGGGTCACAAAGAGTCAGACATGATGGAGCACACAATATTATTTTACTTTGTTATATTTCTTTTGTCTCATGCTGATAAGAGGATATTATTACCTTGCATAACCAGGTCTATCAGAGATACAAATTCATAGAGTTCTCATAACAATGAATTCATTTATTTATTCATTAATTCAAAACCCATTTGTTGAGCACCTGCTGTGTGCCTTTTAAGCACAAAGGACACATCAGTTACTAGTAGAGGGAAACACTCCTGCCCGTGCAGAGTTTATGCTCTTGTGTATGTAACAGGGAGGGAGACACTAAAAAAAAATAATAAGAAGAAAATTATGTGATGATAAAGAGAAATAAAAGCCAGGAAGGAAGACAAGGAGTACAGGCAGGGTGTGAATGTGTGTGTATATTGTGTGCACATGCTTGCCTGCAGAGTGAGGCCACATCACATGGGGCCTCAATAAAGACTTTGGCTTTAAGCGCTATGGGAAGTTTCTAAAAGGTTTTGAACAAACAACATTTTAAAAGGATCTCTCTGGCTTCTGGACAGTACATTCCAGAGAGGCAATGGAACTCGGAAGTGTGCCATTAAAATAAACTAAGAGAGAGGTGGTAGCTGCCTGGGCCAGGGTGGTGGCCGTGGAGATAGTGACGAGGGGTCAGATGCTGGATATATTAGGACGGTGGAGCCAAGAGCACTTCTCTTGGATTAAATGTGAGAAAGGAGGAAAGGCAAGGAGTCAAGGAGGACTCAAATGAAATGCTGGAATTACTATCCCCTCGGATGAGATCGTCAGAAAATCCCATGGAGGAGGGCATGACAACCCATTACGGAATTCTTGCCTGGAGAATCCCATGGACAGAGGAGCCTGGAAGGCTATAGTCCATGGGGTCGCAAAGAGTTAGACATGACTGAAGTGAATTAGCATGCCCGGATGGGATGAGGTACTATCCCAGGTGGCACTAGTGGTAAAGATCCCATGGACAGGGGAGCCTGGTGGGCTGCAGTACACGGGGCCACAAAGAGTTGGACGTGACTGTAGTGACTTAGCATGCACCCAGGGGATGAAATACACTGTAGGGGAGCAAGTTTTTACAGGTAGATAAGGAGTTAAATTTTAGGCACATGAAGTCAGAAATACCTAGAAGCAGCCATCTGGATGGAAAAGATGTGGATCTCAGGGAAGGAATTTGGGTCAGAAACATGGATTTGGAGTTATAAGCCTATATATGACATATGAGGCCAAAACTAAATGGCATTACCAATGGAAGGTCCAGGAGACTGGCTCAGAGACGAGATCCGGGGATGTGCAAACTGTAACTGGTCAGGGAGATGCTGCTGCTGCTGCTGCTGCTGCTGCTGCTAAGTCACTTCAGTCATGTCCGGCTCTGTGCGACCCCATAGATGGCAGCCCACCAGGCTCCCCTGTCCCTGGGATTCTCCAGGCAAGAACACTGGAGTGGGTTGCCATTTCCTTCTCCAGTGCATGAAAGTGAAAAGTAAAAGTGAAGTCACTCAGTCGTGTCTGACTCTCAGCGACCCATGGACTGCAGCCCGCCAGGCTCCTCTGTCCATGGGATTTTCCAGGCAAGAGGACTGGAGTGGGGTGCCATTGCTTTCTCTCCAACAGGGAGATGAAGAGAAGCTAAATCAGAAGAAGGACAGAGCTGCCAGTGACTGACCATCCCGCAGACCAGGAGCATGTGTCCTGTAGGTCAAAGGAGACACGGTTTCAGGGGAGGGAGTGAGCAATTGTGTCAGATGTGACCAATTCAGAAGACATAATGGATGCAGGTTCAATCCTTGGGTCAGAAAGATCCCCTGGAGGAGGGGATGGCAACCCACTCCAGTATTTTTGCCTGGGAAATCCCATGGACAGAGGAGCTTGGCGGGCTATAGTCCATGGGATCGCAAAGAGTTGGACGTGACTGTAGCGACTTACGGAGAAGGCAATGGCACCCCACTCCAGTACTCTTGCCTGGAAAATCCCATGGATGGAGGAGCCTGGTAGGCTGCAGTCCATGGGGTCGCGAAGAGTTGGACACGACTGAGAGACTTCACTTTCACGCATTGGAGAAGGAAATGGCAACCCACTCCAGTGTTCTTGCCTGGAGAATCCCAGGGACAGGGGAGCCTGGTGGGCTGCCATCTATGGGGTTGCACAGAGTCGGACACAACTGAAGCGACTTAGCAGCAGCAGCAGCAGCAGTAGCGACTTAGCATGCACCCAGGGGATGAGATACACTATACGGGAGACCAAGATGAGCTCATTAAGACCAAGATGAGCATTTGAATTCACCACTGGATTGAGCAGAGTAAGTTATCTCTGATCTGTGAGAGCAATTTCAGTGGAGTTGTGGTGTGGTAGCTGGATGAGGGTAGATTCAGGAAAGAATGAAAGGAATTAAAGAGAGAGAGAGAAAAAGTAAATCTCAGGGGAAGAACTTGGCTAAAAACAGGAACTTAGAAATAGGCAGGAGCTGTGTAGGAAGTAAGAGTTGTAGCTTTAAGATGAAGAGAAACAACGGGGTGTTTGTAAGCTGCAGGGAGTGATCCATGAGGCAGGGAACACAGAGAGAGTTTCTCAAAAGTGTTGTGCCACTTCCCTCCCGCCTGAATACGCTCAAACCACCGTCATATTCTTCTCCAGTTTCTGTTTCTGTGCCCGAGGTGACAAAGCAAGGTCTAAGGCCTGAGACAAACCAGGGCACTTATGACTTTCTTAAGCCCCTGGGATCCTCAGTACAGCTAGCCATGTACAGAGTTTCATTTTAACTTTTGCTTTTGAAAAAGAAGGAAGGAAGCAAGTAAAGGAGGGAAGGAAGGAAGGAGAAGGGGAGGAGGGAAGGGGAGATAAATCATATTATATATATTTGACAAGTGGCTTTTTTAAAAAGGGCTTCCCTGGTAGCTCAGATGGTAAAGCGTCTGCCTACAATGCGGGAGACCTGGGTTTGATCCCTGGGTTGGGAAGGTCCCCTGAAGAAGGAAATGGCAACCCAGTCCAGTACTCTTGCCTGGAAAATCTCATGGACTAAGGAGCCTGGTAGGCTATAGTCTATGGGGTTGCTAAGAGTCGAACATGACTAAGTGACTTCACTTCACTTCACTTTTTTAAAAAAAACCTGCTTCCTCCTTTAATCTCTTAAATTTTATAACAACGCTTGGAGATGGGTATTATTTCCTTTTTTCAGACGGTAAAGTGAGTTCATTAGTGATTAAATAACATCTTTAAGATCTCATAACTCATAATAAGCTCATTCAATTCGAACTCAGATCTGTCAGACCCCAAAATGCAATTTCACAGACTTCTCTGGCATAGGAAACTCATGGTAGGTCTGTGGTTTAATTCAACCTTGGAAACACAGATTGCGGTCCTTTCTCTTTTTGCTTACGTGATTTCATCACTCTGTTAGCAGAGACATCTTCAGTTGTGTGATTATTTAAACATCCCATCTTCCCTTTAGTGAAAGCATTTTGTTTCCGAATCAAATTTATTTTGCTATAAAAATGACCATCTCAATTAGTGAAAAAGAGGCACTCCTACATAGAACACCATCTACACATAACCTGCGTTTACTGGACATCTAGAAATAAGCTTTTTCTAATAAACAGAGAGTGAAAGTTACTCAGTCGTGTCCAGTTCTTTGCTACCCCATGGACTGTGCAGTCCATGGAATTCTCCAGGCCAGAATCCTGGAGTGGGTAGCCTTTCCCTTCTCCAAGGGATCTTCCCAACCCAGGGATTGAACCCAGGTCTCCCGCATTGCAGGAGGATTCTTTATCAGCTGAGCCACAAGCGAAGCCCAAGAATACCAGAGACACAGAAGGACTTGTGTAATTTTACCCTTGAGGAGGTTAGCAGAAGGGTATCATTCTGCCCAAACATTGTGAATATGACTGGAAGAGAAATGGTAACTGACAGCTGCTGACAGTGGGCTCCTGGAACCAGCAAAACCTGAGTTTATTTTTGTGTGTCCTCTTAGCCAGTTTAGCCCCAGGTCTCTTGGCTTCCTTCCTGTTGGGACATCTTGCTTCTCCTTACCAGTCTGCAAACTATCAGAAGAGAGAATTTCTCTATTGCTGTGTTTGGTGCCTTGAAGCTCTAAGCTTCTTAGAGAAATGTTGATTCTCCTTTCTCAGGGAGCACTCTGAGAAATATTGATAGTTCCACCAACTTCTTCCTGGAGGAGGAAGTCTTTTAGAGTATTCCTTGCAACAAAACTGAGATGTGCCAAAATGGTTTGGCTGAGTAAGTTGGTAGGGACAGACAAGTCTTGACAGTCAAACAGGTGAGTCAGCTACCAATTCTTCACAAGTGGTGCATGATAGAAAAGAATGGTTGGGAAGAATTAGGCAACTGGTGAGTCCTTTGGAACATACATGATTTTTTACATTCAAATAGTCAGAGTCATGTTAGGGATGCTGTCTTTGGAAAAATTAAAAAAAAAAAAAAAGGTATTCAACAAATGTTACATGAATACCTACCAGCTATAGTATACAAAGTAGTTAGATGAGTTTTCTTTTAGAACGCCCAGCCTAGGGACTTCCCTGGTGGCCCAATGGTTAAAACTTGCCTTCCCACAAAGGCTGGTAGTTTCAGTCACTGTTTGGGTAGTTAAGATACCATATGCCTCATAGACAAAAAGGCAAAATGTAAACCAGAAGCAATATTGTAACAAATTCAATAAAGACTTTAAAAATGGTCCACAGTTAAAAAAAAAAAAAACTTCAAAAAAATAAGACAAAAGGGATGATAGAATTAAAATATGTCATAAACATTGTTAATCAACTATACCAAGATAAAAGTTAAAAAATTAAGTATTAGTGCAGACAAAAAAGAGAAAATTTAAAAAGGCCATAAATACTCATTATTTCATTAAAAAATAAAAAGAATGCCCAACCTAATGGAGGAGATCGATAATTGGGTGAAAACATGAAAGAACATTAGTTCCTACCATGAGACTTTACTAAATGATTATCTTCACCAGTTCCACCCCCCAAATCAGGGATGTTCCTGATTAACAATTTCCCAGCCAACATGATGAAATATGTTATCGTGGAGAAAAGGGAAAATAAAATCATATTTCTATTTTATTTTGCCAAAATGGAAATCAGGTTACGAATTCAGCAAAATGAAACACAAAGTTGAAAGTTAACATAGCTAATCCATAGCTCGGTGACCAAGAGAACAGTAGTAGAATAAAGAATATGGGGACTTCGATGGTGGTCCAGTGGTTTAGGGTTTGCCTTCCGGTGTAGGAGGTGTAGGTTCATTCTCTGGTTGGAGAGCTAAGATCCCACATACCTCATGGACGAAAAACCAAAACATAAGACAGAAGCAATATTGTAACAAATTCAATAAAGACTTTAAAAATTATCCACATCAAAAAAAACTTTAATTAACAAGGAATATGAAAAGAATATGTGAAAGTTGAAGTAATTCATCTTATTTATAAGGCATTTGTATAAAATCTGAATAAAAAGTGTTTACTGAAAGACAGAAAAAATCTTTACAATTGAAAATCAGCTCCATAACTCAATTTTTTAAGGTTTTTTCTTTTCCTCAGTTTTTTTTCCTTCCATTCTCTCTCTGGGGTTTGGTAAAGAGGTCATCCAAGATATGTGGTTTTCTTCTCTGGTTTATTTCCTTGTTTGGAGATGTTCATGACAAGGTTTTTTGGGTAGTGTTCACATATTCATAAACTACTAATCTTTCTTTTGTGATATCCTCTTCAAGGAATTCAATATATTTTTATAAGGGTTAAAAAAAACAATTGTCCCTAGACGCTTGAGAGATATATAGTAAAAAAAACCTGGAGTTATTAAGAAAATAATTAATGACTGTTTCATCTGAGTTTCCCTAGTATTTTAATAACAAATGTATTCCATGTAGTTTATGGTTACACAACCATGGGTCTGGTTATTCTGTCTTACTTATCAACAAGTTCTTATTGTTCGAAGTGACATTTAATTTCTCTTGATACTTATTTTAAACTATAACTTCCTCTTTCATATTCGCAAGGAAGGATTATATAAATGTCACCTATTTAGCAGCACTAATATTACTTTTTTATTTTTTAATGCTGCTTTTGGATGCTTGGTCGCTAGTATTTTACAAGCTGAAGGCTGCAATTGTTTTTACCTGTTAAGTCACTATTTCCACATTAATAATAGGGTAAGATATCAGGCTTCAGTTTAGATTATGACAGTACCTAATGTCTTTTCCACATTTACTTCAAGCCAGGAGAAGACTTCCTCTCTTGTTTTCATGGGAATTTTATGAATTCAAATATGTATATTTTTCCAGCTGTTGTATTTTAATTGCAACTGGAAATTACCACTTGAGATATCATTTTTCTTAAGGAAAATTTCCTAATACTAAATCCTAGCAGTTAAAGCTGACTTCAACTACTCAAGTGGCATGATTTCCTTATGCTTGCCTTAGAATTTTTTGATCTTTCCTTCAGTTATTTTCATTGATACTTCTAGGTCAGTGAGACGTTAAATTATATTTTTCTCCTATAAACCACCTTTTCATAAGTGGAATTTTCTTCTTTTGGTATGAGTGTGATGTATCCCTGGGACTTCTCTGATGGCTCAGCTGGTTAAGAATCTTCCTGCAATGCAGGAGACTCAGGTTTGATCCCTGGCTCGGGAAGATCTCCTGGAGGAAGAAACGGCAACCCACTCCAGTATTCTTGCCTGGAGAATCCCATGGACAGAGGAGCCTGGCGGGCTACAGTCCATGAAGTCACAAAGAATTGGACACGACTGAGCATGCGCATCGACTTATTGTCTGTGATATATCCCTTAGATAGGTGGTTAAGATAAATATAAGCTTTCTTGGTTAATATTGCTGAAATGAATGCATTTGATCTGAATCCTATTTTTGATTACAAGTGAGGCTTCTTGATTGCACACGTTTATGTGCCCAAAGAAAAGTTCATGGTGGCGATCTATTATAGCAGCGAGTCTTAATCTTTGATTCCTTTCAGTTAAATTGTTTCCTAGAATGTGTTTTGGAGAAGGCAATGGCACCCACTCCAGTACTCTTGCCTGGAAAATCCCATAGACGGAGGAGCCTGGTAGGTTGCAGTGCATGGGGTCGCTAAGAGTCGGACACGACTGAGCGACTTCCCTTTCACTTTCCACTTTCATGCATTGGAGAAGGAAATGGCAACTCACTCCAGTATTCTTGCCTGGAGGATCCCAGGGGCAGGGGAGCCTAGTGGGCTGCTGTCTATGTGGTCATACAGAGTCGGACACGACTGAAGCAACTTAGCAGTATGTGTTTAATAGACTAGCTCAAACAAATGATTCAGGCCTAAATAGAAGGTTGTGGAGGTCACATGGCACCGTACAGAGTCATTACAAAAGACTTTTTCCTGCAAAGCACCTCTTTGTTGTTGAGGAATCTCCTGTTGCTTCCAAGAAAAGATGATTTTTTTTTTTTTTCTTTAGTGGGGAGCCTGAGCAAGTGGGAGTTGGGATATTTGTGTCTGCTAATTGGTTCAGGTAATCACTCTATTACCTAAGTTCAGGCTCTTCACCTGTGAAGAATGAGGCGGGATGAAAAGTGAGACAAGCTGGGACCTGTAACTCTGCTGCAAGTGCTTGTGCCTGGACAAAAGTCTCCTCGAGCCATAGAATATGAAGAAACTATATGAGACCAAAAATAATTGCATGCATTGTGCATTGCATAGTTGGGGCAAATTATGAACAAGATGCAAAAAAGACCAAAAACCCAACTTCTTCTTCTAAAGTGTCAGGAGCAGAAGCAGGGTACTACTGCTCATGATCTCTCCATATGGCACCACCAAGGAGGTGGGAAGACCATCCATGCCACCTATCTGGCTCAACTGCTGGAGCTGCCTTTACCCTCACTCCATTTAAGGGAATGGCTTGGCAACCCCCCAACCCAGGGAGCAAGTGAGTGAGGAAACCTGTTCCTTGTCTTTGTTCCCTCATGCTGCAGCAGAGACCCTAGTAAAATGTTGCCTGAATTTCTGGTCTGGCCTCTTATCAATTTCTGCTGATTAAAGTGTCTATGAACCTAGGCTGCTATCTAAAGGATCCTAAAGTTCTTTCTAGCTATGGTTAGAAATTAACTTATTTTCTCAAATTTTACCTACAGGTTATCCATTCCCCCCCCCCCCACCCCGAATTTGTAGTTGATGAAATCCTTTAAAGCAGCCTCTAGAAACTAGGAGAGATAAAGTATCTACTGCCCCAGAGAGCCAAATTTTGAAACCATCCTCATTCTGAGTATTTTCTGCTTTGAAAGAACATGCTGAGTAGGTCTGCAGGCAGCTATTAGATTGTAAGGCAAGCTGCAGGAGTTAATGATGGTATTCTCACCCAAGAGCCTAGAAAAGAGTTGCCTCCGTGAATATTGACAGTAGCAATTTAATTGTACCACAAAGGAAGTTACGTTTAGCATCTGTAAGCTAAAATCTTGGCATCTGATCTCATTATTTCATGGCAAATAGAAACAGTGACAGATTTTATTTTCTTGGGCTCCAAAATCACTACAGATGGTAACTGCAGCCATGAAGTTAAAAGACGCTTGCTCCTTGAAAGAAAAACTAAGGTAAACCTAGACAGTGTATTAAGAAGCAGAGATGTCACTTTGCCAGCAAAGGTCTGTATAGTCAAAGCTATCGTTTTTCCAGTAATCATGTATGGATGTGAGAGTTGGACCATAAAGAAGGCTGAGTGCCAAAGAATTGATGCTTTTGACTTGTGGTACTGGAGAAGATTCTTGAGAGTCCCTTGGACAGAAAGAAGATCAAACCAGTCAATCTTAAAGATCAACCTTGTATATTCTTTGGACAGACTGATGCTGGCCACCTGATGTGAAGAGCCAACTCACTGAAAAAGGTTCTAATGCTGGGGAAGACTGAAGGCAAAAGGAGAAGAGGGCAGCAGAGGATGAGATGGTTGGATGGCATCACCAACTCAGTGGACTTGAGTTTGAGCAAAGTTTAGGAAGTAGTGAAGGACAGGGAAGCCTGGCATGCTGCAGTCTGTGGGGTTGCAAAGAGCTGAACATGACTTAGCAACTGGACAACAACACATATTACGATAAAAAGCTGACTGGAAATTGAATTTTATTGTCTCATCACTTTAAAATATTGTTTGTTTCCCCCATCATGTCTGCTTACTTCAAACTTCAAAGTAAGGTTGATAGACTGTTCTATGAGCACTTTTCAGTTATGTTGCCCAGGCCATTCAGTTTTATTTAACAAAGCAAACAGTTAATAGTATCACACATAGAATGGGTCGCTAGTAACCATACTTTTTTCATTTAAATGAAGAGCCACTGATGATGATGGTCCTAAAGGGAAACAGCCGGTGACACAGAAAGAAAAGCCACCCAAGCATTATTTCTGGGAGGTATAGATGTCACTGTTCATTCTAAAGTAGAATTTCTCTGTCTCCTGCAGGAGACATCAGATTCATTTACTTCTTTCCTTGTATGTATGGAAACTGAATTTTTTTCTTATCCATATTTCTTAGTACATGGGCCACTTTTAATGATGATGAAATTTTGCTTACTGGTCCATAGTGCTTGTAAAATACTGTTTTTCTTAATGGAGCTATCTAAGGGTATGAGGGAGAAACATGGAAAACATTTAAATGCTGAGAAATACCAGTACCTAATTCTAAAATCTGGCCTTAGGCGAACAGCACAGTGAATGGAGATAATCTTTGTTTCACAAAATACATTTTAAATACAAAATGAAAACTAAAGGAATATGAAACTAAGAGCAGTCATAAGAGAAAATTACATGATTCAGTTATATAATATGTGTTTTGTATTTGATCATTTTGTGTTCCTGCTTACATATCTGAGATTAATGAAATTAATGAACTGGCGTCTCTATTATGACAATTAGAAGAAAGGCACTAACTTTGTATTTAGAAGTATTGTTCTCATTATATTCTGGAAGTGGTTTCAGAAATAGTTTACCATGAAGCTATTAGTGTATCAAAAGTTACCAAGATGACTTTAAGTAAGGGAAAATGTACTCTCCTACAATTTAAATTTTATCTTTGACTTTCTGTTATCTACATGTCCATTTCTTCTCCTTCAGATGAATCTGAAACATTGGATATAAAAAGAATATGTTATTTAAGCTCATCTCATAGAATTTCGGAAAAGACAGAAAGGCTGCTTTACCTTCCAACGTTAATTATTAATAACAGTGGTATCTGATTATTAATCATCTCATGTAATAATAGTGAGGTCATTTAAAAATGTCATCTTGTGGGAAATCTAGTCCAAAATGAAAGTAAGAGTTTTAAGTCCCAGTCTAATGGTAGGAAGAGGAACGTCGCTCAGTCGTGTGTGACTCTTTGTGACCCCATGGACTGTAGCCTACCTGGCTCCTCTGTCCATGGGATTTTCCAGGCAATAGTACTGGAGTGGATTGCCATTTCCTTCTCCAGTGGATCTTCCCCACCCAGGGATCAAACCTGGGTCTCCCGCATTGTAGACAGACGCTTTACTGTCTGAGCCACCAGGGAAGTCTAATGGTAAGTATGCACTATATTACTGGTTTAGTTGGAGAGTTCAGACCTTCTCTTTAGGCTGCCCTTGGGTTTACATCTCCTGTTAATGCATCTTCTGAGAATCTGCTTGTGTCATTTCTGCTTCAGACATTATCATTAAGGATAAAACATTTCAAGTCTGAAATTACAGGTGATTATGTTCATACAGTTGGAAGAATAGTAGATTAATCTAAAAAACAGCACATTTTGTATGTATGCATCGACTCCCATTTCCATAGTGAAAGGATTTTTATGCTGCTAGGATGTCATGTTACTGTCGTCAGACTCTAGTTCACCCATTGATAATGACAATTGCATTGATTGCTTCAGCATCAGCTGACCTTCTATGAATAAAGAGCTTCACATAGCAGACTTCATTCAAAAAATCAGACCTAGATTTGCTGATACTTGTCATTCAGTCCCCAAAGTCTCTATACATTTTTAAACTGAAATGTTATCTTGAGATAGAAATTTTCTTGAGATTGAGAAATGGAGGCTTGCTCTATATGTTTAAATAGTTTTTTTTTTAGACTTCATGATTCTTTATGTAGACATTTATTGTTATTTTTATGTGTTACTTAAGCAGATTATGATTGAGAGTATTGCTTCTCTTAGTTCAAGTTTAAGACCTGTCTTCTCCCCAGGACTTTACCTGTTTCTCTCTCTCCAGCCCACTCCTCTGCTATGGTTAGGTAAGTCTCATTTTAGGAAGTTAATCATGAAATTTATTAATTTAAATTGAACTAAGCCATATGATCTCCATGTTGATATGAAAAAGTAATAAAAAGTTAGGCATCACAGCAACAAGTCAATAAAAGGGTAAGAGTGACCTTCCCAACAAGTTAGGCTATGGAATAAGGCCAATGTGGATTTGAGTGAGTTGCAAATTCGTCACGTTCTGGTTGTGTGATTTCGATCAAGGTATTTCATTTCTTCAAGTCCATTTCTTACATTCATGAAAGGTGTTGATAATGCCTCCTTGGTAGCAGTTTTATGATGAACAAATAAGATATTTTAAAAAGGAACTTATTATAGTGTATTATTATTATTTTATCATTATGCTGAGTCAATGAAAAATGACTCAAACTAGAGATTACTAGACTTTGTTTATGAACATGGTGACCTAAGAGAAAGAAAACTTATTTTCCTGACATAAACAGTAAGTGAAAAGAAAGAACGTGAAGTCGTTCAGTCATGTCCGACTCTTTGTGACCCCATGGACTGTAGCTTACCAGGCTCCTCTGTCCATGGGATTTTCCAGGCAAGAGTACTGGAGTGGGTTGCCATTTCCTTCTCCAATAAACAGTAAGAGATAAAGTCAAATGTGTGAAACCACTGTCGTCAAATATTGAGCCATAAGCAGTGTAAGACTGTGATTCCTGAGAGCAGAGAGACAAATGAATTCAACCACATCACCCCTCTGGCTTTCTGAATTGAAGCATATTTTGGAATGTGGTATAGGGAGGACTGTCTTCTATCTTTAGCAAAGCAGGTTATTCTTCATGAGTTGAAGAGACTGAAATCAGAATTCAGTGAGGCCAAAGTGAAGTGAACTCGCTCAGTCGTGTCTGACTCTTTGCGACCCAGTAGACTGTAGCCTACCAGGCTACTCCGTCCATGGGATTCTCCAGGCAAGAATACTGGAGTGGGTTGCCATTTCCTTCTCCACGGGATCTTCCCAACCCAGGGATCGAACAGAGGTCTCCCACGCAGTGGGCAGATGCTTTACCCTCTGAGCCACCAAGGAAGCCCATGTTACCTGGAAATTGTAAAGTGGAGTTTTGGAAAGGAGTGAGGTAAGCGAAAAAACAAAACAAAACAAAATCTGCATAGGGGTTCATTTGAGCCTTTGCTGAATCTTAATATGTACTTGTATGTGGTGAAACTCTAAAAGGCAGGACAGAGAACCAGAAAGATGTATGCTGAACACAGAACAGGGAACTTTTTGAGTGCTGGTCAGTTGGAGTGGAGAGTTTTTGTTGATCACACACATTATAGACAACTTAGAAAGGTCATGCTTTTATAGTAGGACTAAACTTCATCTAGAATAAAGATTATTCTTAACCTACTCTAACAAAGAATGAAAATAAGTCTTAAATGATCAAGTAATCCAAAAATAACTAAATTACTTGCTAAAACAAATCTCAATACTGTTTAAAAAAGACATCTAAATCCAGATACTCCTTGTCATTACTTACAATATCCAGCATCCAATCAAAAGCTACTCTATGTGGCAAGAACTAGAAGAGAGTAATTGATAACCAGGAAACAGAACCAGGAATCATAGAGATGATAGAATTAATATACAAGGACTTCTAAATGGGTCCTGTTAATTGTTCAGAAAATTAATGAGAAACATGAATGTAATGGCAATAGATGTAGAAAAGATAAACAAGACAAAAATGGAATGAAAGTCTTGAAAGTGAAAAAATACAGTACTTGAAACGAGAAATATATGAGAGATTATTGTTAGAAATTATGAAAGAAAGCATCTTAGATGAAAGACAAAGGGAACAAGACTTAAAGGAAAGATAGAGGGGGAAAGACTGAATAAAGTAACAAAGGATATTTAGATCCCAGGAGGTGATATCTGGGGGAAAAAAAAAAAAAGAAGAAGAATTTTGAAGCCAGATGAGCATGAAGAAAAACATGCCAAACCACATCGTAGTCAAATTGCTAAAAATAAATGATAAAGAGAAGAAATTAAAATCTATCAGAGAAAAATAATACAGGAGGAAAAAGGATGATCTCAGACTTTATTTTCAGAAGATGATGGAGAAACAACTCTATCAGAGAAAAAAATCCAATAAAGATATCATTTAAACATGGAGATGGAATTTTTCAGACACACTGAAGCTAGTAGATTTCATTGCCAGCACACCAACACTACAACAAATGTGACAGGAAGTTCTTCAGATGGAAGGAAAGGGATACAAGATGCAAACTTGCATCTACATCAGTTCAATTCAGTCGCTCAGTCGTGTCCCACTGTTTGTGACCCCATGAACCGGAGCACGCCAGGTGTTCCTGTCCATTACCAACTCCCGGAGTTTACCCAAACTCATATCCATTGAGTTGATGATGCTATCCAACCATCTTATCATCTGTTGTCCCCTTCTCCTCCTGCCCTCAATCCCTCCCAGCATCAGGGTCTTATCCAGTGAGTCAGCTCTTTGCATCAGGTGGCCAAAGTACTGGAGTTTCAGCTTCAACATCGGTCCTTCCAGTGAACACCCAGGACTGATCTCCTTTAGGTTGGACTTGTTGGATCTCCTCACAGTCTGAGGGATTCTCAAGAGTATTCTCTAATACCAAAGTTCAAAAGCATCGATTCTTTGGCGCTCAGCTTTCTTTATAGTCCAACTCTCACATCCATACATGACCACTGGAAAAACCATAGCCTTGACTAGACGGACCTTAGTCGGCAAAGTAATGTCTCTGCTTTTTAATATGCTGTCTAGGTTGGTCATAACTCTCCTTCCAAGGAGTAAGCATCTTTTAATTTCATGGCTGCAATCACCATCTGCAGTGATTTTGGAGCCCCAAAAATAAAGTCAGCCACTGTTTCCCCATCTATTTCCCATGAAGTGATGGGACCAGATGCCATGATCTTGGTTTTCTGAATGTAGAGTTTTAAGCCAACTTTTTCACTCTCCTTTTTCACTTTCATCAAGACACTCTTTCGTTCTTCTTCACTTTCTGCCATAAGGGTGGTGTCATCTGCATATTTGAGGTTATTGATATTTCTCCCGGCAATCTTGATTCCACCTTGTGCTTCATCCTGCCTGGCATTTCACATAATATACTCTGCATATAAGTTAAATAAGCAGGGTGACAATATACAGCCTTGATGTACTCCTTTCCCTATTTGGAACCAGAGTCTGTTGTTCCATGTCCAGTTCTAACTGTTGCTTCCCGACCTGCATACGTGTTTCTCAAGAGTCAGGTCAGGTGGTCTGGTATTCCCATCTCTTTCAGAATTTTCCACAATTTATTGTGATCCACACAGTTAAATGCTTTGGCATAGTCAATACAGCAGAAATAGATGTTTTTTTGGAGCTCTCTTACTTTTTCGATAATCCAGCCAATGTTGGCAATTTGATCTCTGGTTCCTCTGCCTTTTCTAAAACCAGCTTGAACATCTGGAAGTTCACGGTTCATGTATTGCTGAAGCCTGGCTTGGAGAATTCTGAGCATTACTTTACTAGCGTGTGAGATGAGTGCAATTGTGCAGTAGTTTGAGCATTCTTTGGCATTGCCTTTGGAATTGGAATGAAAACTGACCTTTTCCAGTCCTGTAGCCACTGCTGAGTTTTCCAAATTTGCTGACATATTGAGTGCAGCACTTTCATCTACATAAAGGAATGAAGAGCCAGTAATATTAAATATGTAATAGGACAGATTTTTTCCAATTTAAAACATTTCTTTCAAACATAATTGACTATTTAATAACAATTTATAACAGTGTATTGTGAGATTTTTTAACACATATAGACATAAAATGTATGTTAATAACAGCACAAAGGACAGAAGTTAAAGTGGAAGCATTGTTGTTGTTCAGTTGCTCAGTCATGTCTGAGTCTGTGACCCTGTGGACTGCAGCACACCGGGCTTCCCTGTCCTTCACCATCTCCTGGAGCTGCACAAATTCAGGTCCATCGAGTCAGTGATGCCATCCAACTATCTCATCCTTTGTCATCCCCTTCTCCTCCTGCCTTCAATCTTTCCCAGCATCAGGGGCTTTTCCAATGAGTCAACTCTTCACATCACGTGGCCAATTATTGGAGTTTCAGCTTCAGCATCAGTCCTTCCAGTGAAGATTCAGGATTGGTATCCTTTAGGATTGACTTGTCCTTGCAGTCCAAGGGACTCAAGAGTCTTCTCTAACACCACAGTTCAAAACCATCAATTCTGCAGTACTCAGCCTTCTTTATGGTCCAAATATCACATCCATACATGACTATTGGAAAAACCATAGTTTTGACTAGACGGAGCTTTGTTGGCAAAGTAACGTTTCTGCTTTTTAATATGTTGTCTAGGTTGGTCATAGCTTTTCATCCAAGGAGCAAGCATCTTTTAATTTCATGGCTACAGTCACCATCTGCAGTGATTTTGGAGCCCAAGAAAATAAAGTCTGTCACTGTTACCACTGTTTCCACATCTATTTGCCATGAAGTGATGGGACCAGATACCATGATCTTAGTTTTCTGAATGTTGAGTTTTATGCTAACTTTTTTACTCTCCTCTTTCACTTTCATCAAGAGGCTGTTTAATTACTCTTCGCTTTCTGCCATAAGGGTGGTGTCATCTGTGTCTTTGAGGTTATTGATATTTCTCCTGGAAATCTTGATTTCAGCTTGTGCTTCATCCAGTAAGGCATTTCTCATGATTACTCTGTATATACGTTAAATAAGCAGGGTGACAATATCCAACCTTGACTTACTCCTTTCTCTATTTGGAACCAGTCTGTTGTTCCATGTCCTCTTCTAACTGTTGCTTCTTGACCTGCATACAAATTTCTCAGGAGGCAGGTAAGCTGGTCTGGTATTCCCATCTCTGAAGAATTTCCCACAGTTTGTTGTGATCTACATAGTCAGAGGCTTTGGTGTAGTCAATAAAGCAACAATAGATGTTTTTCTGGAACTTTCTTGCTTTTTTGATGATCCAACAGGTTTTGGCAATTTGACCTCTGGTTCCTCTGCCTTTTCTAAATCCAGCTTGGACACCTGGAATTTCACGGTTCATGTACTGTTGAGGCCTGGCTTGGAGAATTTTGATCATTTTGTTGCTTGCATGTGAGATGAGTGTAATTGTTCGATAGTTTGAACATTCTTTAGTACTGCCTTTCTGTGGGATTGGAATGAAAATGGAGTCACAGGCATAAAGGTATAATACTTCAACAGGGGAAAATCCTCATAAAGCTAGGACAGGTAAAAATTTCATGCATTAAACATTTAAAAGGATGAGCCATACAAATAATTGATAAATTGGAGTTCATCAACATTATAAACGTGTGTTCTTTCTAAATAAAACAAGGCAAGTCACAGACTCGATGAAAATATTAAAAAAACATACATTTGATAAAATTTGTACCTGTGATTATAGAAAGAACGGCTACAGCACAGTAGTAACAAAACTATATCTCAAAAGTGACGAACAATTTAGACAAACATTTCAGGGAAGAGGGAATAATCAACTGGTACTGGAAAAGTCATTGAGAAAATACAAATGAAAAGTCACAGTGAGAAGAATTGGAGGAATCAACCTTCCTGACTTCAGACTATATTATAAACCTAGAGTAATCAAGACAGTATGGTACTGGCACAAAAACAAATACAAATCAATGGAGTGAGATTGAAAGCCCAGAGGTAAATTCACACATCTATAGGCACCTTATCTTTGACAACAAAGGCAAGAATATACAATGAAGGAAAGACTATCTCCTTAGTAAGTGGTGCTGGGAAAACTAGACAGCTATGTGTGAGAGAATGACATTAGAACACTTCCTAATACTGTACACAAAAATAATCTCAAAATGGATGAAAGACGTAAATGTAAGGCCAGAGACTATAAAACTCTTAAAGGAAAATATCAGCAATATACTCTCTGACATAAATCCCAGCAAGATCCTCTTTGACCCACCTTCTAGAGTAATGGAAATAAAAACAAAAGTAAACGAGTGGGACCTAATTAAACTTAAAAGCTTTTGCACAGCAAAGGAAACTACAAAGAAGATGAAAAGACCACCCTCAGAATGGGAGAAAATAATTTTAGTTAAAGCAACTGACAAAGAATTAATCTCCAAAATATACAAGCAACTCACACAGCTCAATATCAGAAAAACAAACAACCCAATCAAAATATGGGTAGAAGACCTAAGTAGACATTTCTCCAAAGAAGACATACAGATGGCCAAGAAACACATGAAATGATGCTCAACATTGCTCATTATTAGGGAAATGCAAGTCAAAACTATGATGAGATATCACTTCACACTGGTCAGGATGGCCATCATCAAAATATCTATAAACAGTGAGTGCTGGAGAGAATGTGGAGAAAAGCTAACCCTCTGGCACTGTTAGTGGAAGTATAAATTGATTCAGCCACTATGGTGCACAGCATGGAGAGTCCTTAAAAAGACTAGGAATGAAACTACTATATGACTCAAGAATCTGACTACTGGGCATATACCCTGAAAAAACCATAATTCAAAAAGACACCTGCACCCCAATGTTTGGGCAGCACTATTTGCAGTAGCCAGCACATGGAAGCAACATATATGTCCATTGACAGAAGAATGGATAAAGAAGTTATGATACATATATACAATGGAATATTACTCAGCCATTAAAAGGAACAAAATTGAGTTAGTTGTACTGAGGTGGATGAACCCAGCTAGGGTCTGTTATACAGAGTGAAGTAAGTCAGAAAGAGAAAAATAAAACTGTATATTAGTGCACATATATGGTCTCTGTAGAAATGGTGCTGATGGGCCTATTTGTAGGGCAGGAACAGAGATGCAGAGGTGAGGATGGTCTCATGGATACAGCAGGAGAAGGGGAGAGTGGGATGAATTTAGAGAGTACCATTGCCATATAAACAGCACCACGTGTAAAACAGACAGCTAGTGGGAAGCTGTTGAGTAGCACAGGGACATCAGCTCAGGGCTCTGTGATGACCTAGAGAGTGGGATGGTGAGGAGGCGGGAGGGAAACTCAAGGGGGAAGCGATATATGTATACTTGTGGCGGATTCACACTGTTGTACAGCAGACACTAACACAACACTGTAAAGCAATTATCTCTCGATGCCAAATAAAAATTACAATTAAAACATCACAATAAGATACCACCTCATACCCGCTAGAATAATTAAAATTAAAAAGACCAACACCACCAAGTGTTGATGAGGAGATGGAGCAGCTAGAAGTCTCATGCATTGCTGGTGGGGATACAAAAATGTAATAGCCTCTTTGGAAAATAGTTTAGCTATTTCCTATATCATTGAACATATATTCAGCATGCAGTTCAGCAAGTCTACTCAATATTTACCCTTCAGAAATTGAAATTGTGTGTCTACACACATGCCTTTAAATAAGTGTCAATAGCATCTTTATTCATAATAGCGCCATACTGGGAACTATGTCTCAGAAACTGGTGAAAGGATGAATGAATAGTTTTATATCTTATGATGGACGATTATTCATCAGTAGAGAAAAAGAAACCACTGATGGACGCGATATCATTGATGAGTCTCAAAGGCATAATACTAAGCAAAAGAAGCCAAGCACAAAGCAGTACTTACTTATTTATGTGAAAATGTAGAAGACACACTTGTAATCTAGAGAGACAGAAGCAGAGCAGTGGTGGCCTGATGCTGGGAGCGGCGAGGCTGATTGTGATGAGGCACCGGCATGCCTTGTGGGGGTGTGTGGAAATGTTCTGTATCTTGATTCTAGCCTAATATTTGTTTTACAAGTGTATGCATTCATCAAAACTCTCAAGACTATCATGTATTTCTCTTTCTCTGAGTATTTTTTACTGTATGTAAGTTACCCCTCAATAAAACTGATTATAAAAATGGGCTTATGAGTAACTGACTAATCTCCAAGCTAAGTTTTTTGCATTAATAAAAGTAATGTGTCTCTGGGATCTTAAAAGGTTTTTGCATATGCTTTCATTTAACCCTTGTAATAAGCCAGAAATGTATATTTTATTTTCTTTATCAATAAATACTTGCTTAGGGTAAATAGATTACCCAAATTCTTTTTTTTTTTTTTCTTCTAAATTCTCATATGTATTAAGGTTTGAAACTTAAGTCTTCCATCTTTTTTGTTTTTTCTACTCCTGTAAGTGGCAGCCCCCTGAAAGAAACAACATAGGACACTGTGATCTAACGTTAAAGCTCATTCGCATCCCTTCTGGAGAGGAGCCTGTAAGCTTTGAGGGCTTTGCTACCTCTAATTTTAGACAAGCAGACTAAGAGAGAGGTGCAACAGAGTAGGAATAGAGTCAGTAACATAGTAGGCAAAGAACTCAAAGGAAGGCCTCTGAGATGGCTCCTTAAATTGAGATGCCATGATTGAAGAAATCACTGATTAGGACTGAACTTAATTAAGATCTCAAGTAACTTTTGCTTGGGAAGACAAACAGAGAAGAAGAATTTCAGAAATGCATTTTTTAAATTGAAGACAAAGTGACATTAATCCTCTAAGTGTTTTTAGCTACGAGCTTAGTTGGTGCTTGATTTATTTTCCTGTTTAAATAAACATGGATAAGCAGTTGGATCAAAAGAAAAAGCATGGCATTATAGCTTATTTGTAAAAATCCCAGAAATTATTATAAACTGACTCTGTTCCTTTTACCAGATTAGCAGTGATGAGATTCTGGGCTTTCTATCTGTCTGCCACCTATCTACCAATCTATCTTATTTAGTCCCAAGAACTCAGTAGTATACATATGATTATCCTGAATTTAAAAATGAGGTTTAATATAAATACACTTACTAATTATTTGTATTTCCTAGTTTTCTGTAATGAACACCTGCTGACTATATAATAAAAAGAAATGTGCTTGTTTACTGGGTGTGTGCTTAGTTGCTCAGTCATGTCTGACTCTTTGCGACCCCATGGACTGTAGCCCGCCAGACTCCTCTGTCTATGGAATTCTCCAGGCAAGAATACTGGAGTGGGTTGCCATGCCCTTCTCAAGGGGATCTTTCTGACCCAGGGAAGTATGTACTATAAATTGAATTAAATTTGTTTAAAAATTTTTTATGAAAATTTTAGGGAGTGGTTTCTAATACTTGGCAAAAATTTAATGCTTCCTATTTCACTTCAGAAGAGGGAATAACTTTAATCAAGTTGATTGCAAAACAACTTTCTAGAAATAGAATTCTATTTGTCCCTTCATGTTTTAATATTGTTAGAATATGTTTTACAAAATGTTTTAGGTTATGTAAAAGCAACAATAGTATTCTGAAATTCTAACTTCGGAAACCTTATGTTTTAAAAATGGAAAATGATAGAATAATATACTGTTAGTAGAAAAGGGAGGGTTCAGTATTGTGAAGAACAGTGCTAGGGTTTTAAAAAAGGGTTAAATTTTGCAAAGTCTCACAACAGGGGTCAAACATTTCCATTCTGTCATAACCACCTGCATAATATTATTAAAATAAGTATTTTCAGAGTGGGGATGTGATGTACCTGGTTTGTTTATTTGCCCACAGTAGCATAAATATTTAAAAGTACAACAAATGGTGATCAGGGAACAAGATGCACAGCTTCTAAATAGCTAGTCTGCTTGTCACTATCTGCCTCCACCCTGTCCTTCCTCCAGTAAACTGTGACAAAGAAGCCCACAAATCTGTGCTTCTTATATATGGACCTGTGCTTACCACTCAGGGCTCTGCCATCTCACAGCAATAAATAGCTTGACCTCCACTGAAGTAAGGAGCAATACGTTTTCTGATTATTTGTACTTTGGAGTCTGCTGTAATGAACACCCCCTGATTTATATCATAAAAAGTTAAATATAGTTATTTATTTTCTACTGTGAATGGAGTTTGATTTATTTAAACAAATTTAAATTTTAAAAAGGAATGGCATCAACAATTCAAGCTGCTACAGTAAATGAACTGATTGAAGGTGTCCTTGGCACAATCAGAACCTTAAATTATATCCTGGGCAGGTAGGCTGGTTGTGGGGAGCTTACTGACTAAAACTCTTCCTGAGCGTCTCAGAAAAATTGGATCCCTTTTCTTCAAAAGTGGTTAAATCTGTTCCATGGTACATTCAGTAACTATTAATACCTACCTCACCCACCTGTGTTAGTGAGATAAATATTGACTTTGAAACACAATAGGTTAGATGATTTCCAGTTTACTTTTGAAGTTTGTAAAATATTCTTCATTTGAACAATTCCTGAAAAAATGTTGAGCACATTTCCTCCACTGAAAAACATCGCTTAGCACTATAGAAGTTAGCTTCCCTGCTTGCCCCAGCTCAGCCACATTATCTTCAGGAACATAGATTATTTCTGAATACTAATTTGATGAACACCATTTCAGAAATGTAGAGTCAAATAAAGATTTTTCCCAAACATCTGGTTCTGCCACCTTATGGGATTGTTTCTCATGATTCAGGCAGACATTTGAGTTGGAATGCCGTTTTCACCAGGGTTTTCAACATTCTTGAAGGTTAAATAAATCTCAGGAAATTTGTGCTTGATGCATCCAATCTCCTTGCTGTAGTTTACAATGACCAGGGCCAATGTCTGTCTTTTCTGACAGGCCAGGGGGTGCTTAGCAATGATAAGCCAGATGCAAAGAATGTAAAATTTAATCTTGGGCTTAGTCCTCACAAGCTTAGGAGTTATATAATTACTTGAGGTAAAGAAGAGATAATAGCTTTCTGGAAGTTTCTCTACCTCCAAAGGAAGCCTTAGGCAGCAAATCCTGTAATTTTATAATTAAATTATTCATCTGATCTTCACACCAAAAGACTAGGGTTTCTTCAATGTGGAGGAAATTAAATTAACTAAACCATAATTCAAATAAATATAACCTCAGTTTATCTCTTTCTTTTGCTCTCTTCCCCCCTCCTTCCCTTCCTGCTGCCTTCCATTCTTTTTTTTTTTTTTTTTCTTATGAAATACTTGAATAAAGAGAAAGAACAGACTGATAGTGTCAAGGACTTAAATATAAAAATAATGATAATTATTTCCATTTAACATCCTGTGGTTAGTAGATTCTCTGGCAAAGCCTGTTTACCTGGGCTCTCTTCAATACTGTCCTAGGAAAAAGCAATTTTAAAATGAAAGCTATAGGTCTGGTGGGGTCTAGGATCACACAAGATTTTTTGAGCATCACAAGGTATTCAAGCGACAGACCAGAATTTCATTACTGGAGCACTAAAAAGAAATAAGTTCTAAACTGTTATTCACATCATATTGCCTCTTATGTTGATCTTTAGAGAGAAAAACATATCTTCTTGGAAAAAGAAAGCCCACTGGTTTAAGGGAAAAATGCTCTTTTTTAGAGTGCAAATGACATTTTCTTCTGGTAGGAGGGAGAATTGTGCTTTATATTTATCTGATTTTTAGCTCATATTTAATGTTCCTAAGTCAAGCTGTTTCAGCAGTGTTGTCAAGAACATGATGGAATCAATTACTATTTGATTTGCTGGGGGGCTGTATACAGAATAGTGACCCAAGAGGAACTGGAAGTGTGGCATTGGGTTGTTGGCGACTGCTGGGGCTGGGCGTTGGGGGGCTACTCGATTAGGAATCCTTCAGATGAGAATGCTGTTAGACCTCAGGAGAGCTTACTGCCAAAGGAAATCAGGCAAAAACAAAGTGGATAGTTGAACATGGCACTTTGCGGAAGAGGTCATCCACTTTTAAGGGGGCTGCCAAAGAAGCCAGCCTTGCTATCTAGCGAAAGCGCAAGTCACTCAGTTGCATCTGGCTCTTGTGACCCCATGGACTGTAGTCCGCCAGGCTCCTCTGTCCATGGAATTTTCCAGGCAAGAATACTGGAGTGGGTTGCCATTTCCTACTCCACTGCTATCTTTAAAGGAGTCAGAATGATAAACTTCTGATGACTGCAGAGTGACTGAGAAAAATGTCTAAGGTTCTCAATGCTTCTTTGCAGTCTCAATTCATCTGCAGCCTGTACTTAATAGCTAAGGTGTCACCATCATGACAATGCTTGGCAGGATGGAGAGCTTCAAGAATCAGAATCTTGGGACAGTCTCATGTGGACCCTGATATGTCCTCGTTTGGGGATTGGAGTGGCTATCATTAAAGCTTGTCCTCTTTCTGCTCAGGAAGGGTACTGCACATAACTTTGATTAAGCTGCTTAGCTGAGGCGAGTAACACCTGGTTGCTAAACTACCATTAAAGCACGTAGATTGTTCACCAAAGACAGTCAATCCTGTGTGCAAGCGTAGGGGCAAGAACAATTGCTCTGTGAAATAGAGGGTGGGTTAGGTGCCCTGTGTGAGTGAAAGAGGAGAATCAGGACTGGTGTCAAGGGAAGAGTAAAACTGGAGAGAACAAGGTTAACAGGAAGTGACTTTTGAAGTGATTTTGAATAGTTTACTGAATCCCCTACAAAATCTTTAGAACAGTTTTCACTGCTGCTGCTGCTGCTGCTAAGTCACTTCAGTCATGTCCGACTCTGTGCAACCCCACAGACGGCAGCCCACCAGGCTCTGCTGTCCCTGGGATTCTCCAGGCAAGAACACTGGAGTGGGTTGCCATTTCCTTCTCCAATGCCTGAAAGTGAAAAGTGAAAGTGAAGTTGCTCAGTCGTGTCTGACTCTTCACGACCCCATGGACTGAAGCCTACCAGGCTCCTCCGTCCATGGGATTTTCTAGGCAAGAGTGCTGGAGTGGGTTGCCATTGCCTTCTCCAATCGCTATTAATTTGGGGGCAAATGGGGAAAATGCTGGGGGAAGGTGACAAGTGCTTAATCTCTCTGGATCTGTTTTCTCATTTGTAAAGTAAGGATATCATCACTCTAATCACCCTCTGGAGATAGTTCAACTTTAGTTTCTCTCCAAAGAAAAATTGATCAGTTCTTCGAGTATGCTGTAGAGATGTATGTTTGTGCATGCTCAGATGCTCAGTTATGTCTGACTCTTTGAAACCCAAGGCTCCTCTGTCCATGGAACTTTCCAGGCAAGAATACTGGAGTGGATTGCCATTTCCTTCAGGGGATCTTCCCGACCCAGGAATCAGAACTGCGTCTTTTGCACGGGCAGGAGGATTCTTTACCACTGTGCCACCTGGGAAGCATGTATAGAAATGTATAGTATCAGGGAAAAATACTGCAATGGCTTAAACTGAGGGAAGTAATTGGAAAAAAGAAATTATTAATTTCTGTAAAAAATTACTTTTATGGCAATAAAAATCCTCTGTCCTATTTCAACCATTGTTATTATTTTCCCTGTGTAGTATATGTTTGCATTTTATACAAATGATATTGTGTCTCCTGTTTTAATTTTACATGTGAAATACCTGTGATAGTATCTATATTTATATATCTGTCAGTGTATTTATCATCTGTTCACTCAGCTGATTATCAATCTATCAATAATTTTCTATTATTTTTCAATAATCTCTGAGCTTAGCTTTCTAGCACTCTAGAAATTATTTACTAGAGTTTCAGTTCCTAGTTCTTGTTTAATAACTTCTTAGTTTTTTTGTTGTTGTTGTTGTGATAGAGTTTGAAGACCGCAATAGTAAATGTATTTGTTTGTGCGTGGTCTTTATAACCATTATTTACTTTACATAAATCTGAAAGCATCCTCCCAAAATGTACTTCCCTATTCTTCTATTATTGAATGTAAAGGTATATGTAAATATTCACTATTTTAACTAACTCTGTAATATACAACTTTACAATTTTCTTTATAATTTGGATTATTTCTTTGGGAGAGATTCCCTAAAGGTGAAATGAATTGCTATAAAAAATTTTAAGAATCTTTATAATACATAGTGCCAAATTAAGGAAGAAAACAAATGTATATTTGTATTTATTGAACTAAATCAAAAACACTGCTTATCTGTGCTCCAATCTTCACATCCAAAAATTTCTCAGTGTATATGCTGCAGCTGAAGGAACTTCACAGCCATATATGTAGTGATAAAGAATGGTTTCTTCTACTGCCACTCAGAAATGCATAGAATGTGACAGCTTATTCCAAATTAAGTAGTCAAAATCATATTTGATTAATAAAGATATAAAAATAAAGACAAACAATTTTTGTACCAAAATTTTTTGACTGTACCAAAAAAATTACAGTCAATATCCCTAATAAACACAGATGCAAAAATCTCAACAAAATAGTAGCAAACCAGTTGAACAATATATTAATAGAATTGTACACCATAATCAGGTGGTATTTATCCCAAGATGCAAGGCTGGTTCAATACATACATATCAATTTACACAACACATTAATGAGACAAAAGATAATCATATGATCATCTCAATAGATGGGCTTCTATTAGTGGTGAAGAACCTGCCTGCCAATGCAGGTGACGTAACAGAGGCAAGTTCAGTCCTGGGTCAGAAAGGCCCCCTGGAGGAGGGCATGGAAACCCACTCCAGTATTCTTGCCTCGAGAATCCCATGGGCAGAGGAGCCTGGTGGGGTACCGTCCATAGCATTGCAAAGAGTCAGACACAACTGAAGCGACTTAGCACACACACACATCTCAATAGATGCAGAGAAAGAATTTGACAAAATCCAAGTTCCATTGATGATAAAAGCTCTCAGAGTAGGTATTGAGGGAATACACACCTCATCATATTATATGTTGCACACCTGAAACTAATATTGTGTATCAACTAAACTTCAGTAAAAAAATAAAAATCTGTTGGAAACAAGCTCCTCTTTGGAAAACACCAGCACTTTATTTTGCTAAACAAAGCAGTATAAAATGAAACAAATACCTCCCTCCCCTTGTTTCTGTTCCTAAATAGATTATACATATATATGTATATATAAAATAATTTTCTTTGTGACAAGAAATATCCACGTTGTAAATTTGAGCTCATTAAATTATTTTGAAACTGAACATTAGTACTTGAAATTTATTTAAATTCTGTCATATATAAGGCACAGCAAGCAACATAAAATAAGTTGCATTAATGAAAATAGATTGTAATTTCAAGAGTAAATGTTAGGATGATATTAAATTATAATTATAAAAGGAAGTAGATGATACATGTCAGTATGAACATATTAAATTATCTTAAAGGTATAAAGTATGTTTAAAGCACATATAAATTTGCTATACCAAAGTATATTTACAAAATTTTAATTGGGTGTTTTAATAGTTCATCAACTTATGATACAGAGTAAACTTTTGTATGCTTTGGAATTGCAGGTAGTGATTTCTTCAAGAGATTTTTGATTAAGGTTCCTGAAAAAGTAAGCTTGGTCTCTCTCCTAGAACTCGGATAAAGGTGGTATTTGATTCGTAGTCTATGGAATGCGTGGTAGGAATCTTGCCAAGTATCTCGCAAACTTAGCTCTAGGTTATATATAGAGAAAACAGTAATTGGTAATAAGAAGTTATACTGCCTTCCAATCTGGCACTGAATTTCCTGGGCAAAAATAATCAGGTATGTGTGTGTGTGCGTGTGTGTGTCCAGAACTATAATCCTTACTCATTCTATCTTTAGGCCGGAGATGGTTGCTTAGTTGCACAAATCCCTATGTAATTAATCATTTGCAAGATTAGTGCTGCCTTGTTCCATCTTACCATGGGCATAATTCCTTGAAAATTGCACATTTTTGAGATTAGTTAGACCTGCACAGTGCTGTCTAATTCAGTAGCCACTAGCTACACATAGCTATTTATATTTAAATCTGAATGAATTAAAATAAAAGGGAATTGAAAATTCAGTTGCTTGGTCTCACTAGACACATTTGTTGATAGATGCATGTGGTTACAGCTACTGTACTGGACAGTGCCGTGCAGGTCTGGAGCTGTGGGACATTTTCATCATAGCAGTGAGCCCTTTAGGACAGTGCTAAGCAAGACAAAATATTTTATAAAATAGCCCCTTATAATTAGAATCCTATATCTTGTTTGGTTTCTTAGATAAAAAAAGTAATGAGTAGTGGTAAACCATCAAAACTGTAAATAAAATTTAAATGCATGTTACCCTAAAGCATGAAATTACATTTGTTTAATGTGGCATATTTGGGTTTCATATTACAACACCTTTTCTATGGATTGGAAAAGCAATCCCAAAAGGAAAGTTTTAAAAAAATTATTTTTCTTTTTATTTATTTTTGGCTGCACCGGGTCTAAGTTATATCATGTGGGATTTTCATAGCTCATGGGCTGCCGAGCCCGTGGATGCTATAGTTGAACTGTCCAGGCTTAGTTGCCCCATGGCATGTGGGATCTTAGTTCTCAGACCTGGAATCCAACTCACTCCCCTGCATTGGCAGATGGATTCTTGACCACTGGGCCACCAGGAAAGTCCCTTGAAAGGAGACTTGATGATGTTTCCAAGTTGCATTTCTGCAGCTGCAGCTAACGCTCATGCAGCTGAGGACAGAGCAAATTCAAATTATCTGTCCAGTGCATTTTTTTTCTGTCATCTTAAAATTGTAGTTTTTTTTTTCCTCCTTCTTCATTTGTTCAAAAGACATTGCAGAAGTAGGACAGAAATTCAGTTTTCTACTTGAATAATAATAGTATTTTTGTTTTCCTTTACCCAGACTTTTGAGACTAGCTGTTAATTAGATGTTAATTTTTATATTACAGAGAGGTATTTTCCCAGGTAAGAGACTATTCAAACTATGACATATTGAGACTTTACCTGGATCATCCCTCTTAAATTTCAGACAGTATACAGAAAATTCTTAAAGAGATGGGATCACCTTACCTGCCTCCTGATACACCTGTATGCAGGTCAAGAAGCAACAGTTAGCACTGGTCATAGAATAACGGACTAGTTCAAAATTAGGAAAGAGGTATGTCAAGGCTGTATATTGTCACCCTGCTTATTTAACTTTTATGCAGAGTACATGATGCGAAATGCCAGGCTGGATGAAGTACAAACTGGAATCAAGATTGCCAGGAGAAATATCAATAACCTCAGATACACAGATGACACCACCCTTATGGCAGAAAGCAAAGAGAAACTAAAGAGCCTCTTGATGAAAGTGAAAGAGGAGAGTGAAAAAGCTGGCTGAAAGCTCAACATTCAGAAAACGAAGATCATGGCATCTGGTCCCATCACTTCATGACAAATAGATGGAGAAACAATGGAAACAGTGACAGACTATTTTTAGGGGCTTCAAAATTACTGCAGATGTTGACTGCAGCCTCGATATTAAAAGATGCATGCTCCTTGAATGAAAATAAATGACAAACCTAGAAAGCATATTAAAAAGCAGAGATGCTAGTTTCCCAAAAAAGGTCCATCTAGTCAAAGCTATGGTTTTTCCAGTAGTCATGTATGGATGTGAGAGTTGGACTGTAAAGAAAGCTGAGCACTGAAGAATTGGTGCTTTTGACCTGTGGTGTTGGAGAAGACTCTTGAGAGTCCCTTGAACTGCAAGGAGATCAAACCAGTCCATCCTAAAGGAAATCAACCCTAAATATTCATCAGAAGGACTGATGCTGAAGCTGAAGCTCCAATAATTTGGCCACAAGAGCTGACTCATTAGAAAAGACCATGATGTTGGGGAAGATTGAAGGCAGGAGGAAAAGGGGATGACAGAGGACGAGATGGTTGGATGGCATCACTGACTCAATGGATGTGAGTCTGAGCAAACTCCATGAGATGGTGAAGCAAAGAGTCGGAAGTGACTGAGTGACTGAACAGCAATACAGAAAAAAAAAAAAAGAAGAATGCCAACTCAGTTAAGAATAACATGCTTTTAATATATCTTGAATATTACCTCATAACATTCAAAAATTGATATAAACATGAAAGATATAATATTTTGGAAGACAACATGCAAGAATATCTTTGTGACACTTTGGGATAGGGAAATATTTCTAGCTCTAAGGAAAAATCTTTGTAAATTGTATTATATTGAATTTAAGGACTTATCTTTATAAAAACACCATGAAGAGGGTGTGAAGGCATGCAGAATGGAATAAAATAAAGACACAGCATGGGAAAAGGTGTTTGTAACACATATAATGGACAAAGGATTTGTAACTGGAATATAGAACTCCCCCAAGTCAATTAAAAAAAAAAAATTCAGAAACCCTGATAGGAAACAGGCAAAAGTTATTAATATAACTCTTCAAAAAGAGGCTGCCCAGTACGTACTAATATCTAGGGAAAGTTTGTCAGCTTTATTAATCATCAGGGAAATATAAATTATAATATTATCTTATGACGTACCTGTCAAATGGCCATGGTGAGAAACTGAATATACCAGCACTCAGACCCTGCTGCTTGGTGTGTAAACCTGTTGGAAAACTATTTGGCATTAAAACTGAGCATATGTGTGTTCTGACACCAGTAGATCCACTCCTAGGTTTATATCCTAGGAGATATATATCCTAGGCAGAAATATATACAAATGTGCACCAAAAGGTGTGTACCAAAGGACATACACAAGAACATAAATGACAACATTATTCACAGGCACACCAAGCTGACAGTCTAAGTGCTCCTCAAGGGTAAGAAGAATTCCTCTCCTTCTGTTTCTGCAGACGAATGCTAAACAGGAAGGAGAGTTAATGAACCCTAAAATATGCAACAACATAAGGCACATCTCATAAACATAATACTAAGTAAAAGAAACAAGACACGTTGGGGTACATCATTTATGAATCCACTTATATAAAACTGAGAAATCATGTAAACTAATCAATGATACTGGCTAAATCAGGATGGTGGTTTCTCTTGAAGGAATGGGGTGGGGGCGGTGACTACATGGTATTTTCACTTTGTATATATTATAGTTCCAATGAGCACTTCTCTGTGTGTATGTAATTTTTCAACGAATTCAGTTCAATACAACGTTGAGAAAACAAGGAACGGGTCATCAATTTATGACTTTGCCACAGATGAGATATGCACCTGGGCCTTTGGCAAAGATTCTGTGCTGCTAAGTGCGTCAAAAAAGATTTGAATAGAAAGCCTGGTTATTAATATGCACTTTTTTTCTTGTGCAAAGAGATCCACAGAAAATAAGAGCATCTCCCATAAATCTGCATAAAAAACTTCCTGGGATGGGAGAAGACACTAAGGAAAACCTAACTGGTTCTGTCTGTGACCCTCTCAGCAGGGTTTTTGTTTCCTGAGCCCTGCTAGAAGCTCATAGAAAATCTTCTGATTGTCTCAAACCCAGAACAAGGCACTGTGATGCCACTGAAATAAACAGCAGGAGTGAAAGAGGAAAGATGGACCTGACTTATGTGAGAAATGCTTTCTGTTATCACATATTGACCTCAGTGACCTCCGAGGGCTGCCAGAATGGTGCTCTGAGAAAGCCCCAGTGCAAGGCTTACTCATGGTACACCAGTGTCAGTTCAGAGAACTCAGAGTGGTGGTGCAGAAAGTGCTCAGATCACCATGGGCCTCTTTCCAGTGAAATGTCAGGCTGCACGTGCCTCAGTATTTTGTACTTATACACATGTATACATTATTTGTTAGTTTATTCAACAGATGCGGGGGTCTGCATTGTATAAGTCATTTATCGAGAAAGCAAAATGGAACCTAATGCCACTGTTGGAAATGAACTCTATTTTCAGTTCTCTTGGGATGCATGTCATGCTACCAATATTCTTCTTCTCCAGTGCCAAAAATCTGCAAGTGAAAAACTGTATGCTCAATTAAGCCCAGAAAACCAGACTAGAGCTCCCAGACTGTACTGCTCACAGTCTGTATACTTTATGCCAAAACAAGTTAAGTTCATTACCTTCTAGGACATTTCTAAGTATTAATATACACAAGTAAAAACAAACACTGCTTAATATTCTCTGAAATTAGCTGCAGGGCATTTACCATAGGAAATCATCCTCCTGAAAGATATTAGGAAGGAGAAAAAGTACCTTTCAAGGAGAATTTTATTTTGAAGAAGCAAGTTGCGAAAGAGTTTAAGAAGGATCACTGGGGTGAATGAGAAACGTATTTGAAATAATTCCAAATATAGGAACAGAGTGCTTTTTATTACTTGCCAAAAGAAAGATTATTTTGTTGTTTGATGGACTCGACTCATTAATATCTACTTACATAGGTGATGAAGTTGTTGGGTGAGAAACTCCCAGCTTTTGGAGAGAGAAACGTAAGTCATTGCATGCATCTGTCCATGAGGTGGGGGCCCATGAAAAAGAAATTCCAGCCTTTAGCCACATTTCATCTATGAATATCAAGCAGGAGCCCTACATTTAATCCACATTCGTTGAAAACACTTGTACCTTTTACACTCTGCTTATTCATGCCACTGGATTAACTAAGCACATAAGCTGCTGCTTTCAGCTCTGGTTCTCCTGCTTTCTGCTGGTAAAGGTCAAACTGACTCATACACGCAACCTTTTGTTTATATCTCAGAGGTAGCTGACCCCATTGCACCTGCTTTTGAATATCTGGCAAGAGACAGGCTTGCAAATGAATATACCTCTTTCAAGAAGTTGCTTATTTTCAAATGAAATTAGCATTTCCATAGGTGCCAAACCAGTGGCAGAGGAGAATGGGGACCTCTGTGTGAATGAAGACAGGTATACAGTGGAATCATGGCAGCATCGGCGTATTCACCTCAACCTACGAATGTGCCTCTAAGTGAATGCTGAATGAATGAATGAAGAAATGAACCAAATAGTTTCCTTTACCCCGTTTTACCTAGTTGCTAATGTTTTATTCTCTGTATAGAGACTACGTCAGGGAGTAAATATGATTTCAGCACTTCTTTCTTCTCCATATTACCTGTCCTTCCCCAAGTATCAACCATACCTGTTACCTGGACCGAAATCCTTATTATCACAGTGACTATATTCAACCATTAGAATTGTCTTCCTTTTAGATAAACCAGTGCTTACAACTTCCAGAGGACTTAAAAGGAATCAAGAGGATAAACTGGAGGGTATTGAGAATTAACTGGGGTTGGGAAAGGTCACTGCAAGCCATATCAAGAAGTTGGATTTCTTTCTGGAATCTAGTGGAGAACCAGTGGAAGTCTGGGGCAAGAGAATACCATGGACAAATGTGTGTTAGAAGGATGTTTTGGTGGTTATATATAGAACTGATGGGAGACTAGAGATGGGATGCTCAATTCAGAGGCCAGTCCTACGAGTACAGGCCAAAGGTAGTCATTAGTCAGTAGTCATCCTAACGGCTTAGCCATTAGGATGGTGGTTTCCCTCTGATGTTTGGGGCTGGGAGGGAGCATGAGAAGTGTTCTAGGGTATCCGTGAGACTTTGCTTCTGATCTTGGTGCTAGATATTTGTAGAACCTCATCAAGCTGTTCATTTTGTGCGTCTTTCTGTATATAGGTTACAGGTATATGTGTATTTTCTGTATTTATGTTATATATATGTATATATATCTATATTTTTTTTCCTATATATGTGTTACAGGTCAATAAAAAGTATAAAAGAAAGAAAATGATGTGTGAATCAAGGTAGTGGGAGTAAATAAAGAGGAAGTAATTTCTAGAGATAGGCACAAGGACATGCACAATGACCAGAAGAATTAAGGGAAGGAGAGAATAAAAGATGACTTTGGGATATTTATTATTAGAAAGTATGAAAAAAAAAAAGTGTTAGTCACTCAGTTTTGTCTGACTCTTTGTGACCCTATGGACTGTAGCCAATCAGGCTCCTCTGTTTATGGAATTCTCTAGGCAAGACTATTTGAGTGGGTAGCCATTCCCTTCTCCAGGGGAATCTTCCCAACCCAGGGATAGAACCCAAGTCTCCCACACTGCAGGCAGACTCTTTACCAACTGAGCCCTATTGTTAGAAGATGGAAGATAGTTAGTCCTTTTAAAGAGTTAGGAACCTCACTAGGAAGAACTTTTTTTGGAGAGTAAATGATGAATTAGTTCAGTATTGGATATTTGAGATGTTAATGAGCTATTTGGGGATGACTATGCAATAAGCAAATATGAATACTATTCGGAGCCAGATGAGAGTTAAAAATAGGAGTTTATTAGAAGTTATACAGATAAGGAATCGCACCCCACTCCAGAATTCTTGCTTGGGAAGTCCCATGGACAGATGAGCCTTGCAGGCTACAGTCCATGGGGTCGTAAAGAGTCAGACACAACTGAGTGAACGACCACACACATACAGACAGAAGGGAAAAAAAGCATGTGCTTGAAACAGTAGAAATATAGGAGTCCCTAAAAAAGTAAAGGAAAATGACAATTGCATGCTGAATTTTAGAAAATTCTATTTCAAAATTTTGCCTATGTCAGCCTAGTCTATGACATAGTCATTTTGGTATGAAATGCATTTTCCAAATTGTCTTCAATTAAAAAAATTTTTGTAATAATGTAAGAAATTCACGCAATGAAATAAACATTTTACATGAGATGACAGAAGACCAAAGTAGCAGAGTTGTTTCTATAATATCTAAAAACAATTTGCCCCTCTGGTTTTATGATTATATGTTTTTTGCTTATAGACATATATACTTTTATACATTTATTTAAAAAATTTTAAAAAACCAAACCAAAGATTAGTAATCTCTGGACATGCCAGATGAACCTCATCATGTGAACCATCTTATGTTCATTTTATCAACATGTACACTTTTAAGTAAGGTAAAATATAGGCATATCCTCAGTGCACATTTTATAAAGAGTATTAATATTGGGAACATTATTACTGTCAAATAATTCAATTGGAAAGTATCTTATATTTAAAAACAGCCTCAGAGAGGCTACCAAAAAAAGTTCAGGTGGTAAGCTTTTACTTTTGGATTTAGTCCCATTTGAAATGGTTTGATCAGTTTGTTAACTGAAAGAGGCCTTAGAAAAAATTAACAGAAAAGTTATAAAGAGAAAATACATTCTTAAAAGAGATTCTAAATAACTCTAAACTGTTCTAAAAGGTTTCTGTTATCAGCGAATTTTCTGGAAATGTTTGCTATTGTGCAATATACATGAATTTTCTCTGTAAACACTGTAAATTTAGTCTTTCAGTCATGAGTTCTTTTGGACTGATGAATGTGCTGGGATGGCCCCATTTAAAACCACGTGACACTTAGGCTGACAGGAGTTTGCTCTAACTGTTACATGCTGGAGACCAGCGACAAGCACCTACTCTGGCAGAGTGTCCTTGAGACAGTAAATCTTCTATCCGCATCTAAATAGCCCAGGTGGGGAGGCTGTTTTCCTGTGCCAATTCTGCCCTAGTCGAGAAGGCTGGGTCTTTGGATTTTGTGTGTTTGAAGTGTGGAGAATATTTTGAGTGCAAGGTAACTTCTGAGATTTGTAACAAAAAGATGTGTTTGGGTTATAGAATCTTGGAGAGCAAGAATTCCTTTAAATTCCTTAATGCCACCTAATACAATATTCTATATGTTCCATGAAAGACATGCTCATTGCTTATTATAAAAAGGAAGAAAAGAAAAGGAAGAAAAAGGAAAGGTGACTGCTATTTTCAGTATTTCACTTAATATTTAAGAATGATACACTTACATCTTTAATTCATCCAACATATACAGTTTTACCTTTGAAACTAGGGAACTAGAATATTTTATCGGATGCACCAAAGTATAGTAATCATCAATCTAGGATCAATATATATGATGACTATAGAAGGCAAATTGAGATTTCCCTGTTTCTTAGGTAAAATGATTTTTATGTTAGATAAGATGATGGTATGCATTTCTTTTATGGTCCATCTCTTTCAATACCTAACAGTCAGCTAAGGTGCTTAAATATATCACCGATATGAAATGTCCAGGGTAGAATTCCCACATATGACAAGAATATCCTAATTTCTTTCCCCATCCGTCCTGGGCTTGTCCCCATTTTTCTAAAACCCTCAGTACAATGAACACATTCATTACCGCCCCACTTTGTTCCTGAGGCAACTGATGGACTCTACTCCAGGCAATGATGATTCAAGATGTTGGAGGGAGCAAGGCCAGGACTGTCACTAGCCTTGCCTTTCAAAATGTTCCAATCACATATTAATTCTTTTCCAAATAGATGCCGGACAAATCCATTTTGACCCAGAACCAGAAGGATGAAGCCAAATCTAGAATCATCTATGTTGGCTAAGGTCGCATCCCTGGCAAATACATTTTTCAAAATTTCGTTGTGTAAGGAATTAAGCCCAATTCCTTTCCACATGGGGAAAAGCCAACAACAAAAGCTGATGATTGTAAAAGTGAGACCAAAGAGCCACAGGACATATTTATTTTGGAAAGAAACTTGAAAGACTAAGAAGTTAAACCATAAAACATTTTACACTGGTTTATATTAAACCAACAGTTTAAAAGATAAATATTTTGCATTTTTAAATGCAGATGTCCAAGATAAAAATAGCTGTTGTGCAAAGAAAGCTCATGATTAATGTGGAAAAGCCTCCCTAAATGGTTCCTGAGGTATATGCAAAATGGGAAGCAGTGTCATTTTATAGATTTTTTAAAAGTGTTTTGCAAAGGAAATTAATTTTCAAAATTACATATATATATATGTATATATATGTAGCTTGAGGGGAGCTTGCTGAGTAGGGAACAAGGAGATAAGGAGTCTGACCTTGACTGACTCTCTCCCTCTGATATGCTGAAGCTGCAACTTTGACTGAGCTCAAATCTAACTTAGAAGCAGCACGGGGCTGGAGGTGTAGTGAAGGGTTGGGGGTGGTGGGGTGTTGGTGTCCTTCCCTGCAGAGCATTTGCCAAGACAGTGAGCAGGTGGAGAAGGTTAGGGAGTGATCGTGAGGGGAAAATTGAAGACACCTGGGCCAGAGGACTAGCCAGTGATTAGATGAAACAAAAAGATCTTGCCCTCCATCCTCAGGGATCCACAAACCACCTCAAAGGCTAAGACGTTTTTCTTTTTTCCCTTGTGTCCTAAATAAACTGGCTTATTTCTAGTTATTCTGTCCTGATTTCATTCATAAAGTAACCTTGTATGAATTTGAAGGTAATCCTGATTTTTCCTTTTTTTTTTTTTTGCAGTTTGAGCTAAAGTTATACTTAGGGTGATTCTTATCTTTGCCCTCTGGACCCTCATTAAAAAATTTCTTTATTTCCTAAGGACACTGTTTGGTATTGCCACATACTTTAATTGTTATTGTGTTTGCACACACACACCTCTCTGTGTGTGTATGTGTGTGTGTATATATTATCTGAATTCTAACACGTCTACAATATATGTATATGTCTTTGCAAGAAAGTTTTTCTTATCAAGCCCATTTGGTTTTTTTCTTACTACTTTATTTTTTATTGAATTATAGTTGATTTACAATGTTTTGTTAGTTTTAGCTGCACAGCAGTGATTCAGGTATACTATATATATATATAAATATACACACACATGCACACACACACATACATATATATATATAGTCTTTCAGAGTCTTTCCCCCATAGGTTATTATAATGTTGTAGAACTATAATCAATATAATAATAATAAAGTGCTATACTCAATATAAAAATATGCTTATTATTATTGATTATTATCATTATATTGAGCATAGTTAGTTCCCTGTGCTACACTGAGGGTCCTTGCAGGTTATCTATGTTATGTACAGCACTGTGTAATATTAATACCAAAGTCCTAATCTATCCCTTGCCCATGCTTTCTACTGTGGAACCATAGTTCACTTTCTATATATGTAGATTTATTTTTGTTTTGTAAATAAGTTCATTTGTAGCCTTTTTTTTGGATTCCACGTGTAAGTGATATCATATGATCAAAGCCATTTTGAATTGTAATTTGAGTATTAACAGGCTGACTAGTTTAGTAATGCTTGTAAATTTGAAAGCATATGCCTCATTCATTCTCTGGGTTATCAAATAGATGTTAAAAAACAACAGTCTCAGGGATGACTGATGAGCCTTTCGGTGATACTGTACAATGTCTAACTCTTTCTTAGATATAATATTGAAGCTGTATCAAAATTAGAATGGTCAAGAGTGTCTCATCCTAACTGGCTGAGACATGTATTCTTTATTCATTCTTGGCTCCCTGCTTCATGACTACCATAGCACAATATGCTTTTCTCTTCACAGTGTTATAGTGTTAAGAGAATTCTCTAGGAGGGACCCACTCCTAAGACCACGTTTGTCAACCCTTTGGCTAAAGTACAGACTCAACTCTTATCAGTTCTCACATGACTCAAAAGTTGTGTAACAGACACTTGGGTCCCTTTGACCAGCTCTTTTCTCCTAGCTTTTGTGTGCATTGCTGCTGTGTGCTTGCACCTGTGATCTTCAGAGGTTTGCTTTTGGATGTTGGCATCTTCTTGCCCATAAGGAGAGCCAGAAGCCTGGGGATTTTAGTAGAGTATTAGTAAAACAGGATTACCACATAACTCGAACATGTATAATAAGTCGATGTGATATTTTCTGTGTGAAACAGGTGAAGAGCCTGGGACCTAGCATATAACATTATCATTATATTTAGTACTTATGACATATAGGGTTTTGTGCATGAAACAAAAACATATTATGCATTTTAAGCAGATTTAAATAGAGTGAATTTTAATAATGGGAGTTATTAGAAGGGCTGGAAATCAGATGCTGGACTGGCCCCCCAGGAATGGTTCACATAATACTGTGAGATTCACACACCAGGAGGAAGCTGGGCAATCAGAAGGTTAACATTGAAAAAAGTGAGCTTGAGATTAGACCGCAGCTGCAATCTTAGGAGCAGGAAGGAAGGATTGAGCAACTGCCTGAATACTATATGGGAAACACAGCTGCCTCAGTGGCTGAAGTCTCTCAATACCCATCAGATTGGTGATTGTATGCTGGAATCTCTATAAATATTCCTGGCAGCAGGAAACAGCCAAAAACAGTATGGAGATAAGATGGCCTTCACCTCATTTATGCACTTCAGATATCTTAAACTGCTTCCAACTGGGAGGCCAGAGTCCTAGTGGCAAGAAAGTCTGAGAAGTAGAGTTTTAAGCGTTCCAGTTATTGCAGCACTAAACAGCATACTTAAAGGAGGTGGGAATAACTGCTGAGTGCTAATCTGGGCCATTGTGTTCCCAAGGAGCATGATTCACCGTGACGATGGTGGCCAGGCACTGCCAGTTTACTGTATTGCTCACAATACCCATTAAACATCACCTAGAATCAAGTGTTCAAGTGTCACATTTTAAAATACATGTTGGAGAAATAGTGTGTGCTCCTGGGTAGCCATTAAAATGGTAAGCGGTCTTAAAACCACATCAAAACAAGAAAGGGCCAGAAATGGGAATGAAAATAGCAATCTGCAAACCTCTGAGGAGGCAGGTATAGACGTGCTGTGAGTTTCACTGTGTGGCAGAAGGAAGACAGATAAAGACACGTTAAGAAGCAGCTTTCGGGTTGGGTTTTTTGTTTGAAGTTTCACTAAGTTTCTTTCAGATCTAAGATTCTATGCTTCTAGATATTTGGAGATAGATTGAGTGTCCCTTAGTACTCTTTGAAGGTCAAAAACAAGTATGATTTTCACAGCTCTTTCATTTTGTTAATTTTTTTTAACCTTCTACTATCTTTCTTAAAAGGAGTGTATAACATTTTCATCTCTTTTATTACCTCTGTTCTTTTCACTTTATTCAAACATTTAGTTCTCATTACATGTACTTAAATAATAGCTTTGTATCATATAAAATTTCAAGAGAAATATGCTCTGAAATTACAAGGGATTATTCACTAATATTTTAGTGGTTTTTGAAAATGCTTCATTGTTAAGAAACGAATATTCCAGGCAAAGTTGGAAAAAAAAAAAGTGAAGGCATAGATGGGTAGTTTGGGCAACGGAGAATCAGAATGAATTCTAACAGGAAAAAATTCAAAGTATATTAATAATTTGAAAAATAAGAGTCCACAACTCAAGTATTTTATGGGCAGAAGAAATCTAGACTCCTGAATTGCCAAAAGAGACACGGATGAAACCAGAGAGCAAACGATTTTGCCATATGTGCTGCCGATAAATTAAGACTGATGCAACCTTGGCCTGTTAAGGAGGAATCCTCACGGACCAGGGTGGAGGCGGTTTTACAGTTTTAGCAGTGCAGTAGTCAGTTTTGGGCAACTGAATTCTAGAATTAAATGACAAAGAAGTACAGAGATTCAAGGAAACCATTAGATAAAAATAATGAAGAGACCTGAATATGGAAACACAAGAATGATAAAGAAATTGTGCACTCAGTGTAAGGTAATAATATTTTAAAGATGTGGACAAATACCACAAATAAAATTCCTTAAAATTCATTTCAGGTAACGAATCAATCTGGGAAACTGTAGCAGAGCATGTATAAATGAACACTTTGATATGAAAACTCTTGGGTTGGGCAGTAACTGAAAAATACTTCTCATCCTTTAAGGGAGAAATAGGAAAAGAAATCTTCATCCCAAGCCAATAATTACCTAAATCGGCAATATAGTCCCAATCTCATACTTTCCAATGTACTTTATAAAAAAAATACCAAAAATGGCTTAAGAATGTGTATGCAAAATCAAACAAAATATAAATAAAATGGTTAGCACATAGACAAAGTGAAGTCGCTCAGTCGTGTCCGACTCTTTGCGACCTCATGGACTGTAGCCTACCAGGCTCCTTCATCCATGGAATTTTCCAGGCAAGAGTACTGGAGTAGGTTCCCATTTCCTTCTCCAGGGGATCTTCCTGACTGAGGGATCGAATCTGGGTCTCCACATTGCAGGCAGACGCTTACCGTCTGAGCCGCCAGGGAAGACCTTAGCCAAAGAGATACTTAAATATTATTTAAATATAGCAGTTCTAATTTGGGTTATCTGTGTGATGCTGAAGCTCAAACTCTAATACTTTGGCCACCTCATGTGAAGAGTTGACTCATTGGAAAAGACTCTGATGCTGGGAGGAATTGGGGGCAGGAGGAGAAGGGGATTCCAGAGGATGAGATGGCTGGATGGCATCACCGACTCAATGGATGTGAATTTGAGTGAACTCCGGGAGCTGGTGACGGACAAGGAGGCCTGGTGTGCTGTGATTCATGGGGTCACAAAGAGCTGGACACAACTGAGTGACTAAACTGAACTGAACTGAACTGATGTCATATAAATAAAATATTTTTCTCATGAAAACTCAGGGTACTTTTCACAGTGCACTTTAGCTCCATTTCTTTAATTGACAGAGTTCATCAGTTGTGCAGTGTTTTTCCCAAGTAGCATTTTTTTATACGTTAAACTGAGCCTGCTTGTTTGATCCTGAAAGTAATTAGTTCAACTACTTACCCTTAGGCTGTGTCTCTTCTTGATGGCAAAACATTAGAAAAACAGTTGAATGTTATGACCAGTCAACCAATCTGTTTTCCTACACAATTGTTGCTCAAATAGACATTGATGGGGACAGGTGGAAAAAAAGGTCTCCATTAATCCAGAGGTTATCAGCTTGTTGCTGTGACTTTGGAATATGATGTTTTCCTTGTGGGGGGAAGCAGAGGAAACGTGCACTCACTGACGCTGGCTAGTATAGTGATCAATAACTGTGCAAACACATCCCTCTGCACCCATTCCACACTGTGTCAGGCACTATGTGTATATACATATATCTATATATGCTATGCATACCTCATCAATTTTCTCAGCCTTCTGACGTAGTTGCTTTTGTTTTATCATCTCCATTACACAGTTAGTGAACTTGACTGAGCACTAAACATAATATTCAAACCCAGCCTCTTAACCATCAGCTAAACTCTACTGCTTCTATTACTTGATATGAGAAACAGATCAAGTAGCACCATCACTTTATTGTTCTGAACAGAAAAATTTGCTTATGTTTAACATGAAAAAGGGAATTAATGTCTTTGGGCTTTGTTTAGGGTTTGGGGGAGGGGGACTAAGGAAGCAGATCTAGAGGGAATGCTGTCAGAGAGGGGCAATTGTACAGATGATCTTACTTGCAAAACAGAAATAGAGACACAGACAGAGGACAGGCATGTAGACACCAGAGGGGAAAGGGGAGGTAGGACGTACTGGGAGCTTGGGATTGACGTATATACACTGTTGATACTATGTATACAATAGAGAATTAGTGAGAGCCTACTGTATAGCCCAGGGAATTCTACTCAGTGCTACGTGGTGACCTAAATGGGAAGTAAATCCAAAAAGGAGGGGGTGTATGTATACCTACAGCTGATTCACTTTGCTGTACAGCAGAAACTAACACCAAGTTGTAAAGCAACCATACTCCAAAAAAAAAAAAAAAAAGATTTAAAGAAAAGAAAGAGGGGGAATTGTATGATTGGACATTCCAATAAATCTTGCCTGCGTCAAGAGAAAACTGGGACAAAGCTAAAGTTAAAATTTCTAGAGAATTAGGAGTCACTCATTTGGGCCAAGAGAAAAGGTATTTGTATTTTGTGGATGCCACAATGAACTTGTTATATTTTCCTAGATAAAATGTTGAATTAGCCTTGCTTCTTCTCATTTTATCATGGTCTCAGAGTAGCCTTGTCTGAAGTTGGTATTCTGCTTATGTCCAGTAGGACATAATAACATGGCCTAGCTGTGAGTGCCAGGCCAACCTCTTTCTGAATGTCAGAGGTTGCTTTATTATTCCACTTTGATTTCCTCAATAATTGCACACATCTGGTACCCCTTCTCTCTCTACCTGCTGGAGGAGCCAGGCAGCCTATGCTTGGGAGACAAATTCATGCAGAATCGAGCTCGGGCAGTTCATCGAAGTCCATCAGCATTGGTTTTTCCTATTTGGAGGGAAGAACAATCATATTTTAAAAAATGATAGTAATTTATAGTTTAAATTGAGTTTAGTTACATTTAAAAAATCATTTGCATTGAGTTTATTTTGTTTTCCTAGGAATAAGTCCCCGTGTGGGATTTTGATTTTCTTATCATGTTTGTATTATCCTTTAGTGAAGTTTGTTTTTTAGTACCTAATGCATGCATAAGTTCTAAGTTGCTTCAGTTGTGTCCGACTCTTTGTGACTCCATAGACTCTATGAATCCTCTGTTCATGAGATTCTTCAGGCAAGAACACTGGATTGGGTTCCCATGCCCTTCTCCAGGGGAATCTTCCCAACCCAGGGATCGAACCTTCCTCTCTGAAGTCTCCTGCATTGGCAGGCAGATTCTTTACCACTAGTGCCACCTGGGAAGCCCTGCTGTCTAATGTCCTGTCTGTCTGTCTATCTGTTTTGAATGGTGTTCGTCTAGGAGAGAATAGGCCTATAAATTTGTTCTCAAGTCAACCTGGGGTTAACACATTCAGATTTCTTTTCAGCATCCTTTGGACAAACATGGTTCAGGTTACCACTTCAAAACCTTAAGTGGATTTCTTCCTCAATCTTCTTTTTGTATTCCTGAATAACTTTTGTTATTGAGAATAAGTTTTGTTTTAGTTTCCTCTGCCCAGAATCAGGAGGTTTTATCTGGTCCCTGATAGGTGATGGTTGATCATTGACCAAGTTCCATTCAAACACCTGTCTCCCAGACACTTTGTGAGCTCATGACATGTTTTCAATCTAAAACTATTCCTCTTCCAGGCCATACACCTGCTTCCTTTATGTTTTCTCACTATAGAACTTTTGTGCATACTTTCCTCTCAGAATTTCACCAAAGACAATTTGGAATTTCACCAAAGATAGTGCTCACCCTATGGATTTTTTGATCTAGACAAAGTTGTTCATTTGAGAGGCAACTTAAACTGAAAAGAAACAAAAATTTGACTCCCCAGTGGTCTGTTTTATTTAGTTGGTATGAGGAGGTTTCTAAATACAATTTGGACTAAAAAAAATGCCCCCTTAGAGATTCATTAACAAAAACTGATGCAAAATGTAAGCATGGTAACTCTTCTTGTGAACACATTCCACCGCTTCCCTTCGATATCTCACTCTTCCCCTTACATCCTTTGCCTTAACCCCCAGACTCTTGTTCAAGATTTTCAGAGTGATGACCCCAAATTTCATGTCAGAACAGTGGGATGAAGAGATTGCACTGTTCTGGGAAATATTCTTCCACTTAGACTTTGATGTCTCTTCTGATTTCCTCTTCATGGGCATACAGTGTTAGTCTCTCAGCCATGTCCAATTCTTTGAGACCCCCACAGACTGCAGCCCGCCGGGCTTCTCTGTCCATGGAATTCTCCAGGCAAGAATACTGGAGTGGGTTGACATTTCTTTCTCCAGGGGGTCTTCCCAACTCAGGGATCGAATGCATTGCAGGCAGATTCTTTACCACCTGAGCCACCAGAGAAGACCCTCTTCATGGGCATACAGGAAAACGACATATTCCAGCTTCTTGGGAAGCTGTGTTAGACTTGTATGACTGCTTTGGCCAAAGGAGGGCCGCTTCGAGGCACTTCCAGGCATGGCTATAAAACCCCCTGCATAATCATTCCACACGCACATTTTTTTTGGCAACCTTGATAGCTACCTTTTTAAGATGGCAATGTCACAAAATGGAAGAAGCTTAGATCCTGAGTCATCTGCTTGGAAGAAATCCACCAAGAGAGTCATCAGACCATAATGTAGGTGAGAAACGCGTTGTTATTGTGTTAAGACACAAAGACTTGGGGGTTGTTTGTTTAAGCAGCTAATGTTATTCTTCCTCGTTGATGCAGTGGTCACATAATAACTCTCTGGCCCCATTCTGTTTTGGACAGAATAGTTAATGAATATGAGATAGAAAAAGATACTTGAGAAAATAGAACATAATTTATTTGGAGAAACAGATTATCTAGAAATCTAATTAGCTCAGTTAATATTTTTTTAAACTTAAAGTTTGATACACTGATAAAAGTTTTTTAAAGCAGATGAAAATGATCAATTGATATTTTAGGATGAATAAAGGAAATTGTTTGAAAGAAGGCTAATTGGCTTTCATAGATATTTCAAGTGGCCTCATTTGTTTAACAAACATCAGTTTGACACCTGCTATGGAGAGGGCGGTGGCAACCCACTCCAGTGCTCTTGCCTGGAAAATCCCATGGACGGAGGAGCCTGGTGGGCTGCAGTCCATGGAGTTGCTAGGAGTTGGACACGACTGAGCGACTTCACTCTCACTTTTCACTTTCATGTATTGGAGAAGGAAAGGCAACCCACTCCAGTATTCTTGCCTGGAGAATCCCAAGAACAGGGGAGCCCGATGGGCTGCCGTCTATGGGGTCGCACAGAGCCGGACACGACTGAAGCGACTTAGCAGCAGCAGCAGCACCATGTGACATGAACTTTCCTGAGAACTGGGAAGACAGCAGCATAAGAAAGAGACAGGAGATTATATTCTAATGGAGAAGGAAAAACCAACGCATGAATGAACGATTATGGAATTTACATTTTAGAAGGCGATAAGATTTGGGATGAGAAATACACCAGAGAAGGTGCAAGGGGGCTCAGGGGAGAACTGTGCTTTTAGATAGGGTGGTCAGGGAAACACTCAGAGGAGGCAATTTATGAGCAGAGACTTCATAGAGGTGGGGGAGAAAGCCCTAAGGGAGCCTGATTCCAGACGCCAGACTTGGGAGGATACCACGCGTGCTAGAGGAATAGCAGGAGACAACTGTAGCTGGAAAAGAGCAAAGATGGGAGGACTCTAGGAAATGAGGTCAGATGAATGATGCAATTCAGATCCCGACCGGCCTTATAGATTACTGGGCGACATTTGGTTTTTGCTTTGATGGGTCAAAAAGTCACTGGAGGGTTTTTAGCATGAGGCCCTCTCTGATGTGCCTTTTAACACAACCACTCTGGCTGCTAGGCTGAGTTTAAACTATAGTGGGCAAGAAGGAAGGGGAGACCCTGGTGAGGAGACTGTAACTGGAATTTGCATGAGAAATGGCAGGTGCTTGGGCCAGGGAGGTAGCAGTGAGGGGAGTCAGAAGATCCTGCGCATGTTTATCAGTAGATTCAGAAGATTTGCTTTTGATTAAATGTGATCTGTGAAAAAAAGGGAGAGGAATCAAGAACAACTCTGAATGGAAGGATGGATTTGCCTTTAACTTAGAAGGCTAAGACTATGGGAGAGGAGGTTTTGGGGGAAGTAAAAACAGAATTTCAGCTTTTGTCTTGTTAATGTCTGAGATGCCTCTTAGACTCCCCGTGTTCAAGACATCACCCACAATGGGACTTCACTAATGTCATATCTTGAACAGTTTGCTGTTTGCTTACTGTGTTTTTCTTTCAAAGAGACTGTGATCTCCTTGAAAACGGGGATGATATTTTATCTTCCGCAGTGTCAAGTACAGTTTTGAAACCCACAGTGTCTCTGTAAGTCTGCTGATTTATTATGTTAAGAATCAGATGAATGTATAATAAATCAGACATGTGAATTGTCTCATGTAGGCTCTCTTTAAAAATTCCGTTTAGCATTGTTTATGTGTTAGCAGGCTCATGTGCCTCAGTATTCAAAGAACACAAGGGAAAAAAGGCTTTGGCAGAGAGAAGAGAAAAGCTCTCTAGCAATTAAATCCTGCATGGAAAATGTTACCAGAAGTGATTCCTTTATGATACACACATTTACAGGAAGAATCTCATTTGTATTTAGTCTGTGTTTCAGCTCATTCACAATGAGAGCACATGTCTTAGGAGCTGTAGCCAGGAAATATGCCAGAGACCCAGAGACTGAGCCCAGTTAGGTGGACCCTGGCGGCAGGCGCATAAGAGCAATCTTTCTTGCATCTTGCAAAATTGATGATGGGATTTTATTACCACGCCAAGAGTTCAAAACCAAATTATGATGAATCTAAATGACTTAAGTAAATGGCTATTTCTGTTTTAAAAAAATCTCTCATATGTGTTTTGGAAAGAGAGAATTTATTTTATTATTTTCTTGTTACCTTTGAATAGAGTATTCAGCAAATTAACTTGATTCAGGAATAACATAATCTGTGACCTTGTGAACCTAAATATAAACACGCTTAGTGGAGGCCAAATTAAACTGCTTTCAATTTGCCTCACTCTCTGATAATAATTACTGGACACAATAGGTACTTGGACATGTACTGGTTGACTTGAATTAGTTTCGCATAAAATGAAAAAATATATATAGGGCAGTAAGATTGTGAGTTTCACCTTTCCATGAGTCAGGGTAACTCAGAACACTCAGATAAATTTTAAAATAGTGACACAAAAGGAAGATTTCATAAGATCTTCTTATGGAAGATTGGAAAAAAGTACATATGGTATCGCTAAGTAAAAATACATCAAATGTTAGCTAGAAAACACCAACTGTGTTGAAATGGTTGTTGCTATTCGTCGTCATTTAGTCACTAAGATGTGTCTGACTCTTTGGGGACCCCAGGGACTGCAGTCCACTCAGCTGCAGCTCCTCTGAACATGGGATTTCCCAGGCAAGGGTATGGAGTGAGTTTGCCATTTCCTTCTCCAGGGGATCTTCCCAACCCAGGGATCAAACCCATGTTTCTTGTATTGGCAGGCAGATTCTTTACCACTGAGGAGCCTGGAAAGCCCATGTTCAAATGGTGCATTTTCTCATTAGTCTGTTAATTCAGTTTTAGGTATTTAGGTTCATGCTGGGATCAGAGCTGAATCCAAGGCTATGATCTGGTCTTAGATACACCAGGAGATTCCTCATGTTGCCATATGTCTCCTCTAACAGAATATAGGACTAAGCACTGATATAAAGGCATGTGTTAATTCTTTCCTTCATTAATGATGTTATGCAAAGTTCTCATGCATTTGGAAACGGTAAATTTTTTCCTCACCTCTGTACATTATTCCCTTAGTTGTACAGTTTGATTTAAGATTAGCTGGCTTTGCCAGTTTAAGATTAATTATAAAAATGGTAATTAAGCAAGTTTTTGTTGTGGCTTGACTTTTTATTTCTTGGGAGGAATGATAATTGTTTGGTATGACTGTTTTACAGCAGAATGAAGAATTCATTCAGGGATCTGTGTTTGAGGGTAGGGGTAGGGTGGGAGGTGGGGCCTGTCTTCTGATGCTTTGCAGTCTAGAGTCAGTTCTAAAAAAAAAACTCTCTGAGAAGTTAATATTCACAGAACTACCTTTCTCTACTAGATTCAGCTGAATTTTGTGGCCTTTGTGTTAATAAAATAAAGCTTGGGGAAAGGATAAAAGTCCTGTAAAGGCAATTACAATCAAAATGAGTCATAGTGCTAACAGGCGAATTTGCTTATCGACATTTACAGTACATACGTCATTCCAATGAATCTTAATCAATTAACAGTATCACCATGGTTTTCTGTTACCATCACAAAGCTGTTATACTTATGTAAGAGAATATTTTTATTTTAAATTGTACTTGTGAGTTGATAAAAAGGGGCTAAAACTTTTTGAAAAAGAAACTTCATATTATAGTATCATTTTTTTAATGGAACTTAAATAGTCTCTAAAATGTGATTGTAAAGAATTGTGTCCAATTGCATATTACAATCTCTGCACATGCAGAACTGTGCCTAGCTGCTTGGCTGAGGCCAAAAATATTCACTTTCTGTGTCTACATTTTTGTTATTAAATCCAACTTAATCTCCTAATATAAAAGACTTTTTTTAGGAGACAAATGTCCAAGTAGCTAATAAATGTTATACCTTTCCATATTGGCTTAGCAATAAACAGACAGGGAATAAACAGGATTTCAATATAAATCCTTCACTGAAGCGATTATTATTTTGAGCTTATCATATCAGAAATGCAGCTATTAAACTCCAGAAGAGCAGATCGGTATTAGGAATGCAAAATAAACAACAGTACATCACTCCTGACATCTATAATTATTTATAATTCTCCCAAATCCACCCCCCATTATTAGCCAAGCTTAGGTTAAAACCCTTAAGCATTTATTTGATATTAGTTGAGATCATGTTAAGACTTATTTGCCAGAGAACAAAGTGTCTCCCTTTCCAGTGGAACTCTGATGAGGTCTTGACCCAGGTGACTTTTGGGATAATTGAACCCAGTGGGTCTACTCTTTCGTTTGCATGAGGAAGATAATCTAGCCCTTCCTTTGACTACACCACCCATTTGTCTCTAGAGTTTAAAGGCACAGGTCCCTAGATCTCAATTTCTGTGGAAGGAAATTACACTAGTTCAGGCGCCCATTTCCAGCAAAAAACAGTATGGAAAGAATCTGTACTACTGCAAAATAATACTTCTTGGGGGAAAGTCTGTTGGGTTTGGAACAACTATTTTGATAAGCTGAATGAGGAGAATGGTACCACACCAAGGAGATGCCTAAATGAAATTCGTGGTGTTTTCTTAGGAATATTTACATAGTCACATTTCTCTGTTACCTTCTGATGAATGCTATCTTGGTGCAAGAATTGTCATCATTATTTCTTCAGCTTTTTTCTTTTTGGGGTGAGTGGAATATAAAAGAGTGTGGAGGGCAGAATTGAATTGTTTGGCAAAGTTGCAGACAGAGCAGACGGAGAGGTTGAGTGTCACTGCTATTAAAGCAACGGAGTCTGGAGAAGAACAGGAATTTAGGGTGGTTTGCCGTGCAATGTGCTACATATAAATCCCCTCTTTCATTTCTGCTCTGACATCTTTAGCAAACTTAAAACTTCCCAGTAATACTGCATGTGATTAGGCTTCTCCAGACAGAAGTTGAGAGTACAAGAAAACTGCCTTAAGCGTTATCCCAGGGAGGAAAATCTTTTGGCAAAATCAAATGAGGAGTAAAGCGAACTGACCAGTAACTAGAGTCCATTTTTATTTGTCATGCAGTTACAGTTGGAGACCCAAGCCAAAGTATATTGCTTCCCTAGTTCCTCTGGAAGAATGGCTCCCAGCAGTGAAAATGGAGTTCCCCTTTAGGAAATTATATGACAGACTCTGTCTGGATATATCCAGAAAATTCTGCTCCATTCTTTTAGTATGAGCATTTCCCTGGGACTGATGGCAGGAGACACACGTGGACAGTTTCTGAGTCTAGACCTGTTGTCTGAGAAAAATACTTGAACTAGGAACACTTCAAGCTAGTTTTGGGGGAAAAGGGTACTTGTAAAGTTCTTCCCCTAGAATGGACCTGAAGAATCAATGTGGATTCTTGACCAAGACCACGTGTTTTCACATTTAAACCCAAAGTGATACACATGAAATGGTACTCAGTTTTGAAATCTTAATTATCTGAGCCAATCCCAGGCCATCAGAATAAACTGCTGGCCACTTTAGTTTCTCAAATGCTTTGTTCACAACCACATGTAGGCTTCATCTTGCCTTCTGTTAGAATTTAACCCTGACATGGTTTTCCTAGTTCTTCCTATTTTTGTGTGGATGGTTCAATGGTGCTGTGACTAATGCTTTAGTGACGTTTCAGTTTTTTCCTTTCAATGGAAATATAAGTGTCTATCCACCTGCCAATGCAGGAGATGCGGGAGATGTGGGTTTGATCCCTGAGTTGGGAAGATCCCCTAGGGTAGTAAGTGGCAACCCACTCTGGTATTCTTGCTTGGAAAATTCCGTGTATAGAGCCTGGCACGCGTCAGCCCATGGCATCACAAAGAGTCCGACATGACGGAGTGCCTGAGCGCACGTGCATACTGCATCCCCTTTACCCATTTATCCATTGGTGGACATTTAGGTTGCTTCCATGCCTTGGCCATTGTGAGAAGTGCTTCTATAAATATTGGGGTGCATGTGACAAAAGATATTTTAAGTGGTAAAGCCTCCCAAGAGGGAGCATTTCCTTTCAGAAATGCTGCTTTCTATGTCCATAATCCTATTGGAAGAACAGTGATTCAGTGTAACTCAGCCTGTGCAGGACTGGTTTGTCAGAATTTCATTACCAATGTTCTGTTGACCTCTATGGCAAGAGCTTTCCACTTGCAAATTACGGCAGCCTTTCCAATGGAGATTTCTTTTTTTTTTAAACTCCCATTATACATATATGGCAACCCACTTCAGTACTCTTGCCTGGAAAATCCCATGGACAGAGGAGCCTGGTAGGCTGCAATCCATGGGGTCTCTAAGAGTCGGACACGACTGAGTGACTTCACTTTCACTTTCATACATATATCAATACAGTCCTACTGACTAGGTAACTTTCATTAGCTATTTAATGGTGAAATGTTAAAATCGACCTCAATCAAGAATTGACCTTTATTCAATCAAGAATACCTTTAAAAGACTTCACTGAGAATTCTCCATAGAAATAAATTCCATATTATATTGTCCAAGAAATTTCCAAAGTGATAGGTATTCATTGCCTTCACTAGACTTATAATTTAAGCCATTAAATTCTCTAAGATGTCCAATGGTACTAGTAAGAATTTTTAAAAAATACTGTCATGAATTTATCAAAGGTGTGCATTCTAGAGGGGCTTCCCATCTGGAACTAGTGGTAAAGAATCTGCCTGCCAATGTAGGAGATGCAAGAGATGCAGGTTGGATCCCTGAGTTGGGAAGATCCCCTGGAGTAAGAAATGGCAATCTACTCCAGTATCCTTGCTTGAAACATTCCACGGACAGAGGAGCCTAGCAGGCTGTAGTCCATGGGGTTGTAAAGGGCTGGACACAGCGGAGCGCCTGAGCACTCGCACGTGGGGCCTTCTATAAGAGATCATATCATAAAATAGCTTGAAGATGCACTGATTAGGTTTCTCTTGATTGCTTTCAGCATGGAATAGTGATTTTGGTGCATGAGTTCTGGGGATTCACCTCATGCTATACTCTTTGCTCTTGACCAGAGAATTTATTCTCAGCAGTGTCAGCCTAAGTTTCACAAAGAAACTCCAAGTCTGCTATCAGGGTGCACCTGTTTGTCAGTTTAGGCTGAATTTGTAATTATACTTGTGTGCATGCTCAGTTACTAAGTCATGTCCAACTCTTTGCAACCCCATGAACTGTAGCCTGCCAGGCTCCTCTGTCCATGGGCTTCTCCAGGTAAGAATACTGGAGTGAGTTTTCATTTTCTTCTCCAGGGGATCTTCTTGACCAAGGGATCAAACCCACATCTCCTGCTTTGGCAGGCAAGTTCTTTACCGGTAAGCCACCTGTGAAGCTCAACTTGTAACTTACTACCTCCCTCTATTTTTTTCAATAGGCTGCTATTCTGGTCATCAGAAGATGTTGAGATAATAGAAAACTGGCAGGGGATAAGCAAAAGTGCAACAATATTTATTAACTGAGCTGAGGACTAGTCTGAAGCAATTCTCTTTTCCCTTTAATCCCATTATTTATAATTATGAACCCAAAAGGAATATGACAACACAAATAATATAAGATATTCATATTGAACTATATGTTAGCTCTAGTTATCAATAGCTTCAGTTCATCTGATAGAAATATATTTCTTGTGTGATGTATCGGCATAGAGAGGAAATATTGAAGAACTAGAATATGCAGTTTCTTTCTCTCATATGGCTGAGGCTATAAGATCTCATTTGATAATAATGTATTTAATGAGAGGACGCAAGTCAAATAATGTAAATCGTTGTTATTTAGTCACTAAGTCATGTATGACTCTTTTGCAACTCCATGGACCTATAGCCTGCCAGGCTCCTCTTTCCATGGGATTTCCTAGGCAAGAATACTGGAGTTGGTTGCCATTTCCTTCTCCAGGGGATCTTCTCAACCCAGGCATCAAACCCTCATATCCTGCCTTGGCAGCCAGAACTTTACCACTGAGCCTCCAGAGGAGCCCACGTAATATACATTATTAGGCACCAGTTTATCAGAGTACCTCCTGGATGTACAAGAAGAGCTTTATATTATTAGCATATGGATGGAAGAAACACAGTTCAGAAACATTAAGGATTAATTGATTATATGTAGAGGTTTGTAATGCAGCATCCAATACTACAGAGATCTAGTTCAAAGAACTCACGCCTGTGTGGGGATATTGAGCTCACCCTGACTAAATAGTCTGGGAAGGTGAGACAGCCTTAGCCATCCATTTCTTCAACTCCCTGGAATAAAATCTGGCATTGCAACCCTTAAAAAAAAAAGTACCTATGATCATATTTTCTTTTTGGAGTTGGTTAGAAAAACATATAAATCAGACACCTGAAGTATGCACACAGAATTCTTGAGGCTGTAAAAACAGGGATTTTCCTTAGTTTGCATCTAATAAAGTAGAAAAGTTACCCACTTGACAGAAAATGGGCTTCCTGGAGGCTCTCAGAAAGCCAAGCTCTGCCGTACACAGTGCTGTACATTCAGAGGACAGTGTTATGTTGACACGTTGCAATAAATGGGGCTCTGCTGTTGCTGCTGTTGCCACTGTCCACTAAAGGAAGCGTTTCAAAGATCCGTTTTCCAGGGCTAAGATTTTAATGGCTTTTCTTAGTTCTGGTGGTTCACTCCAGCGAGGAACAGATAGCTCTTGGCAGCACATCTGGAAGGGTCATCCGTGGACATCTGAGTGCCACTGTGGGGCTTCCAAGGAAGAGTGCAAAGTGCTCTTTATTCAGTCTCAAAGCTGCCGCAGTGGTTGCAAGGTGGAGACTGTTAATCCTTTTTCATGATGAAGATCGTCCTCTATCTTTGTGCTTTTTTTTGCTTTGTCTCAGTTCATACTGTGTAAGGAAGGCTCGCTTGGAACTCGAGAACTCCATGTTGATAATAATAGAGCATTTTTGCCTCAAGGTGGGTGTGAAGAAAGATAAAGATAAGGAGCACATCTAAGCCATTTTAATTTTAACCTATTTCATGAAGTCTTCCACCTCCCCCCACCCCCCCCCCCCCAACACATTCAATTTCTTTTTTACAGGGGTTTAGCTGTGCTTCTGCTTTATTGATAGAACACAACTTGCTGAGAAAATGGAAAGAACATCAGAGAAAGACAGGACAGATTTAGGCCTCAAACAAATAGGCAGAAAATGTGTGAAGCACTTTGACAATAATGTAACAAAAATTATGAATACATACAAGTTTCTGGCATTTCATTCCCCCCTCACCCACCATCTGGTTCTACTTAACCTCTGAGGGTATGTGCTGGGGGAGTGTTTTCTGCTCTCATGATGTGCATAATTGGGAAGAAATGGGAGGAAAGAATGGGATTGCAGTAGGAGAGCTAGGGCATCTTTAAGGACAAACACTGGGAAGCTCTTTGGTGTGAGGAAAGCAAATTGAAGGGAGAAGGACTTTGTGTAACATTATTGTGGTCTACAGAATCAAACAGAATCTCTGCTTGAGTTAGAGGGTTGCATTTGAAAACCTGGAGTAACTTTGGAAGAGATATTTGTCTTCTGGACTGGATTTTCTCAACAGCAGTGTCCTGCCAAGAAGCTGCATCATGTGAACAACCACTTGCTAAGTCATCTATTCAAAGATAACTTTACTTAGTTTGGTATCTTTTCTGTGTATTTCACCTTGTAAAGTTTTACTTACAGTTTTGTGGCATGTATTAGATGGAGCCCTTAGAAACAGAGCCTGTCCAAGAGTTGAGTCCACTTGGTTTATGGGGGGAGTGATCTTCAGAAAAAACCTCTCTAAGAGGGAGTGAAGAAGTATGGAAGGAGAAAGAGGCAAGTGAAGACGTGGTTGCAGGTCAAGTCCAGCCTTGGTCTGAGGCCTGGGGGGGCAATATTAGACTGCCTAGACTCCTAGACTGCACTAGGGAGTAGATCTTTGTACCATAATCGTTCAGTAATGGGAGAGCTAAAGACAAAATTATCCAAGACACTTAGTAAAGATGATAATAATATGTGCTCAGTTGTGCCCGACTCTTTGCAACCCCAGGGACTATAGCCCACCAGGCTCCTCTCTCCATGGATTTTCTAGGCAAGAATACTGGAGTGGGTGGCCGTTACCTTCTCCAGGGGATCTTTCTGACCCAGGGATTGAACTCAAGTCTCCTGCATTGGCAGGCAGATTCTTTACCGCTAGCACCACCTGGTAATGATAAAGCAGACTTTGTTCATGGAAGATTACCACAATGGGGTTTTGTAGTAGGGAAAAGAGATAGGACTCAGTTCTGCCTCCACCAAGGACCAGTGAAAAATTATAACCCAAGGAGCAGGGTCTGTGAGTGAAAACTTACTAAGGAATGAGGTTGCTTTTTTTTTTTTTGGTAGATGTACGCAACATGATTCTTGCTGAAGGCAGGCCAGGGTGATAAGGTAATATCAAGGGTAGAGGATGAGACATGTCTTCAGATAGGGGTGGTCAGTGACCACGGTTGGAGGATTATCGCCAAACAGACTAAGCTGGATTCTTGCTCCCACAGCCAGACTGGGAGGCCCAGAGTCCAGCTAGTAGAGCGGAGAAGCCTGAGGAAACCTTACTCAAGGAGGAGAGCACTTGTCAGGTGGTTCAGACCCCTTCCGGGTGAGGTGGCTTCCACCAATTTGGGGCGGTTTTCTGAAGGAGGGCAACATCTCCGAGCTGTTAGCATTCACGGCAGCGAGGGGATGGGTAGAAGCACAGGTTGGTACAGATGATCTGGTGCTATATAGCAGCAGGATTTGCGTTTATAAGAGCTGGCACAGAGTTGGATCTGAGCAAGGCAGATGAAGTTGGCATCTATACTGGGCAACTTAAAGAAGTATCGTTTTTCTTGTCAGTCAGACGACATGACATCTGGACTCCTTAACCGGGATCTTCAAGGGTTGTGCCAAGGTCTCCAGCCTCATTTAAGGACACTGTATTCCTCACATTCTGTCTTTGTCATTCCACTCTTCTCTGATTCCCTAAACCCACCCTCCCTTCTCTCATCCATACCCCACTCTCTCCTTCCTCACTGGTTCCTTCATTTATTGTTTCCTCCCATGCTCATTGGGCTTCCCTTGTGGCTCAGCTGGTAAAGAATCCACCTGCAATGCAGATCTGGATTTGATCCCTGGGTTGGGAAGATCCCCTGGAGAAGGGAAAGGCTACCCACTCCAGTATTCTGGCCTGGAGAATTCCATGCACTGTATAGCCCATGGGGTCACAAAGAGTCGAACACGACTGAGCTGCTTTCACTTTCACCATGCTTCTTGCCATAACTCAGACATCACTCCCTCCTGGAGGCTTTTCTTAGCACCCAGACTTAGACCTCCCCTTCCAGCCACCTAAGTCACCTAGTAGTGCCTTTTATAGTACTTTCCAGAATAATTTTTTTTTAATTGGAGGATAATTGCTTAACAATTTTTTGTTGGTTGTCTGCTATACAACAACACAAATCATCCACTCCTCAGATTTGTGTTAAGATCTGTACAACAAATTTGTACAACAACACAAATCATCCATAAGTGTTTGTGGATATATGTGTATATATATATATATATGTATGCACTCCCCTCTCTTGAGCCTCCCTCTCACCCCCCAACCCATCTCATCCCTCTAGGTTATCACGGACCACTGGGCTGGGCTCCCTATGTTATATGACAGCTTCCCGTTAGCTCTCTGTTTTTCGCATGGTAGTGTATATATGTCAATGCTACTCTCTCAATCCATCCCACTCTAAAAGACCATGCCCTATGTCTGCATCTCTGTTTCTTCCCTGTAAATAGGTTCAGCAGTACCATTTTTCTAGATCGCATACATATGCATTAGCATACGGCATTTGTTTTTCTCTTTCTGACTTACTTCACTCTGTGTAACAGGCTCTATGTTTAATCCACCTCATTAGAACTGACTCAAATTCATTCCTTTTTATGGCTGAGCAATATTCCATTGTATGCATGTACAACAGCTTCCTTATACATTCATCGGTTGATAGACATCTAGGTTGCTTCCATGTCCTGGCGATTGTAAATGCTGCTACAGTGAATGTTGGGGTACATGTGTCTTTTTGGATTATGATTTTCTCAGGGTTTATGCTCTGTAATGGGATTGCTGAATCATATAGTAGTTTTATTCCTAGTTTTTAAAGGAATCTCCATACCATTCTCCATAGTGACTGTATCAATTTACATCCCCAGAATGCATTTTAATTTCTGGTTGACTTCCTTCTCCATGCATCCTTATAGACTATAAAGTCTATGAGGGCAGACAATAAAATTATGCTCATTATTATATTCTAGCACTTGGCAAATAATAAGTACATGCATTATGAATGTATGGGTGAATATACTGTACAGAATAAATATAAGAACATTGAAACTTAGGAGAATGAAAGTGTTATCTTTCTGTACGTATGTACAATATTACAAAACATAGATTAACCCACAAATCTAAAAGAATACCTTCTAAGTCAAATGTAAGTTTTGACAGGATTAAGAAAGAGCTAGACAGTGAATCCTGACTATTAGACTGAAGATTTAGGGAAACAGTACATCTCCCACACAACAGTAAATCTATTTTTTGTAATGTATATGGACGAGGTACCCCTCTTCCAAGGTAAGGAGCAGTGGCTGTGCTTTGCTGGAGCAGCCGTGAAGAGATACCCCATGTCCAAGGTAAGAGAAACCCAAGTAAGATGGTAGGTATTGCAAGAGGGCATCAGAGGGCAGACACATGGAAACCATACTCACAGAAAACTAGTCAATCTAATCACACTAGGACCACAGCCTTGTCTAACTCAATGAAACCAAGCCATGCCTGCGGGACAACCCAAGACGGGCGGGTCATGGTGGAGAAGTCTGACAGAATGTGGTCCACTGGAGAAGGGAATCGCAAGCCACTTCAGTATTCTTGCCTTGAGCACCTCATGAACAGTATGAAAAGGCAAGAAGATAGGATACCAAAAGAGGAACTCCCCAGGTCATTAGGTGCCCAATATGCTACTGGAGATCAGTGGAGAAATAACTCCAGAAAGAATGAAGGGATGGAGCCAAAGCAAAAACAATACCCAGTTGTGGATGTGACTGATGATAGAAGCAAGATCCAATGTTGTAAAGAGCAATATTGCATAGGAACCTGGAATGTCAGGTCCATGAATCAAGGCAAATTGGAAGTGGTCAAACAAGAGATGGCAAGAGTGAATGTCGACATTCTAGGAATCAGTGAACTAAAATGGACTGGAATGGGTGAATTTAACTCAGATGACCATTTTATCTACTACTGCGGGCAGGAATCCCTCAGAAGAAATGGAGTAGCCATCATAGTCAACAAAAGAGTCCGAAATGCAATACTTGGATGCAATCTCAAAAATGACAGAATGATCTCTGTTCGTCTCCAAGGCAAACCATTCAATATCACAGTTATCCAAGTCTATGCCCCAACCAGTAATGCTGAAGAAACTGAAGTTGAACAGTTTTATGAAGACCTACAAGACCTTTTAGAACTTACACCTAAAAAAGATGTCCTTTTCATTATAGGGGACTGGAATGCAAAAGTAGAAAGTCAAGAAACACCTGGAGTAACAGGCAAATTTGGCCTTGGAATGTGGAATGAAGCAGGGCAAAGACTAATAGAGTTTTGCCAAATACTTGCACTGGTCATAGCAAACACCCTCTTCCAACAACTGAAGAGAAGACTCTAGACATGGACATCACCAGATGGTCAACACCGAAATCAGATTGATTATATTCTATACAGCCAAAGATGGAGAAGCTCTATACAGTCAGCAAAAACAAGACCAGCAGCTGACTGTGGCTCAGATCATGAACTCCTTATTGGCAAATTCAGACTTAAATTGAAGAAAGCAGGGAAAACCACTAGACCATTCAGGTATGACCTAAATCAAATCCCTTATGATTATACAGTAGAAGTGAGGAATAGATTTAAGGGCCTAGATTTGATAGAAAGAGTGCCTAATGAACTATGGAATGAGGTTCATGACACTGTACAGGAGACAGGGATCAAGACCATTCCCATGGAAAAGAAATTCAAAAAAGCAAAATGGCTGTCTGGGGAGGCCTTACTAATAGCTGTGAAAAGAAGAGAGGTGAAAAGCCAAGGAGAAAAGGAAAGATATAAGCATCTGAATGCAGAGTTCCAAAGAATAGCAAGAAGAGATGAGAAAGCCTTCCTCAGCGATCAATGCAAAGAAATAGAGGAAAAGAACAGAATGGGAAAGACTAGAGATCTCTTCAAGAAAATTAGAGATACCAAATGAACATTTCATGCAAAGATGAGCTCAATAAACGACAGAAATGGTATGGACCTAACAGAAGCAGAACATATTAAGAAGAGGTGGCAAGAATACACAGAAGAACTGTACAAAAAAGATCTTCACGACCCAGATAATCATGATGATGTGATCACTAATCTAGAGCGAGACATCTTGGAATGTGAAGTCAAGTGGGCCTTAGAAAGCATCACTACAAACAAAGCTAGTGGAGGTGATGGAATTCCAGTTGAGCTGTTTCAAATCCTGAAAGATGATGCTGTTAAAATGCTACACTCAATATGCCAGCCAATTTGGAAAACTCAGCAGTGGCCACAGGACTGGAAAAGGTCAGTTTTCATTCCAATCCCAAAGAAAGGCAATGTCAAAGAATGCTCAAACTACCACACAATTGCACTCATTTCACATGCTAGTAAAGTAATGCTCAAAATTCTCCAAGCCAGGCTTCAGCAATACATGAACTGTGAACTTCCAGATGTTCAAGCTGGATTTAGAAAAGGCAGAGGAACCAGAGATCAAATTGCCAACATCCGCTGGATCATGGAAAAAGCAAGAGAGTTCCAGAAAAACATCTACTTCTACTTTATTGACTATCAGATCACAATAAACTGTGGAAAATTCTGAAAGAGATGGAAATACCAGACCACTTGACCTGCCTCTTGAGAAATCTGTACGCAGGTCAGGAAGCAACAGTTAGAACTGGACATGGAACAACAGACTGTTTCCAAATAGGAAAAAGAGTATGTCAAGGCTGTATATTGTCACCCTGCTTGTTTAACTTCTATGCAGAGTACATCATGAGAAACGCTGGACTGGAAGAAACACAAGCTGGAATCAAGATTGCCGGGAGAAATATCAATAAGCTCAGATATGAAGATGACACCACCCTTATGGCAGAAAGTGAAGAGGAGCTAAAAAGCCTCTTGATGAAATTGAAAGAGGAGAGCGAAAAAGTTGGCTAAAAGCTCAACATTCAGAAAACGAAGATCATGGCATCTGGTCCCATCACTTCATGGGAAATAGATGGGGAAACAGTGGAAACAGTGTCAGGGTTTATTTTGGGGGGCTCCAAAATCACTGCAGATGGTGACTGCAGCCATGAAATTAAAAGACGGTTACTCCTTGAAAGAAAAGTTATGACCAACCTAGATAGCATATTCAAAAGCAGAGACATTACTTTGCTGACTAAGGTCCATCTAGTCAAGACTATGGTTTTTCCTGTGGTCATGTATGGATGTGAGAGTTGGACTGTGAAGAAAGCTGAGTGCTGAAGAATTGATGCTTTTGAACTGTGGTGTTGGAGAAGACTCTTGAGAGTCCCTTGGACTGCAAGGAGATCCAACCAGTCCATTCTGAAGGAGATCAACCCTGGGATTTCTTTGGAAGGAATGATGCTAAAGCTGAAGCTCCAGTACTTTGGACACCTCATGCCAAGAGTTGACTCATTGGAAAAGACTCTGATGCTGGGAGGGATTGGGGGCAGGAGGAGAAGGGGACGACTGAGGATGAGATGGCTGGATGGCATCACAGACTCGATGCGCATGAGTCTGAGTGAACTCCGGGTGTTCGTGATAGACAGGGAGGCCTGGCGTGCTGCGATTCATGGAGTCGCAAAGAGTCGGGCATGAATGAGCAACTGAACAGAACTGAACTGACTGATATGGCTACCGTCATGCCTAATAACATACACATTTGCATGAAAGCAAATCTGCCATCAAAGTGGTGTTTGTGCATTTTACAAAAGGAAATTAAAAGTCCACACTATCACTGGGGAGGGATATAAGTGAGGTCCACATAGTCTTTACCTTCAAAGAGAAGCGATTCAAGATAAGGCTGGGAACTGCTTGGCAAGAGCAGAAGACTCCATCAGGATGGGTCTGGATATGAGTACTGGTGCTACGTGATGAGGAAGGGCATGAGCTTTAGAGTCAGAAAGGCTTTTGGTTTAGTGTCAGCTCTGATGCCAGGGTGACCTTACATGACCTCATCACCATCCTCATTCTATAGGTTCATCATCTGTTAACAGCCGTTCTGGAAGGTCAGTGAGGTCATGCCTGTGATACACTGAGCACCATGCTTAATGCACAGTCAGAGCTCAACCGCCTTGGCTAGTTCACCAGAACACACTATGGTGGGGAAGCAGGGGTGGGGTGTCATTGCTTAACCTGATGAATGTGAGATTCCTGGCCAGCTGCATGAGTGAAGGTGTCCTTACGTAGAATGGTAAGGGAAGAACAACGCACCACAGAATCCAGCCATCGTTCCATTGTGCTTAGTTCAGGCCTGCACACAGAGTAGAAGAGTGTAATAACCAAGGCCACCTCTGTTGCACATTTTCTACGTGTCAGGCACTTGAGTTTATACCATCTCTTGTTTTTACATTATGTGAAAAACATATACTATCATTTCAATTTTACAGACACAAGAAATAGATTCAGAGACAGCATATTTGCCCGAGTTACTATAACCGTGAAATGACAGAGCCAGGATTGGACCCAGATTTATTTAGCTGAAGGCAAATGTTAAGGTTAATTTTAGAAAAAAATATATTTGAAGGAAAAATTAAACCCAGGATCCCAGCAGTGCATTTTCTTTTCCTTCTGCCAGGTTAGCAAGCCATTAACCAGTTCTCCAAACAAGTGCTTGACCTCTGTGACATAAAGATGGAATAGAGGCTGATTAGAATGTAACTAAAAAGTAATTTTGTTATGGTTTCCCGTGACCCTGATCTCCAAGGTGACTCAAAGCCATATCTCATTCCAGCTTCTCTAAGTGCAGGGGAATGATATGCTTTGGGTTCCTTTTGATTTGTTCTCTTTTCTCTGTCATGTACCCTGCACCATCCACCCATTTACCAAGCATACATTATCCTTACAACCATGTGGATGTGTGCTAAGTCACTTCAGCTTGTCCGACTCTTTGTGATACCATGGACTGTAGCCTGCTAGGCTCCTTTTTCCATGGGGATTATTCTCCAAGAGTGCTAGAATGGGATGCTATGCCCTCCTTTAGGGGATCTTCCCGACCCAAGGATCAAACCCACATCTCCTATGTCTCCTGCATTGGCAGGTGGATTCTTTACCAGTAGCGCCGCCTGGGAATCCCCCTTACAACCACAGAAATATGAAGTATTAGTCACTGAGTCATGTCCAACTCTTTTGCAACCCGTTGGACTGTAGCCTGTCAGGCTCCTCCGTCCATGGGATTGCCCAGGCAAGAATACTAGAGTAGGTTGCCATTTCCTTCCCCAGGGGATCTTCCTTACCCAGGGACAGAAGCCAGGTCTCCTGCATTGCAGGCGGATTCTTTATCGTCTGAGCTACCACAGGTGTCTATAAATTGGAAGCACCGATTTAAAAATATTTTTTCGACTCTTCATTTAAGGCATTTTGCAATTGATAAAGATGTTCTCTGCACAAGTCGCTGCTGTAATAACTTCTTATTTGGGATATCAAAGTAGTAATCTTTAATGCTTAATAATCTTATATTCATTCCGTTTTCCCCTTGATGTATATTGCTGTTTGACCACTCTTTGTGATGTGGAATGTCAGAAAATGAGGGTATTTGGCATTAATCATTTTCAGTAGGAATCTGTATTAGTCTTTAATTTTTCACCATACTATAAATTTTCTGTAAAACTCATATTGTAAAGTGTTCTGACATAATTGTCTTCTAATCAGGACAGCTCTTACTACTTTTTTTAGAGACCAACATAGCATCAAAAAATCATTGTGCTAGAGGGGATGCTAATAATTATAAAATCTAGTTTCTGCAAGTGTGTTCCAGTGTTCAAGTTTCTCACTATCTCACCTTCTCTGTAAAACAATGACATAATGTTTGCATGCTTAAGTGAACTATGGAAACAGTGATTTAAGAGGAATTATAAAAGTTTCTTCTAAGTATTTGCTTGGCTAATCCACCCTGCCTCTGTAACAGGGAACACAGGGTACAGGATTTCTCAAGTTTATCATGTTAACCATCCCCTCATCCCACTCCACTCCCACCCATCTTTCATGGAGCATCTCCTGTGGCCCGTGTGCCTCAGAATACACTGATCTATTCAAATATTTGTCTGCAGATTAGGAAACTAAGCCCCGGGGAAGTTAATTATCACCCACTGTGAAACCGTGGGTGTCTCCACGTATTCTTTACTTTTGTTGTTGAAATCTGTTCACCTGTCCTTTAGGCCTCGTCATAGCAGTCAGGCCAGAGAGGGCTTATCCTGCAGGCGACAGAAACTTTGGTGAAATCAAGTAATACCTGTAAGATCAAGGTAGAATCATTTCTGAAAAGAGACATGCATTACAGAAACTAAATCAAAACAGGAGCTTTACATTTCTACTTTAAAATGAATGATGGTTTTTGATAATGGAATTTGACCCAGCTTCTTGGTTCAGAAAAGGTTTTTTTTTTTTTTTTCCCCTAATAAAAGTATTTTATAATCACTGAAAGAACAAGTGGGCTTTTGGTGTCCAGCATAAATCTGATTTTTGAGATAATTGAAATAGTTGAACACGCTGAAAAGTGCAAAGTGATCTAGTTGAGATTACTTTATGAATAAATAAAAAGCAATTCACATTTCCAGATTGTATTAATGTAACACTAATTCTTGTAAGTTTTCTTTTTATTTGTGGAAGGAGAATCAAGTGATTTTTTTTTTAGTACCTAGTTTATTTTGAAATGGAATGGATTATACTATTAACAGCATGTAACCAGTTTTGGTAAAGTACTTGTTTTGGTGTAGTATAATGAGGTAATACAGGAAAAAAGGGTAAGGTTAAATTGAGAAACTAATTGACAACTGTCTTTTTTCATCATGCAGTCAGGTGGAAGGAATAGCTGGCGGTCTGGGGGTGCTCTGAGCACCTGATCAAAATATCCTTAGAGGTGTAGGAAGCAGCAGTGAAGGACTTTCACTTTTGGCTTTGGTGATAATGACGAAAAGTCTGTAAGCTTCTTTTTTTTTTTAAATCTCTGTAGGTCTTCCTTCCCCACTCCATCTCCCTTATTTTTTTCCTTTCTTCTTGGGTAGATGCTAAGGAGTGGAAGAAAATGTTGTTATCATTCTTCTCTTTATTTAGCCATCTAATCAAATCATTGGTCACAATGATATTTTATATTTTTACTGAATTTTGTGATTATATAGTACTTAAACAAGCATCTTTGTTTAATTCTTGCAAAAATGCATCAAGCAGCCAGAGTAGACGTTGCTAATTGTCTTTACAGATGATGAAAATGTGGATTCAGTTCAGTTCAGTTCAGTCGCTCAGTCGTGTCCGACTTTGTGACCCCATGAATCGCAGCACGCCAGGCCTCCCTGTCCATCACCAACTCCCGGAGTTCACCCAGACTCACATCCATCGAGTCAGTGATGCCATCCAGCCATCTCATCCTCTGTCGTCCCCTTCTCCTCCTGCCCCCAATCCCTCCCAGCATCAGAGTCTTTTCCAGCGAGTTAATTCTTCACATAAGGTGGCCAAATTACTGGAGTTTCAGCTTTAGCATCATTCCTTCCAAAAAAATCCCAGGGCTGATCTCCTTCAGAAGGGACTGGTTGGATCTCCTTGCAGTCCAAGGGACTCTCAAGAGTCTTCTCCAATACCACAGTTCAAAAGTATCAATTCTTCGGCACTCAGCTTTCTTCACAGTCCAACTCTCACATCCATACATGACCACAGGAAAAACCATAGCCTTGACTAGATGGACCTTTGCTGGCAAAGTCATATCTCTGCTTTTGAATATACTATCTAGGTTGGTCATAACTTTCCTTCCAAGGAGTAAGCGTCTTTTAATTTCATGGCTGCAGTCACCATCTGCAGTGATTTTGGAGCCCAAAAAAATAAAGTCTGACATTGTTTCCACTGGATTAGGGAGATCAAATGATTTGTCCAGTTCATAGCTAAAGAGCAACAGACTGGAGTCAAAGCCAGTTATGCTTTTTATTTTAATAAAATTTTTCTCCACTGCAAAATGAACTAATATATATTATAAGATAAATAAATGAAAAAAAATATATGAAGAAGAATATAAGAAAAAAATTACCTATTTATCCAACATCAATAAATAATTATTATTATATTTCAGTATTTGTCTGTTCAGTTTTTAAAATACATGGGTTTTTAAAAAGTAATTTTGGTCAAATTGCATATATGCCTACATTCAAATATTCTTCTGATACCTGGAGTAATAGGCAAGTTTCGCCCTGGAGTACAAAATGAAGCAGGGCAAAGGCTAAAAGAGTTTTGCAAACAGAATGCACTGGTCATAGCAAACACCCTCTTCCAACAACATAAGAGACAACTCTACACATGAACATCACCAGATGGTCAATACCGAAATCAGATTGATTATATGCTTTGCAGCTGAAGATGGAGAAACTCTATACAGTCAGCAAAAACAAGACTGGGCTCAGATCAGATCATGAACTCCTTATTTCAAAATTCAGACATAAATTGAAGAATGTAGGGGAAACCACTAGACCATTTAGGTATGACCAAAATCAAATCCCTTATGATTATACAGTAGAAATGACAAATAGATTCAAGGGATTGTATCTGACAGACAGAGTGCCTGAAGAACTATGGACAGAGGTTCCTGACATTGTATAGGAGGCAGGGATCAAAACCATCCCCAAGAAAAAGAAAGGAAAAAAAGGCAAAATGGTTGTCTGAGGAGGCCTTACAAATAGCTGAGAAAAGAAGAGAAGCCAAAGACAAAAGAGAAAAGTAAAGATATAACCACCATTTGGAATGCAGAGTTCCAAAGAATAGCAAGGAGAGATAAGAAAGCCTTCCTCAGTGATCAATGCAAAGAAATAGAGGAAAACAATGGAATGGGAAAGACTAGAGATCTCTTCAAGAAAATGAGAGCTACAAAGGGACCATTTCATGCAAATATGGGCACATAAAGGACAGAAACGGTATGGACCTAATAGAAGCAGAAGATATTAAGAAGAGGTGGCAAGAATACACAGAAGAACTCTACAAAAAAGATCTTCACGACCCAGATAACCACAACAATGTGATCACTCACCTAGAGTCAGACATCTTGGAGTACAAAATCAAATGGGCCTTAAGAAACATAAATACAAAGCTAATGGGGGTGATGGAATTCCAGCTGAGCTATTTCAAACCCTAAGAAATGGTGGTGTTAAAATGTTGCATTCAGTATGCCAGCAGAGAAGGCAATGGCACCCAACTCCAGTGCTCTTGCCTGGAAAATCCCATGGACGGAGGAGCCTGGTGGGCTGCAGTCCATGGGGTTACGAAGAGTCAGATACGACTGAGAGACTTCACTTTCACTTTTCACTTGCATGCATTGGAGAAGGAAATGGCAACCCACTCCAGTGTTCTTGCCTGGAGAATCCCAGGGACAGTGGAGCCTGGTGGGCTGCCATCTATGGGGTTGCACAGAGTCGGACACGACTGGAGCGACGTAGCAGCAGCAGCAGCAGCAATATGCCAGCAAATTTGGAAAACTCAGCAGTGGCCATAACACTGGAAAAGGTCAGTTTTCATTCCAATGCCCCCCAAAAAGCAATGCCAAAGAATGTTCAAACTACCGCACAATTGCACTCATTTCACATGCTCACAAAGTAATGCTTAAAATTTTCCAATCAAGGCTTCAAAAGTCGTGAACTCAGAACTTCCAGATGTTCAAGCTGGATTTAGAAAAGGCAGAGAAACCAGAGATCGAATTGCCAGCATCCATTTGATCACTGAAAAATCTAGAGAATTCCAGAAGAACATATACTTCTGCTTCATGGACTATACTAAAGTCATTGACTGTGTGGATCACAACAAACTGTTGAAAATTCTGAAAGAGATGGGAATACCAGACCACCTTTCCTGGGAAACCTGTATGGAGGTCAAGAAGCAACAGGACTTAGGGCAAGGGACTGGTTCAAAACTGGCAAAGGAGTATGTCAAGGCTGTATATTGTCACCCTGTTTATTTAACTTATATGCAGAGCCTGTTCAGCTCAGTCACTCAGTTGTGTCCACCTCTTTTGCAACCCCATGGACTGTAGCAGTATATTCAGAGTACATCACACGAAATGCTGGATTAGATGAAGCACAAGCTGGAATCAAGATTACCAGGAGAAATATCAACAACCTCAGCTATACAGATAACACCACTAATGACAGAAAGTGAAGAGGACCTAAAGAGCCTCTTAATGAAGGTGAAAGAGGAGAGTGAAAAAGCTGACTTAAAACTTAGAATTCAAGAAATGAAAATCATGGCATCTGGTTTCATCACTTTATGCCAAATAGATGGGGAAACAATGGTAACAGTGACAGACTTTATTGTCTTGAGCTCCAAAATCACTGCAGATGGTGACTGCAGCCATGAAATTAAAAGATGCTTTCTCCTTGGAAGAAAAGCTATGACAAACCTAGACAGCATATTAAAAAGGAGAGACATTGATGACAAAGGTTCATATAGTCAAAGGTATGGCTTTTCCAGTAGTCATACATGGATGTGAGAACTGGACCATAAAAAGACTGACAGCTGAAGAATTGATGCTTTTGAACTGTGATGCTGGAGAAGACTCTTGAGAGTCCTTTGGACTGCTAGAAGATCAAACCAGTCTATTCTAAAGGAAATCAGTCCTGAATATTCATTGGAAGGACTGATGCTTAAGCTGAAGCTCCATTTGGCCACCTGATGCGAAGAACTGACTAATTGGAAAAGAGTCTGATGCTGGGAAAGATTGAAGGTAGGAGGAGAAGGGGACGACAGAGGATGAGATGGTTGGGTGGCATCACTGACTCAAAGGACATGAGGTTGAGTAAGCTCTGACAGATGGTGAAAGACAGGGAGGCCTGGCGTTCTGCAGCTCATGGGGTCACAAAGAGTCGGACATGACTGAGCGACTGAACAGCACCAAGTTTTTTCTAGTCGACCTTTTTATATACATATTTTAAATATTATTATAAAATATTTTTAGTTGACCCTTTTCAAAATACAAAATTTAAACTTACTAATTTTAACAAGTTAATCTACCTAAGAATCAATCATCTCCCACTCCTGAAATTCTAGGAGCCCAACTGGGCTTGATACCCTTACATATCAGCTAATGTAGAATAAACTATTTCTTCCTAATTTTATGTATATAATATAAGCTTATAAGCCTGTATATATATATATATATATATAAACTGTGTCTTACAATATATAAATGAGATCTTAATGTGCATATCATATATGTAATATATGGGGTTGTTTCTCATGTAATATTTCTCCTTAGAGTTGCTGTCTCTGACCCCTTCTTTTATCACCTTTTCTCACTGCAAAAATATCCATAAGTAACAACATTTGTTAGAGACATGAACGCTTGAAAGTAAGAGAAATGTAGAAACAAATTATGATACCTTCAACAGGTCAAACAAGTTTTATAGCATTTTTTTAATTGGAAGGATAATTGTATTATAATGTGTTATTTTCTGCCATGCAATAATGTGAATCAGTCATAATTATATGTATAAATATGTATATCCCTTCTCTCTTGCACCTCCCTCTCCTCTCCCGTCCCGCCACCCAAGGTCATCGCCGAGCACCAGGCTGGTCTCCCTGCGTTACACAGCAGCTTCCCACCAGTTATCTATTCTATACATAACAGTGTACACACATCAATGATACTTTCTCAGTTTGTCCTACCCTCTCCTCCCCCCACAGTAGCCACAAGTCACTTGCCATGTCTGTGTCTTGGGAAGGGAATGGAGTTTTAAAGCTTTCAAAGGTGTTTATGATGAGTATGCCCTACTACTAGGCAACACTTATAAAGTATGTAAAACATTCAAAAAATACATTGGAAAAGAAATGCACCAGAATATTGATGGCACTTCTCTCCAGGTGACATTTTAAAATCCAACACAAGATTTTTATGATTTTAAATAAGCTAAATGATTAATAATAAAGAGCTGAGTTGTGGGGTAGAGACGGAATTCTCAACTGCCTTTTTGCCCTTGATCTTTTCCTTGATTCTCCTGATCAGTGAAGTTTCTTGTGTTTTGAACAACCCTTTCCTGGTCAATGGTGATAGTTCTGATGTGAATTATGAGCCAATTTACTTTTTCTCTTATAGAATCCTCAAAGTTTACTCTTTCCCTTTAGTGAGCTGTTTATCAACAGGTTAAGATGACTACATTTTGATAGATTTGTTTTCTAAACCCAGGTTTGATTAAATGGACTCATAGAATATAAAAGAAAAAGTAAAGAACAGACTTTTGGACTCTGTGGGAGAAGGCGAGGGTGGGATGATTTGAGAATAGCATTGAAACATGTATATTATCATATGTGAAATAGATTGCCAGTCCAGGTTTGATGCATGAGACAGGGTGCTCAGGGCTGGTGCACTGGGATGACCCTGAGGGATGGGATGGGGAGGGAGGTGGGAGGGGGTTCAGGATGGGGAACACATGTACACCCATGGCTGATTCATGTCAATATATGGCAAAAACCACTACAATATTGTAAAGTAATTAGCCTCAAATTAAAATAAATAAATTTTAAAAAATGAAAAATAAAAAGAAATATCACCCCCTCTAATAGAAGTACTTTTCTTTGAAAATGTTGATGCATTCCACTCAAATTCAAAAACAAAAGTTAAACAACTTTCTTCATATTCTAGGTTACCATATAACAGACACACTGATAATATCGAACTAGATTCTTATTAGTGAGTCATTTGGTCAATTAGGAATACAGTTGTGAAGCATTGAATTAAGAAAAAGCACATATAGAAAATCACTCAATTTTTTAGCCTTTCCTTAAAACCTTTGTGGTCGGTGGTAAATTGCATGACACTTTAGGAGGGCTTTTAGGAGCTTGAGAAATATGAGGTAGCATAAGGGATCTTTTCCTCAAACCAGGACATATCTTTTAACAGTACAAAAATGAATGCCTGATCCAGTTTATTTTTAAATTTCTCTGTTTCTCTATAATGCATAGAGTATATTGAAAGCATTTTGTATCTCTCTTTTTGTGAGATGTGCATCTTCTTGACCACAATTTGTCACCAAGGCAACCAAACCTTTGCTTAATGTCCCGTACTTTAGTAAAATAAAATGCATGTCACTTTAAATACGGTTTTTGAAAAGTAGAAATGGTTTGATATTTTTCTTATAATGAAAATGAAACTGTTTATTATTCTATTTCCCCACTAAATCACATCTTTCTAAGTATTGAGAGGGATCCTTCTCAGAAGGATGATTGTTTCAGGTCCAAGGAGCCATTCTTTTGCCTCCAGATCTTGACACATTAACAATTATTATCAGATTTTGGTTTTGGTCTCCATCCATCTATGTGATTTGAACTTCCTTAATCCTATTGGAAACACAAGCGAGTTGAAGTAAAATATTCAATATGAATAGGAAAGTGAAGCTATCAAAAAAAAAAAAGAGCCTGTAAAGACAATCAGATGGACAATCCCGGCTGAGTACAGTTTTGATTCTTTCCCAGTGGTTTCAGTGTCCCTCTGGATTATCAAAATTCATACTGATGTTTGCTTCAGATTTGAAGACCATGTTAGATATGTGTAATTTCTCAACATTCAACTTCTCCATGGTTCCATTACCTGCTTTTTTTTTTTTTTTTTTTGGTAAAGTATCTGATTTGTTGCCAATTTTTTTTTTTCCATGGAGGATATTTGTGATTGAGAATAACTTTTCTGACTTGTTCAAAGCCTTCAGTATGAGTCTACTTTCATTTCAGAACAAGTTAGTTAGTTCTGTGTTCAACTACCAACAGTATAGTGTATTTTCTGGTTGGTTCATTCATTCAAAAGAATCTTTAGGTCTGGGAAAATGAGGACGAAAGAAGTCAGGTCAGTCAGTCAGTCAGTTCAGTCGCTGTCATGTCCAACTCTGCGACCCCGTGAACTGCAGCACGCCAGGCCTCCCTGTCCATCACCAACTCCCGGAGTTTACTCAAACTCATGTCCATTGAGTCGAAAGTTGGGGGCAGAGATCAACTATCTTCTGTGGCTATAAAGCTGAGAATCAAACACACAGACTTCCTTATTAATTTCTCGAAAGGAAGTAAACAACTCAGTCAGGAAGCATGAGTGTAAGAACTTTGTAAGACTGTTATTTGTTAGTTCCTATTATCCCAAACTGAGTGACATTTAAGAGCTTAAAGACATAGGATGGATGAGCTGGTCTCCAGAACCTGCGTGGCTGGGGGTGATTTGGGAAAGATTGATAAAGGGGAGAAATCATTCATCTTCTCAGCAGTTTAAGGGAGATGGAAACAATTTTCCAAAAACTGGATGAGTGAATTGGCAGTATTGAAGGAGAGCTCTTTGGATTCCTGAAGTCTGTGCTGGGAAAGAAAGGACGACAATGGAGATGAGCCTGAGCTTGAGACGGGCCAGCACTGACAATGGCAATGCCTGAATGATCTTGGCATTCAACCACCTTTAGTCAACCTTCCTGGGCTGATCTTGCCTTTCTCAAAAGCTTCCCTTCCAGGATAAATGCACCAAGACTTTTCTACTTGCTCCTGTGACTTCATGGGATGTGGGGATGGAGAGATGGAAGTCACAGTCCTTTATATGTGAGGCAGGATGCAGAGGTCATAGGGGTGACCTCTGTGAGCTTTAGTTTTTTTTAATATATGAGGAGTAAATAATAGTATCTGTCTAGTAGTATGTCAGCAATCAAATTTGATAACTGCTGGTCCTACTTTGATGGTTGCTTACCTTTTTATTTACATTTCTTATTTCCTTATTTGGTTTGTGATATTCTTAAATATCAAGATTATGTCTTAAACTTTTTTATATCTCAGGTGCCTCATATTAAGCACTCTGGACTCTGGGACTCAGTAAATGGCTTTTTATGAATGCAGTATGCCCTTGACTGAAAACAGTAAAAAGTTATGGAGCATCTACTGTATGCTAGTACTTGTCTATATTAACCAAGTAATTGCATTAAGATGCTGAAGACAATTGATTATCACCCTTTTTAGATGAGGAAACTGAGGCCCACAGCTGAGGTAACTTGACCAAATGGTCCATGTGGTGGTGGGCTCCAAAAACCACTCACTATGCTCTACTGAGAACGACCTGACATCCCTCACTGATTTCATTAGTCAGGGAAAGAAGAGGAAATATCAGTGCCTGTACAGCATGGGCAAGTGGCCACCACTGCTTCTGAGACTGGAGTCATTTTCTTATATGTTTCATGCCCAACAGCAGAGCATGTTCTCCTTTTTCTAGGAAAGCACTGAAATCATCTGACAGTGCAGATTCAGGAGCAAGAAGGGCAGATCTGTTGCTGCTGCTCTAGCAGTTAACTCTTACTTTTTTTTCCGTTTCCTCTCCTCACTGAGCAGTTTCCCCAGAGAAACTGTCTTGCTCTGTACACCTCAACAGTAGGAACAAGAACAATCACAGCAATATCACACTCAGATTACAAATAGAGATCAATTCGTATGCTGCTGTTGCTGCTAAGTCGCTTCAGTGGTGTCTGACTCTGTGCAACCCCATAGACGGCAGCCCACCAGGCTCCCCCGTCCCTGGGATTCTCCAGGAAAGAACACTGGAGTGGGCTGCCATTGCCTTCTCCAATGCATGAAAGTGAAAAGTGAAAGTGAAGTCGCTCAGTCGCGTCCGACTCTTCGCAACCCCATGGACTGCAGCCCACCAGGCTCTTCTGTCCATAGGATTTTCCAGGCATGGGTACTGGAGTATGCTATCATTGTTCAACTCATGAATTTTCAGATAGAGGGAGCTGGCGGTCATCATGTTCATAAACATGTACAGTGGTGTCTTTTTCCTCAGAAGACCTGTGGGCTGATGGGAGGAACGTGAACTGTAGGGAGGGACGCGTCTGCGTTCAAGCCTAGCTGCACCATGGATTAGCTGCATGAATTTGGTCAAGTCCTTACTTCACTGAGCCTCAGGGGATGATAAGGCATGACTTTCAGGGCTCTTATGAATATGATGTTTTGAATTTCAAATGGGTTATATTGACAGTGAGAATTACTCAGCTGCCCAAAAGTGATCTTTGCTTGCCTTACCTATACGGCTGTTCGTGGTGACCCAGACTCACAGAATCATTGCACAAGTACGTATTTCCTTTTGCCTTCACAAATCTCAGCATAAGTTTCTTTCAGGGTTCTTAGAAAATCCAAATGCAACAATAGTTCCTTATTTGGGGCACTGAAAGACAGCACTTCAGCTCCAGCTGCTCTAAGAAATCTGTGCATGTCCTATTCCATGAATTATCACAATTTTCTTCTATGTTGCAGAATAGAAAAATATGATTATGTTGATTCAATGGCTTAATAAGAAGTTGAGTTCTAATGAGCACTGTGAATTGAAGCGTACTCTGTAGTATCCAACATGCCAGTGTAAATGTTAGCAGATCAATGAAGTTATAGCAATATTTTCTTTTCCTAGTATTAATGAGTTCCGTACAGGTAGTGTGCACGGTGTGTACTTACAGGTGTTCAACCATTATTGTTTCCTGGGATATAGGACTGTTGATGCTAAAACTAGGATAATCCTTAACAAATGAAGACAAGTCAGTCACCTTACATATAAGGCTGAAAGGGAATCTGTGTTTATGTCAGTTACATGAATTTATCTTCTTATATATTCATTAACATGTCAAACAGCCACTTTTGCTTCGTTGCTCCTAAATGAAGTGACTGTGAATTTTATTTTCAACTTAAATTTCTAGGTTTTACATTGTTTTGAAGCTTGTATTAAGGTAGGTATAAGACGCTATTAGTCTTTTATCAAAATTAGCTGGAGAAAAATTGTAGGTTTCAGTGGTTTGTGACCTAACCAGAAGATAATTTTAAGATTTTATAATTGGTTTCCACCCCAGATCCTTCTATATCCTGAAGATGGCCATCTTGTTGTCTGGGCTCATCATATTATATATTATTATATAATTTATAGCTAGAGTCCACTTTTTGCCAGGTTTTGAGCCTTATGTAGATTCTAAAAGAATTTTAGGAAAACTCATTAAAAAAAAAAAAACAAAAAACAAGGGAGATACCCTCCGGAAAACTTTCACTACTTATCAAGAATAAGAGAAAACAGAAAATCTCAAAAAGAGCAAAAGTAAATTTTTTTTTCCAGTGTAGAGTAGGTGATCCAATTCTCACGTGCGTGCATGTGTGTGTGGTAACATGTCTGACTCTTTGTGACCCTATGGGCTAGTCCCCTAGGCTCCTCTGTAATAAAAACGCACAAAGACTCAAAGATTGAGAGTTCAAAATTGAAATGAGGTTTTGTTCTTTTGGAGTGGGACTTTGATGCCTTTAATGTGTCTCTCCTGCTCCCTGTCTGTTGAGTTCTAATTTAACCTTCATTAGGGTTAAATTTAACCTTCATTAGGGGGTCAGTGGTAAATTTAACCTTCCCTGGTGGCTCAGTGGTAAAGAATCTGCCTGCCAATACAGATTCAATTCTGTATTGAATTGAGGAAAACAGGTTCAATTCCTGGGTCAGGAAGATCCCTTAGAGAAGGAAAGGTCAACCAGCTCCAGTATTCTTGCCTGGGAAGTCTCATGGACAGAGGAGCCTGGCGGGCTATAGTGCATAGGGTTGCGAGAGTTTGAAACAAGCTAATGACTAAACAATAACCACTGCCTTCATTATAATACCGCTTCTCTCTTTTGCTTACCAAAACTGGTTCTCAGAAACAACACAAAATTAATTCACACTGCTGTGTAATAATGTAGAGTTTAAATTATTATCCATCCTCCAGAAATGCTATTTTAACATGAGTGAGAGTCGTAGTTTAAGAAACAGATCACTAACGGTAGAATTCCAGATACTAGGAATTCCAGACAGTGGGAGGACATCGGTGACCCTTGCTGTTACCTCTGAAATCATAGCATGGAATAATCATTTTCCTGAGGAAAAATCTAAGTGGTATTGCTTGGTCATGAAGAAAGATCCATGTCTGAGCCCAGGTGTAACTTGAATTACTTATCAATTACTTATTAACTTTTTTTTTCCAGCAGTGATCATCTCAGAGTACGTAAAGTGCATTGCCACGTTTGAATGCCTGAGACCAGATTAACTTGTGCATTCTTTTTATTTTCCCAAATTGACTAAAATCAGAATGCTACGGCTGAAATAAGAATCCATCATTGATACAAGAGTTGATGGTACCTGGGGTTGTGCCGGTGACTAGCTTTAATTTAACTGAAATGAGTTTTTCTTCTTTTGCAGTGGGTCTTTGATGCCTTTAATGTGCCTCTTCTGCTCCCTACGAATTTAGTTAAGTTTAACAACCCCTAAGCTTCATTATGGGGTTCCCCTGATCACTCAGACAGTAAAGAATCTGCCTGCAATTCAGGAGACCTAGGTTCAGTCCTTGGGTTGGGAAGATCCCCTGGAGAAGGGAGTGGCTACCCACTCCAGTATTCTTTTCTGCAGAATTCTGCCTGCAGAAGAGCCTGGCTCACTGAGGTGCAGTCTATGAGGTCACAGAGTTGAGTATAACTGAGTAACTAACAGTTTCACTTTCTTTTTCAACCTTCATTATAATACAGCTTCCCTGCTGCTTACCAAAACTAGTTCTCAGAAACAACAACTCAATTGCATAAACCCCTTGCAGCCATGTGACAGTTCCTAATTCTTCCTTGTTGAGAACATCACAACTGTTATTTTGTTAGACAATCAATGTTGGCTCTTCAGCCCCCAAAGGGCATGGTTAGTGATCAGTCCAAGCCAGTCTTGACAGTTCTATTCCATTTTGCTCCTGATTGGTTTAAGGGTGGCTATGACCCAGTTCTGGTTAATGGGATGTAAAGAAAGCTTCCTGGGACACATTTTCTCCTATGTGAAAAAGAAGCAGAGCCTTAGAGAAGGTTCTTGCCTTCCTTTCTTGAATGCTACTGGAGAAGTGTGTTATGCTTCAGCTTCAATAGACATCTTGACATCATGGTGATGCACCCAGTGACAAAAATAGAGTTCTCTGATGATGGTGGGACAGACAGCAATTCAGTCTGGTTCAGCAACTTCACAGCAGCAACTGTAGAGTTGCTGTACCAAGTTAGAATTGCACGTCTCCCTTGTGACTCAGCTGGTAAAGAATCCACCTGCAATGAAGGAGACCTGGGTTTGATCCCTGGATTGGGAAGATCCCCTGGAGAAGGGAAAGGCAACCTACTGCAGTATTCTGGCCTGGAGAATTCCATGGACTGGATAGTCCATGGGGTCGCAAAGAGTCGGACACGACTGAGCGACTTTCACTTTCACTGCTTCCTTATTCTTTAAGGTAATTAAAGTCTTTATTGTCTAAAATTTAGCCAAATGTTCTATAACTTGCAGCCAAAAGCCTCCCCAGGTGCTGCCATCTCATAATAATGAAATATTTTCATATGAACTGTAGGTATTTTAAAATATTATGTAAAATGTGAAAGTGCCTCTTCAAAGTGTATTATGGACTTCCCAGGTGGGGCTAGTGGTAAAGAACCCACCTGCCAGTGCGGAAGATACAAGAGAGGAGGGTTCCATCCCTCGATTGGGTAGATCTCCTGGAGGAGGACACGGCAACCCACTTCAGTATTCTTGCCCAGAGAACCCCATGGACAGAGGAGCCTGGAGAGCTATAGTCCATAGGGTTGCAGAGAGTTGAACATAACTGAAGCCACTTAGCACAGCAGAAAGTGTATTATGCTTATTTTTCTATAGTTTATATTAATATTTAAGGAAAATAATGCCACCTACATGATAACATAATTTTTTGATAAGTCCCTTGGTTTTCTCTTCCAGTCAAATTGCTAAACTCCTCCCTGTGATTAAGATCTAGCACTGCCACTTATAAGACAATCCAGATATTTGGTGTTTCTTATATTTCAGGTATATAATAGGCTGAAATGAGTAGCTTAGAATATACATAGCTTCATGGGGTCATGTCTCATCAACATTAACATATCTTTCCACTCACTATTTCTGCCTTCCATATATACCTTTTTTGGTTGTTGCTAGATTCCATGTATATTGACTATACTTTTAAAGGCTTTGCTTATTTGTCCTTAAATACCTGACGGGTGACAGGAGGCATTGGAAAAGCACAAGTAGTAGAATGAAACTTCAGTAGAATGTTTTCTTATGTATGTTTCCAAATGTTATTTAACCTGTGAATGAAAAGATTCATAGTATCAAATAATGTAGGACTTTGAATTGAACTGAGAATTCTGTCTGGATATAGCCTACATTTCTGAAATCTCAGCCATTATGTTTAAATTAGTGACATCCTGGTTGGCCTAATTGCTTAAAATCAATATTCTCTTAGGTGTGTTTCCTACCTAATTTTTGAGATGCCCCATGAAAGATCATTGTTGGAACGTTTACATTTCTGTACTTGTAAAGAAATATAGTTAAGTGATGTGAAGTGCTGTTCTGATGCTCCAAAGAGAATTAGCTAAAAGTCAAATCTTAATTGGGAAGTGAAAGGTGGGATAGGAATGGTGGCAAAAAAGAATATGAGCCTGGGATATCTCTCTGCCCCTTTCTCCCATTGTTTATCTTTGCCCTGCTGCTGCTGCTACTGCTAAGTTGCTTCAGTCGTGTCCGACTCTGTGCGAACCCTCAGAACTCATCAATTCTTAACTGAATGAATTGTTACAGTTACTTGTTAGTTTTAAGGAACCAACTAGAAACATCATGGCAAACCACAGGAGCAAACCATGTCATTTGAGGAAAGTTAAACAAAATGCAAAAGCAAAGCCGAAGAGGATTTTCTAACGCAATGATAATAAAAGATAATTGTATTCACCTGATAGATTTCAACAAATCAGTTGTATATGTTTTTTAAAATCCTACACTTCTCACTGTGTGAAAAATATTGATATATCCTAGGAAAAAATTATTTTGCTAAGGAACCATGGGAAATTGTAGCATAGGCCACATCTCTTAAAATAGACTGCTAGCAAATGACAATGTGAAGAGGGAAAAGATTAGTTTCTGAATTTCAAGACATAAATCTTTTGTTCTTCCTATTTTATTTCACATTATCAAGGAGTCCCTCAAAGATTCCCTCTCAAAGGAATCTTTGAGGTCTTTATTTTTCTCCCTATTGAATGGATGGGGGATAAGATTGGTCTCCAGTGACCAGACAGGGATGGTTGAACAATCTAGGTGAAACTAATTTAGACATTATTGCTATGACCAGACTTCCCCCTCAGGAGAATAGTGAATTTGCATACTTGGGCAAAGTTTTGGTTGACTAATAAGATATAGACACTGATATAAACATGTAGCGGTCAGGAGGCATCTTATGTAGCAACAGAGAAAGCTGTTTACAAGTTTTCTCTGAATCTATTTTGATTTAAGAACCTATGAAGTACAACGAACTATTATTTAGTACTAAAATGAAATGAGCTATCAATCCATGAAATGCACCTTAAATGTATGCTGCTAAGTCAAAGAAGCCAGTCTGAAAGGATACGTATTAAATTATTCCAAACTCTATGACATTCTGGAAAAAGGGAAAACCAGGAAAGCAGTCAAAAGATAAGTGATTGCCAGAGGTTTTGGAGGCATTAGGAACGTATAGGGAATTTTCAAGGAGGTAAAACATTCTACTTGATATTCTCATGGTGTATACAGGTCACGTTTTTCAAAACCCATAGAATATGCAAATCAGAGTGGATCCAAATGTAAACTATGTGTGTTGTGTGTTAGTCGCTCAGTCATGTCCAACTCTTTGCAACCCCATGGATTCTAGAGCCCACCAGGCTCTTCTGTCCATGGAATTCTCCAGGCAAGAATACTGGAGTGGTTGGCCATGCCCTTCTCCAGGAGTTCTGCCCGACCCAGGGATCAAAACCAAGTCTCCTGCATTACAGGCAGATTCTTTACTCTCTGAGCCACCCTAATGTAAACTATGGACTTTAGTTAATAACAGTTGCACTCATCTCACACATTAGTAAAATAATGCTCAAAATGCTCCAAGCCAGGCTTCAGCAATATGTGAACCGTGAACTTCCAGATGTTCAAGCTGGTTTTAGAAAAGGCAGAGGAACTAGAGATCAAATTGCCAACATCCGCTGGATCATGGAAAAAGCAAGAGAGTTCCAGAAAAACATCTATTTCTGCATTATTGACTATGCCAAAGCCTTTGACTGTGTGGATCACAATAAACTGTGGAAAATTCTGAAAGAGATGGGAATACCAGACCACTTGACCTACCTCTTGAGAAACCTATATGCAGGTCAGGAAGCAACAGTTAGAACTGGACATGGAACAACAGACTGGTTCCAAATAGGAAAAGGAGTGCGTCAAGGCTGTATATTGTCACCCTGCTTATTTAACTTCTATGCAGAGTACATCATGAGAAACGCTGGACTGGAAGAAACACAAGCTGGAATCAAGATTGCCAGGAGAAATATCAATAACCTCAGATAAGCAGATGACACCACCCTTATGGCAGAAAGTGAAGAGAAACTAAAAAGCCTCTTTATGAAAGTGAAAGAGGAGAGTGAAAAAGTTGGCCCAAAGCTCAACATTCAGAAAACAAAGATCAAGGCATCTGGTCCCATCACTTCATGGGAAATAGACGGGGAAACAGTGGAAAGAGTGTCAGACTTTATTTTGGGCTCTAAAACCACTGCAGATGTTGATTGCAGCCATGAAATTAAAAGACGCTTACTCCTTAGAAGGAAAGTTTTGACCAACCTGGATAGCATATTCAAAAGCAGAGACATGACTTTGCCAGCAAAGGTCCATCTAGTCAACGCTATGGTTTTTCCACTGGTCATGTATGGATGTGAGAGTTGGACTGGGAAGAAAGCTGAGCACCAAAGAATTGATGCTTTTGAACTGTGGTGTTGGAGAAGACTCTTGAGAGTCCCTTGGACTGCAAGGAGATCCAACCAGTCCATTCTGAAGCAGATCAGTCCTGAGATCAGTGTTCGTAGGAAGGACTGATGCTAAAGCTGAAACTCCAATACTTTGGCCACCTGATGCAAAGAGTTGACTCATTGGAAAAGACCCTGATGCTTGGAGGGATTGGGGGCAGGAGGAGAAGGGGACGACAGAGGATGAGATGGCTGGATGGCGTCACCGACTCGATGGACGTGAGTCTGAATGAACTCCAGGAGTTGGTGATGGACAGGGAGACCTGGCGTGCTGCGATTCATGGGGTTGCAAAGAGTCGGACATGACTGAGCGACTGAACTGAACTGAACTGAATGTATTAGTATTGATATTGGCTCATCAGTTGTAATGTGTACCACACTAATGCAATGTTAATAAGAGGGGGAAACTGTTGGAGTGCCTGGGCTGTATGGGAACTCTCTGGACTTTCTGGGTACATTTCTATAAATCTAAGACTACTCAAAAATTAAAGTCTATTAACTTAAAATATTATAATAATATTTGTAATAAAACAAAAAAGATATGAAGAAGCTGATATATTCATATGTCAGGACAAAGTGCATTCTTATTAGCTATAAATCTCTTGATAGGATCAGCCTAAACCTTATCACTAATAATGTATTTATAAGAAATATCTTGGCAGGAGATGAACAAAACAGGGATCAAGGAGAATTATGGGGATGAATTAAGAAGTGAAAATATTTTAGAGAGAAAATATACAGAAATAAGGCTTCCCAAGTGGTGCAGTGATAAACAACCAACCTGCCAATGCAGGAGACATAAGAGATATGGGTTTGATCCCTGGGTCAGAAAGATACCCTGGAGTAAGAAATGGCTACCCACTCGAGTATTCTTGTCTGGAAAATTCCATGGACAGAGGAGTCTGGTGGGCTACAATCCATGGAGTTGGACTGAGCAACTGAGCACATGCACACACACACACACACACACACACACACACACACACACACACACAGGAGTAAATCCTTCCAAAGTTTTGCATTAGAGAAATTTTAAGGAATGCTTCTTCTTTGCATTTGAATGACAGTATATACATTGTTTAATTATAAAGACAAAGTTTAGAATGGACCATGAGGAAAAGGCATAAACTATAGGAGGAGAATTAGTAAAGAACAATTTTGTTCTAAAAAAAAATTTCAGTATTGAAAATACCTCTTTCACTATTGTGTTTTGATATCATTTATTATTTTTCCCTGATTTTAGAAGTTATTTATGCTCATAGTGGAAAAATTGGAAAATTTGGAGGAAAACCTTATAGAAAACATATATCTCATATGATCATTTCACACAAATATATTCAGTATCTACATTTTGGTTGGAGAAGGGCATGGCAACCCTTTCCAGTATTCTTGATTGGGAAATCTCATGGACAGAGGAGGCTGGTGGGCTACAGTCCATAGAATCACAAAGACCTGGACATGACTGAAGCAACTTGGCATGCCCACATGCTACATTTTGGTATATTTTCTTTCAAACTTCTTTTTCACATTTTTATTTATTCATTATATTTCCTCCCTGTTTAGAAAAATGTTTGACTATATTCCTGATTGACTTCCCTAGATCTACAATAATAACTTATTGCAAACTTGATGGGTTCAAACACCAGAAGTATCTATTCTCACAGTCCTGGAGGTGAGAAGCCTGGAATCCAGTTGTTGGCAGGCCTGTGCTTCCTGTGGAGCTCTAGAAAACAATCCTTCCTTGCCTCTTCCGGTTTCTGGTGGCTCCTGCCCTTTCTTTTTTGTGGCTGCACCAGTTCAGTCCCTGCCTGCGTTTTCATGTGGCCCCCTCCTCTTCTTCCTGTGTGGCTCTCTTCTGTGTGTCTCTTATAAGGACACTGGTCATTTAATTAGGGTCACCTGGAAGTCTGGAGTAATCTCATCTAGAGATCTAAAACTCACTTACATCTGTAAAGATCCTTTTTCCAAGTGAAGTCATATTAACAGGTTCTGAAGATCAGGATATGAGCATATATTTGGGAGCAGGGAGAGGCTGCTATTTAACATACTGCACCAGCTTTGATTTGAGTTTGATTTTCCTTCTGTGTTAAGATTCTTGTGATAACACATCTCATTGGCTCAAGGTTGCCCACTTTTTACTTTTTTTCGTCTCTATAATTCACATGCAGTTTACAAAGGATGAGACGGTTAGACAGCATCACCAACTCAGTGGACGTGAATTTGAGCAAACCTTGGGAGATAGTGGAGGATAGAGAAGCCTGGTATACTGCAGTCCATGAAGTTGCAAAGAATTAGACATGACTTAACAACTGAACAACAACCACCACCGTATTTTATTTACCTATTCATATGTTGATGTACATTTAGCTTATTTTTATGTGTTGTCTTTTGTGAATAATACTGCAATGAACATAGGGGTGCTGGTGTCTCTCTGAGACCCTGATTTCAATTTATTTGGCTAAATATCCAGAAATGGATTATATGGTTGTTGGATTATATGGTAGTTCCATTTTTAACTTCTTGAGGAACCTCCATATTATTTTACATAAGAAGTGTAGTGATTTATTTTGCCATCAGCAGTGTACCAGGTTTTCCTTTTCTCTAAAATCTTGCCAACGCTTATTATCTTTTGTTTTATTGATAATAAACAGGTGTGAGATGATATCTCATTTTGGTTTTGATTTGTACTTTTCTGAAAATTAGTGAAGTTGAACCGTCAGGCTCCCCTGTCCATGGAATTCTCCAGGCAAAAATACTGGAGTGGGTAGCCATTCCCTTCTCCAGGGGATCTTCCCGACCCAGGAATTGAACTTGAGTCTCTTGCATTGCAGGCAGATTCTTCAACGTCTGAGCCACTAGGGAAGCCCAGCTTCGCATATGCTTGTTGTTAATTTGTAGATCTTGTCTGAAAAAAATGTTTCTTCAAGTTCTTTGCCCACTTTTAAAAATGTATTTTCCCCTAGTTTTATTGAGAAATAATTGGCATACATCACTGTGTAAGTTTTGCCCACTTTAAAATCAGATTATGTGTTTCTGACGTATCTTGCGCGTTACCTTTTTATCAAATAAATAGTCTGCAAATATTTTCTCCCATTCAGCATGTTGTTTGTCCTTTTCATGATTGTTTCCTTTGCTGTACAGAGCTTTTTAATTTGATGTTGTCCAACTTGTTCATTTTTGTTTCTGTTGTCTATGCTTTGGTGTAATACATATCCAAAAACTCATTGTCAAGACAAATGAAAAGGAGCTTTTTCCCAATGTTTCCTTTAGAAAGTTTTACAGTTTCAGGTCTTACATTTAAGTCTTTAAAACATTTTGAGTTGATTTTTGTGTATAGTTTAAGATAAGTGTTCAATTTCATTCTCTTGCATGTGAGTATTCAGTTTTTCCAGGACCATTTATTAAAGAGACTGTCTTTCTCCTTTGTGTGTTCTTGGTACACTTGTTGAAGATTTTAGTTGACTTTCTATAAGTGGTTTTACATTTGGAATCTATTCTGTTCCACTGGTCTATGAAGTGAAATGAAGTCACTCAGTCATGTCCGACTCTTTGTGACCCCATGGACTGTAGCCTACCAAGCTCCTCTGTCCATGGGATTCTCCAGGCAAGAATACTGGAGTGGGTTGCCATTTCCTTCTCCAGGGGATCTTCCCAACCCAGGGATCGAACCCGGGTTTCCCGCATTGGAGGCAGATGCTTTAACCTCTGAGTCACCAGGGAATATCTCTTTTTATGTCAGTACCATACTGTTTCAATCATTATAGCTTTGCAACATAATTTGAAACCAGGAAGTGAGATGCCTCTAGTTTTGTTCTTCTTGCTTTTCTTCTTTGGCTACTCTGTTTTTTTTTTTTTTGTTTGTTTGTTTGTTTTTGTTTTTTGTAGTTCCAAATAAATTTTATGATTGCTTTTTCTATTTGTGTAGAAAATTCCACTAGAATTTTGATAGCGATGGCATTAAGTCTGTAGAGTGCTTTGGATAGTATGGGCTGAATATCTTCAAGAAAAGTTCCATCAATTTATACTTTCATTAACAATTTGAAAATGGTTTTGAATATTGAGTATTTTTTAATTGCCCAGTAAAAATAAGCCAGGATTTTAATCCACGTTTATTTGTTTGATTAGACTACTTGATAACCTCTTGTTTTTTTTTATTTTATTTTTTTCCATTAAAAGATTAGTGGTTTTCTTTTAAATTTATTATTAAGTATGCTTTTCTGAATATCTACCAAATGTTGGTCAGATACCAACCCTTGCAAAGTAAAAGCTATTTTCCTTAATTTCTTCATGAGGTAACTGATTTGTAAGAGTGGTTGATGTATTTTCTAAAAATATTAAGTTTATTAGTCTTTGAGAAATATTTTCTGGATTATTTCTAGTTTGAGAATTGCCTTTTTCCATTTGTTTATATTTCTTAGCACTCAAAAGTATTTTTGTTATTTTATTTATTTAATGTGGTCACTGTTATTGAATTTTTTTCTATAAACATTTTGCTTTGGAAAGCATTTCTTTCTCCCAAAGATCTATTAAATATTTACTTCTATTTTTGTCATGCCTTTTTATAATTTGCATCTAATTTTTCTTTTTTTTGGTTTGTCCAGCATTTTGCTGTCATTCTTATTGAATCATCCTGAATTAGGCCCTAACTGGAGTTTTCCCAAATTGCTGATTTGCCCAATACCTTTTAAAAGAGTATCATTAGTTTTTTGGCTTGTGATGTTTCCTTCATGATGTATTAACTTTTATACATGCCAGGGCTTCCTGCATAGATACGGCAGCTATTCTGTTTATCTTTGTGATATGCTTTTAGTGATACCACATTGTTAATTACTGTAGGTTTAAAAATGTATTTAGTATTTTTTAGAGCAAGTATCTCCAGAGCATTTTCTCCCAGTTTGTTCATTCCCACAATATTTCCTCTTCCCATCTAAGTTATTTTAAAATCAATTTGAGAGACTTCCCTGATGGTCCAGTGGATAAGACTCCAAGCTTCCAAGGCAGAGGATATGGGTTTGATCCCTGGTTGGGGAACTAGGATCCCACATGCTGGGCAGTGTGGTCAATAAATAAATGAAAGTGATTTGATAATGACTTAAGAGTATGATAAGGAATATATATGCTTAATACTTTTCCCAGCCAAATGTACTGTCTATTATTTGATTCAAAATATTGTTTATTGAGTGTGTGTTATGTGCGAGTCACTGTTTTGGGCACTAGGGTTACAAACTTGAGCAAGACGATTATTTTCCTGCCCTGTCAAATTACATTCTCATTAGGAAGAATTATAATAGATGTGTTAATAAATACATCTAGACTATAATGTCAGGTAGTGATAAGAGCTGTGAAGAAAAATAAAGGGCTAGACAGTGAGTTGTTTTATAAAGGACGCCTGGGAAGGTCCTTTCTGAGGAGCTGACGTCCGAGCCCATGGAGCCAGTGAGTGGCCTGAGGGAATCTGGAGGAAGCGCTTGCCAGGCGGAGAGAATGGCAGCTACAAGGACCGTGAGGAAAGGCGGAGCACGGTGTGCCCAAAGTATGACACTGCTGCTTGAGTGACTAGAGTGGAGGGGGCCTGAACAGAGTGGACAACGTGGAGGGCTAGAGAGAGAAATGGGAAAGGAAAGTGAAGTTGCTCAGTCGTGTCTGACTCTTTGCGACCCCATGAACTATGGCCCACCAGGCTCCTCTGTCCATGGAGTTCTCCAGGCAAGAGTACTGGAGTGGGTTGCCATTTCCCTCTCCAGGGGATCTTTCTGACCCAGGGATCAAACTCGGGTCTCCCACATTTCATGCAGACGCTTTACCATCTGAGCCACCAGGGAAGCAGAGATAAATGGGACTAGGTATCTTATGGTTCCGTAAGAGGGTTTCCCAGGCGGCCCTAATGGTAAAAATCTGCCTGCCAATGCAGGAGACACAAGAGACTCAGGTTTGATCTCTGGGTTGGGAAGATCCCCTGGAGGAGAGCATGGCAACCCACTCCAGTATTCTTGCCTGGAAAATCCCATGGACAGAGGAGCCTGACGGACTACAGTCTATGGGGTCACAGCAAACTGGATACAATTGAACACACATACATACAAAGACATGCATTATGAGAAAAGGAGTTTTGGTTTTATTTGAAATATAATGGATGGGAAGTCATTGGCGTGTCTAGGATAGGGAATTAACATGATATAATTTGTCTTCTGGGTAGAGAAGAGAAAGCCACTCAGAGCTGGCAGGAACTGTAGCTGGATTGGATGTGTGTGGAAGGAGATAGTGAGGTGCTAAGACAGAGCCCTGGGTGTTGAGCTGAGGGCCTGCACGGTGGCGTGTTTACTGAGAAGACAAGACCCTGGGCAGAGTTTCAGTTGGCCATCCAAGCAGTGAGGTCGGGTACCTACCCTTTGGGGCAGAAACTCAGCAAATATTGGAACTAGAGATCTGAATTGGGATGTCATCACCTTACAGATAGATGAAATAAAAACAAAGGCCCCGTGCGGCTAACCTGAGAATGAGCATAGTTACAGCTTGGACCCTGGTGCAGGGAAGGAAGTAAAATGAAGCAGGAGGGGAAGACTCAAGATCAGCAAAGGGGAAGAGAACCAGAGGGAGAGAGGCGAGTGCTGCAGCGTCGCCAGGAGGAGGGTGCCATCAACCGTGTAAATACGGCCTCGAGGCCCCAGGGATGGGTTTAACTGGGTTGCTTTCATTGGGGTTGAGCTAGAGAGAGAAAAACCTGCTTGGGAATGGATTCAAGAGAGAACGGTTGGAGGTGGCAGGAAGAGAGCAGATAGAACACTACTCACAGAAATTTGCTACGAGGAGGAGCAGAGAAGTGAGGCTGCAGATGGACTTAAGATCACAGGTAGGGAGGAGAGGACTTTTTGATATTGGGCCTTTTATAGCTGATATATGCGATGAAAGTGCTGCATCAGTGACCCAGGAGGGAAGAAGAAGCTCCTAGTGCAAGAGACATGGGGGGATGCCTGCAGGAACCCCAACAGACAAGTGACTGGAATCTCTAGTACATACAGAAGGTTAGGCTTTGGGCAGGAGAACGGGTCTTTACCCACTATTAAGTGAAGTCATCTGTTTTAAGCGACTCTGATATGGAGTTTATTCAGGAGTCCACACTGTCCCTTATTGCTTATCCAGGTGTTTGTGATATTATGCAGGTTATTTAATCTGGGAATAAAAGAGACATGCATTAATTGGCAAACCTGCAAACTTTCTATGACAGATTTGTTTAAATGACCTTTTGGCAAAACTGAAAAAAAAAAAAAAAATCCTTCCAATCAGCCTCTTAAATGCAACTGGTTCCATCCAACTGAGCCCTGTAGGTGTCTGCTGACTCTTCAGTCCACATTTTCCCATATTCAGAGCATATGTCCAGTTTATGATTATCCTCTACTTGAACGTGGGCTTCCCTTGTGGCTCAGCTGATAAAGAAATCACCTGCAATGTGGGAGACCTGGGTTTGATCCTTCAGTCAGTGAGATCCCCTGGAGAAGGGAACGGCTTCTCACTCCAGTATTCTGGCCTGGAAAATTCCATGGGGTCCCAAAGAGTTGGATACAACTGAGAGACTTTCACTGTACTTGAATATGCTACTGGAATGTAGGGGGCACCCAAGGGGAAACAAACAACAGATGGTTACAGTTCATGGAAAGCCTCAGGCTCAAGGGTCCTAACCTGTGGGGGCATCTGATCGGCATCCCTGAAAACCAGGCCCCAGGGGAGCGCCACCCTTCAGCACATGCAGCGCAGCTTTGCCACCAGGGGAGTGCCCAGACTTTTCTTCATTTTATTTAATGATTATATTATTTTTTTTTCAGTTAATACTGTAACTTTGTATTTTCTAAAATTAATTCATTAACTTATTTTAATTGGAGGCTAATTACTTAACAATATTGTGGTGTTTTTTACCATACATCAACATGAATCAGCCATGGGTGTACATGTATCCCCCCATCCTAAACTCCCCTCCCACCTCCCTCCACACCCCACGGTTGTCCCAGAGCACCCGCTTAAATGCCCTGATTCATGCCTTGAACTTGCACTGGTCATCTATATATTCTTAAAAGGATTTCCTGGAGGCTCAGATGGTAAAGAATCTGCCTGCTGTACGGGATCCTGGGTTTGATCCCTGGGTCAGGACAATCCCCTGGAGAAGGGACTGGCTACCCACTCCAGTATTCTTGTCTGGAGAATCACATGGGCAGAGGAGCCTTGTGGGCTAGAGTCCATGGGGTCACATAGAGTCAGGCATGACTGAGTGACTGACACTTTCATATTCTTAAAAAATGATTGTTGCCAGGGATTTTATTACTTCTATAATAAAACATTTAATCTATTTAATAATAACTAATATAACATGAGTACTTATATTAGCACTTCCATTTTGTGGTAGACTTTGTCCTACATGGATTAAATTGAGGGTGGATGGGCACAGAATAGAGTCCTAATGAAATAGTGTCTTTGTTACTAAATTGATTGTCATGGGATGCAACACCAGGTAACCTGACTGGAATCAGATCATGTGGGTCCTCTAGAATGATTATGAGAATTAGTCTCAGAAATTTCATTAGCATATGTTAATTTGCTTGCTGTGTCTCTTTGAAGCTCCCTAATATGTTTCTGATTGTTAAAAGAAAGTTGAGGGGAAGTGATACTTGATGCACATTAAAAAAATTTTTTTTTTATTGAACTTAGTTGATCTACAATGTTCTGTTAGTACAGCAAAGTGATTCAGTGCATATATATATATATATGTATATACTTTTACATTATGTAAAATGTACATTATGTAAAATGTACAATTATTACAAGATATTGAATATAGTCCCTTATGCTTTATAGTGGGTCCTTGTTGATTATCTATTTTATATATAATAGTATGCATATTTTAACCCCATACTTCTAATTTATCCCTCCTTCCCTTTTTCCTGGTGGCTCAGAGGTTAAAGTGTCTGCCTCCAATGCAGGAGACCCAGGTTTGATCCCTGGGTCGGGAAGATCCCCTGGAGAAGAAAATGGCAACCCACTCAAGTATTCTTGTCTGGAGAATCCCATGGATGGAGAAGCCTAGTAGGTTACAGTCCACGGGGTCACAAAGAGTCGGATATGACTGAGCGACTTCACCTCACCTCCTCCCTTTCTCCTTTAGTAAACTTTTCTGTCTGTGAGTCTATTTCCGTTTTGTAGGTAAATTCATTTGTGTCATATTTTAGACCCCATATACAAGTGATATTATATGATATTTGTCTTTATATGTCTGATTTTCTTCACTTAGTATCATAATCTCTAGGCCCACTTGTGTTGCTAGAAATGGCGTTAGTTCACTCTTTTTTATGGCTGAATAGTATTCCATTTTAGATATACACCACAACGTCTTAATCTGTTCCTCTGTCAGTGCTCATTTAGGTTGCTTCCATGTCTTGGCTATTGAAAATAATGCTGTTGTGACCATTAGGGTGAATGTATCTTTTTGAATTAGTTTTCTCCAGATATATGCCTGAGAGTGGGATCACTGGATCATATCGTAACTATATTTTTAGATTTTTAAGAAATTTTGATACTTTTCTCACCTTTTTAGATTCGTTTCCCATGTAGGTCATTACAGAATACTGAGTAGATGTCCCTGTGCTATACAGTAAGTCCTTGTTGATTCTGTTTTATATATAGTAGTGTGTACATGTCAATCCTAATATCCCAATTTATCCCTCCTTGCCCTATCCTTTGGTAACCATAAGTCTGTTTTCTGCCTCTGTGACTCTTTTTTAAGATGCTTTAAACGTGGAGGTCATTACAGAGTATTGATAGAGTTCCCTGTATTTTCCTCAGTGTGGCCCTCTTCTTGAAGCTGATGACTGCATCAGCACTCAGGGTCAGGCTAAGCATCCAGTCTTTATCATGGGGATTGATGGCAAGTGTTAGAGGGGAAACTTAGCAAATCCCAAACTTTCAACCACTTCTTCTCTGTATGAGTGGTCAGAATTGTTTCCTGATATGATAGCTGTGACCATCTCAGGAGGCTCCTGATGAGAAATTCATTCCCTTGCTCCCCAACTGCACTGGATCTCTTGAACAATGCCCAGAGGAGTCCAAGAGTCTTCTGGCCACCACAATCAGACAGCCATTGAGAAGCTGAAATCTATGTCTAAGAAAGACTCAAAATACCAGGAGAAAGTCATAGAAATGCACATTTCTTACAGGAAAAGAAAAGCATTCCAAGAATAAAATTCAGACTTAAAATGAAGAAACTAGGGAAAACCACTAGACCATTTAGGTATGAACTAAATCAAATTCCTTAAAATTATACTGTGGAAGTGACAAATAGATTCAAGGGATTAGATCTGACAGGCAGAGTGCCAAAAGAACTATGGACAGAAGTTCGTAACATTATATGAGAGACAGTGATCAAAACTACCACGAAGAAGAAGAAATGCAAAAAAGCAAAATGATTGTCTAAGGAGGCCTTACAAATAGCTGAGAAAAGAAGAGAAGCAAAAGGCAAAGGAGAAAGGGAAAAATATACCCATCTGAATGCAGAGTTCCAAAAAAAAAAAAAAAAATAGCAAGGAGAGGTAAGAAAGCCTTTCTCAGTAATCAGTGCAGAGAAATAGAGGGAAACAATAGAATGGGAAAGACTAGAGATCTCTTCAAGATAATTAGATATACCAAGGGAACAGTTCATGCAAATATGGGCACAATAGAGGACAGAAATGGTATGGACCTAACAGAAGCAGAAGATATTAAGATGTGGCAAGAATACACAGAAGAACTCTACAAAAAAGATCTTCATGACCCAGATAACCATGATGGTGTGATCACTCACCTAGAGCCAGACATCCTGGAGTGCAAAGTCAAGTGGGCCTGAGGAAGCAGCACTACAAACAAAGTGGGGGTGATGGAAGTCCAGCTGAACTATTTCACATCCTAAAAGATGATGCTGTTAAAGTGCTGCACTCAATATGCCAGCAAATTTGAAAAACTCAGCAGTGGCTGTGGGACTGGAAAAGGTCAGTTTTCATTCCAATCCCAAAAAAGGGCACGCCAAAGAATGTTCAACCTGCCACACAATTGCACTCATCTCACATGCTCGAAATTCTCCAAGCAAGGCTTTAACAGCATATGAACTATGAGCTTCAGCTTTATTGATTATGCTAAAGCCTTTGACTGTGTGGATCACAGCAAACTGTGGAAAATTCTGAAAGAGATGGGAATACCAGACCACCTGACCTGTCTTTTGAGAAATCTGTATGCAGGTCAAGAAGTAACAGTTAGAACTGGACATGGAACAACAGACTGGTTCCAAATTGGGAAAGGAGTGTGTCAAGATTGTACATTTTCATTCTGTTTATTTAACTTATATGGAGAGTACATCATGCGAAATGCCAGGCTGGATGAAACACAAGCTGGAATCAAGATTATTGGAAAAAATATCAATAACCTCAGATATGCAGATGACACCACCCTTATGGCAGAAAGTGAAGAGGAACTAAAGAGCCTCTTGATGAAAGTGAAAGAGGAGAGTGAAAAAGTTGGCTTAAAACTCAACTTTCAAAAAATGAAGATCATGGCATCTAGTCCCATCACTTCATGGCAAATAGATGGGGAAACAATGGAAACACTGACAGACTTTATCTTTTTGGGCTCCAAAATCACTTTAGATGTTGACTGCAACCATGAAGTTAAAAGACACTCACTTCTTGGGAAAAAAAAGGTATGACAAACCTAGATAGCATGTTAAAAAGCAAAGATATTACTTTAGCGACAAAGGTTGTATAGTCAAAGCTATGGTTTTTCCAGTAGTCATGCATGGATGTGAGAGCTGGACCATAAGGACTGCTGAAAAACTGATGCTTTTGAACTGTGGTATTGAAGAAGACTCTTTTTTTTTTTTAATTTTTATTTTTACTTTATTTTGCTTTACAATACTTATTGGTTTTGCCATACATTGACATGAGTCAGCCATGGGTGTACATGAGTTCCAAATCCTGAACCCCCCTCACACCTCCCACCCCATATCATCTCTCTGGATCATCCCCATGCACCAGCCCCAAGCATCCTGTATCCTGTATTGAACATAGACTGGCGATTCTTTTCTTACATGATAGTATACATGTTTCAATGCCATTCTCCCAAATCATCCCACCCTCTCCCTCTCCCTCAGAGTCCAAAAGTCCATTCTAAACATCTGTGTCTCTTTTGCTGTCTCACATACAGGGTTATCATTACCATCTTTCTAAATTCCATATATATGTGTTAGTATACTGTATTGGTGTTTTTCTTTCTGGCTTACTTCACTCTGTATAATCGGCTCCAGTTTCATCCACCTCATTAGAACTGATTCAAATGTATTCTTTTTAATGGCTGAGTAATACTCCATTGTGTATATGTACCACAGCTTTCTTATCCATTCATCTGCTGATGGACATCTAGGTTGTTTCCATGTCCTGGCTATCCAAAGAAGACATACGGGTGGCTAACAAACACATGAAAAGATGCTCAGTATCACTCATTATCAGAGAAATGCAAATCAAAACCACAATGAGGTACCATTTCACACCAGTCAGAATGCAGTGATCCAAAAGTCTACAAGCAATAAATGCTGGAGAGGGTGTGGAGAAAAGGGAACCCTCTTACACTGTTAGTGGGAATGCAAACTAGTACAGCCACTATGGAGAACAGTGCGGAGATTCCTTAAAAAATTGCAAATAGAATTGCCTTATGACCCAGCAATCCCACTGCTGGGCATACAAACTGAAGAAACCAGAATTGAAAGAGAAATGTGTACCTCAATGAAGAAGACTCTTGAGAGTCCCTTGGTCTTCAAGGAGATCAAACCAGTCCATTCTAAAGGAGATCAGTCCTGAATATTCATTGGAAGACTGATGCTGAAGCTGAAGCTCCAATTCTTTGGCCACCTGATGGGAAGAAATGACTCATTGGAAAAGACGCTGATGCTGGGAAAGATTGAAGGCAGAAGGAGAAGGGAACAACAGAGGATGAGATGGTTGGCTGGCATCACTGACTGGATGACGAGTTTGAGCAAGCTCCAGGAGTTGGTGATGGGCAGAGAAGCCTGCTATGCTGCAGTCCATGGAGTCACAAATAGTCAGACATGACTGAGCGACTGAACTTAAGATGTGAGAAGAATGACTTACAGCCTTTGTTATTAGCTATTTTCCCCTGAGGACAACTGAAAGGTCCTGGGAATAGGTAGGGGACCTTTTGTCTTGATACACCATGTCTCCTTCTTATTACTGTCTCTAGTAGGAGATGGTGCTACTGCCTGGAGTTGTGGATCATGCTTGACCTTTGTGCTCAGTTGCATCTGACTCTCTGTGAACCCCAGAACTATAGCCTCCCAGACTCCTTGGTCCATGGAATTTTCCAGGCAAGAATACTGGAGTGTGTTGCTGTTTCTTCCTCCAGGGCGTTTTCTGGACCCGGGGTTGAACCCATGTCTCTTTTGTCTCCACATTGGCAGGTGGATTCTTCATCACTTGCACCAGCTGGTAAGACCACAGATTAGACAACTATTAGCCATTAAGTGCAGGAGAAGGCAATGGCATCCCACTCTAGTACTCTTGCCTGGAAAATCCCATGGACGGAAGAACCTGGTAGGCTGCAGTCCATGGGGTCACTAAGAGTCGGACACGACTGAGCGACTTCACTTTCACTTTTCCCTTTTATGCATTGGAGAAGGAAATGGCAATCCACTCCAGTGTTCTTGCCTGGAGAATCCCAGGGACGGGGGAGCCTGGTGGGCTGCCGTCTATGGGGTTGCACAGAGTTGGACATGACTGAAGCGACTTAACAGCAGCAGCAGCAGCCATTAAGTGCAGTATTGGAACTGGATTCCAATACCAAATGACTTCTAGAAGTATTCAAACATATTTCTAAATATCAATGGAATTATCTGGCTAAAAGGCATTGTCTTATTGACCTGGTGTTAGGTAAGGAGAGCTAACGTTTGCTAAGAAACTGCTGGCATTGTCCCTGAACTTCATATATGTTCTTTTATTTCATTCTCTTAATACTTTCTCCATACATGAGAATCCTCTCTCACATGCCAGGCCTTGGGTGAATCCCTCAGATATACCACTGAGCAAGATGGACAAACTGTCTGTAGGTTCAGAGCTTACAATCCATTGAAGTAAATAGAAATGATCAAATTAATAGTATCCATTGATTGATTCTCAATTTACAGTAAGCATTAGCTTATTATCACTTCAAAAATGAGGGGAGCTAGTCTTATGGAGTGAAGTATTAAGATTTGAACCTAGGTCTTGCTGTCCCTTCTGCGGACAGTTTGGATCCCACTTCTGCTCGTCAATGACCATGTAGTCCTGAGAAAGTGACTTCATCTCTCCGAGTTCCTGAGATGATGAATGGCTACAGTAAGATTCCTCCCAGCATTTTCCATCTTCTACCTTACCTATTTTACCATTATTTGTCAAATGCTTCCCATCTTTCAAGTCTCAGTTTAATCATTGCTTCTCAAGAGAGACTTACCTGACTGGCCATTTCAGCCCCCAAGAATTATCTGAGTGAAGATGTTTCATGATGCCTTGTGGCATTCCCACGTCATAGTACTAACTGCCTGCAATATGCCTGCCTCTTCATTTTCCTTAAGGCAAAATAAAATAAAGTATGTAACCTGAGGGGTCAACTGTATTTCATCAAGCTCTCCTGAGGATAAGTAGTTACTGCATTCCCAAACTGGAATCCACTTTGATTCTGCCATATTTGTGAAGGTCTGTCTGATTCTGGGACTGGTAAAAAGGCCTTTGAGTGAAAGCTCAGTAAAGAAGTTAACCTGAAGCCAGGGCCATGGCTAGAGAGGAAAGCGAGGCCAGGTTGCCAGCGACTGGGCAGGCAGGACTTTGCTGGGCAGTGCAAAGAGTCCTCCATCCCTGCCCAACATGCCTGGCACAGTCACCCAACACCTCAGTCCACAGACTGATATATTTTTGATGAGGGAAAAGTTAGGGAAATCCTGGAGAGTCAAAACAGACAGAAGACACAGTTCTTCTATCCTGAATCAATGGGACTCTTTGGGCCAGTGCTTTGCCTTTCTGAAATCAAGGTCCAGTCTGGTGCAAATCAATATTTGCTGATGCATAATTTCAGGGAGCAAGCTTGTGTTTTCTATAGCAAGGTTGTCTTTTAATAAGATGACCAAGCACGACTTTATAAGGCAAACAAATGAAATAAAACCTTCCAGACGACTACTGGAAATGTTTCTTCTTCTTTTTTTTAAACTCCAATACAGACCTTTCAGTGAAATGGCCTGACAGTTTTATGCGTTCCTTCCTGTTTAGCATGGCAGTGAAGGATGGAATTTGGGCTTGTTCTGTCTGAATTCAGGCCCACTATGGCCTGTTGAAGTCACTTTCTCAAAATAAAGACAGTCTTAAATAATAAACTTTGTTCTTCTCTTCACCTGTGATATTTTTTTAAATTTAGAGATTATAAAAATATAAAACCAATGGATTATAATTGCTATGCTGTCCAGAATATGGATTATCCTTGAAGTATGTATGAATACACATAACCTATTGGAACTGTGACTGTAAGGGGTGGGGTTGGTAGGGAGAGAAGTATAGAGTCTCCACGGGGAATTAGTGTCACTAAAGAAAAAAGTTTTAAGACTCTTCCTTTTACTCAGCTAAACAGAGATTTAAATAAGATGTTCTAGACTGGACTACATATAGGATGCCCTACATATAGGAAAGATCTAGGGTTTTTCGGCTAACCTGATGAATACTTACTGAAAGGATAGCGTTCCATCCATTTTTAAAAACTGACTGTATTTTTTTAGAGAGGTTTTAGGTTCTAAATTGAGCAGGAAGTACACAGAATTCTCATATACTTCCTACCTCACATACGCACGGGCTCTCCCACTGTTGATTCTCGCACAAGAGTGGTGCTCTTGCTACAGTCAGTGAACCTACACTGGTATGTCATAGTCACTGAAAGTCCATAATTTACATTAGGGTTCATTCTTGGTGTCATGCATTCTATAGGTTTTGACAAACATATTGACATCTTTTGGAAAAACCCCAGTGAAATTTTGGTCAACCCAGTATAAAGATGTGTACCCATCTTTGTAGTATACAGAATGTTTCACTGCCCTAAAAATCCCCTGTACTTGCCTGTTCATTCCTCCTTCCTCTCTGACTCTTGATCTTTTTTTACTGTCTCCATGGTTTTCTAGAATCTCTTATGGGTCTCCCAGGTGGTGCTAGTGATTAAGAACCTGCCTGCCAATGCGGGAGATGTGAGAATGTCTTATAGTTGGAATTATACAGTAGGTAGTCTTTTCAGTTTAGCTTCTTTCTCTTAGTAAAATGCATTTCTTACACTTTCATTTATTTCTTGGTTTGATGGCTCATTTTTCTTTACCTCTAAATTCTGTTGTCTGGATGTACCCGTTGATCCATTCACCTACTGAAGGGCATCTTATTTTCTTCCTAATTTCAGCAATTCTGAAAGAAAAAGATGCTATAAAACATCTGTGTGAAGGTTTTTATGTGGACATAAAATTTAAATTTATTTGGCTAAGTACCAAGAAGCACAGTTGCTGAGTCATATAATGAGTATGTTTAATTTTGTTTGAAAAACCACCAACTTGTCTTCCAAAGCAGCTGTACCATTTTGCAGTCCCACCAGCAATGAATAGGAGTTCCTGTTGCTCCACATTGACGTCAGCATTTGATGGTGTTAGTGTTTTGGATTTTCACCAATCTAATAGGTAGGCAATTGTATCTCCTTGTTAGTGGTTTTTTTTTTCCATCCAATTTTGAGAGCTACCTCTTCAGTGTGGGAGGAAAGCATGGGATCCAGACACCAGGAGTAACTGAGATTAGAGAAGGGGGAGCTGGCTGTGACATTGGAGGTGGGACAGTGGGCAGTCTCAGTACCCCTGGGCTTCCTGAGTATTTCCTGAAACACAGTCGAGAGCCCAGGGAACTGAAGGGAAGGTCAATTCCAAGTTATGGGAAGACTGGAAGAAACGATGAATACTTTATAATACACTCATTCCCTCAGCTTAGTGAAGCTATGTGTGATTGAGTGTGTGAAACTTGATTGAGTGTGTGAAATGTGATGTGCGTGTTAGTTTAGAATCAGCACATTCTGAGCACGCATAAGCTTTCCACAGTTTTACAGTTGCAGTACCAATGGAACTTTGCTCGGGAGGATCTCAGACTATGTCTTCTGTCACCTTGGAGGCTGATTTTATCAGTAGGCATCTCAACTGAATCCTTGCTATACCATTCCAGTCATCAGGTACAATCAACTTAAGAGACTAAGGTCAGGGTCAGCCTATAAAATCAATGTGCCCTTCTCTGTCTTTGCTACTTATCCTGAGGTGCAGAGTCCCTAGGCTGTCCTTCCACTGTGAGTGTGATAATGGCCTTGAGCAAAGTCAATGTTAACAGTGGAAAGAAAGAGGAATGAGTGGAAGGAAATCTCTCATTCGTTCCCTGTCAACACTTCCTCTTTCCTCTGGGCCATTGGTCCCTTTAAGGAAGGCTACCCTCCAAGCAGCTAACAGTACATTCTTTTGTTCAGTAAAGTACTGTACAGGCTCAGCTTTGACAGAAAGCTCATTTGGCCTTATGCTATAGCATATTTTGAAATTGTACAATCTCCGCCACCTCCATACCCATTTATACGTTTATGCAGACAGTCCTCACTTTGCAGGGTACCTTGTTACCGAGACTTCTGCATATTGAAATTTTGCCCTTGTTTCCGTGTATCTGAGATTTGATCTAAGAGTTACATGCTTCTCTGGGATAATTGTCATCATCAGAAATAGACTTTCTCACCATCTCAGGTCTAAACTAACCTGTACTTGCATCCATATACCATTGAGGAAGTGTCTCTTCCTCAGCATCACCTGAACTCTCCATCCCACCTGAGAGAAAGAAAGAGTCACTATTTCAAAATATCCTCTATTTAACACCTTCATTGATTTGCTACTTTTTATGCCCTGTACCTGTCACTTAGGACTCTACTCTCTTGGTTTTGAAACACTCTCTCTCTCGCTTTCCTTCTTTCCTCAGTCCATTATTGTTTCGTAATCTTGACTGGCTCCTTCTCCAATTGTCTCATTTGGAGCACCTCAAGATTTGTGTCGTCTTTTCGTCTCTCACCTTTGTCCCCGAGTGATCTCACCAGCTCCCGAGGGTGTGAGCTCTCTTGTTCTGACGAAGCCCCCGTTTGCACTGGAGGCCACACCTCTCTCTTGAGCTCTGTGCTTTCGCGTCTCAGTGTCCCTGAGTGGTCTCCCCAGCTCCCAAGGGCGTGGGCTTTCTTGTTCTGACGAAGCCCCCGTTTGCACTGGAGGCCACACCTCTCTCTTGAGCTCCGTGCTTTCACGTCTCAGTGTCTTCTCATGTCTTCGCTTGGACGTGTCTTCGATTCTGCAACTTAACAGATCCAGACTGGAATTCTGGGCTTTCCCCATTCCATGTTCATCTTCTCAAACTTCTATTCTTCTACTTTCGTGTTAAAAACACTGCACTTCAGCAAGTTATTCAAGCCAATATCTAAGAGTCCTTCCTTTCTGTTAAACTAGGGATCATGTATATTAGTAAGCCTTATGGATGCTACTTTGAAAATATATCTGAGACTCTTTATTTCATGTCCATGGCCACCTTCTTAGTCCAGGCCTCCACTGTCTCTTGCCTCCGTGAACATCAGCCTTTGACTGATTTTTCCACTTTCACATGTGTGCCTCACCCTCTCCGCCTATAGCTGCACCCTCCTCCTCCACACAGAGCAGCAAAGGGGAAATTCTCAGTGATAATCTGATCTTTCATTCTTCCCTTGCTTTTAAAATCCTGCAATGGCTCCCCTTATATTTAACGTAAAACTCAGTCTTCCTCCCATGACCTAGAATATCCTCCATCATTGCGCTTAGCCCCTCAGCCTTACTTCTTTTCACTCTCCCCTTCATCTGCTCAAACATTACTGCTGTTACTTGGAAGAGAAGGGAAGAGGGAAGATTTCTATTTAATAATAAATAATTGAGGCCCAATGTAATATTAAATAAATGGCAGAAATGAGTTTCACCCTCAGCTCTGCTTTATTCTCTGGAGCTATGATCTTTGCACTATTCCATTTGGTGTAATATAAGGCAAATACTAAAACGACAACAACAAAAAACCATCTGTGCTGTATAAAATCAAGAGTGTATTTAAGGAATTCATGTGATCAGACAAAGGCAAAACAGTTCTGAGTTCAGGGAAGTCTATCATTTACTCACTGTGGAACTTTTAGCACACTCTGAAACTCAGTTTCTTTATCTGTAAAATGGGCATAATAAATTGACTTCATAGTGCCGGAGTAACGATTAAATGACAATGTTTTGGCATGCTTAGAATATTGTGGCACACACAATCTGCTCATTTCCGCCCCTACTCTGATCCCTCCTGTTTTAAGCAACACTTTAATATGTGTTTGGGGTGGGCTGGCCATCATAAAATCTATGACTGTCCTTGCATAGCAATAGTAGACAGTTCTTCCATTATGGCCGTGACCACCAGCCCCTTTCAGTGGGTGCCTGCTCTGTGCCAGATGTTGCAATGGGTGCTTTACATACTTCATTTCCTTTAGCCTCTCAACACCTGAATTTGAGTTTCCTGGAAACTTTGGGAAGGTATTTCTTCAAGAAAATATTTCCATAGTCAAGCACATTTCATAAATGTTGAAAATTACATACTCCTCATGGAAAGTTAGTTATAATATGTAACTTGAACTAGAAAATTAAAGATCTTGAGCAGTCTTGTATAAACATCATTTCATTAACTTACATATCACAGGGGGAATCATCCCTCCAAGACTGGTGTTTGTTTGTTTGATGTTTGTGCTTAGCAACTGCTTACGTTCTGCAGCTCCAGTGTTTCTTGGGATACATGCTTTGTGCACTAGAGTTCTGTTTGTGCTGCTTAAGGTCAAATGAAAGTTTGGTGAAATTTTGCTTTCCAACTGACATTATGTTCTTTTCTGCTTTCATTGTTGGGTATTATTCACTCTTGTCTTCTCCATTCATTTACAACTGTGATGGGTTTGTTTTCCTCTGCTATGAAATCTATTTCTGCCTTCTCTCATCACTGATCAGTCTGCTACTCATTATAAAAGTCAGCATTTCTACAGACTGCGGAAGAAAAAATCTGATATAGAGAGAGAGAAAGAGGGAGGAAGGGAGAGAGGAAAGGAGGGAGAAAGCTGGAAATAAACAGAGAGAGAAAGGGAAAAGAGACAGGGAGACACATGGGGGAGAAAAAGCGGGGCGGGGGGGGGGGGGGGGAAGAGAAGGAGAGAGGGATTAACCTGTCTAGAATTTTGGGGAGTGCTTTGGGAGAAAATGACCTTTAAAAAGTCTAAATTATATTAAATTAAATACATTTATTTTCATTAGAATTTTTAGCCATAGCATCAAGTGTGAAAATAACAATGATTTATAGAATAGTAATATTTTCTTCAAAACTTATTTTTTCTTATGATATTACTGAAAATATTTTCAAAATTTGTTCAGTTTTATACAGGATCTAATCATGTCTCATGGCAGGAAGGGAATAATAAAATAGCATAATTTTTAAGGTGCTCTTTAGGACATGGATTTTGTCCTATTTTTGTTTAAATAAAGCAAAACCATGGCAGCATCTGGCAAAGAATAAGTATTCAATAAATAAATGAATTTCTGCACCATAAAAATAGGGCCATAAATCCTAAAACCACAACTGACATAAATCTGCTGCCTGAATATCTTTAATATGCCCAGTTTGTCATCTTTTTTAGAACTGAACTTGGGGTTCTTTTAGGTACAGTTGTTACTATTAAGAGTGTCTAAAGGTAGTCACTTAAATTATTATGCTTTTTATCTTTAAAAAAAAAGCGTCATAAATTTGTTCTCATAATTTCTGGAAGGATGGTTATCATTAAGCTGGTTTAAATTACTATTACATTTGCACAGATATCAAGGTATTATCTTAGTCCATCCAGGCTGTTATAAAAAAAAATAATACCATAGACTAGTTCTCTTAAACAATGAACACTGATTTCTCACAGTTATAGGGGCTGGGAAGTCTAAGATCAAGGTTCCAGGGGATTTGGTGTTAGGTGAGGGCTGGCTTCATGCACTGGAGACTATCACCGTATTGTAATCTCACCTGGTGGAAAGAGAAATAAAGCTACTAATCCCACAAGGGTCCACCTTTGTCATGAGCCAGTCATCCCAAAAGCCTCACCTCCTAATTCTATCTCATTTGGAATTAGGATTCAACATATGACTTTGAAGGGGTATACAAATATTTAGTCCATAGCAAGACTGTTGCTTTTGTTATCAAAGACACAACTCTCACATTTTCTCATGTTTTCTAAGGATCCTTTACCATGTTCTTACCTTCTTAGTATATCTCTTCTCATAATTATGTAAGTGCTAAGATTCTTTTTGTCCATACTTCCCAGGAACTGGGCTTTCCATATGGCTCACCAGTAAAGAATCCACCTGCCAATGCAGAAAATGCAGGTTTGATCCCTGTTGGGAGGATCCTTTGGAGGAGGAAATGGCAACTCACTCCAGTACTCTTGCTGGGAAAATTCCATGGATAGAGGAGCCTGGTAGGCTACAGTCTATGCCAGGCTTCAAAGGATTGCAGAGTCAGACATAACTCTGTGTGAGCAACTGAGCGTACACCCAGGACATATCAGAGAACGGCTGAATTAAGAAATTACCAGAAAATATATTCAATGAAGATCATTTAATAGTAAAAAAAATATGAATTTAGTTACCTTCATGGTTACATGGTTACTTATATGCACAGTATGTGGTATGTGGTCCACCTGGGCCGAGATATTCAGCCACATCTGAGTAGCGACTGTTTTCTTCCTGAGATGAGGTTATTCTTTTTGGCATTGAACTTAGTTCAGGAATGAGGTGAGGAACTGGTTGTAGTAAACAAAATAATGTAACTGTGAATGCAAATTTTTTTCCAAGATGGGAGTATAAATACAAATATAAAGAGGCCAGCTGTAAAACTTTCTAGCTTGAAAATCTAATTAACAATTACAGGCCTCCTTCAGGAACTATAGAGGCAAAAGAAAGTGTGTTCAGATGTGCTATATCTGTTTTGGAGGTAAAGCCGGCCAACCTCTGATAAGATTTGACAGCTTCAGTTGGAGGCACTGGAAACTTCATCTAACAAGTGTCTGTGGCAGCAATGGGAGTTCTGTGTGCATACATGTGTACTTTCCAGTATGCGATCCATGAAACTCAGCAAAATAAAATTCAAAACCTAAGTCTAAGAAGCGTATTTGGCAGGCAGTTTGCTATTGCATACAGAGGTGGCATTGACAAAATTCTTACTAATTACTATAAGAGATCTGTATCATGCTTATAATTGTAGACAGAGCTGAAGAGTCACGGAGAGCCAGGGATGTTTAAGTCATCTGCTTTTAAGCACAAACTTGCTCACCCCAGCCTGGGAGTGGAGACCTGGCCAGCTTTGGCCGCCGCTCCATTCATTGCCGAGGGTTTCTGTTAAAAGTCTTCTTTATGTTAAGCTGCTGTCTCTGTCTCTCTCTCTGCAACTTTCAACACCCTCTGCCCTTTGGAGACACAAAGAACAAATTTAACTTCTGTTGTCTATGACAGCCAGCCGTTCAATTATTCATTCACTCATTCAACAGACCTTTATTGAGTCACAGCCATATGCAGGCACTGAGGACACAAAGGTCGATAATACCAAACCATGTTTCCAAGAATGCCCAGCCTGTGTCATCTGATACTGCCTTTTGCAGTTTCTGCTCTACAGGGTAATTCCTCATGTGTTCCCATGCTAGGCTTCCTTGCTACTCCTCTCTTTTGAATGAGTTGATCAAAGATCTTCAAAGTGGGAGCATGAGTGGGGACCAGCTGAAAAGGATTCTATAGAATTTCTTGACCAGAGCAAAGGGCACACACTCTGATATCTCTCCCTCAAGGAACTCTGATGAGATGATGCAATCAAAGTCATCATCACATCACACATGAGAGCAATGTTTTTTATTTTGCATTTATTGAATTAAATCCAACGTCATCATCCTGCCCCCAAGGCCCTGCCCAACCTAGGTGTATCATTTTATATTCCACTACTCCCCAGTGTGAACTTATGGTGTGTTTTCTTTCCTCTCTTTGCTAATTTGTTTCTCTTCCAAGGATACCCCTATGGTGGCTTGTTTCAAAGCTAAATGTTTAGAAAGGGTCATTGTTGAAGCTTTTCCTGTTGTCGTTCTTCCTGAAACCTTCTCAGGAATTTTCCTGAAGTTGTTCTCTGCCATGTGGTAGGTCTAGAAGAGTGCCTGTCAGATTAGTTGGAGGCTCACTGTGGACCAGACTTGTCAAGGTATTGAATAGTATCCGTGTCATCCGAACATAACTCAGAGTTCACACGTATCATCAACTAATCCTCACAGTAACTGTCTGAGAAAAGAGACAACTGATAAGTTTTACTAATATGGTCAATAAAACTGGGGTCCCCACTGCTTTCTTACTCTGTGTCTGCTGATGCTTATACTGCCTGAGTCTTATAGGTATTATTATACTGAGACACAAGAGACACAGGTTTGATCCCTGGGTCAGGAAGATCCCCTTGAAAAGGAAATGGCAACCCACTCCAGTATTCTTGCCTGGAGAACCCCTTGAACAGAGGAGTCTAGTAGGATCAGTTCAAAATGTTGCAAACAGTCAGACACAACTGAACAACTAAGCACGTCATGTATGTTGCTAGAGAGGACTTTCCTGTTTTAACACCTGATCTTGAGTTCCTCTCAGAGAGGCAGCTATCTCTATTTAGAAAAACATGCTAACATTGCCTTAGGGGAAGATATGAAAGCAGGCTTGAGAAGCTAGTGAAATAAAGAAAGAAAGCTACTTAAAGGGGTTAAGGAGAACCAGGGCCTGAAGAGTGAGCAGAAGGAAGAGAGGGACGCGGAGGCAGGAGATAATGGGCAAGTGGAGAAACGGAGGAAAGGGAGCAGAAAAAAATGGCTGAAGGGTTTCTGAGCACAGGGATATCTTCAATGCCACGGCCAAGTTCTTTGCTGTTGGATTTTGTGGTCTAACACCCATTACCACAAACCTTCAGTGAAGTCTGCCGCCTCCAAATGCCTTGGTGTGTGGATGTTTCAGGTGAAATCAAGCACAGGGAACTTTACTGGTCTTAACAGTGCAGGGCAGGATGGCTGTGAGATAAGAAAGTTCTGCAAGAAAATGCCAGAATCAGAAGTTAGCCTTAGAATACACACCCCATGGAATTAGTCCCATTTTATAGGAACTCTCAAAGGACAGGAGCAGCCCCAGCCAACATGTGGGTTACATTTACATTTATGCCTGCCAACTAGACGTGAGGCAATTTGAGTGCAAAGGCTGTGGTTTCGATTTTGCAGTCCCTCATGCCTCGTGCTCAGATTTCCTCATTGCCTGCTTTATATTTCAGTTTCAAGTTCCACACTCAGCAGCTTTTGAGCTGCTATTCAAATGATCATTTCCAGGGAAATTTATCATTTGGTCCATATCTGAAATTTAAGGTCACTTTTTTGAGTATACTGTTTACACAAATATAGTATGTTTTTCATTAGTAACTGTGAAAAACACCCAAAGGTGTCATTTTCAATCAATTCTGATTTTCTTGTTATTTTATGTCACTTAGGTTAGCATCAGTATTATTTCTCCTTGTTCAACCAACCACAGAGTTCAGGCATATATTTTATATAGAGGCTAACCTGAAACTTCTTCCCATCTAGACTTTCTTAGAAGTTACATTAGTTGAGGAAAAACAGTAGCAATAAAAACCTACTTCCCAAATTGAGTGCTGAGTTAAGATATATATTGTAGGGTCACAATACATAATTTAATGCTCTGTGATCTACTTCATTGTCAACCTGACTTTATTAAGTTTAAATTTGAGAATTAGTTAACTATCTACTTTCTGTAGTCATAAGAATGACTAGTACTCATGTGCACAATGTAAAAGTGGAATTAATTGATTTATTAAAGTCTTTTTACTTCAGTGTTTCAATAAAATGTAGTGAAAGCACTGAATTGGTAAAACTTGTTTAAGGTAAGCCAACTTTATCAACCCTTCTCACCAAGAAAGAATGACGAAATTTTCAATTCATGACTTCAAATCTATTTTCCATATGGAAATAATTTACATTTGTATCTGTATGAATCATTATTATATTTATATCCTACTTAGCAGAATACTGACTAGTGATCTGATGGTAAGAACAGGGGGCTATGAATCATGAACACTTAGGTCTGGATGTGACTCTGCTTCTAGCCAGCTGAATGAATTTGAACACCTTTCTAGATCTTAAGTTTTCTTAATGAGAAGTGAGAAGGTTTTTTACAGTTTCTCTCAGCATTATTGACAGTTATAATTCTCAATAATAGTTCCTCATGGGAATTAAAGTTATTTTCCAAATTTAAAAACGCTTCATGGCAAGGATTCCACTTAAAGGAAATATTTCCGAGCATGCTGATCAAATATTGAAGGACTAAGCCAAGAAGTTTTGCTGATTACAAAAATAGACTTCGCTAGTTCCAGTGGTGTCTTATTTTCAGTGGGTCAAATGTATCACATATGCTGGAATTCCAATGCTTGACTAATGGGCCCATAATCTGCTATGAAGGACATTTATATGTTTATTCATTTTGGTTGTTTTTATTTTACAATGAAAAACAAGGTTGCAATGCCAAAGAGGACCACAGAAAGGACAGGACAAAGCTTCCAGTCCAGCAAAGCCATCCATCTTTGTCTCCTGCTTCGGTCCTCAAACCCTCCTTCCTCTGTGTTCAGATTTTCTCTTTGGCACCTCAACCCTATTTATTCCCAAGTGCCTTATCCTTCTCTTTAGGGTATAAAGAAATTGATCCAATTTCATCTTGTCTCGCCAACTTACCAGGAGAAGTTTTCCTAGAATAATTGCCTGGGAAGTCACTTCATTGTGGTGTGATTTTTCCTTTGTGTCTGTCTACAATGTGAGAGACCTGGGTTCAATCCCTGGGTTGAGGAGATTCCCTGGAGAAGGAAATAGCAACTCACTCCGGTACTTCTTGCCTTGAAAATCCCATGGACGGAGGAGCTTGGTGCAGGCTACTATCCATGGGATCGTGAAAGAGTCAGGCATGACTGAGTGACTTCACTTTCTTTATTTTTCTTTTTTTTCCTTCAGAAAAATCCCTTTAGAAGCTTCCACTGGGAAGAAGCCCATTTCTCAAAGACAAAGGATGGAAATAACCAGCAAGTAGATCTCCCAGAAGACCTGTGTCTTCCAAAAGAGCAAGTAGATAAATTCTGAAGTTTAAGAAAGGAGGTGAAAGGATAATGGGTTAGGAATGGGGACATTTTATCTTGAAATATATAATCTTGGATTTAAATAAAAATTTAGCCTGTGAAAAGCTTAAAATGATAGTTCAAAATGATGCGTTTTGGCTTTCATAATTATTACATCTTTGCTTTTCAAAATTTAGTGAAGTAATATATATATTACTCCCACGTCCAAGGAGCGGTGGTTGCTCAGGCGCAGGAGGGCCTAGAGGAGCTATTCCACGTTCAAGGTTGGGAGGGGCGGTGGTGAGGAGATACCCCTCGTCCAAGGTAAGGAGCAGCGGCTGTGCTTTGCTGGACCAGCTGTGAAGAGATACCCCACATCCAAGGTAAGAGAAACCCAAGGAAGATGGTAGGTGTTGCAAGAGGGCATCAGAGGGCAGACACACTGAAACCATAATCACAGAAAACTAGTCAGTCTAATCACACTAGGACCACAGGCTTGTCTGACTCAATGAAACTAATCCATGCGCTGTGGGGCCAACCAAGATGGGTGGGCATGGTGGAAAGGTCTGACACAATGTGGTCCACTGGAGAAGGGAATGGCAAACCACTTCAGTATTCTTGCCTTGAGAATCCCATAAACAGTGTGAAAAGGCAAAATGATAGGATACTGAAAGAGGAACTCCCTAGGTCAGTAGGTGCCCAATATGCTACTGGAGATCAGTGGAGAAATAACTTCAGAAAGAATGAAGGGGTGGAGCCAAAGCAAAAACAGTACCCAGCTGTGGACGTGACTGGTGATAGAAGCAAGGTCCGATGCTGTAAAGAGCAATATTGCATAGGAACCTGGAATGTCAGGTCCATGAATCAAGGCAAATTGGAAGTGGTCAAACAAGAGATGGCAAGAGTGAATGTTGACATTCTAGGAATCAGCGAACTAAAATGGACTGGAATGGGTGAATTTAACTCAGATGACCATTTTATCTACTACTGTGGGCAGGAATCCCTCAGAAGAAATGGAGTAGCCATCATGGCCAACAAAAGAGTCTGAAATGCAGTACTTGGATGCACTCTCAAAATGACAGAATGATCTCTGTTCGTCTCCAAGGCAAACCATTCAATATCACAGTTATCCAAGTCTATGCCCCAACCAGTAATGCTGAAGAAGCTGAAGTTGAACGGTTCTATGAAGACTTACAAGACCTTTTAGAACTAACACCCAAAAAAGATGTCCTTTTCATTATAGGGGACTGGAATGCAAAAGTAGGAAGTCAAGAAACACCTGGAGTAACAGGCAAATTTGGCCTTGGAATACGGAATGAAGTGGGGCAAAGACTAATGGAGTTTTGCCAAGAAAATGCACTGGTCATAGCAAACACTCTCTTCCAACAACACAAGAGAAGACTCTAGACATGGACATCACCAGATGGTCAACACCGAAATCAGATTGATTATATTCTATGCAGCCAGAGATGGAGAAGCTCTATACAGTCAGCAAAACCAAGACCAGGAGCTGACTGTGGCTCAGATCATGAACTCCTTCTTGCCAAATCCAGACTTGAATTGAAAAAAGTAGGGAAAACCACTAGACCATTCAGGTACGACCTAAATCAAATCCCTTATGATTATACAGTGAAAGTGAGAAATAGATTTAAGGGCCTAGATCTGATAGGTAGAGTGCCTGATGAACTATGGAATGAGGTTCGTGACATTGTACAGGAGACAGGGATCAAGACCATTCCCATGGAAAAGAAATGCAAAAAAGCAAAATGGCTGCCTGGGGAGGTGTTACAAATAGCTGTGAAAAGAAGAGAAGTGAAAAGCAAAGGAGAAAAGGAAAGATATAAGCATCTGAGTGCAGAGTTCCAAAGAATAGCAAGAAGAGATAAGAAAGCCTTCCTTAGTGGTCAATGCAAAGAAATAGAGGAAAAGAACAGAATGGGAAAGACTAGAGATCTCTTTAAGAAAATTAGAGACACCAAATGAACATTTCATGCAAAGATGAGCTCAATAAAGGACAGAAATGGTATGGACCTAACAGAAGCAGAAGATATTAAGAGGTGGCAAGAATACACAGAAGAACTGTACAAAAAAGATCTTCATGACCCAGATAATCTTGATGGTGTGATCACTCACCTAGAGCCAGACATCTTGGAATGTGAAGTCAAGTGGGCCTTAGAAAGCATCACTACGAACAAAGCTATTGGAGGTGACGGAATTCCAGTTGAACTATTTTAAATCCTGAAAGATGATGCTGTGAAAGTGCTTCACTCAATATGCCAGCAAATTTGGAAAACTCAGCAGTGGCCACAGGACTGGAAAAAGTCAGTTTTCATTCCAATCCCAAAGAAAGGCAATGCCAAAGAATGCTCAAACTACCACACAATTGCACTCATCTCACACTCTAGGAAAGTAATGCTCAAAATTCTCCAAGCCAGGTTTCAGCAATATGTGAACCATGAACTTTCTGATGTTCAAGCTTGTTTTAGAAAAGACAGAGAACCAGAGATCAAATTGCCAACATCTGCTGGATTATGGAAAAATCAAGAGAGTTCCAGAAAAACATGTATTTCTGCTTTATTGACTATGCCAAAGTCTTTGACTGTGTGGATCACAATAAACTGTGGAAAATTCTGAAAGAGATCTGAATACCAGACTACCTGACCTGCCTCTTGAGAAACCTATATGCATGTCAGGAAGCAACAGTTAGAACTGGACATGGAACAACAGACTGGTTCCAAATAGGAAAAGGAGTACATCAAGGCTGTATAGTGTCACCCTGCTTATTTAACTTCTGTGCAGAGTACATCATGAGAAACGCTGGACTGGAAGAAGCACAAGCTGGAATCAAGATTGCCAGGAGACATATCAATAAGCTCAGATATGCAGATGACACCACCCTTATGGCAGAAAGTGAAGAGGAACTAAAAAGCCTCTTGATGAAAGTGAAAGAAGAGAGTGAAAAAGTTGGCTTAAAGCTCAACATTCAGAAAATGAAGATCATGGCATCCGGTCCCATCACTTCATGGGAAATAGATGGGGAAACAGTGGAAAGAGTCAGACTTTATTTTTTGGGGCTCCAGAATCACTGTAGTTCGTGATTGCAGCCATGAAATTAAAAGATTCTTACTCCTTGGAAGAAAAGTTATGACCAACCGAGATGGCATATTGAAAAGCAGGAACATTACTTTGCCAACAAAGGTCTGTCTAGTCAGGGCTACAGTTTGTCCAGTGGTCATGTATGGATGTGAGAGTTGGACTGTGAAGAAAGCTGAGCACCAAAGAATTGATGCTTTTGAACTGTGGTGTTGGAGAAGACTCTTGAGAGTCCCTTGGACTGCAAGGAGATCCAACCAGTCCATTCTGAAGGAGATCAGCCCTTGGATTTCTTTGGAAAGAATGATGCTAAAGCTGAAACTCCAGTACTTTGGCCACCTCATGCGAGGAGTTGACTCATTGGAAAAGACTCTGATGCTGGGAGGGATTGGGGACAGGAGGAGAAGGGGACGACAGAGGATGAGATGGCTGGATGGCCTCACTGACTCGATGGCTGTGAGTCTGAGTGAACTCCGGGAGTTGGTGATGGACAGGGAGGCCTGGCGTGCTGCGATTCATGGGGTCACAAAGAGTCAGACACGACTGAACAACTGAACTGAACTGATATTTATATATAAAATAAACTTTGCTCTTAATATTTGGAGTAAGTCCGTAGAGTACTGTTAGAGAATGATGCACTTTTACAAATTAGAGTTTAAGCATGGAAGAACGTGATGAGAATAAGGCCTTCATTATTATATATTCATTATGTGAGAGCCAGCTTCCAATACACCGTGAAGATTTAATTTATATACCCCAGCTCCATTCTGACCAGTGGCTTATTGCATTGATTGTGTATATTCAAGAAGGGAGAAGCAGTGCCAAAAGTTTGACCATTAATAACTGGGATCATGGCTAATTTGAGGAACAAAGGTATTTTTATGCAGATCAAATTTTGGCATACATTACCTAGTCACTTGCCTCCAACTTTCACTCTTTCTTGTTTGTGTGGACTTAGTCACTGATTTAACAATGTGAGCTCTTTTCTTCTTCTAACTGAAATATTTCCTTTCTAGAAACTTCAGGAAAAATTTCAGATATTCAAATAGTTCAGATTAGTACTTGAACATCTGTATCATTAGTACTTGAACATTAGTACTTGAACCAGGTTAATTCTCGTGGCTCTTAAGGAAGCACAGGAATTTTTTGGTGGAAAGGAGCATAATTTTTGGTTCACTGGGGGTCTGGGACTATTTTAAAATCAGTTCTTGTGTGGCTTTGCTTCTTCTGAACCTGACAGTTGGATTAACAGGAAGCAGTATGAGGCCAAACTAAAAGTTTTTTTTCATCTTTGGGTGTATCTAATGTGCCCATATTATTCAAGTCAATTTAATTCAATGATATCTGTTGTCACACAGTAGGTCATCTTTGTAGGCTATGAAGAAGATACATATGTAAAGCAAAATAATTGTGGATTGGTCATGACTCCTTTGCAATGTCAGAGACATAAAGTTTATGTCAAAGAAAAGTTTATTAGAAGGGTACTTGGTTCTTTAGCAATTAAAAGACGTAATTATAGGAGAAGAGTTAATAAGTTGTGAGACAGAGATACAACTGGGTCATCTGAGTGTCAAGAGCAAGAAGGAGCAAGAACTTTACATGACCAGGACTTTTGTTACCCTTTTTTGTCTCTGCATCACTCTGTATCTGTCTTCCTTTTTTCAAAAGACTGGCCTAATCTACACGAAGTAGATAATGGACATCAAAGCTTCCTAGTTTTTCTGCCACTAGTGTAGACTCCTTTTTTCTCAGTTCTAAGTCAGAAAAGCCTATACCAGAACTCTCAGTGTCCCACTGTGGAATGTACCCTCTCTCTCTATATGGGATCCTATGTGAAGGTGGGAGCAGATGCTGAGTCTGCAACTGACTTGAGGGTTCTTGGTTTTAGCAGCTTGTGTTTTAGTAGCCACATTAGGGTAGCTAACAAAGCGTTAGTCCTGTGGGGAAAATGGGCAATGGAAATCAGACACATAGTGAGAGGTTAGAAGAGCAAGAAAAAAATGCCTATTAAAAAAGAGAGATAACAAAAGAATTTAATAATCTAAGCCTGAGCACTGTTGGCAAAAGGTCTCCCTTTAGAAATGGTAAACAATGGTCTACCGTGATACAGTTTCAGTGGTCAAATATATATATATTTTTTTACAGTTTAGAAAACTCAGTCTAAGCAACCAGCCTGAAACTGTCTTCTGGGTTTCTAGTGTCTTAGATATCTTGACAGAAGCAAGAGCGAATCTTCCCTTGATGGACACACAAATCAGGTCCTGCAAGATTCCCACAGATAGGACACAGCTAAATATGAACTCATGATCCAAAATTACAAATTATATGAGGAAACTGCCACACAACAAAGTCAAAGAGAAGCTCTTGAAAGCAGTAAGAAAAAAATCAATTAATTCTAAAAGAAAGATAATTAGCATCACATCAAATTTCTCAACAGCACTAATAAAGTTAGTTAGAAGACATTAAAATGATATTGTAAAAAGTGCTGAGAGGAAGTAAATATCAACCCTGATTTGCATATCAGATTCAACCACAATATAAAAGGAAGGAAGAAATTTATCCAAAAGGAAGTTATGATACTTGAAATGATAGACAAAAGGGCAACTCTAATTAAATGTATAAAACTAAATTAATTATGTAGTAATTATATGCGTTTACATATATATGCTTACACATACATAAAAAACAATAAAAGTCTCATGGGTGAGAAAATAATTATTCCATAATTAAATTTGTAGGAGAAAGACAAGATTTAAACATTCTAAAGCCCATGAATTAAGAAGAAGGTAAAAATATAGGTAACATCACATTTATTATAATTTGTCTTAAATATCAATATTAAGTATGAAAGGAATAGAAATAGAGTATTTAACAGAATAACGGAAATAGAGCATATCCTTCCCCTTCATTAGAGGAAGCTTTAGAGGAATGCAGAAAAGAAGAAAGAGGCATAAATGAAATTGCTGTTGTTCAGTTGTGTCTCACTCTTTGCAACCCCCATGGACGTAGCCCACCAGGATCCTCTGTTCTCCACCACCTCCTGGAGTTTGCTCAAATTGTGTCCACTGAGTCGGTGATGCTATCTAGTCATCTCATCCTCTGCTTCCCTCTTCTCCTCTGGCCTCCAGTCTTTCTCAGCATCAGGGTCTTTTTGAATGAGTTGTTTCTTCAAGGCAAGTGTAAAATACAGTCATAATTCTAAAAATTAGTCCAATCCAAGAATATTAACAATCTTAAAAACATAAATATTGAATAAATTAAATATACTATTTAAATAGTTTTCAAATTAGACAAAAAATATATTTCTGCTGTTATTTGTAAGTGTCATAAATAAAACATAGGCTATAGAAATACTGGCTATAAAGAATAGAAAAATATATAGCAATCAAGCAAATACTTACCAAAGAGGCTCATGAAAGTGTGAAAGTGAAACTGTTAATTGCTCAGTCATGTCCAACTCTTTGTGATCCCATGGACTGTAGCTCATCAGGCTCCTCTTTCCATGGAATTCTCAAGAATTCTGGAGTGGGTAGCCATTCCCTTGTCCAGGGGATCTTCCCGACCCAGGGATTGAACCTGGATCTCCTGCATTGTAGGCAGATTCTTTACCTTCTGAGCCACTAAGAAAGCCCCCAAAGCTTATATGGGTCCCTTAATATTAAACAAAATAGGAAAGCAAAAGCATTATCAGAGCTACAAAATTTACAAGTGTTCTAATTTATCAGGAAGATAAAACCACCAAACTTGCATGTGCCTAGTAATATTAATCTCAAAGTGAAAATGAACAGAACTGCAATTAAAAAGGAATATTGGTAAATACACTCTTGTGGTGGGAGATTGTAACACATCTCTCTAAGTAACTGATAGATTAGGAAGACCAAATATTGGAAGTAATACAGATGATTTCAATAATAATAATAAGCTTTCTTTAAAGTGCATTTATAGAACTCTACATCCTTCAATTGAGCCACATTTTTTCTTATGTATACACACAACAGTTATGAAAAGTAGCCATATATTAAGTTATAAAATAAGCCTCTGTCAAAGAAGAAATATGAATGTGCCAGTATTATACAACCTTGAAATCATATTCTTGTATATTTAAAACAAAAAATCCAATTCTAAATGATTAATATAGAAAAATTTATAATAAAAACTAGAGAATACTAAGAAGCAAATGATAAGTTATTTTTGGTAGATATCAAAACTTGTGGAACGCAGTTGAACTCTTGGTTAGAGGGAAACATATAGCTTTTAGATGCTTACATGACAAAATGATAAACTTTAAATCTTGAAAAGCTAAGGGTATGTCTCAGTAATTTGAAACAACAAAGTTAAAATGAACCTAAATCATTTTGTAGTCCTTTACAAGATAGACAGGTATGGTCACAAGAGGAGAAGGAGGAGAGTTTTAAGAGAAAACAGAGTTTGTTTTACTCAGTGGTCCTAGAGACTACACATGCAGGACCACATGGAAAGACACCAAGATAGTCAGGAGACAAGTGCCAGGGCAAGGTTTAGGCCACAGCCTTAACTGGGGGTTTTGTGGGAAAGACAGGCCAGACAGGGTGAAGAGTTTAGGATTAGCCATTTGAATACTTTTGGAAGGGCTTTGGGCTCCTGAGAAATCTGTATGCAGGTCAAGAAGCAACAGTTAGATCTAGACATGGAAACACAGACTGGTTCCAAATTGGAAAAGGAGTATGTCAAGGTTGTATATTGTCACTCTGCTTATTTAACGTATATGTAGAGTACATCATGCGAAATACCAGACTGCATGAAGCACAAGCTGGAGTCAAGATTGCCGGGAGAAATATCAATAACCTCAGATATGCAGATGACACCACCCTTATGGCAGAAAGTGAAGAGGAACTAAAGAGCCTCTTGATGAAAGTGAAAGAGAAGAGCGAAAAAGTTGGCTTAAAACTCAACATTCAGAAAACTAAGATCATGGCATCCAGTCTCATCACTTCATGGGAAATAGATGGGAAAACAGTGGAAATAGTGAGAGACTTTATTTTGGGGGCTCCAAAATCACTGCAGATGGTGACTACAGCCATGAAATTAAAAGATGCTTGCTCCTTGGAAGGAAAGTTATGATCAACCTAGACAGCATATTAAAAAGCAGAGACATTACTTTGCCAACAAAGGTTCACCTAGTCAAGGCTATGGTTTTTCCAGTGGTCATGTACGGATATGAGAGTTGGACTATGAAAAAAACTGAGCATCTAAGAACTGATGCTTTTGAACTGTAGTGTTGGAGAAGACTCTTGAGAGTCCCTTGGACTGCAAGAAGATGCAACCAGTCCATCCTAAAGGAGATCAGTCCTGGGTGTTCATTGGAAGGACTGATGCTGAAGCTGAAACTCCAGTACTTTGTCACTGATGTGAAGAGCTGACTCATTTGAAAAGACCCTGATGCTGGGAAAGATTGAAGGTGGGAGGAGAAGGGGATGACAGAGGATGAGATGGTTGGATGGCATCACCAACTCAACGGACATGAGTTTGAGTAAACTCGAGTTGGTGATGGACAGGGAGGCCTAGCGTGCTGCAGTCCATCGGGTCGCAGAGAGTCGGACATGACTGAGCGACTGAACTGAGTGACTGAACTTGGTCTACAGGAGTGGTTCCTTGTTGAGCTGAGTGGCTTCTGGACCTGGACGACAAAGGCAGAGGAATATTGCTCTGGGGTATAAGAACTGGATGAAGAAGTGTGGCTCTGTTGGTTAGTTTGCATATCAAGGGCATGCTCCTTCTTGGGACCTTTGCTATCTTTAAGAATCAGCTAATCCATCGAGCTAAAACATCATAAAAAATGTTTATAATATACAGTAGAAAGAAGGAAATAATAGGAATCAGGTGTTCACAAAATAGGTGAAAAAATATACTAAAAAGGATCAACAAAGGAAACGTCAGTTTCCTTGAAGAAACTAATGACACCAATTAAACAGAACTCTGACAACTTTGATCAAAGCAAACACAGGTAACAACATTTGGAATAAAGGGGGATAACTAAAAATACTGGAGATGTTAGATAGTATCCAACAGAAACTTTAAGGTTGGAAAATTTGAAAACTGAGATAAACAGATCATTTTTTTCTTAAATATGTCAAAATAGACTCAAGAATAAGCATAAAACTGAAGTAAACCTATCATAATTTGAAAAGATAGAATCGACCCTTGACAGTTTTATGGGCTATCACTTGTGGGATTGTTTTGGTTGTTTGGGAGTAGATATATTTTTGCAGAGAACCAGCCCAAAGTGTGGTGGGGTCATGTATGGGTTATTAATTCTACTTTGGTTGGGGTGAGAGCTCAGGCGAGATTAGTGAGATTTTATCTCACACAAGTGGGAAAAATAGAATTTGAATCTATAGTGAGGGATTAAATTTAGCCCACACTCTTGAGAGAAGACTTCTTCGTGCTACTAGACTGCTGTTTTTCCTCATAAGTCAAGGCTGTGTAGGTGATAAATACCACAGGATATCTTTTTTTTTTTTTTAATGAACATTGCTACCTCAAAGGAACCATGGATTAGGAAAAAACATAAACTAACTCTCTGGATATATATAGTTTATCCTGGCTAGCCTGCAATTGACTTTCACTTTTTCTCCAAAGGGTTGGACTTACGTGGAAGGGGGAGTAGGAAAAGTCAATATTCACACTTGCAGATTGTTTAAATCCTCTTTCTCTGATGGGTCTGTTCATATTTTCTGCCTGTTTACTCCCAGGCTATTGATTCTTTAGAATTTCTAGGATCTTTTACATTAGACATGTTAACCTTTTGTCAGTTACATTGCATATATTTTTCCAGTCTGTCACTTGTAAACATTTGCCATAACATAAATTTATATTAAGTGTGTCAATGTTTTCCCCTTTTTAGGCTTGGGTTTTCTGTTTTAAAAACTTTTCCTTCGCGAAAGGAACACAGTAACACAAGCACTGCCCTAAAAATCCTCAAGAGTATTTTTGACTGTGAAAAAACTTTACCCTCCTCCAGTATGGTGTACACATTGGAAGTTTCTGCTTTTCATGACTGAAGTTTCTGTTTGTCACAATGGGACTTGAATTGTTTTTACCCAAAATTAAGCTCACAATTTTCAGATCTGGCCTAGTGTCAAGGCAGGATACGTAAGAGACATACATAGGTTTAATCCCTGGGTGGGAAAGATCCCCTGGAGAAGAGAATGGCTATCCACTCCAGTATTCTCACCTGGAGAATCCCATGGACAGAGGAGCCTGGTGGGCTACAGTCCATGGGGTCTCCAAGAGTCAGACATGACTTAAGTAACTTAGCACGCAGGCAAGATTTAAAGGGGGTGATAGTCTGTTCCTGGAATGTTTTTTCCTTCTTTTTAAAAAATGTCACTGTGTAATACTTTTTTAAAAATGTGTCACTGTGTAATACTGCTTCTTCTCCACTGACCTTATGGTACTAGTTTTCTCCTTGGCAATTTAGAAATGCTCCTGGGCAGAAAGCTGTAGGATTGTCTTCTTGAATTGAATTAACAAGTGAAAGCTACAAAGTTTGGACTCGTTTATCCCTGCAAGGCTTGCCTGAATTTATGAGTCCATCTCATTTCAGTTTAAGGGCAACCCACTTGGACGAAATGAGTCTAGACTTTATAGCCTAAGAAAGTCAACTGAAGGGACATAGACTGTGACCCAGCACCACTTTGCACTTATCAGCTGCCTGAAAGGTGGTCCTTTCTGATTGATAGGATTCTATGAAAATAAATTATCTGACTCTTCAAATTCTTTTTTTCTCCTCCCATGGAATTTCTTTTGATTCTTAAATGCAAATTGGGTTTTACTTCACAAAATGTAACAGAAGAGCTAATTAAAACATTTCTGCCAATTCTCTTTAATTCCACGGCATAGCTTTTCAAATAATGCATTTAGTTCATATTTTGAAACTGTAACCACTTGAGGGATCTTAATTTTTTTTTTGGTTAAAGTTTGTTTATACTCATTTCTTTCAATATTTCAGGAGAGTATGATATTTAACCAAAGGCAAAGAACATGATGCGTAGAATTTTTTCCTAAGTTGGAATGAAAAGCGGGGAACTGTATCAAGAGTGGTGTTTTCACAATATATGTCATATTCTTCACTTTATAGTTCTTGTGAACAAGAGCTTTGCTAACCTGTCTGAACACTTTGTTTGACAAGAACCATAGTATGCTCTGTGATGGATGTGAGAGGTCCAGCTGGATGTTGTGTCTCACTTGGATTTTGGTCTTTTCACAGCATGCCGTGAGGCTAAGTAGGATAGATAATTCTCAAAGCTATAGGATGATATGCAGTAATGCTTGGAGAGTCTTCTAGATTTCAATTATTAGACTATAATTTTATAGTCTATCTTCCTCTCTTGGAAGGTTATAGATTGATTTTAATAGCAGAATTTGCTAGTTGTCCCACTATCCATTCTTCCCTTCTTTGTTAGAAATGGGAATCCTGATTTTTCACAAAACCTCTTTCCTTCACGATAAAAGACTCCTTCTCACTGCTTTCCTTGAATCTGGGAATGGCTGTGCAACCTATTAAATCAATAAGAAATAAGCATAAATGTTGCCTGTAAATTCCTAGAAGTCTTGTTAATGATAGAATTGTTTTTTTTCATACCCCTTTCCTTTATACACTACCTGGAAAAAAAGAGGATATGATTGGAGCTCTAGCATATTGCTTGAACTTTAAAAATGAAGACCATACTTTTAGTTGGAGCTGAGCAATTAAAGATGCTTTCATCTCTTGTGTCTTTTATTGCATAAGAGATGAATAAAACTTGTATTTTGTTTAAGCCAGTTTTTTTCTTTTAAATATTCAGCCAAACATTCCTAACTATGTAGTAGGATTTGGTACTAGTAATGGAATGCTGCAATTTAAAAAAAAATGAAAATGTGGCAATGGCATAGCAGAGGCAATTGAGTAATAGACGGTGTAGATTCTGTACTCTAGAGAGCCATTGACCATTGTAATGTCATCGTAGAACACTGACAAACTATCCCATTGGAAAGCATACCACCTATGGACTGAAGTCAGACATAAAGGGGAAAGTTCAACAAACTGAGAATATGAGAAAGTCTTTTCTGCTACACAGTGATTTTAGAGAAGACTTAAGATAGAGAGAGACATTGCAACTGAATTTAGATGAGTATTTCAAGCAGAAATAGACGCGCTGAAGATTTGCTTCTTTGCTGAAGAACTTCTCTACCTGTGGTGCCAAACTGTCTTGATTGAGAGTCCCAGAATTTACACCCTCACAGGGGTGAAAAAGTCAATTGCTCCTGTATCCAAACTTAAGCAGTAGTGACAAAACTGAAGTCTCAGGTGGTGGAAAGACTGTGGCCCCTTAAGGCTCCTTGCTTGACCAGAGAATGGAGTCCAGGCTTTGGACAATATTTGAATTAAAGGTATAGTGTGTATTCATTTAGTAAATAGTAAATGAGCTCCTATAATATTCTTGACTGCCATTGAAATAGAAATAAAAAAGCAAACAAACAAGGTAAGTGGGAAGTGACAGAGTGCCCTTTTCAACAGGATTGGTGGGATAGGCCTCATTGAGAAGATGGCGTTTACTTCAAGACTTGAAAGGGTTGAAGGAGTGAGCCCTGTGGTTCTCTGGGCAGAGTATTTTAGGGAGCGGGAGTGGCTAGTACAAAAGGTCCTGATTTGTGCCGGAGCTCTGTGAAATGGCAGAGGTCAGTGTGATTAGAGCAAGCACAGGGAGTCGATGAGGCGGGGCAGACCCTCTATAAGCTTGAAGACCACCACTATGATGATGTTGGCTTTTGCTCAGGTTGTGAGCCTTTGAAGATTTTTGAATGGAGGGGCAAACTGATCTTATATATGTTTCCAAAGTGGATCCTATTGCAGTTTTGAGAATAGTCAATAGAGGATCAAGGGAGGTGAGATGAGTAGGGGACTACTGCAGTATCCAGAGGAAAGAGGATGGTAGTGTGTCCCAGAGTGTACCTGAGAATGAGCCAAGAAGTGGTTGGAGGTTGCATGTATTTTGAAGGTAGAAACTCCAATACTTTGGCCACCTGATGCGAAGAGCTGACTCATTTGAAAAGACCCTGATGTTGGGAAACATTGAGGGCAGGAGAAGGGGACGACAGAGGATGAGATGGTTGGATGGCATCACCAACTCAATGGAGATGAGTTTGGGTAAACTCCAGGAGTTGGTGATGGACAGGGAGCCCTGGTGTGCTGCAATTCATGGGGTTGCAAAGAGTCGGACATGAATGAGCAACTGAACTGAACTGAGACCAACATGATTTTTTAGAATTTATTTTCCCTCCCAAACTTACTTTTCCCAGAAGACTTGAGGCAGCGGCTATTTATGTGACACTTTTAATTCATAGACTTTTAGTAAAGTGGATTGCCCTCCATCATGTGGGTGGAATTTATCCAATCAGTTGAAAGCTCTTGAGTGAGAGAGAATTCTGCAGCTTCTGCAGATTTTTGGGCTTGAACTGCAGCTTTGGCTCATTCCTGAGTCGGCAGCCTACTGATCCACTCAGCAGATTTTGGACTGGTCAGCCTCTACAACCAACCTCCACAGCCTCTGTAAAATAAATCCACATATACATTCCTATTGTTTTTGCTTCTTTTGAGACCCATGCCTAATACAGGAGAATTATGCATTAGCATTGTGGGGAATTTTTTAAATTTTTCTTTTAACTGTTAATCTCATCCAAAACAACCTCATAGAAATATTTAGAATAATGTCTGATAATGTATCTGGGCATCACAGCCCAGTCCAGTTGACACATAAAATTAATCATCACACCTCCTAAGTTCATGTATATTTATAATACTTTATGTCACTTTTCCTGATCTCAGGTGTAGATTCAAAATTCTTCTCAACATTGTGGCTTAAACAGACAAACTAACATTGACATAAGGATTGGAATGTATTTTCTACCTCTGATTTATAAACTAAAAAAAAATTCTTAGTTTGACAAGACCCCAAACTTCTATTTCCTTGCAACATTATCATCCTTTCTGCTTCTTAGGCTTTGCCTTCTCTCTGACTCTCTTACACACACAAACACAGTGGCCTACTCTAACCACAGCTAATAATTCGTTTTAAAATTAACCACAAACTTTTTTAAACTTTAATTTTTCTATTATTTATTTGTTATAACTACACAGTGAACTTATACTGCTTGTGTAATAAGAAAAATAGTTAATGAATATGAATATTGTGAAAGCAGAATCATTGAGGTAAAAAGACGAAAAAGTTTATGTCTAGTTCAATCCGCTCATTTTCAGATTCAAAAACAGAGGACCAGAGAGATAAGTGACTTGTTCAAACTCAGCTTGTTAGAAGTGATCTTGGAACTATTGACTAAGTTTCTAGTTTCTTAGCCCCAAAGTACCTCTTTTACTAGACTAACCACAGACTTTTAGATCTTTGCATTTGTGATTCACACATTCTTCCAGATTACTTTCCTTTTATTCACAAACTCTGTCAAGTCTCAAAAAAGATGTCCTAACACCCAAAAAAGATGTCCTTTTATCATTATAGGGGAAAGTGAAAGTGAAAGTTGCTCATCCATGTCTGACTCTTTCTGACCCCATGGACTGTGTAGTCCATGGAATATTCCAGGCCAGAATACTGGAGTGGGTAGCCTTTCCCTTCTCCAGGGGATCTTCCTAACCAGGGATAGAACCCATGTCTCCCTAATTGCAGGCAGATTCTTTACCAGCTGAGCCACAAGGGAAGCCCAATATATCATTATAGGGGACTGGAATCCAAAAGTAGGAAGTCAAGAAATACCTGGAGTAACAGGCAAAGTTGGCCTTGGGGTACAGAATGAAGCAGGGCAAAGGCTAATACAGTTTTGCCTAGAGAACTCACTGGTCATAGCATACACCATTTTTCCACAACCCAAGAGAAGACTCTACACATAGATATCACTGGATGGTCAATATCTAAATCAGATTGAGTATATTCTTTGCAGCCAATGATGGAGAAGCTCTATATAGTTAGTGAAAACAAGACCGGAAGCTGACTGTGGCTCAAATCATGAACTCCTTATTACCATATTCAGACTTAAATTGAAGAAAGTAGGGAAAACCACTAGACCATTCAGTTATGACCTAAATCAAATCCCTTACGATTATACAGTAGAAGTGAGAAATAGATTTGAGGGATTAGATCTGATAGACAGAGTGCCTGAAGAACTAAGGACGGAGGTTCATGACATTGTACAGGAGGCAGGGATCAAGACCATCCCCAAGGAAAAGAAAGGCAAAATGGTTATCTGAGGAGGCCTTACAAATAGCTGTGAAAAGAAGAGAAGCGAAAGGCAAAGGGGAAAAGGAAAGATATACCCATTTGAATGCAAAGTTCCAACGGATAGTAAGGAGAGATAAGAAAGGCTTTCTCAGTGATCAATGCAAAGAAATAGAAGAAAATAATACAATGGGAAAGAGTGGAGAGCTCTTCAAGAAAACTAGAGATACCAAGGGAACATTTCATGCAAAGATGGGCACAATAAAGGACACATAAATGGTATGGACCTAACAGAAGCAGAAGATATTAAGAAGAGGTGGCAAGAATACACAGAAGAACTGTACAAAAAGATCTTCACAACCCAGATAACCACAATGGTATGATCACTCACCTAGAGCCAGACATCCCGGAATGTGAAGTTAAGTGAGTCTTAGGAATCATCACTATGAACAAAGCTAGTGGAGATGATAGAATTCCAGGGGAGCTATTTCAAATCCTAAAAGCTGATGCTGTTAAAATGCTACACTCAGTATGCCAGCAAATTTGGAAAACTCAGCAGTGGCCACAGGACTGCAAAAGGTCAGTTTTCATTCCAATCCCAAAGAAAGGCAATGCCAAAGAATGCTCAAGCTACTGCACAGTTGCACTCATCTCACATGCTAGTAAAGTAATGCTCAAACTTCTCCAGACCAGGCTTCAACAGTATGTGAACCATGAACTTCCAGATGTTCAAGCTGGGTTTAGAAAAGGCAGAGGAACCAGAGATCAAATTTCCAACATCTGTTGCTGCTGCTGCTGCTGCTGCTAAGTCGCTTCAGTCGTGTCTCACTCTGTGCGACCCCATAGACGGCAGCCCACCAGGCTCCCCCGTCCCTGGGATTCTCCAGGCAAGAACACTGGAGTGGGTTGCCATTTCCTTCTCCAATGCATGAAAGTGACAAGTGAAAGTGAAGTCGCTCAGTCGTGTCCAACTCTTAGCGACCCCATGGACTGTGGCCCACCAGGCTCCTCCGTCCATGGGATTTTCCAGGCAAGAGTGCTAGAAGAGTGGGCTGCCATTGCCTTCTCCGCCAACATCTGTTGGATCATCAAAAAAGCAAGAGAATTCCAGGAAAACATCTACTTCTGCATCACTGACTACACTAAAGGCTTTGACTGTGTGTATCACAATAAACTGTGGAAAATTCTGAAAGAGATGGTAATACCAGACCACCTGACCTATCTTTTGAGAAACCTGTATGCAGGTCAAGATTTAACAGTCAGAACCGGACATGTAACAACAGACTGGTTCAAAACTGGGAAAAGAGTACATCAAGACTGTACATTTTCATTCTGTTTATTTAACTTATATGCAGAGTACATCATGCGAAATGCCAGACTGGGCGAAGAATAAGCTAAAATCAAGGTTGCTGGGAGAAATATCAATAACCTCAGATATGCAGATGAAACCACCTTTATGGCAGAAAGTGAAGAGGAACTACAGAGCCTCTTATTGAAGGTGAAAGAGGTGAGTGAAAAAGCTAGCTGAAAACTTAACATTCAAAAAACTTTAAGATCATGGCATCTGGTCCCATCACTTCACAGCAAATAGCTGGGGAAACAACAGAAATGATAACAAACTTTATTTTCTTGGGCTCCAAAATTACTGCAGGTGGTGACTGTATCCATGAAGTTAAAAGATGTTTACTCCTTGTAAGAAAAGCTGTGACAGACCTAGACAGTGTGTTTAAAAGCAGAGACATTATTTTCCTGACAAAGATCCTTCAAGTCAAAGCTATGGTTTTTCCAGTAATCATGAATGGATGTAAGAGTTGGACCATAAAGAAGGCTGAGCACCAATGAACTGATGCTTTGGAACTGTGATATTGAAGACTCTTGAGAGTCCCTTGGCCTGCAAGGAAATCAAACTGGTCAATCCTAAAGGAAAGCAAACATGAATATTCATTGGAAGGACTGATGTTGAATTTGAAGCTCTAATACTTTGGCCATATGATGGGAAGAACTGACTTATTAGAAAATCCCCTGATGCTGGGAAAGATTGAAGGATGAAGAAGATGAAAGAGGATGAGATGGTTGGATGGCTCTATGGACATGAGTTTGAGCAAGCTCCGGGATTTAATAATGGACAGGGAAGGCTGGCATGCTGCAGTCCATGTAGTTGCAAAGAGTCGGACATAACTGAGCAGCTGTACAACAACAAAAAGCTGAAACTCTAAAGCTCCAAGAATAGAACACAGGAATTTAGCTTTTGGTGATAATTTTTTTGGATTTGATGTTAAAGAAAAAGGCAGCAAAAGACAAAATTGGGCTACATCATACTGAAAAGCTCCTCACATCAAAGAGGACAATTAACAAAATGAAAAGGCATCCTATGTGATAGAGAAAATATTTGCAAACCGTGTATCTGATAAGGGTTCATACTGAAAGTATATAAAGAACTCATGCAACTTAATTGCAAAGAAAAACCAACCAAATGTAAAAATGAGCAGAGGATTGGAATAGATCTTTTTCCAAAAAATGACATACCAATAGCCAACAGGTTTATGAGAGGGTGCTCAACATCACTCACTAATTATCTGGGAAATTCAATTTAAAACCATTATAAGATCTCATCTGACATCTATCAGAATGGCTGTAATCAAAAAACAACAAGTGTTGGTAAGGATAGGGCTAAATGGGGAACCGCCATGCATTATTAGTGGGAATGTAAATTGATGCAGTTGTTATGGAAAACAGAACGGATATTCCTCAAAAAAATTAAAAATTTTTAATTGAACTGCCCAATAATCCAGTAACTCTGCTCCTGAGTATTTATCTGAAGAAAATGAAAACACTAACTAGAAACAATACATGCACCTGTATGTTCAGTTCAGGTCAGTTCAGTCACTCAGTCGTGTCGGACTCCTTGCGACCCCATGAACTGCAGCATGCTAGGCCTCCCTGTCCATCACCAACTCCCGGAGTTCACCCAAACCCATGACCATCAAGTCAGTGATGCCATCCAATCATCTCATCCTCTGTTGTCCCCTTCTCCTCCTGCCCTCAATCTTTCCCAGCATCAGGGTCTTTTCAAATGCGTCAGCTCTTCACATCAGTGGCCAAAGTATTGGAGTTTCAGCTTCAGCATCAGTCCTTCCAATGAACACCCGGGACTGATCTCCTTTAGAATGGACTGGTCAGATCTCCTTGCAGTCCAAGGAACTCTCAAGAGTCTTCTCCAACACCACAGTTCAAAAGCATCAATTCTTCAGCGCTCAGCCTTCTTTACAGTCCAACTGTCACATCCATACATGACCACTGGAAACTAGATGGACCTTTGTTGGCAAAGTAATATCTCTGCTTTTGAATATGCTATCTAAGTTGGTCATAACTTTCCTTCCAAGGAGTAAGTGTCTTTTAATTTCATGGCTGCAATCACCATCCGCAGTGATTTTGGAGCCCCCCAAAATAAAGTCAGCCACTGTTTCCCCATCTATTTGCCATGAAGTGATGGGACCAGATGCCATGATCTTAGTTTTCTGAATGTTGAGCTTTAAGCCAACTTTTCCACTCTCCTCTTTAACTTTCATCAAGAGGTTCTTTAGTTCTTCTTCACTTTCTGCCATAAGGGTGGTGTCATCTGCATATCTGAGGTTATTGATATGTTTCTCGGCAATCTTGATTCCAGCTCATGCTTCTTCCAGCCCAGAATTTCTCATGATATACTCTGCATATAAGTTAAGTAAGCAAGGTGACAATATACAGCCTTGACGTACTGCTTTTCCTATTTGGAACCAGTCTGTTGTTCCATGTCCAGTTCTAACTGTTGCTTCCTGACCTGCAAACAGATTTCTCAAGAGACAGGTCAGGTGGTCTGCTATTCCCACTTCTTTCAGAATTTTCCACAGTTTATTGTGATCCACACAGTCAAAGGCTTTGGCATAGTCAATAAAGCAGAAATAGACATTTTTCTGGAACTCTCTTGCTTTTTCGATGATCCAGCGAATGCTGGCAATTTGATCTCTGGTTCCTCTGCCTTTTGTGAAACCAGCTTGAAAATCTGGAAGTTCAGGGTTCACGTTATTGCTGAAGCCTGGCTTGGAAAATTTTGAGCTTTACTGTACTAGTGTGTGAGATGAGTCAATTGTGCAGTAGTTTGAGCATTCTTTGGCATTCCTCTCTTTGGGATTGGAATGAAAACTGACCTTTTCCAGTCCTGTGGCCACTGCTGAGTTTTCCAAATTTGCTGGCATATTGAGTGCAGCATTTTCACCGCATCATCTCTCAGGATGTATGTTCATTGCAGCATTATTTGTGATAACCAAGATATGGAAGTAACCTAAGTGCCCATCATAAATGAATGGTTAAAAAAGATGTGAGATACAGACACTCACACATACATTTGCACACAATGGATTATTACTCAGCCTTCTCAAAGAATGGCATCTTGCGATTTGTGACAACATTGATGGTTATAGAGGATGTTATGCTAAGTGAACTAGATCAGACTGAAAGAATGTAGTGTACAGTTTCACTTATATATGGAATCCCCCCCGAAAAATAAATAAACATAACAAAACAAAATCAGAGTCATAGATACAGAGAAAAAACATGTGGTTGCCGAAGGGAAGAAGAGTAGAGTGGGAAAATAGATAGGTGAGGGAGATTTAAAGGTAACTTCCAGTTGTAAAATAAATGAGTCAGGGTATGAAATGTATAGTGTAGGGAATATAGTCAATAACTATGTAATGTAATTGTTTGGTGACATAATGTAACTAGGGGGCTTCCCAGGTGACTCAGTGGTAAAGAATCTGCCTGCCAAGCAGGAGACTGAGGTTCAGTCCCTGGGTTGAGAAGATCCCCTGGAGAAGGAAATGGAAACACACTCCAGCATTCTTGCTTGGGAAATCTCATGGATAGAGGGACCTGTTGGACTGTAGTCCATGGGATTGCAAAGTGTTGGACAGGACTTAGCAACTAAACAACAGAAACAACAATACTGTAGCTGCCAGGAGAAATATCAATAACCCCAGATATGCAGATGACACCACCCTTATGGCAGAAAGTGAAGAGGAACTAAAAAGCCTCTTGATGAAAGTGAAAGAGGAGTGAAAAAGTTGGCTTAAAGCTCAACATTCAGAAAACTAAGATCATGGCATCTGGTCCCATCACTTCATGGGAAATAGATGGGGAAACAGTGGAAACAGTGTCAGACTTTATTTTGGGGGGCTCCCAAATCACTGCAGATGGTGACTGAAGCCATGAAATTAAAAGATGCTTACTCCTTGGAAGAAAAGTTATGACCAACCTAGACAGCATATTCAAAAGCAGAGACATTACTTTGCCAACTAAGGTCCATCTAGTCAAGGCTATGGTTTTTCCAGTGGTCATGTATGGATGTGAGAGTTGGACTGTGAAGAAGGCTGAGCACTGAAGAATTGATGCTTTTGAACTGTGGTGTTGGAGAAGACTCTTGAGAGCCCCTTGGACTGCAAGGAGATCCAACCAGTCCATTCTGAAGGAGATCAGCCCTGGGATTTCTTTGGAAGGAATGATGCTAAAGCTGAAACTCCAGTACTTTGGCCACCTCATGCGAAGAGTTGACTCATTGGAAAAGACTCTGATGCTGGGAGGAATTGGGGGCAGGAGGAGAAGGGGACGACCCAGGATGAGATGGCTGGGTGGCATCACGAACTCGATGGCCGTGAGTCTGAGTGAACTCCGGGAGTTGGTGATGGACAGGGAGGCCTGGCGTGCTGCGATTCATGGGGTCGCAGAGTCGGACACGACTGAGTGACTGAACTGAACTGATGTTGTTTATCAAGAACTATTAATAACATAGTGTTGAAAGTCAATTATACTTCAAAAATGAACAAACAAGCCCAAGAGGAAGAGATCAAATTCGTGGTTACCAGAGATGAGAGGTGTTGAAGGAGGGGGAAGCAGATGAAGGCAGTCAAAGATTGTGTGTGTGTTAGTCATTCAGTTGTGTCTGACTCTCTACGACCGTGGACTGTAGCCCACCACGCTTCTCTGTCCATGGATTCTCCAGGCAAGAATACCGGAGTGGGTTGTTGTGCCCTTTTCCAGGGGATCTTCCTGACACAGGGATTGAGCTTGGGTTCCCCACATTACATGCAGATTCTTTACTGTCTAAACCACTAGGGAGGCCTCAAAAGTCCAGTTATATAAGCACTAGGGATGTAATATGAAACTGAAAAATACAATTATCACTGCTCAAAGCTATATACGGAGGAACCTGCTGGACTGCAGTCCATGGGGTCGCTAAGAGTCAGACACGATTGAGTGGCTGCACTTTCACTTTTCACTTTCATGCATTGGGGAAGGAACTGGCAACCCACTCAAGTGTTCTTGCCTGGAGAATCCCAGGGATGGGAGAGCCTGGTGGGCTGCCGTCCATGGGGTCACACAGAGTCAGACACAACTGAAGCAACTTAGCAGCAGCAGCAGCAGCAAGTTATATACGAAAGCTCGTAAGAGAGTAGGTCCTGAGTTCTCGTCACAAGGACATTTTTTTTTCTATTTCCTTAATTTTGTATCTACATGAGATGATGGATGTTAACTAAACTTATTGTGATAATAATTTCATGGTGTATGTAAGTCAAATCATTATACTATATACCTTAAACCTATACAAACCTGTATGTCAATTACATCTCAATAAAACTGGAAGAAAAAAAATAATAAACTTCATTAAACTCCTAAAGGACCCCAGAACTACCATATGATGGGTATGTATCTGAAGGAAACAAAATCACAATTTAAAAAAAAGATACCTACATCCTCATAGTCATTGCATCATAATTTATAATAGTTGAGACAATGAAGCAACCTGTGTCCATTAGCAGATGACTAGAAAAAAAAGATGTGTTTTATATATATATATATATATACACACACACACACAATGGCATATTATATATGTATATTTATATATACACTCAATGGAATACTATTCAGCCATAAAAAGAAGAAAACCTTGTCATTCATTATAGCATGGATGGACCTTGAAAACCTTATGTTTAAATGAAGTATTTTAGACAGATAAAGTTAAATACTGTACAATATCTCTTATATATGGAGTCTAAAAACAAAACAAAAAGCCAAAACAGAAAACTAAATCACTGATACATAGAACAGATTGGTGGATGCCAGAGTTCAGGGTAGTAGGTAGGTGAAATGAATGAAGGTGATCAAAAAGTACAGTCTTCCAGTTATAGAAAGAATGAGTTCTGGGGACATAATATACAGCATGTCATCTCTTTAAACAGAGTTTAAAATCCAAAATTATTGTGACTTAAAAATGTTAAAAATTTTTTGGCTTCTCTTACAGAAGCCCAGAGGAAGGATTAGGAAGGATTACTTAGATGTGTGTCTAGAATTGTTATGGCAATTCCATAATGTCATCAACGTCCAACTTTCTTCATGTTCTCTACTCTGCCATTTGTAGCATGTTGCCTTATCCTTAGAGTCTAAGATGTAACTGGGGCTCCAGCCATGCCAGCTGCGTAAGGTTACCAGCAAAAGGAAGAACAAATTAAGGGTGCACTTCCTAACTTTTAAAGGAATTTCCCAATGTCACACTTTTGCTTACAGTACTGCCTGAATTTAGCCACATAACTACCAGAATAGTTGTGAAATATGTTAGGTTTGAAGCAATGTGTCCAGCTAGACTTGAGGTTTTGCTATTGCAAAAGTACAAGAATAGATATTGAATGGCAACAGGAAGCTTTTAAATAAAAAAAATAAAATAAAAAAGAGGGCTAAAGATGGATCCCTATATCATTTAACTTGGTAAAGTAGACTTAAAACCAACCATACGGGTAGGAGAAGAATGAAGCCAAGTTTCAAAGAGAGGTGGATAATATGTTAAAAATCAGAGAATTGTTCTTAAAGCACAGCAAATTAATTTGATTTATAGATGGCCATTGGTGACCATTCAAGTGTTCATTTCCATTAGCAAGGGCCTGTCAATGGAAGTGAGTAAAGTAAGCAAGTAAAGTCACTCAGTCGTGTCTGACTCTTTGTGACCCTGTGGACTGCAGCCCACCAGGCTCCTCAGTCCATGGGATTCTCCAGGCAAGAATACTGGAGTGGGTTGCCATTTCCTTCTCCAGGGGATCTTCCCAACCCAGGGATCGAACCCAGGTCTCCCACATTGGAGGCAGACGCTTTAACCTCTCAGCCACCAGGGAAGCCCTGGAAAACCCACCCAATACTCCAAGGCCTGGGAGGCAGCCAAGGAAAAACTGACCAGTTACGCTATACTCACATGGAGAATTTCCATGGTCTGGATTCATTTTCTGTCTGCAATCTTCTGGGTTTGCAGTTGAAGCAAGATAGAGGGATAGAGTCCAAAAAAGACCTTTATAGTTCTGATCAATTGATTTTTGACAAGAGTGCCAAGACAATTTGGCATGTTCTTTCAATCATGGAAGAACATGCTTTTCAACAAATGGTGAGGAAACAACTAGACATCCACATGCAAAAGAATAATTGAATACCAACTTCATGCCATATACAAAAGCCAACTCAAAATGGATCAGAGACCTAAATGGAAGTGCTAAGACTATAATACTCTTACAGGAAAATGTAATAGTAAAATCTTCTAAGATTAGACAGTGTTTTATTAGATATGAGTTGAAGACATGAGCAATAAATCAAAAAATGATAAATTGGAAATCATCAAATTGTAATACTGTTATATATCAAAAGATACCATCAAGAAAGTGAAAAGAACACATACAGAATGGGAGGAAACATTTGCAAATCATACATCTGGTAGGGGATTTGTATCTAGATTATATAAAGAACTTACAACTTAGTAAGTCAGTAAAAAGAAAAATAGTCAGTTGAAAAATGGGTAAAGGAGTTGAATAGACACTTCTGAAAAGAAGATATACAAATGGCCAGTTAGCACATGAAGAGATACTCAAAATCACTGTCATTAGGGAAATGGGAGATCAAAACCACAACAAGGGACTACATCGCATCCACTAGGATGGCTTTAACAGAATAGGACAATAATAAGTGTTGGCAAAGCTGTGGGAAAATGGGGATTCTCATACGTTGCTGTTGGGAATGTAAATGATTCCTTTGGGAAACAGTTTGGAAGTGTCTCAAAATAATCATGAAATTATCTTATGACCAAGCAATCCCAATCCGAGGTATAAACATAAGAGAAATAAAAACATGAATTCTTAGAAAAACTTGTAGATAAATGTTTGTAGCAGCATTATTCATAATAGCCAATTAGGAGAAACAACCTATATATCTGCCATCTGATAATCAAATAAACAAAATGTGATATATCCATCCAAGAGGATGCTATTCAGCCATAAGAATGAATGGAGTATTTATACATGCTACAATATAAATGAACTTTGAAAATAGTAGGCTGAGCAAAAGAAGCCAGCCACAAAAGCCCATGTATATGATTCCATTTACATGAAAGTCCAGAATAGGCAAATCTGCAGAGACAGACAGTGGGTGAGACAGTGGGAGCTATGGGGAGGGTAGAGTGAGAAATAACTGTTAACAAGTGTGGGGTTTCTTTTTGGTGATAAACTTTTCTGTTATCATGGTTGCATGATTCTGAGTATATTAAAAGCCCTGAGTTGTAAACACTAAAAGGTGAATTTAATGGTAGGTGAAATATATCTCAATAATGCCGTTAAAAAGAACAACAGGACCTATGGCTGATTCATGTTGATGTTTGACAGAAAACAACAAAATTCTGTAAAGCAATTATCCTTCAGTTAAAAGGTCAATAAATTAAGAAACACACACACAAAACAGCACCAATTCTGTCAAATATCACAATATTTTATTTGAAAAAAGAAAAAGAACAACAGGGGCTTCCCTGGTGGGGTCCTGTGGTCAGGACTCTGCACTTCCACTGCCGGGCACAGGGGTTCAATCCCTGGTTGGGAACTAAGATCCCACAAGCCGTGCTTACAGACAAATTAACAACAATAACAACAAAAGACTCCAATAATAAATATAGAGGGGTAGACGGGTAGGGAGGCCAGACTGGCTTTATATGATTACCAGTAACTACATAGTGATATAGGTGGTTCCAGTAGCACCGGAAAACATCAGTCCCTGTGCCTGCCGTTGAGGAGTTTCTGTGCTTGGACCTGTTCTGCATCCTGTCAGTGAGCACAGACTTGGACCCACCATCAGCACGCTCACTCCTGCACTTCAGTCCCTGGCTCCCTTATCTCTCATTCCGTGACCACATCTGACCACCTCTATCCAGCCATAAAATCTCCTCTTACCCGAACAGTGTTCTTCTTCAGCTCTGCTTTCAGTTTTAACGTTTCCTTTCTGGTGGGGCTGGGGGTGGAGCTGGAGCAGGAACCGTGTTATGTGAGCAGCAGGACTGAACGGCGCTATGACCCTGATGCTCTCCACGCATCCTAGAGGTTCTGACGCATGCCTGTGTGTGCTCAGTACTGTCCGACTCTTTACAACCTTATGGACTGTAGCCCTTAGGGCTCCTCTGACTATGGAATTCTCTAGCGTGGGCTGACATTCCCTTTTCCAGGGCATCTTCATGACCCAGGGATTGAACCCATGTCTCCTGCATCTCCTGCATTGGCGGGTGGATTCTTCACCTCTGTGTCATCTGGGAAGAGGTTCTGGATCCACCTCATAAAGGAAGAAGGCCTTGAGCAAATCACTGAGCCCACTGACTAATGGAATTGAAATTGAAATCTCTTTACAATTAATTTACAATTCCCTGGGCTTAAACAAACTGAAAATGGTTCTAGCAAGGAATTAAAATAGAGACTCCATGAGCAAAACTCTCATTGTATTTATTATAATAACATGAGCTTGTTAAACACTTACATTACTAAGCCATGTTCTGATTGCTTTGTGTGTGACATTTAATCCACACTGCCTCCTAATAGAGGAGGTTATATTATTCTTCTTAAAGATGAATAAAACTGAGACTGGGAGAAGTTGGATAATTCACTTGAAGTCGCCAGCTGGGGAATGACAGAGTACGGACACTCTGATCGAATTTGCATTTCGTTTCTTTTTTTTTTTTTTTTTAACATTTAAAATATTTATTTATTTTTTAATTGGAGGATACTTGCTCTACAATATTATGTTGGTTTCTGCCATACAGCAACATGAATCAGCCATTGGTATACATGTGTCCCCCTCCCTCTCGAAGCTCCCTCCCATAGCCCACCCCATCCCACCCCTCTAGGTTGTCACAGAGCACAGAATTAGAGCTCCCTGCATCACACAGCAAATTCCCATCAGCTATCTTTTTTACATATGGTAGTGTATGTTTCTGGAGAAGGCAATGGCACCCCACTCCAGTACTCTTGCCTGGAGAATCCCAGGGACGGGGGAGCCTGGTGGGCTGCCGTCTATGGGGTCGCACAGAGTCGGACACGACTGAAGTGACTTAGCAGCAGCAGCAGCAGCAGCAGTGTATGCTTCAATGCTACTCTCTCAATTTGTCCCTCCCTCGCCTTCCCCCGCTGTGCCCACAAGCTTGTTCTGTATGTCTGCATCTCTGTTGTGAAGTGAAGTGAAAGACTCTCAGTCCTGTCTGACTCTTTGTGACCCTATGGACTGTAGCCCACCAAGCTCCTCTGTCCATGGGCTTCTCCAAGCAATACAGGAGTGGGTAGCTGTTCCCTTCTCTAGGGGATCTTCCCGACCCAAGCGTCGAACCCAGGTCTCCCACATTGCAGGAAGATTCTTTTTAGTCTGCGCCTCCAGATAAGCCCAAGAATACCGGAGTGGGGAGCCTGTCCCTCTCCAGGGAATCTTCCCAACCCAGGAACTGAACCTGGGTTTCCTGAATTGCAGGCAGATTATTTCGAAGCTGAGCTCCCAGGGGTCCTCAGCAATGCGTCTCCATTGCTGCCCTGAAAATAGATGTCTTGCATTTTCATTGTCTTCACTATCTCTTCTGTTCTCTTGAGCCCATGCCTCACCTACATTTAGAATCTGCCCGTTTATGTTTCCAGTCTTAGTAATAATAATTATCAGTATTCTTGCAGCAAAATTTATCTTCTTATTAAGAGACAAACATATTTGTTGTCATTTTTAAACAATTTTCCCCCCAGAAAGGGATAGTTAGGGAGTTTGGGACTGACATGTACACACTGCTATTTAAAATATTTAAATTAGATAGCACAATATATTTTAAATAGATAACCAACAAGGACTGACTGTATAGCACATGGAATTCTGCTCAGTGTTACGTGGCAGCCTGGATGGGAGGGAGTCTGGGGGTGATTGGGTACATGTGTATGTATGGTGGAGTCCCTTTGCTGTTCATCTGAATCCATTAAAATATTGTTAATCAGCTATATATACTCCAATACAAAATAAAAAGTAAAAAAAAAATTTTTCCCCCTAAACTTGATGTGGCACAGACCACTATACGCAAACCAATTTCTCTTCCTTTGGACATACAGCTGAGTCTTTTCCCTGGTTTCTCTGATATCAGCTGTGGCCATATGACTAAGTTCTGCGGAGAGGAGTCTGGGTGCCAGCGCTGGCCTATTTAAAAGCTCCCATGTGCTCTTCTGTTCTCTTTTCGCTTCCCAGTGGACTGGGATGGCAACTGTCCAGGTGATCTTAATACCTACATTTGAGATGGGAGCCAGGGGTCCTGAATGACTGTGTAGAGAAGTTACCTCACCCATCTAAAGAAACAGGACTGTAGCTGAAGCAAGAAATACAGGTCTATCTTGTTAAGTGACTGTAATGTTAGGGTCTAATTTTTTATTGTAGCGTCACATTCTGACCAATATGTTGTTGTTCTTCTGAATGTTTAATTTTTAAGGAATGAGTGAATGAACAAATAAAAAGGAGGTGATCTGGAGGAGGTTAAGTAGGCATTTTTTGAGTCCTTAGTATTTTCTAGAATCTTACACGATATTTCAAATTCTTACAGCTCCTTGAAGTGAGTAATTGACACAAGGGCACATACAAAATCTATACATTCCATGACTCCAGGGTGTCTCAGAAGATAACTTATTCATTTTCTCCAAGTGTGAGTGAGTGGAAGAGGAAACATATGGAAGTCAAGTCACTATGGACCTGCCTCCACACAAGGATGGGTGGGTTGGTGAATGGTTTGTAGTTCTAATATTCCTAAACAAAGAGTTCAAAGACTTTGAGACCACTTTTGTTATTGCACAAGGTTTATATCATTTATATCTTTCTCTTTTAATAGAAATACTTTTTGTCTTCCTTCAGACATTGATCATCTTTTAAAATAATTTTATAGCTAATCAACCCTTGGTTATTTGCTAAGTCATGTCTGACTCTTTTGAGACTCCTCAGACTATAGCCCACCAGGCTCCTCTGTTCACAGCATGAATACTGGAGTGGGTTGCCATTTTCTTCTCCAAATCAACTCTCCTCCAATATAAAATAAAAATTAAAAAAATTATAATACATTAAATCTAGGCTTATCCTTGTAATCAACTGACTTTTCTTTCTGTATCTCTTTTTTTAATCCAAAGTAGTATTAATATACAATAACATTTTCTGGCAGATACACTGATCATTTAAGACATGAACTATAATACTAATTAAGTAATGGACATAGTATTTTTAGACATAAAAGCATTCACCTAAATAAAAGTTTTCCCAGTTGTTTTCTATGTCTTATTCAATATAATACTAACTATAAAGGTGAAAAGTTTAACACAGCATGTTTCTCTTGTACATATTGATATGGATTAAAAAAAAATACGTATTATAGTACTTATCTTTTTAAGAGTTAGGAAAATGAATTTCTGTACTTAAGGTAGCTGTGTGTTTTAGTATTGTGTGCCAATGTTGTGTGACAGTAATTAATGTGAGTCAGGGCTCCTCTCTGAGCAGCTGGAAGAGGAGGAGCCATCCTTTCCAGAGACACAGTAGAAAATGAGTCTGTTCTTAATCTAAACTGAAATGTTGGGGCTATGGTGACAAAATCTAAACTCCATCCAATTTGGACATCATTTGGAGTTGATTTAAGCTTGTCACATGCAAACAGATTTCTTGTTTTAATTTCAAGCTGACAGCTACAGATGCTTTAAACACCACTTGTGCTATAAAATGGAGAACCTCCTTTTTTCCTTTATCCTCCCAATGAATGTAGATATTTGTCAGAAATTTGGACCCAAGGAACAGTATTCTTCAAGGCATCATCTAAATTCTCTTAGCATAACATGTGAAATCTCTTATAACGTGTAAAAGTTTCCTTTATGCACAAAGCACTGGAGTTTTAAACAGCACCTGCATTCATGGCCAGAACTGTTATTCTCTTATTTTTGCCTTGCTCTCTGTGTACTTAAAGTTCTCATCCATAAATCATTTTTATAAAATGAATAAACAACTTCTTTCACTGATGAAGTACAAACTGGCTGCACTAGTTACATTATAGCTAAGAATAACACAGTGATAGAGTCCTGCAGAAAGAAAATGAATGCTGTGCCTGAGAGGAAGGGAACTCATTAAAGCAAAAGTCAAATTATATTGGGAATGATGACAAAGAGCAAAACTTAGTTTCAGAGAAGATTAAGCCTATTGACATTTTATTAATAATTTTTTAATAAAGCTACTGATGCATTTTTGTCAGGAATTTTAGACAGTGGCTGACTGTTAATGAACATGAAGCAAACTTCTTATGTGTCTGACAGGAGTTATCAAAGCCAGAGGAAATGGTCTGATGAAAAGAGAATTGGAAATGCTCATTTTTACCTGATATTCCATGTGAGAAGAAATATGTTTTATAGAAGTTAGCACAACACATCTCTTTAGTGCTTAGTAAACATCCTATTTGTTGTGTATAATGAAGGAAATAGAGATTAGATCAACAGAATAAAGTAAAATGCAGAGTTCATGTATGCACTAAAATAGCCAAATAATTCAAAATCTCCCAATACATTTCTATGTAGAAAGACTTATTTTTATCTCTATAGGTGTTGCAAGTGACACAAAAACTAAATAAATGATCAGAGTGCAGCTGTCTTGAAGAACTTAAATCATTTTAGTAAGATGAATAATTTTATTTAGACAAACTGGATGTTTGATGTCATATAGGCCAGACATCAGGGCTTCCCTGGTGGCTGAATGGTAAAGAATCCACCTGGCCAATACAGGAGACATGGGTTCAATCCCTGGGTCAGGAGGAGAAAATGGCAACCCACTCTGGTATTCTTGCCTAGGAAATCCCAGGGACAGAGGAGCCTGGTGGGCCGGGCTACAGTCCATGGGGTCACAAAGAGTCAGACATAATTGAGGGATTGAGCACGCACACAGGCCAGACATCTGGTTTACTAGCTGAAAAACCACTGAAGTGCATATACTCAACTATGTTGTTCTGACTCATGGCAGAAGCCTAAACAGATGCTAATGGCTTATATTGTTTTAAGTTATGCTATGCATTCAACTTGCACTTGATTTAATGTAATTTTCAAACAAGATTAACTGTTATATAGTATTCAATAATTTAAAATAAGATCTCTTAAATAATGAAGTGATCTCAGAAATCTAAAAAAGAATATGTTATCTCTTTTAATACACCATAAAAGAGCCAAATTCTGACCTTCAGTGCTATATATTGTTGAAACATATAAAGAACAAAACTAAGTTAACAGTCTTCTAAAGTTGAAGATTTTACCTACACAATATAACTCACAGATTTACCATTTAAGATATTTGTACCGTCTCTGACCACAGAGCCGTCCAATTTTTTTTTCTACTTGTGCACAATTTATGATCTGATAAAATTATTGAAATCCCATGATCAATGTCAAAACCATTTATAAAACTTCCTTTTGTACAGGAACACTTCCTGTTGTACCTCCTAATTCCACCCTAGAGATCCCTAGCCTCATGGTATGATTGTTGACTTTCCACTCTTCCCATCTCTCTGTGCTTTCCAAGCCGACCCAGCTGTGGTGAGCAGACTTTTCTCATAAAGCCTTTCCCTCTGAGATAAGACCCGCCTTCACATAATCCTAGCACATGCTTTCATTTCCTCTCGTGCCTGAATAATTTCAAATGTAGCCTTCCCAATCTTCAAAGAGCTGTAAACATTTTTCCTAACACATTAAAGACTATTATCACACTTTTATTTTTGCTTGTATGAGAGAGAAATCCATTGCTGTGCCGCAATGAAGTCAAAGTCATTTTGCAGCTTTGGAAAATCTAGATGCTGAGAAATATCAACTTGGATGCCTTCCAAAACCAAATTGTAGTGGGGAAATTAGAGTAATCAAATCTCACATTGGCACCCATCAACACTCTCACTAATAATTGAGTTTACAGTTAGGAAAACACTAGGCAATGAAAAGTTGGGTCATGTTCTCAAACACAGCAGAGAAAAAGATGAAAGCACAAATCCAATCTTGAGAAAGGGATGTGGCAATGCAGTTGGTAGAAGAGTGACCTATTCGATCCTCATGCTCTGGTTCTAGCCTTCTTTATGACATTTTCCCACTGGCATTACCTAAATGCAGAGTTTTCCAAAGACCCATGCTTTCTAGTCTCCCCTCTCCTTCTGCACTCTTCCTTCCCTGTCCTAGAAGAGTTGGGTATTTCTTGTTTGTTTCTGGGAAAATTATTATGTAATTGTGGTTAACAATTTCAGCTTCTGAGGGCAATCACTTCCTGAGATTGACTACTCCCTGTCAGCTAGTCCTTCAGAATTGATTCAGAATCCACACAATACTTCTTCAGTATGAGAGTTCTTCACATTTTGGAAACATATTTGCATGTTTTCTCCCAGCTCATCTACTCCAAAACCAACACCTCTAGTCTTAGAAAGCAATCCTCATATAAAGAAATCTCTCAGGAGATCCTTATTCAGATAAGCCTTTTTTTTTTTTTTTGGTCGAATGATTTGGCTACTTGGCTAATAATCCTTTAAAGGATGGTGCATAGAATGAGATATAGAATTCCAATTATAACCAAATTTTATCTAGATACATACTGTTATTAAGGAAGTAAGAATACACTAGCTTTCTCAGTATACATCTTGGACTTGTTAAATTTGGGGGTCAAGTAAAATGTTCACATTTTTACGAATGAAAATTACCAGTATATTACAAGAAAAATGTAAGGATTTGGCTTTGTTTTCTTTTCTTCCTGGCTGTATAAATGAATATGGAGGAACGTGGTGATAATTAAGAGCTTTAACACTCAACACCTAGAAGCTTAACCAGAGTAGGTGAACAGATAAAAGAAACCCTGCTGATTATCAGGAAATAGATGGAAAAATATAACATTCAGATATCTATGAGATTAAACCAGAAATAAATATATGTTTGCTTGTACATTTATAACTATTTTTGAAAGTATACACAATAGCTGGTACACCAGTTGCTGCAAAGATACAAATATGAGGGAATGTTCTTGCACTGTCAGTGAGAAATATAAATTGATATAGCCAGTATGGCGATGCCTCAAAAATTAAGCTATAATATGACTAAAATAAAACTACCATATGAATAAAATGGCCATATGATCCAGCAACCCCACTACTGGGCATATACCCTGAGAAAATCACAATCCAAAAAGACACATGTACCCCAATGTTTGCTGCAGCACTCTCAACAACAGGCAGGACATGGAAGCAACCAGGGTGTCCACTGACAGGTGGATGGATAAAGAAGCCATGGGACATATGTACAATGAAATATTACTCAGCCATAGACAGGAGTGAATTTGAGTGTTGTAGTGATATGGATGAAGCTAGAGCCTGTTACACGAGTGAAGTAAGTCAGAAAAAGAGAAATAAATATAGAATATTGAAGCATATATGTGGGATCTAGAAACACAGTGCTCATGAACATACCTGCAGGGAAGGAATCGAGACACAGACATACAGAATGGACTTGTGGACACAGCAGGGGAAAGAGAGTGGGATGAATTGAGAAAGTATCATTGATATCTATATATTACCATGTGTAAAATAGATAGTGTATGGGAGGCTACTATTTAACACAAGGCCGCAACCTGGTGCTCTGTGATGACCTAAAGGGGCAGGATGGGGGTGGTGGTGGAGGGAGGCTCCAGAGGGAGAGAATATATATGTGTGTGTGTGTATATATACACACACATATACATAGTTGTGACTGATTTGTGATGTTGTACAGCAGAATCAACACAGCATTTTAAAGAAATTATCCTCTGATTAAAAATAAAAAGAAATTGCTTTAGAGGTTTATGTAAAGGAGGTGAAATTGTTATAGAAAAATAAATAATAATTTCTACCATTAAAAAAAGATATAACTGTGGCTTGCTAGAGGACAAAGTGAGAGAGGAATTTGCACTCTTTACTTGTTTGTATCTTAAAATGTGAACTGTGATTATATCACCTATTCAAAAACTAATAATTTTTTTAAAGGAAAAATATATTTTTCCATACTTATTTTTGTATGGTCAGAATTTTTTTTCTGGAAAGTTTCACAAAAGTGATTAACAAGTGTTATTTTGAAAAGTGAAGTGAAGTGAAGTGAAGTCGCTCAGTCGTGTCCGACTGTTTGCGACCCCATGGACTGTAGCCTACCAGGCTCTTCCCTCCATGGGATTCTCCAGGCAAGAGTACTGGAGTGGGTTGCCATTTATTTTGAATTCCCTTACTCTATTGTTTGAATTATTTGAAAATAGGTATGTGTTCAAATGTTAGCAGGGATTTTCTGCCACATGTTTTTTATTCATTAAAGTTTTTCTTCTATTTAAAAAATGATTTCTCAGATAGTTGTTATAAGAGGAGGAAGATACATTGATGAAGCAAAATTCCGGATGTCGATAAAATGAATTTGAAATGGCAATAATCTGAGATTCTTCATGAACACTGTTTCAAGAAACAATCAGTTTTCTGCATGAATGATTTTTTTCACTTTGCATTCTTTTCTGATGATTTAACTTGTTGTTTTCCTTGTAATACATTTTCTGCTTTATTACTGATGACCAGTATTCTATGTTGCTCTGTCTCTACATTATTTTAACCAAAGTTAGGCCGTGGAGATAGCCAGAGTACATTGTCCAAAGGCAGTGAAAACATGATTTGTGTCTTTCAAGTCTCCTAATAATACTTGGCACACAAAAGATCATTAATTAATACTTGTTGATTTCAAAACATGAAAAGAAAAGTGGACACTTGGATGCTTCTAAAGACATTGTTAAGTAGAACAGAGTGTAGTGGTGTGGCATTAATTGAGAGATTCTATGAGGATCTCAAACAAAAATTTTACCATTGGGGAAAATAAATCTTTGATAAGATCAACCCTTTTCTTTATCTTTCTGCTTTGAAGAAAGTTCCATTGTATGGGTATCATCAGCTTTCTGGCAGTGGAGGTGGGGGAGAAGGCAGTATAGACATGCATAGTGATGACCAGCAGAACATAAGTAAGTCCAAGTCAGTCAGCAGAAGATATGAAAGGATGGACATTTAGGTTCTTACTTAGGCAACTGAAGCCCTCATCTTGTATTTTTTCTCTAACCAGCAGTTGTATTATGGAAATAAATGAATGTTTTGGATTGCCTAGAAAGATACTAGGAAGGATTCATGTAATCATATTGTTTCATAGTGTATTTGCACTTTTAGATAATTTGTCCTATTTAATAACATATAAAACAATAAATTCACTTTTAAAAACCATTAAACATGAAGCAGATGTTCAAACGTGCTCTAACCAAGCCTCTTCATTGAAAGATGCATGGCAAACCAGACTTCAAAATTTCAACAAATACTCCAACTTTGTCTTTATTTTCAGAGACACTATGAGAACTCTGTAGGTGGCATTCGTCCGTATAGTATGAGCAATAAATTCAACTAACACACTAAATTATAGCAGCTAACACAACTAAAAGTGTAAAGAAATAGTAGTAGTAGCTAATGCTTTTAATTTGTCTTCACACTTTACATGAGAGGCAAATTACAGGTTAGGTTATGAAGTCTTGCTTTCAAAGTTCACCCATTAAGTATTAAGTGAAATAAATACTCGATAAGTATTTATTTAAAGTCTGTGACAGGGACTCAAATGACAGTAAACACGACCCATTTTCTCTTCTTTTACTTTGTAAAATCAGTGTTTCACTTTTTTCCCCCATAATTCCCAGCTATTGTGTCTTTTTATCATGGCCCAAGCTTTCTTGAGATTAGCTAGAGTTATAGCCTTGATCATCACGTCTCTGGATTTTCTTTTCCAGGGGCTTGGTAAGATTTAGTATAAACTCAAATATGGTAAAGTTTTCCCCTTAAATAGTAGTTGCTTTCACAAACAGTCCTGCAGCAATTAATTTAATGCAACATCTTGAGTTGTTTTAGAAATTTTTAATGATACAGAAAATTTCATGTATTATCTATTGTCCATTGTTAATTGTTATTCACAAGGAAAATTTTGCGGTAACTTAAAAGGCAACTTATTTTCTTTACATTATTGAAAGATTCCATAGATGTAGAATACTGACTCGCAGGTGTTCATTTCACGAAATTCTCATTACAGAGGAAACAAATAAAGGTCCAGATGAAATATGATTCTATTTCCCACCGAGTAACAAGCAGTTTGCTTCAGTTGAGTTTATGTCTTTGGAACTATGTTGGCAGATCATGAGTTTTTTGGCAACATCAGTGAAAACAGACTGACATGGTTTTGGTTTACACCCCAAAGCTCATAAGCAAGTTTTTTGCCAGTGAGCTACGCATGTGAAGCATGTGAGCAGGTGAAAGTATGATGGCATGGTCACTTCTTCCGTTGCTCATAATTTATTTAATTCCAAATGGTCCTTTGAACATCTGTTTTATGTTTGAAGTTTTTTAAGCCTTTTTTATTTTTACGTATTACTAAGTAGAACTAATCATCTAAATTACAAAAACATTATGAAATGATATGACTTCACAAATCTTTCTAGTATCTCTCTCAACAACCAAAGCGTCAGTTTGTACTGCTGGCTACGGAAAAAAAAAAAAAAAAAAAAGGTGTCTTAAGAAGAATACTTCACTGAAATGTTCATCTGTGATAAATGAGGCACTTCATTCCTTCTGATGACTGACTTAGACTGATTAAGTAGTGCTCTTCCAGCTGATCACTATGAAGATCTATATTACTTTCTTGCTCACTTCTATTCCCAGAAAGTTTTGCCACCTGGTTAATGCATTTTTCTTCAAAACAGATAAGTAGAAGTCAAGGAAGATATTTCATGGAAGATTTTTTTTTTTTTTTTCTGATGGAAAAACAGATTGTCATTGATTCTCTAAATTAGTCCTGAAATTTGGTGAGCTTGTCAGACCTACATCTCTTAATACCATACCACTTCTTAAAATCCACACTCTTTTGTCTGAGAATACCTTTTGGAACCATCTAAATGGCCTTTAAGTATTAAAATCAACAAATATTAATACATATCTTTTGTTTGCCAAGTACTTGCAGTTCAGTTCAGTTCAGCCACTCAGTCATGTCCAACTCTTTGCAACCCCATGAATTGCAGCACTCCAGGCCTTCCTGTCCATCACCAACTCCCAGAGTTCACTCAAACTCACGTCCATCGAGTTGGTGATGCCATCCAACCATCTCATCCTCTGTCGTCCCCTTCTCCTCCTGCCCCCAATCACTCCCAGCATCAGAGTCTTTTCCAATGAGTCAACTCTTCTCATGAGGTGGCCAAAGTATTGGACTTTCAACTTCAGCATCAGTCCTTCCAAAGAACACCCAGGACTGATCTCCTTTAGGATAGGCTGATTGGATCTCCTTGTAGTCCAAGGGACTCTCAAGAGTCTTTTTCCAACACCACAGTTCAAAAGCATCAATTCTTAGGCGCTCAGCTTTCTTCACAGTCCAACTCTCACACCCATACATGACCACTGGTAAAACCATAGCCTTGACTAGATGGACATTTGTTGGTAAAGTAATGTCTCTGCCAAGTACTTTAGGGAGTTTCAAAGGCTGTGAAATGTCCTGTCACGACCTGTGATGGACACACCTTCAGTGAATCATGCCCTTGTATAATCTCTTCCCCTTGATTTCCACCAGAACTTGTGACTTACTTGCTTCTAGCCAATAGGATATGACGATAGTGATGAGACATGATTCCCATGACTAGATTATGTGTGTGGCAAATGTGAAGGAGGTTTTCAGATACAGGTATAGTAGATTTTGTGTTAAGCACAATGGAGATTATCCCGGGTGGGCCTGATATCATCAGATGGAAGTCCATAAAAGCTGGCCTCTGCCATCTTGTGAGACTCTTGCTCAGTGGCTTTGAAGAAGTAAGTTCCTGTCACAAGAGGGCCTCCGAGAGAACACGTGCCAGAGACTATGAACTACTCCAAGGAACCAAGGGTGACCTATGATTGACAGCAGGAAAACAGTAACATCAGTCCTTTAACCACTAGAAACTGAATTCTGACAACAACCACATGAGCTTGGTAGAGGACCCTCATGTTCTAGAAAAGAACACAGCCTTGACTGTAGCTTTGGAAGCCTATGAACAGAAAACCTAGTTAAGCTGTGATTGGACTTCTGACTCGCATCTGTCAAATAATGTTTTAGGTTTGTGATAATTTGTTATACAGCTGTAAAAAACAGAGAAGGAAATTACAACCCACTCCAGTACTCTTGCCTGGAAAATCCCATGGATGGAGAAGCCTAGTAGGCTGCAGTCCATGGGGTCGCTGAGGGTCAGACACAACTGAGCGATTTCACGTTCACTTTTCCTTTCATGTATTGGAGAAGGAAATGGCAACCCACTCCAGTGTTCTTGCCTGGAGAATCCCAGGGACGGCGGAGCCTGGTGGGCTGCCGTCTGTGGGGTCGCACAGAGTCAGACACGACTGAAGCGACTTAGCAGCAGCAGCAGCTGTAAAAAAACTGATTGCACTATCTTTAGAGCATTCTCTGAGGTATTCTTGTGGCCCCAACTTGGATTTAAAATAATGTAAATAAAAATAGAAAAGATTCGAGAGTAACACAGGTCATCTAATAAATTAGAAAATAGATCACATGCAAACTACCAAGTTAAATAATCTGTTGTGTGTTTCTCAAACTCTGAAAAGAAAAAAAAATTGGGATGAAAGGATCACATGAGTACATGTTGAAAGCTGATTTTTTTTTAAGTAACTTTGTTTTACAAAGAACCTAAATTGACTGTTGATTCAACCTCATTTCATTAACATTAAGAGTTTCAATATGTCAAGCTGTCTTCTTGCCCTGACTGCTACTATCCTTGAAAGCATGAATTCTTTTCAACTTGAGCCAGAAGATATCGGAGATTTTTGTTTAATTCCTCAGTGCTTTTGGTATAGGCTCTTTGGAAAGCTAAAATATAATTCTTAAAAGAGTTATACTTACTTACTGAACAATAGTCCTTTAGATATGAGTTATTTTATGACTACACTGAATACAGACCATTTCATGGGAATCATCAGTATGTAATGGGGTAAAACTTGGAAAAATGAAAACTGCCTTTCGTAGCATTTATTTTATCCCTTTCTATGGTTTTTCCAGTGGTCATGTATGGATGTGAGAGTGGGACTGTGAAGAAGGCTGAGCGCCGAAGAATTGATGCTTTTGAACTGTGGTGTTGGAGAAGACTCTTGAGAGTCCCTTGGACTGCAAGGAGATCCAACCAGTCCATTCTGAAGGAGATCAACCCTGGGTGTTCTTTGGAAGGAATGATGCTGAAGCTGAAACTCCAGTACTTTGGCCACCTCATGAGAAGAGTTGACTCATTGGAAAAGATTCTGATGCTGGGAGGGATTGGGGGCAGGAGGAGAAGGAGATGACCGAGGATGAGATGGCTGGATGGCATCACGGACTCGATGGACGTGAGTCTGAGTGAACTCCGGGAGATAGTGATGGACAGGGAGGCCTGGCGTGCTATGATTCATGGGGTCGCAGAGTCGGACACGACTAAGCGACTGAACTGAACTGAACTGAACTGAACTGAAGAGCCTGATTATATCTAGGTAACCATAAAATTTATCTTCTAACAAGGATACGTTAAAATGAAAGGAGGACTTATTGAAAATGGGGTTGGATAACAGGCGGGTACACAACACATGTCTTGGTGAACCAGGCTTTTTTGTCACTTCTGTTGTAAAGCAATTCTAGATAACAGACACAATGCTATCATGTTCATTTGAATTTCTTTGGGCTTTCTGACTGACACCAAATAAAAATAGAAACAAAAACACTTTAACCTAAAAGTCCATCACCGACATGGTAGACATGAGTTTGAGCAAGCTCTGGGAGTTGGTGATGGACAGGGAGGCCTGGTGTGCTGCAGTTCATAGGGTCACAGAGATTCGGACATGACTGAGTGACTGAACTGAACTGAACTGATATCATAGATTATTCTGAAGCAGTTTAAATTTTGATTGAGGTAACGAGTCTAATTTTAGGTAACTTATTAGACAAGAATTGATAACACTGTATTGTATAACTGCTAAGAGAATAGAATTTAAGTATTCTGTCTCTGTCACACACCCAAAAGATAAATATGTGAGGTGATGAATATGTTAATTAAATTAACAGTCTATACATTTTCAAATCATTGCATTGTACACCTTACATATCTTGCAATTTTGTCAATTAAACTTAAAAAAAGAAAAGAAAACAACTCCCAAACTGTGGGCCACATCTCTTACATAATCTGACTTTATTTCCCTTTTTTTCTTTATTTGTTGCTATAAGCATGTTCTATTTGGCTTATTCTATATGGACAATTTCTCTTCCTTTCTTTTTTTTTTTCTTTATTTCCTTCTATTTGAGAGGTAGTATAATATAGAGATTAAAAGCACATGTGCTGGATTCTAACTGCCTTGATTCACATCTAGTTTCTACTGTTTGTGACCACTGACAACTTAATTCATCTTGTGTTTTAGTTTTCTCACTTGTAAATAGGAATAAAAATGGAGACTTGAGAAGTATTTAACTCATGTATTGTTAGAGAGTTTTGGGCACATAAGTAAGCACTTAAATATTAACTGTTGTTATTATTTCACTCTTAATAAAGATCCCAATGAATAGCTAATTCACTGAGATTTTGCAGTGTAAACATTTTTCCAGAACTATGAAAACACAAATTATATTCTATAACTAGGAAAATAAAATTAATGCTTCCTAAAAATCAGCTTGCTAACTTAAAAGGAAACCTGCTCGATTCTCAAGGAAATGATTTTAAAACAAAAGGACTATGGCAATGGCAAAATGTCTGCATGTTAAAGCCAAAACATACTTCCGTGACTTTGGTCTTTAGAGACGAAGATTCCAGCAGGATTAACTGACTGAAGTTCTAAGCATGCTTGATAGTTCTGAATCAAGTTCAAGTATTCACATTTACAATCAGTGCCTTAGAATCAGATATGGTTTAATCTGACAATCAAGTTCATTGGATAAATCACTCCTCATTAGAATTAAAGTACTGTTCAGAGTATAGTATATGGTCTTTGGAAGGCAGACACATTTCCATGAAAGAGACTTCAAGTGACTTTATAGTAGGAATTTAATAAGTCTGGATAGGGAACAGTAACTGTGATTCATCTTGCTAATTTGGTACGTTAGCTCAAATTTGCCATTAAACTAAGCAAAGATCCAAGTTACTCAATTACCGAAGTATTCAGTTTTTTGTTTCCAGATTAAAAAAAAAAAAAGCCAGGGAAAATGAAGGTGATTTTTGAGATGTGAGTTAAGTTATCTCTCAGTACTTTGGAAAGGTGAGTCATCTCTTGGATATATTGCTTTTGTCACATTAGTTGGTCTGGAAAAAAAAAACGATGATATAAAACAGAAGCACCGTAATCTTCAAAGAAGAAAAGTAAGTAAACATATTCTCTCTCTTCTTTTCTTCTTTCCTTTCCTTTTGTCCATCCCATCCTCCCTCCTTTTCTGTATTTCTACCTGCTTTCTTGCATTTGTTGGTAAAGTTCAGTAAGTCCAAATATTAAGTTACTGCATAATATAAAAGAAAATAGGTTGAGAAATAAATGTTGGAGTCAGTTTGTACATCTACATGACTGAGTGATCGAGAGAAAAGAGCAATTCTTCAAGGGATTTACATAATGCAAATCAAATAGGAAATAAGTCAAATAGGAAGTTCAGACCCTGATATTCCTTCTGTAAATGTAATAGATGATCCTTTGCTCTTTTTTAAACATGAGTAACATAATCATTGACTTCATAAAATTTAGATTTAATTCTCAAATTTATATATTTATGTGTGAAGTTTTGCCTGAGATCTAAACTCATCACTCTTTTCGGTTCAGTTCAGTTACTTAGTCATGTCTCACTCTTTGCGACCCCATGGACTGCAGCACACCAGGCTTCCCTGTCCGTCACCAACTCCCGGAGCTTACTCAAACTTGTGTCCATCGAGTTGGTGATGCCATCCAACCATCTCATCCTCTGTCGTTCCCTTCTCCTCCTGCCTTCAATCTTTCCCAGCATCAGGGTCTTTTCCAATGAGTCAGTTCTTCACATCAGGTGGCCAAAGTATTGGAGTTTCAGATTCAACATCAGTCCTTCCAGTGAATATTCAGGACTGATTTCCTTCAGGATTGACTCGTTGATCTCCTTTCAGTCTAAGGGACTCTCAAGAGTCTTCTCCAACACCACAGTTCAAAAGCATCAATTCTTTGGAACTCAGCTTTCTTTATAGTCCAACTTTCACATCCATACATGACCACTGGAAAAACCATAGCTTTGACTAGATGGGCCTGTGTTGGCAAAGTAATATCTCTGCTTTTTAATATGCTGTCTAGGTTGGTCACAGCTTTTTTTCCAAGGAGTAATCATCTTTTAATTTCACGGCTGCTGTCACCATCTGCAGTAATTTTGGAGCCCTAGAAAATAAAGCCTCTCACTGTTTCCATTTTTTCCCCACCCCATCTATTTACCATGAAGTGATGGGTCCAGATGCCATGATCTTAGTTTTTTGAGTGTTGAGTTTTAAGCCAGCTTTTTCACTCTCCTCATTCACTTTTATCAAGAGACTGTTTAGTTCCTGTTCACTTTCTGCCATAAAGGTGGTGTCATCTGTGTATCTGAGGTTATTGATATCTCCCCCAGCAATCTTGATTCCAGCTTGTGCTTCATCCAGCCTGGCATTTTGTATGATGTACCCTTCATATAAGTTAAATAAGCAGGGTAACAATATATAGCCTTGACGTACTCCTTTCCCAACTTGGAACCAGTCCATTGTTCCATGTCTGGTTCTAACTGTTGCTTCTTGACCGGCATACAGATATCTCAGGAGGCAGGTAAGGTGGTCAGGTATTCCCATTTTTTAAAGAATTTTCCACAGTTTGTTGTGATCAACAGAGTCAAAACCTTTAGGATAGTCAATGAAGCAGAAGTAGATGTTTTTTTGGAATTCTTTTGCTTTTTCAATAATCCAAGGGATGTTGGCAAGGATGTCCTGGTGTGCACAAGCTTTTGTTTGAGCCCTCCGAGCATCTCTGGCAGTTATGGGGTTTGAGTCTAAATGTGATTTTTCCCTTCCTCCTGTCTTTTTGGGGCTTCTCCTTTGCCCTTGGACATGAGGTATCTTTTTTTGGTGGGATCCAACTTTCTCCTGTCCGACTCTTTGTGACCCCATGGACAGTAGCCTACCAAGCTCTGCCGTCCATGGAATTTTCCAGGCAAGAATACTGGAGTGGGCTGCCATTTCTTGCTCCAGGGGATCTTCTCAACCCAGGGATCAAACCCGGGTCTCCTGCATTGCAGAGAGATGCTTTACCGTCTGAGCCACCAAGGAAGCCTGCTTGTTCAACAGTGAGTTGCAAATTTGGAGTTCTTGCAGGAGAAGATGAGTGCATATCCTTCTACTCTGCCATCTTGGAATCCACCCATCTCTCTTTTGTGTAGTTTAAATTTTAAGTGTTAACTCACTTCGTTATTTCTGCTCTGATCATACCTCATCTGCCTTCTCTATTCTCAACTATGGTCAGCTGTTTTCATTATCCATTCCATAGCACACACCCACAGCTTTTCAACTGCTTGAACTTATTAGCAAGGTAACAGCTATAGCCATTACTATGAAAAATTTTAGAGTAGAGAAACTGATTTAACTCTACTTACTCCATGATTTTCTGATGACAGAATCTTTTTTTTTTTTTTTCACGGAACACATATTAACACTTGACCAGAGTAAAAACTGAAAAATTTACCATAGCCTATAAGATCCTGTAGCAATTCAGTCTGACTCCTATTGTATTTCTAACCTCATCTCCTACCTCTCTCTACCCTCACTCACACCTCTTTATCTGTATTGGCCTCCGTGTGTGTGTGTGTGTGTGTGTGTGTGTGTGTGCACGCGCGCACACACACACGCACATGCACATGAGTGCTCAGTTGCTCTCATGTCTGACTCTGTGACCTCATGGATTGTAGTCACCAGGCTCCTCTGTCCATGGGATTCTCCAGGCAAGAATACTGTGGTGGGTTGCCTTTCCTCCTCCAGTAGATCTTCCCGACCCAGGGGTTGAACCTGTGTCTCCTTCATCTCTTGGATTGGCAGGAGGATTCTTTACCACTGAGCTACCTGGGAAGCTCTATTGGCCTCTTTATTGTGGACTACTTCTAGTTCACCTTAGAACTGTAGGTTTAGGCTTCTTCTGGGAGACCCTGGGGCAATAATCCCAAGGATGGACAGTTTAGTGTTAAAAGTGAAAATGTTAGTCACTCAATCATGTTGGACTCTTTGTGATCGCATGAACTGTAGCCTGCCAAGCTCCTCTGTCCATGGGATTCTCCTAACAAGAATCCTGGACCGCTTTAACGTCACTTCAAAAACTCGAGGCACACAAAACTGCCAGAATAGCATCAAACCTTAGTAAATTCTTTGTAACCCCTTTGGGAATTTATTTGCCCATAAACTTCAACTCACTGACTTTACAGACCATAATAATTTATTTCTTAAAGTAAGTCAAATATCCTTTGTCATAATTTTCTAGATGCCATTATTTTTTAGACAAAGTGAATCTAAATATTTGTAGTAATAAAATGCAAAATTAAAAAAAATTATGATAAAGTGTTTTAACCTTTTCAGGTTAGAAAATTTTTTTAAAAAAACTTCTTATTTCATATTGAGGTATAACTGATTCCCTGGAGGAAGGCATGGCAACCCACTCAAGTATTCTTGGCTGGAGAATCCCCAAGGACAGAGGAGCCTGGTAGGCTGTAGTCCATGGGGTTGCAAAGAGTTGGACATGACTGAGCAACTAAGCACAGCACACATAGCCTATTAATGCTGTGATACTTTCAGGTAAACAGCAAAGGCACTCAGCCATACATATACTGTAGCCATTCTCCCCCAAACTCCCCTCCCAGCCAGGCTGCCCCATGACATTGAGCAGAGTTCCATATGCTAAACAATCTGTTCTTTGGTTATTCAAGTTAAAATTTCCAATGAAGTCAATTACTATGCCATAGCCAGTGGAGAGAGCAAAATGCTTATGAATTTGAATCCTGATTGCTATTCCCACATTTAGGTTCTGCCACTTACTCATTATATGATTTTGGTCATGTTACCTCTTTCCTCTCATGTGGAGGCCTGGAATGATTGAACTTTCCATTCCTGAAAGTGTTAGTTGCTCAGTCACGTCTGGCTCTTTTTGACCCCATGGATTGTAGCCCACCAGGCTTCTCTGTTCAGATTTCCCAGGCAAGAATACTGGAATGGGTTGCCATTTCCTTCTCCATTTCCTTTCCTACTAGGTAGCTTGTAGCAGGAAAGACTGACTGGATCAGTACTCTGAAACTTTACCATGATTGAGAATCACCTAGAGGCTAAAGTATGTCTGGCCCCAACCCCAAGGTTTCTGATTCAGTAGGTCTAGGATGAGACCCAATAATCTGCATTTCTAATAAGTTTCCAAAAGAATGCTTCTGATGCAAAGCTACCCTTTGAGAACCACTGGGCTAGAATATTCTGCAGTAACAAGCAATCCCAAATCTCAGTGGCTAACAAGAACAGAAGTGGTTTCTGGTCTATACTGCAGGAACAATGTAGTCTTCGGGGGCTTCGCGCATCATTGTTACTCAAGGACCCAGGCTCCCCGGGTCACCCAAGTGACCCAAGTTTCCATGGTCATCGCAGAGGAAAAAGGAAGCATGGTGAATCTTGAACTGGATCTTAAAATTTCTGATTGGAAGTGATCACTCAACGTCAGCTTTTATTAGAAAGTTTACCAGAATTTCTCTTTCTGTTAATATTCACTGTCTAGGGATAGGTAACTTTTCAAGAAGGGTTTGACACTGAACTTTGAGATGTGAGGGGAGAAGTCAGAAGGGCAGGGAGGGAAGACTGTTCTCATCTTTGTGCTGACTTTGTGAAATTATATACTCTTTTCATTATTTTTTTTCCCCTCTATCACCCGAACTGCCTTTTGTTACTTCGGGCTCTTTCTCTATATACAAATCTTGCTTCTGGGAACCTTTCCAGCTTTAACTTCTGGATCCCATTTCTTCAATCTTGCCGGTCCTGTGGTTGACATAATAGCTCAGAATTATTGATCAGGGCTTTACTTTAAGTGTTTTACATGTAGCCTTTGCTTTATTCACTAAATCTCATATCATCTGCATTTTATAAATAAGGAAACTGAGATCCAGAGGCCCCTCAACTTTAATCTGATGGTTGTCTTCTGTTTTCGTGAACTTGAGACTTTGTAACTTCTCTTGCTTAGGGTCCCCCCTTAACCTGGTTTGTGGACTTCATGTGCTACAGGCGTGAGTTCACATAAGGCATGTCTCTGCCGAACTTGATTTCTGGAAAGGAGGCACAGGCTCGGATAATGAAAATGTCCACCCCTGGGCTCCCCTGGTGGCTCAGACAGTAAAGAATCTGCTTACAATGCAGGAGAACCTGGGTTCGATCCCTGGGTAAGGAAAATCCCTTGGAGGAGGAAATGGCTATCAACTCTAGTATTCTTGTCTGGAGAACCCCACAGACAGAAGAGCCTGATAGGCTACGGTCCATGGGGTTGCAAAGAGTTGGACATGACTGGGTGACTAAACAACACCCAACAACAAACCTGGTATCAACTCTCTCCCCTATTATAGGAGGACACTTGATAACTCTAGGCCTAATTCTTATTTGTAAAATGAGAACAATAGTAATGACCTCAAAGAAACCCATTTTTAAGTAAAGCATCACTCATTTTTCTGTACTGCAAAGGCCTGCCAGAAAATCAAACAAGAGGTGGCTGGACCGGTAAGAGCTTATGCAACTGTAATTAATTAATGAGATATGTGAGTCTGTTCGTTACAATTTTTTCAGTGTATTTGTGCTGCCAAAAGATGAGTTTAGTCTCCAGAGACTGGGATTAAGTAGCATGAAGAATTTGAAGTAATCCTTCTTTTCTAGCATGACTATTGTTTTTCATCTCTGTTCAAATAACCAAGTTGATTTATTTCATAGCTCTACATTTGCTTGCATATTATTTGATTATATGTTTTTCAGTTTACAGTTGTACACAATGGAATGAGTGTGCTTTAGCATTCTGTTAGGCATTACTATGGATACAAGAGAATTTAAATTAAAGGCATAATCTCTGATGCACATGCTAATTGGGAAAAGTTAATACTCCAGAAACATCTCTAGAAAGATTCCAAATTATGTATTGGGAGGGACTTCCCAGGTGGCCCAGTGGAAAAGAATCCACCTAACAGTGCAGGAGACACAAGAGATGCAGGTTCAATCCCTGGGTTGGGAACATCCCCTGTAGTAGGAAATGGCAATCTGTTCCAGTATTCTTGCCTGGAAAACTCCATGGACAGAGGAGGCTGGCCGGCTACCGTCCATGGGGTCACAAAGAGTCAGACATGATTGAGCACCAAACAAGCAAGCAATGTATTGGGTAGGAGCTTATGGGAAAATCCAAATGAATGATTTCACCAACCCAGTATTATACAGTATCAGATAGTGAAGTGTACACCTATTGTATATGGCTGGGGCTTTCCTGGTGGCTCAGACGGTAAAGTGTCTGCCTGCAATGCGGGAGACCTTGGTTCCATTCCTGGGTCGGGAAGATCCCCTGGAGAAGGAAATGGCAATCCACTCCAGCACACTTGCCTGGAAAATCTCATGGACGGAGGAGCCTAGTAGGCTACAGTCCATGGGGTCGCAAAGAGTCAGACGCGACTGAGCAACTTCACTTCCTTACTTAGATTTTGAGAGAAATTTATCACAGGAAGGCTCTACAAGGGACACTACATTATCTGGTAGATGGTATCTTGGAGTATATTTTTACAAGATACAGAAGGGGTGGAATTCTGTTATGTCACCCCTCAGACACATGCCAGGTGGGGCTTATCAGAAAACCAGATTAAGATAGGGAGGAGTTCCTAATTATCTGTTCCAGCAACTAAGCCTTCCAATGTTAAACAAAATTTTAAAAATACATCCCTTTTTCCAATTTATTCTCCCCAATGCTGTCAGAGTAATCTGTTAAAAATGCAAATATGATCATGTAAACTTCTGGTCTATGCTTTGGTTCTTGCAAGCTCCTTTCTTTCTTCTCTTCCTCTCTTCATTAAAAAAATCTACTGTGTATCTATGTCCTGGGGAAGGAAATGGCAACCCACTCCAATATTCTTGCCTGGAGAATCCCATGGACAGAGGAGCCTGGTGGGCTACAATCCACGGGGTCCCAAAGAGTCCGACAGGACTGTTAAGCACTTGGTTGAGTATTGAGGCAGTAATGTAACAGGAGGGAAAGAGGCAAGGATGACATAGCCAAAGGACACAACATAAACCGATTAGAATCAGATGGGACCATGATGGCAGATAAGAGTAGACCTTGATCTTCAACAGCAAGTGAAGTGACACAGCCAGAGGTGCCATGAGAGTTCCAAGGCACTGTAAAAACCAAGGAGTGGGCGGTGGCCCAAATCCTGGAAATCTCCACCCCTTCCACAAGATAGTTGGAATAATTCTCCCACTCATTCAGTTCAGTTGCTCATTCACATTCAACTCTTTGCGACCCCATGAATCACAGCACGCCAGGCCTCCCTGTCCATCACCATCTCCTGGAGTTCACTCAAACTCACGTCCATCGAATCGGTGATGCCATCCAGCCATCTCATCCTCTGTCATCCCCTTCTCCTCCTGCCCCCAATCCCTTCCAGCATCAGAATCTTTTCCAATGAGTCAACACTTCGCATGAGGTGGCCAAAGTACTGGAGCTTCAGCTTCAGCATCAGTCCTTCCAGTGAACACCCAGGACTGATCTCCTTTAGAATGGAATGGTTGGATCTCCTTGCAGTCCAAGGGACTCTCAAGAGTCTTCTCCAACACCACAGTTCAAAAACATCAATTCTTCGGCGCTCAGCCTTCTTCACAGTCCAACTCTCACATCCATACATGACCACTGGAAAAACCATAGCCTTGACTAGACGGACCTTTGTGGGCAAAGTAATGTTTCTGCTTTTGAATATGCTATCTAGGTTGGTCATAACTTTTCTTCCAAGGAGTAAGCGTCTTTTAATTTCATGGCTGCAGTCACCATCTGCAGTGATTTTGGAGCCCCCCAAAATAAAGTCTGACACTGTTTCCAGTGTTTCCCCATCTATTTCCCATGAAGTGATGGGACCAGATGCCATGATCTTCGTTTTCTGAATGTTGAGCTTTAAGCCAACTTTTTCACTCTCCTCTCACTTTCATCAACAGGCTTTTTAGTTCCTCTTCACTTTCTGCCATAAGGGTGGTGTCATCTGCATATCTGAGGTGATTGATATTTCTCCCAGTAATCTTGACTCCAGCTTGTGTTTCTTCCAGTCCAGCATTTCTCATGATGTACTCTGCATAGAAGTTAAATAAGCAGGGTGACAATATACAGCCTTGACATACTCCTTTTCCTATTTGGACCCAGTCTGTTGTTCCATGTCCAGTTCTAACTGTTGCTTCCTGACCTGCATATTGGTTTCTCAAGAGGCAGGTCAGGTGGTCTGATTTTCCCATCTCTTTCAGAATTTTCCATAGTTTATTGTGATCCACACAGACAAAGGCTTTGGCATAGTCAATAAAGCAGAAATACATATTTTTCTGGAATTCTCTTGCTTTTTCCATGATACAGCTCATTAGCATATGAAGTTGCCCAGCCTATAAAAACTAACCACACCACCTTTCCACACCACTAACCACACAGCCACACTTGGCCTCTGGGATGCCCCACACTCTGTGTGTTGAGTGTGCTTCTCTTTCAATCTGAATAAATCCACTTCCTACCTACCATCCCCAAGAAAAAGAAATGCAAAAAGGCAAAATGGCTGTCTGACGAGGCCTTATAAATAGCTGAGAAAAGAAGAGAAGTGAGAGGCAAAGGGAAAAAAGGAAAGATATTCCCATTTGAATGCAGAGTTCCAAAGAATAGCAAAGAGAGATAAGAAAGCCTTCCTCAGTGATGAATGCAAAGAAATAGAGGAAAATAATAGAATGGGAAAGACTAGAGGATCTGTTTAAGAAAATTAAAGATACCAAGGGAACTTTTCATGCAAAGATGGGCACAATAAAGGACAGAAATGGTATGGACCTAATGGAAGCAGAAGATATTAAGAAGAGGTGGCAAGAATACACAGAAGAAGTATACAAAAAAGATATTAATTAATGACTCAGATAACCATGATGCTGTGATCACTCACTTAGAGCCAGACATCCTGGAATGTGAAGTCAAGTGGGCCTTAAGAAGGATCACTAGGAACAAAGCTAGTGGAGGTGATGGAATTCCAGCTGAGCTATTTCAAATCCTAAAAGATGATGCTGTGAAAGTCCTGCACTCAATATGCCAGCAAATTTGGAAAACTCAGCAGTGGCCACAGGACTGGAAAAAGTCAGTTTTCATTCCAATCCCAGAGAAATGCAATGCCAAAGAATGCTCAAACTACTGCACAATTGCACTCTTCTCACACACTAGCAAAGTAATGCTCAAAATTCTCCAAGCCAGGCTTCAGCAATATGTGAACCATGAACTTCCAGATGTTCAAGGTGATTTAGAAAAGGCAGAGGAACCAGAGGAACCAAATTTCCAACATCCTTTGTATCATAGAAAAAGCTAGAGAGTTCCAGAAAATCATCTATTTCTGCTTTATTGACTATGCCAAAGCCTTTGACTATGTGGATCACAATAAACTGTGGAAAATTCTTCAAGAGATGGGAATACCAGACCACTTGGCTTGCCTCCTGAGAAATCTGTATGCAGGTCAAGAAGCAGCAGTTAGAACTGGACGTAGAACAACAGACTAGTTCCAAATCAGAAATGGGTATATTGTCAAGGCTGTATCTTGTCATCCTGTGTATTTAACTTATATGCAGAGTATATTATGCAAAATGCCAGGCAGGATGAAGCACAAGCTGGAATCAAGATTGCTGAGAGAAATATCAGTAACCTCAGTTATGCAAATGACACCACCCTTATGGCAGAAATGAAGAACTAAAGAACCTCTTGATGAAAGTGAAAGAGGAGAGTGAAAAAGTTAGCTTAAGGCTCAACATTTGGAAAACTAAGATCATGGCATCTGGTCCCATCACTTCATGGTAAATAGATGGGGAAACAATGGAAACAGTGAGAGGCTTTATTTTCTTGGGCTCCAAAATCACTGCAGATGCTGACAGCAGCCATGAAATTAAAAGACATTTGCTCCTTGGAAAGAATGCTATGATCAACCTAGACAACATATTAAAAAGCAGAGATATTTCTTTGCCCACAAAGGTCCATCTGGGTAAATCTATGGTTTTTCCAGTAGTCATGTATGGATGTGAGAGTTGGACTATAAAGAAAGCTGAGCACTGAAGAAATGATACTTTCAAATTGTGGTATTGGAGAAGACTCTTGAAAGTCCCTTGAACTACAAGGAGATCCAACCAGTCCATCCTAAAGGAGATCAGTCCTGAATATTCACTGGAAGGACTGAAACTGAAACTCCAATCCTTTGGCCACCTGATGTGAAGAACTGACTCATTGGAAAAGACCCTGATGCTGGGAAATTTGAAGGCAGGAAAAGGGGATGACAAAGGATGAAATGGTTGGATGGCATCACTGACTCAATGGACATGAGTTTGAGTAAACTCCGGGAGTTGATGATGGACAGGGAGGCCTGGCGTGCTGCAGTCCATGGGTCACAAAGAGTCAGACAGGACTGAGCGACTGAACTAAACTGAACCAAACTGAACATATCACTTTTTCTCTTACTGAATTCATTCTGTGATGAGACATCAAGAACCTGAACTTCATTAGGTCCTGAAACCAGGTACCAAGGGCTTTGGGTGGGTTCAAGTCCCAGCTATGTGGTTTCAAGTCCCAAGTAGGATTTTGGCTGGGTTTGAGTCCCAGCACATGTGTTCAAGTCCCAACCAATAAACAGTTTCAATAACACGTAATAAGAAATAGTGCCTGTTTGCCTTTAGGACTTTCTATTCTATCTGTGAAGAAGCTGAGCAGACAAAAAGTTACAGTGTGGTGTAATATAGAGAATTCACAGAGAAGAGGAGTCCCTCAGACAGACTCAGTGTATCAGCAGAGGTTTTGCAGAGATTCTGATGCTTGTGTTAATTTGGAAGTACTAACGGGAGTTGGTGAGACTAAGGATGTGTATATAGAAGGTATAAGATGCTTCAGTAAGAGAGAGCAGTAAATTCTAAGCATCAGAGATAAGAGAGCAAATATGTAATAAACAGTTAACATGGGTTCTAAAACAGGTAGAGACAATAGCTGAAGCTGCATGATAAAGACCCTACATGTCTTGGAAAAGTTTTTGAAATTTAAAGGTATTAGGGGCTGCTTAAGGATTTTAAGTACAGTATCATTGTGTTACTTTACATTTTTATATATACCCTAGTCAGCTAACAATTATTCTTTCTTCCTCTGCAGAATCTCTGCTTAATCCTCCTTTGTTTTGTACTATAGGACCTTATCTCCCTGGCTGTGGATTGTTGGCTAAACTTCAGATACAGGCACTAATCAGGTTAGCTCCATCAGATTCTGTGTCTTTTGAGTTGGATCTGAGGACCACCCAAAAGTAGAGATGGAAATCTTAACTTGGGATCCATGAAATTACATATTCTGTTAAGAGAATTTGGAAGCAGAGAGGTAAATATGGGGCAATTATCAAGAGAAAAGTCGAGCCTGGAGACAAAGTGAAACTCCTCTCCTGAAATTGTTGTTGTTGTTCAGTAGCTCAGTTGTGCCCATCTATTTGTGACCCCATGGACTCCTGCATACCAGGATTCCCGTTCCTTCACTATCTCCAGGAGTTTGCTCAAACTCATGTCCGTTGAGTCGGTGATGTTATCCAACCGTCTTATCCCGTCTCCCCCTTTTCCTCCTGCCTTTGATCTTTCCAAGCATATTTCTAGTCTTGGCTCCTATCAAAACCTGAATTGTGTGAAATCAATGACCAGTCCAAGTTCGAGGCATGAAACAGGACCCTCAAAGCTAGTGCACTGGGGCAACCCTGAGGGATGAGATGGGGAGGGAGGTGGGGGTGGTTCACAGGGGGGACACATGTACACCCATGGCTGATTCATGTCAATGTGTGGCAAAACCACTACAATATTGTAATTAGCCTCCAATTAAAATAAATAAATTAAAAGAAACAAAAACTTGAACACTTTCCTAGTTTTGAGTCCCGGTGGCTCAGAGGTTAAAGCGTCTGCCTCTAACACAGGAGACCTGGGTTCAAACCCTGGGTCAGGAAGATCCCCTGGAGAAGGAAATGGCAACCCGTTCCAGTATTCTTGCCTGGAGAATCCCATGGATGGAGGAGCCTGGTGGGCTACAGTCCATGCGGTCGCAAAGAGTCGGACACGACTGAGCAACTTAACTTAACTTAGACAGCATGCGTTCTTATCTCAGTTTGGATTCCTAGATGCAGACCTTAAGATATAGAGTCATGAGACAAGTATTTTAGAAGCATTCCCAGAAAAATAAGAAAGTAGAATAAATGGGATCAGGGAACAAAAGGAGGTGCAGTGTGTAGACAAACCCAGTGGAGGGGGAACTCAGGCTCAACACCTCAGGGCAGTCCTGCAGGCAGTGTCAGTCATTCCTCTGGAGTTTTCACAGTCAGAGGTGCAGGGAGCCCCAGATGTTCCTACCACTGTATCTGTCAGTCATTTGCTGAGAACTGAACTGGGGCCTTCCTTGATGGTCCAGTGATTAAGACTCTGAGCTTCTAATCTGGGTTCCATCCCTGGTCAGGGAATTAAGATCCCACATGCCACATGATATGGCCAAAAAAAGAGGAAAAGGAAGAAGAACCCTCCCTGAGAAGACCCCACTGTTGAGAGAATTCTAGTTTTCTGTGCCTATGGCTGAGAGAAGCTTCTAGGTCTGGCTGTTGAGAGCAGGGACCCACCAGGACCCCCTGGTGGGTGATAGGTACTGATCCAAGGAGGTATGGGCAAGAGAACTGACACTAGTGGCTACAGTCCTTGAAGTTAATTCCTCTTTTTAAATTTTTTTCAGTGAGCCTAAGTTCATTTTACATAACCTTCAACCCAGAAGTCTGAAATAACACCATGGTCATTAGGTTGTATTTTACAGCAAGAATTCCAGCTTCAGATAATGGACTAAGAGATGCCAAATTTTGAGATAAACCAGTTACAAACTGTTGAAATAATCCATTAGTCATGTTATTTTGCATTATTTCATTTCATGTTATTCATTCATTCAAAAATAGTTATTAAATGTCTGTGTTACCAATTGATGGGGATACAGCAATGATTAAGGTTGATAGATTCAGCAGTTCTTTTGTCTAATAAAGACAATGAGACAAATTAACAGAAAATTATAACTGAGTGTGATAAGAAATGAGTGCTTTAGGGAAACATTTGAAGGCACTCAGTGGAAGGGAAACTTCCTTGGAGAAAGAGATGTGAAAATTGGACCCAAAGAAGGAAGAGATAATAAGGCCTAGAAAACCATAATATCAATAAGTAGAAGTGAATTTGTCTGGAAGTTATTTAAGAGGTAGAAGTAATAGGCCATGAAGTAATATTCACGAGCCTGAAAAATTTTCTACTTGGTTGGCTAAAGATAACCATTAACTGGGGCAAAAAGTACAAAAAAAAAAAGTAGATTTGGGAGTCAACACTGAAGTTTGTCTTGGCAATGTTAAATGGGAAATATTGTGACACGTAAAAATGGACTTGTGATCTTTTTTGGAAGTCTAAGGCATAAGAATGGACATCTTACAGAGAATTTTAAACTTAAAACCATGACCTGACTTTGAAGGAAAGTTTGATTAGAAAGACTGACATAACCAACAAACTTTACGAATTAACTGGACTTAATCCCAACACTTTTAGATTCTCCTTGCCTTTCATTTCCCTTGGTTAGATAAATTTTTTAAAAGCCAGAGTCAGTTATGGCTGTAATTTATTAGGAAAATTTCATGTGTCCATTTTGCTTGTTGGAAGTTGTGTTTCTCAAGCCTTATTATCTGAATTTGCCTGTCTATATTGAGGGCAAAAGGAGAAGGGCGCAACAGAGGATGAGATGGTTGGATGGCATCACTGACTCAGTGGGCATGAGTTTAAGCAGACTCTGCGAGATAGTAAAGGACAGGGAAGCCTGGTGTGCTGCAGTTCATGGGGTTGCAAAGAGTTGGACACAGCTTAGTGACTAAACAGCAACAATAATTATGCTTAGCTATGTATCACCTATATCATCTTTAACAATAGTCTCTCCCCTCTCATTTCCGTGCTATAATATCCATAAAACCATGTATTTAATGTGATAGTTATATTTTATAAAGCACAATGAAATAAATGCACAACTATCATATACTACTATTATTCATGTATAACATCACATCTTTTCACACCAAGAGTGGTTTGTACATTATATTTTGGTAAATACTAGTTTAGATAATTAAACCTGTTAGAAGAGTGGACTCTGGGTCATCTCTAGATATGTTTTATCACACAGTTACTTCTCCAAAAGAAAAGGTAGGTTTTGCCAGTGGCTGAAATGTATGTGATAAGTCAGAGACTATGCTTTTTCCTTTTTTTTTTTTTTTTTTAGATAGATTCAGAACCCACCTAGCAAGGGTTGGTTCATGCTCCCTATTGGTAGGTTCATGCTCCCTTCAAGCCTGTAGGGAGAATCTTTCCTTGCCTCTTCTTAGCTTCCAGTGGTGATCTTGGTGTCCTCGGCTTTGCAGAGTTTCTTTGGGGCTCAATTCACTGCTTTATTAAGGAAAAGAGGAAGCTGGAAACTGTTATGAAAGCATTCATCTCCCCCTATACACTATCTGTGAGTCTGAAGGGAAGAGAAGTTCAGTTTAGAGCTTTGTATTTATTGGACCATATGCCTTAGATTGGCAATTTTATAAAAGAATTAAAGACCAGATGGTGTTATTAAAGAGAAATGAATGAACTAAAGCAAATAGACTTGAAGAGGAAGCCTATGAAAGAGTAAATATTCTAAAGTAGACAAGAATGAGATCTTTTCTCTGAACAGAAATGTCTAAAGCTGCTCACAAATGCCCTGGGTGACTGCAGTTAATGAAAGTGACTTCTCAAGAAGACATTTCTTAGACTTGAATTATGGGGATGAAATGGTTGACACATTTCTGAGGTTAGATAATTTGTGTATTAAATACCTACAGGGCTTCAGGCAGCCTGTGTGCAAAAGGGAGCAAATACAGGGGCACTTTGTGATGACCTCAGTGCCATTGGCCCAGAGACCATCTGGAGCAATGGACCAGCAGCCTGACTGGTCCACCCTGGCTTCAGAGCCCGCACAGGTATTTACCCATGACAGCACTGGTGTGTGCTAAGTCACTTCAGTCGTGTTTGACCCTTTGCAACTCTGTGGCCTGTGGCCTGTCAGGCTCCTCTGTCCATGATCCCATGGAGATGGTTCTCCAGACAAGAACACTGGAGTGGGTTGCCATTTCCTCCTCCAGGGGATCTTCCCGACCCAGGGATGGAATCTGAGTCTCTTATTTGGTGGGTGGATTCTTTGCCACTAGTGCCACCTGGGAAACCTCACAGCACTGGTACCCAGGCCTTTTTATCCAGCTTACTTAAGTCCTGTTTGGAACAAGATTAGAAAATACATTTAATAAACAAAAGTGCTGCTATAGATATTATCCTGTGACTCTATGCAGAGTCTCAAAGGCAACATCAAACGGTAACTAGGATATGACATGCTCTAGTTGTGAGGTTACTGAGTTTGCTTTGCTTTAGATTAACAGACTCTATTTAGAGGGAAAAAAAAATGAGCAGGAAGTACAGAGAATCCCTCTACTCTCTCCATAGCTTTCCCTGTTATTAACATCTTACATTAGTGGGAGCACATTTGTTACAATTGATGAATCAATAGTAATATATTGGGCTTCCTGGTGCTCAGATGATAAAGAATCTGCCTGCAATGCAAGAGACCCAGATTTGATTTGATCCCTGGGTCGGGAAGATCCCCTGGAGAAAGGAATGGCTACTCACTCCAGTATTCTTGTCTGGAGAATTCCATGGACAGTGGAGCCTGGTGAAGTGCATAGTTTATATTGGGATTCACTCTTTGTGTTTTATAGTTTGACAGGTTTTGATAATGTTATGTATCCATCATTACCATATTATGCAAAAATAGTTTTACTACTCTAAAAATCTCCTGTGTTGTACCTATGCAACCTGCCCTCTTTCCCCTGGTCTCCATAGTCCTGTTTTTTTCTAGAATGTCATATAGTTGGAATCATACAGTAAGTAGCCTTTTCATATGAACTTGTTTTACATAGCAATGTGCATTTCAGTTTCCTCCAAGTATTTTCGTGACTTAATCACTCATTTCTTTTTATCACTGAATACTATCTTATTGTCTGGATGTACCACAGGTTATTTATTGATTCATCTATTGAAGGGTATCTTGATTGCTTCCAAGTTTTGGTGATTGTAAATGAAGCTTTTTATAAACATCCATGTGCAGGTTTTTGTGTGAACATGCTGTCCTTTCTTTTCAGTTTTACTGAGATTGTAATTGGCATACAGCATATGTGTAAGTTTTAAGGGTGCTGCATAATGACTTGACTTATACAAGACTGTGAAATGATTCCCGCAGTAAGTTTGGTTAGTAACCATCAGCTGATATTGATATTCATTTGCTTACTCCCGCATGATTGCTGGAGTATATGTAGTAAGACAGCATTTATTTTTATTTATTTATTTTTTTTAAGACAGCATTTAGCTTTGTAAGATGTACCAAACAGTCTTTCAAAGTGGCTGTATCACTTTAAGTTCATTTTTAAACTTCCTCCTTGGTCGTCACGGTGTCTCTCCTCATCCTTTCATTTGTTTCCTTGGTGATCAGGGCTCTCCACGTGAGCTTCACCAAGCTGATCAGTACCCAGCACCCCACCCCAGCTCCTTTCCAAAAGCACATGTGGGTCTCATCTCTTTATATTTCTGATCTCAGCTAGGAAAACAAATAATAGCAATGAGCATTCAGATAGCACTTACTGTTTACGACAAACATTGATATAAAATTTTCCTTTTAATTTTCAAAAACATTCTCTAATAAGGGCTCATTTGGCCCAATTTGAAGATGGAGAATCTAAGATATAATTAAAATTTATGTAACTAGTCAGTGGTAGAAATGGACTGGACATTGCTCAACCACTTAAAAATCTCTTCTGTAATAAAGAAGAGTGTAGTTTAAATAAGCACATAAATAAATCAGATAATTCTTTCAGTTGAAATTGGAAGTTTAATTGCTAACTTGGCTGACATATTACTCCTCCAGAAAACACAGCCTTTTAAAAAGTTGTATTTCTAATGGCATAACCCAAAGGAACAAGTAATGGTGGTTATTTTACTCATTAAAGGATGCTTTACTGACACAGTTGGTCAAATATGCAATCAGTCAAACAGTATCTGCCTTTTGAAAAAGGTTTTACTTCTCTCTTGATATAGCAAAGAAGTAGTAATGATCTTTTCTGAAATTAGAGAAAGTTGTTAAGGAAGAAATGGTTTGTAAGGAGTGAATAGACTTCCCAACATTTTATACGTTGTTTGCTGAGCTTTAAAAGGAAAATTGTTAAATGTAGAAGTTACTCTTGCACATAAAAATCCTATATAAATGTTTAAATAATTTTCTATTTCTAATAAAAGCATGCACTAGAAGTAAAAACTGAAATTGAGGTCAATTTTTGAAACAGAAAAAGGTTACGAATCCTCTCATATAACTTGGCACTATGTTTTAATTAAATGTATTCTATTAACATTCCCTGATCATTCCTTTTGTTTCCTTTGAATATCCCCCAGTCATCCAAGTGGTTTCTGGCCATTGTGTAGACCTCAATATATTACTCCCAAGGGATGCACTGTTTGGAAATTGTGAGCTGCATTCGCCTGTCTTTCTGGGATCCCCTCATCCAACCCTACTCCTAAGATAGCAGTGAAACGAGATACTCAGATCTCTATTCGCTTCCTAGGCCACTAAAACAAGGTGCCATACACTGAGTGGCTTAAAACAACAGAAACTTATTGTCTCAGTTCCAGTGGCTAGAAGTCTGAAATCAAAGTGTTGGTAGGTTCATGCTCCATTCAAACCTGAAGGGTAGAATGCTTCCTTGCCTCTTCCTAGCTTCTGGTGGATTCCTGGTGATCTTTGGTGTTCCTTAGCTTGCAGCTGCACAGCTCTAATGTCTGCTTTTGTGCTCACACGATATTCTCCTTGTGGTGTCTCTCTGTCCTCATGCAGTCATTGTTATATAAATACACCAGTCATATTGGATTGGGGGCCAGGCTACTCCTGTATGACCTCATGTTAGCCAATTGTATCTATATCAACCTATTTCCAAATAAGGTCACATTCTGACATTCTGGATGTTAGGACTTCAACATATCTTTTGTGGGGGGCGGAGTGTGAGAGAAAATTTACTCTACAACAGCGCACTCTTCTTTGTTTCTGGGAATAGCAACTTTCTTCTGGGGAAGAAGAAAAAAACAAAACAAAACACTTTTACCCATTTCAGTTATCTAGTTCTAGTGAATGCATTCTGCTAGTTGACACAGAGGTTAGAGTGTAATTAAATCTACACCTTTCAAAGTCCTTTCTTAGGAAAAGAAAAAACTAGATTCAGCTTCTCTTGGTCATAATAGGCATCTGAAACATGGAACATGTTTCCAGACTCACAGAAGGTATCAGTCTTGCAGAATTAAATCAACAAGCAGAGAATGGCAGAGATAAGAGAGCTCCTTTGGCTGCAAAGACATGAACTCTATTCTTGCTGTAGTTAGTTGGAGAAGTTGGTTTTCTTTTATTTGCAAAACAGAATTAACAGAACAATAAAAACCATAAAATCACCAAGGGACATCTACCTACTGGAGTTGGGTAGAAGTTGCCACCATGCCACTCTGAAGATCATCTTTACAACGCGGACTCAAGAAATTGTTCAAGGTAAAGTAGATGTCACATGGAATAAATCAAGCTGGTTTTCTGCATTTATCCATAATTCACAAATTTTGAACTCATAATGCTAGTGAGTCCAAAATTCACGGATTTTAAGGGTTATGGTTTTTCCAGTAGTGATGTATGGATGTGAGAGTTGGACTGTGAAGAAAGCTGAGCGCTGAAGAATTGATGCTTTTGAACTGTGGTGTTGGAGAAGACTCTTGAGAGTCCCTTGGACTCCAAGGAGATCCAACCAGTCCATTCTAAAGGAGATCAGTCCTGGGTGTACTTTGGAAGGAATGATGCTAAAGCTGAAACTCCAGTACTTTGGCCACCTCATACAAAGAGTTGACTCATTGGAAAAGACCCTGATGCTGGGAGGGATTGGGGGCAGGAGAAAAAGGTGACAATAGAAGATGAGATGGCTGGATGGCATCACCGACTCAATGAACATGAGTTTGAGTGAACTCCGGGAGTTGGTGATGGACAGGGAGGCCTGGCGTGCTGCAATTCATGGGGTCACAAAGAGTCGGACACGACTGAGCAACTGAACTGAACTGAACTGAATTTTGATTCAGACACTGGGTCGCTTCATATATCAAGTCATTTACTTATTTGCCCTTTGCCTCGTATCTGTGTTGATATGATAGGAATAAATAGTAATTGCTGAGTCTAGAGGTATGATTTAATTTGTGTTAAATATGTTTTCAGAGTTAATGCAATTCTTTTTCTGTCTATAGTATTTTATACATATTACTTAAAATAGTATAGAAATTTTTAAAGAAGACATACCATTTAGATTTTTGTTTATATTTTAAAATAATGTCAATTCAAAACTGTATGACTATGAGGACTGAAGGAAGCTATTAGAATGAAAAAAGTTTAATAATGAACTCATAGAATTTATTGTAGTTTTACATATCCTTTCTGTTTCTTTTAAAACATATTTTGAGGCTATGTTAGAAGAAGCATACATATTTAGAATTATATCTTTCTGTTGCACAAACACTTTTATCATTGTAACTGGCTTTCTTTAATAATTCAGTGTAGAATGCTATAATCTTTAGTGTAACCAGCAAAAGAAGAATCTAGTATAAATTACTAACTTTACCACTTCTTGAAAAATCTAATGATCTTAGATCATTTAACTTAGTTTTTCGGAAGAATAAGGTACTAAGATGGCCATGTAAGCCCCTTTTATGATCCAGAAGAGCAATCTCAGTAGCATGAGATAAATCTTATTTCTATGAAAGAGAAGCATGATTGTTGAAAGAAAAAGGAAAAGAAACTGTTTGTTTCCTATTACCTTGTTATGTATACAGTAGAGCATATTAATATACATTATATTGGATTGGCTAGAAAATTAGCTAGAGTTTTTTTCTGTAAAATCTGATGGAAAGACTGAATGAATTTTTTGGCCAACCCAATGCATATACATAATATATAAACATATAGACTTAATACATATACATATGTAATATACAATATTGTAAATAATAGAATAATAGGGAACAAAATGTGGCATAATAGAAGTTACTTGATTAATCAAAAAAGAAGAGAGACAGGGAGAGAAAAGTTAACATAGATTAGACAGGACATTAAAAAATAGTAATATTACAAATCTCAAATAGCTTCAGCAATAATATTAAAAAGAAATGAACTGAGTACTCCAAGTAGAAGACTACAAATGATAGTTATGTGGCACTTATAAGATAGTCAACTTAAATATGAGGATCCAGAATGATAGAAAATAAAATGGAAGAAGAAATAGGCAACTGCTAATCAAAAGAACGTGGAACAACAGACTGGTTCCAAATAGGAAAAGGAGTACGTCAAGGCTGTATATTGTCACTCTGCTTATTTAACTTATATGCAGAGTACATCATGAGAAATGCTGGGCTGGAAGAAGCACAAGCTGGAATCAAGATTGCAGGGGGAAATCTCAATCACCTCAGATATGCAGATGACACCACCCTTATGGCAGAAAGTGAAGAGGAACTAAAAAGCCTCTGATAAAAGTGAAAGAGGAGAGGGAAAAAGTTGGCTTAAAGCTCAACATTCAGAAAACGAAGATCATGGTATCCGGTCCCATCACTTCATGGGAAATAGATGGGGAAACAGTGGAAACAGTGTCAGGCTTTATTTTGGGGGGCTCCAAAATCGCTGCAGATGGTGACTGCAGCCATGAAATTAAAAGACGCTTACTCCTTGGAAAGAAAATTATGACCAACCTAGATAGCATATTGAAAAGCAGAGACATTACTTTGTCAATAAAGGTCTGTCTAGTCAAGGCTATGGTTTTTCCTGTGGTCATGTATGGATGTGAGAGTTGGACTGTGAAGAAAGCTGAGCGCCGAAGAATTGATGCTTTTGAGCTGTGGTGTTGGAGAAGACTCTTGAGAGTCCGTTGGGATGCAAGGAGATCCAACTAGTCCATCCTAAAGAGATCAGTCCTGGGTGTTCATTGGAAGGACTGATGCTGAAGCTGAAACTCCAGTACTTTGGCCACCTGATGCAAAGAGCTGACTCATTGGAAAAGACTCTGATGCTTGGAGGGATTGGGGGCAGGAGGAGAAGGGGATGACAGAGGATGAGATGGCTGGATGGCATCACCGACTCGATGGACATGAGTTTGGGTGAACTCCGGGAGATGGTGATGGACAGGGTGGCCTGGCATGTTGCGATTCATGGGATCGCAAAAAGTTGTACACAACTGAGCGACTGAACTGAACTGAACTGAACTGTATCAAAAGAAAGCACTAATGTAGTCAATTATACTTAAGGTATGAAGCATTATTAGAAAAAGGCTTAGTTTTCTTCAGAGACGCGTAATGCTTTTTTTTTAAATTAATTTTTATTAGACTATAGTTGCTTTACAATGTTGTGTTAATTTCTACTATATAGACAAGTGAATCAGCTATATGAATCAATAAATCCCCTCTTTTTTTTGGATTTCCTTCCCATTTAGGTTACCACAGAGCATTGAATGAGTTCCCTGTGCTATACAGTTCAGTTCAGTTCAGTCGCTCAGTTGTGTCCAACTCTTTGTGACCCCATGAACTGCAGCACGCCAGGCCTCCCTGTCCATCACCAAGTCCTGGAGTTTACCCAAACTCATGTCCATTGAGTCGGTGATGCCATCCAGCCATCTCATCCTCCATCATCCCCTTCTCCTCCTGCCTTCAATTTTTCCCAATATTAGGGTCTTTTCCAATGAGTCAGCTCTTTGCATCAGGTGGCCAAAATATTGGAGTTTCAGCTTCAACATCAATCCTTCCAATGAACACCCAGGACCGATCTCATTTAGGATGGACTGGTTGGATCTTCTTGCAGTCCAAGGGACTCTCAAGAGTCTTCTCCAACCCCACAGTTCAAAAGCATCAATTCTTCGGCGCTCAGCTTTCTTCACAGTCCAACTCTCACATCCATACATGACCACTGGAAAAACAGTAGCCTTGACTAGACAGACCTTTGTTGACAAAGTAATGTCTCTGCTTTTTAATATGCTATCTAGGTTGGTCATAACTTTCCTTCCAAGGAGTAAGTATCTTTTAATTTCATGGCTGCACTCACCATCTGCAGTGATTTTGGATCCCCCAAAAATAAAGTCAGCCACTGTTTTTCACTGCTACACAGTAGGTTCTCATGAATTATCTCTTTTATACATAGTAGTGTATGTGTGTCAATCCCAATCCCAATTCATCCCATCCTCCTTCCTCTCCTGAGAAGCATAAAGCTTTAAAGAGAATATGAGAAACTGAACTAAAATGAGGACTCAATGAAGTGAAAAGTAGATATTAGACAATATTTTAAAAAGTAGATAATCCATGTTAGGTAACAAAAATAATAATGGTAGAATTAAAGTTCGTACTGGGTTAAAGTAAAGAATTTACTATAGTTTACTAAAGAATTAAAGAGCAAAATTGTGCAGAAAAAGAAACGAGTGAGATGGAGGATAGATTTTAAAAGTGTTCTCATAACTAAAAGGAAAGAGAAATTATATAAAAAATAGTGAGGAAGGGTAATGAATACAGGCGCTTACTCCTTGAAAGAAAAGTTATGACCAACCTAGACAGCATATTGAAAAACAGAGACATTGATGCTTTTATTGCCCAAGAATTGATGCTTTTGAACTGTGGTGTTGGAGAAGACTCTTGAGAGTCCCTTGGCCTGCAAGGAGATCCAACCAGTCCATTCTGAAGGAGATCAGCCCTGGGATTTCTTTGGAGGGAATGATGCTAAAGCTGAAGCTCCAGTACTTTGGCCACCTCATGTGAAGAGTTGACTCATTGGAAAAGACTCTGATGCTGGGAGGGATTAGGGGCAGGAGGAGAAGGGGACGACAGAGGATGTGATGGCTGGATGGCATCACGGACTCGATGGACGTGAGTCTAAGTGAACTCTGGGAGTTGGTAATGGGCAGGGAGGCCTGGCGTGCTGCGATTCATGGGATCGCAAAGAGTCAGACAGGACTGAACGACTGAACTGAACTGATATTTATATATAAAATAAACTTTGCTGTTAATATTTGGAGTAAATCCGTAGAGTACTATTAGACACGGATGCACTTTTACAAATTAGACTGAGTGACTGAACTGAACTGAACTCAACTGAATGAATACAGGAGGCTTAATAACTATCTAACTTCTGAGTAACTTTCATTTCTGAAGTAGAAATAAAAATGAAACAGAAGCAAAACAGATATTAAGAAAAATACTTTTGATCTGTGTTCCAAGTAAAATTACTGTAAAGAATCTAGTTCTAGAAGAAAACTAGCAACATTTTTTAAACTGAAGTTGGAACAATGTGTTCTAATTTGACTGAAGGTGAAACTTAAAAGCTCCCAGTGGGTTAAGATTAGGGTATGTGCCTTCCCAATTATCTTTCTTTGAACATTTCTTTGCACAGCTAAGGCACTTTCAGGGATTTGTCAAGATAAGGAGATACTGTAATCCTTTCTGTAAATAGAATCAGATGGCTGTTGGACAAAAGCAGGTAGAGAAGAGACCAATGAAAGTGTTATGTGACTAACTGTACTCTTTAGAACACTGGAGCACGTTTCCCAGTCTCCTGTGGAGGCCACTGCTAGAAATCGTCCAGTCCACCAGGAGTTCTGTGTATGCCTAGCAGAGTTGTAAGAACCCCATCGTGGGATTCTGGAACACTTCAAGCATGTCCCTCTTCACTGCAGCATATGTAGTTTGTAGGAATGAAGACATGGATTTCTGGGATCAAAACACAGTTGAATTCCAGCTCTACTGTTATAGTTTCATGGGATTCCAAATTCATGGCATCACATTTCTGTAGATTTCCAGCACTTTAAAGTGACTGAGTTTTAGCTTAAAAGGCACCCGAGGCAAAAAGATACATTGTAGTTGTTAATTTTCTCCAGCACCTGGGCAATGAGAACTGGGTGGCTTGTGCCTTGAACAGAATTCCAGCTGTAAGTGACATCCCTGTGGTACAAATGAGTCGTGGAGTTGAGAATTTCTGAGCTAATCCAGCAGTAAACACTAAGGATGATTCATAGATATACAGAAGCACACTGAAGAATTCTGGGTACACTTGGGGGACAAGAATCCTGTGAAAGATTATAACAATTGTGATCAAATATTTTGAGCATGGTGCCATTGAAATTGTGTTAATAGGACCATAGCTATAAGCATAAGGTGATAAAATCTCTTCTCAGATTATAGAAAGTTACAAGAAAAACAACAACAACAGAACAACCTTCTAGAAGCATCTAAGAAAGTGTATCAGTTAGGATCCAGTTGCAAGAAACTGAACACATCCTGGCTATGTTAAGTAAAAGAGAATATAATAGAAGAATTATTGTTATAAGGTCTTTAGGGAGTCTCTTGGTTAGCCTTTTTAAGTTAAAAACTCCCTGAACGACATCACTGAACTGGCCAGAAATGGAGCTGGCACCCACATCTTAATTAGGAAGGGGAAGAATCAGTTGGTCACCATTTGAAATCTTCTAGACTCAAAGAAAGTCTTCCCAGGTGGCTCCCTGGTAACGGATTCTCCTGCCATGCCAAAGACGCAGAAGACGCCACAGGTTCGATCCCTGGAAGACCCCCTGGAAGAGGGCATGGCAACCCACTCCAGTATTCTTGCCTTGGAGAATCCCATGGGCATTTGAGCCTGTCAGGCTGTAGTTCATCGGGTCGCATGGAGTCAGACACAACTGAATCGACTGAGCATGCAAGCACACAGACTTCAAGAAAAACAAGTATCTTATGATCTCACTTATATCTGAAATCTAATAAAACAAAATAATAATAACAAAAAAATGAAAACATGCTCATAGATACAGATAACAAATGGGTGGTTGCCAGAAGGGAGGTGGATGGAGGAGCAAATGGTGAAGGAGATTGAGAAGTACAAATAAATTATAGAAATAAGTCACAGTGATGTAATATATAGCATAAGGAATATGGACAGAAATATTGCAATAACAACTTTGTATGGAGACAAATGGTTACTAGACTTACCACATCATTTAAAAATGTATATAAATGTCAGATCCCTATGTAGTAAACCTGAAACTAACATACAATTACATTTCAATTAAAAAATAGCATACTGCCATAATTGCAATGAAGGGCTTAGAAAGCTGCCACACTGCTGTTAAACACTCATGTAGCTGGTGACTGGATCCTTGAATGTTGCTACAAGGAAACCCAGTGCATTTGGGTTTTGGAGGCATCTTCCTTCTACTTTGGCTATTTCTATGGCCAAGCACAGCTGGCCAAGCACAGGTGGCCAAGCACAGCTTACTTCCTCTGTCTAGGTACCATGTGCCTGCATCTAAGTGGTAAAATGTAGCTCAAATCCAGGTTCCTAGCTGCAGAGAAATGAGGAAAATGCAAATTGTGATTTGCATCTTTTGCAGTATAGGAAGAGGCACTGAAAGAGGTACTGAAGAAGGCTGTGATAGGTTTTGAGTATCATCTGCCACGGCAGGGTAATAGCAGTCAAAATCAGGTTCTTTTGCACAACAAAATGTTGGTCAACAAAAGAGATTCCCTAAGAGGACTTCAAAAGGACAAAGTGGTAACCCCCCAGTTATATTTAATACCATTGTCTTTCTTTTGTATAACACATTCTAAATATGCAAGGACTTGTACAATGTCACACTGTTCTTAAAAAATACCGAAAGATTAAATTTGGTCAAATGTATGATAAGTTGAAATGAAAATCTTAAGAATGGAGCAATGCTGGTATAAATGGATTTGTGGATTATTTATGGGTTATTTGTTAACTGATTGAAATCCCAGTCCCAAGGATCCAGTTGGGTCATATGTTGCCAGGTGAATTCTATAGCTAAGGGTGGAATTTGGACCTCTATGTTTTCTTCAGTTGTTTTGTTTCTGCTTCTGCCCTTTGATAATCATAGGAAAAGTCTTTATTTCTGTTTATCCCACAGTATGGATGCAAGGCGCTTAAAACCTCAAGACTGTCCTTCTGTACTTGCCCTTGTTAACCGTGTCTAAACTATCTATGAAACTGAGCAGTTGGACACAGTGCTTTTGCCTCTATCCGCAAAAGCAGAACTGCACAAAGAGAAATCATTTTTAGTGCCAAGGAATTTCAGTCATCTTTTTTCTGGATTGTTAAAGCCCTTATGGAAAGACCTGAGTCTTTGTGGGCTGTGTTTTAAATTGTAAAAGAAGATTAATAAACCAGCCACGATAGATATTATCTGTCATCAAGACTCTATGTTATCCCATCTCTTCTATCTGTGAGTATTTGCCCCAGAATCTATGCCTGCAATGTCATCAGCATCATGCACAGCAAAAAGGCACAAAAATAAACTAATGTAAAATAATACCTTTAGAAGGGTGATGAGAAAATAAACTAATGTAAAATAATCCCTTTAGAAGGGTGGTGAGTATGGTGATTTTTTTTCTTCTATTTTTGTGCTCATACGTTTCCATTGATGAGACTTTTAAAATAAATAATTATTTAAATTTAAAAAGACATTATACTCTTTTACTAAAATATTACTAATTTTATTTTTTCTATCACTCTATCTAAAAGGCTGGATATTTATTCATATGCCTTAAAAAAGATGGTTGTGAATATAGGAAGTGTGTACTTTTCTGTGTTTTAAATCTTTGTCAATAAGCATGCATTAACTTTCTAAATTATAACAGTATCTTTAAAAGCCCATTGAACTGTTCTATAAATGAGTATGATGAAAGTCTTGACTCAAAGCAACACAAAAAGACCCTTAATTTCAGAACTGGGCTTTTTCTTGCTGAATTAGAGGGTGAACCTGTGATTTTTAGCTTCACAGTGTTCAAGCCTGGCGGGCTACAGTCCATGGGGTAGCAAAGACTCAGACACTACTGAGCACCTAGGCCACAGCAGCAGGGCTCACCACTTGGCCTTCAGTATGAATAACATTTCTGGAAAATAGAGCATGGAAGCGATTTGATTAAACAGTCTGTTGCCGTTGTTTAGGTGCTCACTCGTGTCCAGCTCTTTTGCGACCCCGTGGACTGTAGCCCACCAGGCTCCTGTGCCCATGGGATGTTCCAGGCAAGAACACTGGAGTGGGTTTCCATTTCCTCCTGCGGGGATCTTCCCAACCCAGGGATGGAACTCTCTCGCAGAGTTTCCTGCAGTACAGGCAGATTTTTTACCATTGAGCCTCAGTCTGCATTTCTTTTCTATTCTGCCTGAGGTCAAAGGACTTGATTCAGCTTCAACCTTTCTATTCAGTCAGTTGTATTTCAATTTGAATCTGAATGACAGAACCAAGGCTCTTGTAGAAAAGTAGTGAATTCAGGACTTTGAATGCTCCTTTTTGTTGCCAGAATCTTAACAGTCAATCACAGATTCTCTACAGATTTATGAAACATAATTGCAGAACACACATAAACACAAATATACACAGAGACATATGTAAATAACCTTACATATACACATATCATATTTTAAAAGTTAATACTAAGAAACACAGTGGGACTCTTGGGTGGAATATATATGTGTCTTATAAAGACCAGTAACATCAAGTAGAGTCATAAAAAGCTTTCATAAATGTTTGCATTAAGTTAGGTACAGGGTCTTTCACTTTTTTTTTTTTTTTTTTCCCCAAGAAAGATACACAGGAACGGGATTGGGCCTGTTAAAAATGTGAAATGGATGGATTTTCTTCAACTGTTTCATACTTTCCTGTTCGCTACTCTTTGTTATGGACTCCTAGCTCTTTCCAAGAAGTCGTTTCTGCACCTTCTTCCTCAAAACTTGCTCTTTACTAACTGTAATGTTAGAAATTACATGGTAACTTAGCTCCTACTAAATTACAGGTGACTTAGAAAGATCAAATTCAAACTACCCAACACGTGAAATTTTAAAAGGGGTTTATACAGTACTCTTGCCTGGAAAATCCCGTGGACGGAGGAGCCTGGTGGGCTGCTGTCCATGGGGTCGCGAAGAGTCAGACACGACTGAGCAACTTCACTTTCACGTTTCACTTTTATGCATTGGAGAAGGAGATGGCAACCCACTCCAGTGTTCTTGCCTGGAGAATCCCAGGGACGGGGGAGCCTGGTGGGCTGCTGTCTATGGGGTCACACAGAGTCGGACATGACTGAAGCGACTTAGCAGCAGCAGCATAGTGCATAGGAGAAAAGAAAAATATCAACAGTAAGGAAATATAGATTCAAGAGTTCTACATTTATAATTTGATAATTTCATCTGTTATCTTTTTGAATTTAAGTCCCTGAAACTCTTTGAGCTTTGACTCTTCCTTTCACCAAATGGAGATAGTGACACATACTTTGAAGGTTGATGCTGACTGTTAAGAATCTGGATGATTTTTCACATGATTATGTCAAATAGTAGGTACTTCATAAATACTTCTCCACTCACTGCTGAGTCACCAAGTCCACAGGACTAGAATCCTAAGGCTAACAGGTCTGATGTTACTTGTAACCTACAGAGAAGAATATTCAGGGCTTTTAGTCTGGTGAGAATGACTGGCTACAGGCATTGGTGGGTAGAGTAAATAGCCTTTGGGAAGCTCCTCTGGGCTTTGTTCTATAACTCAATATTTATGTCCATTGAAGTGATCTAATGACCCTATCTAGTTAAGCAATCTTTTACGTTTCATGCTTATTTATATCCTAAAATCATTTCTCATGGAAGACAAAGCTGGGATGTGAGGATAGTGTGATAGTGTTACCAGGATTGTTTATGGATAGCTATCCAGTTTAGTTATTCCCAGGCTTGGTAATCTCTCGAGTGTATCATTCTGACCAGCGATGATGTTTGGGTGCTGCGGAACACAGCTGATGAACACACTTCGTAAACCTCCCTGTGGCTGAACTCAGCCAAAAAGCTGCACATGAGCCTAAACAGATGTTTCTGTTGTTTAGGCCGATGAAGTTTATAGAGTGCATGTTTATCTTTCAAAAGAGAATGTGGAGAGTTCATTCAGTCTTGAGATCCAATCTTTCCGGAGGTTGGACTGCCTAGAAAAGTTGGAACAGAAACTGGATGAGCACATGAAGTCATGTGGGGGCGGTCAGAAAACAGAGCCCTTTACCAGTTGGTAGAAAGGAGAGAGGACACATGGGAACTGATTTGGCCTACAAATGGGTGATGTTTTACAAGACAGAACCTAGACAATAGTTTGCGTTTTAATACATGTAACATCTTCCTTATAATGGATTCATTAAAAAATGTGCTGTCTGGCAATTGAGTACATATGAAATAAGCACAAAGTATCACAACTTTCTGCAGATATTTCATAGGATTAAAGTTATCTATGCAAAGAGGACTAAAGCATCAAAAAATGAAATTTTAGCATATCATATATGTGAGTCATCCCTGTTTTAAAGTGTTGGCCACAGAAGAAGATTATAGTTGTTCAATTCAGCATTTGTCTTCTAACAGTTTAGTAAAGGAGACAGATGTGAAAGTAGTCAGTTGTAATGCAGTGCTATAAAATATATATAAGCTCTACCCTAAACATTTATCTTGTTGTTGCCAAATATCAGATCACTTTCCTATTTTAGAGGGATGCACATGTAAGAGGAGGGGGACCTTGTTCCTCATTATAAAGATTGAGGAGAGTAGACAGTATTCCTCTGAATATTCTCAGTGAAGACTGTGGGTATATCACTCAAGAATGATTAAAAGCCAAGGCTAGTGTAATAGGTGTGTGACGTGTGCCTAGAAGGGTCTGGCAATTGGCTTAATGCTCTTCTCTCACTGTCTTAAAATTCTTAGTAATTTTTGGATGAAGGACCTCACATTTTCATTCTGTGCTGGGTTCCACAAATTGTACAGCTTGTCCCTGCCAGGAACACCTTTCACCCAATTTAAGAGAGTGAACAGAGTCATGTAGGAAGCTGGGAAGAGCTTATGGTGCCTGGAAATGAGCTGTAGATTCAGCATGCAACAGGAAATGTCTAGAAGTGGTAGAGTTCAGAAGTTCTAGAAGTGTTCCTGGTGGGTTGGTGGGGCTGGTGGTAATAGCAGGTGTCAAGAGACAGCTTTCTCATGAAATCATTCTGGAGAAGGGTTTTAACTCTACCTTGACTAATTAGCAACACCACACATACCACACATTTTTATTCTTCCTGTTGAGTATCTGGTCTTTTGTAAGTAACCTCCTAAAGCTGCTATAGCAAATACCCACAAACTGGGTGACTTAAACAGTAGAAAGTAATTATCTCCAAATTCCACAGGCCAGACGTCTGAAATCACGGTGTTACAAGATTGGTTCCTTCTGAAGCTTCTGAAGGTACCAGCCTCTCTTCTTGGTTCCCAGTGGTTGTTGGGAGGCCCTGGACTTCCTTGGCATGTTCCTAGGGAGACACATCACTTAAGTCTCTCTCTTTGCCATTGCATACACACGGCCTTCTCCCCTGTAGGTTTGTATGTCTATGTCCAAATTTCCTCTTTATTATAGGAATACCAATCATGTAGAATTTAGGGTTCCCCTAACTGTGTGTGTGTGCAGACATGCATATATGCATGCTTCATCATGCTCAGTCATGTCCCACTCTTTTCAACCCCATGGACTGTAGCCCACCAGACTCTTCTATCCATGATATTATCCAGGCAAGAATAGTGGAATTGGTAGCCATTCCCTTCGCCAGGGGATCTTCCTGACCCATGGATGAACCCAGTCTCCCCTATTGCATGTGTATTCTTTACCATCTGAGCCACCAGGGAAGTCCAACTAAGTATGATCTCATCCTAACTTGTTTATATCTGCAAAGACCTTATTTCCAAATGAGGTCATATTTACAGTCTTTGGGTAAGACATAAATTTTTGAAAGACACTACTCAACCCAGTACAGCTGTTACTACCCTTTTTAATCAATTTCTTTTTAGACCTAAATTATCTAGAATCTTATTCTGTTACTTTCAACCATGAATTTTGACAAACATGGGATTCTCTGTAGACTTAGGTTGGTTAGGAAAAAGGTATTCTCAGAAAAATTTACACATGAGCTGCATCTTGAATAACACCTATGAGTGAACCAGAAAAAAACAGAGTAAGGAGATGGCATTCCATGCTGACATACAAAGGCACAGAAGCTGAAAATAGCAATAAATTCTCCAGATCTTCAATTCATTGATATGTGTGGAGGACTGGAGGAGCTGGTGACCAAGATGGGTGATTTGAAAAACAAGGCACTAAAGAGATTGAAAGGGATCAAATTAGCTCCGATTTTATCCACAGGCAATGAAAACAGTATGATGGGTTTTAAGTGAGAGTGACGTAAAAGGAGTATGTCAAGGCTGTATACTGTCACTCTGCTTTTTTAACTAAAATGCAGAGTACATCATGTGAAATGCTGGGCTGAATGAAGCACAAGCTGGAATCGAGATTGCCGGGAGAAATATCAATAACCTCAGATATGCAGATGACACCACCCTTATGGCAGAAAGTGAAGAGGAACTAAAGAGCCTCTTGATGAAAGTGAAAGAGGAGAGTGAAAAAGTTGGCTTAAAGCTCAACATTCAGAAAACTAAGATCATGGCATCTGGTCCCATCACTTCATGGCAAATAGATGGGGAAACAATGGAAACAGTGAGAGACTTTATTTTGGGGGCTCCAAAATCACTGCTGATGGTGATTGCAGCCATGAAATTAAAAGACGCTTGCTCCTTGGAAGAAAAGCTATGATCAACCTAGACAGCATATTAAAAAGCAGAGACATTACTTTGCCAACAAAAGTCCAAGTAGTCAAAGCTATGGTTTTTCCAGTAGTCATGTATGGCTGTGAGAGTTGGACTATAAAGAAAACTGAGCACTGAAGAACTGATGCTTTTGAACTGTGATGTTGGAGAAGACTCTTGAGACCCCCTTGGACTGCAAGGAGATCCAACCAGTCCATCCTAAAGGAAATCATTCCTGAATATTCATTGGAAGGACTGATGTTGAAGCTGAAACTCCAATCCTTTGACCACCTGATGTGAAGAACTAACTCATTTGAAAAGATCCTGATGCTGGGCAAGATTGAAGCAGGAGAAGAAGGGGCCGACAGAGGATAAGATGGTTGGATGTCATCATTGACTCAATGGACATGAGTTTGAGTAAGCTCCAGGACTTGGTGATGGACAGGGAAGCCTGGCATGCTGCAGTTAATGGGTGAGCAAATAGTCGGACATGACTGAGCGTCTGAACTGAAATGAATATGTTTATCTTTTGGCAAATTCCTTCAAATACCAGGAATAGACTACTATGGAAGGAGATGGGGAAAGGGGAAATGAATCAAAAGAGTGATGTATCCCTGAAGACAGTATGAACCAAAGTCAGGATTCTGGCAGGAGCAGCGTGAAGATCCATTGTATCTAGAATCCATGGGACTCATGAATACCTAGATTCAGAAGTGGGAGAAGGAGAAAACAGAGATGACTTTAAGGATGGATTATGTTGTCCTTATTTATGAGTCGTTAACCCATTTTCCATGACCTAACCATTAAGTTAACCATTTCTCAGTCATTTCAGAAATGAAGATTTTCTTAAACTTGACCCTACTGACATTTTGGGTGAAATATTCTTTGCTGCTTAGTAGGAGAGAGGGTCGTGTAACTTTTAGGATGTTTAATAGCATCTCTGGATCTAGCCATCAAATGCCCAGTATTCCTCTACCACAGTTGTCTTGAGATATTATTGCCAAATATAACTAGGGGGTGTAGAACCACCACTGGCTGGGAACTACTGGGTTCATAGGAGGTAGAGTAGATTTGGGGTAGAGAGAGATGAGTCCACTTTCATCCCTTTTAAGTTGTCATTCTTCTGGGCTATCTGATTGAAGGTGTGAACTATGCAGCTGGAGGTAGATAAGTACCCGGTACACACCTGAAAGATCTGGGCTATGTTACAAGCTTGAGAGTATTATTTCCATATGATTAATTGAGACTTGGGGAAAAGGCAGGATCAAGTGTAAGAAGAATGGAAGACCAAGAGCAAACACCTCGGATCTGCAGTTTCGGAGCTGATGTAAATTGAAAATGCTGTACTTGTCAAGGTGTCCAAGAAAGACAGCCTGAGAGTCTTCTCTCTTCTTCCTCAGTGCCTCTCGACAGTGTACCTTTGCACAGCTCTCTCATGATAATTACTAAACCATCAAGGAAACAACAACAACAACAAAGAACTCTACAGGTAGCTTAAAGCCAGGGTTTAAGCTACCTGTAGAATTTGGTAAATGGCTGTGGAGAAGGGTGATACCTAAGTTCTCAACTTAGAACCTTAAAAGCATTTTTTTTATGTCTTCACTCTGGGAAAAGTACTAGAAGAAAAGTCACGAGTCTAAATTTTTGGTAGTATATTCTCATTTCTGGACAGCTCTAGTTAATGCTGCCCAAAGCTAAAACTTTAAGTATATTGGAAATATTTTGATATCTTCAACTTTTCAGGCAAATAATTTAAAGATAACGAAAATCTCCTAGAGAGACGATCTCCTGGGTAACAGACCCAAACAGAAAAATTGCCTTGGAACCTAAGACCACTGGTTGATTTCACAAAAATTAACCTTTAAGTAGCATTGCAAGCAAAAGCCCCATTTCTCTTTGGCTGAATGCATCTTTTATTTTATTGTCCTTTAAAAAAAATCACACAAGTCATACATGAATATGTTATTGTTGTAAAAGATTCAAACCACACAGAAATATTTAGAAAAAAACAAAAAAACATGAATGTGCCCCTTCTCCCATCTGACGCTGTTCTTGGTTTCCCCTCCTATCCCCAGATGCAACAGTTCTCCACTGTTAGCTCTTCCTCTGTCCAGTGCTCTGTGTTGGACCCTAAGTGCACACCACTGAATGTGGAACATTGTTCTGCAACTTGCTTTCTTCTCTTTCCATATCTTGGCGGTATGAGAGAATCCTTAGCACCACATAAATAGAAAGGTTTTTCTTTCAGCAAGGAAAGAGAGAGTGAGGGAATGTAATCAAATGAACCCAACATTTATCACAGAGAATGACAATGACAAGACCACTGACGATGCAACTAGCTGATACGCTGCCTTTGGAACCCATCCTCAGGATAAATTCAGTGAAAAGCATGCTGACTTTCAAAGACTCAATATTTTTATTTGATGACTGTGGAGGCAAAATACCTTCCCTCATCTTGTGGCAACAAAAGACAATAAAAGTGACAGTATTCTGTTTTGCTACAGTTCTCTCTTCATTTTATATTAGCTAGGGTTAGAGGCAACATAATGAAATTGCCTAAAAGACTCTGGAAAGCCAGGTGAAGCAATCATTTTCTTTGTATCAAAAGACACTTAGCCATTGTCTTTCCTTGTTTCTTTTCATTTTCAGCTGCATTTGGTCTTTGCTGCTGCAGGAGGGTTTTCTCTAATCACGGCGAGCGAGGGCTACTCTCCAGTTGCGTTGCATGGGCTTCTCATTGTGGCGGCTTCTCTTGTTTAGAGCCTGCGGTCTAGGCTTATCAGGCTTCAGTAGTTTCAGCACGTGGGCCCAGTGGTTGTGGTGCACAAGCTTAGTCACCTTGCAGCATGTGGGATCTTCCCAGACCAGGGACTGAACCTGTGTGCCCTGCGTTGGCAGCTGGATTCTTAGTCACTGGACAGCCAGAGAAGCCCCATAGCCCATTTGTTATTCTTGTTATTTCTGGGCCCTGTCCTCATGGGACTATTTCCTAAGAAGGAATAGGAGGAACCTGGGACATTGACCTGACAATTTCATTTGCTTCCCTGGTGGCTCAGATGGTAAAGGATTTGCCTACAATGCGCGGGACACAGGTTTGATCCCTGGATCAGGAAGATCCTCTGGAGAAGGAAATGGCAACCCACCCAGCATTCTTGCCTGGAAAATTCTATGGAATTGTCCATAATAGCCTAGTGGGCTATAGTCCAAGGGGTCACAAAGAGTCAGACATGACTGAACGACTAACACTTTGTAACTCCAGTTCAACCCTAACCTGCCAGAGATGGTGCAGGCAAGAATGTGTGCAGTGAAGCAATTGTTTAGTCATCATATAGGGGTATCTTCGCCAAGAATGTTAAAATTAAGCCTGATATTTTTCACCACTGATTTTCTTCCCTAAGCTAATGCTGGCCTGACAACATTGCTCATCATCTTGACATAAGTGTGGAGTATTTCTGTATCATCAGAGAAAATTGCTCTATTTATTCTGCATAGAGTGATTTTCTCCTAAATCAGAATAGCAGTCTATTTTATTCCTCACTGTCACTTACTAGATAAATCCCATCAATAAATTTGCTGTTCCTTTGTGAATAAATTGTCTCTGCTATCATTTTCATTTTATAGCTAGTTACATCTTTCATCTGGATGCTATTACTCACCTCCTTGAACATTAAGTTCCTCCTTCTCAATGAAATAAGCTGTTCTTAGTACTTTTTCCTCCAAGTCAGTACTAAATGCTCACATCAAGTAAGCATTAACGGGAAGAGTATTGGCTGGGGATTAAAAAGTCATGGGTCAGAGTCCCATTTCCAGTCCCCTCTGTCCAGACATGTGACTTTTGGGCAAGCTACTTGTCAGCTTGAGTTTCTTCATCTGTAAAAATGGGAGCGTGTGCTCTTTCACTACTTGTATTCCCATGGTAGCTTGGGGAATAAAACAAGACAGGTCTATGCAAAAGATCTCTGCAAGGTGTGACACACAAAGGCAAATTGTTAAAGTACCAGGCACAGCTGAGGTACTCGTAAAAACCTTTTGTGTTAGTTGAATCCATTTCTCCCACTTACTATTTGCCAATACCAGAAGATTCACAGAATGAGGGGGACAAGAGCTGGAGTGAGCATCCTGGCTCTTAACTCTGTTCCTGCCCACTTCCTCCAACTTCACTCATATCACAGATCAGTCAAAACATGTAGATACTGACTATACAAAACATACATATGTCTGATCTGGTGATTCTACCATCCTGAGCAAAGCTCATTAAGCCATAGAGCAGGCATTATGCCCAAGCCGCGATAAGCCAGCCTGTCTCCTGGGAATTTGTTCTTTGATAGGGGAGACAAACTTTCCTTGTTACTAGAGTGGAGTCAGTTAATGATTGGCCCCTAGGAAAAGCTTTCTGAATTGCTGCTAACACCCTTAGCTTTACCAGGATATCTTTTCTTCTTACTTCAGATTATTAAGTACACCTTGGAAACCTATGAAACAGACAAAAAATAAACAGGGCTGTATAGTGTGCATATACCAGTTCCTGAGATACAGTAAGCATTCAGTAAGTGAAGGGCTTCTCTGGTGGGTCTAACAGTTCAACATGACATTGGTTAGTTTAAGATGTATAACATGTTTATTTGATATACTTATTTATTGCAAAATGATTACCAGCATAGCATTAGCTAACATCTGGATCACATCACATAATTATTATTTCCTTTTTTGTGTGTGTTGATAACATTTACAATTTTCTCTCTTGGAAACTTTCAAGTAATACAGTATTGTTAACTATAGTTACCATGATGTACATTAGATCTGCAGAAGTTATTCATCTAATAACTGAAAGTTTGTACTCTTTGACCAATATCTCCTCATTTCTCTTATCCCCTATCCACTGATAACCACTATTCTAGTCTTTGAGCTTGACTTTTTTAGATTCCACATATAAGTGAGATCATATAGCATTGGTCTTTCTTTATCTTACATATTTCACTTAGCATAGCACCCTCAAGATCCATCCCCGTTGCAAGCAAGAAAATATCCTTTGTCTCCGACACATGGCTGAGCAATATATCATTGTGTAAAGCCGCTGAGTCGTGTCTGACTCTTTGCGACCCCCTGGACTGTGTCCATAGAATTCTCCAGGCCAGAATACTGGAGTGTATAGCCTTTCCTTTCTCCAGGGGATCTTCCCAACTCAGGGATCTTCCCAACTCAGGGATCAAACCCAGGTCTCCCGCACTGCAGGCGAATTCTTTACCAGCTGAGCCACAAGGGAAGCCCCACCATATCTTCTTTATTAGTTAATCCATTGATAGACACTTAGATTGTTTCCATATCTTGGCTATTGGCTGCAATGAACACAGGACTGCAGGAATCTGTTTGTGTCTCATGAATATATATCCAAAAGGAAGATTTCTGGATTCTATGGTAAACTATTTAATTTTTTAGCATCCTCTGTATGGCTTTCCATAATGGCTGTAGCAATTTATATTCCTACCAACCTCCTTATCCACACTTTTCTCCACATCCTCACTAATACATTTTTTAATCTCTTGTCTGGTTGGTGATAGCTATTTTAACAGGTGTAAGATGATATCTTATTGTGTTTTTGATATGCATTTCCCTGATTATTAGTGATGCTTTTTTATGGCCTGTCTTCTTTGAAGAGATGTCTATTCAATTCCTCTGCCCATATTTAATCAGAGTGTTATTGCTGTCTTTTTTTTGCTATTGAGTTGTATGAATCCTTTATATCTATTTTATGTTAACCCCTTATCAGATATATGATTGGCAAATATTTTTTCCCATTCTGTAGATTGCCTTTTCATTATATTGATGGTTTCTTTTCTGTGCAACTTTTTATTTTGAAGTAGTACCATTTGTTTATTTTTTATTTTGCTGCCTTTGCTTTGATATAAAATCCAGAAAAATCATTGCCGAGATAGCTGTCAAGGAAATTATCCGCTCTATGTTTACTTAGATCTTTAAGCCATTCTAAGTTGATTTAGCATATGGTGTAAGATAAGGTACAGTTTAATTCTTTTACATGTGGCAGATTTTCCCTACAACTCTTATTGAAAAGACTGCACTTTACCCATTTTACATTCTTGGCTCCTTTATCAAAAATTAGTTGACCATATATGTGTGGGTTTATTTCTGGACTTCTATTCCATTGATCTGTGTCTGTTTTTAAGCCAATATCATACCATTATGATTACTATAGCTTTGTGATATAGTTTGAAATCAGGAATTGTGATGTTTCCAGATTTGTTTTTCTCTTTCAATATTGCTTTGGCTTTTTGAGGTTGCTTGCAGTTTCATACAAATTTCAGGATTTTTTTTTTCAATTTCTTGAAAAGTACCATTAGACTGTTGATAGGAATTGTATTGAATGTGTTGATCACTTTGGGTGGTATGGAATTAGCAATATTAGTTCTTCTAACCTATGAGCATAGGATATCTTTCCACTTATTTGTGTCTTCTTCAGTTTCTTTCATCAATGCCTTAGAGTTTGCATATATGGCGATTTCACTTCCTTGATTAAATGTTTTCTGAGGTATTTTATTTTTCATGTTATTATAAATTAGATTGTTTTCTTAATTTCTTATTTTGATAGTTTGTTATTAATGTTCAAAAATTCAACTGATTTTGTATCCTGCAACTTTACTGAATTTATTAGTTCTATAGTTTTTTGGTAGAATCATTAGGGTTTTCTATGTTTAATACATTTCGTCTGTAACTGTGACAGTTTTACTTCTTCCATTCTGATCTGAATGTCTTTTATTTCTTTTTCATGCTTAATTGTTTTGCTAGGACTTCTCATACTATTTTGAATAAAGATGGGAAATATGGGCATCCTTGTTTTGTTCCTGATCTTAGAAAAAAAGCTTTCAGCTTTTAACTGTTTGGTATGATGGGCTTGTCATATATGGCCTTTATTAAGCTGAGGTCCAATATCACTGCAGATGGTGGCTGCAGCCATGAAATTAAAAGACGCTTACTCCTTGGAAGAAAAGTTATAACCAACCTAGATAGCGTATTCAAAAGCAGAGACACTACTTTGCCCATGACGGTCTATCTAGTCAAAGTTGTGGATTTCCCAGTAGTCATGTATGGATGTGAGAGTTGGACTGCAAAGAAAGCTGAGTGCCAAAGAATTGATGCATTTAAACTGTGGTGTTGGAGAAGACTCTTGAGAGTCCCTTGGACTGCAAGGAGATCCAGCCAGTCCATCCTAAAGGAAATCAATCCTAAATATTCATCGGAAGGACTGATGCTAAAATTGAAACTCCAATCCTTTGGCCACCTGGTGCAAAGAACTGACTCATTTGAAAAGACCCTGATGCTGGGAAAGATTGAAGGTGGGAGGAGAAGGGGCTGACAGAGGATGAGATGGTTGGATGTCATCACTGACTCAATGGACATAAGTTTGAGTAAACTCCAGGAGTTGGTGACAGACAGGGAGGCCTGGTGTGCTGCAGTCCATGGGGTTGCAGAGTCAGACACGACTGAGCTACTGAACTGAACTGAACTGAACTGAAGCTGAGGTGTGATTTTTTTTTTCCATACACATTTTGTTGAGAGATTTTATCCAGAACAGATGTTTAATTTCATCAAATGCATCAAATAAAAAAAGATAAGAAAAGATCATATGATTTTTATCTTTCATTTTCTTAATGTGGTATATCACACTAATTTATCAACTTCATGTATATATATATATACATATGCTCTACATTTATCCACCCCATCTCACACTTTATGTATCTGACATCACAACTTACCTCTTTTTAAACTGGGTATCTATTCAAAGTTGTTGTAGTTACAGTTATTTTAATATTTTTGTATTTTGACCTTTATACTAGAGCTATAAGTGATTGACCCACCACTGTTACATTACAGTATTGTGAATTTAACTATATATTTACCTTTACTAGTGAGTTTTATACTTGCATATGTTTTCCTGCTCCTAGTTAGTGTCTTTTCATTTCAACAAAAGCTCACTTTAACATTGCCTGTAGGGCCAGTGTAGTGATTGTGAACGCCTTGCGCTTTTGCTTGTCTCTTTATCTCTCCTTCAGTTCTGAAGGGCAACTTTGCCACAGTTAGTATTCTTGGTTGGCAGTTTTTTCTTTTAGTACTTTGGCTGTATCATGCCACTCCCTTCTGGTCTGCCAAGTTTCTGCTGAAAATCTGTTGATAGTCTTATGGAGAGTCCTTTGTATGTAACAAGTTGTTTTGTACTTGCTTTTTAAGTTTTATTTTTTCCTAACAATTGACAATTTAATCGCAACATGTCAAAAAGCGTTGCAACATGTCTTCTTGTGGGTCTTAGAGTAATCTTATTCGGAACTCTGAGCTTCCTGGGTTTAGATGTCTCTTTCTTTCTCCGGATTAGGGAAATTTTCAACCGTTATTTTTCTTTGAATAAGCTTTCAGTTTCTTTGTACCTGTCTTGTCCTTCTGGGACTCCTATAAAGCGCATATTTTTCCATTTGAAGATGTACCAAAAGTCTCTTAAGTTATCTTTGTTGTTTTTCTTATTTTTGTTGTTTCTCAGACTAAATGAATTTCATTGTCCTGTTTTCAAGTTCACTGATCCTTCCTGCTGCTTCACCTAGCCTGCTGTTGCCCTCCTGCTATTGAATTTTTTAGTCGACTTATCGTATTCTTCAGCTTTATGATCTGTTTGATACTTTTAAATATTTTATATTCCTACTTTGATGTTCTTAGTTTGTTCATGTCCTCGGTAAATATCTTTATGACTGTTATTTTGAACTCTATTAGATGAATCATTCATCTCCATTTCATTAAGATCTATTTCTGGAGTTTTATTTTGTTCTTTGGAATATATTCTCTTTCTTCATTTTTCTTGCTGTCTGTATTGATTTCTGCACATAGATAAAGCATCCACCTCTTCCAGTCTTGACTGGATGACCTCATGTGGGAGATGAACCTTGTCTATTAGTCTAGCCTGAAGTCTTAGTTGTCCCTTAAATTTTTGTAAATACCAAGCTGCCTTCTTTGTTCTTGATGCCTGTCAGTATTTGATGATGTACCAAGACCCATCAGTGTCCTAAAGAGGGAGAATCACAGCCAGCACTTAGAGGCCAGTTTATTGGAAACAGGGCTCTCGGCATCTTAGAAAATTTGTAGTTTGGCCACACCCAGGGAAAAGCCAGGATGCTGGCATTTTGTCTACTCCCCTTGTGCTTGGTCCAAGTGTAAAACTGTGTGTGTAGAGGTCCTCTTGCACCCATTAAAATGCTTCTTTCCTGAAGTCCTATGGGACTTGGGAATGAAAACACTGTTAGCGCTCAGTCAGGTAATTCAAGTGCCCATCCTGGGCAGAGCTGGAAAAGTTGGGGAGCCAAGTGTGTGTACAAGCTTCTTCCAGAAAATATACTGTCATCTTGATGTGGGCTAGGGAGAGAGCAGAAGAGGTTCCACAAGCTTCCTGGTCTTCAGAAAGAATGTCATTCAGTCCATAGGTGCGTGCTAAATTAGAAATTTGATGCTCAGGCAGCAGCTTTCAAAGTATGCAAATCAACTGCTTTCAGAGACAGACTGGGAGATGAGTGTTTCTGTTGTTTCTCTTTGTCCCCTCTGCTCTGAGTTCTGGGAAGATAGCCAGTTAAGAACTGCTTCTTTGTTTGCTACAATCCTATGGGACTTGTGAATACAATACTGTTGGGTTTCAGAACCAGGCAATCCAGGAGCCTGTCTGTCACAAGGCAGCCACCTAGCCTGGAGTGCAGACTATGTATAAGCTCCTTCCAGGGAAATACTGGTAATTTATAGTAGTCTAGAGGAAGAAGGCAGAGGAAATGTCCACTGGCTTCCCTGGTTTTCAGGTAGGATGGCAGTCAGACCCAAGATATGTGCTAAATTATAAGCCTTTTGCACCTTTGTGCATGGAGAGTGATGTCATTTTCTTATAATGCCGAGAGATATTGATTAGCTTTCCCTTTATCTATGGACATTTATGTAGGTTTACTTTATCAAAAAGCTGCAACAAATTCTCTTACAATATGCTGTATTAGGCATATGTTTTGTTCTCTTTACAGAGAAGAGATCTGGTACTGCCATAGCTGAATCATAAGGCATATTTAATGTTACTAAATTATGAAAAATTACCCATTAAAGTAGTTGTACCCCCTATATATTATGGCTGCATGTTTCTCTGTTCTCTTACCCACATGTCATGTTACTAAAATTTTAAATGATTTTCTCATAAGATATGAACTCACTTCTTTAATTTGCATTTCCTTAATTACTACTGAGAAACATTTTTCATATGTTTATGACTATTTATATTTCCTCCTTTGTACACTGCCTGTTTTCTATTTGTTTATTTAGTATTTGATTTAGAAAATCTGTTTTCCTCCTGGGAACCATGGAGTATTCCTTGAGAAGTCTGAGAACAGACTACCTTCTCTTTCAGACCCACAACTTTTGGGTTGGAGACAAGTGAGAATGAATTATTTTAGAACAATATTTCAAACATGAATTAGGATGAGCTCTCTTAGTTATTAATATGAATTTAAACAGCGCTATTCAAAGCAGAGCCAGCAGCATCAGCCTTTTATGTGCTTATTCACTCACTCATGTTCGAGTGAATGACCATCAGACTCCTCTGCCCATGGCATTCTCCAGGCAAGAATATTGGAGTGGGTAGACATTCCCTTTTCCAGGGGATCTTCCCAACCCAGGGATTGAATCCAGGTCTCTTGCACTGAAGGCAGATTCTTTACCATCTGAGCCACCAGGGTACATTCTCAGGCTACTTTGTCAGAAGATCTAGAGGCAATTACAGCAAGCTATTTTAATTTAACAAGCTTCTAGGTGACTAAGAAGCACTAAACTAGACCATTAAAAGAAGAAAAGAGTCAGTCAGTGATTCTAAAACTAGGTTAAGAATAAGATTATATTTGTTTTATTAACATTTTAAAATTTTATTAGTAGTATACACAACAACTTGAATAAGTCTCAGGAGAATTACATAGAGTGTAAAAAAGTTATTTTCACATATACACTATGATTCTATTTATGTAATATTCTAGAAATGAAAAAGTTATAGAAATAGAGAACAGATTAGTGATTGCCAGGAGTCTGAAGGAGATCAACCCTGGGATTTCTTTGGAAGGAATGATGCTGAAGCTGAAGCTCCAGTACTTTGGCCACCTCATGCGAAGAGTTGACTCATTGGAAAAGACTCTGATGCTGGGAGGGATTGGGGGCAGGAGGAGAAGGGGACGACAGGATGAGATGGCTGGATGGCATCACGGGTTCGATGGACGTGAGTCTGAGTGAACTCCAGGAGATAGTGATGGACAGGGAGGCCTGGTGTGCTGTGATTCATGGGGTTACGAAGAGTCGGACATGACTGAGCGACTGAACTGAACTGAACTGAACTGAACTGAACTGAACTGAACTGAGGGAAGGTGAAGGGTAGTGAAGAATTGGGAGGTGGACTTGATAATGAAAGAATACAGTCAGGAATCTTTGTTCTGAAGGAACTTTCTGCATCTTGACTGTGGTGGTAGGTACACAAACACACACATGGTAAATTGCACAAAACTGAACACACACACACACACACACACACAATTAATGCAAATAAAACTGAGGAAATTTGAGTAAGACCAGTGGATTATATCAATGTCAATATCTTAGTGGTGATATTATACTATAGTTCTGCAAGCTTTGGGTGAAAATTGAGTAAATGTTTCAAAGTATCTCCTTGTATTACTTCTTACAACTAGAGGTGAATCTCCAATTATCTCAAAATAAAATGTTCAATCAAAAATGAAAACAAAAGATTTATTAGGTTTAATTGCCATCAATTCCCCCCCCCCAAATATTCATAGGAAGTGGGAAAATGGCTCATTGTCATTTTCATTCAGAATTTGGCAAAATGTCCCAATTATCTTCATCGTATATTCAAAAAATTAGACAAATTAATACACATGCAGGGTGAAGAGCATTTATTTTCTTCTTGAAAAAAATCAAAGAAAAAAGATGATTTTTAGACATAGATTTAATTCTTCCTCAAAGAATGTATCTCCAATGTATCTATAATGTTAATCTTATGTTATTAACTAAGACATACTTAAAGAGGAAAAAATATCATATATTTTAATTTTTAACTTCTAGGACTGAGTGTATTTTTATTTGAGTGACAATGCTTTGGAATAGGAAAATTATAACTGAAATTAGAGGTAATTTATGCAGAACAGATTTTAAAAAGTGGGAACTCTTGACTACAGATGGGATTTTAGTTTTCAAATAATTACAAAATAAGCTTGTTCAATAGTCTCAAACACCTAAACATTCTGCTAGTGATTAGAGACTCCAAGAGTAAGATGTTCATGGATCTTTGGTAAAATCACTGTGATTTTCACGTTGACACAATTTCTCATGTAAATAAGCTAAAATACCCCTGGCTATCAATTTTGTTTTTCTCCCCAGAGGTGACCTAGAGGTTCTCTTGATGTACTGTTCAGTTCAGTTCAGTTCAGTCACTCAGTCGTGTCCAACTCTTTGTGACCCCATGGACTGCAGCATGCCAGGCTTCCCTGTCCATCACCAACTCTCAGAGCTTGCTCAAACTCATGTCCATCGAGTCAGTGATGCCGTCCAACCATTTCATCCTCTGTCATCCCCTTCTCCTCCCACCTTCAATCTTTCCCAGCATCGGGGTCTTTTCAAATGAGTCAGTTCTTTGGAGTTTCAGCTTCAGCATCAGTCTTTCCAATGAATATTCAAAACTGATTTCCTTTAGGATAGACTGGTCAGATCTCCTTGCAGTCCAAGGGACTCTCAAGAGTCTTCTCCAGCACCATGATTCAAAGGCATCAGTTCTTCAGTGCTTGGCTTTCTGTATAGTCCAACTCTCACACCCATACATGACTACTTGAAAAACCATAGCTTTGACTACATGAACCTTTGTTGGCAAAGTAATATCCTGCTTTTTAATATGCTGTCTAGGTTGGTCATAGATTTTCTTCCAAAAAGCAAGCATCTTTTAATTTCATGGCTGCAGTCACCATCTGCCGTGATTTTGGAGCCCCCCAAAATAAAGTCTCTCACTGTTTCCATTGTTTCCCCATCTATTTGCCATGAAGTGATGGGACCAGATGCCATGATCTTAGTTATCTGAAGGTTGAGCTTTAAGCCAACTGTTTCACTCTCCTCTTTCACTTTCATCAAGAGGCTTTTTAGTTCTTCACTTTCTGCCATAAGGGTGGTGTCATCTGATATCTGAGGTTATTGATATTTCTCCTGGCAATCTTGATTCCAGCTTGTGCTTCATCCAGCCTGGCATTTCACATGATGTACTCTACATAGAAGTTAAATAAGTGGGATCACAATATATAGCCTTGAAATACTCCTTTCCCAATTTGGAACCAGTCTGTTGTTCCATGTCCAGTTCTAACTGTTGCTTCTTGACTTATATACAGAGTTCTCAGAAGTTAGGTAAGGTGGTGTGGTATTCCCATCTCTTTCAGAATTTTCCAGTTTGTTGTGATCCACACGGTCAAAGGCTTTGGCATAGTCAATAAAGCAGAAATAGATGTTTTCCTAGAACTTTCTTGCTTTTTAGATGGTCCAGTGGGTGTTGGCAATTTGATCTCTTGTTCCTCTGCCTTTCCTAAATCCAACTTGAATGTCTGTAAGTTAATGGCTCATGTACCTTTGAAGCCTGGCTTGGAGAATTTTGAGCATTACTTTACTAGCATGTGAGATGAGTGCAATTGTGTGGTAGATTAAGCATTTTTTGGCATTGCCTTTCTTTGGGATTGGAATGAAAACTGACCTTTTCCAGTCCTGTGGCCACTGCTGAGTTTTCCAAATTTGCTGGCATATTGAGTGCAGCACTTTCACAGCATCATCTTTCAGGATTTGAAATAGCTCAACTGTAATTCCATCACCTCCACTAGCTTTGTTTGTAGTGATGCTTCCTAAGGCCTAGTTGACTTTGCATTTCAAGACAGCTGGCTTTAGGTGAGTGATCACACTATTGTGATTATCTGGGTCATGAAGATCTTTTTTGTATAGTTCTTCTGTGCATTCTTGCCACCTCTCTTAATATCTTCTTCTTCTGTTAGGTCCAAACCATTTCTTTCCTTTATTGTACCCATGTTTGCATGAAATGTACCTATAGGAAACCATTTATATTGTCTTTTTCCTGGAACCTTGATCTTCTGAACCTTATTGACTTATTCACATTTAAAAAAGAAGACTACCTGAATTTATTCAAGATTAAAATTTAGAAAAGTTTGAGGATTAACTGTATGGAAAGAATTATTGTACATTCACTAAAATTCATATTCTCTTCATTTTCCTGGGCACACAACTTGTGTGTATAACCAGCTTTCCTTGAAGTTTGCTTGTTCACTAAGACGTGTCTGATTCTTCAGAGCCCATGGAATATAGCCCACCAGACTCCTCTGTCCATGGGGATTTTCCAGGCAAGAATACAGGAGTGGATTGCCATTTCCTTTTTCAGGGGATCTTCCTGACCCAGGAGCCCAACTAGTGTCTCCTGCATTGGCAGATGGATTCTTTACCAGTCAGCCACCAGAGAAGCCCCTTCTTGAAGTTAATGTAGACATGTGATTGAATTATAGGTAGCAGAATGGGATAAAAGTGAATCTTCCACTTCCAGGCCTCATTCATAAAAATGCTCCTAAGCATTTATTTATTTCCTTTTGGCTGCTTTTGGCCTCAGTTTTGGCATCTGGGATCTTCCGTTACCACATGTAGGCTCTTTGTTGGGGCATGTAGGCTTCTCACTAGTTGCGGTGCATGGGCTTAGGTGGATCTCACTTCTCCAGTCAGGGATTAACCCCATATCCCCTGTATTGGAAAGAGGATTCTTAACCACTGGACCACCCAGGAAGACCCCTACGCACAAATGCTTTTGTTTTTTTCACCTTCTGGTTGCCTGGGATGTAGACAGGTGCCACGGTCTTGTGAACCATCTGTTAGGACCCAGTTTTCGTATCTGTCTTCCTTCTGTGATTGGCTGACTGCTTTAGACATTCATTGAACTTTCATGCCAGTCTTGGGTGGTATATTTTAACACAGACTTTTCATCTGTGAGCTACTAAAGCAGTCAATAAAAGGTGAAGAATCAAATAAGAGTGGAGTTGCTTATATTCTAATTGGAGTCTTTCCCTTCATTTGACTTATTCCTGGATTGACCAGAGTGGGTTTCTCTCCACTCAATATTCTATTTCACCTGGGACTTAAAAAATGGACACAAATATTTATGAGAACTGTGAATAGGATTTATCATATTTAGAATCCTTAAACTACATGAAAGTGAAAGAAAGTGTTAGTTGATTAGTCAAGTCCAACTCTTTGCAGCCCCATGGACTGTAGCCTGCCAGTCTCCCCTGTCCGTGAAATTCTCCAGGCAACAATACTGCAGTGGGTAGCCATTCCCTTTTCCAAGGGATCTTTCCGACCTAGGGATTGAATCCAAATCTCCTGCATTGCAGAAAGATGCTTTAGCCACCAGGGAAGAAAAATGTTTAAGAATTGTCACGATTTAAAATCAGTTAAACATATATGCTGCTAACATAATTTATTATTATAAATCATAACTTATTTCTATTCATATATTCATTTGCCCTGATATCCTAGGAGGTTTGTAGGTATGGGTTGCTATCTTAGAAATGGATATTTGATGAATATCGCATAGAAACTGGAAGAATACAAGAGCTTGTAGCTTTACATTAGGATGACTATTCTAAGAAAACTTTTGGAAATATATTTTATGCTGTGTCTAGTTCAAGGGAAACTGCATTGTAGTCATTATTTAGACAATAAGAAAATCCCATTTTGTATAAATCTGAGATCAACTTTCAGTTGTAAGTCTATGTGTTTTCCCCCTGCATTTTGGGAATGTCTCCATTCTTCAGCAGCAGGAAGGTATCTAACACAGGCTTTGAACTCCTCTCACAACCATAGAGAGAGAGTCAGTCCTTTATAGTTCCTGTTTACTGAGCCATAACAGAACAAGTCACTGGTGCCAAAGCCCCACACTCATTCCCTTTAAACAGTCTCTGCAAGCAGGTCAGTGAAGTGTTCCTGGAACTATAATTTATGGTGCCCCATGCAGTGATAAGAAAAATGCTGGACTGAGTTCAGAAACAAGGGTCAAATGATGACAATGAGAGCAAACCATTTCAAACTGTTTTAGCTGCAGCTGATTACGAGGCTGCTAGGAGGGAACATGTGTCAGGGAGAGCTAAATAGTTCTAACTAAGCCAGGCATTGATTTATTTACTTATTTGTTTATTCACTCATTCATTCATTTGAACATGCTTCGAGCTCTTTGAGAGAGGGAGGAGAGGTAATATATTTCAGTCTTTCTCCTAAAATGTTCATTTAGGAAAATTGGGCAAGAGATCCGTTTTGTCAGAGATTTCCAAGGACTGGTAAGACTCAATTATGTGAGCTGATTAAAAGCCCGAAATATTTATACTTTTGGTCAAGGAAAGAGTGACCCTCTGTTGTTTGGTTACTGATGTGAGCATGTGCTATGCTTGTTCTGAAAGTTTCATTCTCTTGTTTCCAAAATAGCACAGTCTTTCTGTATATTACTTTGCCATGTTATCACTCACCTTTATCTGTCACCATTCAGATCTTTCCTTGTTTTTAGCTAATAAAGGCTTCGAGCTCCTTTAACAAAATTAAGGTAACAAACTGAAAGGGGAAAAAGTAATGGCTCAAGTCTTATTTGCCTAGGAAGCGATTGGAAGTCTTAGTTGATTTTCTAGGTGCTAGACAAAGCTCAAATATTTTGAAAGACTTCTACATTACTAGTGTTTAAATTGAAAGAGAAAAAAAATGTGTAGCTATACTTCTCTGAAATAGAAAGAAAATAGCTATTATATGTCCTGGTTCTCCTCCTATTCAGTTTGTGACAGTTGGATCATGTTCCTTTCATTCAGGGCAGTTCTCCCATCCTATTCTGACAGAATTTTCACAGGCTTTTCTCTTATCTTGGTCTCTCTATGAACCTTACCTCTATTTCTGTTACTTTATCTAATTTGGAGATAAGCAGGGTCAAACACAAACAAAAAGAGCTGGCCAAAGAAATAATAGAAACTTTTGTCTCTCTTCTGAATTGGAACATTCCTACCCACTACAAGTAATGTAGACTGAAATGCAGTGAGTCATCCTTCTCTGTCATTTCCATGAGTATCACACCTGTTGTCCATCTTTGCAAGAAAGGTGACTCGCTGAGAATAATGGCTCATGCTGCCAACCCCTGTTCAAGGACTTTCTGGCTGTCCATGCTCATCAATAGCATCTGTAAAATTAATTCCACTTGGCACTTTCTTCACTCTACATCCGAGAGGTCACTAGATCTGCTCTGCCTCTGGGCAAGGATCTTCTTACCTGACTTAAACTCCCCTGAGAAATCTGGGTACATGATGCTGACCCCAGGTACCCTAGAAAGAGCCCTGAAATTCAATATGTGTAAAGCAAACCAAGTTTGATTTGTTAGCAATAGAAAAGGTGACATCATTCAGCATCATTCATTATTTGATAAAAGAAAGCTAAATTTCTTCTATTACTGTTCAGCAGTAGTTTGACATTGAGATAAATTTACATATAATTTTGCTTATAGGAAAACCATTAAAAACTGTTGCAGAACATAGCAATAGTTAACAGGTACTACTTGGGTTTACTGTATTAAATGTTTCACAGTCATATCTGACCTAACCCAAAGAGATAGGTGCTATAGTCTTCATTTTTCAGGAGCAGAAACTGAAGTTTAGTTAGATTTAAGCAAGTTGTTATCATGTAGCTAATAAGAATTAGAGGATTAATTACATCAAAACTTTTATCCTCTAAAGTCTATGTTCTTCTCCACTTTGCTATACAGCCTCAAGAAAGAAGAATTAGACTAATGCCGAATCTGCCTAATAGAATTTGTAATAATTTAACCAAAACAGTCATATACATTTCTACTCTGAGGATAAGTCTGTTAATTTAACAAATATTTAAATATTCACTGAGTGAGAGTTGTGTACCAAGAAATTTTTTTTTCTAAGCTACTCAAATATTTTTTCCATTTCAGTTATGGGAAGAGAATACTCATTTCCCAGGCAAAAATAAAATAAAAAACAATGGTTCATCTATTGTCAGTGCTAAACTGTTGAGTCTACTAGAAATCTTTAACACATTCTGTTTCTTCTTTCAGGCTGGAGTTTGAATCTGAAGTATTATACTTTGAAAAAGAACTTTTAAATACCAAAATTTCTAGTTGTTACGAGGATATTTTAACCCATCATTGTTGAAATATTTTGAAACTTAACAAACCCTTGGATTACATGCTGCTGCTACTGTTGCAAAGTCGCTTCAGTCGTGTCCGACTCTGTGCAACCCCATAGACGGTAGCCCACCGGGCTCCCGCATCCCTGGGATTCTCCAGGCAAGAATACTGGAGTGGGTTGCCATTTCCTTCTCCAATGCATGAAAGTGAAAAGTGAAAGTGATGTCCCTCAGTCATGACTGACTCTTAGCGACCTCATGGACTGCAGCCTACCAGGCTCCTCCGTCCATGGGATTTTCCAGGCAAGAGTACTGGAGTGGGGTGGGTGGGGTCTAGATACTTCCTAAAACATCTAGTGTTAAAATAAATTGGAGACCAGGCTTGCAAATTGCCCAAGCCATGTTGTGTGCGTGCATGCGTGCGTGCTCAGTCACGTTCGACTCTTTGCAATCCCACGGACTGTAGTCCACCAGGCTCCTCTGTCCATGGAATTTTCCAGGCAAGAATATTGGAGTGGGTTGCCATTTCATCCTCCAGGGAATCTTCCCAATCCAGGGATTGAACCTGAGTCTCCTGCATCTCCTGCATTGGCAGGCAGATTCTTTACCATTGTGCCACCTGGGAAGCCCCTAAGTCATGTTAGCAAAACTTAATCTAACTTATTTCATGAAAATAAGTGAAACTTAGGCCATTTCTTGTAAATGTATTCCTCTGATAATCACAATAGAAACTTAACTCATTTTCCCAAAATGGTTTAAGATAAATCATTTTTAACCAGTCCTCTGTCATCTGGAAACCCCCAGTGCAATAACCAATTACTGTAAGAGTTAAACAGTTTCCTCATTTTTGCTTTATAAGCTGTCCTGCAGTATTATGCCAGTGAGCTTAATTACAGTTTTAGTCTGAAGACTCTTAGTTCATGAACTGCTCTTGTATGCACAACGAACACTATTTTATTGATCTGGTTTTGATTTTACTGTTAGTGGATTTTTGATAGTTCTTGGTGTCAGAAATAGGAACCAAAGAAGACCCCCCTCAGTGACTCTGAGGCTTATGTGCAACCATGTGCTGATACCCACGGAGCCCATTGCACTCACGGCTTTCTCACTTATCTCAGGGTCCTAGGATAAGTTTCCACTGGATTCAAGCTCTTTTTTTTTTGCAGTTTGAACTTTCTGAGTTTATTTTGCATACCTGTGTTTGTGGAATCTTCTTAGTAAGTCATCCTTCTGTTCAGAAAAGGAGATAACTATGGTTTGGGGGACTTTTAAAAATACATATATAAGATTGTATCATCTGTAAATGGAGAAGATTTATTTTTCCTTTCTGATTTGGATGCCATTTATTTATTTTTTCTTTTGTAATTGCTTGTGGTTAGAACCTCCAACACTATTGAAAAAAAGTGGTTAGAGTGGACATCCTTGTCTTGTTCTTGATCTTAGAGGAAAGGTTTTCAGCTTTTCACCATTGAGAATAATGTTTGTTGTGAGTTTGTTGTAAATGGGGTTTATTATGTGGAGGTAGGTTCTCTCTCACTTTCTGGACAGTTTTTATCATAAATGGGTGAATTTTATCAAAAGCTTTTTCTCCATCTACTGAGATGATCATACGGTTTTTATTCTTCAGTTTGTTACTGTGGACTATCAGACTGATTTGCAGATATTGAAGAATCCTTGCATTCCTGGGATAAATCCCACTTGATCATGGTGTATGATCCTTTTTAATATTGTTGGATTTGATTTGCTAGCATTTTGTTGAGGATTTTTGCATCTATGTTTATCAGTGATATTGGCCTGTAATTTTTATTGTGATATTTTTGTCTGCTTTTGGTATCAGAGTGATGCTGGCCTTATAGAATAAGTGAGACGTGTTCCTCTGTATGAAATTTTTTGGAATAATGTGAGAAGGATAGGTCCTACCTAATGTTCTGTAAATATTAGGTAGAATTCTCCTGTGTTTTTTTTTTTTTTGATTGATTGATTTTTTTTTAAATTTTAAAATCTTTAATTCTTACATGTGTTCCCAAACATGAACCCCCCCTCCCACCTCCCTCCCCATAACATCTCTGTAATTCTCCTGTGAAGCCATCTAGTCCCAAACTTTTGTTAGGAGTTTTGTTTTGTTTTTTTTTCCCCTGATTCAGTTTCATTGCTGGTAGCTGATCTGTTTGTATTTTTATTTCTTCTTGATTCAATGTGGGGAATTAGTATGTGTCTAAAAATTTGCCCATTTCTTCTAGATTGTCCATTTTATTGACAGATACTGGTTCATAGTACTCTCTTATGATTCTTTTATTTCTGTAGTGTTGGTTTCAGCTTCTTTTTAATTTATGATTTTATTGATTTGGGCTCTCTCTCTCCTTAAGGAGTATGGCTAAAAGTTTATTAATTTTGTTTATCTTCCCAAATAACTGGATCTCAGTTTCATTGATCTTTTCTATTATTTTTCTGTTTCTATTTCATTGATTTCTTTTCTTTATTATTATTATTATTATTATTTACTTTATTTTACTTTATAATACTGTATTGGTTTTGCCAATATATCAACATGTATCTGCCACAGGTGTACACATGTTCCCTGAACATTTATTTCTTTTCTGATCATTATGATTTCCTTTTGCTTTCACTTGTCTCCAGGTATATTTTTATTTCCCCTTTGATTTGGTCAGTGATCCATCTGTTGTTTAGTAGCATAGTATTTAGCCTCCTCATGTTTCTATTTTTTTCATTTTTTTATATAGCTGATTTCTTATCTCATAATGTTTTAGTTGGAAAAGAAACTTGATATTATTTCAATTTTATTAAATTTGTGAGGCGTTTTTTGTGGCCAGCATGTGATCCGACCTGGAAAACGTTTCCCATGCATTTAAAATGAATGTGTATTCTGCTGCTTTTGGATGGAATATTCTGTTTAAATCTATTAAGTCCATTTGGTTGAATGTATCACTTAAAGCCAGTGTGTCCCTATAGATTTTCTGTCTAGATGATGTATCCATTGATTTAAGTGTGGAGTTAATGTCCCCTATTGTTATCGTGTTACTGTCAATTTCTCCCTTTATGTCTGTTAATATTTGCTTTATGAATTTAGGTACTTTTATGTTGGGTGCATATGTAGTTATAGCTGTTACATCTTCTTCTTGAATTGCTCTTTTAATCATCATGTAGTATCTACTTTTGTTGTCAGGGTAGGGAGGTTTTCCACCTTGATTTCTCTAAATGTTTTCTGTCCCCTTTCTCTCTCTCCTCCTTCTCGGATCCCTATAATGCAAATGTTAGTATGTTTGATGTTATCTCTTATGTGGTTTGCTGCAGCTTTTTCTAGGCCTTTTATCACTCACTGACAGTTACTGTTTCACCCTTGATTCTGCTCTGAAAGCATTTACAATCAACTACAGGCGAACTTGTTTCACTTTCAAGCAGGTTCATGGAAAAGTACTTGACAATGACTCTAGAATGTGGATTTCTATTAATTTTAGATTAAAATGCTGAATTCAGTAAGAATTTTTAATGGAAAAATTGACTGATTCAAATAACTGCTAGTCCAAGATCAAGAAAATTAAGAATTGTTTACATAAAAATGAATGAACAGTTGAAGATGGTCATAATATTTATGACTTTGCTTGAAATAGTGCTAGTGCTTTAGTGCTGTCTTCCCCACCCCAGCCCAGATTTAAACAAACTACTTTTCTCCTTAATTTTAAGCTGTCTATAACTTGTAACAGTTTGGCAAAATATACCTTTCTAAGCAAAGATCGAAACATTTGTCTTTTCCTCCTTATCTATTTCCTCTAGAACGCAGAAACATTTATTAAATATTCTTATTTTTCATGACAATACAAGTATTTACGAAAGTTCTTAAATAATCTGTTCTCCCTATAATAGAACACAATTGGGCAAGTCTCTAACTTGGCTTCTCTGCCTAAGAGACTTTTAAAGTTCTCATCTGAATTTATTCTTACTTGAGAATTTTAAGTACTGAACCTTATGGAGCTAATAAACACACTGGATATTACCAAAGCTTTGACTAAAACATTATATTTGAAAATATACATGTAATTACGATTCTTGCTACTTTCATGTAAATAATCGGACCATATTTAATGAGCCTAGACTTATAAACAAATTAGGCTCACTGTAACTATCTTTGATAAAAGTACTTTTACAAAATGTAGACAAAAATATATAAATACAGACAAAAATGGTTTTAATGGTAATCTATAGTATACCTATTATCAGATTCTAATCTTCTTCATTGTCTTTGAGATATTGTTATTTCCATGTAAACTTCAGAGAAATCATAACAGATGATATATGGACAACCTTCAAACTTGTTGTATGGGACTCTCAAAAGAGTTCAGCAGGACACCCATGGATGCGATCAAAGACAGTCAAACTGCAAACTCAGACGGTTCATCAGATTGAAACTGCCATCCACATTTACCGTCTAAAGATGCTTTGAATTCAAATCTAGAAATTGTCTTAATTGGCACCTCTTCATTTCAGATACTGAGTTTATATTTTGTTCCAACTATTAACCATTGTTTCTCTTCGGTTTCCATAGAAATTCTTTTTACTAAATTGCTTGATTCCTCAAATCATAAGTGGTCTAATTTAGGTGGAAGCTCACCTGCAGTGCTATCCCGTGAATTAAAATAAAACATTCTCATGCCATCCTTTCCTAAGTAATCATGAGAATATGAGATGCTCATACAACATGGTGTGCCTTGTAAACAAGAAAAAATGGAAACCCAAGTGCGTATTACTCTGCATATGTAAGTTGACTTAGAAATGTGAAACATGAATCTGATTATAACTCATTCGATTTATTTCAATCTTTGCTCCTGGGAATGTCTTCTCTGGGTTACTTTAAATCCTTGGCTATTATCCTGCTCACAGTCATTGTATTAACAACTTCCCTAGTGCACTGTATCCTCTCAAGGCTTTTAAACACATTGTAGCTGCCACTCACGTCTCAAATGGTATCATCAAGACTAGACGTCAAAGGGGTCACTGATCCAACCACATGTATCAATGTCTGTTATGATGATGCAACTGTTTGGTCATGTGACAGCAGCCACATGACCATCTGTCTGAATGACTGTGTCCATAGTGGTACCTGAAAATAGCACTACACTGGTTGGTCATATGCTCAGCTTGTGGAGAGAGTGACCAAAAGGGAGGAGTTGTTAAAATAAAGTGCAGACCAGGCCTGATAATCCCCCAAGAAGATAAAACCATTTAGGCCACATAAACAAAACTAAATCTAGCTTACTTCATGAACAAAACTTAACTTAGTGTACTTAGATATGTATTCATCTCATAATCATAAAATAAACTTAACTCATCTTTCTAAAATGGTATAAAATCTGCCATCTGGAAATCCTCATTGTAATTACCAATCATCGTAAGGGTTAAATGATGTCCTCGTTTTCACTTTATATTTATAATGGCTTATAAAGATGATTCTGCAGTATCATATCCCTGAGCTTCTCTACTTTTTTTTCTCTACTTTTGGTTTGAAGATTACCAGTTTGTGAACTGTTCTTATGTACACAATAAATGCTTACTAACAAAATTTTACTTATCTGGTTTCAATTTTTACCATTTCTGGATTTTTTGATAATAGTTATATTACAACATGAGTTTGTGCGTGCATCCTCAGTCATGTCTGGGTCTTTGTGACCCCATGGACTGTAGCCTGCCAGGCTCCTCTGTCCATGGAATTTTCCGGGCAAGAATACTGGAATAGGTTGCCATTTCCTCCTCCAGGGGATCTTCCTGACTCAGGGGTCACACCAGTGTCACTTGTGTTTCCTGCATGGGCAGGTAGGTTCTTGGTACCACTGTGCCACCTGGGAATCCCTATGTTACAACATATATTGCTTGAACACTTTTTAACCATAAGTTAAAAGTCCCTTTTTACACTGAGGTGGAATTAAATTGTTTTTGAGTTTTTCTATTATGACTTTCAAATTTTCTACAATCTTTCCACAGTTTTTCTCAAGTTCTGAAATATGATAAATAATATTTATGAGAAGAATCAAAAGAAGAATCAATTCAGTTCAGTCGCTCAGTCATATCCGACTCTTTGCGACCCCATGAATTGCAGGACTCCCGGCCTCCCTGTCCATCACCAACTCCTGGAGTTCACTCAAACTCACATCCATCGAGTCAGTGATGCCATCTCATCCTCTGTCATCCCCTTCTCCTCCTGCCCCCAATCCCTCTCAGCATCAGAGTCTTTTCCAATGAGTCAACTCTTCGCATCAGGTGGCCAAAGTACTAGAGTTTCAGCTTTAGCATCATTCCTTCCAAAGAACACCCAGGACTGATCTCCTTTAGAATGGACTGGTTGGATCTCCTTGCAGTCCAAGGGACTCTCAAGAGTCTTCTCCAACACCACAGTTCAAAAGCATCAATTCTTCAGTGCTCAGCTTTCTTCACAGTCCAACTCTCACATCCATACATGACCACAGGAAAAACCATAGCCTTGCCTAGACGGCCCTTTGTTGGCAAAGTAATGCCTCTGCTTTTCAATATGCTGTCTAGTTTGGTCATAACTTTCCTTCCAAGGAGTAAGCGTCTTTTAATTTCATGGCTGCAATCACCATCTGCAGTGATTTTGAAGCCCCAAAAAATAAAGTCTGACACTGTTTCCACTGTTTCCCCATCTATTTGTCATGAAGTGATGGGACCAGATGCCATAATCTTAGTTTTCTGAATGTTGAGCTTTAAGCCAACTTTTTCACCCTCCTCTTTCACTTTCATCAAGAGGCTCTTTAGTTCCTCTTCACTTTCTGCTATAAGGGTGGTGTCATCTGCATATCTGAAGTTATTGATATTTCTCCCGGCAATCTTGATTCCAGCTTATGCTTCTTTCAGCCCAGCGTGTCTCATGATGTACTCTGCATATAAGTAAAGTTAATAAACAGGAAAGGAAAAGCAAAAAGAAGAGAAGATGCCCTAGGAAACAAAAGAAATTTTTAAAAAGGAGGATGGTTCGGGAGGAGAAGACACAAATTAAAGATAAATTCCAAGCACATGGAGCATTACGGGCCACTGTTGGTGATGAACAAGGAGGCCTGGCGTGCTGCGATTCATGGGGTTGCAAAGAGTCGGACATGACTGAGTGACTGAACTGAACTGAACTGCTAAAATGATAAAGAATCTGCCTGCAATGTGGGAGACCTGAGTTCAATCCCTGGGTTGGGAAGATCCCCTGGAGAAGGGAATGGCAACCCACTCCAGTATTCTTGCCTGAAGAATTCCATGGACAAAGCAGCCTGGCAGGCCACAGTCCCTGAGGTTGCAGAGTCAGACACAACTGAGCACCTAATACTTTCACTCACAAAAACCCTTTCTTGCTTCTGTTAGCATATTTTTGTGCATAGATGAACACTTTGAGGTTGATCAGTGGACACTTTATTTTTGCTAGTTGTTTCTATGAACCAAGTAAGTGGGACATGGCCACTGGCGCTTGATCACATTGGTAGTACAGGGTATCTTCCTGCAGAGAACTCAACTGGGATCTTCGCCCCTTGAAGTGCTCATGAGCCAACCTATAGGATGGTGTAGAGGAAAATTATGAACATCCCTCTGCTGTTTGGGAACCTTAATGCAATCGTTCACTTATTCATCCCCTCAACCACAATTTCTCATTCAAGTAAGTTTCTATTGAAAGCTAAAAGCACTGTACTGAGCATTACAGGAAATATAAGAAACATTATACACAGAATCCTGCCTAAATTTTTCATATTAAATGCTTTTTGTGTATGTTCCACAAGATACACAACCTCAGCAGATACAAAACTAAATTCAACAGGCTCTTCATACCTCACTCCCATCACTAACCACCCAGCTCTTCCACTTGCAAGCAAATCTATTCTTCCACTAATATCTCCTATATTTGTTATTGATAAAAACCATCCAAACTAGAAACCTCAAGTCTTTCTCTGTTCTTTCAGCTTCCTCCTCCTGTTCTCTAATCAGTCATCAGGTACCTTCAACTCTTCTCCTGATTGTATCTCTTTCTTTCTACCCACTTCTCTCTTACTTGTACTCAATTGAGATAGGCTTCTGTCCAAATTTTCTATCAGTTCCTTTTTATTCTTCCTTTTTAATAAAGTCTGAAAGCTGTCCCTAAAATTCAAATAGTGTATCACCTTCTTGCTAAAAATCTTTCAGTACTTCTCATTACCAAAGAGCAAATAAAGCCCCTCAAATTATAGAGAAATATCTTCATATCTATTCTATTAGCTATCTACCCATCTAATGTTTCTATTTTCATCTCATATGTTCTTTTCCATAAACTCTTGGTTTATTGTATGTTATATTTTTCTTGAAATATTTGTTAGGAGTCTTTCTTTCTTTTTTTTTTTTTTTTTACTTTATGGGACATAGAAAACTATTGGGTTTATTTTAGTAAGGAAGAGTTAAGATGAGTCATAAGGATAAATGTATTAATAATTTGAAAAATGAAATGAAGGAGGAATTGGCTATAGTAGATGGTTACTGCTGTGGTGATGATGATGTGAGCCTGGATAGTAGAATAGAAAAGGAGCTGCAGTGAGATACTGTATAAGGTGAGATTATACATGAATATGTGTGAGTTGTTGTTCCATCTCAATAGGCTGATTTCTTGGTGTAACACAATGGACACCTGAAAGAATAGAAAAAAAGAAAGAGTTTTACATTTCTCTTAAAAGTTAATTATGAGAAATTTAGTAGAGAGGTGAAAAGTAAATATGCAGAAGAAAAAGTGAGAAGTGAAGCCGCTCAGTCGTGTCCGACTCTTTGTGACCCCGTGGACTGTAGCCCGCCAGGCTTCTCCATCCATGGGATTCTCCAGGCAAGAATACCGGAGTGGGTTGCCATTTCCTTCTCCAGGGGATCTTCCTGACCCAGGGATCGAACCCAGGTCTCCTGCCTTGCAGGCAGACGCTTTACCCTCTGAGCCACCAGGGAAGCCTATGCGGAAGACTACTGTACAAATAAACGAGAACGACCAATATTTAACATAGGATTTGTATAAAAATGTGACTGAAATACTGGTGTAACTTTTGGTCACTGTATATTTAAGCTATACCCTGATTTAGTATTATAGTATTCATTTCTTAATAAACATTTTATAAGATTTTTAGGAATGAGTAAAATCTAAAATGGTTTGTAGTTTTTTTCTGTTTTGTTTTTGGGATTCCCCCCCCCCCCTCCCTTTCTACTTTGAAGTCATGTGTTATGCTGAATGCTGTATGGAGGCCTGTAGAAAAAAATAAACACTAGATAATCCCTACCCTCAAAGGAAATTACTAACTCATTTAAGGCTTATAATAAGCAAAACAGAAATCTAAACTTTAGTCAATTAAGTAGAAAATTTAGGCCCCAAACACTTTCCTCTGAAGTTTGTATACCCAGAGCATGAAAAAAAAGGGATATCTAAATTGTTTTGCTTAATTTATTGGTTACCTACTAGAACCAGAGGCCCCCAAACATGAAACAAAAACAAAGTATTCATGGGAAACATTCAACATGCAAAACATGTTTGCCAAGAAACTAAACAACCCACACATAACCAATAAAAGTGGCCTCTTACTCATGCTCTAAATGCCTCCAGAGTGAAACCGTGTCAGTGAGAGAATATTTCACAGCTGTAGGACTTCTTCATCAAGAGATTTTTTTTTCTGCCAGTCTCAAAATTCAGCAACACAAATCATTACTTCAAGAATCACACCCAAGCTTCTTAAATAATGAAGGAGATAAAGAGAAATGTTGTTATTTTAAGTTTTCAGGGAAGAGGAGACTCTGTTGTGCAAACAGCTATTTTTTAGCCCTTTGAGATGGGTGAAGATTACCTTCAGAGCTGTGGACAGGGTTCATACAGTCGAATTGGGAAGACTGAAATCTAAAAGATCTTTGAGTTAGCATCCTAGCAAGGACAGATCATTTTGTAAAGTTTGTCTCTGAAATCTTTAGCCTAATTAACTGTCTTTAAAAAAAGAATCAGAATAATACAAAGTGTTCTGCCATGAAATTATAGATGCAGGATTTTTTCCAGTTCTTAAAAAATCAGTTTTTCTGGTTTTGTTTCCTTCCTCATACATCATCAGAACCATTGCATATTGACTTGAGGATAAATGATTAAGATTTAATGCAATTTTGACAGTAGTTTCTATTCTGCTTTGTCCCTCAGTGATGATTAGGAATTTTCTGGTGGGCCAGTGGTTAGGACTCAGGGCTCTCACTGCTGAGGGCTTGGGTTTAATTCCTGTTAAGGGAACTAAAATCTCATTAGCCTTGCGATTAAAACAACAACAACAACAACAACAAAAACCAAGAACAATGGGAGACTTTCACAGTGGTCCTGTGTTTAGGAATCTACCTGCAGATGCAGGAGACATGTTCCTTTCCTAGTCTGGGAGGATTCCACATGCTTCGGAGTAACAAAGCCCGTGTGCCACAACTGCTGAACTCTGGGAGGCCCAGAGCCCTTCTGTGCAGCAAGAGAAGCCACCGCAAGCAGAAGCCTGGGCACCGCAGTGAGGAGCAGTCCCTGCAACTGGAGAAAGCCTACATCCAGCAAGGAAGACCCAGTGCAGCCATAAATAAATCAAGTAAAAAGAATGATGATTAAATGTTTCATACTTCTCTTTCCTGTTCAAAATGTTCTCCGAGGTAGACCTGAAGAGAGAGAAGTATGGAGTAAGGAAGCATTTACTGGGAAATGAATTTGTATGAAAAATCGTAGTGGTTTAAGTTTAGAGATAAGGTGTATTCATATTCAAATTTCCAAAATGAATTTTGCCAGTGGGTATAATGTTTATAATAAAATGTGCCCTTTGATCCACTTGAGTGTGGGTTACGCGTAGTGACTTTCATCTTTATTGAGAGGATATAGTAAAGGAAAAAAGAAAAAGAGTACAGTGGGGAAAGCTGGCAGATACCATTTTAAGCAAAGAATAAAGGTTAACAACATCAGTAATAATTCATGCTGATATCATGTACCCCTTGATATGGTGGGATGAGCAGTCAGCTTATCTTGTGTTTTTATCCCAAACCTTTGTTATTGTTGTTGTTCAGTCGCCAAGTCTCAAGTCATGTTGTCAGCCAAATCATGAGAAAATACCACACAGCTAAACTAAAGGATAGTCTACAAAATAACCACTACTCCTCAACATTGTTATGGTCATGAAAAATAAGGGAAGATTGAGTATCTCACACAGATTGCAGGAGATTAGGAGATCAGATGACTTAATGCATTGTGGTGCTCTGGATTGGATCCTGGAACAAAGAAAGGACATTCATGGAAAAACTGGTGGAATCTGAATAAAGACTGAAGTTGAGTTAATCGTCATGTACCCATGTTATTCTTCATTTTTGTCAAATGCACTATTCCTGCATAAGATGATGACTTTAGGAAAAATTATGTTATGGGTATATGGAAACTTTTTGTACTATCTTTGCAACCTTTCGGTAAATTCAAAATTATCCCCCAATTAAATATTTATTAAATACCTATGCATATATACACACCCTGCAATCAAGAGTTAATTACAATTTTAAAAAAGACTAATTGCAGCAATGTTGTTGTTGTGTTCAGTTGCTCAGTTGTCGACTTCCATTTGGAGTTTTAAGTCTAGGCATTGAGACTTTAGCTGCATTAAAAGTGTAAGCAGTTCAAATGAGACTTTTGTTTATATTTCATATGCAGAATAACAATGATAATGCCTCATGAAAGTAGTGTTACTCAGGTTTTCTTCCAACTGTTATTTATTGAATACTGGCAAGACATAAGGAGCTCTTTGAAACATTGCATTTATACCTAGAGGTGCTGATACCTAGAAAACTTATCATCAGACCTGGAACCAGACTGCAGTCCTTCTGACTCCTGGACTCTAATCCTTTCAAACACAGCTTGGAGCCTTCTAGACCTCTTCCACAGTTCCATGGGGCATAGGAGCTATTGAGTGGGAAGATGTCTTTCTCAGTGGAACTTTGAGAAACAGTCAGAGGGCAGTATTCAGCTTCTACGTGTGTGTGTGTGTTTGTGTTAGTTGCTCAGTCGTGTCCGACTCTTTGCGACCCTGTGGACTGTGCCCACCAGACTCCTCAGTCCATGGAATTCTCCAGGCAAGAATACTAGAATGGGGTGCCATTTGCTTCTCCAGGGGATCTTCCTGACCCAGGGATCCAACCTGGGTCTCCTGAATTGTAGGCAGATTCTTTACCATTTGAGCCACCGGGAAGCAACGGTCTGTGGGCATTTTTCCTTTCTGATTTGTAGAAGTAATTGTCTGTGTCTTTAATGGGGATTTTGATTACCCTTTTTACATCTCTCCTTGTGTGCTCTTGCTTAGTTGTGTCCAATTCTTTGTGACCCTATACTCTATAGCCCTCCAGGGTCTTCTGTCCTTGAGATTTCTCGGGCAAGAATACTAGAGTGGGTTGCAAATTCCTATTCTTTTTACAGCCCTACCTAGTTTAATTGCTGACATCATCAGAGTTGTGAATTAGGATATTACCAAAATTGCTTGCAGTGTTCTTTTTCAGGTTGATGTAGAAAGTTTCTGAGATGACATCTAATGATCTTCATATAAACCTTTTTGTGTGATACCAGGAAATTAGTATCGGCTTGAGTTAGTGATTTGATTCCAGTAAACAGAATACAGCAGAAGTAAGAGGCTGCCACTTCCAAGATTGGGTTTAAAAGATTGTGGCTTTCATCTTGTGGGTGTTTGAGCTCTCTCATTCTCTCCTGGATAGCTCAGAGCTGGGGAAAGTCAGCTTCAAGTCCTTGAGGCAGCCCCGTGGAAAAACCCACATGGTGAGGGAGTAGGGCCTCCAACAGTGATATGAGTGAGCTTGAAATGGGCTTTTCTTCAAGACCTCCCTACCCAACCTAGTTGTTACTGCAGGCCATGAGAAATCATGAGTCTTAGCTATCTAGCTAAGCTATTCCTGGATTTCTGATCTGCTGAAACTACGAGTCTGTTTTTTTCTTTTTCTTTTTTATTGAAGTGGGCTTCCCTCATAGCTCAGTTGGTAAAGAATCCACCTGCAATGCAGGAGACCCCAGTTTAATTCTTGGGTTGGGAATATCTCCTGGAGAAGGGATAGGCTACCCATTCCTGTATTCTGGGGCTTCCCTTGTGGCTCAGCTGATAAAGAGTCCGCCTGCAATGTGGGAGACCTGGGTTTGATCCCTGGGTTGGGAAGATACCCTGGAGAAGAGAAAGGCTACCCACTCCAGTATTCTAGCCTGGAGAATTCCATGGACTATACAGTCCATGGGATTGCAAAGAGTCGGACACGACTGAACAACTTGTTAAAAAAAAAAAAAGTTGAAAAACAATGTCATACCAACTTCAGGTATATATTTAAGTGATTCAGTTAGATATATATATTCTTTTTCAGATTCTTTTCCATTATAGATTATTACAAAATATTGAGTAGAGTTCCCTGTGTGATACAGCAGGTCCTTGTTATTTATCTATGTTATAGGTAGTATTGTGTGTATGTCACTCCCAAATTCCTAGCCTATCCCTCCCCCCACTTTCTGCTTTGGTAACCATAAGTTTGCTTTCTATGTCTGTGAGTCTCTTTCTGTTTTGTAAATAAGTTCATGGGACAGAGAGATTATTATACTAAGTGAAGTAAGTCAGACAAAGACAAATACCATATAATACCACTTACATGTGGAGTCTAAATGTCTACAAGTTTTAGGCTGCCAAATTTTGGGTAGTTTGCTATGCAGCAGTAGAGAACAAATAGTCTCTCTATAAGGGCTGAAAGAGGGAAGGGCACAGATGTGAACCAGGTGACTACATTTATTTCATGCTTAGTATTTTGCTACAGTTGACTATTATCTTTATGATACTGCATATATACAACTTACTCTTTTATTCAATTTTATCTGTTTGACAGTTGTAGTATATAATTTTCATAATAATCTAAAAGTGATCGTGAAGGCCCTCCTTCTCTCATTTGTTTTTGTTATACTCAAGGCCAGCTTTGGCACTACAGAATTAAAACTGAAAAATGAGCTTCGATTTTGCTTTTGATTGTTAAAATGTTTTGATGAGGTGGAGACATGTTTTTAAGCATGTTTATTTATTTCTTTGGTTGTACTGAGTCTCCGTTGTGACACGTAGGATCTTCGCTGCAGCGCACAGTCTCTCTAGTTGTGGCGCACAGGCTTAGTTGCTCCACAGCATGTGGGATCCTCCCGGACCAGGGATCGAACCTATGATCCCTGCATTAGCACGAAGATTCTTGACCATCAGGGATGTCCCACACATGCTTTATATCTAATTTTTTTCTTGAAAAGTTTAGTAAATCTCCTGCCTTATGTGCATTTCGAAATATTGAAGGGCAATATATAGAAGCATCTTCATTTATAAGAAAACCAGATTAATACCTTAATGGGCACAACAGCTTATGTGATACTTTGAAAAATGCTTATTCTTTCTTTTTTTTTTTTTCTATAATAATTAAATCATCTTTGTGCATATTCAAAAAAATTGATATTATTCTTTTTTCGAATTCTGCATTTACAACTCGGGTTCAAAGACATAAAATGTTTCACTACTATTTCCATTTCATCTGCCTATATATTCATCAATCTGTAAATAAACTCATAGGTAAATATACACATGCGTATTTACCTCTAAATATGTACATATGCATACACATGTATAGTATATATATAAGTAAGTGCAGGTCATGCATATTTTCGTTGTTGTTGTTGTTCAGTCACTGAGTTGTGTCCAACTGTTTGTGACCCCATAGACTGCAGCATGCCAGGCTTCCCTGTCCTTTACCATCTCCCAGGGATTGCTCAAACTCATATCGATTAAGTTGGTGATGCCATCCAAACATCTCTTCCTCTGTCGTCCCCTTCTCCTCCTGCCTTCAATCTTTCCTAGCATCAGGATCTTTTCCAATGAGTCGGCACTTCACATCAAGTGGCCAAAGTATTGAAGCTTCAGCTTCAGCATCAGTCCTTCCAATGAATATTCAGAGTTGGTTTCCTTTAGGATTGACTGGTTTGATCACTTTGCAATCTGAGGGACTCTCAAGAGTCTTCTTCAACACCGCAGTTTGAAAGCATCAATTCTTTGGAAAAACCATAGCTTTGGGAGACTTTTGTTGGCAAAGTAATATCTCTGCTTTTTAATATGCAATCTAGGTTTGTCATAGCTTTCCTTCCAAGGAGCAAGCATCTTTTACTTTCAGGGCTCCAGTCATTGTCCTACAGTGATTTTGGAGCCCAAGGAAAAAGTCTGTCACTAAATCCATTATTTCCCCATCTATTTGCCATGAAGTGATGGGACTGGATGTAGTGATCTTCACTTTTTGAATGTTGAGTTTTCAATCAGCTTTTTCACTCTCCTCTTTCAGCTTCATTAAGAGGCTGTTTAGTTCCTCTTTGCTTTCTGCCATAAGGGTGGTGTCATCTGCATATCTGAGGTTATTGATATTCCTCCCAGCAGTCTTGATTCCAGCTTGTGATTCATCCAGTCCAGCATTTCACATGATGTACTCTGCGTTTAAGTTAAATAAGCAGGGTGGCTATATACAGCCTTGACGTACTCCTTTCCCAACTTGGAACCAGTTCATTTTTCCATGTCCTTTTCTAACTGTTGCTTCTTGACCTGCATACAGCTTTGTCAGGAGGCAGGTAAGGTGGTCTGCTATTCCCAACCTTAAGGATTTTCCACAGTTTGTTGTGATCCACACTGTCAAAAGCTTTAGCATAGTCAATGAAGCAAAAGTAGATGTTTTTTTTCTGGAATTCTCTTGCTTTTTCTATGATCCAAAGGATGTTGGCAATTTGACTTCTGGTTCCTCTGCCTTTTCTAAATCCAGCTTGAACATATGGAAGTTCTCAGTTCATGTCCTGTTGAAACCTACCTTGGATATTTTGAATATGACCTTACTCAAAAGGCAAAATGGTTGTCTGAGGAGCTCTTACAAATAGCTGAGAAAAGAAGAGAAGCAAAAGGCAAAGGAGAAAAGGAAATACCCATCTGAATGCTGAGTTCCAAAGAACTGCAAGGAGAGATAAGGATGCTTTCGTCAGTGACCAATATAAAGCAATAGAGGAAAACAATAGTATAGGAAAGACTAGAGATCGCTTCAAGAAAATCAGAGTTACCAAGGGAACACTTCATGCAAATATGGGCACAATAAAGGACAGAAAGGTTATAGACCTAACATAAGCAGAAGCAGAGGATATTAAGAGGTGGCAAGAATACACAGAAGAACTATACAAAGAATATCTTAATGGCCTGGATAACCATGATGGTGTGATCACTCACCTAGAGCCAGACATCCTGGGGTGCGAAGTCAAGTGGGCCTTAGGAAGCATCACTATGAATAAACTAGTGGAGGTGATGGAATTCCAGGTGAGCTATTTGAAATCCTGAAAGATGATGCTGTGAAAGTGCTGCACTCAATATGCCACCAAATTTGGAAAGCTTAGCAGTGGCCACAGGGCTGAAAATGTTGTTTTCATTCCAGTCCCAAGGAAGGGCAATGCTAAAGAATGTTCAAACTACTGCACAATTGCACTCACTTCACATGCTCACAAGGCCTGCATATACATATTTATTTCTTCATTGCCTTATGATTATAGCACATTAAAATAATCCAAATATCAAAAATTCTTTAATTCTATGATTATAAATCAGAAACACATAGCACTATTTTCTGGAAACTTTCTTAAATGAGAGCATATTCAGTATGGAGAAGGTAGTATGCTACTGCTAAGTAGCAGCAGCAGAAGATAGTATATGTGGCCTTAAACAAATCTTCCTAGGTAATTCTGCTGTTCAATCGCAAGTGGATAAAGGTGACTCTAAAGAAATTTTGTCTTTCCTCTGAAATCAGAGATTTTTTATAAATTTGTGTTTGTTTTTTTTTTAATTTGAATTCAGAAAATACACACTAAGGTGTATTATTATGGAACACTTGTGATGGAATGTACTGGAGATATTGACCTTAGATTTTGCCCTCACAGAGCTTTCAGGCTGGTGGATGGGACAAAGAGAAAGCAAATTACCTACAGTTTTTTGCTTTATGTATAGATAGCATCTTTCAACTTATGATCCAAAAGAATAGTGACTCAAATCTGCCTACCATGACAACTGGCATGAGCAGGGAAGTATGAACATTTTAGTCCCACATTTTGGCTAGATTACTGTCTTAGTCAATTTGAGCCACTATAATAAAATATAAAAAACTGGGTAATATACAACAGAACAAGAGAAACTTATTTTGCATAGTTTTAGAGGCTGGAAAGCCAAGATCAAGTGCCAGCATGGTAGGGTTCTCATGAAGACCCTCTTTTTTGTTTGCAGATCACTGATTTATTCCTGTGTCCTCACGAGGCTAAGGGGCAAGGGATCTCTCTGGGTCACTTTCCATAAAGGCACTAATCCCATTCACGAGGGCTGCATCTTCATGACCTAATTACCCCCTAAAGCCTCACCTATTCACACCATCACCTTGGGCATAAGAATTCCAACATATGAATTTGAGGGAGATACAAACATTTACCATATGATGCAATCAGGGAGAGTTTGACTGAAAGAGGTGACTTCTGTATAGAATTGTACTTGTATGGAATTGAAGGTTAGGAATAATAGGGAAGAAGAAGGAGTCTCCACACAGAGGCAATAGCTCATGGAAAATGGTCTTTACTTTTATACAAATTGCTACTATCATTTTCACACTGCTGCTGCTGCTGCTGCTAAGTCGCTTCAGTCGTGTCCAACTCTGTGCGACCCCATAGATGGCAGCCCACCAGGCTCCCCCTTCCCTGGGATTCTCCAGGCAAGAACACTGGAGTGGGTTGCCATTTCCTTCTCCAGTGCATGAAAGTGAAGAGCGAAAGTGAAGTCGCTCAATCGTGCCCGTCTCTTAGCGACCCCATGGACTGCAGCCTACCAGGTTCCTCCATCCATGGGATTTTCCAGGCAAGAGTACTGGGGTGGGGTGCTTATTGTTTAAATATGAATAATGACTAAGGTAGCACTAAAAATGGTCTTTGCTTTTATACAAACCTGGTTTTAAAAGTCTTTGGGTCTCCTTCATCCCCTATAAAGAGCATTTATTGGGTTCTGTCTTTTTTAAAAAAGGTATTTTGAAGATTTATTTTATTCTAAGACATTCAGTGGAATCATTTTCAAGAAAATATCTTGAAAAAATCAGGGAGGAAAACACTATACTAAAAATGTGAAGATAATTCTACAGCAATTTATAAATGTAGTATTTTTCTCCTCAGTCTATCCTTATAAATACACTTCACATAATATAAATGCAGATAAGTAAGTTAACTGAAATGTATACATTTATGGTAAGTGTTCACTAAGATTAAAAATTAAATAACTTGTTAAATTAAAAAAATTGAATTTAAATGACTAAAAATCACTTTCAGTGAGTGTTTACAAGGCTTGATGCCTTTCGTGTTGTGATGCTGTTGGCCATTATTAATTGTTATGGTCAACAGATACAAAAGGAAAGAGAGTTTTAAGAAGAGGCATTATGATGATGATGGAAACAAAAATGAGCTTATTGGAAGTGCAAAGTTATTTGAGTATAGGAAAAATTCAAAAGGACACACCAAAAAAATCATTGAACATGTGATGCATGTTATTTAAGCAGTTAATGCATTCTTATCTCAGCAAAAGGTAAAGAACGGTTATAATGAATGGTTACAGATAAAATAAAAACTAATCATTTAAAAATACTCACCATGGTTAGAAAAATCAGCATCAATGCAAATGCCTATTGAACTAATACTATTTCAAGAGAGAAGAATTTGAGAAGGTAGAGATGAAAGAGCTGATGATGAAAGTTTTTTTTTTTTTTCTGGAAAAGTAGAATGAGTCACAAGCTCAAGGCCAGTTATCCTTTCTATATATCATCAAATTATGTGGTAATGCCTGCTGACTGCTGAGGAAGTGATTTGCTGTACTCCTTATCAAGAGAGACATTGCCCACATCAGCAGATTTTCCTATGGATGGAATAGTTTATTTTGAGAAAAACTATGGCCAAAGAGGCTATTGCAGAGGGAGAAGAGGGTGTCTTGTTTCAAAACCTCAAAAGACCAGAGTGAAAGTGAAAGTGTTAGTCGCTCAGTCATGTCTGACTCTTTGCAACCCCATGGACTGTGACCTGCCAGGCTCCTCTGTCCATGGATTTCTCCAGGCAAGAATACAGGAGTGGGTAGCCATTTCTTTCTCCAGGGGATCTTCTTGACCCAGGACCAAACCTGGGTCTCCCGCATTGCAGGCAGATTTTTACAGTCTGAGCTACCGGAGAAGCCCCTCAAAGGACCAAGGTACACACTTATTTCTTGGAGATGTAATTGGAGCCTACAAACCAGAACCCTTTTCAAACACTGTAGCCTTTGTGTTTAAGCTCATTTCTAGAGTTGGTACAAATTTCAGAGAAATACAGTTTGGAGAAAAGAAGACTAATCTTTACTCTCCCATTGGAAGGTATTAAAATTTCCACTGAAACCTCACCTTGTGGCTCAGACCCCAGCATGAACCAGTGGTCTCTTATTGAATACTTTGTTCCAGATTCAGCTCCCTAAGCCTCTCGTGTTGGCTCTGTATCCTTGTGGCTAAACTCATACCTGCACTTGAATTCTGTTATCCATTGCACTTCATCTTGTCTTCTAGTTCTGGTGTCTTTCCTAATATCCTAAATCACAGTTTCCTTAACAACTCATTTGAAACTAATGGAATATGTTTGAGGAAGGTAGACATGATGGTCGTTTCTCTCCATTGGATGATAAATAAGTCCACTAAATAAAAGTGCACTTTGCATTATTGAATTAATGATTTCTGCAAGTCATTATTTTTTTGTTAAGAGGTGGTAATTTTTCATATCATTTACAGTGAATGTTTTTCCCATATGATCTCAGGAGATTATATAAACAATATAGTGTTTGTGTTATAAAAAGATATAAAGGTATGGATGTAACAATATTGACTAAAATACAGTGTAGCTATAGTCATGTATGTATGATTTATGAGTAGAAAACATGAAGATAAAAGGCAAAAGCCATAGATTAAGTCTTTTGACTCACAAACAGATGTGATATTGTTTAATCTACAAGTAGCCTGAAAAGAGTGTGGGAGGGTGTTTATCATATTCTTTTTCAAGTTTCCAGCCCAAGTTGTAAAGGGCTATGTACACCATCTACATTTTTGTCAATAAAAATTATTTCATCCCTTGCTAAAACTCAGTCAACTTGAGAGTGAAACAAAGCAACTGTTAATACTATAACTTTGCTTGCTCAGTGGTTGAGGTTACAGTGTAGTGAAGGGCCTCTGCTGTGATACAGGAAAGGTCTAATACTTGAAGATGAGCTAACAAGTATTTGTGATGACTAATGCACTTTTGGTCATTTACTATCTAAAAGTGAAAGTGATTTATGCTAAATTACCCCACACTAGCCAACCAAGTTGGCAACCCACTCCTGCGTTCTTGCCTAGAGAATCCCATGCATAGAGGAGCCTGGCAGGCTACAGTCCATGGGGTCACAAGAGTCAGACACGACTTACTGACTAAACCACCACCAACAACAACCATCTTCAACCAACCAAGTTTGAGCCTTACTAAAATTTCAAGGAAGAATAATAAATACCCCAGATTTGATCAATACTGTTGTGGAGGAAAAACCATCAACACAATTTGTTGAATGAGAGAAAAACCAAGTTGAGGTAGATGTTTGATTCCTTTCCTCACTCTGATTCCTACAATTCCTACGTTACTGCAGTCGATCCTGTGAACTGTAGCCTCCTTGGTCTCCTCAACTTGGGAATCTGTATCGTTCTAAAGACATTCTCCCACTTTGTGCTGCACTCTGGAAACTCCCCCAAGGCCCTCTGAGGAGAACCCTTGGCCTCACTTGGTTCCTCTCCTTACCCTCAAAAGTGACTCTTCTTCACTGTCTTGTGCCCAGTCCTTTCAGAATGGTGGTTTTCTTTATTTCGTATGTTTTTGGTTAATTCAATTAAGAGGATAAATTCAACCTCTCTTACTCTGTGTTGGTCAGAAGTGGGAGTCTTGTTTTCTTTGAGTTCAACAATTGGATACCCCTGGTTTGCAATAAAGCCATATCAGATTTATTATGTTTAGTGTTTGCATGTATAGCTTTTTCAACATATTTACTTTCAAGTATTTACTGTTTATAATTATCATGTGTTTCTTATAAAGAGCATTTATTGAACTTTGCTTTTTCATTTTGTCTGACAATTATTGATATTGAAGTGTTTAAATTTATGAAACTACTATTTGTTTTATATTTATCCATTATCTAATATGTTCTTCCTTTTTTGCCTTTTTCGGGTGAATCAAGTATTTTTCATATTTTATTGTACCCTTTTGTGTGTGTGTATGTGTGTGTGTATACCTCTGTGTGTGTGTTTGTGTATATGCTTAGTAACTACTCTATAATATAAATAAATGAAAGTGAAAGTGAAGTTGGTCAGTCATGTCTGACTCTTTGCGACCCTGTGGACTGTAGTCCAGCAGGCTCCTCCATCCCTGAGATTCTCCAGGCAAGAATACTGAAGTGGGTTGCTATTTACTTCTCCGGGATCTTCCCGACCCAGAGATCGAACCCGGGTCTCCCACGTTGCAGGCAGATGCTTTATCCTCTGAGCCACCAAATAAGTATCTTTAATTTATCATAGTCCACTTGTAAATAATTGGATACTTTTTCATGCATCTTATACATATGGTCCCAGTTTTTGTGCTCTGATATTTTGCTTCACACATGTTATAAACACCAAATACATTATTATTTTTATTTTAAACAGTGAAAAGTTTGAAAAGATATAATGATATGTATAGTTTATAAAATATATCTTATGTTTCTGATGTTCATCATTCTTTCCTGTAGATCCAGGGTTTAATCTATTATTTTCTTTCTACCTTTTTAAAGCATTTGTTTTATAGTACAAAAAGGCTAGAAACAAGCTGATTTTTGTTAGTAGGAAAATTTGTTTCTTTTTTATTATTATAGATGCATTTTTCTGAATATAAAATTCTACATTAATTTCTTTTTCTTTTTTCTTTCAGCATTTTAATGGTGCAGTTCCTCCTTTTTCTGGCTTCTTTTCTGTTGAAAAGTCAGACATCACACATATTGAGGTTCTTTTTTTGGTATCTTTTTTGCCATGTATATTTTATAACATATCTCTGTTGTACTATATCTGTTTTCTTCAGGGTGCTCTCATTATCTTTTGTGTTCAGTATTTTGTTTATCATATGCCTATGTACAGGTTTTCCTTGGATTTGTTATGCTTTGGTTTTATTGAGTTTCTGATATCTATGGAGAGGATGATTTTCTTGAATTTTGGAAAGCTCTCATCCAATGTTTTATTAAATATTTCTTTTTTTCATTTTCTCTCCTTCCTCTCCTCCTGAAATTATCTTTACATCAATGCTGACTGTTTACTATTGATCTACAGAGAGGGACTCTTTCCCTCTTTATATTTCAGTTGGGATATTTTCTATTGTCCCGACTTCCAGTGAGCCAGTCTTTTCCTCTGCGCCCAACTGTGAAGCTGTGAATTCTTCATTTCTATCTTTTCTATAGTTCTCCTGCAGGGTTTTACATTTCTCCACTAAAATTCCTCATCTCCTCACATGTGGTCCATCTTTCCCACTAGATCCTTTGGTATTTTTATTGTCATTATTCAATAATCCCTCTTTGATAATTCTAACATCTGGGTACTAGCATGATTCCAGAGATATCTTTGCATTTTACAGCGAAGTTACTATCTTTTTGAGCCATGGAGATTTTGTCTCTCTCTGCCCTCCCCCTCTGCTTTTAGCTTTGCGAGGGTCACTGCAAGCTGCCTGGGAGGCTTTCTCTCCGTTCCTCTTACCTCCAGGCTTCTGAAATTGCCTACCTTAGTTTCTGTGGCTGCCACACTGGAGGCTCTCTCAGGAGGGTCCTCAGCCCAGCTGTCAGCCATAAGTGTGTTACAAATGGAGACCTGTGTGTGGAAAAGGGTCCTTGGGTGAGTGTGGATCCACTGTCTGACAGGGTCTTCTTGGCATTGTGTCTGTCAGGCCAGCCTTCCCATGGTCATTAGAAGTTCATTCAAGCTGTGGCTTGTTTCTTCCTCCTTATACCCTTTAATAAGATATTTGTTCTCTTTCCATTCCACTAAAAGTGAGATAGTGAGGAGATATCTGGGAGATAGGGACAGGGAAGCCTGATGTTCTGCTGTCCATGGGGTCGCAAAGAGTTGGACCTGAGAGCCACTCAACAAATGTGAGAGTGGGCATGTCTCACCAGAAATAAGAGCAGGATTTGTTAATGTGTTGGAGTTGAGTCAACTAGGGTTCTTTGCCTCCCCAGCACGCTGGTGGATTAAAAACACAAATAGTGCAATAGTTTATTCAGCTTATTTTGGTGGTTATGCCAAAGGCAAAAGTTCTTTGTGCTGTTAATATAAAAATATCAGAAGAAATCCCTCTAATAGAGTTATAATAAAGGGTTTCCAGTGAAAATTGGTGCTTTGTCTATCAGTTCACTATATGTGTCAGATATGTATATGTATATGTATATTTATATTTATCATTTCTAAATGCATCAGAACAGAAGACAAAGAGTTGCCTGAAATCTCAAAAAAGAAAAGGCATGAAGTTGGCTGCCCTGTTGCTAGAGAACAGGAAATAGAAAACAAGGCAGTCTTGTGCAGGTAAACAGCTCTGCCAAGCACATGCAGCTTTCTTAATCCATTGATTAATGTATTATTTGATCAAGGTGCTCGTTAATTTAATGAAAAATTTATAAAATATTGATTGTGGCATTTTATATGGATTTTTTGCTGGAGAGATCAGCATGAAGGCAGGGAAGAATAAATTTTTGTACATGTTGTAATAGAGGTGTCAGTGCTCAATTTACCACTGACTTTACCGCCAAGGCTCCTGAGCATACGATACACTGGGATAGCAGAGAGCTGCTGGAGAACTCCTTAAACCACTTTCAGATGGAGGCTGAGAGTTACTTTGGTGCTGGTCGAGCACATGCAGTTAGTGTTAGGACCCTGGGTTAGAGAGACATTCTAGGACAGCAGTAGTGTGTCCTGGTTTCAGTGGGTGGAAACAATGGTTTCCAGTGGGTGGATGATGGTCCTCAGAGATGCAATGCCAGTGTGCCATTTGCAGTGGAAACCATGCAAGAACAGGTAAGGAACCGAGTGAGAATTTTTAAGAAGGAGAAAAATGCAACTTGGACAATTATAGAGAATTTGACCAGCTTCACCAGACAGTGATATGTATAGCATAAATCAGATGTTGGCTTGTGTTCTGATAAGTGTCATTTTCTGAGAATGGAGAGTTTCATGAAGCTAGTATAGCTAAGTAGTTTTCCCAGTAAATACCATCTTTAAAAGCTCATCTATTGGAGCTAGGCATTTTCCTAGACTTCTTAAATGGGAGAGGCTATTTTGTCTAGCTAATATAAATGTTTTATTTCAATTCAATTAGAAAAGTCACTAAGCATCTAACAGTGCCAAGTATGCTGCTGGGCACTGTGGTATAAAAATAAATAAGACACAGTCCTTGCACCCAGAGATCCCACAGGTTACTAGAAGAAGAAACCATGCAAATAAATGTTAGTATGCAATATAAATCAAATTCCGTAATGAGGAACAATCCTATGTTTGAAATGAATGCATCAGACTACTGCAGTGTGATAGCATCATTGCTTAATGATTTGTTTTGTTAATTCAATAACCATTTATTCAGTAGCTATTATGTCCCTACTTCAAGGTTGATGAGAAGTGTATTTCAGTCCACACTAATCCACCTAAGCCCTTGTGTCTACATTTCACCCTATGTGTACATTTCACACTTTCATATATAGTATTATTCCTGCATTCTCTTGCATTTTGACTTCATTCAATGAAATGAATTTTATATCATCTGATCTGATACATATTGACTTTTTCACTGGAAAAATTAGAAATGATGAATGAAACACGTTTTTTTTTAAAGGTTATAGGAGACTATATTTAATTTCACGATGAATTTATACTTGGGTAAGGTTTAAAGTGTATTTTGAAGTATGTGAAAAGTGGCTTAATGTATGTTTGAAACAGAAAGAAAAATATGGGAAAAATAATATATACTTTATCCTATTAAAAAAGATTTAATGAAATAAATTTCATCAGAAAACAAAAGACAAACCCATGTTCTAGCCTGAATCAATATGGAGAAACACAAAGGAAAATGAAAATGTAATTTGTCTTTGGAATTACTAAAATGTATTGAAACTAAATGACTGACAAGAGAGAAGCTACAGCTACTGCTTTTTCAAAGTGCACTTCTTATGATTTCAGAGCAATCTGAGAAGGTCAGGGCCTCTCATTCTCACTGACTGCAAAGTAATAGAAGATAGACTCTAATTGTGGGATTAAATGAACATATGGCTGGTGACTTTCCATGAAGAGAATTAGATAGAAGTCTTAGAAGATAATTTTTATCAAAGGTGATGAAGAAACTGAGAGCTATTTTTGTTTTTCTTTTTAAAAGAAAAATCGGTATATAAATATATATATACATATATATATTTATATACAATATATAGTACTTATATATTATATTAGGATACAGCATATATTATATGTATGCTCTCAATTATTCAGATTTTTATTGGACCTTAGATACACTTTTTGAAACTAATTAAGCAGCCTAACTAACTTAAGCAGCCTACTTCTTATTGTTATTAAATGATCTGTATCAAGGACATTTTTATCCCTTTAATATTCACAGCTGTATTGACACCTGTGACTCAGGTATCAGATTCATCCCGGAGCCTGAATTCAGCTGACCTTCATGTTTTTTGAACACTATTATAGACCCAAAGATAATTTCTATGAGTCTGGCTTTTGTAAGTTTCTGAATAAAACTAGAACCTTTCTAAAGATTAATAATTAGACATAGGAAGCATTCTAAAGAATGGAAAATCAGTTAAATAAACATTTAAAGGTACAGTAGATAACAAATGCTTACCTTTGGAAGCTCAGAGGCCAAATGAAGCACCAAATCTAAACTCCAACTGGGAATCCAAGCTCACAGTGCCCCTAGTTAAAAAACGGAGAGCATAGGAAGTGGGTTTTTCCTTTTCCTTCCCAGTTCCATTACACATCAAAGTAGTTTTACAGGGAAAGTAAATCCACAGTTGCAAAGCAAATGAGAAGTGATACCAGCAGCACACATGAAATTGTGAATGATTTCCAGAGAATAAGCTCTTATTGATAAAGACTAGGAGAAAGCATACAGGAAGGGCAGCACAGTGAAAGGAGATGTGTTGGGTATGTTGGGAAAAATTCCAAGTTCAGTCAGGAGGCATGGGGGTGGGAGAGAACTGAAACCAGTCGTCAAGATAAGTATTTAAAAATCTGCCGGCTAACAGGACTCTAGTGGTTTTCTCCACTTCCCCACAAATTGACTGACAGCAGAGGCATTTCTTCCTTAGCTTAAGCCAGAGAACATCTTCCTAAAGAAATTAAATAAACTGCCTAAGATGGTCTAGCCATTCAGTGTGACATTTGTCTCTTGCGACAGAAGCCCGGCTGACTGCACATCAAGCTGTAGAACCGCAAAAAGGAGTGTAAAAGGAAAGACCTCTCAAGTCAGGAGAAAAACATGCTGAGATACCCAATTCTCAGAGTAACATTTTTGTTATTTTGGCATTTTAGGTAGCCTGCTTACCTTCTGGCCACATATCCTTAAATCATTCCTACACGTTGACACATCCTCACCTATTTACACACAGACAGGAAAACAGCCTGCTCATTTCCAGGGAAAGCCTTTTTGAGGAAATAGATCCAGACCTACTCAGAGAGGATGCAACAGCTAAATTAATTCATCAATAAAGTCCTTGATTCACAAGTATGATTTGCCAACTAAAAGATCAGAGAGTTTAAAAAAATTAGTTCTGATTTTCTTAAATGCAAAGGGTGCCAAGAAACAAGCTAAAGGGACAGAACAAATGACTATAAAGGAAAAAGAAATAGTTCAGTGAAGGTAAGAGAACTGAAATATTCTGATTACATTCTCAGAAAGATTGGTTTCAATATTAAATATATTTAAGAAAAAGGAAGAAGAAAGGAAAACCAGACTACTACTAAAAATAAGCAAACATTTTTGTAACTAAAAACTTTTTTTTGTGAACAGTTACAAAGGAAATCAAATATACCAAATTAGTGATCTCTTTTGAAAGATAAAGTTGATAAACTCACAAAACATTGAAAAAGAATTAAATATATGAGTAGAATAGGGATAGATTATTGAAAATCAATTCAGGGGCTCTGATTTTTTTTTTTTTAGGAGTTATAGAAAAGAGTGTAGGGAAAATGAAAATGACATAATTTAGTTTAGACATAATTTAATATGTATTAGAAAAAATTTCGAATACATGTTTTGTCCTAGTCAAAGAAAGGTAGTGCAAGTTTTCAGAATGAAAGACTCGCCTACACATGACACCTCAGAATTTAAGGGATAATGGGAAAGTTGCAAAAGCATCCAGAGAGGAAAATCAGGTTACTGGAGGATGCTAAATGCTGTTTTAACAATAGGAACCTAAGAAAGGGGAAGGTTCCTGACTCTAGTGAGTTGAGTTGACCATAGAAACAAAGGAAGATTTATAAGTAGTACTGTAACAAAATCAGATAGGTACTCATATTAGCATAAGTGTAAAAGACCACTAGAGTTCTGGCCCTTAGGTACTCAGAAGAGGCTTCACAGAGAGGGTGCTGTCTGACCTGGGTCTTGAAATAGAAGTACAAATTCACATTAAGTGTCAGAAAATCAGAAACAAATAAAATAATCTGCTTACTTTCCTGGCAGAATCTTCATATCTTTTACTTTGATATCCAAGTTTTCCTTTCCATTTCTTTCTCATTGCCCTGTTTATGCTATCCTCTCTCCACTATGAAAGTGAAAGTGAAGTCGCTCAGTCATGTCCGACTCTTTGCGACCCCATAGACTGTAGCCTTCCAGGCTCCTCAGTCCATGGGATTTTCCAGGCAATAGTACCAGAGTGGGTTGCCATTTCCTTCTTCAGGTGATCTTCCCAACCCAGGGCTCGAACCTGGGTCTCCCGCATTGTAGACAGACGTTCTACCGTCTGAGCCTCCAGGGAAGTCAACTTCTTGTAGTAAGCAGATCATATAGCTTTCATAAATAAAAGTGCTTAGTTTCTTAACTTTAAATGCAAGAGGTTGAAAGTTTTATATTTTTCAGGGAACTAAATTGCATTAGTTACACATGATTTTTAAGCTTTTGTGGGAAGGGGATGCTCACTCTTATACCAGAGGCTTTAGTTCATGGTTTTGATGATTAAATGACTTAAATAAGATGATATTATCACTGGACACATTGATCAACCAAGGCTCTCCAACAGGAACGAAATCTCCTCTAGATTAAATATTTAAATATAAGGGTTTCTATTTATGCCAGAACACAGAGAGAAAGAAAGAAAAGAAGGGACAACTCATGTAAAAAGAATTAAAGGAGGCTGCAGTGACTGTTCTTGAAGCCTGCCTTGTCATTTGAATGTTTATCAGAAAACAGAATGGTGAAATCTGAAAATAATACAGTATGTTTTTTAATTTTCAAGGACCATGGATTTCTATAAATTATTTTCAGATAAAGATGTTTTAAATTGATGACACAGAGCAGAAACAGTCTTAGTGAGTCAGTAAATCGATGAGCAAGCTTTCCTGAGTACACCGTGTATGCAGGACTCCATGGTGGCTATTTTAGGGAAGGTATTGTCAATATTAATGCTGATGCCTCCCTTTGGGGATAAATTGGTGACAGTCAGAGTTTCCAAAATAAAGCCAAGCCTGTTTCAACATTTTTATGTTATAGGTTCTTTTCAAAGTATTACAATATTTGGAAATGAGGGTTTATATTTTAATAATGCAATTGAACTTGGGGTCAGAAAAAGATAGGCATTCATTTTATATTACTACTTGTTCTGCTCCACATAGCATTTTGAATAAAATAGGACATTTGAAGATCCTCTGCACTCAGTTATATTGAGCTGGACTTGTTAAAATTGACTTTCATGGTCTTTCATTTTGGTGTCTTCGGACCACTTGAAAAAGAAAGAAAAGCTAGTGTTTGGGGGCAAAGGTGCTATGTAGCTTCATCCTTTACCCCAGAAATCAGGAGTACCATTTTTGAAACCTAACTGCAGTAGTCTGGCAATCAGGAAACCTTGAAATCTATCCTGGAGACCATTTTCTGTGTCTTTGGCAAAAAGCTGGGAGGCTTGTTTGAGATGGCAAGAGAAGATTTGCACAAGACATCTGATTCTGAGAAAAGGGATTACTTAAAGGTACAAGAGAAGGGTTTTGAGTCTAAATAGGGGTTTAGAAGCCCTTTTCAAGTGTCAGCATTTGAAAAATCCTTGTTGGTTTCAGGTTGATAACGTATCTCATCATTTGGACAGAGAGCTCAATCCCTTCTGCTCAGAGAGGTCAGAAATCTGACCTACAAAGAGACTGGCTCCACCAATGGAAGGTAATGTTATGATTTCCTTCCCCTTCACCCACGCTCTGAAACAGTGCTGGCAGATTTGCCTTCTGTACAATGAGGCTGCTGACCCTGATAGTCTCAAATCCTCTTTCAGTTCTAACCATTGAAAGGTTTTTCAGTTCACTTTCCATTTTCTCCCTCATAACCCCGTGTTTACTAACATTTTTTAAAGCTGGAGCATAATTGCTTTCCAATGTTGTGTTAGTTTCTGCTGTGCAATGAAGTGAATCAGCTAATTTTGTTGTTGTTGAGTCACCAAGTCTTATCTGACTCTTTTGAGACCCCCATGGACGATAGCCCACCAGACTCCTCTGTCCATAGGGTTTCACAGGTAAGATGACTGGAGTGGGTGGACATTTCCTTTTCCAGGGGACCTTCCACACCCAGGAACCAAACCTGCATCACCTACGTTGGCGGACGGGTTCTTAACACCCGTCTGAGGCACCAGGGAAATCTGCTGTGTGTGTTCAAGGATCCTCTCCTCATGGGCCTCCCACAGCCCCATCCCACTGCTCTAGCTCATACACAGAGCACCAAGCTGAGCTTCCTGCACTACACCGCAGGTTCCCACTAGCTAGCTATTTTACACATGGTGGTGTGTACTAACATTTTTAAAATGGATATGCATTACTCATTAGTGTAATTGTTTGCACAGCTGCCTGAATGTTTGTATGTTTGTGTTCCTATTGTCTGATTTAAACTAGAACTTCTAGGGAAGCAAGGACCACGTCTTATTTGTTTGATCTCAGCACCCAATCCATTGAAGCACGTCTTATAGGAAAAACATGAAAAAGTGTGTGTGTGTGTTTATAGATAGACTGATGGTATGATTTGCAAGTTCAGAAACACATAAAATGTCTATGAATGTGGTTACGGGAGACTGGCTGGAAGTAAACAGAGAATAGAGAGAGAGGGGATACTTATTCTAAATCAAGATTTCCATTTTCCCAGACTTTTCAGTGTCTTGATGTTTTATCCAAATATGCCAGAGTAAAGGAAGCAGAGCATAAATCTTCTACCTGCTAACATATTTTGCATTTATGTCGTTTGCTATTTTTCCAAAGTCTGAAAACGTCCAAGGGTAGAGCCGTTAATCTATGACTGGAGGCAGGACTAAACAAAAAGAAGCCCCGCTACATCTAGGAAAACAATTCAATGGGGGTACAGAGAAGGCCTCCAACTGAAACAAAAGAATGTGTATTTCCACTCTTCTTACAGAAATTATTTTGCAGAGTTATTGTTGCAGTATTTCAATTTGATTAAAAAGAGCATGATTTAGCACTGAGCTTAGAGTGCCATGTCTGTTGGAGTAAAACTGATGTGAGAGAAGGTCAGAGGGCCAGGTCTAGTTAATTTCTCAGTTTTGTGACTCCTTCTCCCTCCAAGATTGCTGTACCATCTATCACCATCATGTTTGGCCAGTACGATTCCAATAGTAGTAATGATGCATTTGGCAAGTGAGACAGTTATCTCATGTGAAAGCTAACTCAGATGACTGTCTTGCATTCTTGTCAGTTGCTTCCAGTCTTACCTCAAGGGACACGCCATCTATGAAGCATCTACTGCCATCCTGCTTTCTATGCCCTCGTAGTCTGGAAGAACTGCCGATCACTTGGCGATTGTGTGTCCTTGCATCACCTGCTAGTTTCATATAACTTGGGGAAACAACCTCTTTGTCTGTCTTTAAGTTTCCTGAGAGTATGGCAGTGGGGTGTGTTCATTCAGGACACATCATCTGTCCCTGACTCCAGGATATTCATATGAAACATGTTGAAAATGTGGTACAGAACTGACAGTCTAGATGAATGGATAAATTCTATGTGCCACTTCCATAATGATCTAATTTGATATAACTTGTACTGGAATACCCATAGGCATTATACCCTGAGATACTTTATTTTTTTTTAATTCATACACTATTTTGTTGACTATTTCATAATACTTTGAAAATCCCCAAGATAACTGGGAAATTTACTCACAGAAACAAGCTATTTCCATTTACAAGGACTCCAAATGTAATACTGGAATAGTTTTCCCTCCTGAAATTCACCTCTTTTACCTCTTCAGAAATATTTTATCTGGTTTTTAAAGCTCTTTAAATAAATACATTTAACACAGTAGAAAAAGAAATGTAAATAAGTGAATACATCTCTTGAAAGGGACTAACCCAAAGGTGCTGCTGCTGCTGCTGTTGCTGCTAAGTTGCTTCAGTCATGTCTGACTCTGTGGGACCCCATAGATGGCAGCCCACCAGGCTCCCCTGTCCCTGGGATTCTCCAGGCAAGAACACTGGAGTGGGCTGCCACTTCCTTCTCCAACCCAAAGGTGGCTCAGTGGTAAAGAATCTGTCTGCAGTGAAGGAGATGCGAGTTGGATCCCTGAGTCAGGAAGAAGCCCTTGAGAAGAAAATGGCAACCCAATCCAGTATTCCTGCCTAAGAAATCCTGTGGGCAGAAGAGCGTGGCGGGCTGCAGTCCATGGGTTTACAAAAAACATCAGACACGGCTTAGCAACTAAACAACAGCATCATTAGGAAAAAGTGTGGTTACAACTTACAATTAGAAACAAATTTCCAAATCTGTAGAATCTACTCCAAGAGTTAACCCTAAGGTAAACTATGGACTTTGAGTAATTATCTCCTGTGTGTCCCCAAACTCCACTGCCCTCTATGTGAGGTGTCTGGTTTCCTCCCTGAATTCTTTCCCAGACATGGAGGACATTGAGGGTACTCAGGTATCTATAGGAGAATTTGGGGAATTATTTTTACTAATCTGCCCTGTAATCTCTGTACACTTTTTGAGCACCTTCACGCATGTAAATGCCCCAGCTTCCATTAGTCTGAGCTCCAGTATCTTCTGTGCTCTGTTCTGTCACCATAAGGCAAGACTTCTGGCATCCATCACCCATACCTTATGAAAAATCTCCACTACCAGTACTTATTTGTAAAAATAAACCAGTTAATATCTTTTTGAGCACTTTATTCAACTGGTAAACAATAATGAAGGCTTCAGAAAAACAAACAAAAAAAACGAGGCTTCAGAATTATCTGCAATCACTGTGTGCATATTAACCTCATATCCTAGATTCTCTGATTCAGTTTGTATTTCAACTGTTTCCTTCTTCTGTCCCCCAAGGTATCTGATACTTAGAATAAATGCATCAGTTTATTCCACAAATATGGTTACCAAATAATCATAGGTTATATCAATTTTGAACCTAATTGAGAAGGGAGGTAAAAATGTCGTAGCCAGATGTTTTAGAAGGAAAACATTATTGAATAGAAGTATTCTCCAGATTTGGTTTCAAAGGCAGAGGGAGAGTGAGTGGGACAGTCATCATCATTAACAAATAATGCATGATTGCCAGATTTCTCGAAGCTAGCCAAATATTGATTGGAAAAAAGTTTTTGAAGGGCAAAATCAAATAAGCTACTCTCAAAAGTTTTAAGATATTCAAAAGCTAAAATTTAATGCTAAGAACAGATAGTTGTATCTAATGTTTAGAACAGATACCTTCCAGGGCGTGGGATGGTGTTTTTGAAAAATAATATCAGCTTTGGAAGAAGAGATGTTAGTGATTTCAAATTCTGTTCTCCTACTCAAATCAATTAATTTTGGCCATCACAACTATTTTATGAGCACCCACTGGGAACAAAGGATCAACCAGACCCTTACGAAGTTATAATTCTTAAGCTAAGGACATGAAGTAAGGCAAAACGTTCTGTAACTGATTATACTTCCTTGGTGTCCAGTGCAGCAGCCAGGTGGTTTCAGTGGGCTCTATTTTTAACAAACAGCCATTGGTATGACCTTGGTTTCATTTTCTGATACTCTATTGATATAAAGTTTGGTTTGGTGATTGGCTTAAAAGAATTACCTAAATTTTTATTTCATTTTTCTCTTTTTCATATTTCCTACTTTATGCTAAAAAGTGTTAACATTCTAACCTAAACTGAAGAAGACACTAACCCATGCTTAACTGTGTTTGAGTCTTTGCTAGGTTGTAATAAATGATTCATACTTTTGGCCGAAGGAATTTCCAGATAGACTACAGAATATAAAAGCAAAGTGTATGAATTTTGCCATCGGAAATCTTTATCATTTAGACTGTTTATTTCCTGCTATCATGATCTTAAAATTTTTTCAAAATCATAATACTTTAAAAGTCTATATCTTCCCAGAAATTCACTAACTGAAAAAAAAGGATATATGCCAAATAATATCCTGAGGATGTTGGAAAATTAATTCCTTAAAATTTTGTATATAGTTCTGAATTTTAATTGAGTGAAAAGTAAGCCACATAAATAAAAACAGGCTATCTCCTAGGCTAATGCACTAGGTGTAACAAACATGACTGGCTTGTCTCTCTTTTCGTTGTCATTGATTTAAATGCTAAGGCTACCCAATTCTTGTATCTGTCATTCAGTGTTAAAGACTTTCAAAAAATATCTATTTATTTGGTTCTGTCGGATCTTCATTGCACCACGTGGGCTTGTTTAGCACTTGGGGTCTAGATCCCTGACCAGGGATTGAACCCATGTCCCTGCATTGGAAGGCAAATTCTTAACCACTGGACCAGCAGGGAAGTCCCAGTAATAACAACTTTGATCACAGTTGAATAGACAACTGGCCCATATATTAGAAGATCAATTGAAATTATAGCAGTTTGTCATTCATTTATTCAATTAAAATATGCTTATTTGGAAAATACAGCTGCCAGACATTATATGAGGTATTCAGATAGAAGTCAGTGAAAGAGAAAGACTGCCTTCCCACATGATGTGTATAGATTAGTGAGAGAGAGATGTAAGAATAAGTAAATCAATTAATAATAATAAATTCTCTGGGTGGGGGGGAACTGCCGGTAGTATCACTGAATATTTCTCTGAGGTAATAAGCTGATACCTAAAGGAAGATTCAGCCATGCAAAAAAATATGTTAAGAGGGTAAAGAACATTCTGGGCAGAAACAAAAAAAAGAGCCTAAGAAAAATAATTCAACCATGGAACAGCTTGGAGAATTTCAGGAACTGAAAGGAGGTCGTTTTGATTGGAGTAGAGAGAGTAGGTGGGCCACCAGGTAGGATGACGCAGGACATTGCAGGACAAGAAAGGAATTTGGGATCCAGTTAATAATAAATTGAAGAGGGAGAGATCAGATGTACTTTCACTTTATGTAGCTGCTGTGTGAGAAATGAAGGAAGCAAGACAAAAACAGAAACAAAGACAGCAGGGATCACATTTAGGAGGCTGAGAAAAGAATCCACTCAAAAGGTAATAATGGCTTGGATGAGGATAACCTAATAGAGAAATAAAGAAAAAAACAGATGTGAGATGTATTTTGGTAGAACTGGTAGGATGTGCTGTTTGATAGAATGTGAAGCATGAGAAGGGGAGGAAGGCATGAAACCTGTCTACCAGGAATTTAGGTTGAGCCACTGGGTAGATGGTGGTGCAGTTTACTTAAAACCTAGGAGGAGCAGGTTTGAGGACGAGGAGCCCAATCCAGTTTTGGATGTGTTGCGTTTAGGATGCACTTCAGACAGCCGTGGCCGCTTGTATATGTCTTGAACTCGGTAGTGAAATCTCGGTTGGAACTGTGTATTTGGGTAGCTAACGTTGCATGTTCTAGCCATAGAATTAAATAATAGAGAAAAGCGAAAGTGTAGAGTGAGAAAAAGAGCAGACCAAGAGTTAATCCCTGAAGAACTCCATTTTGAAGCTGAGTCAAGGAACAGAAACTGGAAAAGGAGACTAGGAGTCTACAAAGAGATAGATAATATGTTTAAAGAAGCAGGGGATGACTCATAATGTGGAATGCTGTTCATTGCTCTGTTAAAAAAAAAAAAAGCTTGGATTTGGATTTGGAAACAAGAAAGCTTTAATAATCCTGATAAGAGCAGTTTCAGTGGCCTGGGACAGATGCAAAGTAGTGGTAGGAGGGTGGGAAGTAAGAAGTGGAGACAGAACATATTATAAACAATTGTTTCTGGGAATAAAAATAATGTTGGAGAAGTTTGTAGAGACAAGTCAGAGTATTTTCTTTGTTTTATTTTAAATATTGGAAGCATGAGAGATTGCTCTGAACCAATGGGAGGATGCAGTGGAAAAGCAGAAACTGATGATGCCCCAGAGAAAGAAGAGATACTGAAAGAATAATGTTCCTGATGAACTGAGAAGTAGGTGAGGGCTTTCCAGAATCTTTGGAAATAAAATTTACTCAATTGTTTCTCTCTTCCTTTTTTCTTGAATGTTCATTATTATCATTTAGGAAAGACTTTTCTCCTTGTATCTTTAAAGAACCTGGCAACTTTACCTTCTGCACTCCAAATAAGAATTTATAAAAAAACAAATAAATGTACACCTTATCTATATAAGGCTTCCCTGGCAGCTCAGACAGTAAAGCATCTGCCTCCAGTGTGGGAGACCTAGGTCAGGAAGATCTCCTGGGGAAGGAAATGGCAACCCACTCCAGTATTCTTGCCTGAAGAATTCCATGGACAGAGGAGCCCGGTAGGCTACAGTCCACGGGGTTGCAAAGAGTCCGACACGACTGAGCAACCTCACTCACTTTACTTATATAAATATGTTTTCTTGTATGTCAGGTTGCTTTTGAGCCTGTTCATTCTACTGTTGTTTTTTTTTTTAATTAAAATTTGTACTAGAACATTATTTGTCTGTGATACCATTAATATATTTTTTGTTTTTTAATTTTCCCAACGTTGTGTTGGTTTCTGCCATACAACAATATGAATTAGTCATAATTATAAATATATCCCTTCCCTCTTGAGCCTCCCTCCCTTACCCCATCCCACCCCTCTAGGTCATCACAGACAGCCAGACTGGGCTCGCTGTGCTACACACCAACTTCTCACCAACTATCTATTTTATACACAATAGTGTATATATGTTGATGCTACTTTATCACTTTGTCCACTCACTCCATCCCCCACTGTATCCACAAGTACATTCTCTACATCTGCACCTCTATTCCTTCCCTGAAAATAGGTTCATCAGTACCATTTTTCCAGATTCCGTATATATAAGTTAATATACTTTATTTGTTTTTCTCTTTCTGACTTACTTCACTCTGTATAACAGGCTCTAGGTTCATCCACTTCACTGGAACTGACTCTAATTCATTCTTTTTTATACCTGAGTAATATTACATAAACAAGCCATTATGTTCTCCATAAGCCATTACAGAGAACAGTATGGAGAGTCCTTAAAAAACTAGGTGTAATCTACCGTTCAGTTCAATTCAGTTCAGTTCAGTTTAGTCGCTCAGTCGTGTCCAACTCTTTGCGACCCCATGAATTGCAGCACGCCAGGCCTCCCTGTCCATCACCAACTCCCGGAGTTCACCCAAACTCATGCCCATCGAGTCAGTGATGCCATCCAGCCATCTCATCCTCTGTCATCCCCTTCTCCTCCTGCCCCTAATCCCTCCCAGCATCAGAGTCTTTTCCAATGAATCACCACTTTGCGTGAGGTGGCCAAAGTATTGGAGTTTCAGCTTCAACATCAGTCCTTCCAGTGAACACCCAGTACTGATCTCCTTTAGGATGGACTGATTGGATCTTCTTGCAGTCCAAGGGACTCTCAAGAGTCTCCTCCAACACCACAGTTCAAAAGCATCAATTCTGTGGTACTCAGCTTTATTTATAGTCCAACTCTCATATCAATACATGTCTACTGGAAAAACCATAGCCTTGACTAGATGGACCTTGAATATGCTATCTAGGTCAGTCATAACTTTCCTTCCAAGGAGTAAGCGTCTTTTAATTTCATGGCTGCAGTCACCATCTGCAGTGATTTTGGAGCCCCCAAAAATAAAGTCTGACACTGTTTCCACTGTTTCCCCATCTATTTGTCATGAAGTGATGGGACCAGATGCCATGATCTTCGTTTTCTGAATGTTGAGCTTTAAGCCAACTTTTTCACTCTCCTCTTTTACTTTCATCAAGAGGCTTTTTAGTTCCTCTTCACTTTCTGCCATAAGGGTGGTGTCATCTGCATATCTGAGCTTATTGATATTTCTCCCAGCAATCTTGATTCCAGCCTGTGCTTTCTCCAGCCCAGCGTTTCTCATGATATACTCTGCATAGAAGTTAAATAAGCAGGGTGACAGTATACAGCCTTGACGTACTCCTTTCCCTATTTGGAACCAGTCTGTTTTTCCATGTCCAGTTCTAGCTGTTGCTTCCTGACCTGCATATAGGTTTCTCAAGAGGCAGGTCAGGTGGTCTGGTATTCTCATCTCTTTCAGAATTTTCCAGTTTATTGTGATCCACACGGACAAAGGCTTTGGCATAGAAATCAGATTGATTATATTCTTTGCAGCCAAAGATGGAGAAGCTCTATACAGTCAGCAAAAACAAGACCAGGAGCTGACTGTGGCTCAGATCATGAACTTATTGCCAAATTCAGACTGAAATTGAAGAAAGTAGGGAAAACCACTAGACCATTCAGGTATGACCTAAATCAAATCCCTTATGATTATACAGTGGAAGTGAGAAATAGATTTAAGGGCCTAGATCTGATAGACAGAGTGCCTGATGAACTATGGAATGAGGTTCGTGACATTGTGCAGGAGACAGGGATCAAGACTATCCTCATGGAAAAGAAATGCAAAAAAGCAAAATGGCTGTCTGGGGAGGCCTTACAAATAGCTGTTAAAAGAAGAGAAGTGAAAAGCAAAGGAGAAAAGGAACGATATAAGCATCTGAATGCTGAGTTCCAAAGAATAGCAAGGAGAGAAAAGAAAGCCTTCCTCAGTGATCAATGCAAAGAAATAGAGGGAAACAACAGAATGGGAAAGACTAGAGATCTCTTCAGGAAAATTATAGATACCAAGGGAACATTTCATGTAGGGATGGGCTCGATAAAGGACAGAAATGGTATGGACCTAACAGAAGCAGAAGATATTAAGAAGAGGTGGCAAGAATACACAGAAGAACTGTACAAAAAAGAGCTTCATGACCCAGATAATCATGATGCTGTGATCCACCTAGAACCAGACATCCTGGAATGTGAAGTCAAGAGGGCCTTAGAAAGCATCACTATGAACAAAGCTAGTGGAGGTGATGGAATTCCAGTTGAGCTATTTCAAATCCTGAAAGATGATGCTGTGAAAGTGCTGCACTCAATGTGCCAACAAATTTGGAAAGCTCAGCAGTGGCCGCAGGACTGGAAAAGGTCAGTTTTCATTCCAATCCCAAAGAAAGGCAATGCCAAAGAATGCTCAAACTACTGCACAGTTACACTGATCTCACATGCTAGTATAAAGCAATGCTCAAAATTCTCCAAGCCAGGCTTCAGCAATACGTGAACCGTGAACTTCCAGATGTTCAAGCTGGTTTTAGGAAAGGCAGGGGAACCAGAGATCAAATTGCCAACATCCACTGGATCATGGAAAAAGGAAGAGAGCTCCAGAAAAACATCTATTTCTGTTTTATTGACTATGCCAAATCTACCATATGACCCAGCAACTCCACTACTGGGCATATATCCTGAAAACCACACCATTGTAAAAGACACATTAACCCCAGTGTTCATTGTAGCGCTATTTACTATAGCCAGGGCATGGAAACAACTTAGATGTCCACTGACATGAATGGATAAAGAAGATGTGGTATGTATATACAATGAGTATTATTCTGCCATTAATATTAATACTCAGAAATAAAATAATTGGTTTACTACAAATAAAAAATAATCCTGAAGAATGTTGAATTATATCTCATAAAGTGTAGCAGGAACAACCAGTTAACAATTGATAAATGTTCATTAATTTCTTTGTAGATATTAGGCATTATGATAAATCATGCAAGAGATCTCAACTTATTTACTTATGATGAAAAATTAAGACATACTATGGTATTTAATAGCATGTATATTGTTTGCTTCTGCTACTCTTGGCTTCTAACACTCTCATTCTTTTTTTGTATTTTATCATATTTTACTATATATATGTGTATATATATATATATCATTCATTCAGGCTTAGGCACTCAGTCATGTTCAACTCTGTGACTCTTTGGATTGTAGCCCACCAGTCTCCTCTGTCTGTGGGATTTTTCAGGCAAGAATACTGTAGTGGGATTTCCTTCTCCAATTTCATATATACATATGTTTTCAAATATTATTTTTATTAAAGTATAGTTGATTTATAATGTTATGTTACCAGGTGTACAGTAAAGTGTTTCAGTGATATATATATTCTTTTTCAGATTATTTTCCCTTATAGGTTGTTACCAAATATTGAGTACAGTTCTCTGTGCAATACAATAGGTCCCTGTTGGTTGCCTATTTTAGGTATATTAATTTGTTTATGTTAATTCCAAACTCCTAATGTATCCTTCTTTCATCCCTTCCTCCTTTGGTAACCATAAGTTTGTATCTCTGTGTGAAACCCACCCATTAGAATAGGGTATGTGTCTCAGTTTATGTGCATGTCCTTTTTAATTTGTATGCTTATTAGCTCACTCTTTCATTCACTTTTGTATATAGCACTAACCCATAAATGATTAACATTGCTTACAGAGTTAAAGTATAATAAATAAAATTAAATTAAAATCTATAATAAAATATCATATATTTTAATAAAATTAAAAAGTGCATACATAAATAAAATGAGACACATATTCTATTCTTATAAGTAAGTTTAATTTTGGTGGGAAATTTAATTTAGAGGTAGGGGAGTAAAGAATAGTAATAATTATAACATAAGGCAAAGCATTGTAAGTATTTAAGTGTATAATTTTTACAAAATGTCTAAGGATGGAGAAAACAGTATTTTTAATGGGAGAGGAAGCAGCATTTTGAGAGCTGAGACAAGCCTAATTAGACTTCCCGATTAAAATATTTTTTCTTTTTATTAGCACCATGCTCTAACCAATTGAGCTAAGCTGATATAACAAAAATTTTTATACCTCACTGATGGACTTCCCTGGTGGTGCAGTGGATAGGAATCCACCTGCCAATGCAGGGGACGCAGGTTCTTTCCCTGATCTAGGAAGATTCCATATACTGCAGAGCAGCTAAGTGCCTGTGCCACAGCTACTGAGCTCACACTCTAGAGCCTGCTGCCTCAGCTACTGCAGCCCTGGCATCCTAGAGCCTGCTGCCTCAGCTACTGCAGCCCTGGCATCCTAGAGCCTGCTGCCTCAGCTACTGCAGCCCTGGCATCCTAGAGCCTGCTGCCGCAGCTACTGAAGCCTGTGTATTTGGAGCTTGTGCTCTGCAACAAGAGAAGCCATGGGAATAAGAAACCCATGTACCATAACGAAGAGAAGCCCCTGCTTATCACAGCTAGGTAAAAGCCCGCACAGCAACGAACGCCCAGCATGGACAAAAAATAAAAATAATTAAGTAATAAAAAATATTTTTTAAACCTCATTGAAATAGTAGTACAATCTCATGGTGGAGATATTGTATTACAGATAAAAATATAGAAGAAAGTAACAATTCAAGTCATTTTATAAAATTATTAAAATTTTACAAACTGGAGAAAAAGTAGGGGAAGGAAAGACATTTTCAAGCTAGGAGAACATCATGGCAAAGTCAAGAAGGAGGGAGAAAGCAACAGGAGTTGAAAATAATGGGAGATTGGACAAATAGTGCGGTTGCTCATGACTGGAAATATGGATTTGATTTTTTTCATGGAAGGCCTTGAATGCTCTGAAGAATTTTTAATATATTTCTGTAGGATTAAGACAGGACATCCCTGTATTTGGTTTTGTGTTTTAGGGTGCCTAACATCCTAAACATCCTGTGGTGATGATGCATAACAAAAACTAAGGGGGATAGATGGTGGAGTTAGGAAACCAGTTAGGCTTCCTATTGCAAAAACCCAAATATGAGCCGTGGGGTTAATAATGGGAATGGAAATGTAGAGAAGATTGAGTGACACACTGCAGAATGAAGAGCTTTCAAGACCTGGCAAACGAATGTGGGCGAAAAATAAAAGGATACTGAAAAGGTTCGAACTTGAGTGCCTGCTAGGTTTGTGAAATCGAAGTAGGAAAGAACTCACTGCAGTAAGAACAAAATGACGAGGCTTGCTCTGAGCTTGTGGAGTTTCTGTTATCAGTGTCTGACAGGGAGTTGACCCTATGGAGAGAAGGGCAGGGCTGGAGATCTTGAATTTGGGCGCCTAAAGCCATGGAAGGATTAGCTTGATGAGGAAATTACACAGCTGAAGAAAGTAAAAGTAAAAAAGCCAATGTTTCATTGCATTTCTTCTCTTTCCTTTTCTGCTAAGTCACTTCAGTCGTGTCCGACTCTGTGCGACCCCATAGATGCCAGCCCACCAGGCTCCCCCGTCCCTGGGATTCTCCAGGCAAGAACACTGGAGTGGGTTGCCAGACGGATCGTTTAACAGGGTGATTTGATAGTATGAATGTGTAGACAAAGACCAGAGATTTTGGCAATATGTACTAGTATTAAGAGTATTGAATGCAAATGCGGATCCTGGAAGCAAACTGAGGATAGAAGACAGCTGTTATTTTAAAACAAATTTATTAGAAATAATTATAATATGTGTAACTGTTTGAATATAGTAAATTATAGTTGAGGTTTTGGGAGGTATTTAGGTATAAAATTACTCTTAAATTAAATACTAGTGGAACTTAGGTTTCTTTTTAAGAACTAGCTAATTAAGTTCTAAAAATGGGAATTGGGAGGGTTTGAACAGCTGGAAAGCAGATGGGGGTTAGGGTGGGGTGAATAGAAAAGTCATTACTAAAGAGAAATGTTTAATATTATTTGTCTTCTGTTTGATTTGGTGGCTTTATAGTGGAATTTGAGGCATCGTTTGGGCAGCCAAATGGACTTGGGTTTGGTAGTTAAATTTATAGGTAGTACAGTGTGGCTTTGCAGAGAATGATAGAGTCTGTTATCATAAATTCTCTGCATAAGAACTTCTGTTACCAAATTGTGCACACATAACATGTTTAATAAAGGATGCTGAAATATTTAATTTGTGATATTCCTACTGGGTCTTTTTCTATTATTAATTTTTACTGAGTATAATTGCTGTGTTAGTTTCTGCTGTACAGCAAAGTGAATCAGCTATCAGTTCAGCTCAGTTCAGTCGCTCAGTCGTGTCCAACTCTTTGTGACCCCATGGACTTCAGCACACCAGGCTTCCCTGTCCATCACCAACTCCCGGAGCTTACTCAAACTCGTGTCCATTGAGTTGGTGATGCCATCCAACCATCTCATCCTCGGTCATCCCCTTCTCTTCCTGCCTCCAATCTTTCCCAGCATCAGGGTCTTTTCTAATGAATCAGCTTTTGCATCAGGTGGCCAAAGTATTGGAGTTTCAGCTTCAGCATCAGTCCTTCCAATGACTATTCAGGACTGATTTCCTTTAGGATGGACTGGATGGTTCTGCTTGCAGTCCAAGGAACTCTCAAGAGTCTCCTCCAACACCAAAGTTCAAAAGCATCAATTCTTTGGCGCTCAGCTTTCTTTATAGTCCATTTCTCATATCCATATATGTCTACTGGAAAAACCATAACCTTGACTAGATGGACTACTAGATTTGACTACTTTGTTGGCAAAGTAATGTCTCTGCTTTTTAATATGCTGTCTATGTTGGTCATAACTTTTCTTCCAAGGAGCACGCGTCTTTTAATTTCATGGCTTCAGTCACCAACTGCAGTGATTTTGGAGCCCCCCAAAATAAAGTCTGTCACTGTTTCCACCATTTCTCCATCTTTTGGCATGAAGTGATGGGACCGGATGCCATGATCTTCGTTTTCTGAATGTTGAGCTTTAAGCCAACTTTTTCACTCTCCTCTTTCACTTTCATCAAGAGGCTCTTTAGTTCTTCTTCACTTTCTGCCATAAGGGTGGTGTCATCTGTATATCTGAGCTTATTGATATTTCTCCCAGCAATCTTGAGTCCAGCTTGTGCTTCTTCCAGCCCAGCGTTTCTCATGATGTACTCTGCATATAAGTTGAATAAGCAGGGTGACAATATACAACCTTGACACACTCCTCTCCCTATTTGGAATCAGCTGTAGGTATACATACACCCTCTCTTTTTGGATTTCCTTCCCATTTAGGTCACTATAGAGCACTGAGTAGGCTTCCCAGGTGATGCTAGTGGTAAAGAGCTTGTCTGCCAATGCAGGAGAGATAAGAGAAGTGGGTTTGATCCCTGGATCAGGAAGATCCCCTGGAGAAGGGCATGACAACCCACTCCAGTATTCTTGCCTGGAGAATCTCATGGATAGAGGAGTCTGCCAGGCTGTAGTCCATAGGGTTGCATAGAGTCACACACAACTGAAGCAACTTAGCACACAGGCAGAGCGCTGAGTTGGGTTCCCTGAGCTATAGCGTTGGTTCTCATTAGTTACCTATTTTATAGATAGTATCACTAGTGTATATATGTCACTCCCAGGGTATAGCCCACACTTCTCGTTCATCCTACTTCCCTCCTTGGTGTCCATACATTTGTTCTCTATGCCTGTGTCCATATTTCTGTTTTGCAAATACAATAATCCATACCATTTTTCTAGATTCCACATATATGTGTTCATATTACACTATTTGCTTTTCTCTTTCTGACTTACTTCACTCTATATGGCAATTTCTAGGTTCATCCACATCTCTACAAATGACCCAATTTCATTACATTTTACGGTTGAGTAATATCTCATCATATATATGCACCACATCTTCGTTAGTCATTCCTCTGTCAATGGACATCTAGGTTGCTTCCATGCCCTGGTTGTTGTAAACTGCTGCTGTGAGCACTGGGGTGCATGGATCTTTTTGAAGCAGTTTTCTTTGGGTATATGCCCAGAAGTGGGATTGCTGGGTCTTATGGTAGTTCTGCTTTTAGTTTTTTAAGGAATTATCAATTTACTTCCACACCAATAAGGCAAGAGGGTTCCCTTTTATCCACACCCTCTTTAGCATTTATTTTATGTAACTGCATGCTCTTTTAAAGGCAACATTAAGAGAGAGCTTCCCTGTGCATCCTAGTAGAAAGTAGTTCCTACATCCCCTATTCTATCAGTTTTTATCCTCTTTGTTTTCTCCCTGGTACTTATCTAAATACTAATATTATATCACAAATTGCTACATCCGTTTGTTCATTGCCTATCAACTGCCCTAGATCCTAAGATCACTGATGCAGGCATTTGGCTCTTCTTGTTCATCATTGTAAGTGTCTCAAGTTGTGCCTGACTCAAACTAGAGTTCAGTAAATACCTGTGGACTGACTGACTGCTGACTGAAGGATAAGATATGGTTGTTTTCTCTATTAGAAGATATGGGCCTTGAGAAATGTGATTGTTCTTTCTTCTCTCTCATTTAACCCTATCTCTCTCCATTCTTCCTTCCTTCTACATTCATTTACTTGCCCTTTTATGTGTGGGACAGTATCCTCAGCACCTAAAAGAGTGTCTGAGGCACACCATTGGTACTTGACAAGTATTTATTAAACTTGTGAATATATTTATTCATGCACTCCTTCACCTGTCAAACCCTATATCTTGTTTATATTAGGCATTTTTCTAGATCCTAAGTGTGTAAAGAATATCTATATTAAAAAAAAAACCAACAAGAACTTAAAGGCTAAGGAGTTTAGTAACTGCTCTGTTAGAGGAGTGCCCAGGGGGTTTTATGAGTGAAGAAGGATAGTTAATCAGACAAGGGGAGGAAAAGTGTTTGGACAGTGTCTGTGAAGGCTTGTTTGAGCTGAGAATTTAAGGAGACCATAGATCTCATAAATATCCATCAGTTCAATTCAGTTACTCAGTCATGTCCGACTCTCTGCGACCCCATGAATCGCAGCACGCCAGGCCTCCCTGTCCATCACCAACTCCCGGAGTTCACTGAGACTCATGCCCATCGAGTCCGTGATGCCAACCAGCCATCTCATCCTCTGTTGTCCCCTTCTCCTCCTGCCCTCAATCCCTCCCAGCATCAGAGTCTTTTCCAATGAGTCAACTCTTCGCATGGGGTGGCCAAAGTACTGGAGTTTCAGCTTTAGCATCATTCCTCCCAAGGAAATCCCAGGGTTGATCTCCTTTAGAATGGACTGGTTGGATCTCCTTGCAGTCCAAGGGACTCTCAAGAGTCTTCTCCAGTGCCACAGTTCAAAAGCATCAATTCTTCAGCGCTCAGCCTTCTTCACAGTCCAACTCTCACATCCATACATGATCATAGGAAAAACCATAGCCTTGACTAGACGGACCTTAGTCTGAAAAGTAATGTCTCTGCTTTTGAATATGCTATCTATGTTGGTAATAACTTTTCTTCCAAGGAGTAAACGTCTTTTAATTTCATGGCTGCAGTCACCATCTGCAGTGATTTTGGAGCCCAAAAAAATAAAGTCTGACACTGTTTCCACTGTTTCCCCATCTATTTCCCATGAAGTGATGGGACCAGATGCCATGATCTTCGTTTTCTGAATGTTGAGCTTTAAGCCAACTTTTTTGCTCTCCTCTTTCACTTTCTCAGAGGCCTTTTAGTTCCTCTTCACTTTCTGCCATAGGGGTGGTGTCATCTGCATATCTGAGGTGATTGATATTTCTCCTGGCAATCTTGATTCCAGCTTGTGCTTCTTCCAGCCCAGCGTTTTTCATGATGTACTCTGCATAGAAGTTAAATAAGCAGGGTGACAATATACAGCCTTGACATACTCCTTTTCCTATTTGGAAACAGTCTGTTGTTCCATGTCCAGTTCTAACTGTTGCTTCCTGACCTGAATACAGATTTCTCAAGAGGCAGGTCAGGTGGTCTAGTATTCCCATCCCTTTCAGAATTTTCCACAGTTTCTTGTGATCCACACAGTCAAAGGCTTTGGCATAGTCAAGAAAGCAGAAATAGATGTTTTTCTGGACCTCTCTTGCTTTTTCCATGATCTAGCGGATGTTGGCAATTTGATCTCTGGTTCCTCTGCCTTTTCTAAAACCAGCTTGAACATCAGGGTGTTCACATTTCATGTATTGCTAAAGCCTGGCTTGGAGAATTTTGAGCATTACTTTACTAGCATGTGAGATCAGTGCAACTGTGCAGTAGTCTGAGCATTCTTTGGCATTGCCTTTCTTTGGGATTGGAATGAAAACTGACCTTTTCCAGCCCTGTGGCCACTGCTGAGTTTTCCAAATTTGCTGGCATATTGAGTGCAGCACTTTCACAGCATCATCTTTCAGGATTTGAAATAGCTCAACTGGAATTCCATCACCTCCACTAGCTTTGTTCGTAGTGATGCTTTCTAAGGCCCGCTTGACTTCACATTCCAGGATGTCTGGCTCTAGATCAAAGATCACACCATCATGATTATCTGGGTCATGAAGATCTTTTTTGTACAGTTCTTCTGTGTATTCTTGCCACCTCTTCTTAATATCTTTTGCTTCTGTTAGGTCCATACCATTTCTGTCCTTTATCGAGCCCGTCTTTGCATGACATGTTCCCTTGGTATCTCTAATTTTCTTGAAGAGGTCTCCAGTCTTTCCCATTCTGTTCTTTCCTCTATTTCTTTGCATTGATCGCTGAAGAAGGCTTTCTTATCTCTTCTTGCTATTCTCTGGAACTCAGCATTCAGATTCTTACATCTTTTCTTTTCTCCTTTGCTTTTCGCCTCTCTTCTTTTCACAGCTATTTGTAAGTCCTCCTCAGACAGCCATTTTGCTTTTTTGCATTTCTTTTCCGTGGGGATGTTCTTGATCCCTGTCTCCTGTACAGTGTCACAAACCTCATTCCATAGTTCATCAGGCACTCTATCAGATCTATTCCCTTAAATCTATTTCTCACTTCCACTGTATAATCATAAGGGATTTGATTTAGGTCATACCTGAATGGTCTAATGGTTTTCCCTACTTTCTTCAGTTTGAGCTTGAATTTGGTAATAAGGAGTTCATGATCTGAGCCACAGTCAGCTCCTGGTCTTGTTTTTGTTGACTGTAGAGAGCTTTTCCATCTTTGGCTGCAAAGAATATAATCAATCTGATTTCGGTGTTGACCATCTGGTGATGTCCATGTGTAGAGTCTTCTCTTGTGTTGTTGGAAGAGAGTATTTGCTATGATCAGTGCATTTTCTTGGCAAAACTCTATTAGTCTTTGCCCTGCTTCATTCCGCATTCCAAGGCCACATTTGCCTGTTACTCCAGGTGTTTCTTGACTTCCTACTTTTGCATTCCAGTCCCCTATAATGAAAAGGACATCTTTTTTGGGTGTTAGTTCTAAAAGGTCTTGTAGGTCTTCATAAAACCGTTCAACTTCAGCTTCTTCAGCGTTACTGGTTGGGGCATAGACTTGGATAACTGTGATATTGAATGGTTTGCCTTGGAGATGAACGGAGATCATTCTGTCGTTGTTGAGATTGCATCCAAGTACTGCATTTCGGACTCTTTTGTTGACCCTGATGGCTACTCCATTTCTTCTGAGGGATTCCTGCCCATAGTAGTAGATATAATGGTCATCTGAGGTAAATTCACCCATTCCAGTCCATTTTAGTTTGCTGATTCCTAGAATATCAATGTTCACTCTTGCCATCTCTTGTTTGACCACTTCCATTTTGCCTTGATTCATGGACCTGACATTCCAGGTTCCTAGGCAATATTGCTCTTTACAGCATCAGACCTTGCTTCTCTCACCAGTCACATCCACAGCTGGGTATCGTTTTTGCTTTGGCTCCATCCCTTCATTCTTTCTGGAGTTATTTCTCCACTGATCTCCAGTAGCATATTGGGCACCTACTAACCTGGGGAGTTCCTCTTTCAGTATCCTACCATTCTGCCTTTTCATACTGTTCATGAAATATATATAAAATCGAGTTAAGTGAACATTATCTTTTAGCAATTGAGGAAATTTCAACACTGTCATTTTCACATGTGTGTGATACAGGCTAAAGTAGATATGTCAGGATAAATTGGAGAGTTTCTACAGGTAAAGATCTCCATCCTATTGTCATATCTGAGATCCTGTTTTTCAGAAAGTATATTTTGACAAAGCATCAGAGGTAATTTTATGTGATTCCCCTCCCTCCACCCCTCCCAGGTAAAAGAATATACCCTAATAGAATGGATAAAGTCACCTACGTACGAATGAGTTCCATTCCAACATCATGATCATAAATCCAATTTGTTCATAATTCACACAAAGTTAGCCTAGGTACCCAGCTAATACAATTGGCTATATAGTACTGCGTGTGTGTTAGTCACTCAGTCGTGTCTGACTCTTTGTGACCGCATGGATGGTACCCTGCCAAGCTCCTTTGTCTATGGGATTTCCCAGGCAAGAATACTAAAATGGGTAGCCTTTTCCTTCTCTAAGGGATCATCCTGACCCAGGGATTAAACCCAGGTCTGCTGCATTGCAGGCAGATTCTTTACTGTCTGAGCCACCAGGGAATTTTTATAATACTTTTCACACAAATAATGCATTACAAAAACAACCAAAAAATAAAGACACCATTTTTAATCTTACGTTGCAGCACCTTAAAAAGTTCAGTAGTGCAGTACAGCTGGCATACAGGGGCTGGCATTTGCTGAATACGAAAGAAGAGTTACTGCATGGAGGAGGCAGGAGAGGTGGGAGGTGGTAGACCTGAAGGATCACCGGCAGTAGATGGAGGGCAAGCTGCAGTTTCACTTACGCCGGATGCTGATGGCATAGGTTCTGATTCCTTGCTTGGACCAGATGCATATTTGCATCTTTGAAAGTTCACAATTTGAAGGGTCATCTGTAGGGGAATTACTATACTGACGTCTGAGATAGCGATTTTATATCTGAAAGGATCCTATGTGCTCATTTAAGCCATAGGTTCATACAATGCATTTTTATATTTTTTCCTTAAGGGAATGATTTATTGTGTTATTATTTACTTAATAGTTTGAATATACTTTTAGATTTTAAAATGTTACTTGAAATGCCTTTCAAGTCACATGTTCTTTAAGAACTACTCCTTTGTTTAGAATAAATTTCACATATAGCATTTTTCAAGGACAAAATTCTTAAATATTTGTTGAGAGAAATGGTAGTACATGTGAATAAGATATAAAATATACTTTCCTATGAGGATGATATCAGAGGGAAATATAAGAGGGCCATGTATAAGTTTGCCTACATACATAGGCACACATGTTTAAGGTCCATCAGCAACTAGCAAACACTAATCTGTGTTGAACACTCTTGAGCTTAATGTTATATTTACAAAACTGATGAGTTCTGTTTTCATTGAAGGCTGTTAGCATATGTTTATTGAACCTCACAAAATGATACTGTACTTGTGTTTATTCTTTGCTCCTAAGATTCATTTTTGTTATTGTTCAAAGAATTTTTGATGTTCCAACAGACTAATTGATGGCATTTGAATATACTGTGGATCACTAATTATGACTAATTCTGTCCAAATTTTGACTTACAAGCTAAAAGATTCAGAGGAACATATTTAATTTTTGTGTTGAAAAAAACAGGGTTGTCAGTTTTCCTTATGACTGAAAGAAAAAGATGTCCCTCTTAGACCTTTAGCATGAAACTTTCATGTATGCAAATTTGAAGGTAGAAATTTTAGAGAAATATTTCATTCCTGTTGCTTTCAAGATAATTATTTTGTCTGCCTTAAACTAAACATTTTTCAGAGAAATTGCAAGTGCTGAGTTTCCAAATCTAAACTTGATTTTAAATGTGTAAATCCAATATACATAACTCATGTGATATATACATGGAAACATTTTAAGCATTTTTTGATATCTAGACCCCAACAATATCTGTTAACCCTCTTTTTCAGATGGTGAAAAATAATATCTTGATTAGATTTTATAATTTCATAATCTTTTAAATTAAAAGCCTTATTTCAATCCTGTTTATTTTGAATTTTGAAAATCAAGTCTGACTTAAAGGCCTTATTCTTTCCGTCTTTCTCAAGCTCCATTTATTCTCTCCAATTGCCTTCTCTCTGCTTCCACTATGTGTGTGTGTATTTAGAAGTAGATAGGGTTAAGGATGGAGTCAAAGTGATATGGGAGTGAAGGCATTTTGGTCTTACCATAGAATCTCCTCCTCCATTCCTAGATTTTCTGGTATTCTGGGCCCTATAGATTGTCAAAATTACTCTTGATCTAGTAACTGCTTTTAAATAAAAACTCAAGATATAGAAATGGCTTACTTGAACTTTTAAAGATATAGAAATCAAACTTAAAAATATACCTCTTACTACTTTTCTCTTCATGTTTTTCATTCTTTTCACATTTTTTGCTTCATATTCTTCCCTTCAATGACAGCGCACTCTTTATGTCATAAGAAGAATCATCCTGTTTTTTGAACTATTTCACTTTGTGCTCCCCTCAATTCTGCCTTTGATTGAAATAAGTCTTTGGGGAAAGACTCTTGTTTCTCCCTAGTAGGTTCTTCCCTGGTGGCTCAGATGGTAGAGAATCTGCCTATAATGCAGGAGACCTGGAATTGATCCCTGAGTCAGGAAGATCCCCCAGAGAAAGGGAATGGCTACCCACTCCAGCATTCTTGCCTGGAGAATCCCAGTCCATGGAATCACAAAGAGTTGGACATGACTAAGCAACTTAACACTTCTTTCTCCCTGGCAGTGTACAGAGAGAATTATGCAAGAAGCTATAACAATTATTAGTAACAGCATGTCATAGTTTAGGTGTCGGCATAAGGATGGGATTTTTCTTAGAAGAAGCCTTCAGATAGTGTGTTTGATCCAGAGTGTCAAAGCATTAGTGTCTGGGGAGATGTTTAGAAAGTGGCATGCTTATTACCGAATGCATATTATTAGAAGAATCATCTGCTGAATGTGTGATGAAAATTTAGCCCAGCCAGGAAATTGGATGTTCAGCCTGACATGCCACCTCTAATTTACGTCACCGCTGGATTCAAATCACATAGGTTTGGCACAGCTAAGTGACCTTCTTTAAAATATTCATGCCATTCTTATCTTCTGGGTCATTGTGTTCCTATTCACATTCAAATAAATTCCTTATTAATTATACTACTGGCTTCAATAGCATTTTTGGTGAACAATGAATTTGTGAATATGATGCAGTCTTTCCTAGCAGCCAGATGGTTGAGTTAGCCAAATTCCCTTGGCTAATTAACATCTAGATGTGGTTTTTATCACACAAGAGCAGAACTTCTGTGACCTTGAAGTAACTCTCTTCAGCTCACAGTAGATTTGATGCTATTGAGGAACACATCAGAAATTATTCTCTGTACCAATGGAGCTTCTGTACTAAAAGAAGTAGAACATACAGATATAAATAGAGATTAGAGTTAGTACTAATTGAGTGAAAATTATATTGATAGGTCGGGATGGCCGAGGATGAGATGGCTGGATGGCATCACTGACTCCATGGACGTGAGTCTGAGTGAGCTCCGGGAGCTGGTGATGGACAGGGAGGCCTGGCGTGCTGCGATTCACGGGGTCGCAAAGAGTCGGACACGACTGAGCAACTGAAGTGAACTGAACTAAACTAAGGAAGGCTGAGTAATGGATTGACTTCAAAAATAATAGGAGGTAATAACAATATTTGATGAAGAGATTGCATTGAATTAGGAGTTTGTTTACTGACGGAAAAGTTATGGTTGGGAGGAGGGAAGGAGGGCTTTGATAGACCAGGGACCTGTGGTGGAGTGGTGGTGAGGACAGAGTTAGAAAGCTGTTGGCCTGGATACAAAGTGGAATCTGCCGTGTGGGATGCTCAGGGAAGTGAAAGTGGAAGAAAGTGGAAACCAGGGAGGGTAATGGCAGAGAAGTGAACCTGGGAAGATGCAGAGCAGTTGGAAGAGATCCATGAAACACACAATTGGTGGAGTTATTTTACTCTGTAAGACAAATTGAAACCTTCTGTTGATTCTTGAGTAACAGTGTTATGATCGAGATAAATGTCACATGAAGGAAGAGACAGATTCTAGAGGCAGAGAATCTCTTTCGATGATGATGGTTAGTTTTCTTTTTAAACCTTTGATTTCTAACTCATAATAAGAAAGTTTTACAGGTACACATGGAAAATACACATGATTACAACTGAGGGTGCAGAAAGCCTAAACAGACAGTTCACTCTCTGTTAGCTGGTACATAAACTGAAATTCACTGGAAGTGACAGCTGTTGTTTTAGGATGTTTTACAGGTTTAGATATTTCACTTTTTTGAAGTTGAGTTTTAAATTATGTAAAATATTTACTTAGCTCCAAGTCAAGCTAGGAAAAAGTCACTAAAGTCTTGCTTCTTTCCTTGGTCTATTAATCCTTTTCTCCTGATCCCTACATAAGTAAAATTTTATTGTTTTTTATTGTATATTTCCATGGTATTTATTTTAAACATTTAATAAAATGGATACACATATACAACCCACTTTTTCATACATATAGTGTCAGTCTATAAATAATATTCAGTACTTTTTTTCACTTTAAGTGTATTCTAGAGCTGTCTGTATCTATCTATTAATCAAGATATAGATATCTCTCTCATTCTTTAGAGTTGCATAGTTCTGCTTTGAGTGAATGTCTAATAAATTCCTTAACCAGTTCCTATTGACAGATATTTAATTAGCACCACAACTAATAGCCTTACTTATGGGATATTTTGTATATTTGCCAGGATCTACATGAGAAATCTGAAAGTCAAAGGCTAACACATAGATAAATCAGAAAAATATTTTCAAATTCTTCTACATGGGAATACATCATTTTGTTTTGCTATAACAATGAATAAGAGAATTTACTTTCTAAGAACTGTCTTTATAGCACATTTTCTTAATCATTTAGATTTTTACCAGTTGGATAGCTAAACATGGTATTTTATTATAGCTTCATTCACTTTCTATAATTTTTAGTGAAGGTGGGCATTATTCATATGTTTAAGAATAATTTGTATATATTGAATGTTAATCATGTTTTTATATAATTTCTTCATTTCTCTAATAGATTGTTGTTCTTTTAATTCCAAGTTTGGGAGTTTTTCATAAAAATCAAAATTTTTATAGTTTAGTATACATTTTTTTTCTATTTTTATTTATATTTTTCATTTCTGTTATATTATTTGTCAATAATTTCTTATTCTGCTATAGCTTTTGAATATTTGCAAGTTATTAAATAATTTACCCACATTTTCTTTTAATACTTGTGTGGTTCTATATTTGAATTCAGAGTTCAGATCCATTTGGAATGTATCTTGGTTTTGGGGTAGGATAAATCTAATTTTTTATATAAGCACATAATTGTTGCCTCATTGGTTATTAGTAAGTCAATATTTTACTCCACTGATTGAGATGCTGCCTTTATTGTCTGCTAAGTGTTTGTGTGTAGAAAAATCTATTGATTCTTCATTTGGTTTCATTGACCTGTCTTTCTGTTCATGTACAAATGCTACTATTTTTATATTAATGGCTTTGTAATACATTTTAAGTTTTGTATGGGTGAATGTTTTTTATATGTTTTGCATTTCATTTTGCATGTTTTCTGGATGTTTCTACTGGCTTATTATATCATATAATCTTTATAATCAATTTTGTTGTTATTATTTAGCCACTAAGTCATGTCTAACTCATTTTGTGACCCCCATGGACTGTAGTCCACCAGGCTTATCTGTCCATGGCATTTTCCAGGCAAGAATACTGGATTGGGTTGCCATTTCCTTCTCCAAGGGATCTTCCTGACCTAGGGATCAAACCCATATCTCCTGCATTGACAGGCAGATTATTTACCACTGAACCACCAGGGGAGCCAATTATAATCAATTTACTTATCTTAAAAAAAAAGAACACTGATGGCATTTTTTGTCATAATCACATTGCATTTATAATTTTACCTATGGAAAGTAAATGACATTTTTTGTATTGAGTTTTTCTATTCAAGAGCATGATATATCTTTAATTTTGTTCTATGGAATCTTTGAGGGTAATATTTTTCCTTATATAAGTTTTATATATTATATTAAATTTATGCATAGTTATTTTTATTTTCAATCTATTAATGGGATTTTCCATTATAGTTATACACAATAATTTTTTCTATCTATGAAGACTATTAATTTCTATGTGCTAACTTTCTATTTTTCTAATCTTTTGGCAACTTTTCCATTGGTGCTTTTGTTGTTTTTCAGTATCGCCTCATGCCATAGACAAATGGAGATAGTTTTCATCTCATTTTAAAAAATCTTTTGCTTTTAATTGCCTTTTGTTTTTGAATTGCTTTGTCAAACAGATCCAATACAATTAAATAGTTAAATAGTAGTAGAGATAGGAGGGGGTTTTGGTTCCACTTACATGAATGTTTCTAATTTCCTCATTATAACACTAATTTAAAGCCAAATGCACATCAGCTTTTTATAAGCTGTAGCATTTTTAAAATTTATTTATTTTTAATTGGAAGATAATTGCTTTACAATATTGTGTTGGTTTCTACAATACATCAACATGAATCAGCCGTGGATACACATGTCGCCACCCTCTTGAGCCTCTCTCCCACCTCGCACTCCTTTAGGTTGTCAGAAAGCACCAGATTTTGTGTTCCCTGCATCATATAGCAAATTTTCACTGGCTATCTAGTTTTACATATGATTTATGTAAATAGATTTATCAGTACCATCTTTCTGGGTTCCATAGATATGTGTTAATATATGATACTTGTTTTTCTCTTTCTGATTCACTTCACTCTGTATAATAGGCTCTAGGTCACCCACCTTAATAGAACGATGTCAAATGCACTCCTTTTTATAGCTGAGTAATATTCCGTTGTGTGCACGTATCACGACTTCTCTATCCATTCATCTGTTGATGCACGTCTAGGTTGCTCCCACGTCATAGCTATTGTAAACAGTGTTGATGAACATTGGGGTACGTGTGTCATATCAGGTTTTAAGAAAACTATTTCATTCATCCATTTCTTAAAAATTATAAATTAGTATTTGATGTGCCAAATGCATTTTTATGAAAAGATCATCCTCTTGATATGATTATGTAAGTTTTCTCTTTATATATCTTGATGTGATGACTATATTAAAGGATTTCTTAATATTGAAACTCTTTTGCCTTTCTGGAATAAATTTTACTTATTTCTAAAGTGATTACTTTTTAATTACCTTTTTTCAGTTTTCTTTAAAAATCTTCCTTCTTAAAATAAACTTTATTTTTACATTAAATTAAAGTTTCCAGCCAACTTGAGAGAAAGGTGCAAAGATTTTCTATCTACTTCCTGCCCCTAAATATGCATAGCTTCCCCATTGTCAACCTCCTCCACCGAGTGAGACATTTTTTGCTACAATTGATAACCTACATTGACACATCATAGTCAATCAATGTCAGTAAGTTTATATTATGGTTTTCTTTTGGTGTTAAACATTCTATGAGTATGAACAAATGAATAATAAGATGTATTCGTCATTCACACAGAGTATATTCACTGCCTTCAAAATCTGTGCTCTGTTTATTCACCTCTTTCCCCATTTCAAACCCTGACAACCACTGATCTTTTTATTGTCCCCATAGTTTTACCTATTTCAGAATATTATATAGTTGGAATCAGACACTATGCTACCCTTGTCAGATTGACTTCTTTCACTTGTTCATATGTATTTAACATTCCTCCATGTCTTTTCTGACCTGGAATTGCCATAACAATTTGCCATTAGAGAAAGAATTTAAGCAAGTGTGCCCTCCTGCCTAAAGTAAAGGGAGAAAGAGAAATAGTCTGTACTATCTACCCAATGTTTTTTTGTATTTAGATAAAATGAAGCAAGAGAATGTATTAAATCATATTTTTGTTTAGAAATCATCAAAATAATTGCCCAGTAATTTATGCAATGACACAAGCCAACTTTCAAAGATACTAAATTAAATTCAAACTCTAGTGCTTTGCGTGTACGTGCGTGCATGTGTGTGTGTGAGCATATACTGCTCGTCTATTTCTCTGCCATATGCTTTCATATAATTGAGGGTTAAGTCAAACTGATTTTCCCTTTGATTCAGGAAAACTTATTCAGAGATGCAGTGTGAAAAGTTTAACAAAGAAATGAAAAAAAGATAAACATTTAAAAATTTTCAGTGAAATGAAGAGTGAAATTGATCGACTACATCCACTCTTTTTATTACTTTGAGTAATATGTATGGTTATGAAATGTTATTTTGAATGCACATCATTTGAGTTAGTAATAACTGCATTTCTACAACTCACATTTTGTGAGTAATTGTGTGTTTTTCTACTTTAGCTATTTCTTTACAAATGTGCAATAGTCATTATAAAAAATGTTTATAAAAAAGAAGGCTGCCACTGAAGTATAAAAAAATCTGAGTATTCAATTTATTGATATTCAAACAAAAATGATAATATACATCTCTCTTTGATTGAGAAAGTGGGAAACTATTTATTAATTTCATTTTCTCTATATCATCTCAATAATGTCAAAAAACTATGGAACTAAACTGAGAGGACATTTAATGTAGTAAGGTTGAGAGGTCTATGAATCTATTTCTCAGAGGCATTCTTTGAAGAAAGATTCTGAGATATTTGGTTTTGTTTGTGTGAATTTTGAATTTTCTACGAAAAGTCTACTCACTAATGAGCTGTCAATACCTTTTATCAATGAGTTTCAAGTGTTATTTGCCAAATGCTTGGCAATGATTTCAATATTAGTATTGATTAAAATGAATATTCTTCTTAATTGATGCAGAAATATAACCTTTACGGACAAACCTAGCATTAGTATAGTACATGCTAGCCTGTTCTTTTCTTCTTGAAAAGCCTGCTTTTACTAAAAACTGTCTTTTGATAATGTAAACATACACATTATATTCAGGTTTTTATTCTATGTGTGTGTGTTTGTATTTAAGGTATTGATATGAAATGAGAAATTTAAAAATGAGAAAAAATTGAAAGGAGGCTTAAGTATTCTCTTGGAATAATTTCCTTGTAACTTTCATGATTCTGGTGCTGACAAGTGAATTTAAACATTAACATTCCTTTTCAGTGTAGTTACCGCCTAAGTCTAGTGTAATAATACAATGAAATATACACTAATTAAATACTGGACTCCCAAGGGATAATGTCATACCAAGCAAATACTAAAAAATCCCTCCTGGTTTATTGTAATCCAATTATATGCTAAATTTTAAAGACTTTCCTTTAGCAGTGTTTGAATAACCAACAGCTTTCTTCACATTGTTCTTCTGGCTTGTTTTATGTCCATTTCAATAAATATGCATATGTTATCTAACTTAGAAAAAATATTGTTTGAAGTTTAAATCTTCCTATAAAGAAGTGCATATGAAATATAAAGCCATACCTTATGGTAGAATATTAAGTAATTACACAAACTTTGTTTAATAAGAGGAATTGAATATGAAGTCGATTGTTTAAGTTATCAATCACCGCACAATGAACCACCACAAAATTTAAGAGCTTAATATAGCAGCAACTCACTCTCTCTCATGGTTGTGTGGGTAGACTTGACTGAGTTCAATGGTGCTTGCTAAATATTTCTTATGCAATTTAAGTCAGATATCAGCTTAGCCTGCAATTATCTGAAACCTTGACTGAGCTGGACATACAAAATGGCTAACTTACATGGTTGGCAACTGGCACTAGCTACCATCTGGTGCGTGTATACGTGAACTCTCCATGTGGCTTGGGAGTTTTACAGCATGGATCTGAGATAGAGCGTTCCAGAGATGAGCATTCCGAAGAGCTCAACTTCAATAACTTTGTATTTCTGTCACACATTTCTTTTGAGATTAAGGTTACTGAAAGAAATAAATGTAATCAAAGATAGAGAAGCCAAAAACTCTGAAGATAAGATTTGAAGTGGTTGGCTATATGAACAATAAACTTATCTAGAAAAAAATGGGAGAAATTGGAATTGAGAAAAGCATGTAAGTCAGTTGAAGATTCACAAATCTTTTGAACTCTAAAAGAGTTTTACTGTTTTACTTCTAAATACATCTAAACCACTTCTAAACCCATTGTTTTAAAATCCAATCTAGCATCCAATCTCCTTCTTTCCTTCCTTCCTTAATATTTGCTTGATGACCTCAGTGGCACATCAAGTACCTTGAACCCTTCTGGTATTTTTCCTCAATTATAGTTTTCAAAGTCTTTGCCAAACAGCTTAGCTTCTATAAATCAGTATAATACTTCAATGATTTTTTGGCAAAACTCCTAATTTTCTATCTTCTTTTACTACCATTTTCTGCGTTAAACCAACCATAAGTTTTTTCCTTCACAAAGTGACACAAGTATGCATGATGTAGCCTTAAAAATGTATTTTCTTCAACATGAACTGGGCTTTTATTTCCATGGAGTGGACTATTCTACTCATTAATAAGCTTCTTGTCTCTTCTCAGAGTAACCATTGCAGATCTACTCTGTCAACTACATTGCCATTTAATTCATATTTCACAATTTGCAGATAAAAACAACTGCCTCTTCCAATGCATGAAACAAAACAGGCCATTCTGAACCTCATACCACCATATCCGTAAACATCTGCACCCATCTTTATCTTCTGTCTCAGAATAATATGGAAATCTTGATCTAGTCAAGGAAATCCTTCAATCTAGAACCAAACCCTTCCATCCTCCCATAAAACTGGGATCTTTCTATTTTTTGCTAGTGGATTTTTCTTCTCATATGGACTAATTTATTTTCATTTCCAGTGTAAGCTTCCTTTTCTGCATACTCTTACTGAACTCCACAAACAACCTTAAGTTCAACAACTATCCACTTGTATATAACTCTCTAATCTCTCTCTCTATCCTAACTCCCTCTTCTTATATTTGAAGCATTCATATAAGAATGCTTACTGGATATTTGTACTTCAATCCCATTATCCCTCAAGCTCAAACTATCCTAAGCCTAACCTACATGACCTCCAAGCTTTATTCAAAACCTATTCATTATTTTCATTCCCCTTTCTTAGTGACTAATCATCCTATGAGAAGTGACCCACGTCACAAACCTTGAAGTCACCCCACATTCCTTAATCTTGCCTCCAAGCACAAATCAATTAATAACCAACTAGGGTCTCCCTGGTGGCTCAAATGGTAAAGAATCTGCCTGCAATGCAAGGAGACCTGGGTTCAATCCCTGAGTTGGGAAGATTCCCGGGAGGAGGAAATGGCAACCCACTCCAATATTATTGTCTGGAGAATTCCATGGACAGAGGAGCCTGGCAGGCTATAGTCCATGGGGTCACAAAGAGTCAGACATGACTGAGTGACCAACAGACATACCCACTATTTCTGGCTCCTATATTATGGACTCCCTCATAGCTCAGTAGGTAAAAAATCTACCTGCAATGCAGGAGACCCAGGTTTGATTCCTGGGTTGGGAAGATCCCTGGAGCAGGAAATTGCAACCTGCTCCAGTACTCTTGCCTGGAGAATCGCATGGTCAGAGGAGCCTGGCAGGCTACAGTCCATGGGGTCACAAGAGTCAGACATGACTTAGCGGCTAAGCCGCCACCACCGACACATCTTATCTTTGTTCTTTGCTCTCTATGCACGCTGCTACTGCTGCCTTACTGCAGGTCTTTATCATCAGTTGCTCTCTGAAATGTCCTGTTTCTCTGCTTGCATCCTTGTTTCTTTCAACCTGTCTTCTACCTGGTTGCTAGAGGATCTTAAAGAATAATATAAAGCCTTCTCCATTGCCTACAGATTGGAGTCCGAGTTCTTTGCCATCTCGTAGAAGGCCTTTCTTATTCGAGCCTTGCCTTTCCTCTCCACGATCATTTCCCACAAATTCCTTTTAGCAACTACACTCTAGTCTAACAAAATTGCAAGGATCCTAAAAATCTTTTCTAAACTTTTTTATGTGCTCTGTGCTCTTTGATATGAATGACTTTCTTTTTGCTTTCGTTCCTGAGTGAATACCTACCATTTAAGACTCATTTCAAAGGCTTTCTCCTTCCTAAAGGCTTTGCTATTCTTTTCGTCCCATGTTCTACTCTTTAATAAGTACTTATTTCATTGTTACACCAATAAGTCTGCTCATGTTCCATCAAAACAGGTCCTTAAATGCAGAAATTATTCATCTAGTACTGAGACTAGTACTATGCATACTTGTTGATTAAATGATTCTCAGATGGCCTGGAGGGATGTGATTGTCAGGAAATTTTTATTTGAATAAAGCAAAAGTAAGAGAGGTATGTTATAGCAGCATCATTTTCCTAACTATTTTCCTTATATAACTCCTGATTGCAAAATTCAGACTTAAACTGAAGAAAGTAGGGAAAACCACTAGATCATTCAGGTATGACCTAAATAAAATCCCTAACAATTAATACGGTGGAAGTGAGAAATAGATTCAAGGGATTAGATCTGATAGACAGAGTGCCTGAAGAACTATGGACAGAGGTTCATGACTTTGTGTAGGAGGCTGTGATCAAGACCATCCCCAAGAAAAAGATGCAAAAAAGCAAAATGTTATCTGAGCAAGCCTGACAAATAGCTGACAAAAGAAGAGAAATGAAAGGCAAAGGAGAAAAGGAAAGATATACCCATATGAATGCAAAATTCCAAAAAATAGCAAGGAGAGGTAAGAAAACCTTCTTCAGTGATTGATGCAAAGAAGTAGAGGAAAACAATGGAATGGTAAAGACTAGAGATCTCTTCAAGAAAGTTAGAGATACCAAGAAAACATTTCATGCTAAGATGGGCTCAATAAAAGACAGAAATGGTATGGAGCTAATAAAAGCAGAAGATATTAAGAAGAGGTGGCAGGAATACACAGAAGAACTATACAAAAAAGATCTTCATGACCCAGATAACCACAGTGGTGTGATCACTCACCTGGAGACAGACATCCTGGAATGCAAAGTTAAGTGGGCCTTAGGAAGCATCACAATGAACAAAGCTAGTGGAGGTGATGGGATTCCTGTTGAGCTATTTCAAATCCTGAAAGATGATGCTGTAAAAGCTGACAATATGCCAGCAAATTTGGAAAACTCAGCAGTTGCCACGGGACTGGAAAAGGTCAGTTTTCATTTCAATCCCAAAGACGAGCAAAGCCAAAGAATGTTAAACTACCGCACAATTGCACTCATCTCACACACTAGCAAAGTAATGCTCAAAATTCTCCAAGCCAGGCTTCAACAGTGCATTAATTGTGAACTTCCAGATGTTCAAGCTGGATTTAGAAAAGACAGAGGAACCAGAGATCAAATTGCCAACATCCATTAGATCATTGAAAAAGCAAGAGAGTTCCAGAAATACATCTACTTTTGCTTTATTGACTATGCCAAAGCCTTTGACTGTGTGGATCACAACAAACTGTGGAAAATTCTGAAAAAGATGAGAATACCAGACCACCTGACCTGCCTCCTGAGAAATCTGTGTGCAGCTCAAGAAGCAACAGTTAGAACCAGACATCGAACAATAGGCTGGTTCCAAAAGGAGTACGTCAAGGCTGTATTTTGTCACCCTGCTTATTTAACTTATATGCAGAGTACATCATGCAAAATGTTGGGCTAGATGAAGCACAAGCTGGAATCAAGATTGCTGGGAGAAATATCAATAATCCCAGATACACAGATGATAGCATCCTTATGACAGAAAGCGAAGAAGAACTAAAGAGCCTCTTGGTGAAAATGAAAGAGGAGAGTAAAAAAGTTGGCTTAAAACTTGGTATTCAGAAAACTAAGATCATGGCATCTGGTCCCATCACTTCCTTGCAAATAAATAGATGAGGAAACAATGAAAACAGTGAGAGACTTTATTTTGGGGGGCTCCAAAATTACTGCAAATGGTAATTGCAGCCATGAAATTAAAAGATGCTTGCTCCTTGGAAGAGACGCTATGACCAACCTAGACAGCATATTAAAAATCAGAGACATTACTTTGCTAACAAAGGTCTGTCTAGTCAAAGCCATGGTTTTCCAGTAGTCATGTGTGGTTGTTAGAGTTGGACTATAAGCAAAGCTGAGCATCGAAGAATTGATGCTTTTGAGTTGTGGTGTTGGAGAAGACTCTTGAGAGTCCCTTGGATTGCAGGGAGATTCAACCAGTCCATCCTAAAGGAAATCAGTCCTGAGTGTTCATTGGAAGGACTGATGGTGAAGCTGAAACTCCAATACTTTGGCCACCTGATGCTAACTGACTCATTTGAAAAGATCCTGATGCTGGGAAAGATTGAAGGCGAGTGGAGAAGGGGACAACAGAGGATGAGATGTTGGATGGCATCACCGACGCAATGGACATGAGTTTAAATAAACTCTGGGAATTGTTGATGGATAGGGATGCCTGCTGTGCTACAGTCCATGGGATCACAAAGAGTTGGACACAACTGAGTGACTGAACTGAACTGAACTGAACTGAAAGTTTGAAATAGTAAATAGTCATTCTTTCTTCTTTAAACTATCATCATTACAAAGGCTGATAACTCAGGTAACTTAGGAATCAAATGCCTGTAAGTAGACAGTAAATACTATTGATTGTATTAATTTATCCTTTATAGGGAAATTTCTGTACTTAGATAACCAAAGCACTGATTTCTACACTGAAGTATAAATAGTTTGGTTATGGAACCATCTTCAATGAACAAGAAATAAACTTTACTGATCCAGATTTTCACATCAGTATATAAGAGAAGGCATGCCTGGCTTTAGCAAAAACCACTATGTTTGCATTGTCTAAACCTCTGAGAGCTTCCATGACAGAGACAGGTCACACATGATTATGGAAACATGGAGAAAGCACTTTATATTGTGGAAATGGCCCCAATTTCTGGCTAACAAATATAAAGTATGGTGAGTTTAACTTTTTTTTTTTTTTTTCTCCAGCCATCTGAAATAAGTCAGACTGCCTTTTCCTCCCTATGGGAACCAGACACGATGAAGTAAACAAACTTACTTCACGGAGAAAAACGAAAAAACTGTTAGTGCTTCGTGTTTGTTTCTTTCCTATTTCTTTTCTTCCCTCGTCCTCTTTTTTGTCTACTTCCCCTCTTCTTTCTCATCCTCCACTTTGTTCTCCCTCTTTTATTCCCCTCCTTCTTCCTTTTCCTTCTCCTTCTCCTTGTTCCTTCTCCCTCTCTTTTCCTCCTCAGTCTCCTCTCCTCCCTTCTCCCCCTCCCTCTCCTCTTCCTTCTTCTCATAACACACACAAACTTACAATGTAGAGGCACCAGTAGCCTTTCTTATTTAAATCAAGACTACAATCTGACCCCCAAATTATGTAAATATAATCCAGCAGTTCACATGATGGTAGATTTTTAACATTATGGATTTTGTCTTTGTTACTTGTCAAGCTCTTAAACTTCTCATTTGTCATAATTTGTTTTTCATCTGGGCACTAAACCCAAGGAATGGCTCGTTTATAACAAAATATTACTTTTAGATGCTCTTTCTTTGCTTCTTTCCAAATATCAACAGCACATTTTTGCTTCAAAACAACATATTATTATTAGGATTCTCTTAGATCATATTTGTCCTGTAAGTTCAATTAATAAAATCAGCCCTTGTTTTAATACTTGTTTAAACCATTTCAATGGCATTCATTTCACTTCAGTTCCTTGGTCGTGTTGGACTCTTTGCAACCCCACAGACTGCATGCAGCATGCCAGGCTTCCCTGTCCATCACCAAATCCTGGAACTTGCTCAGACTCATGTCCATTGAGTCAGTGATGTCATCCAACCATCTCATCCTCTGTTGGCCCCTTCTCCTCCTGCCTTCAATCTTTCCCAGCATCAGGGTCTTTTCCTATGAGCCAGTTCTTCTTCACATCAAGCAACAAAATACTGGAGTTTCAGCTTCAGCATCAGTCCTTCCAATGAATATTCAGGGCAGATTTCCTTTAGGATTGACTGGTTGGATCTCCTTGCAGTCCAAGGGACTCTCAAGAGTCTTCTCCAACGCCACAGTTCAAAAGCATCCATTCTTCTGCATTCAGCTTTCTTTATGGTCCAACTCTTACATCCATACATGACTACTGGAAAAACCATAGCTTTGACTAGACGGACCTTTTTCATCAATGGCATTTAATGTCAATGGCATTAAGAGAAGAGCATATGTCAAAAGTGTCTTGGTTCTAAGCGAGGGTACAGGATTACAATAATCTGCCTAGACCTCTTGGTTTAGTGAAACCAGAAATGTTTCTCTAAAATGAAGGGAGTAGGGTGAGAAGACCACCTACAGGGAATGAATTAAAATCAGTTGTGGACAAAGCCAAAATGTGCGGTGGAAGGAGTAACATGTTGGTCACTTCTTTTCCTTCTAGCTCCTTCTTTCCTATTTATATCTAATATTCTATTATTTTCTATGGACCCATCATCTACATTATTTTTCTCAGTTTGCTGACTTCTATCTTTCTCTCTTTACCCAGTAAAAAAGACAGTGAACGTGTCCCAAGACCGAGTGGAGTGAGTAAGCTTATGTCAGATGCTTTCAGAATTGAAACAAGCTGTAAGAATCTTGAGTTGTGACCACTACAAGGAAAGAGAATGAAAAGTAGCCAAATCTCCACATGAGAGAGATGTTGGACTATTTTCCAGTGACAACCCCATCTGATTTGTATGAAGTAAGCAGGTTTTCTCTCCAAGAGTTCAAAACAATATATTCTGATACTGAATATGTTTTCTTGATAGTATCAAAACTGAAATAATAAAAAAGTATCAGATTTACTCTACCTGCAATAAATTATCTGTAATAATTTTCAGTTTTCTAGGGACTTTCAGAAACACAAATGAAAAGGCAAAATCCATTGATTAGTAAGCTGTGTAAATCCCTTAGCTTCTTGGAAACCAGAAAATAGAAATGATAAAATACTCCATAAAGTTGTTTTGATTATTGAGATAAAATTTATGAAACTTCTTTGGATCCTCCAAGGTATTACACAGCTGTCAAATATTATTGTTTGATGATATTCCATTTGGAATTAATAATGTCCTCAATCTGAAGCTATGAATTTTAGTTGTTCTAATGCTTCTTTGTACCTCAAATTGTTTCTACATTTTTTTAAGATAGAATTTTACAGGGCAAGAGTCTTTCCACTCACTACTTTTACTGAGGTATAGTATCTAGGCCTTGAGGTCAGCTAGATCTTAGGTTGAATTTTGATGACACCCTAGTTCCATTGAGTCTTAGTTGATAGCCATGGATATATAATTCCTTCTCTCTGAAATCCTCAACTTTTTAGTTTGCAAAATTGAGACATATTGTGTTTCCCAAAATATGTTTGCAGTAGCTCAGGAGTGAAATAATATATTTGAAGCTTGGTAGGGGATGGCAACCCACTCCAGTATTCTTGCCTGCAAAATGCTATGGACAGAGGGAGCATGGGGTCCTAAGAGTCAGACATGACTTAGCAACTAAAGCACCACCACCATAGTGGCCAGAAGGCAAGCTCCTAAAGTTCCCTTTGTACAATTTCTCATATGACCCTCAAAAAAAAAAAAAAAAAAAAAAAATCTTGGTACCTTGCTTGAAAGCTGAGTTATATCCCTGTTGTTATCATCTTCAGCATCTTGCCTTATTTCCCTGCTAGCATACCTACCTGGAGAAATCACAGCCCTAGATAAACCTAGAGGAATGTCTTTCCTCTGTCCATGTTCAGGCTGATAGGTACTACCAAAATAAGATTGACACAATATTCCATATTTGTCGTATAAAATTTGTGGTCTCAACCTCAGTGGAATTGCGGTCCAGGAGGCACTTACTAAGATTCACTCTCACCTTCCTTTCCCATTCCCACAACAGCCATTTCAAATTTCTTACTTTCATCAAGCTTTCTTCTCCCTTACCTCAACCCTCAGTCGTAGCGAAACATTTCACAAGGAAGGCATGTCTTACCTTTCCTTGCCTCCACTCTGCCTTTCTTCCTTCTCTCTTCCTCTTATAGAGAGATGTCCTCACTTCCTTTTTGTCAAATGGCACCCCGCTCCAGTACTCTTGCCTGGAAAATCCCATGGACGGAGGAGCCTGGTGGGCTGCAGTCCATGGGGTCGTGAAGAGTCGGACATGACTGAGTGACTTCACTTTCACTTTTCACTTTCATGCACTGGAGAAGGAAATGGCAACCCACTCCAGTGTTCTTGCCTGGAGAATCCCAGGCATGACGGAGCCTGGTGGGCTGCCGTCTCTGGGGTCACACAGAGTCGGACATGACTGAGGCGACTTAGCAGCAGCAGCAGCAGCAGCAAGCTATCTTTTGGCTTTTGTATCCTCATCCTTCTTGACTAATTAGAGATCTTTATCTACTTCCTCTTTTCTCTCCTAAATCTGTAACCACTACTACCTATTGGTTCCTTATCAGGACCCTTTAAACATACTTAAGTCCTTATTGGGCTTCCCTGGTGGCTTAGACAGCAAAGGATTTGTCTGCAATGCAGGAGACCCAGGCTTGATCCCTGGATAAGGAAGATCCCCTGGAGAAGGGAATGGCAATCCACTGCAGTATTCTTTCCTGGAGAATTCCATGGACAAAGGAGACTGGTGGGTTACAGTCTATGGAGTCGCAAAAAGTCAGACACGACTGAGTGACTTTCACTCACTCACTCATTCAAGTCTTCATTATGTTTAAGATAAAAATCCAAAGCCCTCAATGGACTTCACACTGTCTTCTGGCTCTATCTGCTCTCTCTCTTCCCTTTCAAAGACAAACTTTTTGAAGGGGTTGTTCACATGCATTATTTCCTCACTTTCTCAACTCCCACTTACTTTTCAACTAACTGCTATCTGGGTCCCACATGAAGAACTCTGTTGAAACTTTTTTCCACCAAGACTGCAACCTACTTGCTGCAGAATAAGCGGGCATTTTTCTTGATATCCTTTGCTGACTGTGCCTCTTATTGTAATACTTTCTACTACTTTCATAGCACACAGCTTGCTTTCTCTCTCTCTTTCAATTTTTTTCTGGAGTCTCGCTGACTGTCTTGATTCCATCTTTGTATCTGACATTGCTTTCCCGAGTGCCAGAGCCATATACCCAAATCTGCCTTCGAGACATGTCTTTCTGAGATATCACATTTAATATATCTCTGCCCAATGCTGTAATGCACACCTTTGAAAAACAAAAAACAAACTTTTTTTCTTCTCCCATGTTTCATGTTGCAATTAATCTTTCAGCTAGTTGTCAAAGCAATAAATCCATCCTTGATTGCTCTCTCTCTTCTATAACCTATCTTCAATTACTTCATTAATCTCCAAGACCTAGGGACCAATCTCCTCAACATCTCTCAGATATCTATTTACTCTAATCCTTGTTTTAGCTTCCTAATTCAGGCCTCTAGCACATCCCTCTGACTAGTAAAATGTTTTCTCAATTATTCTCCTTCCTCACGCTTCTTCCCTCTAGCCTTCAAACAGTAACTAGAATGATATTTCTAAGATGTAGATCTGATTATGTCATTCTGCAGCTTAAGATCTTTTAATGGTTTCTCATTACCCTTTGAAGAATATCCAAATATGAAGAAAGCCTGAAAAGCCCTCTGAAGTCTTTTAGCTCTTGAATTTATTTGTTTCTTCATTAGTATAACAAATGTGTACTGAATGTCCACAAAATGCCAAACGCTATTTGCTGCTAAGTCGCTTCAGTCGTGTCCGACTCTGTGTGACCCCATAGACGGCAGCCCACCAGGCTCCCCCGTCCCTGGGATTCTCCAGGCAAGAACACTGGAGTGGGTTGCCATTTCCTTCTCCAATGCATGAAAGTGAAGTCACTCAGTCATGTCCGACTTGTAGCAACCCCATGGACTGCAGCCAACCAGGCTCCTCCATCCATGGGATTTGCCATCAAGAGTACTGGAGTGGGTTGCCATTGCCTTCTCCAAAATGCTATCTAGGCATTAGATATTCAGAAGTGAAAACAATAATACTCCTGAGCTTTGGGAATGTATGACCTCTTCTCAGATCATCCTTTATCTCTTGGCTTCACCACTACTTTCAGTCTTTAAATGGAATGTGCTGCCTTCACGAGCTTAGACAAACATCTGTGGGCAATCTCACAGTGAGAGACTATTTCCTCCTTCCATCCTTCCATCTGATGGCTGCTAAGCTGAAGCTCCAATACTTTGGCCACCTGATGCGAAGAGCCAGCTCATTGGAAAAGACCCTGATGCTGGGAAAGATTGAGGGCAAGAGGAGAAGCGGGTAACAGAGGATGAAATGGTTGGTTGGCCTCACTGACTCTGATTCTGGGTTAGATTGAGGGTAAGAGGAGGAGGAGTCAAAAGAGAATGAGATGGTTGGGTGATATCACTGACCCGATGGACATGAGTATGAGCAAACTCAGGGAGATAGTGAAGGACAGGGAAGCCTGGCTTGCTGCAGTCCATGCAGCAAAGAGTCAGACACAACTTAGCAACTGAACAACAACAAGTTATCACAGGGGTCAGCTTATGTCATTTTCTCTGAGAGTTCATGCAAGACAAATTAAGAGCCTAAACATGAGCTAGATCTGAGAGGTCTAAATCAATATAGCATTATTGAACATGGCAAGAAATGAAAAGAGTGTAATCTTAATTCCAAGATTAGATTTCTGGTTGGCTAGAAGGTTACATTTATGCGGAAGAGGATAAGTTTTGGCTACCACTGGGCCTCTAACAGGAGGAGTTTAAGTGAACCTTGAAATGAGAAAAATAGTTTGAACTGAATATAAGGTGTTAATTGAAGTTATGAAATTGCTAAAATGCTCATAAAAAAGGTGTAAAATAAGAAGAGAATGTTTGAGTTTCCTTAAGGAATAATGAATTTGTAGCTCGAAATCCATACTTTTTTGTCTCCTACCCATTTTAGATTATAGCAGTTAACTAGTTAAAATTAGCTTTTAAACATTTCTGTAATATAATTTTATCAATTCCAAATGCATTCTATTCTCTTATAAAAGAAACAGATCATTTATATTTAACTGTTTAACTTCTAAACAGTATTTTACTTTACTTATCTGTTGAAAGTTAAGAAAGGAAAATGAAAAACTTCCCAGATTGCAAATAAATAAAGTTTTCTAATGCTTAAATCTTTTTTTTGTGTTTGGGCGGGTATTAGTTCTATTAACACCCCAAAAAGATGTCCTTTTCATTATAGGGAACTGAAATGCAAAAGTAGGAAGTCAAGAAACACCTGGAGGAACAGGCAAACTTGGCCTTGGAATACAGAATGAAGCAGGGGAAAGACTAATAGAGTTCTGCCAAGAGAATGCACTGGTCATAGAAAACACCTTCTTCCAACAACACGAGAGAAGACTCTACACATGGACATCACCAGATGGTCGACACCAAAATCAGATTGATTATATTCTTTACAGCCAAAGATGGATAAGCTCCATACAGTCAGCAAACCAGATCATGAAGTCCTTATTGCCAAATTCAGAATTAAATTGAAGAAAGTGGGGAAAAACACTAGACTATTCAGGTATGACCTAAATCAAATACCTTATGACTATACAGTGGAAGTGAGAAACAGATTTAAGGGACTAGATCTGATAGATAGAGTGCCTGATGAACTATGGATGGAGGTTCGTGACATTGTACAGGAGACAGGAATCAAGACCATCCCCAAGAAAAAGAAAAGCAAAAAAGCAAAATGGTGGTATGAGGAGGCCTTATAAATAGCTGTGAAAAGAAGGGAAGTGAAAAGCAAAGGCAGAAAGGAAAGATATATCCATTTGAATGCAGAGTTCCAAAGAATAACAAGGAGAGATAAGAAAGCCTTCTTCAGTGATCAATGCAAAGAAATAGAGGAAAACAACAGAATGGAAAAGACTAGAGATCTCTTCAAGAAAATTAGACATACCAAGGGAACATTGCAAAGATGAGCTCGATAAAGGACAGAAACGGTATGGACCTAACAGAAGCAGAAGATATTAAGAAGAGGTGGCAAGAATACACAGAAGAACTGTACAAAAAAGATCCTCATGACCCAGATAATCACGATGGTATGATCACTCACCTAGAGCCAGACATCCTGGAATGTGAAGTCAAGAGGGCCTTAGGAAGCATCACTACGAACAAAGCTAGTGGAGGTGATGTAATTCCAGTTGAGCTATTTCAAATCCTGAAAGATGATGCTGTGAAAGTGCTGCACTCAATATGCCAGCAAATTTGGAAAGCTCAGCAGTGGCCACAAGACTGGAAAATGTCAGTTTTCATTCCAATCCCAAAGAAAGGCAATGCCAAAAAATGCTCAGACTACCGCACAATTGCACTCATCTCACACTCTAGTAAAGTAATGTTCAAAATTCTTCAAGCCAGGCTTCAACAATATGTGAACTGTGAACTTCCTGATGTTCAAGCTGGTTTTAGAAAAGGCAGAGAAACCAGAGATCAAATTGCCAACATCTGCTGGATCATGGAAAAAGGAAGAGAGTTCCAGAAAAACATCTATTTCTGCTTTATTGACTATGCCAAAGCATTTGAGTGTGTGGATCACAATAAACTGTGGAAAATTCTGAAAGAGATGGGAAATACCAGACCACCTGACCTGCCTCTTGAGAAATCTGTATGCAGGTCAGGAAGCAACAGTTAGAACTGGACATGGAACAACAGACTGTTTCCAAATAGGAAAAGGAGTACATCAAGGCTTTATAACGTCACCTTGCTTATTTAACTTTCAGAGTACATCATGAGAAACACTGGACTGGAGGAAGCACAGGCTGGAATCAAGATTTCTGGGAGAAATCTCAATAACCTCAGATATGAAGATAACACCACCCTGATGGCAGAAAGTGAAGAAGATCTAAGAGTCTCTTGATGAAAGTGCAAGAGGAGAGTGAAAAAGTTGGCCTAAAGCTCAACATTCAGAAAACTATGATTGGCATCTGGTCCCATCACTTCATGGCAAATAGATAGGGAAACAGTGGAAACAGTGTCAGACTTTATTTTGGGGGGCTCCAAAATCACTGCAGATGGTGATTACAGCTATGAAATTAACAGACGCTTACTCCTTGGAAGAAAAGTTATGACCAACCTAGATAGCATATTGAAAAGCAGAGACGTTACTTTGCCAACAAAGGTCTAGTCAAGGCTATGGTTTTTCCAGTGGTCATGCATGGATGTGAGAGTTGGACTATAAAGAAAGCTGAGCGCTGAAGAATTGATGCTTTTGAACTGTGGTGTTGGAGAAGACTCTTGGACTCCTTGGACTGCAAGGAGATCCAACCAGTCCATCCTAAAGGAGATCAGTCCTGGGTGTTCATTGGAAGGACTGATGTTGAAGCTGAAACTCCAATACTTTGGCCACCTGATGTGAAGAGCTGACTCATTGGAAAAGACCCTGATGCTGGGAAAGATTGAAGGCAGGAGGAAAAGGGGACGACAGAGGATGAGATGGTTGGATGGCATCACCGACTTGATGGATGTGGGTTTGGGTGGACTTCAAGTTGGTGATGGACAGGGAGGCCTGGCGTGCTGCCATTCATGGGGTCGCAAGGAGTAGGACTCAACTGCGATTGAACTGGACTGAATGCTTAAATCTGTTATGTATTTGTGAGAGTTCCCCTATAGTATAAAGTTTAACACTATCTTCAGACTTAAATAGATCTAGTTACCTTAGAAGAACAGAATTCATTTTTTGACTCTAAATATAATGGTGTCTTCTACTGATAGCATTTATTATCTGTAAGGTTTCAGGAAAGCAATTCTAGGTAGTCTGGGCCTGCTGCTATATTTAGACAAAAGCAAAGGAGTCAATAATCATTATGTGCTTCAAATTCAGAACTTTTTTTTTCACATATTTTCACTATTATTGTTCTATATTGCACGTACACTGAAAGTAACCAAGGGACTTTAATAAATATTTTTAAAGTCCTCATAAGTTGGTGTTTAGCAGTTGATAGGTTTCACTGAAAGCTCTTAGGAGTTGACAATATAGTTTATAAATTTTCACCATTAATATTCTGATATCTATGAAGACTGGAATCTATTTATAAAATTGTTATATTATATATAATATATTATTACACTTTAAAAATACAATATCATTTATTTTTAAACAGCATAAAACTGACTAATTTAAATAAATAAGGGCTCTGTATCAACCTAGAGGGGTGGGATGGGGAGAGAGATGGGACGGAGTTTCTAAAGGGAGGGAATATATGTATACCTATGGCTGATTCTTGTTGAGGTTTGACAGAAATCACCAAAATTCTGTAAAGCAATTATCCTTCAATAGAAAATAATTTAATTAAAAAAAAAACATACAACATAATTTTTTTAAGTGTCATAAAATTGACTAATTTAAATAATCTTATCTGTAGATTTCATCATTGTAACAATTTATATTCATTAATTTTAAAAGCCATTAAAAATTACAAGAAATAGAAAGTAGGCCAGTAACTCATGTAATGCTGGCCAAAATTGTCATCGACTAAGACTGCTCCACTGTGTGTTTAAAAGATTTTTTTTAGATCTGCAAAGTTTTCAAATTTGCAAAAATAAATTGCTGCTTTCATAAGAATAGGAGTTTTCAATGACATCTTCTGCCTTTTTTTCAAAAACCACTCATCATTATGTGCTTTTCAAATGCCTTTTTCATTATGCAAATGCTTTTAAATCATGAGCTTACAGAGGAAAGTGAGAACTGAAAAACACTGAGATGTTTTAAAAATTGCATTTTCTTATAATATCTCAAAATAGGTACTTTAGATGTGTGTGGCATAGAAGTTTATGAATGGTTGGCAAAAAGTTACTATTTACTATACCAGTGGGAAGTGTGAAAGGAAAAACACTTCTGCATTGTGTGGGTTTCTTGGAATAGCATCTATAAACTGTCCTTGTTTAGAAGGAGCCCATCAGAGGCTTCATTTGGTGTGGAGCTGATGAGGCTGTCCTCCATTGGCTGCCTTGCCTTGTCTGATGCAGAGGGATAATGCAAGTTAAATGTTCCTGCATGCTCAGTAGCTTCATATATATCTGACTCTTGCAACCCCGTGAACTGTAGCCTCCAGGCTCCTCTTCCACAGGATTCTTCAAGCAAGAGCGGGTTGCCATTTCCTGCTCACTAGCTAAAAAAGCCAGTGGATGTCTGTGTTCATGGTTTGAGAGCCATGTGTGCTTAAACAATGGAAACATGGCTCTTCTGTGGAGTATTTTCTAGTTACACTGTGAAATCATTATCACTGAATGCATTTGACCAGTCTCTTTAACACTTGAAAAGCTTTTTATACATCATAACTGCTTTATTTCTACAGCAACTGAAGGAGGTAGTGAGGAGAGAACTGTTATTTGAACTGAGATAATGCACGGGAGAGTGATTTGTTAATGGCAAAACCACACAAATTATGCCATTAAGATACTTGTTTTAGAGGCAAGTTCAAGATAGTGTTGTAGGAACTCACCTTCTCCCATGGACATAACAAATATATGCTACATATGGATCAGTTTCTTCTGAAATGAACATGAGGATTAGCTAAACCCCTGCTATGCAATGAAAGATAAAAAATGACCACATCAAAATGGGTAGCAGAGGGAGAGAAATGCTCTCACTAACTCCCCTTTTCTCCCCCCGCCCAGTGTGTCAGCACACAAGAGGGAGAAATCTTACCTGAGAAGCATTGTTCCTGGAGGAGCATGGAGTTAAGGCCCCCTATCCCTTGAGATCAACACTGAAGAGGTAACCCCCAATACATCTGAATTAGGAAAATCAACGTCCTGACATCTAAGTGTTCCAAGGTGCTATAGGAAACTGAAATCCCTCTCTCAAAGGCCTTGCATGAAGTTGCACTCATCCTAAGACCCAATGAAATAACAGGACTTTGACTACATGTGAGGGATGTGTGTGCTGGGCACTTAATTGCTTCAGTTGTATCTGATTCTTTGCGACCCTATGGACTGTAGCCCACCAGGCTCCTCTGTCCATGGAATTCTCCAGGCAAGAACACTGGAGCAGGTTGCCATGCCCTCCTTCAAGGGATATTCCTGATCCAGGAATTGAACTCATGTCTCCTGCAGTGCGGGTGGGTTCTTTACAACTGAACCACCAGGAAGCCCAGAACTATCATATATCAAGCAATCCTACCACTGGATATTTACTAAAGAAAATGAAAATACTGACTTGAAAAGATATATGCACCCCTTGTTCACTGCAGCATTATTTACCATATCCAAGATATGGAAACAAGCTAAATGTCCATTGATAGTTGAATGGATAAAAAATATGTGGTAAATATGTACAGTGGAATATTATTTGACCATGAAAAAGATTGAGATCTTGCCATTTATGACATGAATGAACCCATGGGAAAAAAAATTACCATGTGATTTTACTTACAGGTGGAATCTAAAAACCAAAACAAATGAAAATCAGAAAGAAACTTATGGATGGAGAAAAAAAAAAATTGGCAGTGCCCAGGCCAGGGGGGAACAGGTTTAAAAAACAGGTAATCATAAAGAGGTACACTTTCCCAATTATAAAATAAATTGCGGATATAATGTACATCATCAGGAATATAGTCAGTAATGTATTAACTTTGTTGTGATGATAGTAACTAGAGTTATTGTGTTGACAATTTCAAAAAGTACGTACAAAGAAAGACAAATAATACATGATGACACTCATGTGGAACCTAATTTTTTTTTTAAGAAGCAAATGAACTTATATACAAAACAGAAAGAGACTAACAGATGTAGAAAACAAACTTATGGTTACCAAAGAGGAAACATAGCAGGTAGCTATAAATCGCAAGCTTGGGATGAACATGTACATACTACTACATGTATGAAGATAACCAACAAGGACCTACGGGATAGCACTGGGAAATCTGCTCAGTATTCTGTGATAACCTATATGAGAAAAGAATCTTAAAAAAGAATCAATATATGTACATGTATAACTGAATTACTTTCCTAGGTGGTGCTATTGTTAAAGAATCTGCCTGTCAATGCAGGAGATGCAAGAAACGTGGGTCCGATCCCTGGGTTGGGAAGATCCCCGGGAGTAGACAATGGCACCCTATGCCAGTATTCTTGCTCGGAAAATGTCACGGGCAGAGGAGCCCACATCCCGTGGGGCAGCAAACAGTTGGACACAGCTGAGTGACTGAGGACATCAGGAGCTAACACAACAAAGTAAGTCAAATCTTTTACTCTGATAAAATTTTTAAAAATACATAAAATAAATCCCTGTGATGTACACCTAAAACTAACATGATACTGTATGTCAATTATACTTTAATAAATACAAAGATAATGCTTATTTTATGGAGGACAAAAACAGATGCCAGAGACACCAAAGTGAAAGTGAAAGTCTCTCAGTTGTGTCCAACTCTTTGTGACCCCCATGGACCGTAAAGTCCATGGAATTCTCCAGGCCAGAATACAAAGACACTAAGCAACCTGCTTAAGATCACGTAATACTGGGATAATGGAAATACAGCTCCAAACTTGCACTTAAAGTTGTTTATCAATTTTTTGTACTCACTATTCATTGATGAAGCTGTAGGCAGTGAATATAAGAAAATACTATAGTATTTTAGATGAGCAAATATAGGAGTAAAGTACTTCAAGAGCTTATTTGGAGTTAGTCATTAACAGGATATACACTATTTTCTAAAGCTATTTTTGAGCTAGTATCTGCCTGAAGATCATGGAATACAGAGTACCCTCAGCTTCACTGTTACAAATATTATGGTAAGAAGTAGTGTAACAACCTGACCAGATTTGTATCAGTGATCCAGATGGAAAGTTTCTGCATTTCACTAGCAAATTCTAGCTCACTTTCCATTCATTAATCTACTTTCATGCAACTTCTGTACGGTAACTCCATTAACTTTCTAGTTTCAAGGCATGACTTACCAAAACAGATCAATTGAATTATCAGAAAATAACTGGAATGTGAACATCTTTTCCTCCTTCCTAAGATTTAAATCTTCCAACCCCTTGTGTTTTCTTCTCTTGAAAGACAGTGGAGGATAGAATGTTGAAGAAAAGAGAGAACTGGTTTTCCAAATCTTTATGCCCTACTCCTTGCTTGACGTCAATTTAGAATACAGGATTGGGAAGGTGTACTGGGCTTCCCTGTGTCTCAGATGGTAAAGAATCTACCTATGATGTAGGAGATCCGGGTTTGATCCCTGGGTCAGGAAGATCCCCTGGAAAAGGAAACAGCAATCTACTCCAGTATTCTTGCCTGGAGAATCCCTTGGACAGAGGAGCCTGGCAGGCTACAGTCCATGGGAGTCACACAGAGTTGGACACAACTGAGCACTAATGCGTTCACTTTACTGAGAACTTCATCTTCATCCATCTTAGGGCCTACGAAAAGCTCCATGTGTACAGTCTCATAGATGTTAAGCAGTTAGTCCCAGGGTACACACCAGTGAGCCCAGGTACCAGAACTTGACCTCACACATGTCTAGCCCCCAGACCTGTGTATTAACCACTATGCTGTTTCCCATTCTGGCTCAAATTAAAGTCAAGAAGTGCAGGAAGAATCTGTATTATATGAGTTGCAGAGAATGGCTGGTTCCAGGAAACTCTGATTCTTTTTAATAGCCAAGGTTTATTTAGAAAAAATAAATAAATAAATAACCACACAGGCAGTTCTTTCCACAAACAAGTGAAAGAAAGCAAGCCAAGGCTGAAGGTAAACATCCAACTACTAATGGTGTGTCATAGATGCAATTGTGTTCAATGGTGACGAGGAGGCAAAATTCCCTGTCCAATGACTGTGTGTAGTTTCTGAAAATTTATATATGATTTCTGGGCCTCCGTTTTTTCATTTGTAAGATGGGGCTAATAATCTTTATATCATGGTTTTTAACAAGGATTAAATATGCACGCACACTTTCGTGCACATTTATAATATCTAGTGTAGCTCCTAAATTTAGTAGTCAGTCTGTAAATGTTAGTTTTAGCTCCTGTCCTGATACTCACCTCGTCTGATGTTCTCAAAGAGTTGGATGTGATATGCCAAGACTGTGGGTGGCAGTTACCCAGAGCCCAGAACCAAGTCAACCTGCCCAAAAGGTTAGGCAAAGAAACACAGCTGATGGAAGAAGAGCTGAAATCCAGACAGTAAACTCCGGATGTTTGAAACCACTTGAGTTGGAGGACACCAAGTACCTCCCTTAGGGGATCAAAGTATTAAGATTGAACCTAGGCAGCCAGGAAAGAACCAAGAGTTGCATATTTACCAGTCAAACTGGTGAGGACCACAGGCAGGGATTTAGAGCTCAGAACGCTACAGGCTGACAAAGTTAGCAGGTCAGGGTCAGGCATCCATGCAATTCTAGATGATAGATTTGTAGCACCCGCCAAAACAAGATCTTGAGACAAAGGTAAAATTGCTGCCTGTCATGAATTGCTGTACACACTTTTAGCTTAGGTGCTATTCAACCCCAGGGTGTATTGGACATTTAAGTAGATATTCCTTGGTGGAAAAGGAATAAAATTTTTGAGATTATAAGATTTCCTGGTGGAGAAAGGAGAGCTGTGCTATGGTCTAGGCTTACTGCAAGTCCCCAAACTGGGCTGTAGAGGGTCTGTAATGCTTTGGGCAATTGAGAAAGAAGCTTTAGTCTCCTTGCCTTCAGACTCCCTAGTCAGATCACAAACTTATCCAGGGTTATTACCCTATCTTTGTCCAATCAAGAATATATAATAAATGCCTCTGGAGCTATATATTTGTTTATTTATCATGAATACATAAAACAGTCTTAGTCTATTTTCAAAAGAGCTAAGATAATAAGTTAAAAAGTGAAGGTTATTCTACCAAATTTAAGGATGAGAAACTGAGGCACAGAGAGGTTAGTTTCCTAGGTCATTCAGCGAAATTTAGCCAAGGCTTGATGTGAGCCTAAGCAGTCTAGCTTCACAGAAACCCACTTAACTGCCATGTTGTGTTTTAATTTAGAGAAACTTAAGTTCCATTTGACACCTAAATCTCTGGAATATCAAAACAAAGGGGGAAAAATCTGTTTGCCCTTTTCTCCTACCTCCCTTTTTGTACTTCTTGCGACTGCTAAGTCACTTCAGTTGTGTCTGATTCTGTGCGACCCCATAGACGGCAGCCCACCAGGCTCCCCCGTCCCTGGGATTCTCCAGGCAAGAACACTGGAGTGGGTTGCCATTTCCTTCTCCAATGCATGAAAGTGAAAAGTGAAAGTGAAGTAACTCAGTCGTGTCCGACCCTCAGTGACCCCATGGACTGCAGCCTTCCAGGCTCCTCCATCCATGGGATTTTCCAGGCGGGAGTACTGGAGTGAGGTGCCATTGCCTTCTCCGTTGTACTTCTTAATGTGTCCTTATTTGTTCCTTTCCTGCATGTTGGGATTGTTGTCTCTTTTCATAGAAGTGGAGTATTTTATTTTAATTTTTACCTTGCTCCTCAAAAGACATAATTTTTCATAATGTGTTTTAGTTCCACTATGTATTTTAAGACATAAACAGTGGATGTGAAATTTTTTTTGATAAGGTTGTTAGCATCTGTTGTGCAGTAGGCCCTTCTTTACAAGGGACACAAGCCTACTCAACTGGCTCAGATAAAATGTGAGCTTTATTGTAAGTTTGCAGTGAAATCTGAAAAAATTCTGGAAATAAGGAAACACTAGGTAGCCAGACCCAGGGCTGTTCTGGTGACCAAGAGAGAGTTGCCCTCTGCTGTGGGATTGTCAACAGTCCTCCTTGCCACATGCTATGATGTCAGTACAGATCACGTTTGCCAGAGGAGACCTAAGTCCTGGCATCAAAAAGTGAGCTGAGTCAATTAGATCTGAAACTGAGCAGGACCCTGTGGGGTTCCTGGGCATGGAAGCCTCTCTATCTCCCCTGTTTCTTATTTGTAGGGAGTAGACTCCAGCCTCCCTGACCTTCCCTGAATTCTTAAGGGCAGACTCAAACAGTTGTTAATCAGGGAAAGGAAGAGATACAAAGACAGGAGAAGAGGCCATCTGAGGCCAGACTTAAGGAAGCAGAGGAGCTCATCCTGAGACAACCTGAGGCCAAATTAAAGGAGTGCAGGCCCTGCACACACCCTGATCCTTGTTAGCAACTCCACCCTTGAACCATTGCTATAAGACTCCTCTCTGAATTCTCCGAGGTTGGAACACAGTTTGTGAACCATGAGCCCCCTGTGTCCTTCTTTCCCTGGCAAAGCAAAAAATAAATAAAATAAATAAAAATAATCTTTTCTGCTTCACCCCAAACTCCAGCACCAAAATTCAGTTCAGCCCCTGTGCACAGAAGCCAACTATTCAACACCAGATCCATCTTTCAAAAATTTAAACTATGACATTGGTAAACAGGAGAATCTATGGTACTCAGTACCTAGATAGAAACAGGCAGATGCAAAGCCAGTATTGAAAATAGCAACCAACATAATAATGCTGATGAATTTTCATAACACACTATAATGTAAGCTTAACAGTTTTTGTAGCATGACCTATGTTCAATGTTGACTTTAAAGAAATTTGTTTAGCCCCATAGGGTTTATTTTCTCAACTGATACACAAAGAAATCTGTCATCTCACAAAAATTTTATCAGTGGGATATATCTGAAGAGAAGTTTAAATGTTTTGCCAATCATAGATTACTGTGAGAGAAGTAGAATAGGTCATAGTTTCATGTCCCACTGTTCTCAGACATAAATTGTGAAACTGAGTTCTAGATACATTTTATTATTCAAAAATGTAACAACCTTGTCAACATCCTTCACTCTAACTTTTTAGGTTTTAAATATGATTAAAATATAATTTGGGGGCTAAAATGAATCATTAGATTATTTTTCAAAATTATCTGTAATACTGATGTAATGCATATACCAGTGAAGATTTACTAAGTTATCCTTAGATTAATTCAAGAACATAGTTCTTGTTTAAAGTAAATCTTTTGGAGTATAGTTGATTTATGATGTTGTATTAGTTTCAGGTGTACAGTGTAGTGATTCAGCTGTACATACACATATATTCATTCTTTTTCAGATTCTTTTCCCATATAGATTATTACAGAATATTGAGTAGTTTCCTGTGCTGTACAGTAGGTCCTTATTGATTATCTATTTTATTTAGAGCAGTGTGTGTATGTTAATCCCAAGGTCCTAATTTCTTCCTCCTCCCCACACTTCCCCTTTGATAACCATAAGTTTAAGAGTATAATTCTTATAATTTCTGTCACTTTGCATGTAAGACCTGAAGATACATCCATGAACAGAATTAAAAAGTCAAAGGATGTGGTTTCTGAAAGGAGACAGTCTAGCAAACTTGTCCCTGATCTTTCTGGATTCAAGTCTCTAGGCTTATAAGTATTTATATACACTTCTGGCTAGATGAAGCCCTGCATTCAAAAGGCTTAGCATCTTATCAACCAAACCATCATGATTCTGTATTTTCATTTCAATTCAGAAAGGAAATACTGAATGTTAAAGGGAGAGCCTGATGACAACTTGGTGTTCATATCATTCATAGGATGTCACCAGTATGCTGCACCTGGACAGATTTGGCTGTGAGCATAAAGTATATTTTACTATATGTCTAATAAAACTTCTGTAATTTTAAATATGACTTGGAGACACCACAGAAATTAAACTAAATCAAAGAAATTATCCAAATAGTTGTAGAAATTATTTCTAAACTATAGGAAGCATAAAATGTACTGGATACAAAATTGAAATTCAGAAACAGGTGAACCATGATCTAAACATGTATTTGACACTTAACCTCTTCAAGACTCCAATTCTTCATCAGTGAAATGGATATAATAACAACCCCTAACCCACATAAATATTTGTTACTATGAGGATTAAATGAGCGAATGCAGATACATCTCTTAACACATAGAAGGTACTACTGTAAATAATAGGTATAGATCACAGGACAGGAAATACTGAATAAGAAGGTACGGAGTTAATCATAGAAAAAGTGGAAACACTGGAAATAATTGAGGTTATTTCTAAAGTGCAAAACTTGTTTGTAGTTCTAAAGTTCAAGTCAAATATCTATCGTTATCCCCTTTTTGATGTTTAAAATGGTTATCTCTTGAAACTGCTTTAGGGAAAAAAAACACATGAACTGAGAACAATTTTTAAAACATGTACAAACTGAAATATAAATGAATATTTATATTTATATAAATATAAATATAAACTGAATAAGACGATGTTCCACAAATCTAAGATGAATCAGTAAATGGTGATTTATTAAATTAATTACTAATCAATGAGATGGCAACCCACGCTAGTGATCTTGCCTGGAAAAACCCATGGGCAGAGGAGACCGGTGGGCTACAGCCCATGGGGTCGTAAAGAGTCCGACACGACCGAGTGACTAAAGAACAGCAGCTGCCTGCACAACATTGTTAATCATATATTTAGAAGAGATAAGAGAAAATGTGAGGCCCAACACACAATTGAGAGAAGACTGAGACAGTTTGTTTTGACCTTTGATCTTCCACTTAAAATAATATGTGTCTACAGAAACCCATAATAAGACTGTTTTGCATCTGGAAAGCCGCAGAGCCAGCTGCAAGAAATCATTATTAAAAGAGATTCATCCCTTTCACAAAAGAAAAAAAAAAGAAAAGAAAACTGGTTTTAAGGAGAAAGTTCCAGTACAGTTTACACTTGAGTCACCTTGAACAATTTTCTGGCTGGGTAATCAGAAAAAAAAAATGTCTTGAACCAGTAGAGAGGAGATGAGCTTACTTGGATGGCACCGGCCTCAGGGGCTGGTCTTGGTTGCCCAGAGGCCTCTAACTTTCCTGAGATTCAGTTTCCTTCTCCTCTAAAATCTTGAGAGTTTGGGGAAGAAGTAGTGGTTTTCAGTGTCTTCATTTGACCCTTCAAATAAGTCTTAAGGAAAACTCAAATGAATAAAACGCCCAAATTGTTCTTTCTGAAAGGGTGTGTGTGTGTGTGTGTGTGTGTGTTCCATGGTGTGTGTGCTGTGGTGTTTGTATTTCTGTGTACCCATGGCACTAGTGCCATCTGCTTACCTTTCGGGTAAGGAAGAGAAGGAAGAACTATGTGCTTATCTGAGTAATTTATAATGAGGAAAAGTGGAAACAGCCTTAGTTATGCCATTATTAAAGAATTTGCCTATTTAAATAATAAATATTATTAAGGAAGTTTTTAAATTATAAAATTTGAAAGCATTTAAAGAAACTGATAAGTATAAGGAGTATGAAATCTCCTGGTTCTTGTGGGTGCTATTGGTAAAAGCAATGGAAGACAGAAGGAGATTAATCACTAATTTAAGGAGACATGTGAAAACCAAAGGTTCTCTTAAGGAGCATATATCAATAAAAAGACTCATTTCCAACAACTAGAGGGAAAAAAAAAATATTGCTGAGGATAAGGCCCAGGACCTAGTTCTAAGGGCAGGAAGGGACCACCTGGTGTTGAATCCTTAACCCTGGCAAGACTGCTATGCTCAAGACTTGACTGCCAAGGTTTTGACTCTGAGATGTGAGATGAAGACATCTGAGTCTGCGTACTTAGGAATCTAGAATGTCCAGCTTCCCTTGGACAAAAGACCTAGAAAAGTAGCCTACATTCTTCCTGTTAAAGTCTGACATTCCTACCTGGCTTTAAGACAACACAGAGGCCTCTGCCTTATAAGATAATAACACCTCTTCGGGATCTGTCCTCACCTCTCCTACTGGTCATCAGAAGAACAATATTGGCCTGCCAGACGCATGCTGGCGCTAAATAGAGAATCCTGTGAGACTAGCCCACATGTAGCAGCCACAGCCTGGGGAGTGTATATGGGACTGAATTCTGAGGGTGCTGGATCTGGGCGGGCAGGTGGAACATGATCTTGGATAAGAGAATCCATCAGTTAGGGGAGCACCATCTCAGGATGTAAGATTTATTACCCTGTTGAAGACCTTATGAAACAGTGTTACAATGCTAACACTCTTGGGAGCTGGAAAAAGCAATGGCCTTCAATAAATAAATGAGAGATGTTATTAATGGAACTACTATGGCAGACAGTGGAGCAAGAGGCTCAGAGAAGTGAGCGTGGCGGGAGAGGTACACGATGTTTGGCTGCAAAATCCCAGCCCACTGTGGGAGACCTGGGAGGAAACTCCACCTTCTAAACTGATGAGATGCTCTGATAAGTACCAGGTTGTAGCACTTCTGAGCTGCTCAGCGATGAATGTCTCTTATGGGTGACACAGGAGGTGCTGTTACAGTATTGGTTTTTCTGATAGCGGTGGGATTGAGGAGTGCAAGAATAGCACCAACCAGGTGGCAGAGCTTAAACTTTAGAAACCCTGTGGGTGTAGCTACCAATCATAATTGGTAGCAAGGTCTGAAAGACAGCCAGGGGGAGCTGGCCTATAGATAACTTCAGGGATATATTGTTGGACATGATACTCCTAGGGGCAAGATAAATGGACAGCCAATAATATTATAGCTCAAGGTATAAAATATAGAGAGCCAAATAAGTCAAAGATTTATGCCTAGTCACTCCAAGAAAACTTCATGATCCCTTGTCCAGTTTTTGAACTTATTTTTAAATCCTGAATCATTTCCTCTGAAGAAAACGCTGGATCCTCATAAGGCAGGCTTGGTGTGTTATAGTCCATGGGGTTGCAAAGAGTTGGATATGAATGGGCGACTGAACACACAACACGTGAGGAAGCATCTACTAATGTCACAGCAGATGTCTGTAACAATCTGCTTAAAGCAGTCTATGGTCATTTACACCAGTTAGGAGAATACTTGAGGTCGTTTAGACATGTGGCTTAGGTTGGGGTTAATATCACGGCATCTTAAATACCATGAAGAATTCCTCTCCTAGAGTGTGGGGGTGAGACATATTTGGATTGGATTAAAATGGGGTCCTGGCCCAAGTTCAGCTCACTGGATCCACATATCCATCTGGTAGTTATTTTACTAGCCCTCAAATATACAAATGAATGTTCTTGGGAGGTGGCAGAAGGCCTGCACTGGTTTCTTGTCCTGAGGGGTAAGAGCTAAAATAGTACAGAAGGCCAACTGGGAGCTCTGGAGGGGGCTTCTCTCCCATCCCTGCCACTCCCCAGCCAACATAATAATTAGAAAAAAAAAAAGGTCACATCTCAGAAGAAACATCAGGGAACATTGCCTTTAAAAAGCTAAAGAATTCAGGGATAATGAGCCCCATCATATCTTTATTTAAGTAACCAGTCTGATTGTTAAAAAATAGCTAGACATTGGCAGATGCTAACAGTTTACTACAAACCTAGGCAAAGAGGAGCCCTGATCACAACTTTTATATTAGATGCTCTGATCTTTTTTTTCCCCATAGAAAGAAGGAGCTACAGAAGCAATGTGGTTGAATGTGGGGCAACCGAGGATACATTTATTCTTTGCTCCAGGATTATGTTAACTCTCCTATTCTTTGTCATCATTTAGTCTGAAAGGGCCTGCACCATTTTTTCTGGACATTCTAGAGATGGTCCATTATACTGATGAACCCAACGTTGGTTCATCAGCAAGCAAGTAGTGGTAAGGAGGAGGATTTGGGTAAGACAGATGATCCAGGGGATAGAAGATAAACTCTATGATAATTCAGGCTTCCTGTTTCAGTGAGTGTATCTGGTAATCCACGTTCGGTAGAGAGAAGCATCTTGAGATAAAACATATATTGACTCATCGGTAGTGATAGGATAGTGTGCCTGATTTTGTTTACGGTCTTTGAAGGATAAGACCTGAAAAATTAGAGACCAAGAGATCTGGGGAGAAGTCATCTGTATGTATATTAATCACATTTTAGAGGACTTCCTGGGTGGTCCAGCGTTTAAAACTCCGAGTTTCCAATGCACGGGGGATGAGTTTGATCCCCAGTTGGGGAGCTAAGATTCCACATGCAACCTGGCTGAAAGAGAACAAGAAATCATGTCTTATTATTCTGTAATTTTGATGTTTTGACATCTTGAGACCCACTCTGGCATGACTGTCTCAAGGCTAGCTAATATCTTAAGACAGCAAACAACTCTCCTGCAATCGCACCTTGCATATAGAAGACAACCACTGACTTTATCAAGTTCTTATGCTCTGGGCATCTATTCCTCCGCCCTAATCATGCAGGCCCAGGTAGTCAATAACTAAGGATAGTCCCTACACCCCAAAGCCTGAAGAAGTTATTCAGGCTAGCCAGTCCTAAACTTGCTTATCCTGCCTAAGCTACTCCTTCCCACAGAAACCACGACAAAAGTTCCCGCCACAGTGTCCCCCTCCCCCTCTACCCTCTGACTGACTTCCCTGTGTCCTTCCTGTGGTGTTGCCTGCCTCCTGCTCTTGGAATCTGTGATTAAAACAAACTATCCTTTCAACAGTAATTTTCTTCTGATCTGTTGGTCTTACCATATCTAAAAAATGATGAAACAGGATGGCCTTGGAATTGGCCTGAAGGGTGCAGAATTTGCTGTCGTGTGCCGGCAGGAGTGCACGTGGTCACTTCACTCATGTCTGACTCTTTGCAACCCTATCGACTATAGCCTGCCAGGCTCCTCTGCCCATGGGATTATCCAGGCAAGAATACTGGAGAAGGTTATGATTGTCTCTTCCGGGGGATCTTCCTGATCCAGGGATCCAGCCCATGTCTCCTGCATCTCCTGCACTGCAGGAGAATTCTTTATGGTGAGCCACCTGGGAAGGCCCTGCCCACAAGAGCACATCCACCTGAAACGAAGCATGAAGCAGCCAAGTAGACAGAAGTCACCTGGCAGAGAATACTCAGCCAGGACTATTTTTGGCCAACACAAGTTTGCTCAATGAGTTCGTGGGCACAGTCACCATGGTAGCTGGTGTGGAGGTTGTGCATATGCCCAGCAGTATGAACCTGTGCTCACCCCAAGACTGGTTTAGCTGCCATGCTAGGCCTGTTCTCCCATTACAGACAGCACTGCTATAAATATCTCTGTGCAAATCTCTTGATATTCATACACAAGTCTCCTGCTTTTCTTTTTGTTTTTAATAATAAGTGTGCCTTTTTTGCATGCCCAGGGCTGACTAAAATCTTAGCATGATGTCTCTGGTTTCTTATATAATTATAAATTTAAAGTGGGACTTCCCTAGTGGTCCAGGGGTTACGACTTGGCTTTGCAATGCAGGGGGTGCAGATTCAACCTCTGGTCAGGGAGCTAAGATCACAGGTGCTTCAGGGCTCAAAAATCAAAACATAAAAGCAGAAGCAATATTGTAACAAATTCAATAAAGACTTTAAAATGATCCATATCAAAAAATCTTAAAAAATAAATATAAAGTATAAGAATATCGAAGTTTCAATTTAGTGTTTGTGAAAGATACATATCTGCCATGAAATCCATCCATGGTTCTTAGTAAGCAGGCAAGGAGATTGCACCGCCAATGGGGCTGGAGACAGAAGGAAATGGTTGATTTATTCCATGCAGTCATATAACTTACAGTCTTATGGGAATTCTTAACTCTCACTTAAGACAGGGCTTATATGACAGAAAAAGATGTGTCAAACTGAAAAGAACTTCAGGCCTAAATGCTTAATTTTTTAAAAAAATTTAAAAATAATTAAAACCTATGAGCTTGAAATGATTAAATATCAAATCTTAATAGCAGGTCCATGTACAAAGCAAGCTGAAGAAGAATGAAATGTTGTTTTCATAGTCTTATTTTCCTTTTAGTTTAATTTTAAAAGTAAATCTCACTGATTAACAGATGACTTTTGCACTTAATCCAGAAAATTTTTACTGAATGGAAAAGCAATTTACAAGAACGTTTACAAAGAAATGTCATGTTGATAATAATGTTTTTGAAATTGAATTTTTTCCCTTTAATTGATCTTTTCAATGCTGACTCAAGGTAATTTCCATCAGGATTTCTTGCTTATTCATTTCCCCCTCAAGTCTTTAATTAAAATGTTAAAAGTTGTGATTCTCCTTTTGTTAGTTTGACTGTAAGTCTAAGTTAAGAGAATTGAAATTACTTGGCTTTCTTCTGCCATAATTCCAATGGCAAATGAATTTCGTAAGTGCCTTGCTATATTTTAGGATATATTTGGTATATAGTTGCCATGTTAACAAAAACAAACCTAAACTAAAAACAAAGAATAGGATGCCCAGTTAAGTTTTAACATCATATTCAAATTCCAAAGATCATATTGATTTAGAGTGGAAAAAGGAAGACTGTAGAGCATCACTTCTGACAGAAGGAATAGAGTCAATTATCTGACAAGGATAAGATGCTCATGCTTACAACTTGATCATTATTATTAGCAGTTGGGGAAATGCACGTTACACATATCATAGAAATACACCCCTCTGACTTTAGTCTTAGACCTTCTGGTTGACATAGACCAGAGTTCCAGTCTGTCTGGAAAAACCTTAGAACACAAGAACATACTTTTTTGGGGGGTTGGATAAAGGGAATAAAGAATCCCAGAACACTGAAATAAGAGAGAATTAATATTTTACTTAGATAAGAAGAGGACCACCTATTTTGCTAGAATTCAGAGACTCCAAGAGGGCTCTGCTATTGTCAAAATTACAGCTTTCTATTCACTCTGCTCACCTTTTTCTTCTTTGAGTCATAATCAATGTCTGAAATCTCATTACTTTTAATTTAACTTTGGGATATTAAAATGCCAATATCCCAAGGTGCTTTGTTTTGTTCAAGGCAGTGAACCATGTCGATGTCAGTAGTGAACCATTTCCAGTTATCATTGGAAGTCTCAACCTTCACTGCTCCTTAGGATTCCCTGGGAAATAAAAACAAAACAAAAGTTAAAAAAAACTACCATTGTCTTGGCTCCATCTTGAGAGAGTGATTCATATTTTCTGGGTAGGGCCCCAACATCAGATATTATCGAAAAAGTTCCCTAGGTGATTTTATACGCAGAAGGGTTAAGTATTAGTTTATTACAGGGTGGGTTTGATTACACATGGGCAGTAAGGTCAAAGGGAGTTTTTGAGTGGTGTCAACAGACTGTGTAGGATTGAGCTGAGGGGTGCTCCAGGCGACACACACAGAACAGGTTTGGTTGCTCTATCACCTGTCATGGGGAGATACCTGGGTGTTTTCTGCTCAAGAAAGGTTTTATCTTAGCTGAAGTTGTCCTTACACATTACGTCTGGATCGCAACTTATAACCCTCTTCTGAGAGGGTGAGTTCTTTTGCCCTTTCCAAATGTGCTTAGAAAGCCCCATTTTTCTATTAAAAGAGCCTGCTAAGTTCTCACATATCCACATATTTATGTGTATATCTTTCAGGGAGACTTGAGGCTCAAGGGCAGTGTTGATGGTTTCTCTGTTTCATTAGATGAATGAGAAACATGTGTTCTGTTTCATTAGCTGAATCTTAGTGGGCAAAAATTTTGAATAGACTTTGGCCCTGGTGAATGGAGGGGCTTTTACTTAAACATTACATATAAGTTTGTCACGGTTTGAGGGCCTTGTTAGATCCTATTTTTAGGGTGCATCACATCATCTTATTATTAATTTTTAAAAATGTTAAACTGATTTGCATCTCTGGAATAAATATCACTTAATCATGTTGTATGATGTATGATCATACTCATGAAACACACACAAAAACCGTAAGCAACATAGCAACAAGCATACATATGATCTACTTTTCATGAACGTGATTGCCCTGTAGTTTCCTGAAAAGAGAAAAAAACTGGAGTTATCGATATAACTTTATTAGTTTCACAGTTGTCAATATTCAGTCCTCTTGAAGCTTGAAATTTATTTTTCTTTTACTTTTTCAACATATCTAAGAACATAGTACTCTGCATATGTATAGTGAATAATGAGCACAAGGACTTCATCATGAGTTGGGAAAAAAAATATATATATATTAATAGATATAAGGAAAATTTTGATTAAGTTAGAGCATTTCAGGGTTAAACTAATGGGAATTAAGACTGGTAGATATGCCTTGATAAAAAATTCAGAAAGAAATGTATGATCTGATACAATACAAAAAAATAAGCACTTTTCTTAATACATTTTTAAACTTATAAAGATAAAACACATTAATTAAATTGAAAAATTCAGAAAAATATAAAGTTGTGAAACCTATCATATTCACAGTTAACATACTACATTGCCTTCTTTGAGTCTAGTTTCATCCATTTGAAAATAATTGGGATATTCTTGTACAGTTCATATATAATTTTTAAATTACTTATTTTTAATTGGAGGATAATTGCTTTACAATATTGTGTTGATTTCTGCCATCAATCAGTATGAATCAGCCATAGGTGTACATATGTACCCTCCCTCTTGAAACTCCCTCCCACCTCCCACCCCATCCCACCCCTCTGGGTTGTCACAGAGCACTGGGTTTGAGCTCCCTGCATCACACAGCAAATTCCCACCAGCTTTCTATTTTACATATGGTAATGTATGTGCTTCAGTGTTCCTCTCTATTTGTCCCACCCTCTCCTTCCCCACTGTGTCCAAAAGTCTGTTCTCTAAGTCTGCATGTCTATTCTTGACCTGCAAATATGTTCATCAGTATCATCTTTCTAGATTCCATATGTACACATTAATACACAGTATGTATTTTTCTCTTTCTGTCTTACTTCACTCTGTACAATAGGCTGTAGGTTCATTCACCTCATTAGCACTGACTCAAATGAATTTCCTTTTATGACTGAGGTCCATCTAGTCAAGGCTATGGTTTTTCCAGTGGTCATGCATGGATGTGAGAGTTGGACTGTGAAGAAAGCTGAGCACCGAAGAATTGAGGCTTTTGAACTGTGGTGTTGGAGAAGATTCTTGAGAGTCCCTTGGACTGCAAGGAGATCCAACCAGCCCATCCTAAAGGAGATCAGTCCTGGGTGTACATTGGAAGGACTGAAGTTGAAGCTGAAACTCCAATACTTTGGCCACCTGATGTGAAGAGTTGACTCATTGGAAAAGACCTTGATGCTGGGAAAGATTGAGGGCAGAAGGACAAGGGGACAGTGGAGGATAAGATGGTTGGATGGCATCACCGACTTAATGGACATGGGTTTAGGTGGACTCCGGGAGTTGGTGATGGACAGGGAGGCCTGGCATGCTGCGATTCATGGGGTCGCAAAGAGTCAGACACGACTGAGTGACTGAACTGAATTGAACTGAATATTCCATTATATATATGTACTACAACTTCTTTGTGTATTTTCTGTCAACTGACATCTAGGTTGCTTCCATGTCCTACCTACTGAAAATAGTGCTGCAATGAATATTGGGGTACATGTGTCTTTTTCAATTATGGTTTCCTCAGGGTATATGCCCAGTAGTGAGATTGTTGGGTCATATGGTAGTCTTAATCCTAGTTTTTTAAGGAATTTCCATACTGGTCTCCATAGTGGCTATATCAATTTACATTTCCACCAACCAACAAGAGGGTTCTCTTTTCTCCACATGCTCTCCAGCATTTATTGTTTGTAGATTTTTTGATGATGGTCATTCTGACTGGTATGAGATGATACCTCATTGTAGTTTTGATTTGCATTTCTCTAATAATGAAAAATGTTGAGCATCTTTTCATGTATTTATTAGCCATCCATATGTTTTCTTTGGAGAACTGTCTGGGTCATCTGCCCACTTTTTGATTGGGTTGTTTGTTTTTGTGCTATTGAGTTACATGAGCTATTTTATAATTTAGAGATTAATCCTTTGTCATATATATATTCTTTTCATTGTGTATTTTATTGATTTTCTATACAATTATAAACTCTTTGAAAAGACACAGATTACATATTACCTCTTTATATTGGCTCTATTATTAGACATTTAAGTTATTTCTAAATTTTCACTATTCTAAATAACTGCAGGTTGCACACTTTTGTATCTATATTACATTTCAATAGCTTTTTTGAAAATAAGAAAAAACTTGACCGCATTTTTACATTATGGGACCAGATTTATCCTAAATAATTGCTCCTTAATGTATAGTCTGTGGAGCAGCAGAATTGCCTGGAAGCATTTTAGAAATGCAGAATTTCAGGCCCTATACAGACCTATTAAATCAGAATCAGCACTTCAACAGATGGTGAGGTGATTCCTATGCATTGTTTATATTGAGAGAACAGTCTTAGAGTCTATTTCATCTTCACCAAGCTGATTGCTCCAGTGAGAGGCTTGGATTATCCTGATTGGTTCAATGAAAGGAGGCTCAGAGCATCCTGATTGGTTACCAGCAAGATACTCTCAGTCATGTTTCCTGCCCTTCTTTAGCTTTCCATCCTAACTCCCTGTAAACAGGGATCTTCCCAATTTTGATTACACATAAGACCTACCTGGAAAGTTACTTAAGAATATTGACATTTGGACCCTACCTTAGACCTGTTGGCTTCCCACGTGACTCAGACAGTAAAGAGTCTCCTGCAATGCAGGAGACTGGGGTTCGATCCCTGGGTCGGGAAGATGCCCTGGAGAAGGGAATGTCAACCCACTTCAGTATTATTACCTGGATAATTTCATGGACAGAGGAGCCTGGTGAGCTACAGTCCATGGGGTTGCAAAGAGTCAGGTGCAACTGAGCAACCAATACTTTCACTAAATGTATTAAATAAAAATCTCCTGGGAAAGGAAAGCAGTTTTAAAAAGTTCTCTAGGTGTGTAATAGACAGCCATGGTTGACAGTCATTGTAGATGAACCAGGTAAGGGAGGAAAGTAGTTGATAGATGATTGTTTTTCATCAACCTGTCCTGCTCTCAAAAGCTGTCGCCTTGCGTGCCGTCAGCTCTGCATCTGCAGAGCGGCGGAGAAAGGGAGAGAAGGCAGGAAAAGTGGTTTATCTGTCTAGTGATTGGAGACTGAAGGAGTTCCTTTAATTGAATTTCCAGTAAAAGTATTATATTCCGAAGGACTCAGAGCCAAATTTAAAAGCCCAAGCAATCAAATGACTGCATATATACTTTGTTTTGTAAGTGAAAGGCAGGCAGGTTGAGAGGATGGTTGCCATTTAAACCAGGCCTTCCAAGAAAGGTTGAGTGTAAGTAAAACAATCAAATGAGTGTTTTTTTCTTCTGGAAATAATCTCCACATAACTAATTTTATTTGCAATGATTAACTTTCAAGGTCTTTTAATATTTATCAGATTATTTGGAAAGCCAAAATAAATAAATTTTGGATTGATAAATCCAATTTAATTACATATTATGAAATAAAACAACTGGATGTAATGTTGAATCTCAAGCCATGGAATTTTCAACACCATCGCATTCTTTTTAATAGAATTTGAATTTTCGGTGTTGGCTATTGCCTCGGTTTATGTTTGCGTTGGCCTCTGCTCACACTAAGGCTTTGTGAAATGCCTGAAGTGTTATTGTATTATTTCTAATGGCATAATCTGCTTGATTTCAGCTATAGCAGGATTAAGAAGAATTTAAAATGTTAATCTTGGGACTAATATCAAGATATAAACTTTAATTCTAGTCAAATCAGTTATTTGTTTTATGTGTAATGTATATCTCATACTTCTAAAAAAGATAAGGGATAGTTTTCAGTAAAACCAGACACATATACACAGACAAAAATATGCAACCAATTCTCAATACTTTATTATTTTAATTACAGTCTGCAACTCACAGACTTATTTCTGCTTTTCCTATCCTTTCACTTGGCATTTTTAAAAAAGGATAAAAACAAAAATAACATATATATTTAACCTATAACCTTTCTCTTTTCTGTAATTCATAGATTTAGGATATCCTTATTAATAAACTGTGTCTAAGTTATGTTGTTTTTTTCTTGGATTATCATGGAAATGAGTTTCTTACCTCCTTACTCCCTCATCCTCCCCTTAGTCTGTTTAGGCTGCTGTAACAAAATACCATGGACTTGGTGGCTTACGAAGAACATAAATTTATTTCTCAGAGTTCTGGAGGCTGGAAGGATGAGATCAAGGTGCTGGCAGATTTCATGTCTGGGGAGAGATAATTTCCTGGTTCATAGACAGTTGCCTTTCACCACATCCCCACAAGGTGGAAGAGGCAAGGAGTCTCCCGGGCCTCTTTATAAGAGGACTGGTGACCGTATTGCTACTCTCACGACCCTTGTCTCTCAAAGGCCCCACTTCTCATACCATCACAATGAGGCTTAGAGTCCAACATGTGAGTGGACACGGGGTGGGTAGCAAGCATTCAGTCTATGGCATCATCCTATTTTAAGTTCTAGATCAGTGGCATGTTGCATTTAGTCTGTTATACAAGCAACAAATCTAACCTTTTAGAGGAGGGGGATAGAGGAAGCAGAGAAATAAGTGAGGGAGATTAAGAGGCACAAGCGTCCAGCTGCAGAATAAACGAGTCACAGGTATGAAATGTACAGCGTGGGGAATGCAGTCAGTAATTTTGTAATATCTTTATAGGGTGACAGATGGTAACTAGACTTGTTGTGATTATCTTGAAATGTATAAAAATATTGAATCACTGTGTTGTATCCCAGGAACTAACATAGTGTTGTAGGTCAATTATATTTTAAAAACTAATTCACAGAAAAAGAGATCAGATTTGTGGTTACCAGAGGCAAGGTCAGGGATGCCTGCCTTGGATGAAGGCAGGCAAAAGGTACAAACTTCCGGGTAAAAGACAAATAATACTAAGGATGTAATGTACAACATAGTACATGTAATTGACACTGCTGTGTGCTACATATGGGCTTCCCTGGTGACTTAGACAGTAAAGAGTCCATCTGCAATGCAGGAGACCTGGGGTTGATTGCTGGGTTGGGAAGATCCCCTGGAGAACAGAATGGCTACCCACTCCAGTATTCTTGCCTGGAGAATTCCATGGACAAAGGAGCCTGGTGGGCTATAGCCATGGAGTCACAAAGAGTCAAACACGACTGAGTGACTTTCACTTCACTATGCTACATATGAAAGTTACTAAGAGGGTAAATCCTAAGAGTTCATCAAAAGGGATATTTTTCTCTATATCTTTACTTTTATATCTACAAGAGATGATGGGTGTTCACTGTACTGCGGCAATATTTTCATGTATGTAAGTCAAATTGTTGTGCTGTGCGCCTTAAACTTACATGATGCTGTATGTCAAATATATCTCAATAAAACAGGAAGAAAATACTTCGAAGAAAATTCAGAAATTTTATTAATGGGAGGGGCCTTGATGCAGATTGAATGTGTGCATTCCCTTCCCTGGAGATGAGCCTTAAAAGTGAGTAATAAAATTTTAATGTGGAACATACTTTTCAGGGCTTCCCTAGTAGCTCAGTGGTAAAAAAATTCCACCTGCAATGCAGGAGTCACAGAATACATGAGTTTGATCCCTGGGTCAGGGAGATCCCTTAGAGGAGGGCATGGCAACTCACTCCAGTATTCTTGCTGGGAGAATTCCATGGACGGAGGAGCCTGGTGGGCTACAGTCCATAGATTCAAAAAGTCAGACATGACTGAAGCGACTTAGCAGCAGCAGCATATTCCTTTTCAACCAGAAAAAGTTCTTCAAGTCTATGGTCAATGATTTAAAAACAACAGTATTCTCCATTCATTAATCAAAAAGCCTGGTCACACCACCAGACTACTGATTTTGGCCAACTATTGTACAGGTTAATGGAAATTAAAAGAGTTAACTCAAATGAAGAATTTTACTTTCACTTTGTGAAGGACCTTCATGTACCATTTTGATTCTCTCTTAAAATCAGCAGAGAGTGAAATTAGCTACCTTGACACTATAAATATTTCTCTTGTTCTAGCCTAAGACGTTATCCATCCTAGGTTCACTAGGGTAGTTTGTGTGTGTGTGTGTGTTTTCTCTCTCTCCAAAAGTGTTGAGTGGAAGGTATTTATCCTTCTTTATTATTAATAAAAATGTTTTTTTTCTTTATAAACATGCTCAGTTCAGTTCAGTTCAGCAGCTCAGTCGTGTACGGCTCTTTTCGACCCCATGGAATGCAGCATGTAGTTCATAAATGTGCTGAGAAGTGTCATTTCCAACTTCTCCCAGGAATCCCCTTCAAAAAAGTATAATTTTCCAAATAACTCCATAGAACTCAGTTGAGTATTTTATGGTCCATATTTTACTATATTGAATGTGTCATTTGCCTGTCTATAGGTCAAAATAAGTGCCAACCTGTGTTCTTTGTTTATCACAATATTCTAAGGAAATAGGAAACAGCCAAAAGAATCGTCTTGAATTACCAGAAATTTTCTGTAGATTTGCCAGGATTAGAACCCACAACTGCTTCCAAAACTTTTTGGATTAAGTAATTGTAAAAATGATCTTGACCTTTATTTTTATAAACAATACCATGGGCATTAAAGTCTTTTAGATGGTGGGAAAATGACAAAATAAATTCTGTGAGTGAGATGGCAAAAATGATTAAATAATCCAACTGAACCAAAATTATCCAAGACAAACTAATGTGATCAGAATGACTTGAGCCTCAATCAAGAATATGGGGCCATTTTAGAAGAAGAATTTCATGGGTCTCCACGATGATTTTGGTTTATAACTCTATTTTAGATGAAGAGTACTATGCTTTAAAAACAAACAGCTGTACAAACTGAAGTTGAAGATCTGTGTGTTCTATGTCTAAATACTTGATTCCTTTCTCTATTTCTTTATTTTAATGCTAATTTTTAATCTACCGTATCCCTTTGTTTGTTACAAAGTTAGCCTCGTGAGACCATTGAAATAAACATCAAAATGTGTTTTTCATTCCACCCAACTACAATCTTCATTATTTTCCTCCTTCTATTTTAATTTTACTTTTAGTATTCAAGAAAAGAACAATAATACCAGATGGAAGAAGTATGATGGCATTCTTTACCTCTTTATATAAAGTCAGGTGGTTTGTAATGAAAGACATTGCAGGCCAAAAAATGCATTTGAGTTCCATAGATGGGATCAGTTCAGTTCAGTTCAGTCACTCAGTCATGTCCGACTCTTTGCGACCCCATGGACTGCAGCACGCCAGGCATCCCTGTCCATCACCAACTCCCGGAGTTTACTCAAACTCATGTCCATTGAGTCAGTGATGCCATCTAACCATCTCATCCTCTGTCGTCCCCTTCTCCTCCTGCCTTCAATCTTTCCCAACATCAGGGTCTTTTCAAATGAGTCAGCTCTTCACATCAGGTGGCCAAAGTACTGGAGTTTCAGCTTCAACATCAGTCCTTCCAATGAACACCCAGGACTGATTTCCTTTAGGATGGACTGGTTGGATCTCTTTGCAGTTCAAGGGACTCTCAAGAGTCTTCTCTAACACCACAGTTCAAAAGCATCAGTTCTGCACTCAGCATAGATGGGATAGACCTTGGCAAGTTCATAAAATAGATGAAGGGGTCCTTGGCCCATTCCTGCTATTTATAATAGCACCTCTTTCTTCTTAAGCTCTTCTAGGCCCAATTCAGTAAACTTTTTTATTTGGTAGGAGTTCTAAAGTATTCACTGAAGATGCTAATGAATCATTAAGATGCTAGCTACTATTAATAGTTGATTATTAATGGAGGCCTTTCAGTCTCCACTGTCTGCAGACTCCTGGATTGGATTCTAATATCACTGGGAAATGGCCCAGCCCACTCCCAAATTGTAGATTTTCAGCAAGGCAACCTATATGGCACCCTTAACCTGCATCCCCAAATGATGAAACACAATATCACTTCCTTAAGGGACCCCATGCCACAGTAAAGCAATTTATGAGTGAAAATTTCCTGCCACAAATGACAGGTGTTAAGAACTTGGAGCTTCCTGAGCTTTTGGGGTTTTTCCATAGTGATTTAAAAGACTATTAAACTTTTAAATTTGTTGGCTATATGGTGGAATGGGGAAGTTTTCATGATAAAAGCTAGATGGACCTACAGATCAGAAAAACTATAAAAGTATAATAGTTCGAATTTAGGAAATTAATAAGATATGTGCTGTGCTGTGCTAAGCTGCTTCAGTCATGTCTGACTCTTTGCGACCCCATGGACTGCAGCCTGCCAGGCTCCTCTGTTCATGGGATTCCACGGGCAAGAATACTGGTGCGTGTTGCCACGCCCTTCTCCAGGGGATCTTCCCTAGCCAGGGATCAAACCTGTGTCTCTTATGTCTCTCACATTGGCAGGCAGGTTCTTTACCACTAGTGTCACCTAGGAAGCCCAACAGGACATATAAATGATAAATTACCTTGCTGCTTACTGGACCCATGGTAATCAGGCTTGGTAATATCTATGAACTTAGTCTTGTCATTGTTGGAAATTTTAGTATTAAAAGGTTAATCGTAACTCTTCAATTTGTTGTTTTTTTTCAGTTGCCAAGTCGTGTCCAACTCTTCACAGTCTCATGGACTGTAGCACACCAGGCTTCCCTGTCCTTCACTATCTCCTGGAGTTTGCTCAAACTCGTCCTTTGAGTCATTGATGCTGTCGAACCATCTCATCCTCTGCTGCCCTCTTCTCCTTTTGCCTTCAATCTTTCCCAGCATCAGGGTCTCTTTCAGCGAGTTGTCTCTTCACATCAGGTGGCCAAAGTATTGGAGCTTCAACTTCAGCATCAGTCATTCCAATGAATATTCAGGGTTGATTTCCTTTAGGATTGACTGGTTGGATCTCATTGTAGTCCAAGGGACTCTAGAACTCTTATCCAGCATCACAGTTTGAGAGAATCAATTTTTCAGCACTCAGTCTTCTTTATGGTCCAGCTCTCACATTTATACATGACTACTGGAAAAACCATAGCTTTGATTATATGGACCTTTGTTGGCAAGGTGATGCCTTTGCTTTTTAATACCTTGTCTAGGTTTGTCATAGCTTTTCTTCCAAGAGGCAAGCATTTTTAAATTTCATTGCTTATTGAAGATAATGTAATCATCATGCAAGGTGATAATACTCTTGGTATGTTCCACTAGGATATTAAAGTCTAATCACAGAAGCTCTTTTATTCCTGCTTTTATAGATGTGTAGAAGTAGAATCAAATGTATAGATAAATGAACTACAGACTTGATATGTAGTTGTTATTCAGAGCTATCACTGTTGGATTGGTCACTACGAGGAAATTTTCAAGCTTAATGTAAAACACAAGGACAAGTCAGAATTCTAGATGTCAGTCCTGGAATAAAGCCAGCAGCAGGCCTGACCCAAGCTGGGAGAAAACACCTTAAGGTCCACCATGGACAAGCACTGGTTAGGAACACTCAGTGGGCTACATCGATAAGAAGGCATCAAATCCAAAAAGGGAAGAGATACAAGATATGCTACATTTCTGGGATCTGGAAGGGAATTCAGTTGCCAGAAAAAGCAGAAGGGCTTTCTGAGGAAGACTCGTCTAATTTTAGCTGCAAAACATGACCTCTATAGAGTGTGTTATGGGAGATGCTATAGCTGGAGTCAAGGCTTTAAAATGATCTTGAATGAATAGCTTCACAATTCATTCTGTCCTGGTCATAGTTTCCTATACCATCTATGGGAACATAATGAAGTCAAATCTGGCCACTGGACCCTGGCACTGAATTAAATCTAGGAGACAGAGTTTTGGGCAAAAAAGAAAAGAATAACTTTATTGCTTTGCAGGCAAAGGGGGCCACTGTGGGCTTAAACCTTCAAAACTGTGTGTCCAGACCTAGAGTGGGGACTGAGGATTTTTTAGTAATTGTTCAAAGATGGCATGATCAGCTCATGGGCATTCTTCTGATTGGCTGGTGGTGAGGTAACTGGGAGTCAGCATCATCAATCTACTGGTACCAGTTGGTCTGGGTCAACATCTGGGAAGTATAGCCTTAACTTCTTCCACTTGGAGTATCTGCAAAACAACTCAAAGGATATATATATCCTTTGAGGAGGAACCACGACCCTCCCCAATGCTGGGGCAGTTTCTTGACTGTTCTACCCTGTCTCTGTATTCCCTCCCTTTCCTAAGTAGCATCTGTTGGAACATACCTGTTGGAACTCTGGGAAGTTCATGGAGGCTGAATGAAGCCTATGTCCTGTAATCAGGAAATGGGAGACACAGAAAGACATTGTGTCCTGGAGCTCCACAAGGTCCTGCTCAGTATCAACAGTGCTAGGTAGCAGGTGCCCCAGTAAGAAGCAGAGGGGAATGTACATGGTGAAAGGAGGGAAACAGTAAATGTGCAGTGTGTAAAACTTCCTCAGCTTTCCCAGGCTCAAACCCTGACACCATTCCTTAGAGTGGGTTGTGATTTTGGGCAAATCACTTTCTCTATTAAAAGCTTTAATGTTCTCATCCATGTAATGGTGATACTATCTGCTTCAACCTTATAAGATTTTTTTTGAGAATTAAATAAACATATACATGTGTGAGCTTTTAGTCCACTGCCAAAGAGCTTTATGTTAAATGCTCAGTGTTATAACAGAAAGCTTCTAGAATTCTCTCTAGTGAAAGGGATCACTGCCAGTAAATGGATTAGAAGTCTTATCATTGGCCATTTCTTTCCTCTCCACGTAGAAATAAAGAAAATGACACAGAGGTAAACAAGGACAGTTGGATTGTTATAGGGCCCAATTATTCTCAAGGATAAAGTTAGTATGTCTGGATAAATGGCTTCTGAAGTGAACAAACTATTCAAAATGCTACTCTAAGGTAGGACAAACAATTGGCAATTTGGTGTTGACACATAAGCAGCTCATAATTTTATGACTAATCAGAAAGAGGCGAGATAAAAATGTGGGCAGAATAAGAATATGTGACTGGGTAGGAGGGGTACTTTCTCAAGGAATGAGGCTATTTGAATCTGTTTCAGCTCTAAAATTGAAAAGTTCCTACAATTTAGGTAAATCTACTTTCCTGCTCTCTCAAATTCCATATTGCTAGAGGGTAGGTAAGTTTGTGGGCTTCCCTTGTGGCTCAGCTGGTAAAGAATCTGTCTGCAATGTGGGAGACCTGGGTTTGATCCCTGGGTTGGAAAGATCCCCTGGAGAAGGGAAAGGATACTCCAGTATCCTGGCCTAGAGAATTCCATGGACTGCATAGTCCGTGGGGTCATAAAGAGTCGGAGATGACTGAGTGACTTTCACTTTCATTTCACAGGTAAGTTGGTAAGACCAAAGAAGTGATGCTGAAAAGCAATCTTGTTGAGCCCAGATACTTCTCTCAGTTCATATGGGGTGCCTGAAGCACTTCCTATAATACTTTTGAGGTTGCCTTCAACTTGGGGACGCTACTGTCATGATTTATTAGGGATGCTGTGGGGCAGAGAAGGGTAAGTGCCTATAAACCTGCCAGGAAAATGACGTCCTTGATAATTGGAGTGAAATAACAAAGACACCAAGTTTGCTCAGCCCGTGTCAGGTCCATGAAACCCCCAAGAGGGGTCTCGAGGTTCATAAAGTATCTGTAAACACGAGCAGCCTTGGGATGGATCTGACAGTGGTCCACCCAAGCCTCAGGTCTGTGCCCAAGAGAGGCTCAGGGCATCTTTGCAACAGCTCAAGAGATGGGCCATGGTGCCATCCTCTCCCTCTCCTGATGTGCCACTTAGATGGCAGGAGATGATTTTAACATCTGACCAGGGTATCCCTTCACTTCAGCTGGCGTGCATTTTTCTTTCCAGAATGACTGGAAGAGTCCTTGTGTGACCATGATTAGTTCAGATGAACATGATACTAGGAGAATGTATTCACCTGAAGGCTTCTCAGAGTGGGTATTTTACAAGGAGGGTTTAATGAATAAGGAGACCCCCCCCCCCCTCATCTCTGTGATGTGTTCCAGTGGGGTAGATGGAGATAGTGGTCGGTGATTAAGTGCACGGGACACTGCAGGGAGGGAAGCATAAGACAGTGAGGGGAGCAGAAAGGCTCTGCCCACTCAACAAACATGATGGGGAAAAAAGAGAAAGAGGAGGGTGGCAGGCACTGGGGCAGAAGAGGGAGAATGTGCCAGAACTAACATGTCTGATGACCCTCTAGATATGAGATTAACTTATTTTTTTGCTGAAGTATAATTGATTTATGATGTTGTGTTAGTTTCTGGTATACAGCAAAGTGATTCAGTTATACATCTGTCTATTAATATCTATCAATCTATCATTTTTCATATTTTTTTACATTATGGTTTATTACATGGTATTGAATATAATTCCCTGTGTTATGCAGTAGGACCTTGTTGTTTATTTTATATATAGTAGTTGCCTAATTTATCCCTCCCCTATCCTCTCTCCCTTTTGGTAACCATAGGTTTGCTTACTATGTCTATGAGTTTACTTATTTATTTTTAAATAAATTCATGTCTATCATATTTCGGATTCCACATGTAAGTCATATATTTGCCCTTCTCTTGCTTGCTTTGCTTAATAGGATAATCTCTAGGTCCAACCATGTTGCTGCCAGTGGCATTATTTCATTCTTTTTTTGGCTGAATTGTGGTCCATTGTGTGTATGTACCACATCTGGTTTATCCATTCATCTGTTGATGGACACTTGGGTTGCCTTTTGGCTATTGCACACAGTGCTACTCTGAGCACTGGGATGTATGTATCTTTAAAAAAAATCTAAATTTTAATATCTCTCTGCCTCCAAGCCCTAACAGCAGCAACGGTAGAGCATTTAGCTAAATGCGGTCATTCCAAAGTCTCTGCCATTCCCCAGGATGCACTGGTCCTCTGTCTGGAAGGCATTTCCTCTCTTTCCAACCCTGCTCCCTTTCTGCTCACCCTCTTTGAGTTACTGGTCTTTTGAAATCTCCGTGAACCACACTGCTCTCGGTATGTTTGGCTGCTGCCTCTTCAGCACTGCATGTACTTTGGTCAGGCACTGGTGCAACGTATATTTAGTGGCTTCCTAAGAGAGCTGTTGCAAGGAGATCCAACCAGTCCATTCTGAAAGAGATCAGCCCTGGGATTTCTTTGGAAGGAATGATGCTGAAGCTGAAACTCCAGTACTTTGGCCACCTCATGCGAAGAGTTGACTCATTGGAAAAGACTCTGATGCTGGGAGGGATTGGGGGCAGAAGGAGAAGGGGATGACAGAGGATGAGATGGCTGGATGGCCTCACGGACTCGATGGCCGTGAGTCTGAGTGAACTCCGGGGGTTGGTGATGGACAGGGAGGCCTGGCGTGCTGCAATTCATGGGGTCGCAAAGAGTTAGACATGACTGAGCGACTGAACTGAACTGAACTGAAGAGAACTGTGAGAGTGCCAGAGGCCGAAACGTATTCCTTTTTATACCACCCCCCCCCCCCACCAGCTCAGTGCCTGACATCAGGGATTAACACAGGCTTCCACATGGAATCATTGAAATGAGGTGAAAATTTTAAAACTGCCAAACTCATTTAATTCACTCAGCCTTCTTCAGTGTGGGTGATACCAGCTTACAAGAATTTTGCTTTCTCTCTCCCTCTTCTCAGACTTTTGGAAGAATTTATTTTTAGAAGGATAAAATGCTCTTTCTTCCTTTGTTCTTTTCCTTTCCTTCCTCCCTTTCTTCTTTTTCTTCTTTTTTTTTTTGTCTTCAAATCATCCATCAGTATCTACAATGTGCCAGGAACTGTGATAGGCATAGAAAATAGACATGTAAGAGGCATCATCCTTAAGGAAGATAATATTTTACTTAGAGTTAAAAAGCACACAAATTAGAGTTTTCCATTTGGGGCAAACTATAATACAATCAGCTGTCTGGGCACATGGGTGAGCCATGGAGGACATCTAGGGAAAACATCCTACAGGGGGTGATAACTGAAGTCTTGAGAAAGGACAAAGTTTAGCAGGCAATGAAAAGATGACAGAGATGACATAACGAAAGGTGACACTGCTTACAAAGGGAGGGGGGGCAAAGTCTCATTCAGGAAATGAAAAGATTACTGGTGTGACTGTAGTGGAAAGTACAAGCTGCCTGTGGAGAGGGCAAGAGAAGAGAGGAGCCACACATGGAAAAAGACCTTTTGTCCTGGCAGATCTCCCTGGCCTCCATCAGGAAGGCTTGAGGGAGTCATCCAAGGATTTTAAGCAAAGAGGCAGTGTGATCCTATCTGAGCGCTCTGACTGCTGGGTGCCTATGAAGTGGTAGCAGGAGATTAGAAGCAAGGAGACCCATAGAGGAGGCTGTGTTCAACCATCCAGGTAAGCAAATCAGAATGGTCTGGATGAAGCAACACTGTATGGGGCAGGGAGTGTTTTAGGAATTCATTCAAATGACTGGAAATAGTCAAAAGAGCTATTTTTAAAACTAAATTAGTAAAGCTAAAGAGAGGTATTTTATGGGAGGGGGGAGAAAAATAGTAATCTCAATAGTAAAAATAATAGTAGAATAGTAATAGTAAATAGTAAACAGTAATAATAAATAGAGGAGGATTTACGCAATTGACAAAAATATAATGATAAAAAGAAGGGAGTTGTCTCGAGCATCAAATACAATAGAACACTCTAGAAAGACAAAGGACTCTAGAAAAACTTCCTTAGAGACTTACTGCTATTCCCTCCAGCACCCTGGGGCTTCCCACGTGGCGCCAGTGGTAAAGAATCGTGTGCCAGTACAGGAGGCATGAGATCGGGTTCAGTCGCTAGGTTGAGAAGATTCCCCTGGGGGAGGACATGGCAACCCACTCCAGTATTCTTGCCTGGAGAATCCGGTGGACAGAGGAGCCTGGCGGGCTATGGTCCATAGGGTTGGACACGACTGAACCAACTTAGCACACGCTAGCACCCTGATAACCATGGTTATCTCTTCAAGTTTCAGAGATTATGGTCATGTGGTAACCAAGGTTTTCTTATTCTCAGGCTCCTTTTCATGTCTTATAATGATCATTAAATAAAGAGTAAGTGTCTTTAAATGTCACATTATGATTCCAGGCTAAGAAGGCAACTCACTGTTTCTTCCTGCTCTCACGCGTCCCAGCCTGTGTATTTCTCTACCCTGTTTTGCAGCAAGCAGACTTCAGGTCTCTAAATTAGTATCTTCAGTGATTCTTTTCCCTCTTCCTCTATGAAACTTTGTCCACATCTTACTAATACTTTCCTATGACCCTTTCCCTTCCTCTCGCCTACAGATGTTATCCTTTTTCTACCCAGGTGCATCAATTTTTTTTTTTTTTTTTTGTGAAACTGGGTAGGACATACCCAGATAAAACAGAGCACCCATTTTGATTTCTAATAGCATTGCAATTTGATTGCCGCAGCCTTCTAGCTGGTTTCATGTCTCTTTAGTCTTGTCCCTTCATTCAGTCCTACACAAAGAGTATGAGTCATCCCCTGCAAGCTCTGTTTTGATCATCTCTCTCCTTCTCTGAACCCTGCAGGATCTCTGAGTTTCTGCTGACGTCAAATCAAAACTGATCATGAGTCACTCTTTATCTAACTGTCCTCCACTTTCATCACAGCCTGATTGTTCTCTCTGCTTAATTCAAGCTGCCTGGCTGGTTCAGAGCACGCACACGCTGTCTCTTTTCTCCAGGGCATTCACAGAGCCTTCCGCCCACCTGGCATGTTTCCGCTCCTCCAGCAATGCCAGTCCCCTGGTTGCTTGCTTCAGAACTGGGTACAATTCTCGTTCGCCTTCCTCCGAAGAGCTTTGCCCACATTCATCTCAGTCCCTGCAGGAAGTCTCTCCCCAGGCCTCGATTGGTTACCTGCTACTGTGGAGCACTTTAGCTCATTGATGTATTCCTTTACTTACATATGTATTGCTCTTGTAAAATTTGTGAACATGCAAGCTGTGAATATATAAGCCTTGCCCTGCTCCTCAGGGGCTTAGCATGTAGTGAAGGAGTTAGACACAAAAACATTATGATCAGAGACAGATAACTGCAAACAGCAGTGGCTACTATGAAGTAAAGTCAGAGGGGCAAAGAGATTTTAATAGGCACCTTATTTAGTTGAGCAGAGTTGGGAAGGTGACAAAGGATGAACAGTGTCCAGCTGTTGAAGAGTTGGGGCAGGGAGTTCCCAGAATGATAAACAGCAGAAGTGAATGACCGAGGAGCTCTGAGACTTCCAGGTGACTGCAGTCCAGGCTGAGGGACAGCGTCACACTTGTGTGTGCCTCTTATAATGTGCTGGTCCCATATCACAAGCAAAGTCCACCTACGCCTTCAGTACTCAGATCAGTGTTTTTCAAACATCCTTGATGATAAGAATCACCTGGACTATTTGCTAAAATTCAGCTTCCCAGGCTCATTGCTGGGAACATCTGACTCAGTGGGATGGAGGTATGGCCTTGGAATGTGCATCTTTAAATAAAATACCAGGTGTTATTTATCATCAGGCTTGTTTGGGAATCATTGATGTTTTACAAGGTTTGGATAGTTCCGAAACAATAGGAAGAACAAGAAGTGGACTAATGGAAAACGAACATAGAAGAATTTCTTAAAATCCTACAATCTTTGGTTTATCTTTGTTAAAAGCAAACATTGCTAGCTGCCGTACATATTAACCTGTCTTTGGATGTTGAGTCCATAAATCTTTGCCTACTCCCGCATTTGACCATAGAGTAGTATATTACAACATTAGCTTCTTATCAGAATCCCCTCACCAGCCCAGGACTTTAGGGTGGAGCCTGGGCTTCTCTTGTTTTTAAAAGCTTCCCCGCTGATCCTGACCCTTGCTGGGATTGTCAACCACTGCTCTTGAGTATGTGTGGAAGTAGGCAGTGTGTTTTGCTTCCTTGCCTCGCTTAGCGCCACTATCAGTTCTTCAGATAGTACAGGCTCAGGAATTCGGTTGAGCAACTGATCCACCCTCACTCCCTCCTGTGTGATCACATACTAGTAAAACTCATGTGATCAATTATTGTCCACCTCTGCATGCTAAGTAGGGGCTGGGGCCCAGAAACCCAAGTGCAACTGTCACTGATAGAAGCAAGGTGCCATCCAGTCATGGTGTTCTGAATCCCTAAGCTTCTGATTCTTTCCTGAGGAATCATATACATTTGCTTGCATGTCTCAACCACATTTTTTTTAAAGGTAGGCGTTATATTAGTGTGCGTACCACAAATGGTAAGAGGTTAATGATGAAGCCTTGAGGAAAGATACCATGTGTTGACTATGTTTTACAAATTTAGAAAGTTTGAGGGAAGAGGAAAGTATCATCTGTTAGTTCCTGGCTGGGAATGACCCTATTAATTGTAGCAGGTCAGGGCAGTAGGGACTTCCCTGGTGGGCCAGTGGTTAGGACTCCAAGCTTCCACTGCAGAGAGTGTGGATTTGATCCCTGATGTGGGAGACCTGGGTTCGATTCCTGGGTCAGAAAGATCCTCTGGAGAAGGCAATGGCACCCCACTCCAGTACTCTTGTCTGGAAAATCCCATGGATGGAGGAGCCTGGTGGGCTGCAGTCCACTGGGTCATAAAGCAGTAGGCCACAGAGCAGGAGTCAGTTAACTATGATCACAGGAAGAAGACCAGATCAGCGGAGGAGCATTGTATGCCTAGTGGCAAGCAAAGTCCAAGCAAGTGAGGGCAACCGGGGTTCAAGTGGGCAGAGAAAAGGGATGGGAAACGAAGAGGCTAGGGATAGTTAGAGATGCTAGGGTACAAAAAGGCAGCTAGTGTTGAGTAGGCTTTGCTGTATATTTAAAAATCTGTTTGGGGTTATTGAGAAGCTGTGACCCCTTGTGTCAGAAAAATACACACCATCCATTTATACTCAGTTTTGAATAAAAATTTTTCTAAAGCTCACTATGACCTTTAGGTTAAGGACTCCTTGTCTAAGGCAAGGAGCTGATCAGGATCTCATTTTATGGAACAGCATTTGATTGGATCCACACATCAGGATCACGCCAGGATCGAAACAACTTGAGCAGCCCAAGTGCTCTGAGATAACAACAGCTTTTTTTTTTATTGAGCACTTTTTATGTGCAATACATTGTTCTATATGTTTTGTATATTTTCTTTGACATGGAGAAAGGCTTCTGTGGTTGGCTATGCAGTAAGCTGGGTCTGGAAGACTGTTCTCCCTATAGCATTGTGGAGTTGCTTGAATCAGACAATATCTCAGGCAATCTGTCCAACAAAGATGCCACCCAGGAGGCAGAAACATCCGCTGTCTAAATTCCCAATAACTTACTTCATTCTCTGGTCTTAGTAGCCTGTTTATCATCCTCCAATTCCAGAATACTCCTTGTTTAAATTATTCCTTCTCTCCCACTATACACTGTTCTTCTGGAAAATTTTAGCCCACACTTACCTGTCCTACCATCTTGTTGGTTTCCAGGAGGGCAGGAAACAGAAAAGCAATTTGTGCCCAAATAGTCCAGGCAATGGCACGTCACTCCAGTACTCTTGCCTAGAAAACCCCATGGATGAAGGAGCCTGGTGGGCTGCAGTCCATGGGGTCGCTAAGAGTCGGGCACGACTTGAGTGACTTCACTTTCACTTTTCAATTTCATGCATTGGAGAAGGAAATGGCAACCCACTCCAGTATTCTTGCCTGGAGAATCTCAGGGATGGAGGAGCCTAGTGGGCTGGTGTCTATGGGGTCGCACAGAGTCGGACATGACTGAAGCGACTTAGCAGCAGCAGCAGTTGGAAATCACTTGATTCACATGGGAAGATCTTTAACCACTGGACTGGATGAAGGAGAAAAAGTAAGACTCTATTCTAAAATGGATTGGAACACTAGTCAAGTTGTAAACGGCAGATAATCCAAACCATGGCTGGCCAGGAAGCAAGACAAGTCTGTGTTACCATAACTGAGACCCACATAGCAGGACCAAATCTGAATCCCAAAATTAAAATCTATATTTTCCCTAGTTTACAAATAGCAAGTGCTTATGCATGAGCAGTAACTATAACTTGATGTTGGCCCCAGTGTTTGGGGCTTGAGTTCCTTAAATTCCTCCTGCTCAGATTGAAAATTGTATCTTAAGACTGAGGGTGAAGTTCAGATCATAAATGTGATGGTCAAGTGTCTTTAGCTGTGGAAAAAGAAAACATATGTAGGCAAAACTGAGAAAAACAGTTACAGAAAGACAGGTTGAGCGTTTGATATTTTGCTTAATATTTTGCAATTATTTCTAATTGCCAAGCTATGATTTTCAATTGCCTTTCAGAAGAAAGGCATCACCTTCTCCAGTCAGAAACAACTGCCCAATCCTTGAATAAGCCCTGGCTTTTGATCAGGTTCTCTGTGTCTAGAACGTCCTCATTTTCATAAGTTCGAATTCTAGTTCTCCTTTGAAATAAGCAATTATCCTTCCATCAAAAAACTTCTTTTTCCTGCCAAGTTCCACACAGTTTTCTATCAGCTTTCTCTTACTTTCACAGATGCAGTCTTGAAAACTTGTTGAAAAATTAAAGGTTTTAGAAGCTAAATAGCATGCTTAACTACTTTACTGTGCTAAAAATACTAGAATAAGTGGTGGAATGTAAATACTTACCTCACACTTTAGTACAAGGTAGTTTTCGATAATACTCTCCAAGCCTCCTTCTTTACTTATCAGTTGAACATACACTCTAGTATGTCAATTTTATGACACTTAATTTCATAAGTGTCCAAGGTATAATTTGAAAATTTTGGTTCATTCAATAACGTCTTTTTTTTAGCTTTATTAAATGTGAGATCCATAATTCTTAACTTTAGGTTCTCTACATTAAAAAGAAAAATCTTTGCCACTTGTTATGAAACATTAAGTTAAAATGCAATTAAATGTCATAGTAGTTAAACAAATAGAGGCATTTCTATCAAAGACGTGACACACTGAATTGGACCGTTGACTAGCATATGTTAGCTGCAAATACTGTCTTTAGCCTTCATCCGAAACTTTGAATTTAATCATTATAATATAGGAGTGACAATGTATGCTGTATAAAGGAGCAGATTGTCCTGAAAATCAAGACCTCCCTTGTTTTACAATTATTTGTTTTGCTTTTTCATTTTAGGACTGACATTTTGCTGGTATATTTTGGCCCTGTCTGTCTGTCTGGTACCATTGTAGTGCTAACTGCTATGTATCACCCCTGAATACACCCTTGAATACATTACCTCCTTTATGAGGTGGGGATTCCTTATCTTAGTATCTAGTACAGTGATTTGTGCAAAGCAATCCCACATACTGTACGTAATATTTTCCAAATGCTTCCTCGGACGTGATCTCCTCTTAAGCCAACAACATTGCAGAGGCCTGGACACGCTGGATGTTTGTGGGTCTCAGGCAGAACATATGTCTTTGCAATCACAAAATGGGGAAAAAGAAACAATGGAGAGAGGTGACTTGCTCATGTTCATGAATTAATAGGAGGTAGAACTGGGGCTTAAACCCAAATTGTCAAGTCCTTTTATACCAGAAGCCTTCAATAACAATTGATTGATGTCTGTGTGAATATATAGGTGGTTCATATAGCTTGTCTCTACTCTGGTTCATTAACAACTTTTTCTGATATTTGGAACTATGGCAGAACCACACCTTCCATAATGTTCAGGATTTTCAGAATCCATCCAAGGGCAAAGAAAACTGTCTAGGGCCTGATGCCAGAGCCTTCTCACTCACACTCGAAAGGAAAATAAGAATTTATGATGGTAAAAGAGAAGCTGTTTGTAGAGGAGTAAAGGAAAATCACAGTTTGGTGTCTGTACATACACGTATGTAAATTACTAATAGGACCCAACTACTTGGAACTAGAGAAAAAGAGTTGGGACTACACCAATTTGTATTGAAAGTTGGGAATTTACCATTAAGCAAAGCAAATTCAGCAGGTAGGAAACCTAACGGTTTTTTTGGGCAGATGGTGGTGAAAGTCAAAGTGAAAGTCACTCAGTTGTGTCTGACTCTTTGCGACCCCATGGATTACACAGTCCGTGGAATTCTCCAGGCCAGAATACTGGAGTGGGTAGCCTTTCCCTTCTCCAGGGGATCTTCCTAACCCAGGTCTCCCGCATTGCAGGTGGATTCTTTACCAGCTGAGCCACAAGGGAAGCCCAAGATGGTGGTGGGGTGTCATTAAATCTTACTACTGTAAGAGACTCTAAGACTATGTAACATTCATCATCCATAGACATTTTCTGTCATTCCAATTCTTTATCTCTGAGAGTTTAATCTCGTTTTTGGTTTTTGTGGAGCTTTTGAGTAGAGAACAATGAACTCTAATCTTGTTGGGTCACTATGAAGTGATTCAAGGGTTCCAGAACTGTTTGGTTTTATATGTATGTTAAGGAGGGCCCATGAGAACTGATGTCAAAATATGTAAGTCTTGATAGAAGACAAAAGTTCTTAGATTTTCTCAAATCTCTTCTCTTGAAAATTTGTACCTAAATAAACAGAGATACTCTCTGATAAGTTAATTTCTCCTAAAACCTGGACGTATTCCAAGATAGACTTTTTTTTAGCCAATATTTTATTCAAAGAATATTTATTCTGTTTTTTCCCCCAGTAAAGTAAATATTTATCAGTCTTCTACTTGATATATCTTGCTTGTAGTAGTATGTAAGTGAAAGATAAGGGTATTATCTAAGGCTTCACAGGTTGGTCTTGATAATTTGGTGACATTAGGTGCAAATACTCATTTACTGACATTTCCTCCTCTTCAGTTAGAGACTTTAGAGAAAAAATATGTTTCTATATTGAACTAGTATCAGTAAAGACAAAGTAATCAGAAATCCTAAAATGAGAACATAAAGCATTAGAAAATGAAATTTTGTAGTTAGGGAAGTTGGGAAATATTCATCAGATCCTATTTTAGAGGTTTAAAAGACAGTGTTTAGCTACTACAGGCCAAGTAACTAAACCCTGTCTTTTATAAATCTGAATAAATCTGACTGAATCTTTAAAGTGACTAAGAACACGTCCTTTTTCGGAAGGATTGAAACCCAGTGTAGAAATAGATAATGTTAATGACTTGGGAATTCTTGAGTTTGTTTTCCTCTTGGTAGAGAATACATTCCTCACACATCTGACTTAAAGGGAAGCTCCATTTCGGCCTGGAGGAGTGCTTATTTTGTTTTGTTGAAAGTAGTCTCTACTGGAGTTTCTCTTTACTGATGCTGACAAGAACTCATCATATAAGAATAGCTGCTTCACAGAACTTTGATGGCTTTCTATGTCTTGTCTTCTCTCTCTTTTCTGGTTGGAGACTAGTTGTAAATAAAGATTCTCAGATCTTGTTCATTAAGTTGGCAGCAGGGTGCAGGGGGAAGTATGAGGGGAGGGATGTATGATGTGAATGTGTTCCAATTTATATTTTGATGATAACTATTGATGGGTGTCCATCTTTTGGCTATACTATAGAAATACATTCTTAATGAATTAAATGGAAACATATCTCCTTACTAGTATTTTAATAGTTTATATCAGATCATGAATCCTCTTAGAAGCATTGTGCTCTGATACTTTGTGTCTCATTTTTAGTTGAAGGTTAAGGGAATGTAGTATTTTAATCCCAACTCTGCCAATACCTTTGTCTAGAGGCATGTTGCCAAATTTGTCTTTTATGAAATTTTTTGTCTCCAAGAAAGGAAGGTTTACAGTTTTTCCTCCCAGATTGAGTTGATGTAGTGTATTCTTGGTTATCAAAATACTCATAGTTTTGGGACTTTGAAATGGTAAATATTTATGATGTGTGAAAAAGCATGATATATAACAGTATGATCTCAATTATGTAAAAACGGGTGCTTAGTTGTATAAATACACAAATAAACGAGACCTAAAAGGACACATCAAATGATAAACTAATTGTGATTATGGATGACTTGGTTTTTCGTTTCTGCTTCTTGTGTTTTTTTGGTTTTCTATTATGCACTCGTTAACGTTAAAAAAAATAAATCTCATTTTAAAAACCTTAACAAAAAAAAAGTTCTGTTTTCATCATGAAAGACTGACGAATCACCACTGGCTCATTTTGTAGGAAAGTAAGACCTCCATGAAATAACAAGTATATACTTTGGAAATATGCAGCATCTTGTAAGAGCTGGCTTAGAATGTTAGGAAACTTGACAATCAAACCCATAATGACCTAATGAGATAACACTTGATCTTTGCCATAAATTATATCAACTGCATAGATACTTCACAGATGGATTTTGTTCCCTTGGGTTTCAAGACCTATAATTTCTTGATGTAAGTCTTGTGAGAAAACACCTGTCTTAACATGTTCAAACATTTCTAACTTGATTTAGATGTGATTTGCCTTGAAATAGGATACGTGGTTTGTAACCTATCCATAACTGGAAGAGATCTGAACAGAGATATTGATTCAAACATATCAGAATGACAACATATTCACTGGTCTCACTGACTTGGGAATAAATTTTCTCTGTGCCATGTATATTTTCTTAACCTTAAATTTATGGCCTTTTGCTGAATGAGTGAAATTCAGACCAAAAATAAACCATCAGTGTTTTCCCTGACAACAACAGTAAGTAAAACAAGGGCTACCAACTGGGTAAGATTTCATGCATATATCTCTGGGCTCTGTATTATTGTCGATTTAAAGCATCAAACATTTGTGCTGTGTCTGCTCAATTAACGCCAGTGTGGCACTGTACTGTTGTCACCCAACAATCTGTGACTAATTTTTGGAAGGGCCCTATCTACTTTTCTTAGTACTCAATTTTCCAAATCAATATTAAAACCACATTTACTTGATCTTTCATGGATTTGAGCATTCAAATACTCAGAACTGGGAGAGTTGGAAAAATGTTTTGTAGGACAAGTGGTCCTGGGCAGGGTAGATGGGAATAAGAAAGTGCTTGGGTGGGAATTTAGTTGCAATTTGTCCTCAGTTCTTCTAAGTCCTTAGCCTTAGCCCATGTTGGCAAGATACAATAGAATATTGTAGCTGGAATCATCCACTGTGTTGATTTTCTTGACACAAGGTCAGCAGAGTATTGGCTTTTGTGCTTTAGTAATCAGCTTTCAGATTGTCAGTGATTTCCAAGGTCTACAGCACCGTGACTTTGCGTGCTTCTCTTTTCAATGTTGACTCATCCTACCTACATCAGGAAATTTTTTCTGCAAAAAAAAGAAAAAAGAAAAATAAATGTCAAGAGTGGTAAAGAAAAAGAAAAAGATGTTTTCCTTATATCTGATTGAATCCCCTGCAACTTATACTCAACTCCTTTTATCTAAGTTTGATAAAGTAAATGATCAGTGGATCAATGTTTTCTTCAAAATAGTTGTTCCTTTTCCAAACAGTGATCATAAAACTATCCGTAATAACCCATAGATTCCTGTTTCTTTTGTTTTGAAAAATGTGCCTATTTTTATTCCTTTCAGGAGCTCTATTTATTCATCATTCTGAACCCTTTCTATCACTACCTATTTCTTAAATATTGAACATTGAACCCATTTGCTTCGTTTTTAATGTCAGTTGATTTTTACCGCTTGTGATACAACTTAGCTACCTATAATTTTTCCTAGGTAGAAATGTTAATGTAATATGTAATATAATGAGTCTTTAAAAAATGATTAAAAATCACTTCATTTCTAATGCATCCTCACTCTGTCCTCCTTCCAAGCATAGGAAGCTGAAAATATGAAACCAGGTTTATCTTCGTCCCTGCTAAAATACGTGTCATTTTATCTTAAGACAGTCGTCCTTTCCTATAAGTATGGAGCATTGGGGAATAATTCTCTTGTTTTTAGCAGTCACAAAGGGCAATACACAAAACAGGCAAAAAAAAGTTCACTCTAGAATGACATTTGTTTGAGCATAATAATAGAATTAATCATCTAGTCACCAAATATATACTTTATGCTCACTGGAATATTAAAAAAAAAGCTTTCTAAATACCACAACTGATTTGAATTCTGTTTCTCTTTGAGGAGATAAGTTGTCTTTTAGGGAAATATTTATATTGTTTTTTTTTTTTCTATTATTTTCTACAGTCTTTTGGAAGTATTGTTATTGTAAATATATCTTCATGTAGAAAATCTGAAAAAATACAGAAATGAATAAAAATGAAAATCAGTTTAAATTCCACAACTAAAGATCATTGTTTATCCTTTCAGATTTGTTTGTTTCTTGGCCATGTAGCATGTGGGATTAGTTCCCCAAGCAGGGAATGAAGCTGTGCCGCCTGCATTGGAAGCATGGACTGCCAGGGAAGTCCCTCAGTTGAGTCCCTCAAGCACATTATTTGTTTTTTAATCATTTATTGGATTTTCACTGTGAACCTGTATGAGCCAGGTATTACCATCAGAATATCTACTCTACTGAAAGGAAGTGTTTTTAATCTTATAGACTTTGGAAGGTAACTGGAAACATAGATGATTAAAATGTAAACCAAGGTGCATTTACTAGCAATAATTATGATATTAATGTAAAACAACAAATAAACAGAAAACGTGTCATGATTGAAAATCACAGAGTTAGGGCAAGAGGTACTTAGCCGGAGTGATTAAGTGGGGTGTTATAGGGGTGGTGACAGTTCAGATGAGGGCAAGAGGATGAGAAGAGAGATGTGAGGTCAGCAGGAAGAACAGCATTCCAACCCATGACCTGGTTCTGTAAAGATAGTTGAATATTTTCCTTGGACTCTGTTAATTCTGTTACACCTAGTAATGGCTATTTGATTCTCTAGACCTGATCTTCCGAATGTGTCACTCCCAACTTGCTAGCTGGTTAGGACACATCTGACAGAGGTGATGATGGTTTATTCACTTGGTCACCTGACCCAGTGTCAGTCTCCTTCTGTGAAATATGCCTGTTGCCACAAAGCTGAACTCCAACAGAATTCCAAAAATGTTGTAGAGGTGGTAGAAGATCAAGTCATAAAGTTCAAAGTTGAGAGAAGAAATGCTCTGAAGTCATCCCAGCTCTTTAGTTCAGCTCTGTGCTGTGAATGCTGAGATTAGAAAATCAGTTAAGGATGCATTTAAAAAATAAAGCTAGACCATAGATTCAGTTGGTGTAATGTATCCATGGGAATATATTCTTGTTCTTTAATTCATTGAGGAGGATATGATGACCAAGGTGTTGGGTTGGCCTAAAAGTTTGTTCTGATTTTTCATAAGATGCTGTGAAAAAACCCAAGTGAACTTTGGCCAACCCAATAAAATAGGCTTTCTCAAAAAACCAAAACTATAACTGTGAGAAGTAAGTTGAAGGAGAGAGGATAGTCCAACTTTTTACTTTGCCTTTTGCATTTGGAGAGACATGGTGTGTCCAGGGGAGCTTCCCAGGTGGTGCTAGTGGTCAAGAAATTGCCTGCCAGTGCAGGAGATGTAAGAAGCAAGGGTTCTATCTCTGGGTCGGGAAGGTCCCCTGGAGGAGGAAGTGGCAACCCACTCCAGTATTCTTGCCTGGAGAATCCCACGGACAGAGGAGCCTGGTGGGCTACAGTCCAAAGAGTTGCAAAGAGTCAGACACGACTGGAGCGACTTAGCACGCATGTATGGCATATCCAAGTATATCTATATTCCCTTTTAAAATAAGATTAGAAATAAGCACTTTGTATTTCATCCTAGGGAAAGACAAGTGATACTCTTTGTTTCATGAGGACCCACCCATTATAACATAAGGCCTGCATTCCTTAAGGTTCTGGAAAGTTTTCCGAAGTGACATGACAATTAAGTCAGTTGAAAACCAGAATTCCAGCTGCTTCACAAGGGGGCTGCTGTGTGAACACATCCACACTCAGTGTTTAAGCTTTGGCTTATGAGGTGGTTTATTCAACATAAAAATTTTCTGTGGGTCAGAGCAATTGCTGTTTTAATGCTTCAAATCAAACACACTCGGAGGTTTAGAGATGAAAAAATAAATATTTGCAAACAGTGGTTGAATTGGGCACACTGTTCACTCTAGTCCTCTTTGAGGATTTTCAAATCTTCTATTTTATTACTATTTCTGAATTTACCAATAAAAACAGTCACTTTGGCCACCAAGAAGGGGCTTGAGAAGGACTTATTATGCAGTTCCATGAATGTTCATAGCTGGGACCTAGAACCTGAGCGGGTCCTTCAGAGGCCCTACATCTTAACACACATGGTCCCTTACCATTGCCTGTAGGCCATCAGAAAGGCTATTGTTTCTAATGCTCTGTAGAAAAGCCACATGGAATAATAGAGAAATTGCTTACAATTCTTAATAAAATTCATAGTTAATATTATAAGGGCTTCTCAGATGGCTCAGTGGGTAAATAACCTGCCTGCAATGCAGGAGACGCCACAGATACGGGTTCGATTCCTGGGTTGGGAAGATCCCCTGGAGAATGGAATGGCTACCCACTCCAGTATTCTTGCCTGGAGAATTCCATGGACAGAGGAGCCTGGCAGGCTACAGTCCACAGGTGGCAAAAAGTTGGACATGACTGAAGCGACAGAGCACAGCACAAATATTATAAAAGAACGTATTATGTGAGGTTTTGCTAAAACATGAAATATATGTCTAATTTAAAGTTATGTAACTTTTATGTATAGTAAGGCATTTTTAGAACAATTTGGACAAATACAAAAGCTTCCTTATTTATTTTACACATTTTGAGCCAAATATACATCTGCCTCACAACGCACACTGACTCTTTTGGGTGGACCATTTCATGAGGTATTTTGTTATGGATCTTACTTCTTTTCTGGAGTCTATTTCAAGATAAAACCATTCATAAAGGGAGAAAGGGAATAATGTATAAACTTATTTGAATTTTCCCTTACAGAGTATATATGAAGTAGGTGAACAGAGATGGTGGTACAAAAACAGAAAAACATCAGCCTGTTTTTGAGAGTATTGTAGAGCCTAAAATTGTGACCCTGAAATTCTTTTTACTGCACCCTGATAAGGGTTTCCCAGGTGGCACTAGTAATAAAGAACCTGCCTGCCAATGCAGGAGACAGAAGAGATTCAGGTTCAATCCCTGGGTAGGGAAGATCTCTTGGAGTAGGAAATGGCAGCTCACTCCAGTATTCTTGCCTGGAAAATCCCATGGACAGAGGAGCCTGGCTGGCTATAGTCCATAGTGTTGCAAAGAGTCAGATATGACTGAAGCAACTTAGTACACTGATAAGGGCAAATCTGCCCCATCCAAAATACTTACATTTCTGAATTAAAATTATCCTAAGTTTATGGCTTATTTCCAGGTAATACACCAGGTCTAACATGCAGATGAAGGTTGCTTTTTCTTTTGGTTTTAGGGCTTTCTGTTCATATTATTCAGGATTATATTTTCTTAGTATCAAATACAGAATATGAAAAATTCTTATGGATGAAGGCCTCTAAACATTGTAGCCACTGATTTGCTTTTTATTTTTTTAAAGCTTTTTATTTTATGTTGGCGTATAGCTAATTAGCACTGTTGTAATAGTTTCAGATGGATAGCAAATGTACTCAGCCATACATATACAAGTCCCCATTCTCTCCCAAACTCCCTCCTCATCCAGGCTGCCACATAACATTGAGCAGAATTCCCTGTGCTATACAGTAGGTCCTTGTTGATTGTTCATTTTAAGTATAGCTGTGTGTACACGTCAATCCCAAACTCCCTTACTATCCCTTCCCCCATCTTTCTGCCTATCAGCCATAAGTTTGTTCTCTAAGTCTGTGAATCTGTTTCTGTTTTATACATCAGTTCATTTGTATAACTTCTTTTTAGAATCCATGTGCAAAGGGTGCCATATGATATTGCTTCTTTCCTGTCTGACTTGCTTCACTCAGTACGACACTCTCTAGGCCCATCTGTGTTGCTGCGAATGGCTTATTTCATTCTTTTTCCTGGCTAGATAATATTCCATTGTGTATACGGACCACGTCTTCTCTATCCATTCCTCTGATGATGGACATTTAGGTTACTTCCATGCTTTGGCTATTGTAAATAGTGCTGCAATGAGCATTGGGTTGCATGTATCCTTTTGGATCATGTCTTTCTCCAAATATATGCCAGGGGGTGGGATTGCAGGATCATATGGTAGCTCTATTTTTAGCTTTTTAAGAAGCCTCCATACTGTTCTCCATAGTGGCACCACTAATTTTCAATCAGTCTAATGTGTCATATGCTAGTAGAGTCTCTAGACCTAGAGGACCTGGCTCACATATTAGCATTCTCCAAAGAAAAAGAAACAATTATATATACATTTATATATAATAGTTATATGTAATAATTATAAATACATATATATGAATATCTAGAAGATGACCATTTGAATAAAGATAGAATATAGATATGTTATATGCATATATATGTACATAAGGTAATTTACTCTAAGGAATTGACTCACACAGTTTTGGAAACAGAGAAGATCCTCCCAGTTTGGCAGGCAAGCTTGAACACTAGGACAGCCAATGGTTTAGTTCCAGTTCAAGTCCAAATCCAAAGATAGGAGAAAACCAATGTCCTCACTCAAAGACAAGTGGAGAGAGAGAGAGAGAATTCTCCTTATTTAGCCTTCTGTTCTATTCAGGATGTTAATACATTGGTGATGCCCCCTCCAACATTGATCATGGATGGCAAATTGCTTTACTTTATGTCTGTGGATTCTAATGCTAATCTCATCCAGAAACACACTCTCAGACACACCCAGAAGAGTGTTTAAACAAATATCATGGTCCAGTCAAGTTAGCACACAAAATGAATAATCATACTCAGGGCTTTTGAACAGTTTCAACAGACTCAGGCTTCACTTCGGCACCAGTGTTATACATTTATCTTTTAAACTGGTAAAGCTGGGTTGGGGAAATTAGCTCAGGTCTGAGGCCAAAACCAAGATTCTTATACTTAACCCTAGGTTTAAATCTTCCACACATGAGGGGACAGACTAAAGAGCATACTCACCTGGCCAGCAGCAGAGAGACTCGTCACCTGACTTCTGCCAACCAAGCCCCAAGCAGGCTGCCATGCAGAAATGCATTTATGAACGTGCAGGCTCTCCCCTGGGTTCCAAATCCCAGCTTGAGGGATTGTATGAAACATTCATTGGGGGATTTAGGAGGCTCTGTTGGTCCATTTATATATATATATTCAAAATTGTTTCGAATTTTATATTTCCCATGCCTCTCTGGTTTAAAAAGAACTCCATTGATTTACAACTTACATACATTAAGCTGCATCCATTTTAAATGTGTAGTCCAATGAGCCTTGACAAAGTTAACCAAGTAACCCCAAAAGATACAGAGAGCTCACCTCCAAAACTCCCTTGTGAGCCTTGATCATCAGTCTCTTTCCACCCTCACCCCTGAGCTCTGTCCTTCCAGTGATCTACTTTATTTCAGTGGATCCAAATCCTTGGCAACATTTAGCTCTTTATGTTTTAACTTGCATTTTCCTGATGAGTAATAACATGTATCTTTTCATGTGCTAATGACTTCAGTTTATCAAATATTTCTTTTATAGTTCAAGCTTTCTTTGTTCCATCTGTGAAATCCCAGTCTGAACTTCCTTTCCCGCCACCTTGAGCTCGTAAGGTTGCAGTTTTCATCTTTTGAGAAAAAGTCTACACAATTCTTACCTGTCACACATCAGTTCCTTACGAGTAAACTCATCTCCTGGTTCTGTTTGCTTCGGGATGATTTTCATTGCCTTTAAATAGCTGTTTACAATTTTGTCCAGCTCTTGTAAGTGTAAACAATGTGGCACTATGAGCGGACTGGAACAAAGATAAATAAGCTAGCCATTGGAGAATTATTTTTTTTTAATTAGTGTTTGGGCAAAAGAAGACACAGGAATGATTCTTTACTGTAACAGGAGCAGATGCTTTAGAGAAAAAAAACTAGACATTTTCTTCTTTCAATTAGTATCTTGCTTATTGGGCCAATATTCAAGGGAGGGAGGGAAATAGATTTGTCATTTAATTAATACTTTTAGGGATTCTGGAAAGTGTGTTTTCTCCCTTCCCCCTTTATCATAATGCTTTCCCTACACAAGCATGTGGGCATACACATATGCACACTACCTTTGCCCCAGTCCTGTTGTAATAGCACAATATGATGTTTCAGGGGGTATTTAATAATTCACACAACTCAAGAAAAATGATAGTGCATAAAAATATCTGTATAATGAGAATAGATTTTTTTGGCTTAGTTTGTTTTGGTGATTGAGTAAAAATGGTATTTTTCTCCCCAGGGGAGAAACTTTTAAAAAACGGAAAGGAAAAGCGAGAGTGCCATCTTACAGCTGTGGGTACCAGCTCCCCCAGGCTACTTTAAAAGACCACCTCCCACTCCCACCACTGTTTCTGTTACACCACCCTTCTGGTTCTCAGTCATCAGAGTCAAGGAGCTTCAGATAAGCTCTGAGAAGAATTTACACCGTAGATCTGTAGTGTGGGGGTCGCCTTAAGAAATTGAATGAGTGATTTTTTTCTTCATTAAGAGATGTAGCAGATGCCTTGGGATCAGGAAAAGCATGTCTATGCAGTGTTGGCAAGGCTCACAGATGTGGTGTTCCTTCATTATATAGAAAACAGGGACCCTAGACACCATTGAAACTGTTACAGCAATAAGGACTATCTTTCTTCCCCTTTTTAATTGGAATATAATTGCTTTACAATGTGGTGTCGATTTCTGCTGTACATCATGAGTCAGCTATGTTTACATATATCCCCTCCCTCTTTGGCATGCCTCCCACCTGCACGCCCCCGGCTGCACCTCTCATTCTACCCATCCAGGTCATCACAGAGGAATACCTTTAAACTGACTTTACTGGTAATCCTTTGAATAACTGAAGCCTCTCAGAATCTTAATGACCGGGAGAGTGTGCAGAGAGGCAGAGCAGGGCAGGGTGGAGCTTGAAAAGCGTCAGAGTTTATGTTCTGGGTTCCAGAGTTACTCTTGTGGGACTAAGAAGGTGAAGTCCTCACTCTGGACTACTGTCCCTCAACAGGAAAGACCCTCAGCCTTATTTTCAGCTCTGTGCTCTTGGTTGTAGAAAGTGCTTCTTCCACAGTTCAATAGCATCTTTTGTGTCTGACTTTTCTCCTGGCTGCTTATAATACACATTTGATGTCCTATAAAAGGCACACGGATGATAGTTTATGTCAACCTGGTGTTCATGACATTCAGTTCCGTTCAGTCACTCAGTCGTGGCCGACTCTTTGCGACCCCAGAGACTGCAGCATGCCAGGCTTCCCTGTCCATCACCAACTCCTGGAGCTTGCTGAAACTCATGTCGATCGAGTTGGCGTTCATGACATTATCTGCCACCATTTTGAATAAGTGGAGATGTGATGAGACCTGTGTTTTAATAAAGTTTAAATGGAACAAAGAAACAGGACTTTTGAGGACACATCCCTTTCTTCTACCTCAAAAGAAACATCATAATGGCTAATATGTAATTTGGCATTTAAAGACACAAATATTGTATGGACACCTCTAAATCTTGTCAAACAGAGAGCAAATAGCTATTTTATTGACATGAGTTTACAAAAAGGCTCAGACCTTAAGTCCTTTCCATATTTGTAGAGCAGAGAATTGTTTTTTTAAATGCTAGTAATGTCAATAAAATATTCAACGTGTTTGATCACTTATGCTACTTAATGCTCTTAAAGCAATTCTTGAGAACTTATACACAAGTATTAGTTAACTAAACTCTTACGATAACTCTAACAGATAACTGCTTCTTTTCCAGGAGCAAGGTTTATCTAACATTTCTTTGTGAATTAGATTGCTTTTTGTAGCCTGATTTCATGATCATTTTCTTTTTCTAACAAAATCCTCTGTATGTTTTACGTGTGTATATTTTAAAAATACTTCATCATAGATCCACAGTCATAAATTCCAGTTGGACTGGCTATTGCATATATGAAACAAGTATAAATAAATGAAATTTTTGCTTTTTTTAAATTCCAGAAACTCATATGCCATATATAGAGAGCTATCAGTACAGCTGCAAATAAACTTTAACTGCTTTGAAAAGTCACTGTTGTTGTCCATAAGCAGCCTGACAGAACCAAGCAAATATATATATAAACTTTGTCTAAGTTCAGGAAAAATATTTGGTGAATATTTGGTATAATTGGCTTAAGGAGGACCCAAACCATCACATACTCTATGAATATCTTCACTGGGGCGCAAACATTTGACATCATGTCAATCATGGGATCATGTCTTTTGAAAGCTTCTGTTATATCTGAGCTTTCTTTACATTTTTAAAATTAATTTTTATCGGAGTATAGTTGCTTTACAATGTTGTGTTAGTTTCTATTGTACAGCAAAATACATCCCCTCTCTTTTGACTCCTTTCCCGTTCGGGTCACCACAGCCTCATTAAATAGTTTCCTGTGCTACACAGTATGTTCTCCTTAGTGATCCATGGCCTCTCTGAGCTTTCTAAGAGAATTTCTGGCATTACTTCATGTCTTGACGTATCCACTTGTCAGATTTGATAGCTATTTTCAAGAAGAGGTCCTATCCTTGAACACAGCTGCCGCACAATTTGTTCATTTACAAACATTTATTGAATGCCTGTTATATTCTGGACATATTCCTCAATGAGCTCACAACTATATAAAGAAAATCTTCCAGTATAGATAACAAAACTACAAGATCAGCAAAGTCACATTTTATGGGGTTAGAATATAGTCAACCCTTAAAGCAAAATGTTTAATATAATGAGAATTATCCTTGAAAATCCCATAGAAGCTATCAGCTTGGAGGATTACATACTATTGATATTTCTCAATGACTCTAAACCAGCCTGCTTTTCTTCAAGCATTTAGAAAGGATTCTTTTTTCTTTCAGTTGAATATCAGATGACATAGCTGACTTGCATCAGCCACCAGCTTTTGTGAAATATGCCTGCTTTAGAAGCTGCATAACCAATAAGGAAGGCTCACTCTATGAGGGACACACAGGAGCAGACCAACCAAAGGAGAGCAGACTCAAGTCTTCCATCTTGCTGCTGTGGGAGTTATACTTGTAGGCAGAATGGCTGGTGGTTCACTTACTTGTGTTATCTCAACTTTCCCCTTTGATGTGTACAGATGAATGTGGGTATGTTAAATACATGTATGATGCAACCTCCAGTGAAAACTGAGTGGCTAAGTCTAGGAAGCTTCTAAATCAGAGGGGATGTTTGACTTGCATTTGAGAAGATCAGTAGAATTTCATAGATTGTGAATGTGGAATTTCCAGGCAGCAAATAGCATGAATAAAATCATGGAAGAGTAAGACTTTCTGGTATGTTAAGGAAACTGGAATTAGGTGTGTTTTTTTTGATCATTTTTTCCAGCTTTGTTGAGGTATAATTGACAAGTAAAACAGTATATACTTAAAATACACATGTGATGATTTGATATACATATACATTGTGGAATGATTGCCATAATTAAGTTAATTAACATATCCATCACCTCACAGCTACCATGTGTATGTGTATGTGTTGAAAATATGTTGCTGCTCTCTTAGCAAATTTCAAGCACACAGTACAGGGTTACTAAGTACAGTCACTATGCTGTATTAAATCCCCAGAACATATTCATCTTATAATTGAAAGCATGTACTAGAAGTAGTTCTTGACAGCCAGAGGGTGTAGCTATAAAAAAGCCAGATTCTGAGTAAGTTTCTGCTTTGGTTAAAAGAAGAAATCCTTTTAACAGCAGAATGGAGGATGACTGCTGGGAAGACAAGAACAAAAGAAGGGACAACCAACCAAAGGGACGTTAGGCAGTGACAGCTGAGGAAACGAATTGGCCTCCAGAGATTTTTCCAGGATATTTCCTAGTCCTGGGGCCAGACTCCCAGCCCAGTGTTCTTTCCAATCCACCACACTGACTCTTTCATTGCTTTCCCCTTATGTCAGCCACAGTTATTTCTAATGAAGTATTTGTGTGTGTGTGTGTATAAATATATTCTCTATAGAGGGAGTATATTAGAACATACTCTTTTTGGTCCTTTAAGGTTGCAGTGGGAATTACTATTTTATGTCTATCACCTCTTCAAAGCCTGTTAGGATCAGTTGATCACTTCTTTTAGGTCACTAGTATCTCCGTCAGTGTGCAAAAGCATGCTCTAAACTTTATTTAGTTTATTTATTTTAAAGTTTAGGCATTCTATCATGTATACTATCATGTAAGAATTGAATCGCTAGTCTATGTCTGACGCAGGATACAGCATGCTTGGGGCTGGTGCATGGGGATGACCCACAGAGATGTTATGGGGAGGGAGGTGGGAGGGGGGTTCATGTTTGGGAACACATGTAAGAATTAAAGATTTTAAAATTAAAAAAAAAAAAAAATAAAATAAAGTTTATTTATTTTTCAAATGAATACTGTTTATTATTATGTAAACTTTTTATAATTATGTATTATTTATAAGTGATTTATTCAAAGAGAGGTCATTAGCTGTCACTTGGGCTATTAGTGTGACTCTCTCCATAGACACATTTTGTTATGAACAAAAAGTGGAGCTTTACTTTGGGCACGTTATCACCCCAAATCCCATTTTTTTTGTATTTTACCTGCAATTTAAATTTCTTTAAAAATATTTTAATTGGAGGATAATTGCTTTGCAACATTGTGTAGGTTTCTGCCATACAATTTGAATCAGTCATAAACATACATATGTCCCCTCTCTCTTGAACACCCCTCCTGCACCTACCCCTGCGTACCCATCTAAGTTGTCACAGAGTGCTGAGTTGAGCTCCTTGTGTTATACAGCTACTTCCCACTAGTTATCTGTTTTACGTATTGTAATGTATATGTTTCAGTGCTACTCTCTCAGTTTGTCCCATCCTCTCCTTCTTCCACTGTGTCTCCAGGTCTGTTCTCTATGTCTGCATCTCTATTCCTGCTCTGCAAATAGATTCAGCAATACCACTTTTTCTAGGTTCAACATATGCATAAATATATAATATTTGTTTTTAATGGCTTCACTCTGTATTTTCTTAATGTGTGCTGAGTCAATTAATCAAGTCCAACTCTGCTACCCTTTGGACTGTAGCCCACCAAGTTTCTCTGTCCGTGTGATTTTCCAGCCAAGAATACTGGAGTGGGTTGCCATTTCCTTCTCCAGGGGCTCTTCCTGACACAGGGATCAAACCCTCATCTCCTGTGTCTCCTGCATTGCAGGTGGGTTCTTTATCCACTGAGCCATTGGCAAAGCCCTTACTCTGTATGAACAGACTCTAAGTTCATCCAACTCACTAGAACTGACTCAAGTGTTTGCACAGCAAAAGAAACTATAAGCAAGATGAAATGCTAACCCTCAGTATGGGAGAAAATAATTGCAAATGGAGCAACTGACAAAGGATTAATTTGCAAAATATACAAGTGAGTCATAAGTTCAATATCAACTCATGAGTTCATGAACAAACCAGTCAAAAAATGGGCAGAAGACCTAAATAGATATTTTTTCCAAAGATGTATAGATAGTTAATAAATGCATGAAAAAAAGCTCAAATCATTCATTATTAGAGAAATGCAAATCAAAACTACAAAGACGTATCCCCTCATACCAGGTCAGAATGGCCATCATCAAAAATGTACAAACAATAAATATTGGAGAGGGTGTGGAGAAAAGGGAACCCTCTTGCCTTGTTGGTGGGAATGTAAATTGATACAGCTACTAAGGAGAATAATATGGAGATTCCTTAAAAAACTAGCAATATAACTACCATATGGCCCAGTAATCCTACTACTGGGCATATACCTTGGGAAAATCATAATTCAAAAGGATACCTGCACCCCATGCTTATTGTAGCACTATTTATAATAGCCAGGTGATGGAAGCAACTTAGATAGCCATCAACAATGAATGGATAAAGAGGCTGTGGTACACACACACACACACACACACACACACACACACATATATAAAATGGAATATTATTCAGCCATAAAACCCCAACTTTTAAATGATATATACAAGTTTTCAGTTTTGCTGTCTTTGCCAACTCTGGGTGTTATTATGCCAATCTAGTAGGAAAAAGGTGACTTCTTAGTCTAATTTGCTTTCTCCTATTATGATAATGTTTATTATATTTCCATGTTGATCACCTTTGGCTTTCTACTTTCATAATATATTCATCTTTTTAGCTATTTTACTGAGTATTTACCGGTTTTTCCCCAATGAGTCTTAACAACTCCTTATACAAAATAAATGAACATGATCTTTAACCTTCGTTTCAATTATTTTGTTCAAACTTATCATTTGTGTTTAAGTTTTTACGTGGTTTAAAGATATATGGGAGTGTGGGTTTTATGTAATTAATTTATAATTTATTATTTTTCCTTTTTTACGTCTGTCTTCCATGGTATACCTTTCCCCAGCTGAAGATTATGCAGTTCTTAAAAATCGCGGTTATTCCTTTTCTTATTTTGCATTTTACACTAATGCTTTAATCCACTTGGTACTGAGTATAGCCTATAGCTTGAGGTAGAAATAACTGTAACCTTTCCTTCTGCCTGGTCGTGACAGACAAAGACACAGCATGGCCACCTGCCTTGAAAAGGAAACTCGTTCCTGTGTCATAAGGGGTGTAGTCACCTGCCAGCCTTCAGCTCTTCGGCCCTCGAGCGTCTATCTCAGCTTTCAGATAAAGGTCACAGTCTTCTTGGGCTGACTTCTGGCCAGTGACCAGGCCAGGCAGCTGCAGAAGACCTGTTTTTCCCCCTCACTGAGGGACTCCTCAGTGAGTTGTCCAGCTCCATCATTACCCCTTGGACTGTCATGAGGTCAGATTTGCTTCATGCCCAGCCCAATCTGCTTCCTCGCTTTTTCCTGTCCAAGTGTTAGTCCTCTAGAATCTTTTGTGTTTCTAAAATCCATCTCAACGTCTGTTTCCCAGAGAATTCCTCCAATATCTAGTTTACCATTTGACTATTTCCACATCCTTAGTTAGAATAACTCCTAGTAAGTCAGGAGTCAGGTTTCCTCCTTGGTTTTTTATTCCATAGCAGTGGTCTGTTAATGTGTTGTTCAGCTAGTATTATAGTTTAAATTACTAATTAATTAGTTAGGAAATTAGCATAATATATAAGTATATATATATGAGCTTCCCAGGTGGAGCTAGTGGTAAAGAATCCTTCTGCCAATGCAGGAGACATCGGAGATGCGGGTTCACTCCCTGGGTTAGGAAGATCCCCTGGAGGAGGGCATAGTATTCTTGCCAAGAGAATCCCATGGACAGAGAAGTCTGGCAGGCTACCGTCCATAGAGTCGCAAAGAGTTGGACACAACTGAAATGACTTAGCATTCATGCTGCTGCTGCTGCTGCTGCTAAGTCGCTTCAGTCGTGTCCGACTCTGTGCAACCCCATAGACAGCAGCCCACCAGGCTCCCCCATCCCTGGGATTCTCCAGGTAAGAACACTGGAGTGGGTCGCCATTTCCTCCTCCAATGCATGAAAGTGAAAAGTGAAAGTGAAGTTGCTCAGTCATGTCTGACTCTTAGCAACCCTGTGGACTGCAGCCTACGAGGCTCCTCCGCCCATGGGATTTTCCAAGCAAGAGCACTGGAGTGGGGTGCCATTGCCTTCTCCAAGCATGCATGCAAGCACACATATATATGTATCATATATGTATGTGTATATTTACAGAAAGAGAGAAACTCAGTTTTCAGCAAGTTATTTTTTAATATTTTCCTATGTTGCCCATTTTCCTTCCAAATAAAATTTAGACTCAATCAAATTTGAAAAATCTTTTGCACTTTTGCTTTTCCTATCCAGGAAAACATGTGTTTCCTTTATTCACACCCATCTTCTATTTTATCTCAATAAAATGATATATTCTATAAATACCTATACCTTGCATAGTTATCATTGAATTTATTCCTGAGACTTTTATAGTTGTTTCTGGCATGGACTTTTTATGGTTTATTACTAGCATTAGAAGGGCTCCAGATGGCTCAGTGAGTAAAGAACCCACTTGCCACTGCAGAAGACGCAGGTTCAGTCCCTGGGGTGGGACGATCCCCCGGAGGAGGGCATGGCAAACCCACTCCAGTTTCTTGCTTGGAGAATCCCATGGACAGAGGAGGCTGATGGGCTACAGTCCATAGGGTCGCAAAGCGTCAGACATGACTGAAGTAACTGAGTACTCACATAGCCACAAGCGATAGAAAACCTATTGATTATGAAATGTTGAGTTTTTAAATCATCTACATTGCAGAACTTCCCAAAGAATCCTAATGGTTTTTGCTTGATTTTCATAGGCTTTCCATGTAGAAAAGCCTGTACATATTATCAGTTAAGAGAATGAGAGGAAAGCACTGGACTTTTTGAAGTTTTTCAGAAGCAGTCATATCTTTTCCACTGTGGTTTAAAACAGGATAGTGAATATAGTTCCTTGTGTTCTACAAGAGGACCTCATTGTTTATCCCTTCTGTATATAATTGTTTGCATCTACTACCTCAAACTCCCAATCTATCCTTCCCCTACCCCTTCTCCCCCTTGGAAACCACCAATCTGTACTCTATGTCTGTGAGTCTGTTTTCTAGATAATTTCTTCAGTTGTGTCATATTTTAGTTTGCACATATAAGTGATATCACATGTATTTGTCTTTCTCTTTCTCACTTACATCACTTAGTATGATAACCTCTAGGTGCATCCATGGTGCTGAAATGGCATTCTTTCTTTCTTTTTACAGATGAGTAATATTCCATTATATATATGTACCATACCTTTCTTAAAATTTTATGGATATCTTTATATATGCAATTGTATTATCTTTGTATTTGTAATAAGGAATATCTATAATTTTATATTTCTGCATTTGTTTTTGCCAATTATTTTTATTTATTGATTATTCCACTTCTGCATTTTTTTTTCTAATTTATTTGGCTGCGTTGGATCTTAGTTACAGCATTTGGGATCTTCATTGCATCATGTAGGAATTTCTTTGCAGCTCACAGATTCTCTAGTTGTGGCATGAGAGTTCAGTAGTTGTGGCATAAAGCGTCTGCAGCATCTGGGAGATAGTGGAGGACAGGGAAGGCTGGTACATGCAGTCCATGGGGTTGCGAAGAGTCAGACACCACTTAGCAACTGAACAACAATCTGGGATTTTAGTCTCCTGATCAGGGATTGAACCTGTGTCCTCTGCATTGCAAGGCCAATTCTTAACCACTGGACCACCAGGGAAGTCCCCAGTTTTGCATTTTTAAAATTCAGCTCCCAGCATCTCAGTTTCCTCATCTTTGAGATAATTAGTATCTATTTTGTTGGGTAGTAGAGAAGATTGAGTGAAATCTTACACACAAGAAAGCTAGAAGAATAAATATTCCCTGCTATTCATTTCTCCTGCATATCCTGGGTTTATTTTCTTGTTCCAGTCCTAATTTATTGAGTTGGATATTTAGTTCATTTATTTTTATTTCTCCCTGTATAACCATGAAAATAATGTGAGTTAATATTTCTTTTTGGAGAGTAAGTTTGGCTGCATCTTAACATTTTTATATGAAACATTTTTCATTATTGTTATTTTCTAAATATTCTCTGATTATAGGTTTTAGCTCTTTCTGTTTTAGGAAATGGCTTCATCTAGCCATAAAATCCACGGACCAAACAAGCAAAGAGCTGGCTTTCCTTGAGGCATAGCTGGGCTGGCCTGGGCATTTCCTCACTCAGCTGATGCTGATTTATAGCAGTGATAGAAATTCTGCCCTCTCTCAGGGCTCCCTGACCTTCACTTCTTAAAAATAGGAAAATTTACTGGGCTTCTCCTGGCTTGTCTTCTGTTTGCTTGTGAGACTCTATTGCTTTCTTAAGAAAGTGAGTTGTGCGTTGCTTCTAAGTATCTTCATTCTACCTGGTTCCACTTACATTATCCAAAGCAGAAATTTCTTGAATTCTCTGGTCTACCAGCGGCACCTTCCCCAGTTTTCAGTGACACTGGAGTCTTTAAAATTATGATTATACTATGTTTTCACCATTTTGGTTATTTCTGTTAGCTATCACCAAAGGAGGTTGTATATTTAGGTTCATCTGCCTTATTTTTCAGAAGTCTAAATAGGGATTTAAAAAGCAATTAACTGCCATCTTTTTACTTTGTATGCTTTTCAATTTCAATTGGCAAATTGTGACCATAAGTTGAAGAAGGAAATGGTAACCCACTCCCGTATTCTTGTCTAGGAAATCCCATGGATGGAGGAGTCTGGCGGGCTACAGTCCATGGGGTCACAAAGTCAGACATGACTTAGCAACTAAACAGCCACAGCAGCAGACCTCAAGTTAGGGCTGTTTTTATGGACAGCCTAGGGTAGTTCTTTATGGACATGTGAGATATTTTGGCATGTGAAGTACTAAAAAAAAAGACTAGTTTGATAAAGAATATATCAGATTGCATTTACATATTTAAAAAAAATAAATTTAGTCTGTATTGCACATTTTATACTTTTGACTGTTCTATAAAGAATCCATCATTTCTTTAAAACAAAGCTTTGGGTGATTTTGAAAATTTGTTTAAAAGTTCACAAATTTTAAAGATTTGTTTGGCCAAGTGAATTATATGATAATTCTCTATACATTTAAATTATGCTTATACCGGGGAGACTCATTAATTTTGCTAGGAAAAAAATGCTGTAATAAAGATATCTCAGATTTTACCAATGGGGTTCAGTATAAATCATCTACACGATGGTTTTCATGTTTGTAAAAAACATGTGCAGAGGCAAGCTAGCAACTATCGGGTAATCAAACCCCCGCAATTAGTTTACAACCCAAACAAAACCGTTTGCATGAAAAAGCTTCAAAGAACCCAAAACCTCACATAACTAGGGATCTTGTCCTTCAGTGCTTGGAAACAAGAAGTCTAAAGTTTTAATCCCTTTTTGGCTGAAGACACGCTAGATTACTTTGCAGAAATCCTTGGCTTTCTATATATGGATTTTTCTTCACGTAGATTTAATGGTAAGCAGCACATTTCTATGTGTGTTTTACACATTTCCACAGTAGAATTTCTTCTTGTATATTTATTCCTTTCCTCTGGTCATCTTATTATCTTAGCTGTTTGGATTAAAAAAAAAAAGACTGTATATATGTGCACAAATCAGTCATATCATTCGATTAGAAAAATATGAAAACTTGAATTCCCTAGCATTACTAACAGAGCATTCAGAACCACTTAGAATCAGAATTGGTTCAAACTCAGTGGTGCATAATAACGTGGGTTTCTATGAAGCATACAGGTGGAAAGGGAGAATGGTGTTACATCTAAAGGCATGAGACCTTCTTGAATAAAATGCATTCTTATTTCCTTTACAAGAACTACTGTATCAGAATCTCTGGGGTGTGGTTCAGTGACCTGTATTTTTCAAAGGCCTTCTAGGTAACTTTGAGACAGGTAGTCTGGAGATCTCAGGTATGAGTAACGCTGGAAAGGAGGAGGGAGAGAGAGCTGGTCTATTATAACAGGAATTTAAATGGCTTTGTCACTGTGGCTGTGCAGTGAATTTGGAAGCTAGTTTCAAAAGAGCAGCAGATTGATTTAACTTCTCTCTGCTCCATAAAAGTAATATTAAAGTCTATTTGAAGAAAAAAAAAAAATCCCGACTGAAGCCTAGCAGGAATTTATCATGGGGATTCTTACAAAAGGGACAATGAGTAGGCAGTTAAATACTCAGGGTTTGAATTTCACTTCTACAAAAGCTGAAGGCATCACATTAAATCTTAACCTTTCTGCAAGAAGTTAAGGTAATCTAAGAACATTGCTCTCTTATGATATAATGAGAAATAGAGGTAAAGCTGGAGAAATGGATATTTAACTATCCTTTCAACCAATGCCTTCAAACATTGAATATTTCAACTAAATGATAAGCACAAACCTGAATAGCAGACAGCATTAAACTTTCTTCTCAGTGGTTAAAAGAAGGTGTCATACATCTTGGACTCCAGAAATACAGATGGTGAACTTGACATTAAGAACATTTGAAAATCAACTTTGAGGTCTAGAAAGATCTGCAAGGAATACCCAGCCCTGCCCTCTGCCATCTCCATTTTGTAGCTCTTTCTGACCTGATACTCATTTTCCTATTTTTGAGTTTTTTTGAAAATACATGTGCCCCAGGGCTACAATGTTCTACTAGGCTGTGGAGCTGAGGTTCAGTGAAGCTCCTTACATTCCTGTAACTTTTCATCTGTTCATGCCTGAGACTTGCTCCCAGCAGCACCAAAGAAGTGGGAAGACCCCCATGCTCCTTCTTCTGGTTTTGCCAGATACTGGGGAGCCTGAAGCACATGCCCAGCTCCTTTCGAGGTGCAGTTGAATTTGAGCATGACCATCACATTTATTTGGAGAAGAAACAGCAATGCATTCCAGTATTCTTGCCTGGAGAATTCCCATGGACAGAGGAGCCTGGCAGGCTATAGTCCATGGAGTCACAAAGAGTCAGACATGACTTAGTGACTAAACAACAACAGCAATCACTTTTATTTATTCATCTTTTATTGGAGTGTAGTCACTTAACAATGTGTTAGTTTCTGCCGTAGAGTCAAGTGAATCAGCTATACATATACATATATCCACTTGTTTTTGGATTTCTTTCCTATTTAGGTCATCATAGAGCACAGGACAGAGTGCCCTGTGCCGTACAGTGGGTTCTCATTAGCTATTTATTTTATACGTAGTACTATGGATATGTCAATTCCAATCTCCCAATCCGTTCCACATCCTGTTATCCCCTTGGTATCCATACGTTTGTTCTCTGTGTCTGCGTCTCTATTTCTGCTTTGCAAATAAAGTTCATTTCCTTTTATTTTCTCTGTGACTTTCTCTTTCAAGCTTTGTATCACCAGAAAGCAAGCAACTTTTCATACTACTAAGGAAATAAAATGTAATCCTGAATTTGATAAATAAAATCAACAGTGTTCCTGAGCTCTCTTATAATTTGTGCCATGAATTCATTTTCTCCATATGAATGATGATAGATAGGGCCAACATTGGAGACGACTGACTGACCAGCTGCAAATAAAACATTAAAATACAAAGGGAGAATGTTCTAACACCTAGAGAGTTAAAGCACCAACAGGCTATCTAATGTTCACTATAAATTTAGAATTATAAACTCTTTAAAAGATTATAAGATGCTTTAAGTAGCCTGTAGAAGGTTTATATATTTGGCTCTAGGCTTTTTGATACTCACTCACTGAGAGGAGAGAGAAAACTGGCCTTATTATAAGGAAGAAGGCATTGCCAGCTCAAATTGCTTCTTAAAATTGAAACAAGGTTTTAGTTTGTTTTATTCTCTAGTTATAGTTATCATTAAAACATAGACTATATAAAAGAACAGTTCCTTATGTTTTCCTAATATATAAAACATTTTGGGGCGATTTATAAGTTTAAAGTCTTCATGTAAATTTGATTTCCCCCCCTAATTTTTCTGTTACTGCCATCTGGAATACTTGTTGAAATGCAGATTCCTACACACAATCCCCAAGAGATTATATTTCTTTCATTTAAAACTCATTTACCTGTTTTTAAAGTCACCCAGAAGAAATATGTTTCATTTACTTTTTCTTTGAAGTTCCTTAAATCTGGTCGAAAGTCCCAGAGAAGTAATTTTAGAAACACTGTAGATAACACACTGTGTCTGGCCATGCATATCCTATAAAAGGATAAATGAGTCATGCAAATACATTCCATTAGTGACCTTGTTATAAATTCCGTTTTTTACCACATTCATGAGAAAGTCCCAATTTTCAAATGCCTTAGGATGGATGCTACCTCAAAAATGCACCCAGAAAGCACACACGAGACTAATAATCTGATATATACAGAGTTTATTTGGTTCAACCAAAGGGTTTTCTACTTCTATTTTCAGTGTCTCAAGTGCAAAAGGAAAAAAAAAATTGTACAGCAGCTAAAAACCCTTTTCAGCAATGCTCGCTTTCTCAACATAGTTCTCTGCCAAGTTCAAGTTGCTGGAGTTTGAAAGTTAGCAATTTTGATGTTCATTGCCCACTTCAAAAGCTATGTCCAGGCACTTTTCTTTCTAGCTTTTAGAAGAATGTGCCATTATGAAATCTTAAAAGCTCCTTCATAAAGGGTTAAATCTGATTTTTCCATCAGTTTGAGTTCAGATATGAATCTGTTGAATCAACTGATGAGGATGACTTGGACCTAAGCCCCATTCTAAGATCTGCTGATTTGTCACTGTCTGAAGCTGCTATAGGGGTTTGTGGCCACTGTGTTGAGGTAGGTAGGCTCCAGCAGAATGCAACCCCAAGCTCTTCGTCTTGGCTTTTCTATAATAAAAGTGAGGTAGGACACTTGGTCCCAGCACAGACAATTCCTAAATATGTGACCCAGTCCTGGGTGTGTGTTCATCCACCCTATCAGATTAATCTGAATGCTGTCACCCACTCTCTTGCTTCCGGCCCCTTTGGTAACATTTCAAATTAATGTAATTCATCAATGCAACAGAAATGTATTGTGTCATCCTTGTGTTTCCCTGGTAGCTCAGATGGTAAAGAATCCATCTGCAATGCAAGAGACTCAGGTTCAGTCCCTGGGTCGGGAACATCCTCTGGAGAAGGAATATTCTTGCCTGGGAAATCTCATGGACAGAGGAGCCTGGTAGGCTACAATCCATGGGGTCACACAGAGTTGCACATGACTGTGCTAGTAACACAGACACACATCCTTGTGTTCACCAGTCTGACGGTTAATTGGTATGAATCTGAACAAGTATTAAGAGAATCAGAGTCAAGGCAAATAGGAACACTGCACACATTATTTTTTAATATTTTTAACTAAAAATAAAACACTCATTTAGCCACACTGGGTCTTTGATTGCAGCTTACAGGATCTTTCATTAGTTGCAGTATGTGAACACTTAGATGCAGCATGTGGGATCTATGTCCCCAACCAGGGATGGCACCTAGGCTCCTTGAAATGGGAGCTCAGAGTCTTAGCCACTGGACCAGCAGTGAAATCCCAGTGCTGTGGATTTAAACTCATTCTATGCGTATAACCCATTTAGAGGACTTGGCTACCATGCACGGATAAATAGGGACATAAAGTTTATCATACTTTGAGGTAATTTTGGTAAATAGGGACATATACTTTGAGGCATTTTTTGTATATTGGCACAAGTTGCTCTTTGACCATTAACAGAAACATATTTTTTTCTGATGTGTCATCAAGGCTTCTGGTTTTGATAGCTACTGGTAGGCTTTGCTCTTCCTGTATGCTAAGATGACAAAAGCCAATATAAATATTGATAAATTCAGTGCAAATAAATTCTCAGCTCAACTGACTCATTGCTTGAAGAGTAGCCATATCTCAGGACTGCAAAAATAGAGACCAGGCATAGAAACTAAGGAAGGGTGGGAATGTCATTTCATAATTTTGGAAGATAAGAGGCTTAGTATTAATACTCCTCATTTTCTTAAAGGAAATAGGAATTTAAGCTTTGTATGCCATTAGCAACATTTGAAATAGCTAATAACCCTTATGACATTATGAATTTTTAAAAAGCAAATTGATACCTTTAGTGAAATTTTTCTTGCTGCTACTGCTGCTGCTAAGTCGCTTCAGTCGTGTCTGACCTTGTGCGACACCATAGACGGCAGCCCACCAGGCTCCCCTGTTCCTGGGGTTCTCCAGGCAAGAACACTGGAGTGGGTGAAATTCTTCTTAGTGGAAGCATATTCTGTAGCAACTGTGTCTGTGTATTCTAAGTATCTGTCTTCATGCTAAACCCACTTATATGACTAGATAAACAGCAAAAATGGATTTGTTGCAAAGTAATGGACACAGGGAGACCAAGTCCTCTAGCTGTTTAAGATATATGCATAGAAAAATAAGCATTTTTAAAAAGTTAATAAAGCTAAGAGAAAAGTTAAGAAATTTGTCAATAAAGAAGCAAAATCAGCACCAAGTGTTAGTGTTCTCAAAGGATTTTGCTGGATAATATGGTACATTCCATTATATTTGTCCTTAGAATGTGAGTTACTTCCAGAAGATCTTGTTTGCTATCATTTTTAATAGGCACCAGATTCTCAGGCTTCAGATGATAAAGTGATATACGTCAATGGTAATGATTTGGGAACATTCACTGATTAATTTTATCATCACGGAAGTGTTGAGAGAATCCACATGAAGAACTTAAACACTCATGTTTGGCCATGTAAAATTTCCTAGGTTTATTTGCTTTCTCTGTACTTCAGTGTAAGCAAACTTCATTCCAAATTTAAGCTCATATTATGATTGTGTCTCTCTTTAAAAGAATCTCTAAAATTAAAAAAGTCTAAATCTACGAAGCTGCTCATGTAAAGGACCGTTTGCTACGTTAAAAGCAATCTGTCAGAGTATGATTAAGCTACACAAGTCCCGTAAGTACAGCAAGTGTCAGTAATTTAAACTGATTTGAATAGACTGAATTCAGGACAAATTCTAATTGCAGAGCTCTTTGAAAAATATCCAATCATACTGCTTTCAAGCAACTACACAAAAAAGAAACCAGCATATACATTCTCTCTGGATAGAAGGTTTTAGGGAAATTGCTATGAAGGATATATGTGGGATTTGTAACTAGACTGTCTGTGTTTATAGATGTGTAAAATGATGGAGAGTTTTCACAAAAATGTTTTTTTAAGGATTTTCCTCAATTTCTCTTTTACAGATTTGTTTATTTAGAAAACACATTACAAAGTGGGAGGGGAAGGTATGTGAGTAATACTAAGTGCCTGATAAATGACTGCACTATCAAAATTAGTGCAAGATTTTTTTTTCCAGTAAAGGGACTCTTAGGAAAGGCTGGTCTCCAAAAGATTCTTACTGATTCAAAATGATGACTCAAGAGACGAAACAATAAATCGTATGGTACCAGTACCTACAACATATGCCTTACTGTATGAAAAGACTTCTAAAAAACCGAAGTTGTCATTTTGATGGCAATATGTTAAAAAAATGATGACTGTGAAAAAATTTCCTAGACACAATTACTTGCAACAGAAAATGAGTATCAATTAATTCTAAAGCAATATATAAATATCTTTCTGGTCTTTTAGCAAGCAATTACTATACAGAGTGTTATGTTAGGTAAGTAAGATTTGTCCCTTTGCTATGTCATATTATCTGTTTATTTATCTACTCATTTAACAACTATTTTTTGAGGCCTGACCATGTGTCCAGGCACTGAATGCATATTTAAAGGAATTAAATGAGCAAAAAAAATATTGCCCCTCAAAAAGAAAACAAAACAGACTTCATATTCCTGCTCTAAATTAGGATAAAAAAACTAAGAAAGTAATTGTGATATAATGTAATACCTATAGTAGGTGTTCATTTATTCATTAAAATAGTATATATTTATGGAACTCCTACTTTGTGGCAAGCACTGGCCTAGACACTGGTCATACAGTGGTCATAAGGACCGTGGTTTTGTGGATCTCCCATGAAATACGAAACAATTTGAACTTTAAATGAAGACATGAAGCACTGGGATATATTTGAATAGGCTATTGCAATCACATCTAGGCAGAAGAAAATTCCTGAGCATGAGACAGTGATATTAATGCTCAGACATAAAGAGGAGAATGTGGATGGGCTGGTCTGTGCAGCTGGAGTGTGAAGAAAGATAGAGCTGTGGAGAGGGCCATCATGATAAACTGAATTGAGGTAGCTGGTAGGGACCAAAGATGATTATTAAGCCTGGAAGCTATGTGATTTATTTTATATTTTGTGCAGATGACTTTCTCATCTATGGGGTCAATATATTGGAGGAACTGGGGAGACCAGTCATAAATCTATAATGGTCAACAGAGAGATGGTGGATGCCTACATGAGCTGTGGCAATGGCAATAACAACCATCATCCATCCCTATATACTTAGTGCTATGTGCTTATTATCAGCGAGTCAATAATGCCTGAAATTCTCATTTTCTATTTACTACATCTTTGGCCCTTTGTTTCACTATTTTTGAATCATTTAGACAAACTTTCATAGAGAATATGTTTTTAATAAACAAAAAAACTGTAAACTATGTGAATTATTACTAAACATAGAATCAAAGCAACCATAAAAGGCAATATGAGGGTCCAGTATCTTTTAATATCTGTGGGCAAGTTCTCCTCTAACTATCATCTTTTTAAAATTGTTTCAGAACATTTTGTCCATTATTGGGCATATGAACTTTGGAATAATTTAATCAAGTTCCAAAAACAATCTTATTGGAATTTTTATTAGACTCATGAAACCTAAAATTAATTTGCTTAGATGGTATCTTCAAAATATTTAACCTTGCTTTCTAGGAATTTGGCATTTTCTTTCCAAATTAAAGTGTTTCCACTATTAAAGTGTTCTATCTCTTAAAGTTTGATAATTTTCCCCTACAGTCCTCTAAAGAAAGCTTCTCTTAGATATTTTACGGTCACTGTTACAAGATGGGTCTTATTGATTCTTGCTGAAATAGAAGATAGTGGTTGATATTTCTGTATTTTATAACCAATAAATTTACTAAATTATCTTATTAATTCTAAGAGCTTTTACTTCATTAGGTAGGTGATGGTGGGTTCCACCATCACCGGGTTCCACCGGCATGAAGATCACCAGAAGTGGTGGTTTAGTTGCTAAGTTGTGTCAAACTCTTGCAACGCCATGGACGGTAGCCTGCCAGGTTCCTCTATCCATGGGATTTCCCAGGCAAGAATATTGGAGTGGGTTGCCATTTCCTTCTCCAGGGGATCTTCCCCATGCAGCAATCAGTGGTGTTTCAGTACCTTTATATCTACAGTTTCCAAAAGTTATAGGATAGTTTCTGTTTCATATGCTGAGCATCTTTCTTAATTTCCTAATTTTAATATAATCTCATTGTTGTTCAGTCATGTCCAACTCTTTGCGACCCCGTGGGTTGAAGCATGCCAGGCTTCCCTGTTCCCCATCATCTCCCAGAACTTGCTCAAACTCAAGTCCATCAATGATGCCATCCAGCCATCTCATCCTCGGTCATCCCCCTCTCCTCCTGCCCCCAATCCCTCCCAGCATCAGAGTCTTTTCCAATGAGTCAACTCTTCACATGAGGTGGCCAAAGTACTGGAGTTTCAGCTTCAGCATCATTCCCTCCAAGGAAATCCCAGGGCTGATCTCCTTCAGAATGGACTGGTTGGATCTCCTTGCAGTCCAAGGGACTCTCAAGAGTCTTCTCCAACACCACTGTTCAAAAGCATCAATTCTTCGGCATTCAGCCTTCTTTATAGCCCAACTCTCACATCCATACATGACTACTGGAAAAGTGTTCATTTTTATTATACTTCTGGCATTTTCTTTGTTAGAAATGAAGTTAGTTATTGATTTTAATTGTATATTCTTAGCAATAAAATATCACAGTAAAAGATTTCTTAATTTTAACCCAATTTTCCATATCTGAGATAAATTCTATTTAGTCATGATTAGTTTTCCTAAAGTTATGACTCAAGTTATGACTTTTTCCTCAAGTTATAACATGCCATTCCTCAAGTCATGTTAGTTTTCCTCAAGTCTTTATTCTTTTTCTTAAAAAAAACTGAACGTGAATCATGAAAATATCCTTTTTTCACTTCTTAAATTTTCTCTGTCTTTAGTTGAATATTTTCATTCTCAAAGGCTAAAATATTCTCTTATTTCATTAAATAATAGAAGAATGCTCCCTAATTATTCATTTCATGGGCACTCTTTTAATCTCAGAACTTGCTGTAAAGTGCAGCACAGACACCAAATTGTTTCCCCTTTTATGTTGGTAAAGATAATCATGTAGTCATGTTCTCATTCTAATATACAACTTCTTTAAAAAATTCATGACATTTACTTTAACATATTTAATTTTTGAGTTTTGCTTTGTAGATTCTAATTCAGTTATTAGAACAAAAGAGCTTCTAATTCAGTTATTGTTTTTCAAAGTTGAGTAGTAAGCACATAGTGTTATTTGCTCAGTCCTGTCTGACTCTTTGTGAGCCCATGGACTGTAGCCCACCAGGCTCCTCTGTCCATGGAATTCCTGAGGCCAGAAAAGTGAAGTGGGTAGCTATTCCCTTCTCCAGGGGATCTTCCCAACTCAAGAATCAAACCCAGGCCTCCCACATTGTAGGCAGATTCTTTACTGTCTGAGACACAAGAGAAGCCCTAAAATAGTAAGGGGTAGAGTTAAAGGTCTTCAACTCACTAGATTATTTGATTTTCAAGGCCTGGCTCTGCCTTTTACAGGCTGTGTGACTTCAGAAAATTTACTTAACTGTTCTGGACTCAGCTTCTTTATATGAAACTGTAATGATGTACTATATATAACATTATTGTGAGTGAAATAAACTGATACAAATGAGGCTGGTAGAACAGAACCTTGTCATTTTAAGTGTGGCTAATTTTATTTAATATTCCCTTAAAAATGTAGGCATGTCAAATCTTATTAAATGGTTAGCCTGCAACAACTATACATATTCTTTTTTCATCCCCTTTTCTTAGCTAGGATCATTCTTTTAACCCTGCTTTTCCTTAAGAGCACCTAGTACTGAAATTCCTCCCCCTCCCCACCCCAGCTTTCTCCCCCAGCAATTGGATGAGCATTTGATCTTTCTTTCTGTGCGCCTTCTCTCTTTCATTTGCTCCTTCTCTCTGTGTTGTGCTGTGCTTAGTTGCTCAGTCATGTCCAACTGTTTCCAAACCCATGGACTATAGGCCGCCAGGCTCCTCTGTCCATGGGGATTCTTCAGGCAAGAATACTGGAGTGGGTTGCCATGCCCTCCTCCAGGGGGTCTTCCCATCCCAAGGATGAAACCCAGGTCTCCCGTATTGCTGGTGGATTCTTTACCAGCTGAGCCACCAGGGAAACTCAAGAAAACTGGAGTGGGTAGCCCATCCCTTTTCCAGGGGATCTTCCTGACCCAGGAATCAAACATGGGTCTCCTGCATTGCAGGCAGATTCTTTACCAGCTGAGTTACTTCAAATATTCTTAGTTTCAAATCTAAGGGTCAAAGAATATGTTCAAATGAGGATTTGACAATGGCTAGGAGATTGGAAATGAGACCACCTAAGCCTCTATTTGTTCTCCTCCAGGCAGGGTTATTCAAAGGGGAGAAATTAAGGATTGGAACCAGTAATGAAGCACACTGGTGGGAATGCAAGGAGGAAAAAGAAACACAAGAAATGTCAGTTTCTGTTTCTTCTTACTCTCCATTTCATCCTTCTGGGCCAGAGGCAAGAGCAAATGAGGCGTCCCCTTGACCCTCCTGTTGTCTAAGTCCCCTTCCTCTCATGCTTTCCGGGGACACTTCAGTGTCCAGCCTTCCACAGAGCTGGAAGCTTGCTATAATCCAGAGAGCTTATATGGAGGACATCTGCTGTCTGCAAAACAGTGGCCTAAGAGTGTGGAATGAGTCTGTAAAAACTCTAGAGCCCAGGACCTTCAGAGAATCTTTTTTTAACAAAATGACCCTTGAACATTTCTAATCAAATTCGGTGGTAAAGTTTATTGTGGTTTTGGTACCTTCATCCTTTAATGAACACTTCGGGAAAAACTGCTTCATTTGCCTTATTTTCTAAATGAATGGCTATGGAAAAGCTCTTGTGGTGACCTTATACTACAAATAATACCTGACACGTGTAGAATATTTACTATGCTGGCACTGTTCTATGTGTTTTACTCAAAGCATTCATTCAATCTTTGCAGCAACTCAGTGAAGTAGGTGCTATTTTCATCCCCATTTCATATGTTAATGAATAGACACAGAGAGATTAAATAATTTCTCCAAGGGGAAAAAATGCTAGTAATTGGCAGCACCAGGTTCAAACCCAAGTTTGGTACCGTTGATAACCATGATTAGAGAAAGAAAGAGAGGAAACATACTTGCAGAAAGAAGCAGAGATCCTCAGGACCAGCCTGAAATTTCCTCAGATTGTCTGAGACACACAAATATGATAAATCTCTCTGCCTTGCCTTTTTGCTTTTAAACTTGTCCTTAAATGTAGGAAGTCTGAACTATGCTCTTATCATTGGCAGCTAAAAGTCTAAGCTAATACAAAATTTATAGAAAAAAGATTAAATGTTTTTTTATGAGTATAATTTTTTTATTCTAATAATAAATTCCAGGACAAGCTCTTTGATATTTGCTATAAAATACTACACATAAATAGAGTAATTATTGTTTGGTTTTTACACTGAAATATTTAAACTCAAACTTGGTCTTTAAGAGCACGAGCTTGGGAAATTTTAGTCAGACCTGCGTTTCTTGACCCTCTCCCAGAAAACTGTCATGAGAACATATAATGGTATATAAATACTAGCATATTAACATGATCTAAAGCCTTTAGAATTAAGTCAATTATACATGTTTAGTACCTCTTCATGGATCATAGCTTTGTAGTGGTGAAGGGGCTTGGATAACTCAATGAAGCTGAGCCATGCCGTGCAGGGCCGCCCAAGATGGATGGGTCATAGTAAAGAGTTCTGACAAAACTTGGTCCACTGGAGGAGGAAATGGCAACTCACTCCAGTATTCTTGCTGTGAATGAACAGTATGAAAAGACAAGAAGATATGACACAAGAAGAGTAGCCCCCCAGGATGGAAGGTGTCCAATATGCTACTGAACATCTTGGGAAGAGCAGAGAACAATTACAACAGCTCCAGAAAAAAATGAAGTGGCTGGGCCAAAGCAGAAATGACACTCAGTTATGGATGTGTCTGGTGGTGAAAGTAAAGTTCAATGCTATAAAGAACAGTATTGCATAGGAACCTGGAATATTACATCCATGAATCAAGGTAAATTAGAAGTGGCCAAACAATAAATGGCAAGAGTGAACACTGACATTTTAGGAATCACTGAACTAACATGGATCAGAATGGACAAATTTAATTCAGATGACCATCATATCTACTACTGTGGGCAAGAATCTCTTAGAAGAATGGAGTAGACCTCATGGTCAACCAAAGAGTCTGAAATGCAGTACTTGGGTGCAGTCTCAAAAATGACAGCATGAACTCTGTTTCCAAGGCAAACCATTCAATATCACAGTAATACAAGTCTATGCCCCAACCAGTAATGCTGAAGAAGCTGAAGTCAAAGGTCCTATAAGACCTTGTAGAATTAACAACAATGTGACTTATCATTAGGGATGTTAGCCTTGAGCACCTACTTTGGTGTTTTCCATGTTTGTCCACCTTAAAGTTACTAAATTTTTCCATCTTTATCTTTTGGGAGCAAGTCACTAACTCTAGCCCATGTTCAAGAGGATAGAATTACATTTCACCTCCTAGAGATGTTATTTGGCATTCCTCTATAAAGATGATTTGTTCTTTGTCTTCCATCATTTTTATGTTAATGCGGACTTGTGGATATTTATTTCATTCTTTGGGTAACAGTAATTCAATTTCTTTTGTTGTTCAAATTGTTCCACCTCTGGCCATTGGAAACTCGAGTTGATTCCTGTGTCTTTTAAATCTATCATTTTTTTGTACATCCTTATTTCTGGAGTTGTAAGATGGTCCAAGAATATCTTGTATTTTTCCCTACCTTAGCTCTAAGATCAGCCATTTTCCAAGGAGCCCTGGTTCCTTTTATTGGAGACTAGAAACCAGATCTGTGTATAGATGTATTCCTACAATGTCACTACTTCTAGACTCTATCAGTGAACAGAACTAAAAAATAGAAGTATGTGTCTAGTCTCCCCAAAGAGATTTAGGCTTATGATTAGAAATTTTTCTCTGATACCCCTGTGCTTTTCTTTACCATTCAGGCCACTTTTGAGTTTCTAGGTATATAAACCATTAGTGTCTTAGAAATAGTACTAGATAAGAAGCCTTTTCTCTGGGTCCGTCTAGTCAAGGCTATGGTTTTTCCAGTGGTCATGTATGGCTGTGAGAGTTGGACTATAAAGAAAGCTGAGCACCAAAGAATTGATGCTTTTGAACTGCGGTGTTGGATAAGGCTCTTCAGAGTCCGTTGGATTGCAAGGAGATCCAACCAGTCCATCCTAAAGGAAATCAGTCCTGAGTATTCATTGCAAGGACTGATGTTGAAGCTGAAACTCCAATACCTTGGCCACCTAATGTGAAGAACTGACTCACTAGAAAATACCCTGATGCTGGGAAAGATTGAAGGCAGGAGGAGAAGGGGATGACAGAGGATGAGATGGTTGGATGGCATCACCGACTCAATGGACATGAGTTTGAGTAAACTCCGGGAGTTGGTGATGGACAGGGAGGCCTGGAGTGCTGCAGTCCATGGGGTCGCAAAGAGTTGGACGTGACTGAGTGACTGAACTGAACTGACTGAAACCATTAGTGTCTTAGAAATAACACTAGATGAAGCCTCATCTCTGTGTATTTGGAGATTAATAACTTTGGATAATTTACTTAAATTTCTTAACCCCATTTTCTAATTTATATAATGAGCATAATGATAATAATCCCTTCATTATTTCTTCTTGTGTTACCTCAGGGTATCAAATGGAGTATATATATAAAGTTATGTAGCATATACATAATATGTAATTATATAATATATGTTATTACATTATATAATATATATAATTACTTTAAACAGAAGGACTATTATTATGTCATCACTTATCACTATAAAATACTCATTTTATTACTTCTTTACTCTACTTGTTTCATTTTATCTTTGAATTATTAGTTTTTGTTTGTTCATTTGTTTTGGTTGCTCTCTCTGGCACATGGATCTTAGTTCCCCAACCAGGGATCAAACCCACACATCACGCACTGGGTGCATGGAGTTTTAGCCACTGGACCACCAAGGAAGTCCCTGTTTTACCTGTTTAAACATCTCTAATGACTTACCTTATTTTTGTTTCCTATCCCTCTTCCAACTTAATATGATTTGAAAAGTTATATTTCTAGGGTTTTTAGTTCTCTTCAGTTCAGTTCAGTTCACTTCACTTCAGTCACTCAGTTATGTCCCACTCTTTGCAACCCCATGAACTGCAGCACGCCAGGCCTCCCTGTCCATCACGATCTCCCGGAGTTCTCTCAAACTCATGTCCATCGAGTCAGTGATGTCATCCAGCCACCTCATCCTTTGTTGTCCCCTTCTCCTCCTGCCCTCAATCCCTCCCAGCATCAGGGTCTTTTCCAATGAGCCAACTCTTTGCATGAGGTGGCCAAAGTGTTGAAGTTTCAGCTTCAGCATCAGTCCTTCCAATGAACACCCAGGACTGATCTCCTTTAGAATGGACTGGTTGGATCTCCTTGCAGTCCAAGGGACTCTCAAGAGTCTTCTCCAATACCACAGTTCAAAAGCATCAATTCTTCAGCACTCAGCTTTCTTCACAGTCCAACTCTCACATTCATACATGACCACTGGAAAAACCATAGCCTTGACTAGATGGACCTTTGTTGGCAAAGCAATGTCTCTGCTTTTTAATATGCTGTCTAGGTTGGTCATAACTTTCCTTCCAAGGAGGAAACGTCTTTTAATTTCAAGGCTGCAATCACCATCTGCAGTGATTTTGGAGCCCCCCAAAATGAAGTCTGACAGTGTTTCCAATGTTTCCCCATCTATTTCCCATGAACCGATGGGACCAGATGCCATGATCTTCGTTTTCTGAATGTTGAGCTTTAAGCCAACTTTTTCGCTCTCCTCTTTCACTTTCATCAAGAGGCTCTTTAGTTCTTCTTCACTTTCTCCCATAAGGGTGGTGTAATCTGCATATCTGAGATTATTAATATTTCTCCCAACAATCTTGATTTCTTCTTGTGCTTCTTCCAGCCCAGCATTTCTCATGATGTACTCTGCATATAGTTCTCTTGGTGACACTAAATGATAAATGCCGTTAAGGGTGTGGAAACTAGTACTGAAGGTGTAAAACAAGTGTCACACATGGGAACTTTACTAGATGGTCAGTGTGATAGGTGGCATCATAAGTTTGCTTCCCTTCTTGTAGTTGTCTTGCTATTTTGAGGTCTCATTAGGGAAGAAAGGGCAGAGAGATTAGGGGAATGGTGAGATTTTTATTGGGCCTAATATTATAGTACTTTTCCAACCTTGTTACTTTTTTTATTATTATTTTCAAGTTGCCTCAGATATGCAGACGACACCACCCATATGGTAGAAAGTGAAGAAGAACTAATGAGCCTCTGGATGAAAGTGAAAGAGGAGAGTGAAAAAGCTGGCTTAAAGCTCAACACTCAGAAAACTAAGACCATGGCATCTGGTCCCATCACTTCATGGCAAATAGATGGGGAAACAGTGGGCACAGTGGCTGACTTTATTTTTCTGGGCTCCAAAATCACTGCGGATGGTGATTGCAGCCTTGACAATAAAAGACTCTTACTCCTTGGAAGGAAAGTTATGACCAATCTAGACAGCATATTGAAAAGTAGAGACATTACTTTGTCAACAAAGGTCCATCTAATCAAGGCTATGGTTTTTCCAGTGGTCATGTATGGATGTGAGAGTTGGACTGTGAAGAAAGCTGAGCACTGAAGAATTGATGTTTTTGAACTGTGGCATTGGATAAGATTCTTGAGAGTCCTTTGGACTGCAAGGAGATCCAACCAGTCCATCCTAAAGGAAATCAGTTTTGTATATTCATTGGAAGGACTAATGTGAAGCTGAAACTCTAATACTTTGTCCACCTGATGCAAACAGCAGACTCATTTGAAAAGACCCTGATGCTAGGAAAGACTGAGGGCAGGAGGAGAAGGGGATGACAGTTGATGAGATGGCTGGATGGCATCAATGAATAAATGGACATGGGTTTGGGTGGACTCCTGGAGGTGGTGATGGACATGGAGGCCTGGCGTGCTGCGGTTCATGGGGTCACAAAGAATTAGACACGACTGAGCAACTGAACTGACTGAACTGATTTTCAATGGTTTCAAAGACAGCACACTGTCCTTGTAAATATTATATATTTGAGTACATTTTAGCCACTTCTAGGTATCACCTGGAGAAGGCAATGGCAACCCACTCCAGTACTCTTGCCTGGAAAATCCCATGGATGGAGGAGCCTGGTAGGCTGCAGTCCATGGGGTGACTAAGAGTCAGACATGACTGAGCGACTTCACTTTCACTTTTCCCTTTCATGCATTGGAGAAGGAAATGGCAACCAGTGTTCTTGCCTGGAGAATCCCAGGGATGGGGGAGCCTGGTGGGCTGCTGTCTATGGGGTCGCACAGAGTCAGACACGACTGAGGTGACTTAGCAGCAGCAGCAGCAGGTATTACCAATTCTTAGGCCATGGAGGGTCTCTGTACTTACTTAGGTTCTTGCTCTGGTCCTTCTTATTAGAACAAGAAAAATGGCCAGATTTGCTATAATTTAAAAGACCATATTTGCAATTTTTTTAAGGAATCTCCACACTGTTCTGCATAGTGGTTGTACTAGTTTGCATTCCCACCAAGAGTGTAGGAGGGTTCCCTTTTCTCCACACCCTCTCCAGCATTTATTGCTTGCAGATTTTTGGATCGCAGACATTCTGACTGGTGTGAAGTGGTACCTCATTGTGGTTTTGATTTGCATTTCTCTAATAATGAGTGATGTTGAGCATCTTTTCATGCGTTTGTTAGCCATCCATATGTCTTCTTTGGAGAAATGTCTATTTAGTTCTTTGGCCCATTTTTTGATTGGGTCGTTTATTTTTCTGGAATTGAGCTGCATAAGTTGCTTGTATATTTTTGAGATTAGTTGTTTGTCAGTTGCTTCATTTGCTATTATTTTCTCCCATTCAGAAGGCTGTCTTTTCACCTTATTTATATTTTCCTTTGTTGTGCAGAAGCTTTTAATTTTAATTAGATCCCATTTGTTTATTTTTGCTTTTATTTCCAGAATTCTGGGAGGTGGGTCAAAGAGGATCCTGCTGTGATTTATGTCTGAGAGTGTTTTGCCTATGTTCTCCTCTAGGAGTTTCATAGTTTCTGGTCTTACATTTAGATCTTTAATCCACTTTGAGTTTATTTTTGTGTGTGGTGTTAGAAAGTGATCTAGTTTCATTCTTTTACAAGTGGTTGACCAGTTTTCCAAGCACCACTTGTTAAAGAGATTGTCTTTACTCCATTGTATATTCTTGCCTCCTTTGTCAAAGATAAGGTGTCCATATGTGTGTGGATTTGTCTCTGGGCTTTCTATTTTGTTCCATTGATCTATATTTCTGTCTTTGTGCCAGTACCATACTGTCTTGATGACTGTGGCTTTGTAATAGAGCCTGAAGTCAGGTAAGTTGATTCCTCCAGTTCCATTCTTCTTTCTCAAGATTGCTTTGGCTATTCGAGGTTTTTTGTATTTCCATACAAATCTTGAAATTATTTGTTCTAGTTCTGTGAAAAATATCGCTGGTAGCTTGATAGGGATTGCATTGAATTTGTAGATTGCCTTGGGTAGTATACTCATTTTCACTATATTGATTCTTCCAATCCATGAACATGGTATATTTCTCCATCTATTAGTGTCCTCTTTGATTTCTTTCATCAGTGTTTTATAGTTTTCTATATATAGGTCTTTAGTTTCTTTAGGTAGATATATTCCTAAGTATTTTATTCTTTTCATTGCAATGGTGAATGGAATTGTTTCCTTAATTTCTTTTTCTACTTTCTCATTATTGCTGTATAGGAATGCAAGGGATTTCTGTGTGTTGATTTTATATCCTGCAACTTTACTATATTCAGTGATTATCTCTAGTAATTTTCTGGTGGAGTCTTTAGGGTTTTCTATGTAGAGGATCATGTCATCTGCAAACAGTGAGAGTTTTACTTCTTCTTTTCCAATTTGGATTCCTTTTATTTCTTTTTCTGCTCTGATTGCTGTGGCCAAAACTTCCAGAACTATGTTGAATAGTAGCGGTGAAAGTGGGCATGACCCAGCAATCCCACTGCTGGGCATACACACCGAGGAAACCAGAACTGAAAGAGACACATGTACCCCAATGTTCATCGAAGCACTGTTTATAATAGCCAGGACATGGAAACAACCTAGATGTCCATCAGCAGATGAATGGATAAGAAAGCTGTGGTACGTATACACAATGGAGTATTACTCAGCCGTTAAAAAGAATACATTTGAATCAGTTCTGATGAGATGGATGAAACTGGAGCCGATTATACAGAGTGAAGTAAGCCAGAAAGAAAAACACCAATACAGTATACTAACACATATATATGTAATTTAGAAAGATGGCAATGATGACCCTGTATGGAAGACAGCAAAAAAGACACAGATATGTATAGCGGACTTTTGGACTCAGAGGGAGAGGGAAAGGGTGGGATGATTTGTGAGAATGGCATTGAAACATGTATACTGTCATGTAAGAATCGAATCGCCAGTCTATGTCCGATGCAGGATACAGCATGCTTGGGGCTGGTGCACAGGGATGACCCAGAGAGATGTTATGGGGAGGGAGGTGGGAGGGGGGTTCATGTTTGGGAACACATGTACACCCGTGGTGGATTCATGTCAATGTATGGCAAAACCAATACAGTATTGTAAAGTAAAATAAAGTAAAAATAAAAATTTAAAAAAAAATTAAAAAAGAAAACAACTCCTAGCTCTGTCCACTGCAAAGTTTCATAAACAACAAACCCAACAGCAATGAACACTCCAAGTGCCCCAGCTCAAGTCTCTAAATATCTTATTTCAATGAAAGGAACCAGGACTCCTCAGGGAAATGGTTAATTCCAAGTCTAGCACAGGAAAAAATACAATAGAAGTCTAGAAAAAATATCACAGCAGAAAGCAGGACTATCAAAGACTACGGGAGTTGTGTAAAAAAGAATAGAACTGAGAAGCTCCCTTTCATCAAAGATGGAACAGTTTAGAAACATACACACACATAGATAATAATACATGCAACAAACTAAAACTCATCAAATATGCTAAAAATCCATGAACTCATAATGATATTTCCACCTTTGGAGGAAACCAGGCAAAAAATTGGGAACTGATAATTAAGGGAAAGAAGTGGACATTTAACTGCCTTTTCAGGGAAACCAAAAGGGCAACAAGGAAGTTATTCTTTATAAAATATCTAATGAATGTTGAAGAAATGTTAGAATATCACCATTTTGCAATTCCTAATGAAATAACTGATGTGGGCAATGATTATCAATGACTGAAAGCTAATAAGCAACTTAACAGTGGATGGTTATTAGATTGTCACAGGCAATCTTAACAACAGAAAATTGAGAGATAGCCAGATAAACATCAAGCAAACACAATGTATGGACGTTGCTTTCATCCCAATTCAAACCAACTGTAGAAAAAGCATTATGAGGTCATGGGTGAGATTTGGCCAGTGATTGAATCTGGTTATATTAGCAGAATTTTCATCAATTTTTTAGGTGTGCTAATGGTACTGCAGTTCAGTTGAAACACAGAATTGATAATATTACATTTCAACCTACAAAAATAACAGTTTCATATAACTCAACGTTGTATCTTTTTAAAAAGAATCCTTATGTTTTAGACAGCCAAGGTATTTACAGCTGAAGTATTTAGCTGTAAATACTTTAGACAGCTAAAGTATTTACGGGATGAAGTTACACGACTTCCCAAACTTGCTTCAAAATAATCCAGTGGGTGAACACAGATGGATGCAGAAAGGAGACAGGATTTGCTGTGTGTTGATAATGTTGAAGCTGGATGATGGTACAAAGGGGTTCATTACACTATTCTCCCAGTGTGAAGTATGCATATTCATTTGTATAGTTTTAAAGTTTTAAACTTTTATGTAAGTTGAAATGTTAATGTTAGAAATGCCTGAGGATACTTCAATAAAAATAAGTAAACAAAATTTTTTAAAAAGAAAAAACAAAAATAATAAAAGATCATATACAGCACTTTCTTCATGAAGTGTCAATAAAGACATTGATTATTTTTAGCCATAACATCCATGTCATTTTCTCCAGAGACCAATTTAATAATATACTTCTCTCTAGTGATTTTATAATTTTATAATTGGAAGAATTGTTTCATTTAAATGTATCACTAAAGTACAGAGTGTAGATTAGTCATGAAAAAAGTTTTTTTTTAAGTTGTGATGTCATTGAAGATGTTTAAATTTATACTTAATTTGAAAGCAGCAACTGTATTTGCATTTTTATTTCAAAATATCTTAGAAAAATTAAGTTATTTATCAAGTTTCATGAATCCAGTATTATTGTGATTGCTTTCTGGAGTTAAGTGATCCTGTGGTCTTGAAAGAACCTATAAGAAAAATCAGCTAAACTTTAGAATATATTTTAGAGTAATTTAAACCACGCTTCAAAATTCCTATAGCTATATCTCCTTTCTCATCAAAAATGTCTATCAAACTCATTTTGTGTGTGTGTCTCTAGATTAATTTTAAGTAGTGTAGTCTAATAGAGACAAGCCAAGAGAAATGTTAAAACATTTTTTGTTGATGTACATCAAACTATCCTAGTTCAATTTTAAAGCTCTACAGTACAATATTGTTTTTGAGAACAAGGAAGATAGCTGATTAATACTTAACAGATTTCATTTGTCATAAACAAGATCAAGTTGGGATATGTTCAAATCCATAGACAGAGCAATTGATCCAAGATATCTGACAAAACTTCAACAGCCTAAAACAACAACAACCTCACTGATAATTTATGTTCTCTGTAATGAGACATAATCCCTTCAATGTCTTGGAAGCACACAATGGAATGGCATGTGCTTGGATTTCAAGTCCTAGCAGTAATCAGAGATGAGGGGCTAGCCAGGATAAGTTCATCAGAATAGATTTGGCTGACTCTGGTCAAATGTGTCCAATATATCAACTCTTACTGTAATATCAGCAGATAAGTCTAAAGCCACAGATAATGTTTCATTTGCAAGTATGGAGGAGGAAGAAAAAAATGATGCGAACCTGTCAATTTTCTTAATTTACAAAAATATAAATATGAGAACAGAGGATTCAAATGATTGAGGAATATAGAACTCTCATATTATTCAAACAAATGCAGTAACTGTCCTAGATTCTTTGGAAAGAATCTGGCCTTACTTTCTCCACCAGATTTTGGTTTAACCACAGATAAAGGTGAGGGATATGAAACGGAAGGAAAAGGAGATTGTTTAGCCATGTGTCAGGTACTAGGCTAGGTCCTTTATAGATTATTAATTTAATAACTCCACCCATATATAATGCAATATAGGTATTTAAGACCCCGTCTAATGGACAAAAACAAACTGAAATTGAAAGTGGAAACATACAGCCATAAATGCTGCAATTGGTGCCCTAATACAGTATTAGTCTATTGCCAAAGACTGCTTTATATAACCTATCATGTTTTGGGGAAAATATATTTTTTTACATTAATTGAGGAAAAATGCAAATAAGAAAGAAATCTTCCACTAAAAAGTTTTAAATGACTTATTTTAAAGTCTTAGAGGCATGATTCTTTCCAATTACTCTCTCGTTTGAGATTTACCAGTAAGTATTAAATGCAACCTCCAGTTCATGATTTTTATAATAAATGACATAATTAGATTCTCTCTCCATAGATAATCTATGTAAGTATACTTTTTCAATTCTTTATTGATCTTATCAAAAAGACTAGTGTGGTTTGAACTTCGGAAAAGAGTCAGCAAATAGGCTTGCCATTTCTGACACACAAAATTAATTTGATGAGGTACAGATGTTATGTTTTTATGTCTACTAATTACACACCTGTCTGAAAATGTGAGAACCTAGTAACCAACAGTATCACACCACATCAACATACTGATTTTATTTATAACATGCCTAGGCAATGGCACCCCACTCCAGTACTCCTTGCCTGGAAAATCCTATGGATGGAGGAGCCTGGTAGGCTGCAGTCCATGGGGTCGCTAAGAGTCGGATACGACTGAGCAACTCACTTTCATTTTTCACTTTCATGCATTGGAGAAGGAAAGGGCAACCCACTCCAGTGTTCTTGTCTGGAGAACCCCAGGGATGGGGGAGCCTGGTGGGCTGCCATCTATGAGGTTGCACGGAATCAGACACGACTGAAGTGACTTAGCAGCAGCAAGATAAAGTTCACTTATTCAATAAATATTTATGGAGCGACTAACATTGCATTACTCTATACATTGGAAACCAAATCTATTTCTTGAGCTTACAGAACATTTCTTCTATTTTAGGGAGACAGCAACTAAACAAATATGTGATGTAATATCAGACAGTGGTTTGAAAGAAAGAAGGCAAAACAGGAGGATAAAGGGACTATAGGATGTTCTTTTACATTGGTTAGAGTCTCCCTCTTTAAGAAGCTGAGTTTTGACAGATACTCTTAAAAAGTGATGGAGTGAGCATATCCATATGTGGGGGAAGAGGCTACCAGACAGAGGGAATGGCAAGTGCAAATGCCCCAAGAGTAAAGTTGACTTGATGAGTTAAAGGCATAGCAGATGTGGCTGGAACAGAGTCATTAAGAAGGAATGTTGTAGGAGATGAATTTTCAAGGGAGCTACCTCTTTGTAGAGGGCTTCCCAGGTGGCTCAGTGGTAGAGAATCCACCTGCCAAGCAGGAGGCGTGGGTTCGATCCCTGGGTCAGGAATATACCCTAGAGAAGGAAAAGGCAACCCGATCCAGTATTCTTGCCTGGGAAGTCCCATGGACAAAGGAACCTAGCAGGCTAAAATCTATGGGGCTGCAAAAGAGTCAACCATGACTTTCAGACTAAACAACAACAACCTCTTTGCAGAAGTTTGTCAATCGCTTAATCTGAGGTATATTTTAAAAAGTTATTCTCTGGCTACTATGTTGAAAGCAGTCAGGATGAGGATACGTGGAGAAACTAGCCAGGAAGCTGTTGGAAGAGTCAAGATGTTACAAGAACTTCCACCTGTCCCCAGTGAAACACTCATCATGTGGAAACTAGTGTTTTAAATCATCCAAATCCCTTCTTAACAGTACTTTAAAATTTTGAAATTCCTCAGTGTTTGCTGGTTTTGAAATCTCCATAGATTTTGCTCAGAACAGGGAAGCATTTACCAAAGAGCTGAGAGTGAAGTTTCACAATGAATTTTCAGAGCAAGCACTTGCTCACCAGAGGGCTCTGAGGACTGTGGCATTTACTTATAAACAAACAAACAAACAAAAAGTTTTGTCAAGAAACGACAAGACAAAGAGAGATGAAACATTCTGAACACTTGGGAGCATGATCTTTGCCTCTAGGAAGCAGGGAAGCCGTCTTATCTTCTTGGTAACCTTAAGTGTGTACATCCCTCTCAGGGCTGTTGCTGGCAAGGAGTTCTCCTAGGTTCCTAACATCCAGATGAAAAAAGTGATAATGACTCCTCCCTCCAAAGGAGCTTCACTGAGTTGTCAGGTTTGATAGGATGCCTTATGAACCATAGGCACTTGAATACATCCTACTAAATTGAAGGGGCTAATGGCTCTGATGCATTGGAAAAGATTATGATGCTAGGAAAGATTGAGGGCTGGAGAAGAAGGGGGAGACGGGATGAAATGGTTGGATGGTATCACCGACTCAATGGACATGAGTTTGAGCAAACTCTAGGAGATGGTGAAAGGCAGGGAAGCCTGGAGTGCTGCAGTCCATGGGGTTGCAGAGTTGGACACAACTTAGTCATTGAACAACAACAGTGGTTCTGAACACCAACTTTTCTCTTGTGCCTCTGACTAAAAACCTCAAGGAACATGAGAGCGTGTGTTCTTTCAAGACAACAGAGATTCCTTGCTCAGAAACAGCTGGCCTTGAATGCAGAAGTCATGAGCGAGTGACCCAGGAGGACTCTGGATTGGACCTCCTCCCTTCCTCCTCAGTATTGATGACATAAGGATAGGCAGCTAGTTGATATAGAAAGCCAGGAGATGAGAGGGGAGATGCTGAAACATCACCAAGCCCAGATTTGCCCGATTGGGTTGAAATTCTGTGACACTGAGCTAGCAGGTCAATAACAATCAAACAAACACATGATAGATAAATAAAAACAAATGCATACAAAATACAACTTGGGACCATGGTGCATCTGTGCAGGAAACAGAGAATTTCAGTGTCCCATGCATGCCACAAGGGCATTGAAGAGAGCCTGGGAGGAAGAATTCAGAATTTATAGCTATGTATCTAGCTATATCTTTGAGTGTGCTTTAATATTTTTCCTTCTGCTTAAACTCCAGTTGGCACAAATGCAGCTCGTGAGTTCATCTCCTCCTGGTGTCCCCCATTCATGGCAGACCAAAGTCCCCCGCCTTTCCCACTCCCCCTCATCCCTGCTGTGTTCCTCTCAACAGAGCTTCTGGTCCTCAATCTGTCTGACCTAAGTCTGAGAGATGAATAGGAGATCCAGTAAGAAATGTCTCATTCCTGACTCTCTTTCTCCTTTGAGCTTCTTCTCCCATAATCTCTCTGAACCAGAGGGAGGGACTTTTCTTTTACTTTTCCTGTCACCTGTGTGGGAGTTCTACCCTCTGGACCAAAGAGTCATTGTTATGCTTTAATAAGAGTGAGAAAAATATTTGCTTATTGACAAGCAGAACTGACTAGACCTATAATCAGCCTCCTTCATTTCTTCCAGTTTCCATAGGCTTGTGACAACAAAGTGATGATTCTGCCTTGTCCTCCCAGTTTGGGTTGTGGTCTGCTGCTGCTGTTTAGTCACTTCAGTCGTGTCCAACTCTTTGCAACCCCGTGGACTGTAGCCCATCATGCTCCTCCATCTATGGGATTTCCCAGGCAAGAATTCTGGAGTGGGTTGATATTTCCTTCTCCAGAGGATCTTCCCAACCCAAGCATTGTTGCGTCTCCTGCATAGGCAGATTCATTACCAATGAATCACTTGGAAAGCCCCCTATTTGATCTAATATTTGTGTTAATAGATTCTGGGTGCTATCCCTGAGTAAGACCGTGAATAGAATAGAAAAGAGAAAAGAAACAGTACAAAAAAGAATAGAGGGGTGGGATGGGGGGTGAGGGGGACGTTCAAGAGGGAGGGAATATAAGTATACATATAGCCAATTCACTTTGTTGTACAGCAGAAACTAACACAACATTGTGAAGCGATTTTTACAATAAAATACAATTAATAAAATAATAATAAATGGAAAAAAGATAATAAAAATAAATGAAAAATAAAATAAGAATAATAAAGAAAATAATACATAATAAAATAATTATAAAATAAATGAAAATAATAAAAATAATAAATAAAAAGATAAAATAACCTCCTAAAAAATGGAATAAAGATTAACTTGTCTGCATGTGTGCCTTGCTATTTCAGCAGCAAGTTACAAATGGTAGAACTCCAGAGTTCAGAAGGTCATCTAAATGTATACCAACTGGGTCAATGCTGCAAAGTAAATATTTAGTTAAGTGTGTCAATCAGTAGTAATCTTTTGTACCATATTTTTCTTTCATGAGATGTCATGGCTGGTGAGAGCTCCACTAATTTTATGCCCAAAAAAGGGTAATTGGGACATTTATCAATTTGAAGAGGGAGGAGGTAGCCAGTGAGAATTTGGTACTGAACTGTAACATAATCTCACTTTGAAAGGTTGCATTTTTAATTGGGTGTCCCCAAGCACAAATGAAACTAGTTTCCAGACTTCTAGTTCTAAACTCCTGAAGAGGGGTGGAGTGGGGGAAAGTTGAAGGTCAGGGACAAACACATGAGGGAGAAAAATATTGAATTTGGGGAGGCTCAATAAATTCCACTGTTTTTTGCCCACGCACATTTTCCACCAATTGATATGAGGCCAAAAGTTAACTTTGCCTGATAAAAGTGAAGTGGGGGAGTGTGGCTTAGCTCATGACAGCATTATGTCCTTACCGTTCAAGGTACCCTTGTTGATTTGGTCCCTGGGCCAGGCAGAGCTGACAACACAGGTGTCCAAGTGGAAGACCACACATCTCCGAGGAGCTCAGTCCTCCACTGGCAGCTTGGCTTCTAGGGGAATGCTCAGAAAGTCTCCACATGTTGTTTCTTCCTCTAAAGGTACAGCTTCAGATTTAATTCATTCTCCTCCTCTACTGAAATTCCCTTCACATGAAAGGAAATATTAGAAGCCTGGAAAATTGCTCCCCAGCCTCTGTAACTACACTTTTGTGAGTGATCAGCTCTTTCTGTAGAAATTTCTACCTAACACTACAGTTTACTCCTGAATCCTAACCCATGAATATCACATCATATCAGAGAGGGGAATAACAAAGCCAGTTAGTAATCGTTGAAATGGGAGAGAAAAGTGGATAGGTCAAAGTGTTACAGTTGGATTCAGATACATTTGTTTTTCTTTTGCATTTCTAGAAATTAACATGACCTCTGGACATTATGAACTCATGATTCTAAAGAAGAAAACGAATGTTAAAAAGAAAAATGAAGACAATACACTTTTTTGACACCTTGATTATAATTCTTGAAATGTATTCCTTTGGAGAAGCCAGCTATTCTGATAATACTTGACTTCTTTGGGGGCATTACATGAATAATTTCTATGAAATGTAATCAAAATGCAAGGAGATGTCTTCTTGTCAAAATGATTGAGGTGTGACGTGTTCTGATAACCAGCTGTTGGGAACAGACTCAGTTTTCCTACAAGGGTAGTCCATAAACACCAGGAATTCTTTTCAACATTTTTAAAGTATTGACAAATATACACTTTCCAATATTTTATTTAGAAAATGGATTGATGTAGAGGTCATAGGTCATAAGTTACACAAATTATCCCAGTCACAACCTTGATCCTTATGCAACTCAGCAGAAGAAATCTAAATATGTTTCGGTGGTTCCTATTTTTTAATAAAAGGGAAATTTTAAAAAATGGACTTAGGTATTTTCTTGAACACATTTTAGAAAGTCTGGAGAACATAACGTTAATATTGAAACCATAGTTAGAACCAATAAAGCATAATAGCCCATCTGCTTCAGTTTCTTAATCGGAAATGGATAGAATTTCAGCAGTTATGGTACATTTACCACTTAACATAACATTTCTTAGTTTTAAGTTTTTGTATAAAATTAGATTTATATGGAAATATATTATTCAACACAAACTTTGAATAAGAAGAATTATAGTAATATATTAAAAATCAATAACAGATTCCATTGGAAATTAAGCTATAAATAATAATTTCTAGAGAATGAATAACAGATAGAAACTGGAGTTTGGTTTAGGGGACATGTTGAAGAGGAATAAAATAGAACTGACATGTGAAGATGATTTTATAGTTCATCTTTATGGAGGGATCCCTGCTTCACTGCTATTGATCAGGTGAAATTAAACTCACAGTAAGGGATTCCTCCTCCACAGTAACAGACACAATGAGAACAGACATAATGCATCTATTTTCATTAATGATGCAATTACATAATACTGTTCCTTTCATCTTATTTTATTGAGAACAAGCTCTACATGGGAGAGCCAAATGGTGGCTTTACAAAGTTCCAAAAAACTGCTACTGCTTACAGCTTGGAAATTCCTAGTAAACCTAGTACCATCAAGGGATATAACTATGAACACATAATTGCATGGCTGTTTATTTAAGACTTTGTAATGCATTTCCTAACTGGATATCATTTGGCAATAACTATACTTTTAGGACAGACCAGAAAGGATTACAAATATGTGTTTGTGCCTAAGAATTCCACACAAAAATAAAAAATTCAGAAGCCTACTTAAGGCAGTAGAATAATTTGAATCATCATTTTTTCCCATTTTAAAAACTAAATACATTGTGTGTCTCAAAACTGTAATAATGGTGTTTCAACACTTACTCAAATAGCCACAAAACTTTTGAACAGATACATAGTCCCAAATAGTCATTATAAACTATGACAGACATGGAAATGATTTTTCTTTTTTTTTTTGGTAATGAACACTTGGTATGGAGTTGGTTAAAAAATAGTTGTAGAGACTGCCTATGTAAGTAGGTCATCCATTTTACTTTTTCTATCTGTTCCTTTCCATCATCACATTTATTACACACTGTAATTATAAGTGTGCTGCTGCTAAGTCGCTTCAGTAGTATCCGACTCTGTGTGACCCCATAGACAGCAGCCCATCAGGCTCCCCTGTCCCTGGGATTCTCCAGGCAAGAATACTGGAGTGGGTTGCCTTTTCCTTCTCCAATGCATGAAAGTGAAAAATGAAAGTGAAGTCACTCAGTTGTGTCTGACTCTTTGCAACCCCATGGACTGCAGCCTACCAGGCTCCTCCATCCATGGGATTTTCCAGGCAAGAGTACTGGAGTGGGTTACCATTGCCTTCTCCAAAACCTATGCTAACTTCTAACCAGTCTAATCGTAAAACAGTATTATACTTAAGAGACCCTCCACTGGCCACCATTCTCCATCCTCCAGGGGATACCGTGGCCATGCAGGAAGACCAGGTATGTCTTCTTTAAGCCCTGGGAATCAAATCTATCCCAGTTTTTCAGGATACAGTTCAAAGGAGTGAGGCTGGAATTGTTAGCTTGCATCTTGTCCTGAAATATCCCGGACAAGCCCCCAATATGAAAGGCTGTTGCTGAACCATGCAAAGACGCCAGGATTCTTGGCCTCTGGAGGAGAAGAATTCAATCCTCAGCCAGAGACAAGGCTTGATTGATCAAAGCTTTTGTGTAATAAAGTTTTATTAAAGTATAAAGGAGATAGAGAAAGCTTCTGACATAGGCATCAGAAAGGGGTAGAAAGAGTACCCCCTTGCTAATATAAGTACCCCCTTGCTAATAAGTGTACTTGCTTGCATATATGCTGATTTTCTGTTTCACCACTAGACTTTAACTTAAACGCTACTAATTATTCACCAGGGCTTCCCAGGTGGCGCTAGTGGTAAAGAACCCAACTGCTAATACAGGACATAGGAGAGATGCAGATTCAATCTCTGGATCCGGAAAATCCCCTGGAGAAGGGCATGGAAACCCACTCCAGTATTCTTGACTGGAGAATGCCATGGACAGAGGAGCCTTGTGGGCTATATGGTCGCAAGGAGTTGAAAACAACTGAAGTAACTTCGCACACAGCACAATATGCTCAACACCTATTCCTACCACTGTGTTAGGTGCTAGATAAATATTTGTTAAGTACATTAACTATGAACATTTTTAAGTATTTAATTGTGATAGAGCTAAATTGTTATTGTATTTCAGTCGCTAAGTCATGTCCCACTCTTTGCAACCCCGGTTTCCCTGTCTTTCACTATCTCTCAGAGTTTCCACAAATTCATGTCCATTGAGTTACTGATGCCATCCAACAGTTTCATCCTCTGTTGCCCCATTACCTCCTGCTCTCAATCTTTCCCAGCATCAGATCTTTTCAAATGAGTCAGTTCTTTGCATCAGATGAGCAATCTATCTATTTACATCACATGGGCAATCTAAGAAGCATCAGTCCTTCCAATTCAGGGTTGACTTCCTTTAGGACTGACTCATTTGATCTCCAAGGGACTCTCAAGACTCTTCTCCAGGACCACAATTAGAAAGCATCAATTCTTTGGTGCTCAATCTTCTTTAGAGTCCAACTCTCATATCCATACATGACTACTGGAAAAACCATAGCTTTGACTATATGGACATTTGTAGGCAAAGAAATGTCTCTAATTTCAATATACTGTCTAAATTTGTCATAGCTTTTCTTCCAAGGAGCAAGTATCTTTTACTTTCATGGCTGCAGTCACCATCCACAATGATTCTGGAGCCCAAGAAAATAAAATCTGTCACTGTTTCCACTCTTTTCCCATTGGGCTTGAAGTGATGGGACCAGATGACATGATCTTAGTTTTTTTAATGTTGAGTTTTAACCCAAATTCTTCATTCTCCTTTCACCCTCATTAAGAGGTTCTTTAGTTTCCCTTCATTTTCTGCCATTAGAGTAGTATCATTTGCATAACTGAGGTTGTTAATATCTCTCCCAGCAATCTTGATTGTCAGTTCAGTTCAGTTGCTCAGTCGTGTCCGACTCTTTGCGACCCCATGAATCACAGCATGCCAGGCCTCCCTGTCCATCACCAACTCCCGGAGTTCACTCAGACTCACGTCCATCGAGTCAGTGATGCCATCCAGCCATCTCATCCTCGGTCGTCCCCTTTTCCTCCTGCCCCCAATCCCTCCCAGCATCAGAGTCTTTTCCAATGAGTCAACTCTTCGCATGAGGTGGCCAAAGTACAGGAGTTTCAGCTTTAGCATCATTCCTTCCAAAGAAATCCCAGGGCTGATCTGCTTCAGAATGGACTGGTTGGATCTCCTTGCAGTCCAAGGGACTCTCAAGAGTCTTCTCCAACACCACAGTTCAAAAGCATCAATTCTTTGGCACTCAGCCTTCTTCACAGTCCAACTCTCACATCCATACATGACCACAGGAAAAACCATAGCCTTGACTAGACGGACCTTAGTCAGCAAAGTAATGTCTCTGCTTTTGAATATGCTATCTAGGTTGGTCATAAGTTTTCTTCCAAGGAGTAAGCGTCTTTTAATTATATGGTTTCAGTCACCATCTGCAGTGATTTTGGAGCCCAAAAAAATAAAGTCTGACACTGTTTCCCCATCTATTTCCCATGAAGTGATGGGACCAGATGCCATGATCTTCGTTTTCTGAATGTTGAGCTTTAAGCCAACTTTTTCACTCTCCTCTTTCACTTTCATCAAGAGGCATTTTAGTTCCTCTTCACTTTCTGCCATAAAAGTGGTGTCATCTGTATATCTGAGGTTATTGATATTTCTCCTGGCAATCTTGATTCCAGCTTGTGTTTCTTCCAGTCCAGCGTTTTTCATGATGTACTCTGCATATAAGTTAAATAAGCAGGGTGACAATATACAGCCTTGACGCACTCCTTTTCCTATTTGGAACCAGTCTGTCGTTCTATGTCCAGTTCTAACTGTTGCTTCATGACCTGCATACAGATTACTCAAGAGGCAGGTCAGGTGATCTGGTATTCCCATCTCTCTCAGAATTTTCCACAGTTTCTTGTGATCTACACAGTCAAAGGCTTTGGCATAGTCAATAAAGCAGAAATAGATGTTTTTCTGGAACTCTCTTGCTTTTTCCATGATCCAGCAGATGTTGGCAATTGGATCTCTGGTTCCTCTGCCTTTTCTAAAGATCTCTAGTCTTTCCCATTCTATTGTTTTCCTCTATTTCTTTGCATTGATTGCTGAAGTAGGCTTTCTTATCTCTTCTTGCTATTCTCTGGAACTCTGCATTCAAATGCTTATATCTTTCCTTTTCTCCTTTGCTTTTTGCTTCTCTTCTTTTCACAGCTATTTGTAAGACCTCCCCAGACAGCCAGTTTGCTTTTTTGCATTTCTTTTCCATGGGGATGGTCTTGATGCCTGTCTCCTGTACAATGTCACAAACCTCATTCCACAGTTCATCAGGCACTCTATCTATCAGATCTAGTCCCTTAAATCTATTTCTCACTTCCACTGTATAATCATAAGGGATTTGATTTGGGTCACACCTAAATGGCCTAGCGGCTTTCCCTACTTTCTTCAATTTAAGTCTGAATTTGGCAATAAGGAGTTCATGATCTGAGCCACAGTCTGCTCCCGGTCTTGTTTTTGTTGACTGTATAGAGCTTCTCCATCTTTGGCTGCAAAGAATATAATCAGTCTGATTTCAGTGTTTACCATCTGGTGATGTCCATGTGTAGAGTCTTCTCTTGTGTTGTTGGAAGAGGGTGTTTGCTATGACCAGTGCATTTTCTTGGCAAAACTTGATTAGTCTTTGCCCTGCTTCATTCCGCATTCCAAGGCCAAATTTGCCTGTTACTCCAGGTGTTTCTTGACTTCCTACTTTTGCATTCCAGTCCCCTATAGTGAAAAGCACATCTTTTTTGGGTGTTAGTTCTACAAGGTCTTGCAGGTCTTCTTCATAGAACCGTTCAACTCCAGCTTCTTCAGCATTACTGGTTGGGACATAGACTTGGATAACTGTGATATTGAATGGTTTGCCTTGGAAACGAACAGAGATCATTCTGTCGTTGTTGAGATTGCATCCAAGTACTGCATTTCAGAGTCTTTTGCTGACCATGATGGCTACTCCATTTCTTCTGAGGGATTCCTGCCCACAGTAGTAGATATAATGGTCATCTGAGTTAAATTCACCCATTCCAGTCCATTTTAGTTCACGGATTCCTAGAATGTCGATGTTCACTCTTGTCATCTCCTGTTTGACCACTTCCAATTTGCTTTGATTCATGGACCTGACATTCCAGGTTCCTATGCAATATTGCTCTTTACAGCATCGGACTTTGTTTCTATCACCAGTCACATCCACAGCTGGGTATTGTTTTTGCTTTGGCTCCATCCCTTCTTTCTTTCTGGAGTTATTTCTCCACTGATCTCCAGTAGCATATTGGACACCTACTGACCTGTGGAGTTCCTCATTCAGTATCCTATTATTTTGCCTTTTCATACTGTTCGTGGGGTTCTCAAGGCAAGAATACTGAAGTGGTTTGCCGTTCCCTTCTCCAGTGGACCACATTCTGTCAGACCTCTCCACCATGACCCGCCCGTCTTGGGGTGCCCCGCGGGCATGGCTCGGTTTCATTGAGTTAGACAAGGCTGTGGTCCTAGTGTGATTAGATTGACTAGTTTTCTTTGAGTGTGGTTTCAGTGTGTCTGCCCTCTGATGCCCTGTTGCAACACCTACCATTTTACTTGGGTTTCTCTTGCCTTGGGTGTGGAGTATCTCTTCACGACTGCTCCAGCAAAGCGCAGCTGCTGCTCCTTACCTTGGACGAAGGGTATCTCCTCACCGCCACCCTTCTTGACCTTCAATGTGGGATAGCTCCTCTAGCCCCTCCTGTGCCAGCACAGCCACCGGTCCTTGGACGTGGGTTGATCTTCTCGGCCACTGCCCCTGGCCTCAGGCACGGGGTGGCTCATCCCGCCCCCGACCCTTGCCTCATAGGCAGGGTGGCTCCTCCAGACTGTTGTGCCTGACCTTGGATGCGGGGTGGCTCCTCTCAACCGTTCCTGCACCATCACAGCCTGCCACTCTCGGCCGCTGCCCCGACCTCGGACGTGGGGTAGCTCCTCTTGGGCGCACGTGTCGGCCATCGCAGCCGCTTGCGCTTGTAGCTTGTGATTTATCCAACACGACATTTTGCATGATGTACTCTGCATAGGAGTTCAATAAGCAGAGTGACAATATACAATCTTGATATACTCCTTTCTCAATTTTGAAACAGGCCATTTTTCCATGTCCAGTTCTAACTGTTGCTTTTCGACCTGAATACAGGTTTTTCAGGAGACAGGTAAGGTGGTTTGGTATTCCCATCCTGCTAAGGTTTTTCCAGTTTGTTGTGACCCACAATGTCAAAGGCTTTACTGTAGTAAATAAAGCATGAAGTCAATGAATCAGAAGCAAAACATTCCAGAGGTTTTTCTGGAATTCCCTTGCTTTTTGTATGATCCAATGGATGTTGTCGTTTTGATCTCTAGTTCCTCTGCTTTTAAATCCAGCTTGTACATCTGGATATTCTCAGTTCACATAATGTTGAAGCCTAGCTTGCAGGATTGTGAGCATTACCTTGTTAGCATGTGAAATGAGAGCAATTGCATGGTAGTTTGAACATTTTTTGTCATTGCCCTTCTTTGGAATTTGAATGAAAACTGACTTTTTCCGGTTCTGTGGCCACTGCTGAGTTTTCCAAAGTGGCTGAAATACTGAGTGTAGGACTTTAACAGCATATCCTTTTGGATTTAAAATAGCTCAACTGGAATTCCATCATTTCCACTAGCTTTGTTCATAATAGTGCTTCCTAAGGCCCACTTGACTTCAGACTCCAGGATGTCTGGTTCTAGGTGAGTGACCACACCATCATGGTTACCAGGTCATTAAGAATTTTTTATATAGTTTTCCTGTGTATTCTTGCCACATCTTAATCTCTTCTGCATCTGTTAGGTTCTTGACATTTCTGTACTTTATTGTGTCCATCTTTGCATGAAACATTCCCTTGGTACCTCCAACTCTTTAGAATGGATCTCTAGTCTTGTGCACAGTAAGACCCAGGGGAAAGGAGCGATGACCCCACAGGAGACTAATCTAGACCTGCCTGTGAGTGTTTGAGGGTCTCCTGTGGAGATGTGAGTTGGAAGAGGCTCATCACAGGGACAGGGACATTGGCAGCAGCAGTCCTGGAAGGTCCCCCTTGGTGTAAGCCCTCCTGGAGCTCACCAGTAATGCTACCACAGAGGTTGCAGATGCCAGGACTGCACCACCTCAAGCCAAGCAATTAACAGGGAGGGAGCACAGCCCCACCCATTCAAGCACAAAATTGAATCAAACATTTACTGAGCATTTCACCACCTTTATGGCAGAAAGCAAAGAGGAACTAAAGAGCCTCTTGATGAAAGTGAAAGAAGAGAATGAAGAACTGGCTTAAAACTCAACAATCAAAAAAAATAAGATCATGGCATCTGGTCCCATTATTTCATGCAAATACATGGGGAAGCAATGGAAATACTGACAGAATTTATCTTCTTAGCCTCCAAAATCACTGAAGATGGTTAACTGCAGCCAAATGAATTAAAAGATGCTTACTCCTTGAAAGAAAAGCTATGACCAACCTAGACAGCATACTAAAAAGCAGAGACATTACTTTACCAACAAAGGTCTATATAGTCAAAGCTATGGTTTTTCCAGGAGTCATGTTTGGAAGTGAGAGTTGAACCACAAAGAAAGCTGAGTGCCAAAGAATTGATGCTTTTGAACTGTGGTGTTGGAGAAGACTCTTGAGAGTCCATTGGAAGATCAAACCAGTCAATCCAAAGGAAATCATTCCTGAATATTCACTGGAAGCACTGATGCTGAAGCTGAAGCTCCAATAGTTTGTCCACCTGATGTGAAGAACTGACTCATTGGAAAAGACCCTGATGCTGGACAAAACCAAAGGCAGGAGGAGAAGGGGATGACAGTGGATGAGTTGGCTGGATGGCATCACTGACTTGATGGACATGAGTTTGAGTTAGCTCTGGGAGTTGCTGAAAGACAGGGAAGCCTGGTATGCTGCATTCCTTGGGTCACAAAGAGTTAGACACAACTGAGTGACTGAGCTGAACTGAACTGAGCATAGCCCTGCCCACTAGAGCAAGACTCCGTTTTCCCTAAAGCCAGTCCCTCCCATCAGAAAGCTTGCACAAGCCTCTTACCTTCACCCATGAGAGGGCAGACAGAAGAAGCAAGAACTACAGTTCCACAGTCTCCAGAACAAAAGTCACAATCACAGAAAGCTAACCAAAATGATCACATTGATCACAGCCTTGTGTAACTCAATAAATCTATGAGCCATGGTGTGCAGGGGCACCCAAAACAGACAGATCATGGTGGAGAGTTCTGACAAAACATGATTCATTGGAGAGAGGAATGGCAAACTACTCCAGTATTCTTGCCTCGAGAATGCTATGAACAGTATTAAAAGGCAAAAAGATATGACCCCAGAAGTTGAGCTCCTCAGGTCAGTAGGTGTCTGATACACTCCTAGAGAAGAACAGGAAATAACACCAGAAAAATGAAGAGGCTGGGCCAAAGCAGAAATGCTTCTCAAGTGTAGATGTATCTGGTGGTGAAAGTAAAGTCTAATGCTGTAAAGAGCAATATTGCGTGGAAATCCAGAATGTTAGGTCTGTGAATCAAGGTAAACTGGATGTGGTCAAGCAGGAGATGGCAAGAGGATGGACTGGAATGGACACAGTTAACTCAGAAGAACACTGTATCTACCACTGTGGGCAAGAATCTCATAGAAGAAACAGAATAGACCTCACAGTCAACAAAAGAGTTTGAAATGTAGTACTTGGGTGCAATTTCAAAAACGACAAAACAATCTTAGTTCATTTTCAGCATCACAAAGCATTCAACATCACAGTAAGCCAAATCTAAGCCCCAACCACTGAAGAAGCTGAAGCTGAATGATTCTATGAAGACCTACAGAAACTTCTAGAACTAACAGCAAGAAAAGATGTCCTTTTCATCATAGGGGATTGGAATGCAAAGGTAGGAAGTCAAGAGATACCCGGAATAACGTGCAAGTTTGGCCTTGGAGTACAAAATGAAGCAGGGCAAAGGCTAACAGAGTTTTGCCAAAAGAACACACTGGTCATAGCAAACACCCTCTTCCAACAACACAAGAGAAGACTCTACATATGAACATCACCAGATGGTTAAGACCGAAATCAGATTGATTATATTCTTTGCAGCTGCAGATGGAGAAACTCTTTATAGTCAGCATAAAAAAAACTTGGAGCTGACTGTGGCTCAGATCATCAGCTCCTTATTGCAAAATTCAGGCTTAAATTGAATAAATTAGGGAAAACTACTAGGCCATTCAGGTATAACCTAAATCATATCCCTTATGATCATGCAGTGTAGGTAATGAATAGATTCAAAGGATTAGACCTGGTAGGCAGAGTGCCTGAAGAACTATGGATGAAGGTTTGTTATATTGTACAGGAGGTGGTGACCAAAACTATCCCAAAGAAGAAGAAATGCAAGAAGGCCAAGTGGTTGTCTTAGAAGGGCTTACAAATAGCTGAGAAAAGAAGAGACACCAAAGACAAAGGAAAAAGGGAAAGATATACCCAACCGACTGCAGAGTTCCAGAGAATAGCAAGGAGAGATAAGAAAGCCTTCTAAATGAACAAGTCAAAGATAGAGTTAAATGGGATTATACAAACTTACTTTTAGATATGACCAATATGGCTAAATGAGTAGATTAATATATGATATATATCCGTTGTATGGGCTTCCCTGGTGGCTCAGGGGTAAAGAATATGCCTGCAATGTAGGAGGCGCAGGTGATGTGGGTTTGATCCCTGAGTTAGGAAGATCCCCTGGAGGAGTGCATGGTGACCCTCTCCAGGATTCTTGCCTGGAGAATGCCATGGACAGAGAAGCCTTGGCGGCTACAGCCCATAGAGGTGCCAAGAGTCAGACACAACTGGAGTGACTTGGCATGCATGCATGTGTATCTGTCATATATATGTTAGAGAAATGAATACAATCATAAAATTTTGTGGCATATACATATATATACATATATGTATATATATGTATATGTGTTTATAGATGCATATATATATGTATATGCCTGCATCAGCAGGTAGGTTCTTTACCAGTAACACCACCTGGGAAGCCCATATGTGTGTGTGTGTGTGTATTAATAAGTACAGATGATTTGGTAAATAATAAATTGGTCTATTTTTAAATAAGAAATAGATCTTGAAAATATTTTTAAAATCAAGAAATTTGCCAACAACATTGTGTACTATTTTCCTCCAAAGGATCAAGTTTATTACATTTGAGGATGGCATAGTGCTTGAAAGAAAATTTTAAATCCTGGGCAAAGTGTCAGCTTTCATTCTGTAAACTGAATAATTCAAGATAAAAAAGATAACATTTTTACCAGTAAATACATTTGGTTCTGCATTGAACATTTTAAAAACAGAAAGAAAAGTATAAAACTTGGGAGGGATAGCTAAATACCAGCATGCAGGTGGTGTGTGGTGAGGAAGCAACTTAAAATTTTAGCTGACTCTAAGTCTATGTGAATATATTATTGTGATAATTGGAAAGATAATGAAATTTTAGGTTGCACTATACAAACATGGTGACCAGAACAAATAATATGATAAACTAGCTGTCCAGCAACACCTAGGCTATCTTGTTCAGATAGCTACGTTCTAAAAGATGTGGGTAAATGCATTTCTCCAGAGGCAAATACAGCAAGGATCCAGGGAACTTGAAAATGTCATGGAGAAGGAATCCTTGCTGCGCCCAAGGATGCAGTTGTGAGCATTGTCCTCATTATATAAAGGGCTTATCCTGCAGGTCTAGGATTGAGATTGATAATGGGACACACAAGAGCAGACTCAGAACCCTCTGTGGAAACTAGAAAGTGGAAGAATTTGGTTCAACTGAAGGGGGGAAGAACTTTCTGGAAAAATAATTAAAATATTGGAATAGGCTGCTTTTTAATATGAGTTCGTGAATCATGAGATCTTCAAAGAGAAGATAGAAGTCAGAGAAGAAATTAATTTAATTACCTAGGAGACTTTTTCAGCTATAATATTTTAAAATTGAATAAACAGCTAACATAATGAATCCTTTAAGCCATGAGTGGTTTCTATTAAAAAGCATTGGCTTTCTCCTTTAACCTCTGCTCAATTCATCTTATTATTTTAATTTTCTCCCCACCCGCTATAGCTTGTGAGTTTGTCTTTCGTTTATTGGGTTTAGTGAAAGCAGGAGCAATTATCTCAATGGCTGGTAATGGTAATTTAAATGAGAGGAGAGTCATCTCCTCTCATCTCCTCCTTTTTTTTTTTTTAAGAATCCTGACTTTTAGTGAAAAGGTAACATGTTGACCCAAGGGATGTTGTGGACTCTGTTATTTATTAGGAATTCCCAACCTCCTACTTCTGCCTCTCTTTATAGGAGTCATGCAAGCTGAAAGCTGGTGGCCTAAATGAAGTGGGCTGATAGAATGAACCCCACATGATGAAGCAGCTTCTGAGTAACCTATGATTTATTCTCCCAGTGACTATAGAGGGTGGTGGAGATGTCTTATCCTTACTACACAAGGGAATGAATTTCACTCCCAGTGGCCCCTGGCCACAGTCATGTAAAAGTGCACCTTAGGTAGACAGCAGCAAGATGGTGTGGCAGGGAGCAAGGAGTGCCGCTGAAGACATCTGTAGACCAGACTTCAGGCGGTAGGACAGTGTGAAATCTGGTGCTGCTAGTGCAACCTTGATTAGTTTCGTAAACAGGCAGGAGAGGAAACAGAGAATTAAAATTTTATGTTTATATGTTTCAGTGTCAGTCAAAATGTAATTCATCGAAGAATCACCCAAAGAAATTGACTTATTAAAAACTGCAAATTCCTCAGCACTTCCAGTAATTCAATTCCCATACAGGGAAATTGAAGGATCAGGCTTATGACGTTCATGTATGCCTATTAAATTACTTCAGTCGTGTCTAACTCATAACCCTATGGACCACAGACTGCCAGGCTCCTCTGTCCATGAGGTTCTCCAAGCAGAAATTGCCGACCCAGAGATCAAACCTGTCTCTTACATTGGCTGGCTGGTTCTTTACTGCTAGCGCCACCTGGGAAGCCCCTCTGGCTTAGAGAATCTACCCTCTCATAAGCACTCAAGGTTAAGCCCAGGGATGAAGCTCACAGTTCTCACTTTGCAAACAACTGCTGGTTTAGGTAAAAGTAACAACCTGTTCTTTACATTTTCCACGTGTATCTCCGGGAACTGAGAAGCATCCAACAGGGCAATGGGCTACAGCAAACGTCCATGTGTTTGTGTATGTATGTGCACACTGAGTCAGGGGTGGGGGACATGAACATTTAAGCATTTGACATATGCTTTGCAGACTACTATGGGTAAAAGAAATTAGTAGACACGAGAAATAGTCAGCAGAAAATAGAAAAAAAAAAACAGGTAACGTAGTGCTGAATTCTGAACTTCATTTAAAAAATAACACTAGGTAATAGAGAGTTTGCTTAGGTGTTGAGGATCAAACTTCTGTGTAAGAACTCACAGCAGAATGGACTGCAGAGTTTGCTTAGAGGTTAATAATGTCTATAAGCGGGAGTGACAGAGTATTATCCTTGCCATTGCACTGCCAGCCTTACCACGACAAGCGGATGCATTGCTATTCATGATACAGACCGCCCTAATCCTACCAGCAAGATTAGCAAGTAGGAAATATTAAGAGGGAAGTGATCACGTAACATTTGACGCAGGTTTTCTGCCCTGATAGCATCTGTAGATTTTGATGAGGTGTTTATTCACCTCATCTCAACCTTTCCTGGAATAGCTGATTTAATAATGCAAAATCACAAAGGTGATTTTTCTTTTTTTTTGTTTTCATTTACATGTAAACGAGAAGGCTGTTGATGGCATCATGGTGAATAACCATGGCCTGCTTCATGCTGCTTTGCTTTCAAGTCTGAGAACTTCATATGAGAACCTCAGCCTGAATCATGTCGCTCCAGGTAATCTGGATACCAAGAACCAAACAAAACAGACGGAATAAAAGCAGCCTGAACTGTCATCAGTTTTATTTTGCCTTCACCTGCTCTCAGGGAGACATGAGTTTGCAGTGATTGACTGCGGTTTCGTATTTACAGAAATGGACTGGAGACAGAAATCATCCTCAGGCCTTCATCCCAGGGGAATCAGAAAAACAACTTCTAAAGCCATTGACAGGTAGCAGATGGGAAGGTAGATTTTGGAGCAGACACCGCATGACAGATAACTTTTTTTAAAAGACTTTTTATTTTTTTGATGAGGACTATATTTTAAAAGTATCGAATTTGTTACAATATTGCTTCTGTTTTATATTTTATTTTATCTTTTGGCTGTGAGGCATGTGGGGTCTTAGTTTCCCTGATAGGGATGGATCCTACACCCCCTGCACTGGAAGGTGAAATCTTAACCACTGAATCACCGGGAAAGTTCCAACAGCTAACTCTTTGTTTATTTAAACTTTTTTTAATTGGAGAAAAATTACTTTACAATGCTGTTTTTGTTTCTATCATACAACTGTTCAAATTAGCCAAAGTTATGCATATATCACCTCCCTCTTGAGCCTCCCTCCCCTCCACCATTCCACCCCTCTAGATCATCACAGAGCACCAGGCTGGGCTCCCTGTGTCATATAGCTACTTCTCATTAGCTGTCTACTTTACACATGGTAGTATATCACTTCCCCTCCCAGGGACTGAACCTGTGTCTCTCAAGTGTCCTGCACTGGCAGGCATGTTCTTTACCACTAGTGCCACCTTGGAAGCTCAGTACGTGTATATACATCGATGCTACTTCCTCCATTCATCCCACTCTCTCCTTTCTGCACTGTGTCCACAAGTCCATTCTTTAGTATTTCCTTACTCGACATGAGCATGGGAAGCTTTGAGAACGCTTTCTAAAGTGCAACACTGAGAATAATGAGCAGGCTCACCATTGCCTCATTCATTCATTTCTTCTTTTCCCTTACTGCCTAGGATTCCATTGCTGTCAGTTGCCCTAGAGGAGTTCTCAGTCTGCCTAGAGGAGAACCACGCGCAGTGCGCTGCAGCGGCCATGCTGGTAGCTGTGATCACAGGGCTGTGAAAAGCTGTGATCACAGCTTTTCCACAAGAGCACACACTGCCTGATCCCTGGGAAAGATCTGCTGAAATACTCCTAGCTCTGTACAGTTTGGTAGTCATATTGCACATTTTGAACTGTGGTGTTGGAGAAGTTCAAAATGGTAGTCATATTGCACATTATTTGAATCTTAATTCTCTTGGTTTAGATTATCCAATTATTCCTTGACTTCTTCCCTTCTGTCTTTAATGTTCTTTGCTTTGGAATATATAAATGCTTTCTTAGCTCTTTTGTTTCCACCCCCTACATTATAGTTTTTCATCTTTTACAAGGAAAATGTTAGCTTCATTTAAAAAAAGGCCTCTTTTGTTCTTAAAATAATAATGTTATAAAACATAACAGGCATGTTACTAACACTGTTAGACTTTGATCGGTTTTATAAAAGAGATAGAAATGAGGCCACTGGGGGGAATCAAATGAACCCTAATAGGTGAGGTAGCACTTGAGTTGAGCTTTGAAAACAGAGGTGGTGTCCCCAAAGCCAGAGGTGGACAGACCTCCAAATGCTTCACAAGAAAAATATTTAGAAATAATGAAATACCAAGTGAAGGAAATGAATAGTTTAAGAAAGGCCAGGGAAACAAGTGTTTTCATTTACAAATTTCTAGAATTGGATCCATTCAATGGGGAATTAAATCTGGTGGCTTGTCAGGGACACTGCTCTTACAAAAAACCTCATTTCTCTAAAAAAGAGAACAATTAGTTTTATCATCTTTCCCTTCTCTTCTATTTCCATTCTACCTTAAACTTTGTCTCCCATTTTGTGAAAATGTCAGTTTAATAGACAGAGGTAGTATAAAAGTATTAATATATTATGATCAGGTACAATGTGCACAACTGCTCAGACAGATGGACTTGGTGATTTTATTGAGCTAAAGAAAGCAGTGGTTGTGCCATTTTGCCCAGTGAAACAGCAGCACAGGGAAGTGTTTTTCACCGTTTGCTCCTGTAAAGGAATTGGTCCCACCAATGTCCTTTGCTTGATGGGCATGGTTCTTCCCCAAGAAAAAGCTGACTTCCAATCAGTTCTTCTCTGCTTCCACTTTTTCTAGTTCAATTTAGAATGAAGAGAATTTGCATTCAGTTCAGTTCAGTTCAGTCACTCAGTCGTGTCTGACTCTTTGCGACCCACAGATTGCAGCACCCCAGGCCTCCTTGTCCACCACCAACTCCCGGAGTTTACTCAAACTCATGTCCATTGAGTCAGTGATGCCATCCAGCCATCTCATCCTCTGTCATCCCCTTTGCGTCCTGCCCCCAATCCCTCCCAGCATCAGAGTCTTTTCCAATGAGTCCTTTCTTCGCATGAGGTGGCCAAAGTACTGGAGTTTCAGCTTTAGCATCATTCCTTCCAAAGAACACCCAGGGCTGATCTCCTTCAGAATGGACTGGTTGGATCTCCTTGCAGTCCAAGGGACTCTCAAGAGTCTTCTCCAACACCACAGATCAAAAGCATCAATTCTTCGGTGCTCAGCTTCCTTCACAGTCCAAGTTTCACATCCATACATGACCACAGGAAAAACCATAGCCTTGACTAGACGGACCTTTGTTGGCAAAGTAATGTATCTGCTTTTGAATATGCTATCTAGGTTGGTCATAACTTTCCTTCCAAGGAGTAAGCGTCTTTTAATTTCATGGCTGCAGTCACCATCTGTGGTGATTTTGGAGCCCAAAAAAATAAAGTCTGATACGGTTTCCACTGTTTCCCCATCTATTTCCCATGAAGTGATGGGACCAGTATGGACTAAAAACTGTTCTTTATCAGTAAGGACTTTGGATTCTTATCAGGACTTTCCCAGGGTTAGAATGACATTTATCTACATTCAAAGATACTTTAGAAGAAATTCAGTAGGCAATTACGTTTGATAGGTAATATGAATATTGCTTTTTCTGTGTCTAAGATAACTGTTGCTGCTGCTGCTAAGTCGCTTCAGTCGTGTCTGACTCTGTATGACCCCATAGATGGCAGCCCACAAGGCTCCGCTGTCCCTGAGATTCTCCAGGCAAGAACACTGGAGTGGGTTGCCATTTCCTTCTCCAATGCGTGAAAGTGGAAATTGAAAGTGAAGTTGCTCAGTTGTGTCCAACTCTTCCAGACTCCATGGACTGTAGCCTACCAGGCTCCTCTGTCCAGGAGATTTTCCAGGCAAGAGTGCTGGAGTGGGGTGCCATTTCCTTCTCCGCTAAGATAACTACTTGATCTTTTCTCTGGTCAATGGTTTATAATTATTCAAGACTGAAGGTAAAAGAAAACACATAGAATGATTTTTTCAAGATAGTCAAACTTAAAAATAGGAATCCCTAAGTCACATAAAAATTTCTGTGGAATTTTAATATATAAAACAAAAAGAACAATATTATTAAAATCACTTTGTTTTACTAATTCAATTTCTGTAAATTCTTGTAAGTCATTAAAACAAAGAGGCAGTTCTGATAAAATGAATGTTTGAAATTGTGCAATTCCTTTCCACATGGCTCATTTAAAAAGTATTTGTTGAAACATGTATATATATAAAACCAAATTCCTGGGAATCTCAGACTAGTCTCCCATTAAATAGAAATAACAGAGCATGTTTTCTTTGTAAAGTAGCAGCACTAATCAATGGGTTGATGGACTCCAGCAAAATAATTAGAAAAAATACATATTTAAGCAGGCATATTATTTTATTACTCTTTTAAATCAGTTTATATCCAGGTGTGTGTGTATCCAGGTGTGGTTTTACATGGAGCACCTTCATGAAATCCTACAGTTATATAGAATTTGATTAGAAAGCACTGTTCTTGTCCTCAGTACCTGGAAAAAAGAAGAAAAATAAGTTAAGACTCAGAGGAGTTACTTATTCCAGGTTATTTCACAATCTACTGACAAAGTGGAATTAGACTGTACATTGCCTGACTCCCATTGCCTGACAACTATTCCCCAATACCTCTCTCATATTATTGTCATTTTTACTGATATTGTTGCTAATACAGTTATTATGATAAAAATGAAACTTTCAAGAAATAATATGATCATAAACCACTAGCACTGCAAGAGGCTTTAGAGAGAAAGGTTAACATCATCATCTCCTGAGGGTGTAAGGTGTCATGATTGCCTGCCTGAAATCACATAAATTATTAGTAGCAGGGACCTGAGATTTCTGATTCTCTGTCCAGCGTTTGTCTTGCTGCTTCTCAGTTCACCAAGAGTGTTTTGAGAAATAGACTTAAAGAAGAGAACTTTTATCACCAGAAGCAATTGCAATAACTTGTAATAGTCAGTATAATTTCATTCCATTGAGAAACAATAGAGTCGGTGGATCTGATTAAGCTCTAAATGTAACAATGAGAAGTTTTAAATTTAAAATCTTTAAGAAAATCCTTATCACTTTATTCTGAGAATTAGAAAGGAATACAAACATTGTAAAATATGTATTCTCCAAGTTAGACTTAATTATTATCATAACTTTTAACCCAGTTTATTGTGCACTTGTCACTTAGAGAACCAGAAATTATTTTAAATGTTGGATAAATGGGAGCTCCCTGATGGTTTAGTGGTGAGGATCCCATGGCCGAGTTTCAATCCCTGGTTAGGAAACTTGATCCTACGAGCTGCACAGTGTGGCCAAAACAAACAAACAAACAGAATGTTGGATGGATGAATTATTTCTACACATATGGTGTACATTTTTTCCTATTGAAAGGATTGATATCTTAAAGCCCATAGAAAATAAATAAATATAATATTGGGGATCAATGCTTTGAGATATCAATCTTTTCAATAGGAAAAAGTGCACACCATATGTGATGCATTTTCCATTGTACTTGAAGATGCTGTCATTGTGACTCACCCAAGACGTTAACTTTCTTTGAATTTATCCTGAAAACACCACAGCACCTATTAAGTATCCCTCAGCACTACTGAATTTGCAGTCAAAGTGGAAATATGATGCCTTCTCTGGGTATGAATACCAAAAGCAAAATTCATAAAGTAAAAATAACATTGCAATTTGGCCTCTTTTATGAATGTAAATGATGTCCACTGACTTTATAACTAAAATACTTTCTGTCATTTGGGGGACGCTAAATATTGAATATCTGTGCTATGTTTATTTTCACTCTCCTCCCCATTAATAACAAAGTGTTTCCAGTAGGAAATGAGTGTGGCTATAACTTTTGCTTGGTTTCATTTGAGGTTCCAGAATCCAAGGCTTTTCTTCTCTGGCTTTCTGTGAGGCTTGTATTATCATTTCATTACTGCTCTGTCTGCTTTGGGAAAATACTTTACCAGCAGTCTTATATATGTATAAGTCTTATATACACATATATATGTGTATATATATATTTAATTTTTAGAAAAAGATGTGAAATATGATAAAGTACATCAAAGATATGGATTGTAATGTTTTGGAGGCATTTACAGGTTTTACAGAATACATGCAGTTTTTTTGTGTGACAAAAAGTTATAAATTAAAAGACTCCATTATTTTCAGCTTCTACATTGATTTGTGGCTATTAAACTAAGTCTCCTTTAGGACTGGGTTTCTGTGAAACATTTCTAGTAGACTTTGAAAGAAATGACGAGCAGAACTTTTTTTACTCTGTTCACCTCTAGGTCTGTTATCTCTATAGGGTAATATTCTAACGCATGAGAAATAACCCTCAAAGTTTGCATTGAGTCTTCTGTACAAACAAAACATGAGCCTGAACACAATGTCCTAGGGAAAGTCTTGAGTCTCAAAAGGAAGTGAAATGTCTTCCTTTTTCTTAATGTTTTTGCCTGTAAGTCGGGAATGAGATTGCATATCCTATGGAGAAAGAATGAAAATCTAAAATTATATTCAGGAGTATATATATATATATATATATTCATATTAGAAATGTCCTCTTTGTTTTTTAACTCTTACTGGTGAATTCCTACTTAAAACTGGCATATCAGTTATGCTATATTCCAATTTTGTTATAAAGTTTACTCAGTGCATTGTTTTTTATGTTTCTTTAGTAAGTAAACAATTTATTTAAGTTCATCTGGATTTTTGTTTATCCAAAATCAGATTTTTTTTTTCTCTCCAGTTCACTTCAGTTCAGTTGCTCAGTCGTGTCCGACTCTTTGTGACCCCATGAATCACAGCACGCCAGGCCTCCCTGTCCATCACCAACTCCCAGAGTTCCCTCAAACTCATGTTTGTCAAGTCAGTGATGCCATCCAGCCATCTCATCCTCTGTCATCTGCTTCTTCTCCTGCCTCCAATCCCTCCCAGCATCAGGGTCTTTTCCAATGAGTCAGCTCTTTGCATGAGGTGGCCAAAGTACTGGAGTTTCAGCTTTAGCATCATTCCTTCCAAAGAACACCCAGGACTGATCTTCTTTAGGATGGACAAATAAAAATTTAAAAAATAAGATACCTCTGATTACATTTTTCATAGAGAAGAGAATAAAAAAATAAGCACTTGCCATCATATGATTGATTTCTATGATCACTCCCTCTTTGCATTACTTATTTCTATGGTCTTTATACCTATTATTCTGAAGGTGGTCATCAGATGAAGGGTGGTGTCTTGGTTATAAATGTTTTAAAATAAGAATGAATGAATAAACATATTTATTTTCCCCAAATGTAGTTACACAAAACTTTAGAGAAAAAGCCTCTTCTTTCTTCTTTTTTCCTATAAAATATATGACTTTTTACTTAAAAAAAAAATTAATTGATTTCATTTCTTTCCTCACTCTAGGTAGAATACAGGCAAAGAGGGATTATTAAAAGCAAGAATAAAACCTAAGTACAATGGTTCCCTACTTGCATCTTAAACTTCAAATGATATCAGTTTTTTAAATTAATCTTTAACACTCACCTGTATTGTTTCCAGGAGCTGTTATAATGTGCCTGACCATTGAAAACCTGGAAAGGTTGTCTACCATTCACAACCAAGCTTGCTGGGCACAATGGAGTCACTATTTCAGAGGCAAGAGAATGATTTCATCCCTACCATAGTCTCACTGGATGCCTAGACTGTGGTTCCTTGATGACACACTTTTATAATTTTCTATCTGTATTTGAAGCAGTTTGAGTGGTGACATATAATCACAACTTACTAATTCTTTGGGGCATGATGGGCAAGTCCTTCTTGACATCCTAAAATGTAGATTAGGAAACCTAGAGCATTGTTTCTGGACAAAGAAGGAATTCAGGAACCTGGTGTACATTGCATGACTCCACATTTTTAGCAACCTGTACAGTTTTATTTTCCGTGCAGGGATATGCCTTACTTAAGAATAAAGGTCATAGATGCTGCTTGTTTGCTATGATAAGAAAAGAATGTCCCTTGTCAAAGTTCAATAGTCTCTGTTCTGATGAAGGCCCTTTGAAGATTTCCCATACCAGCAAGAACATCCTTGCCTTGGGGACCTAATGCTCACTAACTTTGATGTCCCTGAATAAGACTTCACCAACATGTGCACTGACACTTTATTTCACTGCCTAGCGCTTCCCATTAAGAAGCATTAATCTTGCTGTCCTTGGCCTTATTAGTCTGTCATCTGTTGAGAAAAATTAGTATTCCTGTTAGGTTCAGGATAAAAAGCAGGTCTTGGAAGTTAGCTGGGTTCACATTCTAGTTCTGTTACCTACTAGACACACGTCTGGGCCAGTCACTAAACACCTCTAAGCCTTCATTTCCTCATCTTTAAAACGAGGATAGTGCTGGTCTGTAGTACAATGAGAGTGAATTAAGACCCAGAGTTTCTCAAGTGTGTGTTTGCATAAGAATCACTTGATAGATTTTTAATAAGTTCAAGTTTGACCCCTAAAATTCTTGGTTCAGGGATCAGACTCTGAGTAAAAAATTGTAAGTGATGACTGAATATACAAATAGATGATGGCCAACCATATATAAAAAATAGAACTGAGACTTGCAACCTCCCCAAGAAGCCTCTCTTTTATCTTCAATAAGCAAGCCAGGAAGCCAGCCAACAATAAGTCAGACCTGTAGGAAGTCAGGCTGCTATCTCTAGTAATAATCCAGGAAGCCAAGCAATATCTCTGTAGCAATCAGACTAAAATTAGGACTTGATTGGTAACTGACAACTTTCTTAATTTTTGTCTAGACTTCCAATTTGGGACCTACTAGACAAAGCCAAATATGCATTCCTAACCAGTCACACAGGATGCTCCATTTCTAGTTAGCCTGCCTGCAACATCCCTGGGCCAAGAACCTCCAATCAGGATACACTCAAAGCCTTCCCTGATTTCCACTATAAAGATTTTCCACCCCTCTGCTTGCTTTTAAAACATTTTTTATTTATTTACTTGGCTGTGTCAGACCTTAGCTGCAGCACACTGGATCTTCATTGCGTCATATGAGATCTTTCCTCCGTGCACGTTGGACTCTATAGTCGTGGCCTGCCAGCTTAGTTGCTCGGTGGCATGTGGGATCTTAGTTCCCTGATCAGGGGTCAAACCTACATCTCCTATACTTCAAAGTGGATTCTTAACAACTGGATCACCAGGGAAGTCGCTCTTCTGCCTGCTTTTGAGTCTTTGCCAAAATACAAGCAATGGTGACTTACTCCTTGCTATAGCAACCTGTACCTAGAAAACCCATGCTTCTTCCACTTTGGTAGGCTTTTCTTCATTTCTACATAAGTGGCTTATGAAAAGTGTTGATTATTTTTCAGTTTTAGGCCTCTAGAAGACAGTAGAGCTAGAAGTTTCTCTCCTCACCTTGGAAAAGTTCTCCATCCTTCAGCTTTCCACCTCCAGTCCCCTAGAAAAGTGGTTTAGTGGATTAATTTAAGTTCACATATATCAGTTCAGTTCAGTACAGTCTCTCAGTCATGTCTGGACTCTTTGTGACCCCATGGACTGGAGCACACTAGGCCTCCCTCTCCATTGCCAACTCCCAGAGTTTCCTCAAACTCATGTCCATTGAGTCGGTGATGCCATCCAACCATCTCACCCTTTTGTGGCCCCTTCTCCTCCTGCCCTCAATCTTTCCCAGCATCAGGGTCTTTTTCAAATGGTCCAGTTCTTCACATCAGGTGGCCAAAATATTGGAGTTTCAACTTCAGCATCAGTCCTTCCAATGAATATTCAGGCTGATTTCCTTTAGGATGGACTGGTTGGATCTCCTTGCAATCCAACGGACTCTAAAGAGTCTTCTCCAACACCACAGTTCAAAAGCATCAATTCCTCGGTGCTCAGCTTTCTTTATAGTTCAACTCTCATATCCATACATGACTATTGGAAAAACCATACCTTTGACGAGATGGACCTTTGTTGGCAAAGTAATGTCTCTGCTTTTTAATATGCTGTCTAGGTTGGTCATAACTTTTCTTCCAAGGAGCAGGCGTCTTTTAATTTCATGGCTGCAGTCACCATCTGCAGTGATTTTGGAGACCCCAAAAATAAAGTCTGTCACTGTTTCCACTGTTTCCCCACCTATTTGCCATGAAGTGATGGGACCGGATGCCATGATCTGAATGTTGAGATTTAAACCAACTTTTTCACTCTCCTTTGAATCACTTTCATCAAGAGACTGTTTAGTTCTTCTTCACTTTCTGCCATAAGGGTGGTGTCATCTGCATATCTGAGGTTATTGATCTTTCTCCCGGCAATCTTGATTCCAGCTTGTGCTTTATCCAGTCCAGCATTTCTCATGATGTACTCTGCATAGAAGTTAAATAAGCAGGATGACAATAAACAGCCTTGAAGTACTCCTTTCCCGATTTGGAGCCAGTCTGTTGTTCCATGTACACTTCTACTGCTGCTTCCTAACCTGCATGCAGATTTCTCAGGAGGCAGGTCAGGTGGTCTGATATTCCCATCTCTTTCAGAATTTTCCACAGTTTGTTGCGGTCCACACAGTACAAGGCTTTGGCATAATCAATAAAGCAGAAGTAGATGTTTTTCTGGAACTCTCTTGCTTTTTTGATGATCCAGTGGATGTTGGAAATTTGACCTCTGGTTCCTCTGTCTTTTCTAAATCCAGCTTGAACATCTGGAATTTCACAGTTCATGTACTGTTGAAGCCTGGCTTGGAGAATTTTGAGTATTACTTTACTAGCATGTGAGATGAGTGCAATTGTGCGGTAGTTTGAGCATTCTTTGGCATTGCCTTTCTTTGGGATTGGAATGAAAACTGACCTTTTCCAGTCCTGTGGCCACTGCAGAGTTTTCCAAATTTGATGGCCAATTGAGTGCTGCACTTTCACAGCATCATCTTTTAGGATTTGAGACAGCTCAACTGGAATTCCATCCCCTCTGCTAGCTTTGTTTGTAGTGATGCTTCCTAAGGCCCCCTTGACTTTGCATTATAGGATGTCTGGCTCTAGGTTGGTGATCACACCATTGTGATATTCTGGGTCATGAAGATCTTTTTTGTACAGTTCTTCTATGTATTCTTGCCACCTGTTCTTAATATCTTCTGCTTCTGTTAGGTCCATAATATTTCTGTCCTTTATTGAGCACATCTTTGCATAAAATGTTTCCTTGGTATCTCTAATTTTGTTGAAGAGATCTCTAGACTTTCCTTTTCTATTGTTTTCCTCTATTTCTTTGCATTGATTGCTGAGGAAGGCTTTATTATCTCTCCTTGCTCTTCTTTGGAACTCTCATTCAAAGGGGCATATCTTTCCTTTTCTCCTTTGCTTTTGCTTCTCTTCTTTTCTCAGGTATTTGTAAGGGCTCCTTGCCCTTTTGCATTTCTTTACCTTAGGGATGGTCTTGATTCCTGTCTCCTGTACAATGTCACAAACCTCCATCCATAGTTCATCTGGCTCTCTGTCTATCAGATCTAATCCCCTGTATCTATTTGTCACTTCAGGTCTTACCTGAATGGTCTACTGGTTTTCCCTATTTTCTTCAATTTAGGTCTAAATTTGGCAATAAGGAGTTCATGATCTGAGCCACAGTCAGCTCCTGGTCTTGTTTTTGCTGACTCTATAGAGCTTCTCCATCTTTGGCTGCAAAGAATATAATCAGTCTGATTTCCGTGTTGACCATCTGGTGACGTGCTTGTGTACAGTCTTCTCTTGTTTTGATGGAAGAGGGTGTTTGCTATGACCAGTGTGTTCTGGTTGCAAAACTCTATTAGCCTTTGCCCTGCTTCATTCCGCATTCCAAGGCTAAATTTGCCTGTTACTCCAGATGTTTCTTGACTTCCTACTTTTGCATTCCAGTCCCCTATAATGAAAAGGATGTTTTTGGGGGATATTAGTCCTAGAAGGTCTTGTAGGTTCACACATATGCTGCCTAGTTTTTCTTTCTTTGGTAATATCCTGTCTGAAATTCAAAGGAGTTTGCCTATTTGTCTTGTTTGTTTGTTTGCTTCATCCCCTTGTTTCACTTAATCACAAAGAAGTCCAGATAATTGCCAATTAACTTCCTTTCCTTTCCCTCTAATGTCTCTGGTGGCTGGTGGATGATATTGTCCACCCAAGGAAGCATATGTCATTTCTCATTTGTAAGCCCATCACTCTCATCTCTACTCTCCTGTCCTATACGTCCTGGCCTCAAGGTGGTAAAATGGTAATGTTTAGGTTTTAACTGAAAGGAAAGCACAGAGAGAAGTCTCCTTAAGCTGACATCATATACTCTGACCCAGGTTTGTAAGGACAGCTATTTTTGAATTTGGATCACTTCTCAAAGGAAAGAAAAAAACAACTCAAGTGGCATTTCGCTTTATCCTACCACTTTCCATGTATTTATGTCTTCCTTGGGGAACTCACCTGGAAGAGAGGTGGCTAGGACAAGGATGGATTTGGATATTCTTGGCTTTCCAAGCCTAGAATCCCCCCATTTGTCTTCCAATCTCACCTCCTTTTTCCTACAGATAATTTCTTCACACAAACTTGATTAGCCTGAAGGTATCTTAACAGAAGGAATAGACAGAGCTTCCAAGGAGGAAGAGAAGGAAAAGAGTGACTCAGATGTCTAATAGTCCAAGCCCAAATGCAAATTCCATAACCTGGATTGACACTTGAAAATATATTTGGCACAAGAAAAAGAACAATATACAAATGACTGTGCAAAGGGAACTTGTCAAATATAAATATAGCTGGAAATGGGTGCCAAGCATTGGAATTGTTAGACGTGTTTATTTTAAACACTTTTACATGATAAAGGAGAAAATATATTTTAGAATGTACGTCTTGACCAAGCATTTCCCCCACATCCTTGAATAACTTGAGCGATTCTTACCTCAATAACAGCTTTTTACATGCTTTGTTATCTGATATAGTCAAAAATATATGATAACTCAGTGCATTTACTTTGTGAAGGCTTTTCAAATCACCCCGCTTTTTCATAGGTTGTCCTATGAAATAGAAAAGTATCCAAGACCTTCTTCAGGAGTATCATCCCATTTTCTTAATAGTACAACAAAATTAAAAAGGTTCTACTAGAAGCTACACTTGAGAAGAGAGTTGGCATTGCTGTATAACTTTTGCAAAATACTGCTGCTTATGTTTCTCTGCAGGAGATCCTGAATCCGTAGTTCTGGATTAGGACCTTTGCATCTATATTACACTTTCTGTAAGTGATTCTGTTGCCTGCCAGGCTTGGCTGAGGAGTTGCAATTAGATAGATACCGGTTGGCACGATTAAAGTACTCCTGGATTGGAAAAGCCTGCAGTCCTTTGTAAAGCAGAAACATTTAATTCAGTTCCACAATACCTATGGGACCCTACTCTGTGTCAGACCCTTTCACTGTGTGCTGCAGACACCATGAACACACACATTTCTTGCCCTCAATTAGCTCAGAGTCTGGAGATAGAAGGATAGGGAGTGAGAGAGAGGAATAGAGAGAGGGAAGGTGAGAGAGAGAAAAAGTGGGAAGGAGACAATGAGAGGGAGCAAAAAAAGGAGAGAAAAAGTAAACCAAATCTCTGCACAATGTGCCAAGAAAAATGCCAGTACATAACCTTGGCTTTAACAGAGGAACAAGAGAGAAGAAAAAGGTACAGGAGAGAAGACAGACTTGGCTCTGCCTTGGGAGGGTCACAGGAAATATGAGAGCATGGTTCCCAACCCCTGTGTTAAGCAATGTGTGGGGACCAGTATCACTGTGGTTGCGGGGCTCTGACTGACATTTAGGAAGCATGGAGTGCTCCTATGCAAAGTGTCCACAATGCAAAGTGTTCACAATTCTGTGTGAACTGATGAAATGGAAGAGAAGTTAAGATTTTTAGCTATCCCAGGGACAAGGGAATGTGACACCAGAACGTTGCCTTGGATCCTGATTGTGGTACCTTTTTAACAAGAACAATAGTGGAAAATCCAAGTTATATGGAGCGGTTTAGACGACAGATCTTTACTTACCTGATAATTGTATACATATCACTGTTTCAATTGAGGAGTTTGGAATGGATACTAGTGGCAGTGAAAACAGTAAAATTTAACTGTACTGTATTTTTTGGGAAGCAGTGTAGAAGGATACTTTGCCTGTAGGTCCTCAAAAACTAAACATTGACTAATTTTTGTGTTGCTGTAGCATTTACTATTTCATGAACAAGATAGACTTCTCTTGAGCATGTCCTTAAAGTGTATTGATTTTCATTTTTCTCTCAAATCAGCAGCATTTCTGAAAGATGCTTTCTCTGCTCAGTTATGTATGATACTGTTGTTTGTCTTTTGATGGTCAACCCTATTTCCAGGATCTTTGAACAAAAGAATTAAGTGGTAACTTTCCTACTAAACTAGAAATTATTATGGTAGGGACAGAACCTTTGCAGCCATCTAGATGGTGATTATGTATATTTCTTTAGAAATAGACCTCAGAGAGCCTAGAAAAGCACTATCTAAACATTTACTAAGAATAATTCATAGGACATAGAGCAAATCCTTTGAAAAGTGCATCTGGCCACCTTTTTGAATGGGCTTGCCTGGTGGCTCATGGTAAAGAATATACCTGCCAATGCAAGAGACATGAATTTGATCCCTGGGTTGGGATGAATCCCCTGGAAAAGGAAATGGCAACCCACTCCTCTGCTTGGGAAATCCCATGGACAGAGGAGTCTGAGGGGCTATACTCCATGGGGTTGCAAAAGAGTCAGATGCAACTTAGTGACTAAATAACAACTTTCTGGAAAATCACTCCTTATGTTCCTCTTGAAAAGATTACTTTCATTTCTGTTTCTCTATATTCAAGAAATCTTGTCATTTATAGTCATCTTGGTATATTCACCTGAATGAAACTCTGAAAGTTTTATTTTTCTTTAAAGTTTTAAGTACACAGTCCCAAATAGAACTAAATCAGTAATATTAAATATTTTTCAGCCAGTGACATTTTCCTGTATGACATTAATATTATGCCTACTGCATTAGAAAAATTTCCTTGTGCTACTATACAAACAGCAAGCCTATTTTCTGATAAAGAAACTATAAGGACACTTTCAAGACTTTTAGCTAAAGTCAAATATCACAGATAGAATTAAGAGCTCCGAGGTCCTGATTCTGAGCTAGTGACCCACACCTCCAGGAAGTGGGCCCCTTCTTCAACATCCCACTAAGATTCTCTACAGGGACACAGCCTAATACCAAATATTTGTGTTTCACCAACAGCCACAACATATTACTTTGAGTCTTGCCTCACTCTGTTAGGATGTCTCTAGCAGTGTTTTTTCAAAAACACTGTGTATTAGGCTGTGTCCCTGTAGAGAATCTTAGTGGGATGTTGAAGAAGAGGCCCACTTCCTGGAGGTGTGGGCCACTAGCTCAGAATCAGGACCTTGGAGCTCTTAATTCTATCTGTGATATTTGACTTTAGCTAAAAGTCTTGAAAGTGTCCTTATAGTTTCTTTATCAGAAAATAGGCTTGCTGTTTGTACAGTACCACAAGGAAACTTTTCTAATGCAGTATGGCAGAAAGTGAAGAGGAACTAAAAAGCCTTTTGATGAAAGTGAAAGAGGAGAGTGAAAAAGTTGGCTTAAAGCTCAACATTCAGAAAACGAAGATCATGGCATCTGGTCCCATCACTTCATGGCAAATAGATGGGGAAACAGTGGAAACAGTGTCAGACTTTATTTTTTGTGGCTCCAAAATCACTGCAGATGGTGATTGCAGCCATGAAATTAAAACACCTTTACTCCTTGGAAGAAAAGTTATGACCAACCTAGATAGCATATTGAAAAGCAGAGACATTACTTTGCCAACAGAGGTCCGTCTAGTCAAGGCTATGGTTTTTCCAGTGGTCATGTATGGATGTGAGAGTTGGACTATAAAGAGAGCTGAGCACCGAAGAATTGATGCTTTTGAACTGTCGTGTTGGAGAAGACTCTTGAGAGCCCCTTAGACTGCAAAGAGGTCCAACCAGTCCATTTTGAAGGAGATCAGCCCTGGGTGTTCTTTGGAAGGAATGATGCTAAAGCTGATCTCCAGTACTTTGGCCAGCTCATGTGGAGTTGACTCATTGGAAAAGCCTCTGATCCTGGGAGGGATTGAGGGCAGGAGGAGAAGGGGATGACAGAGGATGAGATGGCTGGATGGCATCACTGACTCGATGGACATGAGTCTGAGTGAACTCCGGGAGTTGGTGATGGACAGGGAGGCCTGGTGTGCTGCGATTCATGGGGTTGCAAAGAGTCAGATACGACCGAGCGACTGAACTGAACTGAGCAGTGTTTTTTTTTTTTTTTTTTAATGACTTTATATTTATTTATTTTTAATTGATGATGATTGCTTTACAATATTGGTTTGCTTTCTCTCATACAGCAGCATGAATTAATCATAAGTGTGCATATGTCCACTCCTTCTTAAACCTCCCTCTCACTCTCACCTTTTCCCACTTCTCTAGGTTATCATAGAGCCCTAGTTGAGTACCCTGAGTCATACATCAAATTTCTATTGGCTAAATATTAACATCACTGAAGATGCTGACCACATCCATGAAACTGAAAGATGCTTGCTCCTTGAAGAAAATCCTTGACAAACCTAGACAGTATATGAAAAAGCAGAGACATCACTTTGCTGACAAAGGTCCATGTAGTGAAAGCTATGGTTTTCCCAGTAGTCATGTAGGGATGTGAAAGTTACACTATAAAGAAAGCTGAGTGCTGAAGAATTAATGCTTTTGAACTGTGGTGTTGGAGAAGACACTTGAGAGTCCCTTGGACTGCAAGGAGATCCAACCAGTCCATCCTAAAGAAAATCAATCCTGAATATTCATTGGAAGGACTGATGCTGAAGCTGAAGCTCCAATACTTGGGCCACCTGATGTGAAGAGGTGACACATTGGAAAAGACCTTGATGCTGGGAAGGATTGAAGGCAGGAGGAGAAGGGGATGACAGAATGAGATGGTTGGATGGCATCACTGACTCAATGGACATGAGTTTGAGCAATCTCCAAAAGATGGTGAAGGACAGGCAAACTTGGCGTGCTGCAGCCCATGGGGTCACAAATAGTCAGACACAACTGAGCAACTGAACAACGACAACAAATCTTTATATACATGTTAGTGTATATGCTTCCATGCTGTGCTTTCCCTTCATCTCGCTCTCTCCCTCTTCTGCCCCGCCCTGTCTGTTCTCTATGTCTGCATCTCCATTCTAGCAGTGTTTTTGATAGGGGGCCTAGCCCTTGACCTTTTGTTCTCAGTTGATATAAGGCTGTGTATGCAGATTCACTAAAATGATATTCAAAATAAAATCAATTTGTTTGAGATTATTTACCATCTAAATCTTGACCCTGGATGATCCAATTTTTAAAAACAAACCTCTCTTCTTTCAGTTATTTCACATCTATGACAAACTTTGGACTATACCATTACCTTACTTTGTCGTGCCAACTGCTTACTGGGTCAAAGTTCTTTATTCATTCCAAGGGTGAGGCGAAGGACATGTATTGAATCGTGGTCTGGCCAATTATATCTGTACAAACAAAAACATCAATGGCTAGGAGGAGACATTAATGACCACTTATCCATCCTTTATGTCATAGCTGAGGAAAGAAACATCCAGAGGCCAGCTGATCTGATTCATCCAATATTGAACCAAGTATTTCGGTGGAATCCAGTTTAGAACTCAGAGACTCTGACTTCTCATTCATCGTTCTTTCCTCTAAGTCACAGTTAATACTGTTCCAATGTGGAGGATACTACCTCTAATCTAACTTTTGGGTGGCTAGTGGCTAACAGGAATTAACTTGAGAGTGGGCATGGTCATGGAGAGATCATTTTCATTCATGAGACATAACATGGTATAACAGGACACGACTTGAAAAGAAGAAAAGAAATATGACTATTCTGCATCAGCATTCTGTCCTTTTTCTGGCACATTTTGGAATAGAGATCAGATACTAAGATTTAAATTCTGAATGAATATATATGCTTAGGGCCAGGATAACTACTGTGTCAAAAATAGATATGTGATGTTGGGTAAACCATTTATTTTTTTCTAATTCTGACTTTTTTGCTATAAAATAGAGTATGTGAGATTTTCAGGGTACATGAAATAAATATTTCATCTTAAATATTATAATAGTAAATTCTGCTGCTATTAATAGTGAGATTTCTCTCCCTGAAGTCTTTCATGGTTATTAGTATTAAGAATGTGAAACAGACTAAGATTCTTAGACATAATTTTAGTTTATGTCTAATAATCTTAAATTAATATGCAACATTTCTTTTTGACATACACATTAAGAGAGATGCATAAAGTGTATACATAAAAATTAAGTAAACCGCAAATATAATTTTCTTTTGACTGGCAACTCATACTCATCATTTAACTATTTTTTTGCAATTCTGTTCACTTTAGTTAATGATACATTTGATATCAAAGCAATAAATCAATATGTAAATGGGAAGAAAAGCACACTTTACACTGTATTAATTTATAATGTTACTTCATACAGAATTCATGAGATCCTTTCACTGGTTTAGTTCAGTTCAGTCGCTCAGTCATGTCCAACTCTTTGTAACCCCATGGGCTGCAGCATGCCAGGCTTCCCTGTCCATCACCAACTCCCAAAGCTTACTGAAACTCATGTCCATTGAGTCAGTGATGCCATCCAACCATCTCATACTCTGTCATCCCCTTCTCTTCCTGCCTTCAATCTTTCCCAGCATCAGGGTCTTTTCCAATGAGTCAGTTCTTCGCATCAGGTGGCCAAAGTATTGGAGTTTCAGCTTCAGGATCAGTCCTTCCAATGAATATTCAGGACTGATCTCCTTTAGGATGGACTGGTTGGATCTCCTTGCAGTCCAAGGGACTCCTAAGAGTCTTCTGCAACACAATTCAAAAGCATCAATTCTTCGATACTCAGCTTTCTTTATAGCCCAACTCTCACATCCATACATGACTACTGGGAAAGCCATAGCTTTGACTAAATGGATATTTGTTGGCAAAGTAATGTTTCTGCCTTTTAATATGCTGTCTAGGTTGATCATAGCTTTCCTTCCAAGGAGTAAGAGTCTTTTAATTTCATGGCTGCAGTCACCATCTGCAGTGATTTTGGTGCCCAAGAAAATAAAGTCTCTCACTGTTTCCATTGTTTCCCACCTACTGGCCATGAAGTGATGGGACAAGATCTCATGATCCTAGTTTTCTGAATGTTGAGTTTTAAACCAGCTTTTTGACTCTCCTCTTTCACTTTCATAAAGAGGCTCTTTAGTTCTTCATTTTCTGCCATAAGGGTGGTGTCATCTGCATAGCTGAGGTTATTGTTATGTCTCCCAGCAATCTTGATTCCAGCTTATGCTTCAGCTAGTGTGGTGTCTCACATGATGTACTCTACATATAAGTTAAATAAGCATTATACTCTGCATATAAGTTAAATGGTCTGGACCTAACAAAAGCAGAAGATCTTAAGAAGAGGTGGCAAGAATACACAGAAGAACTATACAAAAAAGATCTTCATGACCCAGATAATCCTGATGATGTGATCACCAACCTAGAGCCAGACATGGAATATGAAGTCAAGTGGGCCTTAGGAAACATCATTATGAATAAAGCTAGTGGAGGTGATGGAATTCCAGTTGAGCTATTTCAAATCCTAAAAGATGATGCTGAGAAAATGCTACACTCAGTATGCCAGCAAATTTGGAAAACTCAGCAGTGGCCACAGGACTGGAAAAGGTCAGTTTTCATCCCAATCCCAAAGAAAGGAAATGCTAAAGAATGTTCAAACTACCTCACAATTGCACTCATCGCACATGCTAGTAAACTAAAGCTCAAAATTCTCCAAGCCAGGCTTCAACAGTATGTGAACCATGAACTTCCAGATGTTCAAACTGGGTTTAGAAAAGGCAGAGGAACCAGAGATCAAATTGCCAGCATCCTTTGGATCATCAAAAAAGCAAGAGAATTCCAGAAAACTATCTATTTCTGTTTTATTGACTATGCCAAAGCCTTTGACTGTGTGGATTACAACAAACTGTAGAAAATTCTGAAAGAGATGGAAATACCAGACCACCTCACCTGCCTCCTGAGAAATCTTCATGCAGGTTAGGAAGCAACAGTTAGAACTGGACATGGAACAACAGACTGGTTCCAAATTGGGAAAGGGGTATATCAAGGCTACATATCGTCACCCTGCTTATTTCAGTACTTATCATTAGTCAAAAAAGATTTTCAAAATTCATGTGTGTTATGAATCTTATAATACTGTAGAAGAAGTACCAAAATCTTTTCCTTAGTTTAAAGAATAAGCAACTGATAGAAGTTGCTTTCATTTATAAAACAAACTTTGTGGAGTTACTTGTAATATGACTTATAAAGCACAGTTATTTTTAAATAATAATGTGTGGATTATTTAGCTATATAAGAATTATTAAATGAAATAAGTAGAATGATGTTTTATCCTAATGGTAACTATATATAAGTACTTTTTCCATTCACCTTGCAAAACATCATAAGAATCATAATGGAGTATTAGCTCAAAGACTGAGCCCATCATACCTGTCACAGGCTAACGGTTTTCTGGTTTCTCCCCATACCTCTCTCTCTCTTTTATGTATGTTTTTCATGAATATCTCCAAATGAAAGATTTTCTAATTTGAGCTTCTCAGTTAAACCTTTATCAAAATGAATCAAAAATAACCCTTTTAAATTAGTGCCAAAGAAGTGACAACCCAAAAAAGATTCTATCAGGAAGACCATTCCGAACCATTTTCTCTCTCTTTGAACTGCTGATTTTCGTCTCGGCCACAACTATGCTGTGTGGCATAGAGTTAAACACTGGCTGCTAGGTCAGCAGACAGAATGTACTATCCAATGCATGAATCATATGTGATATAATTGGAACAGTTTTCTCTGAAGAGTTGAAACATACTGCCTTGGGTAAATTATGCTGGCTTAATTTCCTTTCACTTAAACTGTTGCAATAAAAAAAAAATATTTATTGAATGCCTATTTTCTGCCAAGTACTGAGTTCTTATACATATGTCAAGTTGCTTATGAGACAATTAAATCTAAGAGATGGATATAGAACTTAATAGGTCCAGAATCAATCTGATTATTTCCCACTACCCTGCTGCTTTTTTCTGCTTCCTATATTAATAAATGGACAGCCATAAACTTAAAAGTCCCAAGTCAGGCTCTAGGTATCACTGAAATTCCTCCCTCTCTCTACTTTCCTACCTAGAATCGATCACCAAACCCAGTTGAGTTTGTCTTTGAAATGCTCCTGGAAATATCCCAACTTCTCAACACAACTACTGCTGTGTTGGTTCCAAATCATTTCATTCTGTCCCGGACAATCGTTTCTTCCTGTCCTGGACTATTTCAATAATCCACCGTCCATTCTTCCTTCCTCCTTGTGTCTCCAAATTCCTTTTCTCCTGAAGCACTGACATGGAGCAGCTTTCTAAAGTACAGATCTGAGCACCTTATAACCATGCTTAATATCCTTTGCTGGATCTCCAGTGCCTTTATAACTAGACCCAGGTCCAAATTCCATAGAATCATTGCTCTTGCCTCCAGCTCTCATCCCCTTTCTCTGCTTATGCCCTGTGCTCCAGTCAGCTCTGCCATCCTCCTCTAATCTACCATGTTCTTTCAGGTCTCTGGGCCTTGGATTCTTCTGTCTTGGAATTCCTTTTTTTCATGTCAAACCAAAAGCAATTTATTTCTCAATACTCAGTTTAAGGATTACTTTCTCAATGAAGCCATTCTTTTTTGTAATTAGTAAATTTAATGTATTTATGTATTCATTTATTTAAAAATTTTTTATCTTATATTAGAGTATTGTTGATTTCTGGAGAAGAAAATGGCAACCCACTTCAGTATTCTTGCCTGGAAAATTTCATGGACAGGGAAGCCGGAGGTGCTAGAGCCCATGGGATGACCAAAGAGTCAGGCATGGCTTAGTGACTCAACATGAACAATAATAGGTGATTTACAAATGTTGTGTTCAGTTCAGTTCAGTTCAGTCACTCAGACGTGTCCGACTCTTTGCGACCCCATGAATCGCAGCACGCCAGGCCTCCCTGTTCATCACCATCTCCCGGAGTTCACTCAGACTCACGTCCATCGAGTCCGTGATGCCATCCAGCCATCTCATCCTTGGTCGTCCCCTTCTCCTCCTGCCCCCAATCCCTCCCAGCATCAGAGTCTTTTCCAATGAGTCAGCTCTTCGCATGAGGTGGCCAAAGTACTGGAGTTTCAGCTTCAGCATCATTCCTTCCAAAGAAATCCCAGGGTTGATCTCCTTCAGAATGGACTGGTTGGATCTCCTTGCAGTCCAAGGGACTCTCAAGAGTCTTCTCCAACACCACAGACATGCAGATGACACCACCCTTATGGCAGAAAGTGAAGAGGAGTTAAAAAAACCTCTTGATGAAAGTGAAAGAGGAGAGTGAAAAAGTTGGCTTAAAGCTCAACATTCAGAAAACGAAGATCATGGCATCCGGTCCCATCACTTCATGGGAAATAGATGGGGAAACAGTAGAAACAGTGTCAAACTTTATTTTTTGGGGCTCCAAAATCACTGCAGATGGTGACTGCAGCCATGACATTAAAAGACGCTTACTCCTTGGATGAAAAGTTAGGAGCAACCTAGATAGCATATTCAAAAGCAGAGACATTACTTTGCCCACTAAGATCCGTCTAGTCAAGGCTATGGTTTTTCCAGTGGTCATGTATGGATGTGAGAGTTGGACTGTGAAGAAGGCTGAGTGCCGAAGAATTGATGCTTTTGAAATGTTGTGTTAGTTTCAGGTATATAGTGAAATGATTCAATTATGCATATGTCTATATTAACTTTCTTCAGATTCTTTCCCCATATATGTTGTTACAGAATATTGAGTAGTTTCCTGTAGTATACATTGCTTATTATCTATTTTATATATAGTAGTCTGTATATGTCAATCCCAGCCTCCTAATTTATCCCTCACCTTCACATTTCCCCTTTGCTAACCATAAGTTTTTTTTCAAGGGAGTTTACCTGGTGGTTCAGATGGTAAAGAATCTGCCTGCAAGGCAGGAGACCTGGGTTTGATCCCCGTCAGGAAGATCCCCTGGAGAAGGGAATGGCAATCCACTCCAGTATTCTTGCCTGGAGAATTCCATAGACAGAGGAACCTGGTGGGCATAGAGTCAGACATGACTGAACGACTATCACTTTCAAGTTTTCAAAATCTGTAAATCTGTTTTGTAAATAAGTTTATTTGTATCTTTTTTTTTTTTTTTTAGATTTTACATATAAATGACCACATCTTTCTTTATCCATTCATCTGTTGATGGGCATTTCAGTTGCTCCCATGTCTTGGCTGTTGTAAATAGTGTCGATGAAGCCATTCTTGATGCTTCTATTTAGCTTGATTTTTTTCCTCTTCCCCCAACCCCTTGACATTCTGTATACTCTATTGTCAGAGCTCTTCCCATAAAGGCAAATACTTATTTAATTTCAGGCATGAAATTAAAAGACGCTTACTCCTTGGAAGAAAAGTTATGACCAACCTAGATAGCCTATTGAAAAGCAGAGACATTACTTTGCCAACAGAGGTCTGTCTAGTCAAGGCTATGGTTTTTCCAGTAGTCATGTATGGATGTGAGAGTTGGACTATAAAGAAAGCTGAGAACAGAAGAATTGATGCTTTTGAACTGTGATGTTGGAGAAGACTCTTGAGAGAGTCCCTTGGACTACAAGGAGATTCAACCAGTCCATCCTAAATGAGATCAGTCCTGGATGTTCATTGGAAGGACTGATGTTGAAGCTGAAGCTCTGATACTTTGGCCACCTCATGCAAAGAGTTGACTCACTGGAAAAGACTCTGATGCTGGGAATGATTGAGGGCAGGAGGAGAAGGGGATGGAGGAGGATGAGATGGTTGGATGGCATCACTGACTTAATGGACATGAATTTGGGTAGCCTCCGGGAGTTGGATATGGACAGGGAGGCCTGGCATGCTGCGGTCCATGGAGTCAAGAGTCTGACATGACTGAGCAGCTGAACTGAGCTAAATTAAAACAGACAGTACCTGTGGCAAGAACCTTCTCATTGGTATCTCTCTTCAACTGCTCCTCCATCTAATGTTTCTTCCACATTGTTTCCATATTACCTAAAAAGCTTCACTATTCCTTCTTTGCTTGCATTATCAAGTCCAGCTGCTTGGCATGGTGCGCAAAGCTCTTCACTCTCCATTCCCAGTTCAGTTTCCTCCCCAATGCTGTGTTTCCTACACCCTCATACATCAAGCACCTACATGCACTGTGGTGGTTCATACTTCTGTTTGTTTCCTATTTTTCAAGAATTTATTTTTTTTTGTTCTTTCCAGATGGTCTATTCTTATTATTTGAAGGCTCACAGGATATACAAAATCTTTACCAAGGTACCCCTACACCCTTTGGTAGAGTTATGCACGCCTTTTTTTTTTTTTTTTTTTTTTTTTACACTTCTGGGATGTCTTCATCCCTAGAATCTTATAGGAGCCTCCCTGGACTCCTTCCAAATTTGTTCTCTTCACTTAATCCTGGACACTCTGACCATAAATGGAATGTCAGCTCTTGTTAATCCTCTAGTCAAAGTCCTTGCTTGGCTTCCCAGCTCATTCAGTCCTGCCAACGCCCTGCCTCATGTGTGCCCCCTGTTCTCCCTTCTCTGATCTCACAGTCATCTTCTCTCTCTGCTCCAGCCTTACCAGCTTGGTTGCCTTGCTCTTCATCAAACTCCTCAGACAAGTTCCTGGCTCTGAGCATTTGCATCCACCTTTTTCTCTGTTTGAAACTCTCTTCTCCAGTAATTACATGGCTTGCACTTTCTCTCTTCCAGGGGTTTATTTAATGTCACACTCTCATTGAGACCTTTCTCAATAATTCACCTCATTTGGCAGTGTCTGTGACTCTTTTCCTTCCCTCATTCCCTATCCTCCTTGTTGCTTTTTCTTTCTTCACATCTAATATCTTCTATTTTATTTCTTACTGCTCCTGCTAAAAAATAAGTTCCACAGAGCAGGAATCTTATTTTTTTTTCTACTTAGATTTTTGAGATTTCCTAGTGTTTAGACCAGTTTTGGACATGGAATTCTCCAGGCCAGAATACTGGAATGAGTAACCTATCCCTTCTCCAGTGGATCTTCCCGACCCAGAAATCGAATCGGGATCTCCTGCATTGCAGGCAAGTTCTTTACCAGCTGAGCTACCAGGGAAGCCATTTTGGGGTATATTCAGTTCAGTTCAGTTCAGTCGCTCAGATGTGTTCGACTCTTTGTGACCCCATGAATCGCAGCATGCCAGGCCTCCCAGTCTATCACCAACTCCCGGAGTTCACTCAGACTCACGTCCATTGAGTCAGTGATGCCATCCAGCCATCTCATCCTCTGTCATCCCTTTCTCCTCCTGCCCCCAATCCCTCCCAGCATCAGAGTCTTTTCCAATAAGTCAACTCTTCGCATGAGGTGGCCAAAGTATTGGAGTTTCAGCTTCAGCATCATTCCCTCCAAAGAACATCCAGGACTGATCTTTAGAACGAACTGGTTGGATCTCCTTGCAGTCCAAGGGACTCTCAAGAGTCTTCTCCAACACCACAGTTCAAAAGCATCAATTTGAATATATAACAGGACTCAATTATATATGCTGAATAAACACAAATTCACGTTATAAATTACTTGAATGGAGAGATCATGTTTGACTCAAGTTCATGATTCCATCTGGAACTGATTCCTGACACATAATCATTAAACCCACAAAAGTTTTAAATGAACAAATGAATATATTTGCCAACCCTTGGATATAATGTAGAAAAAGCTACTTAAACATGCAGCAGCTTATTTGTTGGATTTCTTCCAACTAAATAAGTTCTTTAAATGGCTTCTCAGTCTAAGGGGGAAAAATGGTCAACTGTTATTACTGACTAGTAATGGAAAAGTTCCTCATTTATCTGAAAGAGTATTGGAACTCAATCCACTGTACAAGTCAGAGGGATTTTTGTTGTTATTCTTTTGCATTTTACCCTTTAACAGCTTCATTCTCTTACACTTTTGAAAGACAATGCTACTTCTCAACTCTGGTTGTAAGGTCAAAAACTGGGGAATTATAGGAAATTCTGATGCTTGGTCTACAGAACCAAAAATTCTCTTTCAATTAGTTGGGACGCAGCCAAATCATTGGTTGTTTTTAATAAGTCTCAGAGAAATGGGAATGAGGAACTAGGATCAGGACCAGGATCACAGTTAAAAATGGTTGTATCTTAAACTAAGTGATCAGATCTCAATGACTGTCATGCATCATGTGGCTCTTACCACTACTGAAAAAGTGGAAACTGTATTTAACACAAACTCCGCAGAAAAAAAGCAAGTTCAGTTCAGTTCAGTCACTCAGTCATGTCCGACTCTTTGCGACCCCATGGACTGTAGCACGCCAGGCTTCCCTGTCCCTCACTGACTCCCAGAGTTTGCTCAAACTCATGTCCATCGAGTCAGTGATGCTGTGAAAAAAAGGTGATGCCTTGAAAAAAAGAAAGACATATATTTACTTGTTTTTGATAATGCAAAACATCTAGATTTTTTCTGATGTAAATAATAGATTGCTTTATTTCATACTTTTCACAGTTCTTTTCATGAACTGACTATCATCCTGTTTAACACACCTCTTTCCTCCCCGCCTTAGCTATTAAATATAAGTGTGAATAAAGGAGAAAAATGGACATCCAAATGGACAAAGTTATTATTTTCATTTTTTCTTTATAAAACAAAATCTTATCAAAGGGTTATCTCTCTTTGGGGATCCATTTACTATGTATGTAGAACAAGTATAGGGTGTAGAATTAATTTTACACAAATACTTCCATTTCTGTTTCTTTACACTGGCACTCACACACACGCAAATTATATATGTAGCATTTCTATAATCAGTGCTATGTACCTAACTTAGATGTGTGCTTCATCTGTAGTTTCTAGTAGCTGTGGCTCAAATACCGGCGCTTTCTGTTTTTGGTGTTGAGTAGTCGAAGAGACTTGGAAGGACAACGGGATTCATTTCCACAGCTACACTGTCTGTATTTTCAGTAACACCTGGGCCTTTGCTTCCTTGTTGAAAATGAAAAGCTCCCGATGCCAGACTGTGTGGGATGAGTTGTAGAAAAAGTGCTTCTTTTTACTCATCGCTCAGTGAATAACGGCATCAGGGATGTGAATATTAGTGTCACCTGAAAGAATAATGACCCTTCCTCATGCCTCCTCACTGCCCAGGGAAACTATGTGCCCACAGCTTCTGGGGAACTTCCAGTTTCATAGCACAACCTGAAATTAGGGTACATCCAGGTTGTAAAAAAAAAAAAAAAAACTGAAATCCTACACTGCTACATTCCATTACAGGGAAAAATAAGTCTGGATGCTTAAGAATTTCTATAATTTGCATTTAATTCACTCTCTCTGTTTATTATCTTTAGGTCCTTTCAGTTCTGGCATTTTGGAGATGCTTTTTTGATGCTTTCAGGTAGACAGAAGTAGAAGGCCTTTCTGCTCGTCTCACCTCCACCTCAGTCCATAACTCTCAAAAGATAAATGAATCCATGTGTCAATCATGAGTTTGCCTAATTGTTGAATGAAACTATTTATTTTCTCTATCAAGCTCTTAAATTCTATTATTCATTGCTATATATACCTAGATGGAGAAATAGGAGCTAATTTAATAGAAAAGCATAAATACATATTTAGGGTACTTATTGATATATCAAAACAGAATAAGCTCAGTTAATTTTTGCCTTAATGCTATAAATTAGATAGCTAAGATAGTTTAAATCCCGTCCTTATACCCTAGCATCTTTGCTCAGATGTTCATATTTAAACTTTATCTTACCTTTCTTTGCTAAAAAAAAAAAAAAACGAGCTTTTTTTTTTTTAAATGGAGACACAGAAAATGAGTGAACAAATCACTCATTTCTATATTTTGTTGTATCTTTGTTGTTTTATTTAAATTCGAAAACTACTTTTCATTTTCTACTGCCTTTTACTTTAAAAAAAGACACTGAAGTGTTTGATTTAAATGACTTTTAACCACTTTCAAGGAGATATATTTGAAGTCTTGAAAGAAAATAATTTATTTTCTCTCTTGATGTATTTGAGTCATCTCAATCCCTTCCTCCAAGTCTCAGATAGAGTTGAGGTGTCTTTAATTGTTTAAGTGAAAGGAAACTTCTTAAGGGACAAAAATGACTTAGGTGGACGTCTTGAACTGCTTTGAAAAAAAGTACGGGGTTCTAGAATCAGACAGACCTGGCTGAGTCACCTTTGAAGGGACCTTGTTATTCCTGTATCTCATTTCTATTGTTTCTTAAGAATGAATGATGTTCTCACAAGGCTATCATGAGATTAAATCTAACTAGAGAACATATAGAGTATGTCCAAAGTGCTGCTGCTGCTGAGTCGCTTCAGTCGTGTCCAACTCTATGTGACCCCACAGACGGCAGCCCACCAGGCTCCTCTATCCCTGAGATTCTCCAGGCAAGAACACTGGAGTGGGTTGCCATTTCCTTCTCCAATGCATGAAAGTGAAAACTGAAAGTGAAGTCAGTCAATTGTGTCTGACTCTTCACGACCCCATGGGCTGCAGCCAACCAGGCTCCTCCATCCATGGATTTTCCAGGTAAGAGTACTGGAGTGGGGTGCCATTGCCTTCTCCATGTACAAAGTAGGTCCTCATTAAAAACAAGAATTTCATTTTTCATTTATTTTACCCCTTTTCAATGAAAATGCTGAAATCATTTTCATTTAATATCTTGCTGATGCCTACAGTTCTAAGAGACAGAGGTTATGTTAATGAATAACATAAGTTCAAAAATTAAGACTTGATTCTTTACCATCATTGGTCAGTAACTGCTTCAATAGAGTAGATATTCAGTGATCTGAAATTGTCACCGCAGCCAAAGAACCAAACTAATGCCATGAAGTCAAAATTTCAGATCAAGGGCTTCATTCTTTTCAAGCAAAACCCATAGATTCTTGGCCCTGAATATCTTCAGAAGAAACCACCCTATATCTAGTTAAATGACCAGTGAAAGTTCTTTTAAATTGGGTTATGGAATTTAACTGAAGAAATTCATTTTTCATTGGTGGGGATGAGTGGTAATGTAAACAAAGAAGAACCCCAAGGAGAAAACTTGTGTTAGATTGAGTGTCTGGGTGAAGGAGCTAGGTGTGTCCTAGACCTGCTTTGAGGGGAACCCATCCAGATATATTATCTGTCTAAAAACAGTGTCTCACCACTGTCAGTGTCTGGAGCTGCTCAAGAAACATGGAAGATTTGTCATAAACTCTGAAATAGAAGGTGTAGTCTCTGGCTCAGAATGTACCCTGGCATGCAATGAACATCTCAGCATCTGGTTAGTAAATTACCTCAGCAGAAAACACTCTCTTTTGTTGACAAATGGTCTAGCTACTTTCTTAGTGAGACTGGAGCATGAGAAACTTCTGGAAACGTAGTTTGTGTTCACTCCCTAAATATGGAAATTTGGTGAAAAGCCCTCTAATCCAGGTGGAATTATGCACCAACTATTATTATAAACAAAGTCAATGGTTCTCTTCATGTCTTTCCTTTAAAAGCAGGATTAAGCTTGAAAACCTAAGTTTTAAAAATTATTTTCTTGGATTTTATTAACATCAAAATCAATAAGAAGCAAATCTTGTATTGCAGTCTTACTAAAATAAATTTAAATGATTATATCTCTAAGTTGAACCACTGAGTATTTCAAGATATATTTATCCGTGATACTATCTTGAGTTCAGTTCAGTCGCTTAGTCATGTCCAACTCTTTGCAACCCCATGGACTGCAGCACACCAGACTTCCCTGTCCATCACCAACTCTCAAAGCTTGCTCAAACTCATGCCCATTGAGTCAGTGATGCCATCCAACCTTTTTATCCTCTGTCATCCCCTTCTTCTCCTGCCTTCAATCTTTCCCAGCATCAGGGTCTTTTCTAATGGTCAGGTGGCCAAAGTATTGGAGTTTCACCTTCAGAATCAGTCCTTCCAATGAATATTCAGGACTGATTTCCTTTACAGCTGACTGACTTGATCTTCTTGCAGCCCAAGGGATTCTCAAGAGTCTTCTCCAGTACCACAGTTCAAAAGCATCAGTTCTTCGGTACTCAGCCTTTTTTATAGTCCAACTCTCACATTCATACATGACTACTGGAAAAACCATAGCTTTGACTAGATGGACCTTTGTTGGCAAAGTAATGTCTCTGCTTTTTTATATGCTGTCTAGGTTGGTCATTGCTTTTCTTTCAAGGAGCAAGCATCTTTTAATTTCACGGCTTCAGTCACCATCTGCAGTGATTTTGGAGCCCCCCAAAATAAGTCTCTTCCTGTTTTCCCATCTATTTGCCATGAAGTGATAGGACTGGATGCCATGATCTTAGTTTTCTGAATGTTGAGTTGTAAGGCAACTCTTTCACTCTCCTCTTTCACTTTCATCAAGAGGCTCTTTAGTTCTTCTTTGCTTTCTGCCACAGGGTGGTGACATCTGCATATCTGAGGTTATTGCTATTTCTTCTGGCAGTTTTGATTCCAGCTTGTGCTTCAACCAGCCTGGCATTTTGCATGATGTACTCTGCATATAAGTTAAATAAGCAGGGTGATAATACACAGCCTTGATGTACTCCTTTCCCAATGTGGAACCAGTCTGTTGTTCCATGTCCAATTGTAACTGTTGCTTCTTGACCTGCTAACAGATTTCTCAAGAGGCAGGTGAGGTGGTCTGGGATTCCCATCACTTTAAGGATTTTCCAGTTTGTTGTGATACACACAGTCAAAGGCTTTGGTGTAGTCAATAAAGCAAAAATAGATGTTTTTCTGGAACTCTTGCTTTTTTGATGATCCAAGCAATGTTGACAATTTGATCTCTGGTTCCCCTGCCTTTTCTAAATCCAGTTTCAACATCTGGAAGTTCACAATTCATATACTGATGCTATCTTACCTTGGAAAATTCTTTCCTAAGGTAGTAGCATGGGAAAATTAATGCCAGTACTTCATATTTGAACTATTTCAATATCAAAATATAAAGAAGATAAAGTTAAAGTTGGAACAGTAAAAATTTCACTTAACTAAAAACTGTTAGAATTTGAAGAGAACTCAGGTGTCCTCTATTCTAACCTTTTTATAATATGGACAAGGACATAACAATATGAGGTCTAAGCAGGTTTAGAAACTTTTCAAGGTTATATAAATTCCTCAAGAGTCTGATTTTTTACTCTAGATCTTGTGTTTCTTCACTTATCAGGGTTCATCTTCACATTTAGAGAATAGTAAAAGGATCGATAGAACTGGAATATAAGGGGCTTGTGGGAGATGACAAGGCTCGAAAGGCACGTGTATAAAAATGTGTAGGTCCTTCAGTGGTAGGCTGACGAGTTGGGACTTCGTTCATCAGGTAACAAGGATCCATCAGACACGCTGTGAAAACTTGATCAAGGGTTATCAAGAAACCCACAGGACAGTCTTAGATGTATGCATTTATGCTTTGCCCGTGAAGCGCAGGAAATGATTTGCCACTAATTCCCCACCTTATGCTGGAGCAAATTTGTCTTTTTGCATAGTGTCTGGGCACCATAACTGTAACGAAGACTCTTAGAGATATAGAAGGAGACTACATTCTCCAGAACCGAATAGCATCATATATTTGGAGAAGGGGAAAAATTTATGTAAATCTGTTTCTTTCTCTACCTAGTTCTCTTTATTAAGACTGAGGTTCTACTTCCAAAAGCAGAAAAAAATAAGGTCAACCACCTATAATTTATTACAGACTGGTATGAGAAAGGCAGTAGGATAAAGACTGACTAGGAGGGCAGTTGTGAGGTACCAATGAGAGAATGTATAGGAACGCATCTAGTCTAGTTAGGGTCCACAGCGGAAATCCCAATGATTTTTCCCAAGTATGAATTTATTTAAAGTTAGTGTAATTAATGGAAGTAGCATCGCTATCAACTTTCAGTCCTTCTGGCTCTAAAAAACAACCAAAGAAGTTGACCCCAAAAGGAAAGATTAGGAACTTTCTGCTTTAAAAATCTTAAACCAGATGGATTATTTTATGCTCTGAAAACTGTAATGACATGAGTATCTGAGGGTTAACCATGGGTCAAAGAAATAGAAACTTTGCAATTTCACTTCACCTAAACGAATATTCTGTTACCATTAGTCTTAAATTTAAAAAAATCATCTTGCTAAGGAAGAACATGATTGTGCAAGGAAGCATTTCATATATAAGAGAACTCTTTTTATATGACAATTATTTTACATCTCAGAATCTTTAATATCTTCCTAAGGATTATAAAAGATTAAATGGTGCTTTTGCTTCTGGTTATGATATAGGCAGTCACAAGAAATAATTGTTTTCATCCTAACAACACAGAAACACAGTTTTGTTTTTTTTTTTAATCCTTCAATGAGCTATGGATGGAATGAAACCTTAGTAAACTAATTTTTAGAAAAATGACTAGCCTGTCACAATAAAGAAGAGTCCCACAGCTGTTCTCATTTCAAGTAAAGGGTCAGAGGAGGAGGAACAAGCCATAAAAAAGGTTAAGGAGAAACAGCTAAACTTTTAATAAACTTTTAATGACTCTGCATAGGCTAGTGTGTGAGGTCAGATTTCCAAGGAGCCTAAACCACAGAGCAAATTGGCAACCACCACCAAGTATTTCCCAAAAATCTTCACCTAGTGCTTGAGAGTCCTATGCCAGAAAGCTGGGGACAAGGCAGGAGAGCTGAGACAGCTTCCCCCTGAGGTGCACAGAGCCCCTCTAATTCTCCAGCACCCACAGGAGGGAAAAAGGATGATGGGGAGGAGAGATGAAACTCAGGTCTTTCAGTCACTTGGGCTGGGGTAGGACAGGTAGGAAAGCTCTGCGACTCTATCTTTTCACGGCATTTAAAATCACGGCCTGGTGAGGCTAGGGAATGGGGGCCAGAGTGGAAAGAGATCTCCAGAGATGAAATCCAGAGAACAAAGTCTTCTTCCCAGTGGATCAAAAAAGGTGGCAGCTCAGCTGTAAGACAGATGAGTATCATTTGTGGTACAGAGATGGTGGCTCAGTTCTAAGGCACAAAGAGAACTCCCTAGTCTCACCAGTGCTTGGACCCTAAGCCATGCTGAGAAGAAAGTCTAAATCCTTCCTCAAAACATGTGAAACCAGTGGTGAAAGTCACCCTGGCTCAAAAGCATGTCACACCAATGCAGTCTTCCACTCTTGCATCCAAATAAAAAAGGGGAAATAACCTTTTTCTTTTGGAACTTGATATTACTTTAGGGTCCTCTATTCTTTTATGCAAAACATATTTCATATATTAAAATATTGGAAGACATTAAAAAGCAAGATAATGGGACCCATGCTCAATAAAGGGAAAAAAAAGGTCAATAGAAGTGATGTAAGGATGACCCAGATTTTGCTTTTATCAAACAGGGACTTTCAAATAGTCAGGACAAAACTGATAAAAGGTATGTTGAAAAAGACATCATAAAAGGCAATCTATTATACTCAAATGTGGTGAATCCCATAATAGATTTAAAGTAATTAACATAAGGGACAGGATAAGTTAATTGTCAGAGAAACACAGGGAAGGTTGGATTCAAGAGGTATGATTTCAGTTTTATCTTGTACATTATTTAAAAACAAAAGAAACAGCAAAGAAAAGCATTCCAACAAGGTGGAAGAAAGAGTACAGAGATAAGCAGTCACGAAAGAGTGTTGCATATCTGTAAAGCAGTGAGAATTTCCAAATAGTAGAAATTGATAATTCTAGGCATGCGGGCAGGAAAACTTCATGGACATGTCATCATGTCAATGAAACCTTCACTGACATGGAAATCTGTGCTTCAAAGAACATTAAACCCCTGGTTTAATGTTTTTCTTTGGCCAAGTTGAAATTCTTAACCTTTGAACAAGGATCATTATTACACTTATATTTTGCATTGAGATCTCCAGATTATGCAGCTAGGCTTGAGTAGAAGTGGCTGTCAGGAGGAGATGTTAGGATTGGATTACGAAGGGCTTTGAATACACTATTACGTGAGTTAAGGTTATCATATGCCGCAGCTTCTCCAGAACGGGCCCAGCTTATACACTATTACGTGAGTGAAGGTTATCATATGCCGCAGCCCAGCTTATACACTACTACGTGAGTTAAGGTTATCATATGCCGCAGCTTCTCCAGAACGGGCCCAGCTTATACTGGTGACTCACTCAATTTTTCCTGGAGTCTCCTGTTGCTTGAGAGTGTCCTATTTTGAGCACACATTGTACGGCCACACTGTGCTGTGCCGGGAACCAAAGGGTATTTTTAAATAGGGATGTGTTTAGAGTACACACGCTTTTCAAGCAAACTTTATAGATGTCAATGTGAAGAGTAGGCTTATGTATGATGGAAACTGCTCATAAGAACAGTTAGGAGGCTTTTGTAAGACACAAATAGCAGTGCCCTAAACCAAAGTAAGGGCTGAGGAGAAAGAAAGATGTGGAATATACCAGATTTGATAAATTTTTGAATGTGTACTATAATGGAAAAAGGATAGAAGATGACATCCAGGTTTCAAATTGGAAAGATCAATGGAAGAAGATGCTCTTATACAAGGTTTGAAGGCAAAGCAAGAGAAAGTTTGGACTGCAGTGACATATAAGCACTGCTGTATTTAAAACAGACCTACTGTGTAGTATAGGGAAGTTTGCTCAATAGTCTGTAATAACCTAAGTGGGAAAAGACTTTGAAAAAGAATATGTATATGTGAAAAAGAAGAAGGAAAAAGAAACATCATTTAGAACAAGATATTTCTTCCCAAAAGACTCAGTATTTTTCTTCTGGGAATTTAAAAAGTAGCCAAGAATTTATATAAAATTATTTACTGTTTTCATTTCAAAAACATATGACTATGCTGAAAGAAGTAAGTCAAACAGAGAAGGTGAAATATTGTATAACATCCCTTATATATGGAATCTAAAAAGAAATTATACAAATGAACTTAATTGCAAAAGAAAGAGACTCACAGACTTAGAAAGCAAACTTATGATTTCTGGGGGTGGAAAAGATGGTTAAGGAGTTTGGGATGGACATGTACAACTGTTATATTTAAAATGGATAACCAACAAAGACCTATGGAATTCTGTTCAATGTTGTGTGGCAGCCTGGATGGGAGGGGGATTTGAGAAAAAATGGATACATGTACATGAATCGCTGAGTCCCTTCACTGTTCACCTGAAACTATCACAACATTGTTAATTAGCTAGACTGCAGTAAAAAATAAAAAGTTTGAAACAATTTTTAAAATTATATGACTAGGTGCCTTGTTAAAAAAAAAATTGATTGGCCAAATGAGTATACAGGTCTGGAATTCAGAATAGAGGTCAAGACCGGAGATGTGAATTTGGGAAGCACTTGAGGCCTGTCTGTTCTCTCCTTGATTTATTTGTGGTTATGGATCCTTGCCTTCTCAAACAGAAATCTGTTTATGACAGGAAATTCCCCCCTGAACTAGGTACATGAGGGTGGAAAAAAGCGGGAGGATCTCAAAGCCTACGCCAAGCTCCCTCTTATGTTGGTGCCAAGTGCGAGCGAGTTCCAAACGTCACATTGCCTAGTGTCTGCATTCGTCTTTTTATCTTTTCCAGCTTCCTATTGATTTTACTATACAGACTGTATATGTTGTCAATAACTGTCTTATGGCTGTTTTGGATTTTCTTTTGCCCTGAAGCATGCTTCTAGTTTTTTGTGTTTTTTTTTCCCCCTCCACTTTGTTTTATAACCCACTGATTTAATCTTAGGTTTACCACTTTTCTTTGTCTTTACTTATTTCCACTTATCTTAAAATTTTCTTTTACTCCTTTAAAAGAAAAAGAGAAATTGTAAATGCTCCTAGGAATGTCAGCTTCCAAGTTTTTTTTTTTTTAAATTGAAATTTTGAGATAATTGTACATGTACATGCAGTTGTAAAAACTAATAGAGTTCTACAGTCTCACATGGTTTCACTGGAAAATTTTACCAAACATTAAAGAAAAATTAATAGAGGGCTATTATGCCAACATGTTTAAGAGGATTTGCAAAAACAAAGCTAATATGATATTTACATTAATAATAGTAGAAGAATGAATGTTTTTCCCTAAGATTAAAAACTAGGCAAGGCTATCTGTTCTTGTTATTTTTATTCAACACAGTACTGAAAATTGTAGTTACTGAATTATGACAATAAAAGAAATGAAACACAACAGGTTAACTATCTGGAAAAACCCAAGTAATCACCCCAAAAATTGAAATGAAAACCAAAAAAAAAAAAAAAAACCCTCCTAGAACTCATATAAGGAATCAACGAGCTTTAATATTTGTTTGTAGAAAGTTTTTTCTTTTTTTTTAATTTAAAATTACAGATCCAGAATTTACTTACAGGGCAGCAATGGAGAAACAGACGTAGAGAATAGACTTACGGACATGGGGAGAGGGGAGGAGAGGATGAGATGTATGGAAAGAGTAACATGTAAACTTACAATACCATATGTAAAATAGACAGCCAAGGGGAAGGAATTTGCTGTATGGCTAAGAAAACTCTAATGGGGGCTCTGTAGCAACCTAGAGGGGCGGAATGGTGAAGGAGATGGGAGGGAAGTTCAAAAAGGAGAGGATATATTCATACCTATGGCTGATTCATGTTGAGGTTTGACAGAAAGCAACAAAATTCTGTAAAGCAATTATCCTTCAATAAAAAGTAAAATTTTAAAATTACAGATCCAATTACTTTATTGATTATAGAGCAATTCAGATGGCCTATTTCATCTTGCTTGAATTTTGATAGTTTGTATCTTCAAGGAATTAGTCAATTTAAGTTGACTAATTTAATTATTTAGTCAATTTATTAGTCAATTGATTTTGTTTTTGAATTTATGAGTATAAAGTTGGTCAAAATATACCTTTATTGCCTTTTAACTGGCTGTTGAATCTATAATAGCATTCTGTATTTAACTCCTTGTGTTGGTTATTTATGTCTTTTCTGTTTTTGTCAGTCTTGCTAGAAGTTTCTCAATTTTGTTGATTTTTCTCAAAGAACAAGCAATTTGTTTTATTGAACAAACTTCTCTATTGTATTCTATTTTGATATTTTTTAATTTTTTTCTCTTTATCATTCCCTTCCTCTAATTTCTTTGGCTTTATTTTGCTCTTCTTTTTCCAATTGCTAAAGACAGGAATTTAGGTTATCTGTTAGACATCTTTCTTCATTTCTAGTGTAAGCATTTGGTGCAATACACTTCCCTCTCAACACAGCTTTGGTAACATATGACATATTTTGATGCATTATGTTTTCATTTTCATTTGATGTATCTTTAACTTCTTTGACCCAGGGGTTGTTAGCAGTGTGTTATTAAATTTCCACGTGTTTAGGAACTTTTTCTGTTGTTCATTTCTAATTAATTCCATGATGGTCAAGGAATACTCTGTATTATTTAAATTATCTTAAATTTGTTGAGCTTTGTTTTGTGGCTCAGGATGTGGTCTGTCTTGATGAATGATTCATGGGCACTGAGAGTATTCTGCTGTTGAGGTGAGTGTTCTATACATGTCAATTAGACCTTATTAGTTGAACGTTTTCTTCTGATTTTTTACATTCTTGCTTTTTTCCATTAGCTCCTTTAGCTGCTGAGAGGAGACTTTGAAGTCCCCAACTAAAACTGAAGGTTTGTCTATTTATTTTTCCAACTCCATCAATTTTCCTACATGTATTTTGAGGGTCTGCTGTTTTGTGCATAAACATTCAAGATCATTATTTTTCTGATGGATTGTCCCTTTTATCATTATGTTATATGGCTCATTATCTCTAATAATTTCTTTGGCTCTGAAGGCTACTTTATCATGTATTAATATAGCCACTCATACTTTCTTTTAATTATATTTGCAAGATATTCTTTTGGCATACCTCTTTCACAGCATAAAAATGGGTTGTATTATTTACCCATTCTACTAATCTCAGCCTTTTAATTGATATATTTAAAATATTTATGTTTAATATAATTATTCTTAGGTTAGATTTAAGTCTTCCATTTTATGATTTGTTTCACATTTGTTTCTTTAGGTTCACATTCTTCTGGTTTTTTTTTTTTTTTTCTTTCTGCAAATTACCTGAGCTTAAAGAATCTATTTTGATTTATATTTATAGGATTTTGTAGTGCATTTTAAAATATATTTTTAAAATTATTGCTCTAGATATGACCACATACACTTACTTATAATAGTTATTGGTAACAACATCTTAACCCGTCACGTAAAATGTGGGCATCTTAATGGTTTTGCCAGCTCATCTCACAGTATCTTTTGATGGAAGGAAGAGTCTCAGAAATGACAGTGCTCCTGGCTGCTTTTTACTGGTGAAACTCCTAATCCATCCCCTTTGCTGGTGGTGTCAAGCTTGCCCAATGTTGTCAGACAGATTTGCAATTGACCTAAAAGAAAATGGGCCTACCTAGGCTGCCTTCTTTTGGTAGGTTGAGGGATGAGAAATACAGGGTCTGGGTGACTTCTTTTGTTAGTTTGGGGTTCATTGTGCTGTTTCTGTAGCCTTGGAATCCCAGGCCAGTTTTCCTTCCGTAGGGTGTTCAAGGCATTTGGGGCCTGATCACAGAAGTAGCTTTATCCAGAGTTGTTGAAGAAGCTTCAGGAGGAGATGAATTATGTGTTGGCTTCAAAGGGGGTGGTGGTCATGGGGATACACAGCACAGAGAGGTGACTGACCTTCAGCAACCCCAATGATGCACTTTGAAATCATCACCCAATCGGGCTCCTATGGTGCCCATGACCTGACAGTGTTCAGTAGGGAAACTAAGGGTGACTTTGGCTTGAGGACTCTCAGAAGACTATTGCAAGCCTTTCTTAGATTGCTAGGCATTCAGGCACCTCCACTCAAACTTATCTTCCTCTCTGCTTTCCTGGGATGAGCACTAGGATCTGATGAGCTTCTAGCCTTACTTAATCCCCTTCCTTATTTCTTTCACTTGGGCACTTTCTTTAATGAGAATTTAACACCATCCTGGCATTAAATTTTATCAAAATCCTCTGATTCTGGGAGGATTCACACAAAGGATAAATGGGATCTATGAAGTCAACAGTTGCAATAAAAGGTGTTTCAGCTAGACATTATGCCAGAGTGCATCTGGATGCTCCATGCACAACAGAAAAAATCTGGTTGGGTTCCCCCTGCTCCCAGACAATGTTCTCCACCTCTTATAACTCTCAGATCACTCACATTTTCTCCTCATGTGAGAGCTCTCATCTTTGGAAGGTCAACTCTCTCACCATTCTGAACCTAGGCTTTTGACAAAAAAAGGTAGGTTTCCATAAAAGTTGGTCTTTACAAGTGTAGGGTCATGGGAAGATGATAACAGCATTTTCATTCTCTGGGATTTCCTACAATTACAAGTCCACAGCAGAATATGCTTCATCTCTGAAAACTTCAGACTGGAGGTATAGAATCAACCTTCTCTATGAATTTTCTGATCTTCCTAGATAGCTCAAACAGTAAAGAATCTGCCCGCAGTGCGGGGGACCTGGGTTCAACCCCTGGGTTGGGAAAATTTCCTGGAGAAGGGCATGGCAACCCACTCCAGCATTCTTGCCTGGAGAATCCCATGGACTGAGGAACTTGGTGGGCTGCAGTCCATGGAATCGCAAAGAGTCCGACATGACTGAGTTACTTACACTTTCACTTTCTTTCATGAATTCCTTAGGCTGAACAGACTGGGTTTGTTTCGTGTCTACTTCATGAATGAGACATGAATCTTCACAGCTAGTCTCCAATATTTACTGGAAAAACCTCAATTAATTTTGAACCAATTCCTCGATCTATTTATTCTCCATCCTGGATTTGAAAGAAAGGTTAGATTTATAATATAATTGACTTGGAAATGATTTCCCTCCATCAGGTTCTTCTTTGGCTTGCAGGTGTCAGTAATTTTTTGTTGTTATTGTTGTTTTTCTGTACCATTGTGAACTAAGAGAGAGTAGAATCTAATTCCCAAAGACAATAAGAACAAAAGATAGGTCTACCCAAGACCTGTGCTTTTAAAAATTATTTTTGTGTGACAAGAAAATATAGGCATTATTTCTAGAAGCACCAAAATCACTTGACAGTTGGGAAAGTTTAAGGAAGAAGTGAATTATTAAGAGTTGGCAAGAACAATCTTTTGTTGTGGTGGTTTTGATTCAAAACAAAGGGCAATTCCATTGTTCTGTGTTTCTGCAGCAAAATGATTTATTTTGTTGTTAAAATTTTATTTTAAGATTTAATGAATCAATGCTTTATTGAAAACAGGTAAATATTTTCATATACAATATCTTCTTTGCAACAACATGGATGAATTTCAGGAATGTAATATAAGAGAAGTTAAACATAAAAAAATAGATATTTTAAGATTTCACCTCTAACAAACTACAAAAACAAAGTTAATCTGTGCTCTTAGTAGTCATAATAGTTGTTATCTTTGAAGGGAATGGCGCAGAAATAAAGGCAAGAGAAAATGCTTTGTTCATTGATTTTGGTGCCGATTACACAGAGATATTTAATTCATGAAACATTTATTAACCTATAAACCTATGCACACTTGTATTTAAGAACACTGTATTCTAAAATATATTAAAGAAGAACATATTAATCTAAAATACAGAAATCACAATAAAAAATTTCAAAAAACAAAAAACCCGAGACCTTTAATTTCATGACCCAGAAACTGTCACTTCATTTTTTGGCATTTTTTTAAAAAATTTAAGACTACAATTTTTGTAAAGTTACAAAATTAATGTAAGGATGCTATAAAAATTCAAATGAAAAAATATATTCAGTAAAAAACAACTCTTTCTACTTACCGCCTCCCTCTCCCATATAATGAATCCCTCACTCTTCCTCATATTCCTAGATTATACATCTACTATCAGTTTTCTTGCCTGGAGAATTCCATGGACAGGGGAGTCTGGCAGACTACAGTCCATGGGGATGCAACAAGTCAGATCCTATTGAGCAAACAATACTTCTCACTTTGTCATGTAGGCCATTTGACATCCTTCACTTCTTAACTTTTTTAAAAAACAGGGGTATAGTTGCTTTACAATATCATGTTAGTTTCTGCTGTACAAAGAAATGAATCAGCTGTATGGATCCATTTATCTCCTCTCTCTTGGACCTCCCTCCCCAACCCACACTCATCTAGGTCACCACAGAGCAGCAAGCTGAACTTGTGCCTTATGGTAAGTTCTAACTAGTTATCTATGTAACACATGGTAGTGTATATATATGTGATAGTGAAGTGAAAGCCACGTCCGACTCTTTGCAACCCCATAGACTATATGGTCCATGGAGTTCTCCAGGCCAGAATACTGGAGTGAGTAAGCTTTCCCTTCTCCAAGGGATCTTCCTAACCTGGGGATCAAACCTAGGTCTCCTGCATTGTAGGCAGATTCTTTCCCAGCTGAGCCACAAGGAAAGCCCTTGTGTATATATGTTAATCCTATCTCCCAATTCATCGTCCCCTTTTCTTCTCTGCCCCATGTTCACAAATCTGTTCACTACATCTGTGTGTCTATTCCTGCCCTGTAAATAGATTATTTTGTCATGAGCATGTATTTTTAAATATTCTTGAAAAAATTATTTTAACTGTTGTATAAAATTTTATAAGATTTGTAAACATTCTAGTTTGAAGGATGTATTCTTTTAAAAGTTTCTTTTAACATAAAAATGGGCTCTTATTGAACGTAAATGTCTACTGTATCTCTATATTCCTTTTAAATGCCTGATATTCTAATAATAGAAATTAATTATTCAGTCACAGGACAGGATAATTTTTAAGACGTTTTGCATATATTGTCATTTATTTTATTCTCAGAGTTACATAAACTTATATATCTACCAAGTATATATTTTGAGTGAGATGAATATTTTCATACGTATTGAAAACACATTTTTTTCTTTCATATTTATCAATCTTCTTTTAGGATATATTTTTCCCATTGGTTATGCTTCTGTTTTATTTACTAGCCATTTTTTCTAAGTGTTCTCACTTCTGCTTTTATTTGACATTCAGGTTTTTGATGAATTACTCTTTGTTATTATTTTCATTTATCTCATTCAAAATGTTATTATACCAACACAAGCTATGGTAAATACACACACACACACACACACACAGCCTTTCTATTTTCAATGACTGTATTATCCTTTTCACTTCATACAAATATTTTTATATAAATTATAAAATAAGGCTCTTTTCCTATCTAATAGTAAGATGACTTTCCCAGCATCAGTTAGTGAATAATTATTTTCCTTCACAATGTTTGATCTCACCTTTATTATACATTAAAATATTACTTACAATAGGCTATCTTCTTTTATTTATTGTTAATTTTAATCTTACCTTCAGTTCTTCTGCTATATTGCTTTGATTATCATGCTGCTGCTGCTGCTAAGTCACTTCAGTCGTGTCCGACTCTGTGCGACCCTAGAGACAGCAGTCCACCAGGCTCCCCTGTCCCTGGGATTCTCCAGGCAAGAACACTGGAGTGGGTTTCCATTTCCTTCTCCAAGGCATGAAAGTGAAAAGTCAAAGTGAAGTCGCTCAGTCATGTCCGACTCCTAGCGACCCCATGGACTGCAGCCTACCAGGCTCCTCCGTCCATGGGATTTGCCAGGCAAGAGTACTGGAGTGGGGTGCCATTGCCTTCTCCAGATTATCATGCATCATATTACATTTTGTTATCTGATAGGAACAGGAAACTTTAATGACTTTTCTTTTTCAAAAGCTTCTTAGTGATTCAAAATTTGCTCTCCCTTTCTGAATTTGGATTGAAATTCAAGGAAGCCACTACATTAAGTGGGCAGAATTGACATTTTTCACAATTAGCTAGTTTTCTGTAAATAAATATAATGAAAAATATCTTTTTAAACTTATCAGCAAGGGTTAATACTTCATGTGTTTTTGTTGGGTCAAAAGTAGTTCTAAGTGTTTCATATTCTTGTTGCTTTTATATAAACAATAATCTTCTATTATGTTTGTTTCCCACAGGTTTTTCTTGCCATAGTTTTACACCAGTAGCTACTAATAATTTTGTTCACAAAAAGTTTATTTACAGCATATTTTGCTTATATAATATTTCCTTTTTTCCCCCCTTCTGTATATCTTTCAGAGCTGTGCATGTGTGTTGTGTATCCATGTTAAAAAATTATTCTGAGTTTTTGCATTACACACCTAGAAAATTGTTTCTATAGATTGAGAATGAATGACTTCGATGACAATATATATGACACTGCTTTGCTTTCTTGTAAATACTTTCAGACGAAATGAAAATAAATGTCAAATTCTTACAGAAAAAAGACCAATTTATTTGGTAAGTATAATTATGTGAACTCTCTGAGAATCTTGACTTACTCTTAGTGATCCATCAGAAGCTTTCATAGGCTCCTTACCAAGTTTGTTATAAGGAGACTTGTAAGACCTTCCTTTAGGGAACCAGATGATTGCGGATTTGGGGTTTTTCTGTGTAGCCAACACTCCTGTTTTCTGTCCAAAGAGGCCATTTGCAGCTTCAGGGCACTTTGCTTTTGTCACAACTATTGACTTCTGTTACCAAACACAAAATCAGACTCTTTAATCATGTTTTTAATAGACTTGTCTCTCATTTGTTGGACAATTAATTGGGAAGGAGGGAGTGACTGTAGTTTTATAGGCTGAGAAACAGAAAACAATTGTACTCAATTATTTAGTAGAAACTGAAATGTCACAAGAGTTTCTGAGAAACCTAATTTTTACAACAGCATTCTACCATATCCAACTTCAGAAGATTTCTCAGACTCCAGGGAATGATAAAAAGTATTTTCAATCTTTATAGCTATACCACACTGTGTTTATTTTTCTTCTTTCTTATGCATTATAACCACAAGCATTGTAGATGGTTATGAAGTCTTGACTTGACTGGAGCCAAAAACTGCTGAATCTTTGCTGCCAAGGTGGGGATCTTCTTTCTGCATTTGTATAAATCTTCTAAAACGTCAGAGGCCAGTTTGAAAAAGCATACAGAGTTAATGTTTTTCCTAAGAAATATATTTCTTATTTGTTTGTCTTCCAGTGATTTCCAGTATTTCCAGAAATTTTATTTCTCTCAGATTTCTTGGGATGTAAGGTCCAAGCAACAAATAAATAACAAATAATATTTATTAGTTATTTTCATAAATGATAAAATTGTATTTCATATATAATAAAATTGTACTTCTCTAAAATCACCCCCATGTTATGACTCTCAACCCTTTAATGACTCTGAAAAACTCAGGAATCTCCCATCATCCAATTATAACACGCATCACCAAAATCAAGAACAGTAGTTCACCTCATAATTCTAAAATTGTCCTGCACTCTCTGAGTCCCATCTTACTACTAGTACTGATAAGTAAAGACTGTGTTCCCTTTTTGTGAAAATTCTTCAAATGTAACAGGAAAATCTATGCTTGTTAAATCTACCATGAGATTGGGGGTTGGGGGGAGGAAGGGTCTATCAGCTTTGGTTTACTCACAATTACAAGTACACTCATTCAACATTTAATGAATGCCTATCCTGACTACAGCTGTGGAATTAAAAGACGCTTATTTCTTGGAAGAAAAGTTATGACCAACCTAGACAGCATATTAAAAAGCAGAGACATTACTTTGCCAACAAAGGTCTGTCTAGTCAAGGCTATGGTTTTTCCAGTAGTCATGTATGGATGTGAGAGTTGGACTACAAAGAAAGCTGAGCGTCAAAGAATTGATGCTTTTGAACTGTGGTGTTGGAGAAGACTCTTGAGAGTCCCTTGGACTGCTAGAAGATCCAACCAGTCCATCCTAAAGGAAATCAGTCCTGGATATTCATTGGAAAGACTAATGTTGAAGCTGAAACTCCAATACTTTGGCCACCTGATGTGAAGAACTGACTCATTTTAAAAGACCCTGATGGGGGGATGACAGAGGGTGAGATGGTTGGATGGCATCACTGACTCAATGGACATGAGTTTGAGTAAACTCTGGGAGTTGGTGATGGACAGGGAAGCCTGAAGTGCTGCAGTCCATGGGGTCGTAGAGTCCAGACACAAATGAGTAACTGAACTGACTGACTGATCCTGTTTAAGTGTAAACAGGCTATCCAGATTAAAAAAAAAAAAAAGAATCATCAAGACCTAATATATAGGTTATTGTGTGCTCTTGTAGGCTGAGAAAAATAACTGACAAAAGTGGTCTTGTGTACACAAGTCTGGTGTCTTCCAGAGCCAAAACGTAGGTTTCTAAGCCATACACTCAGGAGTAAGTGAAGCGGGGCTTCCATAAAAAACCATAAGGGCAAAGGGGCTGTTCCAGAGACCTGTTCAGCAAAGTTGCCACTTGAGAAGGTTTTGTACAGTAGCTGCATGCATGGCTAATGACCCATGAAATCATGGACCTTGACAAAGTAAACAGTTTCTTAAAGGATCTCCAAAAGAATAGACTGACTTCTTTAACTCCTATAGCTAAAAGCAGAATGTGAGGTGGTATAACGTTACCTGAATAAGTATAAGTTAAGACCTTCTTGGAATGTAGCTTCTATTTCTCATGAATCTTATGAAGAATACCCCAGGTGAAGAACATATTCATATCTGAGCCTATTTCACCTACAGAGAATTCGTTGTCATGATCCAGTCGCCTAAAGTATTCCCTTCTGTAAGAGTGGTTACGAGATGAAAGAGACATCAAATTACTGGCATGACCCTGAAATTACCCCTTTGCCACTGCTGCTTCCCACCCTTGAGTCTGGACAACTCAGCAGAACAGTGACTCAAGTCTGCAGCCCCTTCCTCATGAAATGGCCTAGCAACCAAAATGCTATTAGGATATTAAGTATCATTTAATCACAGTTTTCCTTGGAGGAAAAATTAAGTGATTGTAAGTCTATTTCTAACTGCTTCCCCCTCTCTTTTTTTTCATTCCTTCTCTCCTTCCTTTCCTTTTTGTTCATTCTTTAAGCACTCATGTCTGTCTGATATGGTCAGAGATGCTGCAGTAGGGGTTGGGGGTATCTGCTGGGATGCAGAGAAGGGGAGGAAAAAAACTTTTTATTCTAATGATATAAAAATATTAAAAAGATGATTCAGTTTTGGTTTTGTTCATTTCATTCCACAATATTCAACCAGGGAGATAGATATAAAGCAAAACAGACAAAAAAAATCTATAGGCCAAACAAGTAATAGTCTCCTGTGAGCACATAGAATGTGCTATGATCACTAGTCAGGCAGGCAATTCGTTCACCTTTTTTTTTTTTTAAACCCTTGCCTGAATTGATACATTTGTTATCATCCCAGTGTAGCCATCACCAGCATATTCATTGTATTCATTTATTTAATAAGTTTTCAGTTCAGTTCAGTCGTTCAGTCTTGTCCAACTCTTTGCGACCCCATGAAGCGCAGCATACCAGGCCTCCCTGTCCATGACCAACTCCCGGAGTTCACTCAGACTCACATTCATCGAGTCAGTGATGCCATCCAGCCATCTCATCCTCTGTCGTCCCCTTCTCCTCCTGGCCCCAATCCCTCCCAGAGTCAGGGTCTTTTCCAATGAGTCAGCTCTTTGCACGAGGTGGCCAAAGTATTGACTACAGCCCTTATGGACAAAGCCACTGCTGGAAGCTGTGGGAATACTGAGATTTTAATTAAGGACAGAGCCTGGGAATTAAAATAGGCAAAGGACAAGCAGGCAAGTAACCACCACTAAGACAAGGAAGTGCAGAATGCCAATCACAGGGGTGGTAAAATACATCATTCTGAAGTTTAGGAATGTAGAGTTGCACATAGGATATAATCTACGGTGACATCTCCAGGACCATTCTTGCCCTGACCCTTCACTCACCCTTGTTCCTCCCAACTTTTCTCTGATCACTTCCCCCAGGGCTCTTTTGCAAATTATATCTTGCTCCTTCTTGTATTTTTTGCTCCTGAACCCCAGTTTTCTCACTCTCACCTAAATTGTCTTGCATAGGAAATAAACAAATTCTTGCCAATATGATACCATGTGAGAATGGATTAATCTGTAACAGCTGCAAAGTAATGCTTTTCAACAGTCATTTTGAAGGTACTGTCCCAAAGGAATGGTGGCAAATTTTCCGGTAACACCACAGGCTGGTGGTAGGAATATTTTTGGATAAGTCGGTCGATGTCTTTTAAATCTTACCACATAAGCAAACCACTTTCTCTGCCATCGTGTAGAGCCATTCCTCCAAAGATATTTGCCTTTTAAAAAACTAAGAAATTTAACTGTAGAAGACTGTTAACTTAGTTGTGATCCCACCCACAAATTGCCCCCCGCAGTTTCCCGTAGGCACCCACAGTCTAGCCCTGCTTATTTTATGTCTTTTAGAAAAGCCAAAAGTGACCTGTAATTACAAGCAAAAATCACTAGTGTGTGCTTGTGTTAAGTGTTTCTCATACACTTTGAAAAGAATAATTGTATCATTAAAGCAATTCCTTTGGATGGTAAAGACTTAGATTTTTTATTTTTCAGAGAGTAGTAGCCTGAGAAAACATAGGCCCACCCGTCTCAGACTTCTCCTGGAGCAGGAACATCTAGACCTAGGTCCAGGTGTCTACATAATCGCCATGATATTTTGTCACTCCCTCCCTATAGCCACTGTCTCCAAAAATTTCTTGACATCACATGTTGTTTGGTTTGTAAAACTCAAGAAAGTGAAATGGAATTTTGCACTGAATATTTAGAATAATTTCCTAATACGTTTGAGAAAATCTCAGTGCTCCGTGTTGCAAAATCAAGCTGGGAGATCATTGACACAGAAGCCAGATAAGGGAATCTCATTTTTCCTTAACCATGAGCCTCACAATAATTTCTTCTCAATCATTGCATATATTCTTATGCAGGGTCTCTCTTCTAGATATACAACCATCAAATGAAAAGGATGTGTGAATGCTAATGACACAGGTGATGCTTTCTTACATAAGCAACAATGTGCTGAAGAGATCAGTGGAATGCTTTTATTTGGAAATGCAAAACCCTTATTTGGAAATACATATGTCAGGTCAGGGCTTCCCCAGTGGCACAGTGGTAAAGAATCCACCTGCAATGCAGGAGCCACAGGAGACATGGGTTTGATCCCTGGGTCAGGAAGAGCCCCTGGAGGAGGGCATGGCAACCCATTCCAGGATTCTTGTTTGGAAAATCCCATGGACAGTTGAGCCTGGTGGGCTACAGTCCATGGGGCTGCAAGAGAGTCAGACATGACTGAAATGACTTAGCATGCACACATACACATGTCAAGTCTTACACTCTTTATATTTTCTTTAACTCCCTTGCCCTCCACACAGACTGTTGAGCTTGTTTATCCATAAAGATTCCCACCTGTCAGTCAGTCTGCTGAGTGAAAGACTGACTGACTGGGATAGCTATTGTCCAGACTGCTGGGAACAGACATGATCATGGCTGCTGTCCTGCTCTTTCCTCAAGCAGCAGGGAAAGACTCAGGCTGGTTTCATGGCTTTTTGTTCACATGACTGAAAAATGAAAGGAAAACCTGAGGAGCTATTAAAAAAAAGGCTTAAAAAGTTTCTGGCTTAGAGCATTTCAACATCCAATCGTTAGTTTAAAAACATCTTCTTGAGTGCACTCTGGGGTTTTTCTAATTCTTCTCCACCAGTCACTGGAATGTTCTTTAAAAAGAATACCCACCTAGGCCATTAAAGTGAGAGTCAAAGCAGCACTGGGCTGTGACCTTTTTGGCAGGGTAGGCTGTCCTCACACATTACCTTTACAGTGACAGAATTTTGCTTTTTCCCCCTTTTTCCTGCCATGGAACAACCCCAAAGGAAACCTGAGAAAGATCCCAATTGGCTGAGTCGCGAGTGAAATATTTCAACTGGAGAAGGCTCACGTCTCCATCTTTGCTTTGTTTCTCATTTGTTAACTTCATTTTGCTCCACTAGTATGAGCAATGTCATGTGGTAATTAATTAGAGGTTATCCATTTTTGCCAATTAACATCTTTGATCAGTGCAATGAAAATTTAAACATTTATCAATATTATCGATAAGCTTAGAACTCCAACTATGGGAGTGAACCTTTTATCACTAAATATTTGTGCAATATGTCCATGGAGACACACAAATACATCCATGCAGTTACATGAACTGTAGAGCAAGACTGTGTAACAGAATTAAAAATATATATGTAAGATTGCCTTTTTCAAACCAGATTAAGTTTTAAATTGAAAGGAATTGAGATTGGACATCATTTAAAACTAATCACTTAAAACTATATTTAAATTTATACATTATATTCCGTTTTTCATATTACAACAATTTAAACTATACACATGCATGAGTACATCCTCTCTGATGATACAGGATCAAAAGTAGGTAACAGACAAACTCTGGTCTGGGTCTGCATTTACCATTACACCTTCATAAGAATGTTTTATGAGTGGAACAAGAGAAAAAGCCTATAAAAGGAAAATACTTTTGTATTCAAACTTTTTACAGCATGCATTGTTTTTAACTAAAATGGGAGAAGGAGGGGAGGAAGAATAAAAAAGAATGAAAGAATGACAAGAGGCAGAAGGGGAAGGAGAAAGAACAAGAGGAAAAGAGGATAAGAGCAAGAGGGGGAGGGGAGGGAAGAGGAGAGAATGGAGTGCTGTTCTAATCGACTGTGATGGCCTTTTGAAATCTGTCATCCATAGTATGTCTTCCTTTTTTTTTTTTTTTTTTTACAAAAGACATATTTTATTAAAGTTAAGATGTTTTAAAATTTTAAGATACACCATTATTTTATGAACCACTAGAAAAGGAAAATTTCTGTCACACTAAAACACAATGCTTTATATATTTTCTCTTTTTATTTTGTCAGTCTTGGTAGAGGTTTATCAATTTTCAATTTGCCCAAGAATCAGCTTTTGTTTTATCGATTTTCTCTGTTGTTTTCTTATTTTCTGTTTCATTGATACATGCTCTTACCTCTGTTATTTTTCTTCCTTCTGATTTCTTCTGGTTTATTTTGTTCTTTTTTTCTCATGTTTCTTAACTTAGGAATTTAACTTTTTGACTTGAGACCTTTCCTCATTTCTAGTGTAAACAGTTTAGTGCTGCAAAATTTTCTCTCAGCACTGCTTTAGATGCACCCCACATCTTTTGATATGTTGTTTTTAAAAATTTTAGTCAGTTCTACGTATTTAAATTTTTCTTTGATACTTTTTCTTTGATTCAAGGAGTAAATAGAAGTGTGTTGTTTAATTTCCATATCTTTCTGTTACTGACTTTTAATTGATTCCACTATGGTCAGAAAATACACTTTGCGTGACTTTAACCCTCTTAAATTTGTTGAGGCTTGTTTTATGGTCCATGGTATGGTTTATGTTGGTTAGGGTTCTGTAAGTGCTTGAGTAAAGTCTATGTATTCTGCTGCTGGTGATGAAGCGTTTCATATGTGTCAATCAGAACCTTCTGGTTGACTATGCTGTTCAGATCTCTATTGTTACTGACTTTCTGTCTAGTAGTTCTATCAGTCTCTGAGAGATGAATGTGCAGGTCTGCCACTGTAACTGTGGATTCATATTTCTCCTTCAGCTCCATCAGTTTTTACTTCATGTATTTTGAGGCTCTGTGGTATTGGAGAAGACTCTTGAGAGTCCCTTGGACTGCAAGGAGATCAAGCCAGTCAATCCTAAAGGAAATCAGCAAATGTTGACTTTTTGTTTTTGTCACATATGTTCACAGCCCAGTTCTCTTTTTTTTTTTTTTCTTTAGCATCACATTTTACTTTTTTAAAAGTAGTTGAATTATTTTTATTTTTTTTCCATTTTATTTTATTTTACTTTTTTTTAATTTTTATTTTTTCTTTATTTTACTTTACAATACTGTATTGGTTGTCTTCCTTAGCTAAGCTTGGAATCCCCACCTAAGGATTATAGAATTAAAACAAAAACATTTTAGTGACTTGATAAATGTTAAAATTCCTAAGCTACAGTTTCTTTCATCTATGAGAATAATTCTGTGTGCCTTGGAAATCACCAAATCATTCATCAAGTTATGGTTTTAATAAATAACACTCTAAATTCCATAGAAAACATACTTTTACCACAGCTTTGAGTGCATATGGAATTTGTCCTGTTGTATCATTATTTACTGGAGAAGGAAATAGCAACCCACTCCAGTGTTCTTGCCTGGAGAATCCCAGGGATGGCGGAGCCTGGTGGGCTGCCATCTATGGGGTCGCACAAACAATGATTATACATATTTTTAGAGCTGTTAGGGCATTATTAAAATCAGATTTGGAATTTTTAAGTTACACGACTCTATTTCTTGGTCCCAGGAAAAAGAGCACTATCTTTTCTCATCTGATTTAAAATATAGGAAAGTCAGACTAGAAACTAAGCTAAAGCAGAAATCACCCTCTGCGTTTTGAAAAAGCTCTCTGTTTTTTTTTGTTTTTGTTTTCTGCAGCTTTGAGTAACTGTTAAAAGTCACTTGTCAAGTCTGAGATGTAAATTCAGCTGAATATCTGCATTTGAAATAATTAGCTTAGGTGGCATTTACTTTCAGAGCCTTTAGACCCTTTGGCAAAGATCAAATGGCAGTGTCAATGAATCAAAATGCTTCATAACTAAAAGTTAATAAGCGTTTTAAAAAGACGAGATGTCAATGCCTATTAAAAAGTACAGTTTAAAAAACAGTAGTGTTATATTACAGCCTGATTCCCGTGTTTGAAGCTGTAAATATCCTAGTACATTCAGAGATGAAAATTCTTGCAGTATTTATTTTCAAACTTAATGTTACAAAAAGTGTTTAGTCATGGTCACATATAAAATTCACATAAGCGTAAAGTACAGTAGTCAATTATTTATATTAAATAGGTTTTCTGGTTAGTGACAAACTCTTAGGTACAAAGGCATTATCTTTCCTTTGTATCCATTCATTAATTTATATCTTATAAATTTCCACTGTGCTATGATTTAGAAGAGCTTCCCTGGTGGCTCAGTGGTAAAGAATCCACCTACAATGCAGGCGACCAGGGTTGGATCTCTAGGTCAGGAAGATCCCCTAGGGAAGGAAATGGCAACCCACTTCAGCATTCTTGCTTGAAGAACCTCATGGAGCCTGGTGTGCTACAATCCATGCTGTCAGAAAAGAGTTGGACATGGCTAAGTGATTGAACAACAACACAAATGGTTTAGAAAATAACTTTTGAGTTTATCATGTGTATTAACAGCTGACAAAAATTTATTTAAACACTGATAACTTAACTTAATTTTTCTCTAATAATATATTTGCACTGGATCTCATTATTATTGATTAAAAGGTATTGAGTTAACAAAAATATTTAGTTTGCTTAAATAAGCTGAAATAACACTGAATAAAAATTCGTATACAAAAAAAACAGATGTGATGTGAAAAGTGGCTCATTAATAGCATTTTAAAATTGGAAAGGGCCTCTGTGGTCATTTAATTCAACCTTTTTCTCAAGATAGAGAGCTCCACAAAAGGAGGCTGACATTTATTTATCCTGTGCTTGCTTATTTTCAAGGATGGAGATCTCATTCCTTCACAGGGCAATACATTTATGTTATTGAAATTAAGTGTTGTCTTTCTTCTTCCACCTCCTACCCATTGGTCTTTTATTTTCCCTTTGAAACATTAGAGAAAATAAGTCCATTCCTTCCTGTACATGATTCATGCACCTCCCCTCACCTCATAATATTTAAAAATGATTTTATGTTCTCTATTAAATCATAATGTCTTGAGTTTTTCAACCATTCTTTTATGGCATGTTACTCAGACCACATTCCAAACTATGCCAGTTAAGTTATTCTGAATTCTCTCTATTTGGTGCCATTCAATGACATCTAGAAATGGATTCAGTTTCCTGGATGCGGTCTGACTAGTGCTGAATACAATGCTGGAGGAAATCTTAGTTGATTTGAACAATATTTCTTCTCTTAATGCAGCACAGAAATATGTAATTAGCATGTTGGAGAAGGGCTTGGTGGCGGTGGCTGTTGTTTGATGACATCATCTTTGGGTTTTCTTGCTGTAATCTGTGGTCAACTAAAGCACTGCAATCTCTTTTTCTAGTCAACTGCTGTCAAGACAGTCTGTCATTGTTTTCTGGACCTTCATTTTTGTTGTTGTTGCTGCTTTATCTCCAACCAGGAATTGAGTGTTGAATTAAGTGTTAAAAAGGTGAACTTTTAGTTCTACTAAGGCTTATTTTGAATCAGTTTTATTCTCTTGTGTGTTTACTATCGTCCTCACTCTTGGAGTTCTGCAAGTTTGATAAATAAGCCTTTCTTGTCACAAAATTCACAGATGAAAAGTTCAATGTGACAGAATCAGGAAAAGCTATGGAGTTCTACAGGTGTTTAGAAATCTTGTAGCTACTGTGAAGGGTCTTTCTCTAGTCACTAATTTGCACACTTTGAGTATGACCATTTGAGTCTAAGTTATTACTTTATTGGGCTTCCCTGTTGGCTCAGATGGTAAAAAATCTGTCTGTGATGAAGGAGACACGAGTTTGATCCCTGGGTCAGGAAGATCCCTGGAGAAGGGAATAGCAACCCACTCCATTATTGCCTGATGAATCCCATAGACAGAGGAACCTGGCAGGCTATAGTCCATGGAGTTGAAAAGAGTCAAACATGACTGAGCAACTAACACTATTACTTTATGAGGAACTTTCTCAAATGGTTTAAAAATCAAGCTTCAAGGTGAAAGGCGATGGAGAGAAGGGTAGCAGACACAAGTCCCAGAGTACCAGGGTCCAAACCTTGGTTCTGCCAATTACCAGCTCTGTGAGCCTGTCTTTCTCACCTTCTCTGATTCACTTATCTCTAAAGTAGAGATGACGCTGGATGGGAGAGGAGTTTAGGTGAGAATGTATGTGTGCTTATGTACGGCTGAGTCCCTTTGCTGCCCCTCTGAAACTATGAGATTGTTAATCAGTTACACTCTAACATAAAACAAAAGGTAAAAAAAAAAAATCAAAACTGAAGAATTTGAAAAAAAATTAGAGATAATGGTGATGATCTGATTATAGTAATGATGATGATGAAAGAACCTGTACATAAGATTTTTGTGAAGTTAAATGAATTAATATATCTAAAGTACCAAGGAAAATACCTGACATAGAATGAACACAATATAGTGACCAAAATTAAGTCTACATTTCACAGCATTCTTCTGACATATCAGGTTTTGAGAACCATTATTTTATGACCATCAATCTAATGTTTTTAATAGTAGTAAACCATGAGGTTTATAATTTATTCTAAAAGTGTACCTAGAACAAAAATTCAGCTTGCAGTTAATCATTCTAAAATCTGACTTTTTCTATTTTTTAAGTTTTAAAATATTATAAAGTATATAAACATGATATAAAAAGTACACCCTATTTTCTTCTTCGAAAGCCTTCAAAGAAAAATTTAAATTAAAATGACATTGTTTATATACATATATATTAAAACTATGGTAGAAAAAACATTATTCTATATTAAAAGAAATTTCCCTAACCTCAATTATATTTAAAAGAAAACTTCTTTTTGAATACTATATTTGGTATTAAAAATGACATACATATATACAATAGCTGTATTTTTTGTCATTAGTTCAAATGTTTTCTTATATGTACAGGATTTTGGTATCTTTCAAGGGTCTAAATAGATGTGAAATGTTTGGAGATATTTGCTTTTAGAAGGAAAATTTAAATCTTTTAAATCAAAACTTATAGGAAGGCTTCTTGAAACAGAAATGCAAATCTTCTCCAGAATTTGTTAAATTTTCTATTCATACTAAACTTCCTTTCCATATTTACTAAGACCACAGTTGTAGGTATCTTCTTGTTTACTTTAGATAAAATGTGCATTTGTGTTTTTATATTATTGTCAAAATCTCCAAAACTGGAAGCCTCATTTGAATAAGTTTTCTAAAGACATTTAATTTAAGAGTCAAGGCATAATCTAAGTTTAAAATTTATACCAATTTTTGATGACTATGTATGAAAATGTAAAAGATCTCAATATTTTCAATATTTTGTTCATATTAAAAGGAAAATATTTTGTATATATACTGGGTAAAATAATATAAGTTAGTTTTACATGTTGTTTTTACTTTTTCCTAATGTGCTTACTAATAAACTTACATCATTCCCATGACGGTGCTCTTGGGAGCACTGATCTAAAAGCATCTCATTTCTCTCTAACACCCTCCAGCCTGAAGGCCACCATAATGTGAAATACTATGATATTTTCCTAGTTGGTTTTCAATATTTCTACCTTCCATTTAACCTCCACCTATTAGCCAAAGTAATATTTCTAATGCAAAATCCACACTGAGTGGATTCTTCACTGTTCTTCACTATTTCCCCAAATTAAATTCTAATATCTGGAGGCAACCTTAAAGGCTCACTCTCTAAACTCATTGCTAACCAATCCTCTTCAAAAAATGCATTCTGACCATGATTTTATACTCTTTCTCCCTGATAGGACTCATGTTGTTCTTGTACAATGCTGATCTAGAAGCATCTCATTTCTCTCTACCACCCTCCAGCCCCAGAGCCACAATAATCTGAAACACTATAAAATTTTTCCTGTATATATGCCACTGCCTTTGTGGTTTCCTCATTTCTAAGGTTTACTCACAGTCTAGGATTAGCTCAGATACCATTTTCTCTGTAAAGTCATGTTTTATATCCCACGCTTTGGTTAGGCCCCCTTTCATGTCTCCCAAACAACTCAAAGGCACCTGATCTATTTTTCACATACTATAATTGTCTTGTTGCGTGTGTTTATTATACCATGAGATCTTGAGAGTAAAAAACGTAGATGGGAGACCCATGGGGAAGTCATTACATATGGTTTTAAGTTCTCTTAAGGAAGGTTATTATCTCCTTAATTCATTTTAGTTCACTATAATATAATCAAGTGGAAAGTATCTTTTGCTAAAAACTACTACCTGAACAAGCCTTGTGATGAAAACAGGCATTCAAAAGCTTACACCCTGATAATCTGTGAACATTCCCAGTACTTCTGGGTAGTTTTGTCAGTAAGAATAATGCACTGTTCTTGTTGATAACTGCCTTGATTAACTGTGTTGTTCAGTTGCTAAGTTGTGTTCTACTTTGCGATCCCATGAATGGCAAGACCTAATTGTCATCTTTCCTGGAGTCAAAAATCAATATTTTTCATGTGGTGCAAACTCCAACTACCAGGACAGAGGTCTGCAGAGGTGAGACCAGTTGGGTAAATGCTGCTCCTTCCTTGGAGTCTCACAAGGAGGTTCCTATTTGTAGCCTTTGCCTCTCTTCCATTGGCTTTTGGAACCCAGAAGAAAGCACCAAAACAGTGCTTGCATCCCTTTCTCCTCCCTTCCCCCAATCTAAGTACTCCAGACACCCAAGATGATATGAATCTTCAAATCCCCAAATCCAAGATGGTTGTATGTGTAATCATACTATCATATATGTATAATCATCATCATTTTGTTTATTCTTTTCTTATGAGGAATTAATAGGAGCATGCTGATATATGCTCTTCTGCTAACCTCTTTGATTGTTAACTGATTTACCTTTGTTGGTTACCTTTGTGATAGCTTCATCTCAAAAATTGATGTTGAAAAGATAAAGTCAAATATTATCTTCTTAAACATTATTAATGAAGAAGGCTACAGAAAACACTCATCTGCTAGATCAGCAAAGACCCTTACTTCAACCAATCCTCAGCACTTAATATCTGAAAAGTTGCTTGGTGAGTCAAAGTTGTATGATGAATAGCTCTAGAGATAAACCTTATAAACAAGTATTTATTGTGCAGGAAGTAATGAGTTTTGTAAGAAAATGTGCACATTCAATGTGTGGACAAAGAATGCCATTACAGTAAATGAAGAAAGCTGTGGCCATCAAGCCATAAGCCTCTGCAGCCACCCCCAGTGGTATACCCTGAGGGGATTCAAAATGGAGAAAAATAGGATACTGACCCTAGATAGTTAAGATGCACATCCAAGGAATAATTTCATTAAGCCCAGACTCGTTATCTTCCTATACATATAAAGCACTAAATTTTTTAACTTGAGATATCCATTTTTTCTTTAATTAGAAGTAATTTCTTTCATATTTGATTATTTATTTACTTATTTGCAAAAACTCCTGTATAGCCTGGCTCCTCCCTTACTTCTTCAGAACAGTCCCTCAGAACTAGCTTAAGTCTTCAGTATTTACACTGAATTAGCCATAATTCTTACCTTTTAGGTTGTGTAATTTTTTTTCAATAAACAAACTATATAGGACTTTTATAAAATGGAGACTTTTTTTTCCACTTAAAAGCATAAAACAAAGATCCAAAGGGTTGGCATAGTTTGATCTGTACTTTGAATAATTTAGGAAAAAAGCTTTTGATTGACTTTATATGAATGAGGATCTTTAGTTTCATCAGCATCTTAGATTTTAATGAATTTGAGAACAGAAGAAGAACTTATTGCACAGAAGTTAAGTTGCTCAAAGAATCTCTAGGAGGGCTTGAGAATCTTGCTCCAAGGTGATACAATCAGGTATGACCTAAAATCATGCTTTAAAATGACTTTATGTTCATATATAGTGCTGTCTTGAGAATCCCTTGGACTGCAAGAAGATATGAAGAACTGACTCATTGGAAAAGACCCTGATGCAGGGAAAGATTGAAGGTGGGAGAAGGGGATGACAGAGGTTGAGATGGTTTGATGGTATCACTGACTCGATGAACATGAGTTTGAGTAAGCTCCAGGAGTTGGTGATGGACAGGGAAGCCTGGTGTGCTGCAGTCCATGGGGTCGCAAAGAGTCGGACACAACTGAGCTACTGAACTGAACTGATAATGCTGTCACTGCGATCTTTTGCAATGACAAAAGATTGCATTGTAGACTTTTTCTTGCTGTACCCAGTGAAAAACCTCTAACACGAGAGAAAATTCTTCCTAAGTCCTTTTTTTTTTTTGCTTCATTTATCACAGATTTAAAAGACAGAGATCATTGCAAGTGGCCATATTCATGCTGCAAAGGAAAAGAGGAACAAGTATATGATATCTTTCTTTTCTGCACTGAGAGAGAGGCTGGGCAGCTTGAAAAGATCCCTAGGAAGTTCAGATTCCAGATGATCCAAAAAGTGGCCAATGTGAAGCAAAGATGGATGGAGTGTGGACAAGTCCTCCCTGAAAAATGAAAGGCTCTGAAAGAAGGTATCCAGATAAAGACGTATACAGTGTGATGACAGAAATGAGCATCATGTGCTTTTTCTGGAATCCAAGAGTCTATGGAAATGCTGGTAGGAATGGGCTTCAGCTCAGTTCAGTCACTCAGTCGTGTCCGACTCTTTGTGACCCCATGGACTGCAGCACTCCAGGCCTCCCTGTCCATCACCAACTCTCAGAGCTTGCTCAAACTCATGTCCATTGAGTCGGTGATGCCATCCAACCATCTGATCCTCTATCATCCCCTTCTCCTCCTGCCTTCAATCTTTCCCAGTATCAGGGTCTTTTCCAATGAGTCAGTTCTTTGCGTCAGGTGGCCAAAGTATTGGAGTTTACAGCTTCAGCCTCAGTCCTTCCAATGAATATTCAGGACTGATTTCCTTTAAGATTAACTGTTTTGATCTCCTTGCAGTCCAAGGGACTCTCAAGAGTTCTCCAACACCACAGTTCAAAAGCAGCAATTCTTCAACACTCAGCTTTCTTTATAGTCCAAATCTCACATCCATCCAGACTATTGGAAAAACCATAGCTTTGGCTAGATGGATCTTTTTTTTTCCAAAGTCATGTCTCTGTTTTTTAATATGTTGTCTACATTGGTTATAGCTTTTTTTCCAAGGAGCAAGTATCTATTAATTTCATGGCTGCAGTCACCATCTGCAGAGATTTTGGAGTTCAAAAAAGAAACCCTGTCAGTGTTTCCATTGTTTCCCCATTTATTTTCCACGAAGTGATGGGGCCAGAGGCCATGATCTTAGTTTTCTGAATGTTGAGTTTAAAGGCAACTTTTTCACTTTCCTCTTTCACTTTCATCAAGAGGCTCTTTAGTTACTTTTTGCTTTCTGCCATAAGGGTGGTGTCATCTGCATATCTGAGGTTATTGATATTTTTCCCAGCAGTCTTGATTCCAGCTTGTGCTTCATCCAGCCCAGTTTTTTTCATGATGTACTCTGCATATAAGTTAAATAAGCAGGGTGACAGTATACAGCCTTGAGGTACTCCTTTCCAGGTTTGGATCCAGTCTGTTGTTTCATGTCCAGTTCTAACTGTTGCTTCTTGACCTGCATACAGATTTCTCAGGAGGCAGGTAAGGTGGTCTGGTATTCCCATCTCTTTAAAAATTTTCCAGTTTGTTGTGATCCACACAGTCAAAGGCTTTGGTATAGTCAGTAAAGCAGAAGTAGATGTTTTTCTGGAACTCTGTTGCTTTTTCTATGATCCAATAGATATTGGCAATTTAATGGAATAGCCATAGAGAAGCAAAGAAGTCTAGGATTTGGACTAAATCAGATTATGTTCCTGTGCTTGCTCAGTCACTTCAGTCATGTCTGACTCTCCTTGACTCTATGGACTGAAGCCCACCAGGCTCCTCTGTCCATGGGTTTCTCTAGGCAAGAATGCTGGAGTGGGTTGCCATGCCCTCCTCCAGGGGATGTTTCCCACCCAGGGTTCTAACCAGCATCTTCTGCATTTCCTGCACTGAAGGTGAATTTTTCACCTCTGAGCCACCAGGAAAGCCCATAGACCTTGTTACATATGAAGCAAAGGAGTCTAGTGTTTTGTTGTTGTTTGTTTTTAGTATTGGTAACGGGGTGGCACTGAGGCTTAGAGCAGGGTCTTGAGGCACACAAATCCTACTGCACCATCTTTGAAAAAGAGATACCGTTGACTCTTGGCTCTTTTTAATGTTAATTTCTACTGTTAGAATTTGCTTTGTGAAATGCTTTATTCTCTGAATTTCTAACAAGAAGACTTGGAGATTTCATCTCTTCCAATATGACTTCAATTTTGAATAATACATGGGAAAGCATGATGTAAATAAAAAGTTTTCATCTCTCATGGCTCAAGTGATGTTAAAGTCCTCATAGTAAATGACATGTTAAAGAATTTGACTAGTCTGAATTTAAACAGATGCCTCAAAAAAGAAGTAGGGCTTAAAAGGGCATTTCATAAACTGCTATAAATTACAGTTTTTATGTTTTCACTCTTGGAAAGTAGATTGGCTTTTTTGTTTTCTGTTTTTTCTTTTCTTCCTTTATTTTATACAATTAAATTACATTTGAATATGACTATGAGGAAACAGTGGAAGCAGTGTCAGACTTTATTTTGGGGGGCTCCAAAATCACTGCAGATGGTTATTGCAGCCATGAAATTAAAAGATTCTTACTCCTTGGAAGGAAAGTTATGACCAACCTAGATAGCATATTCAAAAGCAGAGACATTACTTTGCCAACAAAGGTCCATCTCGTCAAAGGTATGGTTTTTCCAGTAGTCATGTATGGATGTGAGAGTTGGACTGTGAAGAAAGCTGAGCGCTGAAGAATTGCTGCTTTTGAACTGCGGTGTTGGAGAAGACTCTTGAGAGTCCCTTGGACTGCAAGGAGATCCAACCAGTCCATCCTAAAGGAAATCAGTCCTGGGTGTTCTTTGGAAGGAATGATGCTGAAGCTGAAACTCCAGTACTTTGGCTACCTCAGGCAAAGAGTTGACTCATTGGAAAAGACTCTGATGTTGGGAGGGATTAGGGGCAGGAGGAGAAGGGGACGACAGAGGATGAGTTGGCTGGATGGCATCACCGACTCGATGGACGTGAGTTTGAGTGAACTCCGGGAGTTAGTGATGGACAGGGAGGCCTGGGGTGCTGCAATCTGTGGGGTCGCAAAGAGTCGGACATGACTGAGCGACTGAACTGAACTAAACTGATTGTACACTTCTGCTAAATTCTAGTCTATTTTCTATTAGAAATCTATCTTTTTAAATTTATTTGTGTAATTTTATTTTCAAAAAATGTTTAGAATGTTGTCTTTAATGAAAAACATATCTTAGATCAATAAAAAAGAAATGGAAAGAGACCAATCAGAATGAGGAAAAGAAGAAAAATAATGCAAAATAGTTTCTGTGATTGAGCTTCAGGTTTACTCAACTTCTTTGAATTTAAGGCAAAAAGAGTAAGAGACATTACCACAAAGATTAAGAGCTTCACAATTTTCAAGAAACAGTTTTCAAGTACTAAATTCTAATAAAAATGTCAATTGTGTGACTTTGTATGAGGCATATTGACTGATACAAAGGGCAATCTCATCAAAGCAAGAAGAAATGAAGGGAAATATGCTATAGAATGTCCATTGTAGGCAAGATTTAGCTTTTTTCTTCCTTCTTCCTTTTTCACTTTTGAGTCTCACTCATTACTTCTTATTTAAGTCTTACTCATTACGTCTTATAAATGAGGGAAAATATGCTATAGAATGTCCACTGTAGGCAAGACTTTAGCTTTTTTCTTCCTTTTTCACTTTTAAGTCTTACTCATTACTTCTTATTCATAGCTATAAATCTATATGATTTACCATAAAGGACTATTCTGGCTAATAAGAAAGTCATGGTGTCATTAATATATAGGAAATATTTTTTTCAAAATTTTTATTCGTCTATGTGTTTATAGCTGTGATTTGTCTCCATTACTGCACATGGACTTTCTCTAGTTGTGGCAAATAAGGGTTACTCTCTAGTTTCAGTGTGAAGGCTTCTCATTTCAGTGGCTTCTCTTGCTGTGGAGCGTGGGATTTAGATGCATAGTTTTCAGTAGTTGTGACACACAGGCTTAGTTGCCCCTTACCAAATCAGCAGTTGAACCTTTGTCCCTTGCATTGGCAGGCAGATTCTTAACCGCTGGACCACCAGGGAAGTCCTATATGATAGATTTTTATTTCTACTGGTCATTGCATAAGGAAAATGCTTTTAGCATATTGAAAATATGCTTTTAATAATGGACAAGTATACTTTCTACAGAGTAGGTCAGAATCCTTTTTTTTTTTTTTTTTAGTTATTTCCTATCCTTTCAACTAGATTATGTTCTCTTTTATTCCTAATTATACAACACACAGGTAGGCACTTGTTGCATGTTTTCTAAATAAATGACTATTTTTATTGCTTTTTTTCCTTTTTTTTTAATTAGAATATTTTTTATTTATTTATTTATATTTTACTTTACAATACTGTATTGGTTTTGCCATACATTGACCTGAATCCGCCACAGGTGTACATGAATTCCCAACCCTGAACCCCCCTCCCACTCTCCTCCCCATATCATCTCTCTGGGTCATTGAGAAAGGCCGTTTTTAGGGCTCAGCCAAATAGTACACACCACCTATCGAATGTCTATAGTAAATATTTAATTTCAAATGAAAGCTCATAGGATTAAACCCAGGTATTAGTCCTATAATAAACCCCAAATGTAATTATGCTGGACTTGAGTCAGTTTTCTGCCCCTCTGGATATTTTATTTAAGTGACTTATTTCACAAATTTCACTACAGAGAAGTTTATTATTTATAAAGCACTTAATTAATGGGACAAAAATGGCTACTTACTTTTAGGGATTTATTGTTTTATGATCATGACCAAATAAATTAAACTTTAGTGGCATTGTAGAAAGAATTAATACTGTCGACGGAAGTTCTTGATTTGCATAGTTTAATTAAAGCAAGCCATACTATTAAACAATTTTAAATGAGTACAAACAAATATAATAACACATTCTATGTTGCTCAAGATATATATATATATATATATATTATATATATATATATAATCACATTGAAACTGAAAACTAGTCATGAAATGAAGCTTAATGTGCTTCATTTACTAGCTCAGACAGTACTAATGACCATTCTACACACAATGGTTTCTCAGTGACTGTGCATTTACCAGAGCCAGAGGCCATTTGGTGACATGTAATTTACATACACAATTAATTCAGACCACCCAGTAAAATAGAATCATTGTAATCTTTAACTTCTCCTCATTCTGTGTTCAGTGTATTCATGTGAAAATGACACTTGAGAGAGGTCACCAGCAAACTGATCTTTCATGTTTGTTCTCGTCATCCTAAATATCTAAATATCCTTTTGTTATGCTAAAAAATTGTCTCTTTAGAGTTGTTTATATATGTGTAAGTTATATATATATATATAGTTGCTTAGTTGTTTTGTCCAACTATTTTGCCACCCCATGGACTGTAGCCCCCATGTTCCTCTGTCCATGGGACTTTCCAGGCAAGAATACTGGAGTAAGTTGCCATTTCTTACTGGAGGGGACCTTCCTGACCCAAAGATTGAACCTGCATCTCCTGCATCTCCTACTTTGTCAGTTGGATTCTATACCTCTGTGCCACTGCGGAAGCCCTAACCTCCAGGGGCCTTGGTCAAAGAGATCCAGGCCAGACACCTGGGAAGATGACAATTTATGACTGAAGAATGCCATTTAAAAATAATCTGTTCTTTGAATCATCTTGTGGAGATGGTTGCTTCATTAGCAGTGGGGATCATGCTGTTTTTAGCATCCAAAATTCCTCTACTTTTATCTGAATGTCAGCTCAATATCAGCATCTATGATAGAGATGGCAGGCCCCATCTTTCTCAAATAGAAAATAAATGAGTTTTGAGCAATGGAATATTTCCTGCCAAATGAAGGATGTCATAATCATTAGCAATTGCAGCACTTTGGCCAACTCACGCGAAGAGTTGACTCATTGGAAAAGACTCTGATGCTGGGAGGGATTGGGGGCAGGAGAAGGGGACGATGGAGGATGAGATGGCTGGATGGCATCACCGACTCGACGGACGTGAGTTTGAGTGAACTCCAGGAGTTGGTGATGGACAAGGAGGCCTGGTGTGCTGCAATTCATGGGGTCACAGAGAGTCGGACACAGCTGAGTGACTGAACTGAACTGAAACTGAACTGAATGGTAAGCAGGTGAGCCCTGAGGGAACTCAGAAAGGAAATAATACTTGCCATCTAGGAGGCATTAGACTGCAGCCACTCCCTATAGTAATCCCTGAGGAAACTCAGGATGTGAAGACAAAAAAATTCAGGTTCCAGAGAGCTGATTTGCGTATCAAAGGAATGTTTTCAGTGAACTCAGATTCTTACATTTTCCACATATAGAAAAGCACTAAAGTCCTTAACTTGAGACATCTGGTTTTCCTTTAATTTACAATAATCTTTTGACATTCAGACTACTTGCCTTTTGTTACATGACTTCTATAAAACCAGGCTGCCCCCTCACCTCCTTAAAGTAGTTCTCTCAGGGTTTCTTGAGATGCTGCTTCCCAGGCTTGAAGTGCTAAAAATTACAGACAAATAAAACAGCTCTCAACCTTTAGATGGTGAATATTTTTTAAGTTGACAGTTTCAACTGTGTTTCAGTTGAACATTTTGATAGAGTACAATGTTGTGATAGCATCAAAGATTTGAAATTTTTAGGTACAAAACTTTCCTCACTGAAGTTGCTATTAGTGAAATACTTGGATCACCAGATCTCTTTGGTGCTATAGGTTAAGAACCAATGCAGTAGACATAAGAGATGTGGATTTGATCCTGGGTTGGGAGGATCCTCTGGAGAAAGAAATGGCAACCCATTCCAATACTCTTGCCTGGAGAATCCCATGGACAGAGGAGACTGGTGGGCTACAGTCCATGGGGTCACAAAGAGTCAGACACTACCGAGCGCACACACACACACAGATCTCTCTAGACGTGGTGTACTTGCCCCACCCTGATTTCTTTCATCGTCTCATCTACTGTGTCATGTGTGCTTTCTCTACAAAGTTCCTTCACAGGCATAACCCCCATTGATATGCTGATCAGAGTGACCACAATGCAGTTCTGCTAAAACCTAGAAAGTGCCTGTGGGGAGCACTGCAGTTAGTTGGGAGGTGGCAGAGAGGCTGTTGCCTAGAGCTACACTGTGCCTTGATACGCACCACTACCTTCTGCTGCCATTGAACTTGGGGCAGCAACTACATGCTCTTGTTCTGGCTCCAAAAGGAAGACTGTTTTATGGGCCTTCAAGAACTTAAAAATTTTACATGAAGAGTTTCCTTCCTTTAAAAAGATTCCCATTTTACAGAAGAACAATGTGTAATTTTAATAACTTTCTGATGATTGCACAGTGTAGAAGTGAAAGAGATATGATTTACAGCTAGCAATTTGAATGAAGTGTGTTTGTATTTGAGGGGCCTCTCTGAATCAATGTTTTGTTGTTTTTATTATATTATAGTCTTGCTTTATTATTGAAAAAGACTACCCACAGAAATACTTAATGACCTTATCTTTAAAAGGTAGAAACAATAATTAACAGTTTAAAGCATCCCTCACATTTTATTACTAAATTTGAAACACTGGATTTTCAAGTTAACATTCAAATCATAGATTCAGAGAAATCACAAAAGTTAAAATAAACTCATGAGAAATACTACCTGAATATTCATCAGTTCCATGACTAAGCCCAAGTAGAAGGTAAGAAAAAAGGATCATACCTTTGCGGGTTGGCTCTCTGGACAACAAATTGTCCTTGTGGCCTTATCACAGGTAAGTCTCTTTCTAGTTTTCATTTTCACATGAAACAGCACTCAGATATATGCTAGAAATCTGGGATACTAAAAAAGACATGTTATTACTGTATTGCTGCTTTTTCATCATGCATTTATGCTTTCTGAGTGCTTGGGTAGTGGATGCCTATATTCCTAGTAGTATCTGTGTATGACATCCATTCAATATCCCTGGATTGATGGAGAAGCTCTGTGAGGCCTCCTTGGTGCTGCTATGTGTCCTGACACAGGGTCAAGAACCAAAATGGACACAGGAAATTCTGTTAGCTGCAGAGTCAGTCACCTGGACCCCAACACTGCAGGAGGTGCCCTGGAGAAAGAAAGAGACTTTGGGTGTGAGAGTGTTAACCTTGCTGCCTATTTGCTTTATGAATGTGAAGAAATGCAAAAAAAGGCTCATCCCTAGGCAAGACAGAGGCCCAGTGAACTCAGAGTCACTAGGTTGACTGAGAATCAGCAACTCTGATTCTACTGCCAAAGTTGATTCTTGCATGTTCTCCTCTAATGGAATTTCCATGCTGCTTAGAAGGTCCACTGTAAGTAAAAGATTCCCCATGTGGTCTTTTCCTAAAAGCAGTGGTTGGAGATTACTGGAATAGTGTGAGGGATGGCAAAAAAGTTGAAATTCATCTTCAAGAAAAAAAGAAAAAAAAAAGATAGATGCTTAGTATTTCATGCATTCAGTTCAGTCCAGTTCAGTTCAGTTGCTCAGTCGTGTCTGACTCCTTGCGACCCCATGAATCGCAGCACGCCAGGCCTCCCTGATCATCACCAACTCCTGAGTTCACTCAGACTCATGTCCATCGAGTCAGTGATGCCATCCAGCCATCTCATCCTCTGTCATCCCCTTCTCCTCCTGCCCTCAATCCCTCCCAACATCAGTCTTTTCCAATGAGTCAGCTCTTCGCATGAGGTGGCCAAAGTACTGGAGTTTCAGCTTCAGCATCATTCCTTCCAAAGAAATCCCAGGACTGATCTCCTTCAGAATGGACTGGTTGGACCTGCTTGCAGTCCAAGGGACTCTCAAGAGTCTTCTCCAACACCACAGTTCAAAAGCATCAATTCTTTGGCGCTCAGCCTTCTTCACAGTCCAATTCTCACATCCATACATGACCACAGGAAAAACCATAGCCTTGACTAGACGCACCTTTGTTGGCAAAGTAATCTCTGCTTTTGAATATACTATCTAGGTTGGTCATAACTTTTCTTCCAAAGAGAAAGCGTCTTTTAATTTCATGGCTGCAGTCACCATCTGCAGTGATTTTGGAGCCCAGAAAAATAAAGTCTGACTGTTTCCGCTGTTTCTCCATCTATTTCCCATGAAGTGATGGGACCAGATGCCATGATCTTCTTTTTCTGAATGTTGAGCTTTAAGCCAACTTTTTCGCTCTCCTCTTTCACTTTCATCAAGAGGCTTTTTAGCTCCTCTTCACTTTCTGCCATAAGGGTGGTGTCATCTGCATATCTGAGGTTGTTGATATTTCTCCCGGCAATCTTGATTCTAGCTTGTGTTTCTTCCAGTCCAGCGTTTCTCATGATTTACTCTGCATATAAGTTAAATAAGCAGGGTGACAATATACAGCCTTGATGCACTCCTTTTCCTATTTGGAACCAGTCTGTTGTTCCATTTCCAGTTCTAACTGTTGCTTCAGGATATCAAAAACCTAAGCCAGACACTATGACAATAGGATAGTAAAAATCTTAATAAATTTTGTAGACTGCCTATATTTATTTATTTTGCATTTATTCACCTTTTATCTCTCTATAATAATTCACATTTAACCTGCTATAACATGAAAAGAAAGTGATCTCTTGGGAGAACAAAAAGAAAGAAGGGAACCAGAGATAAAATATTTTAGCATTTCAAAAGTTAGGCTTTGAAAAGAGAGAACTTTTATGACTGAGTCAATTGTATGGAGGAGAAAAGAGGAGAATGAGTCATCTCAGTCTGTGGAACAGAAAGAAAAGAAAAGGAACCAAGAAATAACAAGCCTCATGTGAGATTACCAGACTGTGCCCCTGGAAAATTACTTATCATATTCAAGCCTGATTTTCCTCTTTTTTTAATTTATATTTTTACTGAAGGATAATTGCTTTACAGAATTTTTTTGTTTTCCATCAAACCTCAACATGAATCGGACATAGGTATACATATATCCCCTCTGTTTTGAACCTCCCTCCCATCTCCCTCCCCATCCCATCCCTCTAGATTGATACAGAGCCCCTGTTTGAGTTTCCTGAGCCATACAGCAAATTTCTTTTGGCTATTTATTTTATATATGGTAATGTAAGTTTCTGTGTTACTCTTTCCACACATCCCACCCTCTTCTCCCCTCTCCCCACGTCCATAAGTCTCTTCTCTATGTCTGTTTCTCCCTTGCTGTCCTTTAAATAAATTCTTCAGGACCATTTTTCTAGATTCCGTATATGTGCATTAGAATATGATATTTATCTTTCTCTTTCTGATTTAATGCAGTCTGTATAATAGTTTCTAGGTTCATCCACCTCATCAGAACTGACTCAAATGTGTTCCTTTTATGGCTCAGAAATATTTCATTGTGTATATGTACTACAACTTCTTTATCCATTGATCTGTCAATGGGCATCTAGGTTGCTTCCATGTTCTAGCTATTGTAAATATTGCTGCAGTGAACAATGGGATACGTGTGTCATTTTCAATTTTGGTTTCCTCTGTGTATATGCCTAGGAGTGGGATTGCTAGGTCATATGGTGGTTTTATTCCTAGTTTTTTAAGGAATCACCATACTGTCTTCCATCGTGGCTGTATCAATTTATATTCCCACCAACAGTGCAAGAGCATTCCTTTTCTCCACACTCTCTCCAGCATTTATTGTTTGTAGACTTTTTAATGATGGTCATTCTGACCGGTGCAAGGTGATATCTCATTGTGGTTTTGATTTGCATCTCTCTAATAACGAATGATGTTGAGCCTCTTTTCTTGTGTTTGTTAGCCATTGGTATGTCTTCTTTGGAGAAATGTCTGTTCAGGGCTTTCCCCCACTTTTTGATTGGGTTGTTTGTTTTTCTGCCATTGAATTGTATGAGCTGCTTGAATATTTTTGAAATTAATCCTTTGTCAATTGTTTCATTTGCTGTTATTTTCTCCCATTTTGAGGGTTGTCTTTTCACCTTGCTTATAGTTGAACTGATAGTTTCCTTTGCTGTGCAAAAGTTTTTAAGTTTAATCAGATCGCACTTGTTTACTCTTGTTCTTATTTCTGTTACTCTAGGAGGTGGGTCATAGAGGATCTTGCTTTGATTTATGAGATCAAGTGTTCTGCCTATGTTTTCCTTTAAGAGTTTTATAGTTTCTGGTCTTACATTTAGGTCTTTAATCCATTTATCTTTGTGTATGGTGTTAGGAAGTATTCTAATTTTGTTCTTTTACATGTAGCTGTCCAGTTTTCCCAACACCATTTATTGAAGAGTCTGTCTTTGTCCCATTGTATATTCTTGCCTCCTTTGTAAAAAATAAGGTACCCATAGATGCATGGGTTTATTTCTGGATTTTCTATCTTGTTCCATTGGTCTGTATTTCTGTTTTTGTGCCAGTACCATACTGTCTTGATGACTGTAGCTTTGTAGTATAATCTGAAGTCAGGAAGGTTGATTCCTCTAGCTCCATTCTTCTTTCTCAAGATTGCTTTGGCTATTCAGGGTCTTTTGTGTTTTTGTATGAATTGTGAACATTTTCGTTATAGTTCTATGAAAATGCCGTTGATAATTTGATAGACATCATATTGAATCTATAGATTGCATTTCGTAGTATAGTCATTTTCACAATATTGATTCTTCCTACGCAGGAACATGGAATATCTCTCCATCTATTTTTACCATCCTTGATTTCTTTCATCAGTGTCTTATAATTTTCTGTGTACAGTTCTTATGTCTTCTTAGGTAAGTTTATTCCTAGGTATCTAATTTTTTTTCTTGCAATGGTGAATGAGATTGATTCCTTAGTTTCTCTTTCTGATTTTTCATTCTTAGTATATAAAAATGCAAGGGATTTCTGTGTATTGATTTTGTATCGTGCAACTTTGGTAAATTCACTGATTAGCTCTAGTAATTTTCTGATACTATCTTTAGGGTTTTCTATGTACAGTATCATGTCATCTGCAAACAGTGAGAGCTTTACTTCTACTTTTCTGATCTGGATTCCTTTCATTTTTTTCTTTTCTGATTGCTGTAGCAAGGACTTCCATAACTATTTTGAATAATAGTGGAGAAAGTGGACACCCTTGTCTTGTTCCTGATCTTAGGGCAAATGCTTTCAATTTTTCACCATTGAGGATAATGTTTGAGGAAGGCTTATCATATATGGCCTTTACTGTGTTGAGGTAGGTTACTTCTATGCCCATTTATTGAAGAGTTTTAATCATAAATGGGTGCTGAATTTTGTCAAAGGCTTTTTCTGCATCTATTGAGAATATCATATGATTTTTCTTCTTTCAATTTAATATGGTGTAATTGAATTAATTTAATATATTTCAATTTAATATCTTTTAAGTTAATATGGTGTATCACATTGATTGATTTGCATATATTTGAAGACTCCTTGCATTCCTGGAATAAACCCAACTTGATCATGGTGTATGAGCTTTTTGATGTGTTGCTGAATTCTGTTTGCTAAAATTTTGTTGAAGATTTTTGCATCCATGTTCATCAGTGATATTGACCTGTTGTTTTCTTTTTTTGTGCCATCTTTGTCTGTTTTTGGTGTCAGGGTGATGGTGGCATCATAGAAAAAGTTTGGAAATGCTTTCCTTTTGCAATTTTTTGAAAAAGTTTTAGAAGGATAGTCATTAGCTCTTCTCTAAATGTTTGATAGAATTCTCCTGTGAAACCTGAGCTTTTGTTTTTTGGGAGATTTTTGATCACAGCTTCAATTTCCGTGCTTGTAATTTGGTTTTCATAATTTCTATTTCTTCCTGGTTCAGTCTTGGACTATCGAGCTTTTCTAAGAATCTGTCCATTTCGTCGAGGTTATCCATTTTATTGCCATATAATTGTTCATAATAGTCTCTTATAATCCATTGTATTTCTGCATTGTCTGTTGTAACCTCTCCTTTTTCATTTCTAATTTCGTTGATTTGATTCTTCTCTCTTCTCTCTTTTCTTGATGAGTTTTATCTTCTCAAAGAACCAGCTTTTAGTTTTATTAATCTTTACTATTTTTTCTTTCATTTCTTTTTCATTTATTTTTGCTCAGACCTTTATGAATTTTTTTCCTTCTACTAATTTTTTTGTTCTTCTTTTTCAAGTTGTTTTAGGTGTAAAGTTAGGTTGTCTATTTGATGTTTTTCTTGTTTCTTGGGTAGGATTGTACTGCTATAAACATCCCTCTTAGAACTGTTTTTGCTGCATCCCATAGGTTTTGAGTTGTGTTTTCATTGTCATTTGTTTCTAGAAATTTTTTGATTTCCCTTTTGATTTCTTCAGTAACCTGTTGGTTATTTAGAAATGTGTTGTTTAATCTCCATGTGTTTGTGTTTCTTACAGTTTTTTTTCTTATAATTGATATCCAGTCTCATAATATTGTGATCAGAGAAGATAGTTGATATGATTTCAATTTTCTTAAATTTACTGAAGTTTGATTTGCGACCCAAGATGTTGTCTATCGTGGACAATCTTCCATGTGCATCTGGAAGAAGGTGTATTCTTCTGCATTTGGATGGAATGTCCTGAAGATATCAATGAGATCCATCTCATCTAATGTATCATTTAAGACTTGTGTTTCCTTATTAATTTTCTGTTTTGATGATCTGCCCATTGGTGTAAGTAGGGTGTTAAAGTGTCCTACTATTATTGTGTTACAGTCAATTTCTCCTTTTATGTCTGCTGGTGTTTGTCTTATGTATTTAGGTGCTCCTATGTTGGATGCATAGATGTTTACAATTGTTATGTCTTCCCCTTGGATCAATTCCTTGATCATTATGTAGTGTCCTTCCTTATCTCTTGTAATCTTTATTTTAAGGTCTATTTTTTATGATATGAGGAGTGTTACTACAGCTTTCTTTTGCTTCCCATTTGCATGGAATATATTTTCCCATACTTTCACTTTCAGTCTATATGTGTCTTTAGGTCTCAAGTGGGTTTCTTGTAGACAGCATATATATGGGTCTTGTTTTTGTATCCATTCAGCCAGTCTGTGTCTTTTGGTTGGAGCATTTAATCCATTACATTTAAAGTAATTATTGATATGTATGTTCCTATCGCCTTTTTCTTAATTGGAGTTGATTTTGTAGATCTTTTTTCTTCTTGTATTTCTTGACTATATAAGTCCCTTTAACATTTGTTTTAAAGTTGGTTTGATGGTACTGAGTTCTCTTAACTTTTGCTTGTCTGAAAAGCTTTTTATTTCTCCATCAGTTTTGAATGATATCCTTGCCAGGTACAGTAATCTTGGTTGTAGATTTTTCCCTTTCAGTACTTTAAATATATCCTGCCACTCCCTTTCGGCCTGCAGAGTTTCTGTTGAGGGATTAGTTGTTAAGCATATGGGTTTTCCCTTGTATGTTACTTGTTGCTTCTCCCTTGCTGCTTTTAATATTCTTTCTTTGTGTTTAGTCTTTGTTAGTTTGATTAGTATGTATCCTGATGTGTTTCTCCTTGGGTTTATCCTGTATGGGACTTTTTGAGCCTCTTGGGTTTGCTTGACTGTTTCCTTTTCCATGTTGGGGAAATTTTCAACTATAATCTCTTCAAAAATTTTCTCATGCCCTTTCGTTTTCTCTTCTTCTTCTGAGACCCCTGTAATTAAAATGTTGGTGCAGTTGATGTTTTCCCAGAGGTCTCTGAGACTATCCTCAGTTCTTTTCATTCTTTTTACTTTATTTTGTTCTTCAGAAGTTATTTCCACCACTTTATTATCCAGCTCACTGATTCTTTGTTTAGCTTCAGATGTTCTGCTATTAATTCCTTCTAGAGTATTTTTTAATTTCAGTAATTGTGTTGTTTGTCTCTGTATGTTTATACTTTAATTCTTTTAGGTCTTTGTTAATTGATTCTTGCATTTTCTCCATTTTGTTTTTAAGCTTTTTGATCATCTTTACTATCTATATTCTGAATTCTTTTTCAGGTTGTTTTCCTATTTCCTCTTAATTTATTTGGACTTCTGTGTTTCTAGTTTGTTCCTTCATTTGCGTAGTATTTCTCTGCCTTTTCATTCTTTTTTCTTTCTTTCTTTTTTTAACTTATTGTGTTTGAGGTCTCCTCTTCTCAGGCTTCAGGGTTGAGTCCTTTCTTCCTTTTGATTTCGGCTCTCCTAAGGTTGGCCCAGTGGTTTGTGTAATCATTGTTTTGGGTGAGATTTGTGCTGAGCTTTTGTGTTTGCTTTGACTCTGATGGGCAAGGCTGAGTGAGGTGGTAATCCTTGTCTGCTGATGATTTGGTTTGTATTTTTGTTTTGTTAGTTGTTTAGAGGAGGCATCCTGTACAGGGTGCTACTGGTGGTTGTGATGCTGGGTCTTGTATTCAGGTGGTTTCCTTTGTGTGAGTTCTCCCTATTCGATATTCCCTAGGGTTAGTTCTCTGGTAGTCTAGAGTCTTGGAGTCAGAGCTCCCACTTCAAAGGCTCAGGGCTTGGTCTCTTGTCAGGAACAAAGATTCCACAAGTGGTTTGTTTTGGCATCAAGTGAGATTAAAACAAATATCCAAAAATGAGAAACCAAAGATGAACCCCAGACAAATGGCAGTTACAAAATCAGGCAAATAATAATTAAAATAATGGAATATATGCATATACATATACACCCAAGAGTAAAGTCAAAACAGTCCAACAAAAAATAAAGTACAATAGACTGGCTCAGCAAAAAAAGGAAATAAAAAATTATATTTAGCAGTTAAGAACAAAACTAACTAAAGCACAAACTGGAAAACAAAACTAAGCAAGGTGCCAAGTGGGGAATAAAGCAATGAAACAAAACTAATAAATATGTTGAGAGGAAAGGAAAGATAGAAAAGAAAAAACAGATTTGCAAAGTGAGAGGTAGATGAAGAAGATTTATGTACATTAAGATTAACTGCAAGGGGAAAAGAAGAGTAGGAAAGGCAAACAAAGGAATAATGTAAAAAAAATCATAGGTTAAAAAAATTAAAAGTTAAAATTATAGAGAAGAAAAAAAATGGAAGAAGAAAGAAAAACAGGAAAAAATAAAGAAAAAACTCCACAGAACTGCAAGAGCCCAATGTAGATGCAGAGATTTATAACAACACTAAGAAGTGTGACTGAATATACACATACACATAAACCCCCATAAGCAAAATCAAAAGAGCCCAACAAAAATAAAGTATAAAATTTGACCCTGTGAACAAAGCAAATCAAAAATTACATCTACCAGAACAAAACTAACTAAAGCACAAACTGGAAAATAAAACTAAAGAAAGGTGCCAATTGGGGAATAAAACAATGAAGATAAGACTAATAGGCTCAGTGGAAAGGAAAGAAAGAAAAGGAAGAAAAAATAGATATGCAAAGTTAAACAGACATAGATAAAGAAGATTTATACACATTAAAGATTAATTGCAATGGGAAAAGAACAGTAGGAAAAGAAAACAAACAAATAAATTTAGAAAAAATAATTATAGGTTAAAAAATTTAAAATACAGAAAGGAAAAAATAAATAAATAAAAGGAAAACTCCCCAGAACTGGAAAAGCCCAACGTATGGGCAGAGGTTTATAACAACAATGAAAAGTGTGACTGAGAAAAAAAAAAAAAGGAAAAGAAAAACCTCAAAAGCTTAATTAGATTTGATGGTAGTGGTTTAGTCATTAAGTCGTGTCCGACTCTTGCAAGACCATGGACTGTAGCCTTCCAGGCTCCTCTATCCATGGGATTCTCCAGGCAAGAATACTGGAGTTCATTGCCATTTTCTTCTCCAGGGGATCATTCCAAGCCAGGAATCGAACCTGAGTCTCCTGCACTTAGGCAGATACTTTATTGACTGAGCTATAGTGCCAATAAAATCTACAATGACAACAGAGGTGGGGAAAAAAGGAAAATTAAAAAAATATCCAAAAGAATCTACAGAACAAGTCAAAACATAAGAATAATAAATGTTTTTCTTGAGTCACTGCTGTCAGAGTCCTTTCCCTCGCTGGGAGTTATAGTCCACCCCACCTCCCTAGGATGCCCTCCAACACTGTGCTAATCTCTGGACCTTCTGTGGTGGCAGCTCAGATTCTAATCTGGTCCTACTCCTCTGTGTTCTTGCCTCAACATCCCCACCTATTAGAACTAGTATGTTTTCCTTTGTGGAAGCTCTCAATGACCTTTTATATATTCCACAGGCACAACTTGCCTAGTTGACCATGTGGATTTAATCTGTAGCTTGTACAGCTCATGGGAAGGTTTTAGGTCTTCTTCCTTAGTCACACTGCCCCTAGGTTTCAGTTGTGGTTTAAAAAAGGGGAGATGCTGAGAGCCAGCGTGAGGAACTCTGCCCATGGCAAAGGTCATGAGGAAGGAGGCTTCAGCATATGCAAAGGTGGATCGAGCCTCAGGAAACCCCCTGTTCCCGAGCATCTACCCCCAAAACCAGAGTCTACCTACTTTACTGTTTCATGCTCTCACCTATACCCCTGACTTTACGGGGGGCTGACCCCCATTACCTCTCTCGGAGAAGGAGTTAACTTACAGCTCCAAGTCAATAAAAATTCCTGGGCGTGACAAGAATGTTTCAGCTTACGAACTCCTCTGAAGGTTATCTAACTTGCCTGTACAGGTTTGTCTGGCCACATGTGATTGTTTACAGCCTCCAAATCGTGAGAGGCACAAGATGTTTTAGACTTACTAAAGGTAGATTCTTTTGGGAAGTTAGAAATTGTTAGTATAGTGGGTTGGTTAGGAATTATATTAGTGAAGGGTTTTTCATTTGTTGTGCCAATAATTGCTGCTAATTGCCTGCCCTGGGTGTGACAAGGGTGTCTCAGGTCAAAGCTCTCTGCCTGCAGACTAGCTTGTGTGACAGGATTATCCATGCTCCTGCCACTAAGCACATGATTGTTTACTACCTCTCAATCATAAACAGCACAGAGAGTTTGGAGTATTTTGAAAATCTTAATTAGCATAGGACTTTTCTCATTGTTGAGTCAATGATTGCCGCCAGGCCTCCGTATCCTTAGGCACCTGGGAATATATTAACGTATTTGGAATATAGAAAAGGAAATATAATAGTTTTTGATGTTAGCAATACTAGACTTTTTGAGTTAATGAATTTTCTCTTTTGTAATAGATCACTGTACTTTCTTATAAATCACTGTGTCCTTGCTATGTAAAAATGTAACTTTATCACTATCTTAAGACTGAATAAATCTTAAGGGGAACATTGGTGAAGGGTTTTCATTTGTTGGGCTGATCTTTGCTGCTAAATCTCCATATTCCCTGCCCTTATAATGAATATAACTAGCATATAGTAGAAATAAGTATTAACCTTTAAGATTAATCATGTTAACCTTAGATTAAATAAATTCCTGTCTTGATTGTAACCCACTACACCCTCACCCTATAGGAATGCAACTTTATTTAGAGGGTGGTCCCTGGTTTCAGAAAAAACACCCTTGGAAAAAATAAGTTTTCTGGTTAACTGACTGTTATTAGAAAGAAAGGGTCGTAAAATGTCAGCAGGCTTTATGGCCAGAAGATGATGTAAAACCCCTAAGACCTTTTTTTAATACATTTATGTGAAGCACCTGATTTTGATAAAGGTCAGGATGCTGACTCCCGCGTGACTTTAAAATTTCCATTTGTCTTTATGTGTAACAAAAGGTATATAAGCAAACCTAAAAAATAAAGAAATCGGATCAGTTTCTGGAAAGACTGATTCCCCCATGTCGTTTCTTTCTTGCTCGCTGTTTTTCTGGCTGAATTCCCATCTGGAGCATGGGTGCTCACCCCGTCTACTTACTTGCCCCGGCTTTTAAGTTCCACGCGAGAAGGAGCCCAAGGAGGGGCACCTTCTGATATTCAAGTGGCAGTGGTGGCCCAACGTAGATGGTGCAAATTCCTTGTCTTGGAATTTTATTGGTATCCCACGTAAAGCAAGTTATTCTGCCTCTTTTTCTCCACTAATATTTCCTACTACACTATCCGTTTCTAATCTCTCTCTATATCTGTAATTAAATAAGTTTTTTCCTAGGACACTGATACCGTCTCCCCTTCGAATTACCCTGGATTCACTGGGGCTGGACCCTGGCATCTGCATGTGAGTCTTCCTCTGTGGTTCGCTCCTGAGCCTGCCCTGGCGGGCTTGGGTTTGCCTCTGTGAAGGCCACATGTGGAAGTGGTGCAGCTGCTTGGGTTGCAGGTGTTTTGGCAGCACCAGGTACTCAGGGCAGTTGGCAGCTAGGGCAGCAGGAAATATAGTGCTCTAAAAGGGTGTGGCAACCAGTACTGGCCAATACTGGAGAAGGAAATTGCAACCCACTCCAGTATTCTTGCCTAGAGAATCCTGTGGACAGAGGAGCCTGGTGGGCTGCTGTCCATAGGGTTGCACAAAGTCAAACACGACTGAAGTGACTTAGCAGCAGCAGCATTGGCCAGTACATTCCAGCATTCTTGCCTGGAGAATACCCTTCCTTGACAGAGAAGCCTGGCAGGCCACAGTCTACAGGGTTGCAAAGAGTTGGACACTACTGAAGCGACCGTGTGTGTGTAGATGCAAGACCTTTCCTGTCTGTGGCAGCTCTGCCCCAGTGAGAGTTGAGCATGAAGGTGGTACAGCTGATTGGCTTGCAGGGACCCTGGCAGTGCCAAGTGTGCAGGGAGACAGACTGCCTCCACCACAGGAGTTATGGCCCTCTCAGTCTTTTATTGAGCCTCTTGTAGCTGGCAATCAGAAGGCCTCTTGGCCAGTATTTCTCAGTAGCTCCACCCTGAAATTCAAGCCCTTGAGAGGGCTCCCTGGCCTGAGGTCCTTCTCTATTGTTCCAAATGTCAGGCACATAGACAGCCCCCCTGGCTGGGGTCCTACTCTGTAGTTCAGGCACATTAGGCACTAAAAGGGCACCCTTGGTGGGTCCTACTCTGTAGTTCAGTGTATCAAGCATTTGACGGGCCAGCCTCTCTATTGTTCAGCTGCCGGATGCTGGCTGTGTGGGGAAAGAGAAACTGTGGTGATGGTTCCACCCACTACATGTGACTCAGCAGTATCGCCTTGCTTCCATGGCTGCCTGGCTTTCCTCCACAGGCATTTCCCACCACAATCTTCTCCCTCACATTGCCTCCATCCATCTCTCTGCAGTCAACAGCAGCCCTCGCCCTGAGATTGCTCCACAATCCCTAAAGTTCAGCTGCCATCCATTGTGCCTTCCAGGGGATCTGCCATCCCCATCCGGGGTATGTATGGTTGTGGCAAGGACTGTCTGACTCTCATTCCATTTAGGCTGCCACAGATCAGCTGTTCCACTCTCAGCCTTAACTGTTTCTCCTCTGATTCATACAATTGCCCCAGTCTGAGGATTGGACCCCTGCTTCAGTTCCCCCATCTGCCGAGGGCAGGTCCATTCCTACTAACACTCCTGTTTTTCCCCCTATTCCTTTGCCCTACCAAGTTTTCCGTGGGTCTATATATTCTTTTTGGTTGGTCAGGTACTCCTGTTTGCTCTTAACAGCTGCTCTGCATGCCCTTCTGTGTCTGAAGGTGTATTCCTGATGTATCCATGGAGAGAGATCCATGCTATCTCCATCATCCATGCTAACTCCACATCCAGCTACTCCTCCGCCAAATTGTTCCCTCTTTCTCTCTTTTTTTTTTTTTTTTTTAAGAAGGAATAATCATTCTTACTTGATGGTGTTTCCTTGATGTTAAATTATGTAGAACAGTATGTGTATTGCCTATAGAATTATTTCTATCATAAAATAATTCAAAGCTGAACTGTACTTGGTGCTTCTATAAATATTAGTTCCCATCTCCCCAGTAGTGCTTATTTTTTATCTCCCTACCTGTGATGGTGATATCTCCTTATTTTAAACTGCAAGTCTTAGTGTAGTCTTGTGACTTTATCTCTCTTTCAAAAGAAACACAGAGGCAGATTATTTATTGCCTCTGTGAATTTCCAGCTATATGAGTCCTTCTAAAACCCTATATACATCCATATCCCTCAAGAATATCAGGGATGAAATATAATCTTTTAAGAAGTATACAAACAAGTCTCTCACTTCATTATGGTCAATGCATAGGTAGAAATGGAAGCTTGCTGCTAAGTCGCTTCAGTCGCATCCGACTCTGTGCAACCCCATAGACGGCAGCCCACCAGGCTCCCCCGTCCCTGGGATTCCCCAGGCAAGAACACTGGAGTGGGTTGCCATTTCCTTCTCCAATGCATGCAAGTGAAAAGTGAAAGTGAAGTTGCTCAGTCGTTCCCAACTCTTAGCGACCTCATGGACTGCAGCCTACCAGGCTCCTCCATCCATGGGATTTTCCAGGCAATAGTACTGGAGTGGGTTGTCATTGCCTTCTCCAAATACCTTATATCTAACTATGTAAACTTCATAACACCCACAAACTGTTATATGAATTATGTTCTATCTTTATGCATTGATAAAATATCTTAATAATAAAAAATTTAATTGGTGATTTTATATGATTAAAACAAAGGATAATATTAAAAACTATTGAGTTTAATATTTATTGCACATGTCTGCATATTTTGTTTATGAGGTACTGATGTTTGGATGAGTGATTAAAGAAAAGACATGTAATGTATTTGTTTCATAAAAGTCATACATTTGTTCCATAAAACATTTTTATCGCCTTCATTTCAACAAAATCACTAATTATGTGGTAAAAATCAAGATTTCTATACTATTTATGTTCTATGGATAGCAATGCCTTCTTAGGCAACCATTACTAAGTCTTTGAAATTTTTTATTTGTTTTATTGATGAACTAAAGAATTTAGAAAGTTTCTTCTGCTGAACTGGGAGCAACTAGATTTCTCAATGAAATTCTTAAAGCCATACTTAAATTTAAAATGAGCAAATAATTTTAGATGTCGTGATTAGTCTTGATGTCATTGTTGTTTAGTTGATAAGTCATGTCAGACACTTTTGTGGACCCCCATGGCCTCCATGGACTGCAGCCTGCCCAGTTCCTCTGTCCATGGGATTTCCCAGGCAAGAATACTGGAGTGGGTTGTCATTTCCTTCTCTAGCAGAACTTCCCAACCCAGGGATCAAACTTGTGCCTCCTGGATTGCAGGCAGATTCTTTACCACTGAGCCATCAGGATAATGTAATCATATATGCTAAACTATTAGTAAGCAGAAAATATTAAGATATTTTGATTACATTATTTAACTTTCTACAACTTTGCTTTAAAAAAATTGGAGTACAATTGTTTTACAATGTTTTTAGTTTCTGCTGTACAACAACATGAATTAGCTATAAGTGTACATATATAAGTTTGGGTGAACTCCAGGAGTTGGTGATAGACAGGGAGGCCTGGTGTGCTGCAATTCATGGGATCGCAAAGAGCCAGACACGACTGAGCGACTGAACTGAACTGAACTATACATATATCCTCTCCCTCTTGAGCCTCCCTCCCACCACCATTCCACTCCTCTTTACCTTACTTTTGACAAACTCTTAAAGCACTATCTCCATCCACACATAAAAAGTATCACACTTCACATATGTTGTCTAGATTATGTATGTGCATATGTGGGTTCAGTCCTTGTGTCAGGAAGATCCCCTGGAGAAGGAAATGACTACACACTTGCCTGGGAAATCACATGAACAGAGGAGCCTGGTGGGCTACAGTTCATGATTTGCAGGAGTCAGACACAACTTAGCAACTGAACAGCAACAACAACAGGACTAGATATTTGGAGTTATGAGTCATACTGCACCCACCCTAGTGCTAGATCCTGAGTAGCAGGGACACTCATGAGCATCTCAATGCATTCATTTTCTGTGTGCTTGTGGTATGTGGGGCCATCTACAGTACATTTCCTAAGGACAGGGATCCCTGTAAGGAAGAGTGGTATAATTTTAATAAAGTAGTCAGAATAGCTTGTGAAGAAGGTAATGGAGGAAAAAATTACAAACAAGTAGAGTGAGCCATGTGACTGTAAGAGAAAAGAAAATTTCAGACTAGGGGAATAGCCCGAGCAAACATTGTAAGGCTGGAAGTATGATAGAAGCATTGACAAATTAGTGTAAATGCCAGTAAGGCTGAATAAAGGGTAAAGTGAGTAAAGAGGTGGGTTATTGGAAAAACGCCCCCTGGAGTGTTCAAATCAGAGCATTGGCAGGATTTCACTAAGTGCCGGAGCACAGAAGCCAGAGTCATCTTTTTAAAGCACAGCTTGAATCATCCCACCTCTTCTCCAACCTTTAATAATTCCCTACCACCTAGAAAGCCTTCCCTAGTGGCTCAGACAGTAAAGAATCTGCCTGCATGCAGGAGACCTGGGTTTGATCCCTTGGTTGGGAAGATCCCCTGGAGAAAGGAATGACTACCCACTCCAGTATTTTTGCCTGGAGAATTCTATGGACAGAGGAGCCTGGCAGGCTACAGGCCATGGGGTTGCACACAGTCAAACACAGCTGAGCGACTAACACCTAGAAAAATAAAAGTTCATTCTCCTCTGCTGTTAACACTCCCAGCTCACTATTTGATTTTTTTTTAAATTTGTTCTTTCCAAAATATTTCTACATATTTTGTATTTTGTCCATGTGACTCTAATCAAGAACTTTCTCCAACTAAAATGTTTCATTCCTGTGTTTGTGAATGTCTTCTGCAAACCTCACCTCCCCAAAGGCAATATTCTCTAAAACTCTCAGCCAAAAACAGTAACTACCATTCAGAGAGCTTGGCATTTACATCCTTTATAGCAGTTATCATCTTCTACCCTTTATCAGGATTATTATGCTCATGACTCAGCTCTTTTACTATTGAGACAAGAATGCTGCTCCATTTACCTGTGAATTTATCTCACACACATTGCGCTTAATATATTCTCAGTAAATGTTCTTGAGGAAATGAATGATGAAAAGTCTTCTCTTCAGTTTACATCAATATGAAGACTAGATAATGGTTAATGCTGTAGAGTGCAAGTAAAGGGCTCTTTAGCATCTGATTCTAGACCAAGATCCCAGATATGAAGTCCTTTTTGCATTTCTGAGAGTGTGTCCTGATGTGTGGAAGATAACTCTTTATTGACCTGAGAAAGCTATAAATAGGAATTGATTTTTGAAATAACCTAAAATTCAGTATCTGACATGCTATAACAAATACAATGCTAAAATATGTCTCAATCCAATGCAGACTTAGAGGCAAATTTCACAAAACACTATCTTGCATTGCATGCACGCAAAGTTGCTTTAGTTGTGACCGACTCTTTTTGACCCTACCAGGCTGTAGCCCACCAGACTCACTGTCCATGGGATTTTCCAGGCAAGAATATTGGAATGGGCTGCCGTTTATTTCTCCAGGGAATCTTCCTGATCCAGGGATCAAACCTGTGCATCAGCAAATTCTAAAAATGCAGTAATTGTATATTTATAATGGAATTAGATCCTTGAAAGAACTTCTTTACTAAGGCTTTTTTGCATTTTCCTTTTTGAATTGCTTTTCTATACAAGTGTACAAAAATGATATAATTCAATTAATTATTTTGTATATTCATAATAGTGTTAGGTTTATAACTACTGCTTTGTTATAAAAAGACATTTAATATGACAAAAATTTCATAGCTCTACAAATTTTGACTATTTGTTATAGTTATGGATTTAAATTTTAAGTATTATATCTAGATTTGTAGAATTTTCTCTCTAGTTCCAGACTCCATATTTTGTTCTTTAGAATACTGACTATTTTTTCTGTAGCTGAGCTGAGTCACTTTTGTTACCCATCAGTTCAGTTCAGTTCAGTCGCACAGTTGTGTCTGACTCTTTGCAACCCTATGAATCGTAGCACGCCAGGCCTCCCTGTTCATCACCAACTCCCAGAGTTCACTCAGACTCATGTCCATCAAGTCCGTGATGCCATCCAGCCATCTCATCCTCTGTCATCCCCTTCTCCTCCTGCCCCCAACCCCTCCCAGCATCAGAGTCTTTTCCAATGAGTCAACTCTTTGCATGAGATGGCCAAAGTACTGGAGTTTCAGCTTCAGCATCATTCCTTCCAAAAAAATCCCAGGGCTGATCTCCTTCAGAATGGACTGGTTGGATCTCCTTGCATTCCAAGGGACCCTCAGGAGTCTTCTCCAACACCACAGTTCACAAGGATCAGTTCTTCGGTGCTCAGTCTTCTTCACAGTCCAACTCACATCCATACATGACCTCAGGAAAAACCATAGCTTTGACTAGACGGACCTTAGTTGGCAATGTCTCTGCTTTTGAATATGCTATCTAGGTTTGTCACAACTTTTCTTCCAAGGAGTAAGCTTCTTTTAATTTCATGGCTGCAGTCACCCATACCAAGATTTTAATTCACCCATCTTTCCTTAAGGAAACAAAGTCATCCAGTCCAGATGCATTTGGATTTTGTTAACTAAGTGGAAATGTGTTTCATTGCTCCAAGTAGTATAGTGAATCATATCATTGTGCTTATTCTTTTAAAGGTAATTTTCCCTAGACACCATACACTCATCAGTTCAGTTCAGTCGCTCAGTTGTGTCTGACTCTTCGCATCCCCATTGACCATAGCACATCAGGCCTCTCTGTCCATCACCAACTCCTGGAGTTTACTTAAACTCATCTCCATGGAAACAGTGATGCCATCCAACCATCTCATCCTCTGTCATCCCCTTCTCCTCCTGCCTCCAATCTTTCCCAGAATCAGGGTCTTTTCAGATGATTCAGCTCTTTGCATCAGGTGGCCAAAGTATTGGAGTTTCAGCTTCAACATCAGTCCTCCCAATGAACACTCAAGACTGACCTTTAGGATGGACTGGTTGGATCTCCTTGCAATCCAAGGGACTCTCAAGAGTCTTCTTCAACACATTTCAAAAGCATCAATTCTTCAGTGCTCAGCTTTTTTTTAAGTCCAACACTCATATCCATACATGACTACTGGAAAAACCATAGAGATGGACCTTTGTTGGCAAAGAAATGTCTCTGCTTTTTAATATGCTGTCTAGGTTGGTCATAACTTTCCTTCCAAGGAGTAAGCGTCTTTTAAATTTCATGGCTGCAGTCACCATCTGCAGTGATACACTCATATAATACTATTAATGAAAAAAAAACACAATATTATACAGAGTTATTTCAGTAAAGTGGAGTGTTTGGAAAACTCAAGACCAGTTGCTGTTTAACGTATTGAGAGATGATAGCTTAAATGACATCCAAAATGATGGAGCATTTGTTTCCGGTGAGGAATAAAGTGAACAATTCAAATTAGAAGAGAAATGCCATGAAAGGACAAGGTTATAAGAAGACAAACTGTCAGAGAGAAAGAGCAAATAATAGTCTCAAAATAAAGAAATAGTTCTTAGGGATACCAAAGTCCACTTGCACCAAACTGAAAATTTTCTGCCAAAAGTGACAAGATACTGTTCAGATTTTAATCTCTTTGTGAATACATGTTTTAAACTCCTTTAGATGTATTAGTTGCCTAATAGAATATTTCAGATGAGAGGTTTCTATCAGTCAACATGCAATTCAGCATCAGCACACTTAGAAATTGAAACACCCCTTTCACTTGGGTGAAATTGTAAAAGCTGAGAGAATGGAGCATAACTGAACATAATAGTGAAGAATAGGTCATCAACCATTGTTCAATCTATCACTAGTCTATTAAGACAGTACTGAATAGTGATATACTGTAATTATTTCTTTTTCCCACCTAGTTGCTGATGATATATATATTTTCTTGTCTCTTTCCCTTGCTCTCTTCCCAGAGTAGTTTTTGTTTGTTTGTTTTTAAACCAATATCCTTTGCCTGGGGTCCTGATTCTCAGTCAGTATTTTCCATTTGAACCTGGAGGTCAATGAGGATGATGAGAATGGGATGAAACAGGTGGTATTTCAGATCCTCTAGGCCTCAGAGTGAAATATTAATATTTACAAAGAAAGCACATGTCTTCCTTGCTAATATTGATTAGCTCTCATCATATAAATTCGATGAACAATTATGCTGAGTCTTCCTTGCTTTTCTCTATTGTACTACAGATTTGGTTCTATAATTCTAAATGTGGTACGTGCCAGGACTTCAGAAAAGGATTCCACTCCAGAATGGAGAGAAAAATCTATCCAGTCACATGTCTTTTAAATGCCTTACTGATTAAAAGAAATATTTACAGTTCCTGCTGGGTAAAGCAAATAGCTGTGAGAGCTTTCAGTCATTATTTTAGACATTTTAATATTGTTTTACAATATCATAAAGATTAATATTGATACCATTGAATTGACTAGATGATTATCCTCACTTTCTGTTTAAATATAACCCTTCCCTCCAATGCATCGGTTTTAAGAAATGGAAAAATAACTTCAAGAAAAGACAAGGATTGAAGCAGTTGTAAACTGATTGCTATTAAGTCACCTTTAAGAAAAATTACTTGTATTTCATTTCTTTAAGAGAATGTAAAATTACATATTGAAATAAATAATTCACTCTTTTCCAAAAAAAAATTTCCTTTCATTTTGTTCTAAGTAAGAGAACTTTACATAAAATGATTTACCAGGAAGAGATAACTCAATGAACAATAGAATTAGAGGTAGAGATCTTGGATTTTCCTTTCCATACTAACACTAGTCTTCTCTGCAACCTTAAAACTATAGGTCATTCTCAACTTGGTGAGTTCTTTAAACGAAAACTCAAGAGGTTTGATTACTTCATTGCTTTGTGGGCCTCCTACTTAAAAATCCCAGTTTGCACATAAGAATCTCAGAGTGGTAAATAGTGGGATGTGGGGGAAGTAATAGGTTCAGTTCAGTTCAGTCGCTCAGTCATGTCCGACTCTTTGTGACCACATGAAGTACAGCACGCCAGGCCTCCCTGTTCATCACCAGTTCCCGGAGTTCACTCAGACTCATGTCCATCGAGTCAGTGATGCCATCCAGGCATCTCATCCTCTGTCGTCCCCTTCTCCTTCTGCCCCCAATCCCTCCCAGGATCAGAATCTTTTCCAATGAGACAACTCTTCGCATGAGGTGGCCAAAGTACTGGAGTTTCAGCTTTAGCATCATTCCTTCCAAAAAAATCCCAGGGCTGATCTCCTTCAGAATGGACTGGTTGGATCTCCTTGCAGTCCAAGGGACTCTCAAGAGTCTTCTCCAACACCACAGTTCAAAAGCATCAATTCTTCAGCGCTCAGCTTTTTCACAGTCCAAGTTTCACATCCGTACATGACCACAGGAAAAACCATAGCCTTGACTAGATGGACCTTTGTTGGCAAAGTAATGTCTCTGCTTTTGAATATGCTGTCTAGGTTGGTCATAACTTTTCTTCCAAGGACTAAGAGTCTTTTACTTCCATGGTTGCAGATGGTGAATTTAATCCTCACATCAAAAAATGCAACTTCAAGTTATTCTAATGCATTTTGGGACTTCATACATAAATTTTTGTTTAAATCCCACCACTAAAACTGTTTAAAAAACAGAATTTTCTTGAAAGTTTAGTTTAGTTTACATTTATTTTCTTCATGAATTAGCATACAAAATGGGTGTGTGATAGCAACAAACTTTGTTAAGGTAGAAAAAACAAAGGGAATAATAAAAAGCCATTTTCAGTATAAATAAAGAATAAGTCTTATAAACTCTTTTCTACTTTTTCTAAATATTTTATTTCATAAAAAATTTTCATGGTCAAATTAACTTAGAGACTGTTCATCATTGACTAAAGACATTGGTGAATCTTTTATATTTAGTTCAGCACAGTTTTCCCAGTTTTGTTAGATGACAGACAACTGATCTTCCTTTTAGGATGATATCTGTTACTCATTTACAGAAACATGAAGCCATATGGAAATGGAAGTCAACCAGAAAGAAGATACTTGATTTTCCACTGTCTCTGCAGCAATATTTGGTGAAATCATTCAGAACATTAGTGAGCTTTACATTCCCTTATTTTCTGACATGAATATCTTGGATTTCTACTACAGTGCTCATGCCAAATATTGCCTGACATACACAGAAGCTTTCAATATTGGTAAAAGATGACAATGCAGAAAACATTATACAGGACTGTAGAATGAACAAATAATTGTGAGTTTCTTTTCACAATGTATCTTTTTAATAATAGGAATGGAGTCTATTCACAGATTAGAAAAATGCTTAGTTACCATAGGAAGGATATATGCTCATTAATAAAGAAAAGTGAACTAAAGACTTCAAATGAGAAAATTTCATTAATTAGTGGTTTCACAAAGTATTGATTGGTCTTACTAACTTAAAAATATTGGAAACTTTTAGCTATTAATCTAATTGCATGTTATTTTAACTGAGTTTGTTTTTTGCATATGTGCCATGCAATGGTATTATTTTTGTATAAACTAATATAAAATATTATGGTTGTGAATTGAGTTAATCTATATTAGCAAAATTGGTAGAAATAAATAAAATTTGATATCAAGAGGTCATAAATTATATTCTTCATGATTCAATATTTTATATGTAATGAGTAGCCAAGCATGAATAATATTTAAAACACTTTATTTAAAAAAATCTTCAGATTACAAGAAGAAATAGTAGAAGACATTAGATATTTTTTCTACCTTTAAAAAGAAATCATACATTGCATGTTTTAAAACAATAGATTAAGGTATAGCACACACAGAGAAGGCGATGGCAATCCACTCCAGTACTCTTGCCTGGCAAATCCCATGGATGGAGGAGGCTGGTAGGCTGCTGTTGATGAGGTCGCTAGGAGTCGGACACGAGTGAGCAACTTCACTTTCACTTTTCACTTTCTTGCTTTGGAGAAGAAAATGGGAACCCACTCCAGTATTCTTGCCTGGAGAATCCCAGGGACGGGGGAGCCTGGTGGGCTGCCGTCTATGCGGTCGCACAGAGTCAGACACGACTAAAGCAGCAGCAGCAGCAGCAGCAGCAGCATAGCACACAGGGTAAAACGCTTGAAGGTTAAGCCTACAGATTTGGTAAGTTTTTAAATTATGTTAGCACCCAAATAACCACATGTAAGAACAAGATACAGAAACTTTCTAGCACCCAACAAGCAACATAACAGCCTATTTCTAGTGGATATCTACCTGCAAAACCACTAAATTCTGATTTAGTAAACCACCATTATTCTGATTTCTTTCCATGGGTTAGAATGAAAATGAGCTTCCCTGGTAGCTCAGCTGGTAAAGAATCTGCCTGCAATGCAGAAGACCCCTGCTCAATTCCTGAGTTAGGAAGATCCCCTGGAGAAAGGATAGGCTACCCAATCCAGTATTCTTGGGCTTCCCTGGTGGCTCTGCTGCTAAAGAATCCACCTCAATGCTGGAGACCTGGGTTCAATCCTTGGGTTGGGAAGATCCCCTGGAGAAGGGAAAGGCTATTCACTTCAGTATTTTGGCCTGGAGAATTCCATGGGCTGTATAGTCCATGGGGTTGCAAAGAGTCAGACATGACTGAGCAACTTTCACTAAACAATGAAAATATAAAAGCTACCATAGACATTCCTGAGCATGTGTTTTATAGGACACATACATCACTAGAAGTTAAATTTCTTGGTCATAGATAGGCATAGATGTACCATAATAAGCAATGGCAAAAAGTGACTTTAGTGGATGCTATATTTTTATTAAAGAAAAGACCTTGTGAATCAGTGGTACCACATTTATGGGTACTTGAGAGCATACATAACTTGTGCTCCTTATGTTATTTAATTGACAAGGACCAAGGGACAAAGGACATGTTAAAATTCACATAGCTCACAAATGCAGGATCTTGATCTGAGACCCCACTTCCTGCTTCTGCCCTCCACACCTGACCTATTTCTACATACCTTCCTTTAAGCAACAGCATGACACATGGATGGACCTGGAACTTCACAGACAGGACAGCTTGCATTCAAATTTGTCCTCGGCAAACTTCCAGTTCCACCTTGATCTTTATCCTTGGATCTAATACAACAACTTTCAAAGTACTTTGAAAATTAAATTAGTTAATATACACAAAGGTCTGAAATGAAATAAGATCTCAGAATTGATAGTTCTTATACTGCCTTCTGGTTTCCCTGGTGGCTCAGTGGTAAAGAATCTGCCAGCAATGCAGGAGACCCAGATTCAATTCCTGGGTTGGGAAGATCCCCTGGTGGAGGGCACAGCAACACACTCCAGTACTCTTGCCTGGAGAATTCCTTGGACAGAGGAGCCTGGCGGGCTACAGTCCATGCGGTTGTAAAGAGTTAGACATGATGGACGTGACTAGGAAACAGCAGCATACTGCATTCTACTGCTTCCTGAATTAGAAGCTTCCCTGGGCACATTATTTAAGACTTTAGAGTCCATGATTCTTTCTAAGTTTACTATTGTCATTTTTGTTTTTTCATGATTCTTTATTTTTTAAATGGTCATAATTTGATTGCCTCTGCTAACCTCATGTAACTTCTATGAGAATTAACTGATAATACAGCAAAAATGGTTTCTCACCTCGTGCAAGGAAGACTGACATTTGGGAAATTAAAAACATTAGATCAGGGTCGGGGGGGGGGAACAAAAGTTATTTATCAACTATACATGTAAAATTTAATCTGTATTTTTCAGTCTTTGATTTTAGGTCAAGGCTTTTCATTTGGCTAAGGGTCTACTGTGGCTTTGATGCTATCTTTTGTGTATAGAAAACACACACAGGAGGCTAGTGAAAATGTTGGAGTAGCGACCTCTGGGGGCTGTCCTTCCCCAGAAAAGTCCTAAAAGTTTGTCAGAAACTGTTGAGTAACCTTACTGAAATGCAGAACATAGTCAGAGGTTTTCAGCAACTAAGAGGATGTGTAGGAGGAGAAAGGCCACAGAAACAGCATAGAAAATATTAGCATCATTTTAGCTAACCTAGATATGCCCTCTCCCCTGGGGGAAAAGCGATCTTGAAGTTGACAGCCTGTCCTTAGAATGGGTACAGAGTAGATCTGCTTCCCAGGGAACTGTGGTATCTGTTTTTATCTCATGGGGAGTTTCCTGAAGGACTGCTAAATGGAGTTTCCCTCTGTTTTGCCTAATTTGGAACTCTATCAAGGGTGAACAGTTCCACTGTCCTCAAAAAAAAAAAAAAAGAAGAAGAAAGAAAGAAAGCTATTGCAGCCTGGAATGAAAAATAACAGTTGGGGTTAACAATCAGTTCAGTTCAGTTCAGTTGCTCAGTCGTGTCAGACTCTTTGCGACTCCGTGAATCGCAGCACGCCAGGCCTCCCTGTCCATCACCAACTCCCGGAGTTCACTCAGACTCACGTCCATCGAGTCCCTGAAGCCATTCAGCCATCTCATCCTCTGTCGTCCCCTTCTCCTCCTTCCCCCAATCCCTCCCAGCATCAGAGTCTTTTCCAATGAGTCAACTGTTCGCATGAGGTGCCCAGAGTACTGGAGTTTCAGCTTCAGCATCATTCCCTCCAAAGAAATCCCAGGGCTGATCTCCTTCAGAATGGACTGATTGGATCTCTTTGCAGTTCAAGGGACTCTCAAGAGTCTTCTCCAACACCACAGTTCAAAAGCATCAATTATATACCAAAACCCTGGGAAGAAAAGCTGAGTAGTGAGGTTTTGATGGAAAGAATAATGACTTTGAAAAATAATTACACAGAGGAACATATAAAGCTACATAAATGCTCAGGACAGGACACATATTCAGAAAAAATGTGAGGAGTCCACAAACTTTCAAATGGAGCCTACCTCTAGGCCCAGGGCAAGCTGGAAGTGCAAACTAAAAGTTGTAAACAGCCAGGAGAAATGTTGAAAGAAGGCACAGCACAGGGCCAATCCAAAAAGACTTGCTTGGTGATTTATTATTTTTTTTTTATTGCTTGCACATTATAATAGTCAAAATGTCCACTTTTCAACAAAAAATTATGAAGCATGCAAAGAAACAAATATTGCCGATCCACAGGAGGAAAAAAAGAATTGAACAGAAACAATCTTGAGGAAGTACAAATATTGGATTTACTCATAAGACTTTAAATCAACTCTCTTAAATATACTCAAGAAGCTAAAGGACATAACAAAATAAATAAAGGAAATAGGTAAATAATGACTCATAAAACAAAGAATATCAATAAAGAGAACCTGTAAAAAGGAATCAAATATAAATTACAGAATAGAAGAGCACAATAGTTGATATGTAAAAGCCATTATAGGGTTTTAGCAGCAGATTTGAGCAGACAGATGAAAGAATCAGCAAAGTCAATAACAGGTCAAATGAAATCGTCCAGTTAAAAGAACAGAAAGTTCTTACAAAGCACACAAATTAGCTTTTAAAATAAGCAACACTCACTTTTTGCACTTTTATGAGTTTTCATAGAATTTAGTTAAAATATTTAATTATATATGTTAAAAATATTTATAGAGACATATGACAGGAATAAATAGCTTGGAGAAGAAACTCAAGTTATTTATGCTAACAGAAGCAGAGATATGTGAGTGTGTAGTAAACATGCTGCTACCAAGAGTACTTAGCTACCACAGGCATCTTTCACTATATTTTTAAAGAGAGAATCAGGATTGTGGGTAATCCAGGAAGTCGGTTGGAAGAGTCTTCATTGTGGTTAATATTTGTATAGTGAGTTTTGGTTTACAAAATCTTTCGTCTTTGACTTTCTTTATGCAAAGACCTTCTCTATATTGTTCGTAACTGAGTCTACAGTGCCTATAAATAATAGCCCTCAGTAAATATTTGTGACCAAAAAAGGACTCAACATAGGAGGAATAATTTAGGAGTGGGCAAGTGGGAGGTACAAGCTAGAATGTAAGATAGGCTCGAGGAAGTACCATATAGCAAGGGTAATAGAGCCAATATTTTGTAAATGCAAAGTAACTTCTTATTAATAAAATTGTATAAAAGAACTTAAAAGACTCAGCAAATGTGTTTTCTTCATTTAGCAAGACAGGGTAAAAAATGTGTGAAAGTATTTGAAAAGATATACACTTTATATAATAGGCTTCATAATAACGTATTTCTTTTTAGTTTTGCAGCCCATATCTTCCTGTAGTATCAATATATACCTGATTTAGAACATGAACTTTCAATCAGCAGTCACTTGAAACTTTTTTCTAATGAGTTTCACAGTTCTCTAAGAAAACAAGAAAAAGTGAATGGCACTTTTCATTATTTTGCAAGTTGGATTATGGTGCCAACACTTTACAAGGCATTAATAAGATGACGAAATTAAAGTAGAACTCACACATCATCATGTACTTGCATGTGCTAACTTTCTTTTGAATCTCAGCATTGCTTTATGAGCAATTTTGTTAAGGCTGACAACTGTCTAATATGATATGAGATATGAGTATATATTTTAGCTTACCAAATGCTAAGTGATATACTTATTGTAAAAAATAGTTTCCGTTCTTATCCTTGCTTTCCACTACTGAAATCTTTCTTTTAAAATGCCTGTTTTTCTTGAAACTTTGCTGTGTGGCCTGACCAAGTGTAAACTCTTGTTGGGGCAAGCGAGGGAGGAAAAACAAAATGAGTTTAGCTATTTCCACGTGAGGGAAACATATGCTTTGTATGTCCTTTACTTTAATGAATTAAGAACAGACATCTGATGTACCCTCAACATCCAGTGTGCCTGTCTTGGGGGCAGCATGGACAGTGTAAACATAAGAAGCCCTGAAACCAAAAAATATTGATTCCAGTAAAAACATTGCCACTTTTTTGGTGGTGTGATCGTGAATGTGTCCTACTACTGTGCTTGGACTTATTTTCCTTATTAGTCAATGTGAAAAATAATACTACTCATGTGGAAGCAGTAGTAAAATATGTGAAAGCAGTAAAATATTAGTCTGGTAGCTTTGGAAGATAATATTAATATTAGTTATTATCTTATAAGGTTTTCAAATATAAACATGAGGAATGTTCTGACTTCATGCACACACATGTCATTCTGATTTTAATCTCACTCTTCACTCCCACAAACTTTAATAGCTTTTGGTATGGTGAAACAGATGTGATTTTCCAAGTGCTGATAAGTTCCAAGTGCTGATAGCGGTTTTTGTTGTGAGCTGTGTGAGACTGATAGCCCTTTATTTTCAGAATCTATCCATATTTTGAGTTGAAAGAAAATAGAAAGAGAATAAAACACTTTTGTTGAGTCCTTTCTTGGTCACAGGTATTTACTTGGGACTGAATGTGTGCCAGGTACTATGTGGACACTCTGGACCCAGTTGTGAATGATTTAGACAAGGTCTTTGCATAAATAAATTTCACATAGCTAATGACAAAAGGTTTTGTAAACCAAAGCTCACTATACAAATATTAACCACAGTCAAAGCTCCTTCAACTTGAACTATGGGTAGATTCTGAAAATAAAGAGCTAGCAGTCTCTGCAGTGTATGGTTCATAGCAAAACCACTGCTGAACTAACGTACTGACCATTTCCCCAGAGGTGGGGCAGCCATTGCTTCAAGTGTTGGTCTGCCAATCCTGGGTCTTTGGCTAGTTTTCACTTTTAGTTGTAGTTTCTGCAAAAATCTTCAGCCTACTTTCAGATCTTTGGACTCACTGCTGTGTCTAAAAACTCCAACTTGCCTGGTTCTGGGATAGAAAATTTTCCATAAACTCATGGTCATTATTCTTTTTTCAGTCTTGCTTTGACTACCAATTTTGTCACCATCATCATGGTGGATGCAACAATTAACACAAAAACAAGTATAAAAATGCAGTGGGTTATTCAGCCATCTGTGTACAAATTGGGACTAGAGAGACATTCTTTTTCACAGGAAGACCACAAGGAAAGTCAAGTTTTACATAAGGTTGGCACTGTAAAAATATGTGAGCCTTAGTTTATTTTCTCCACAAAAGGACAGTTTCCCTCCCTGCTGCCTTGCTAATTCAACTGAGCATGACCCCTTCATATCCCAAGACACACAGACATCTACTCATTCTATGAGTCATGGTCTTCTCCTGATGCCAAGCAAGAACTTCATAAGGTAACACCTTTTTAAGAAAAAAAAGAAAAAGTAGCTAAATGGAATTTTCAGCAAATGATTTGACCTCATTTTCATAGGAATATTTAAAGCCTTCAGATGAGTTGTTTGAGAGATGGCCATTTTGAAGAAAGACATCCCAGAACAATTATATTATTGCAGTGGACTGAGTTTCAAGGGTGAAATTTACGTTAGTAGGACAGAATAAATGAGACGAACAGATTTTAGTCAGAGCACAATCCAACATCCATAAATGAAGTGCTACTCCAACCAACCTTATGGAAATAGCACAAGGAAGAAGTTTTACTTTCAGAAAACATTCAGACTTTCTACTGTAGCATTCTTAATAGGAATAGTAACAGTGAAACTCAAAGCATGATTCTACAAAACTCCGATTTGAATGCACAATTGCTTTGTTCTGTGAGTTTTAAGATATGTTACCTCCCTACAACTGAGCTTCTATTTTTACAAACCTAAAAGGACTGACTTTAAAATGTCTTTTTATTGAAAGCTTCTTTCAAAATATCATCAAGGAAATTAGATATTTAACAGAAACTCTATGTTCCTCTAAATACCTTATTAGAGAGTCCTCAAGCTCCTTCCTATTTCTTTCAGGAGAAGCAGGAAAGGAACAATTGAGCTAGAGCCAGACAATTCATTACATCAAGAACACACAAGATGCACAGATCAAAGCAAACTTTATCCTCTTCCAGTCTTTTCTACAGTACTCTCTGCTTTGTGAAAGTTAACACCTTTGGTTTTCTGAAGGATTTATTCAGTAGACAATTTACTCAAAGAAAAATGGGTATGTTTCCAAATCAGAGACATGGGGGTACAGACACTTCAAAGATGGAGCCCAGGGCAACTCAAGCTTTATTCCCCACCTACTTTTATTCTGGTCCTCCTTAGTGGCTCAAATGGTAAAGAATATGCCTGCAATGCAGGAGACCCAAGTTGGATCTCTGGGTTGGGAAGGTCCTCTGGAAAAGGGAATAGCAACCCACTCCGGTATTCTTGACTGGAGAATCCTATGGACAGAGGAGCCTGGCAGGCTACATTCCATAGGGTTGCAAAGAGTTGGACACAACTGAGCGATTAACACTTTCCTTACTTTTACTCTGAGTAGGAATAAAAATGTGGACAAAGACAAGACATCTTTCAAAGGCCAACACTGAGCTTGGGTTCCTATCAAAGAAGCTGATCAGGGTTCAAAACCTGAATAAATTTCACAAATCTTAGAGCCTTAACTCTTTGCTATGAAATTAAGGATTTCAACTCAAAACACATTTTATCATGGTGAATAGAAACTAAATACATTTGTTTTGTAAATTGAATGTCCAATTGATGATGAGTGAGACTTTTGTCAAATCAAGACACATCTTGATGAAGAATCAGGAAGTGCGAAGAGAAACAAGGACGTTTTAAAAGTACATGTTTTCTGACATAAGGACAGATAAAATACAACTGATTGATTCATATAAGAAGAAAAGGAAAACAATGAAAATGAAGCCTCTTTCCTGTGGCCATAAAGCTGAAAACGACAAACTTGGGGATAGTGAAGTATAAAAAAGAATGATGGAATTCAGTGACCAGTTAATAGCCATGGCACTTATCCTAAAGGAATGTCTGGAAAAATGTTTCCAGTGGAAGCTGGTGCATGACTGGGCCCCTAGTGAAAATGAAAGTAGGGAGCCCTTGCCAGCCAAGGGAGGAGCACGAGAGGGAACACTCCACTGGCCAGGAATTTCAGATGATGAAAGCTGAGCCGCCACACTCGACGCCAGGTCTGGGCCAGTCTGGAGGGAGAGGACGCCAAGCTGGAGTCCGAGCTGGTTGGAAAAAAAATACCCAAATCCAGAGTTTGAAAAAGCAAAACCAGAGAGGTCACTGCGGTACCCCTTACTCTAGCTTATGGATATCATGCTGGGACATTAAACTAATGCTATGGAAGAGCATATCTTTGATGATGTGACCCTAATGAAATTAAGGGATTTTTAAAAAAATCACTTTAAGCACTTTATTTATTCAAAGGATGTTCACTTAGAGCCTATATTTTGCTAACGCAAAGCTAGATTTCAGGAATAAAAAGATGAAGTCAGGACAAGAAATGTTTTCAATATACTAGTATATATCAAATAGATAGCTAACAAGGACCTACTGTATAGCACGGGGAGGTCTGCTCAAGATTCTATAATAATCTAAATGGGAAAACGATTTGGAAAAGAATAGACACGTGTATATGTAACTGAATCACTTTACTGTTCACCTGAAACTAATGCAGCATTTGTAAATCAACTATAGTTTTGTATAAAATAAAACTTTTTAAAAAAATTTAAAGAGACACAAACAGTATTATTAGAAACCATGAAGAAATCAAGATGAAAGTTACAGTTTGGATTTGGGAATTAGAAGTGGTGGGTGATTTTAGCAGGAGCAGTTTTAGTGTATGGTATGGTAAGGACAGAAGGAATAATGTAGTGAACTAAAAGATAATTTAGGAGTAGGTTCATAAAAAAGGAGTGTATGTAACTTCTCCATGTCCCTGGATGAAAGGAGGGAATTAGGGCAGAAACTAGAGGGGAGACAGGGCTCAGATAGGTTTGGTGTTTGTTATTGTTGTATTGTTGTCTTTTGAAAAGAAAATAGTAATTCAAATTGATAGCATTGTTTGATATATTATTTGATTTGCCACAATAGTTGTTCAGTCACTAAGTCATGTCTGACTCTTTGAAACTCCATAGACTGCAGCATGCCAGTTTCCTCTGTCCTCCACTATCTCCTTGAGTTTACTCAAATTCATGTCCATTAAGTTGGATCATTAACCATCTCATCCTCTGCTACCCCCTTCTCCTTTTGCCTTCAATCTTTCTCAGCATCAGGGGCTTTTCCAATGAGTTAGCTCTTTGCATCATGTGGCCAAAGGACTGGAGCCTCAGCTTCAGCAATAACCATTTCAATAAATATTTGGGTTTGATTTCCTTCAGAATTGACAGATTTGATCTCCTTGCAGGCCAAGGGACTCTCAGGAGTCTTCTCCAACACCACAGTTCAAAAGCATCAATTCTTTGGTGCTCAGTTTTCTTTATGGTCCAACTCACGCATCCATACATGACTGCTGGAAAAACCATAGCTTTGACTGTATGGATGTTTGTTGGCAAATAGCAATAGAGTAATGATAATTTGGGAGATCCCAGGTGGTGCTAGTAGTAAAGAACTCACCTGCCAATGCAGAAGACTTAAGAGACTCAGATTTGTTCCCTGGCTTGGGAAGACCCCTTGAAGATGGGCACAGCAGCCTACTCCAGTATTCTTGCCTGGGGAATCCCATGGATAGTGGAGCCTAGTGGGCTACAGTGCATAGGGTTGCACAGAGTGATACACAGGTAAAGCAACTTACCAGGTTCACAACGTAATTTAGACTTGGAAAAGACCCTAAAGATCACACACTTTTCACATTGTATAGCTGAAGAACTTAGGACCTGGAGTGTAGCCAATATTTTATAATAATTCCATTTATATAAATGGAGTATAATCTATAAAAATTTTGAATTGCTGTGTTGTACACCTAAAACTAATGATATTGTAAGTCCACTATACCTCAATTAATTTAAAAAAAATCTGATGACCTGAAAGTTGAGATTTTCTAGTTATTTTAAAACCTATGACAACAGACTTCAGTTGGGAATATGAGGCATTATGAGGGATATAAAATGTAACGATTGTTTAGAACTCCCTCCCTTCCTCTCTCTCTTCCTTCCTATTTCTTTGCCAAATTTAAAATATCTTTTTAATGCTACCCATTCCAAATAAAGTATACGATTGAAGCTAGTATCAAGATAAATTGAAATGAAAATATACCACTATAAATTTTAATTAAGCCATATATTTAAGCCATATAATTAAGTGGAAAGTGTATTTTGGAATGATTTTATTGTTACCCCCATTTCTACATTTTACTTTGGCTTTATGGACCTGGCATCCATATATATATATATATATATATATTTTTTTTTTTTTCAAAAAGTAACTTAAGTTTTAAAACTAAAACAGAAATTGGACAGTTTTCCTATGCGAATCCTTAGCAATAATCTTTAAAGTATTGTCAGTGAAACCTATAGACCTTATAGCTGGACTCTCTTCATTTAAAATATCAATAAAAGTAATGCTAAAAGCTGTAAGAATGCCTCAACCCTGTGGCAAATAGTAGACATTTTGTAGTGTTGAAAGCTTTAGCATTAAAAATATTTAGTGTTTAAAAGCAGACATTCTGTGCAAGGAGAAAAAAAATACAGGATTTAAAAACCTTATGTGACCTTCTGCTCTAATCGAGCCAAAATACATAAATTAGCACACCATTGAATTTGTAGGAGGAAATGGCCTGTTAGGTCATTTAGTATTTCCCTTACTAAATTTAAACAGTTCCCTACAGCATTTTTTTTCTTAACACTGTAGGTCTAGTTTTGAAAGTTTCATGTATTAATGCTTTTCACCACATCCTTAAGAAGCTATTACTCTAGTTGAACTTTATAGGAAGTAACTAATAATGTTGAACAAGAAGCTTTCTTTTCTCAATGTGATTCTACTACCAGCTTCATTGTCAAATATTTCTCTTTCTGTCTCCCTCTTTTGAGTATTTGAGTTGTATGGAACTCAACTGAAGGAAAATTACAAAAGTGGCAAGATTGGTCAATAATGAACTTCCCTTCCTCGTCCTTCTCCTTCCTCAAGTTTAGGCTTAGGTGATGGAGTGATGCCCCTTGTACTTGAAATGACCTTGCCCTTTCCTTTCTTCTGAATGTAGTATTCCCTGAAAGAAGGCTGTAGGAGTTTGAAATTGTATTTACCATCCCTGAGAAATGAATTTTTTTGTGTGGCTATCAATATGCTTTCAGAAGCTTATGAGGGAAGCAAGGATTCTACTGCGCTTAGTCACTCTGTCGTGTCTGACTCTTTGCGACCCCATGGACTGTAGCCCACCAGGCTCCTCTGTCCATGGGATTCTCCAGGCAAGAATACTGGAGAGGGTTGCCATCCTTTTCTCCAGGGGATCTTCCCAACCCAGGGATCAAACCCAGTTCTCCCACACTGCAGGTGGATTCTTTACCGCCTGAGCCACCAGGGAAGCCCAAGGGTTCTATTACTGCAGCTTATTTAGAATAAATGCAAGATTCCAAGCTGATAATGATCCAGAAGTGAATTTACCATCTCTTAATATCTTTGGAGAGCAGAGGTATACTTTGGGGCCTGTACCTTGTGAGTGATAAGCCACTAAGTTTTATCCTAATTGACAACTGAAAGAGAATGGAAAAATGATTTTGGAAATTTTGGTCAAAAACTGCATAAGTGATATTTAAAACACCTTGATATATAGGTGTGTGTGTATATATATATATACACACACACATAGATAGGCCATTGTGTGTGATGGCTGGCTTATGATCTGCCCAGGAGAGCAGATTGTTGAATTTTCAGGAATTTTGTGAAGCAAGTAAACACATCCATGATTAAATGTTAAATTATTGCCTTTTTGTTGTTGCCCAGTCATGTCCAGCTCGACCCCATGGACAGTAGTACACTAGGACTCCCTGTCCTTCACCCTCTCCTGGAGTTTGCCCAAGTTCATGTCTGTTGCATCAGTGATAGCACCAGCCATCTCATCCTCTGTTGCCTCCTTTTCCTCTTGCCCTCAATCTTCCCCAGCATCAGGGTCTTTTCCAATGAGTCAGCTGTTCACATCAGTTGACCAAGATATTGGTGCTTCAGCTTCAGCATCAGTCTTTCCAATGAATATTCAAGGCTGATTTCCTTTATGATTGACTAGTTTGATTTCCTCACGTCCAGGGGATGTTTCAAGAGTCTTCTCCAGCACCACATTTCAAAGGCATCAATTCTTCAGCAGTCTGCCTGATCCCTGGTGGCTCAGAAGTTAAAGGGTCTGCCTCCAATGTGGGAGACCCAGGTCTGATCTCTGGGTTGGGAAGATCCCCTGGAGAAGGAAATGGTAACCCAGTCCAGTATTCTTGCTTGGAGAATCCCATGGATGGAGAAGCCTGGTAGGCTACAGTCCATGGGGTCGCAAATATTCAGACACAACTAAGGGACTTCACTTTCACTTTATAAACTAACAAATAAATTATATCAAAACAAGGGTGATCAATTCTAAATATTCACAATTCCCTAATTATTTTACTACATTTTGGTACAACGTTCTAGGGATTATTTATGTTTACTGACTCTATATTGTGGAAACACTATAAACTAGTGAAAACCTCAGCTTTTTTCTGAACACTATCTATGTTCAGCGAATTCATGGTGCTTTCTTGAAGTCAGCAAATGTTACAAAGCAGGGTCCTTCAGTTGATTGTCATGTATTCACTATCACACTACTGCTTTTTTGTTTAACTTTTTCTTTTATCTTTGAGCATAGTTTCAGATGTAGAACAAAGTGACTTAGTTACCCATATATGTGCATCTGTTCTTTTTCAAATTCTTTTCCCATTTAGGTTGGTACATAATATTGAGCAGAGTTTTCTGTACTATAGAGTAGGTCCTCGTTTATTATCCACTTTAAATACATCAGGGTGTACATGTCAATCCCAGACTCCCTAACTATTCTTCCCCTCTACCCTTCCCACCTTGTGGGAAGGGTACCATAAGCTTGTTCCCTAAGTCTGTGAGTGAGATTTCTGTTTTGAAAATTAAGTTCATTGTATCATTTAAGACTCTGCATATAACTGATATAACATGATATTTCTTTCTATGTCTGGCTAACTTCACTCAGTATGACAATCTCTAGGTCCATCCATATTGCTGCAAATAGCACTATTTCATTCTTTTTAAGGTCTACTATTCCACTGCGTGTATATATATCTACATATACATGTACCACATCTTGTTTAACCATTCCTCTGTCAATGGACATTTAGGTTGCTTCCATGTCTTGTTTATTGCAAATAGTGCTCCAATGAACTTTGGGGTGGGCATATATAATCTGCTGTTAACAACATTATAAAATAACTTTATTTTTAAAATGCTAACTATATAGTTAAGGAACAAGGAAGACACTGAATATCTATCCATGATTTTATCAGTTGTATAATGTCATTTTTGTATGTTCATTTTGATACTCTGCATTTTAGATGAATTTTGCTATTATTTTATTTTAATAATATCCTTCATACTATAACAGTGGTAATAGGATATAAAATTTAAAAAATATGGTGAGAAAATTTAAAGTATAATCAAAGTAAGATTGATTATTAGAAATAAAGTTAAGTCACTTTGTAGCTTGAATGGTTAATTCTCATAAGTACTGATCTGGTTCCAAATTTTCTAGAAGTAAAATAAAAGTGGAATTCAATTAACTGTACTCTGCTGTTTATCTGAAAAGGTATTTATCTTACTGAATATAGGAGTAATACATTATATGGCTCATTTTGAAATGGTTATTAAATAAAATGTTTTCATTTGTGAGGGCATAAATTAAAACCTGATATATAGGCTCTAAATATGTGATTTTTGAATCAATAAATTCCTGAGCAGTTATATCAATTTCTTCTGATTACCTTCTATTCAAATCCAAAATGTAACTTTTTAAAAACTTGAAGAAATAACTCCAAAAGGTTTAGAGCTTAGAAAACAGAGAGAAGTATTAGTTTTTAGACAATATTTATTATCTTTTTTGTTCTAAAGACATAAATATGTTATAAAATAGATATGATCCTGGCTTGTAAAACATAAAGTGAGAGATTTTCACCATTTTACTGTTCTCTTAAATGTTAAAATCAAGTCCCATTCTCCTTAGGACTCTCTCAAAGACACATGGCAAATAGGTGGTGATGTCTGAGCTCCACTCAGCCAGTCTGGCTTTTAATGTTGTCTGTTACATTATCAGGAGCGCAGTTTCGTCTGGAGTTACATTATCTTTGCCAACTGAAAAGAGATCCATGGCTTAAGACATCAGATGCAAAACAAGCAAAATTAACATTTTTTGACAGGAAACTTTGTTTACTGACTTATTTTTGCCCAGAAGGATATGCCAAGTTTCCTATGCAAGTAGGTGGTCTACAGCTGTGTTTCAGGAAAAAAAAGAAAAAAACAGACATTTCTCTATATAATGAGGCAAACTGTCACAGAGGCCAAGCAATAGAAAGCTCACAGAGCAAGTTAAGATGCTTGAGTCACACACACACACACACACACACACCCCACATCCCTCAAAAGCATACATATTCTAAAATGTAGTAAAATATTGGGTCAATATTTGCAGAGTCACAAATTCATTGTTATGATGCACCAAACATTTCTATTTGTGTCTACAGATTAAACTCATCTGTACTGCTTTATACATTATCCACTTACTTTATGAAGTCACTGTAATTTTAATATCAAAACTGTATCTGGGAAATATACAAAATTTAAAACTACAAAGCAAACCTATTGTGAAGAATAGGCAGTTTTTAATATAAAATACAGCCAACTAGTACTATTGTGAAATACTATTTTCATAAAGTTCATTCTAGAACTCAAGGTTAGTTTACTATCAGAAATCTATGTTTACTTATTAAATAAAAGATTTAAATAAAAATATTAATAAATCACAAGTATACTACAAAGTCATTTAATGAATTCACATAGAACTGTAATATTCTGGAGAGTATGCATAAAAAAAAACACTTAAGTATGATAAAAATTTAGTGTGGCCCAAATCATATATGTGTTTAATTTATCCCCAAAGTTGAATTCATGTTCCAAAAAATAAAATAAGTCTAAAATATTTTCATGCTCAAGTGTCAAGAAAAACATCATAGGAAATTAAGATACAAGTACTTCACAAGAACCAGATTTGAAAATGAAAAATGAAATCTGGAAATACTACTGTAAATGTCTCTTTTTGGTGTGCATGGAGAAAATATTATTCTGGGAAACCACAAAAGCCAACTGACTTAAATTACAGAATATTTTATATCAGAAGTAGCTGTTCTGTGAACCTTTCCTTTATATTTCAATTTTTGCTCAGGATAAATCTCAATACCAGAATACTTTAGATACCTAAATACAAGACATGATGCCATAAAACTCCTAGGAGAGAACACAGAACATTCTGTGACATAAATCATAGCAATATTTTATAGATCAGTCTCCCAAGGCAAAAGAAATAAAAGCAAAAATAAACAAGTGGAATCTAATTAAACTTAAACTAAGTTTTGTGCAGCATAAGAAACCATCAACCAAATGAAGAGACAACTACAAAATGGGAGAAAATATTTTCAAACATGCAACCCACAAGGTATATTATCCAAATACACAAGCAGTTCATATAGCTCAGCAGGGATTATCTGGTGGTTCACGTGGTTAGGTGTCTTCCTGCAATGCAGGAGACTCAGGTTTGATCCTTGGGTTGAGAAGATCCCATGGAGAAGGAAATGGCAATCCACTCCAGTATTCTTGCCTGGAGAATTCCATGGACAGAGGAACCTGGTGGGCTAGAGTCCATGGGATCACAAAGAGTCGGCCATGACTGAGCGACTAACACTTTTCACACTTTCATACAACTCAATACCCAAAATCCAAACAACACAAACAAACTGAGCAGAATTAACAGATATTTTTCCAAAAGAGACACATAACTGACCACAGGCACATGAAAAGATGCTTAACATTGCTAATTATTAGAGAAATGCAAGGACAATGAGGTATAACTTCACCCAGTCAGAATGGCTATAATCAAAAAGACTACAAATAATGAATGCTAGAGAGAGTATGGAGAGAAGGAAACCCTCCTACACTGCTGGTGGGAATGTAAGTTGGTACAGCCTCTATGGAAAGCAGTATGCATATTCCTTAAAAAATTAAAAATGAAGCTACAATATAATCCAGGAATCTAGAGTATATATACAGAAAAAAAACTAAAACTCTAATTCCAAAAGATGCATGTACCCCAATACCATAGTAGCATTGCTTACAATAGCCAAGGCATGGAAACAACCCACATGTCCTTCAATAGACAATTGGCTATATATATACACACACACATATATGCATACATCTCTTTTGGTAAATGATATATATATATATATATAAATGGTATATATATAAATATAATTCTGTAATTTATATATATATATAAATGGTATATATATAATCACACACATACATGCACACACTTAATGGAGTACTACTCAGCCATAAAAAGGATGAAGTGTTGCACTTTGCAGCAATATGGATAGACAGATGATATTTTTTAATATTCATAATTTTTTCATTTTTTCTTTTTTTCATTTTTAAATTATAAAATATGATAACACATTTACAAGAGACTTAGAAAATACAGAACAAAGTTGCATATAGTCTCCCTGTAAATTGCAACTATCTTTCTAAGTAGATAAATAAAGATTTTTAGTTGGAGTTTCAAGAACACATTCTCAAAAATTATTGGAATTAATAGAAAAGTAGAAAGATGTCAGTAGATCTGAAAAGGACTATGAACCAATTCAACATAATTAAGATTTATACAATTTCACACAAGAGCAGGATATAAATTCTCTTTAAGTTTCTGCAGACTTTAAGCCAGGAGACACTGGAGCATATCCAGGAACATAAAACAAGGTGCAAAAATTTCATGGTCTAAAAGTATTGAAATCATAGAGTCTATTCTCTTATCACTGTGAAAGTATTTTAGAAATCAATATCAAAATATATTTGAAGGTTACCCAGATATTTTCAAGTGCAATGTGACATTTACCAAAAGAGATCTTTGACTTAGCCATTGAAAGCCTCAATAAAGTTAAAAGACTGAAAAAACACAGAGGGTGATTGCAGAGAAGAAAGTATTTAAATGAGAAATTAATATAAAAATGAGAAATTAATTTTGGAGGTACTTTACAAACTTTGTGTTTCTGGAAACTAAACATCCACTTCTAGATGACGGATGTATCTAAGAAGCCATAACAAGGAAAAATAGAGAATATTTGTAACAGAATAAAAATGAAAAGAGAACATATCAAAATTTGTTGCCTGCAGCTGAAGCTGTCCAATGCAACTATATACAATGTATAATCTTGAATAAGACATGAAAACAAATAATGAACAATAGCATAAAAATTTTGTGAAATCAGAACAACAGAAAAAAAAATGGAGAAATTGGAAAACATGAATTAAGTGAAATGGGAGCATTGACTATGAAATAGAATAAGTGAAACAAACTAGATAAAAGTAAAAGATCATCATATAGTCCAGTTGTTTTTAAACATGGCTGCTTATTAGAATCACAGCTGGAGCTTTGGAGAAAAAAAAAATTCCTAGGCATTTGTATTTTTTTAAAAACTCCAAGGTAGTTCTAATGTGCATCTGGATTTTAAAAATTATTAAAAGTTTTCTATTAAACTGCAATTTTAGTCATAGAGAATTCTATTTTCTGTTCACCAATCATGATTCAATGAATACAGTATACTAACACATATATATGGAATTTAGAAAGATGGTAACGATGACTCTGTATGCAAGACAGCAAAAAAGACAGATGTATAGAACAGTCTTTTGGACTCTGTGGGAAAGGGAAAGGGTGGAATGATTTGGGAAATGGCATTGAAAGATGTATGATATAATATATGAAACAAATTGCCAGTCCAGGTTCAATGCATGATACAGGATACTTGGGGATCCCACTGGGATGACCCAGAGGGATGGTATGGGGAGGGATGTGGGAGGGGAGGTTCAGGATGGGGAACATGTGTATACCCGTGGCGGATTCATGTTGATGTATGGCAAAACCAATACAATATTGTAAAGTAATTAGCCTCCAATTAAAATAAATAAATATATATTTTAAAAAATAGTTACATAGTCACAATGGTAAAAGATGTTTATCAGTTTTTATAAACAATAGCCAGATAAAAAAGTAAAAGACAATTACAGTTGCAAGTCATAATGGAAACATGATTAACCTAACAATATAAAATAGTTACATACAATTTGGGAGGTTAAGTAGAGTGATGTGGTAAGTGGAAGCACACATATTCACATGTTTCATCCAGCCAGTCAGTTTATGTCTTTTGGATGGTGCATTTAATCCATTTACATTCAAGGTAATTGTCAATATGTATGATTCTATTACTGTTCTCTTTAGTGTTTTGAGTTTGTTTTTTGTAAGTTTTTTCCTTCCCTTGTGTTTCCTGCCTTTTGCTTGTCTTTAAAGCTTTTGATTTCTCAGTCAAATCTGAACAAGAGTCTTGCTGGATAGGGTATTCTTGATTGTTGTTTCTTCCATCACTTTAAATATATTGTGCCATTCCCTTCTGGCTGGTAGAATTTTTGTTGAGTAATCAACTGATAACTTTATGGGAGTTCCCTTCTATGTTATTTGCTGTTTTTCCCTTGTTGCTTTTAATATTTTATCTTTGCCTCTAATTTTTGTTGGTTTGATTACTATGTGTCTCAGTACTGTTTCTCTGTGTCTCGATGCCACTATTACTGTGTATTCCTCCTTGGGTTTATCCTGCCTGGGATTCTCTTCACTTCTTAGACTTGTTTGACTATCTCCTTTTCCATGTGAAGGAAATTTTCAGCTTTTATCTATTCAAATATTTTCTTGGGTCCTTTCTCTCTCTTCTCCTTCTGTGCTGTGTATGCTTACTTGCTCAATCGTGTCTGACTCTTTGTGACCCATGGACTGTAACCCACCAGGCACCTCTGCCCATGGGGATTCTCCAGGCAAGAATACTGCGCTGGATAGCCATTCCCTTCTCCAGGGGAACTTCCCAACCCAGGGATCAAACCCAGGTCTTCTGCATTGCAGGCGGATTATTTACTGCCTGAGCCTCAGGCTTCTCCTTCTGGGACCCATATATGCAATAATGCAATACATGTTATATATATATATATATGTATTGTTATAATGCAGCAACAGCTGTTACATCTGTATATGCTATTTCTGTGTTGATGCTAAAGCCACTTGCATCAGAAGTCAGCACCTTTCAAGTTGCTCTAAGAATCCAGTCTTGTACTATCAATTCTAAACTGTACGATTTACTGACGATTTCATATGGGAGAAGGTATATACTGTATATTCCAGCCAAGTATGTGACCAATTGCCAGAGTCCTGTCAGTGTTCAGGTGTGACTTTTGGTAGTACAGCCACTAGCATAAAAGTCCTCTGATTTGCATTTCCCTGATGATTAGCAATGCTGAGCTGATCTTTTTATGTGCCTATTGGCCATCTACATGTCTTCTTTGAATATCTTGATACTGGTACATTTATACTTTCCTTTTTTATAATCATCAAGTTAATTATTTTTGTACAGTTGTTAAACTGAATGATTAATTTTACAGAATTTGTATTTTATTATCATCTTATAAAGAGTGTTGATTTTTTTTTCTAACAAAAAGATTACCTTGAACTCATGGAGGATAGATCTTTTTTTTTTTTTTAGTTTTCAGATGACTCCCTTAATCCTGACATGTTTTATTCTAACACTGTAATCATTATGGGACCTAAATAGAAAGTCACAGTTGTTTATCAAGGTCCTCTAACAATGCAGGGCTCAACCTCATACTCCAGTCTTTAATATACCTATTCAGCCTTTCTTTAAAATTTTTATTTTATTTTGGAGTATAGTTGATCAATAATGCATTAGTTTCAGGTGTATAGCAAAGTGATTTTGTTTTACACGTATCTATTATTTTTCAAATTATTTTCTCATTTAGGTTATTACAGAATATTGCTTTTTACTGGGTTCCCTGAAGTTCCCTTTATCCCCACAAACACACAGTTCAGCCAAGGCTTTCGTGGAAGTTAAGATGCAGATGTCAAAGTCTTCTCTGTAGCTCTTTCTTATTTTGGATATTCTACCTCTATTTCTGGTTTTTACTGGAAGCTCTAAAATCCATTCTCGGACAGCTTGAACCAGCCAACCTTGGCTCTTTGGGTTAGCCAAACTACACTACATGGGCAGTGGGCTCTCCTCTGGAGAAAAGTTTTCCAAATGTGAATTCACCCAGTACAGTCCTTTTCTTTCAGAAGTATAATTCTCTCAAGTCTTTGCCAATATTGATAGTTTTTATCCTGGCCCTAAGATAAAATATTAAAATAAATAAATATAGCAAATATATTAAATTCAAGTAAAACAAATACAATTTATGGTTGTATCCATTGGCCTCATTCGTATGAAAAATGAGTCCTAGTTACAAAATGTTACAAAATGTATACTTTGTAATTAATTATAAAAAAAAGGAAAGTATAATGCAAGATACTGAAGGATTTTGTATCTCCTTTTTGAGGATTTTTTGGTGGAGACTTTTAAAATATATCTTTCAGTTTTAGAAAAAATTATTACATAAATGTGTCAACTAAACAGAATTCTAACAAATTCAAAAGATATAATTTATAAATTATTAGGAAGAATCAAACCGTTATACAAAAGAACTTTGGATGTGTTTCTCTTTTAGTCAGATTGTTAAATATTTAACCATGACCAAAAATTTATTTTTGTTGAAGAATTTTCAAACTTTTATGAAGCTTCATCCAATAAGTGCAGAAACTGTTCACCATAAAATGTTTTTCTTTGGTGTCAGACTTATTTTTCCTGTTTTGTAAATGCAGTTATTCTTTATGTCTGTCTACATAAAGCTATGATGTCATGTCTTTGATGATATTTATATTGTGCCTTGTCATCACAAGAAACAGAAAAAGCATCATCAGAAGCACACCCAGAAGGTAAACTCAACAAATGCATGTTCAGCTTTTCAATATAGCTCTTTTTCTATAAGACTATTGTATATATCTGTAATTCTAGTCTAAGTTAGAGCAGGATCCACAGAGAGCCCCAGAGTAACCCACTCTGTCCTCTCTCCTCTCTTTACATACTTGAACTAGAAATATATTTCTCACTGAGCCTGCTCATAGTCATCAGCTAGGGCCTGTGAAGAAAAGACATTACTGATTGAAATACACATTTACAGCAGAAACAGAACATATTTATATGAACAAGCAAATATTAATGCTGAATCATTTATGAAGCACAAAATGTAGAAAGAAGTGGTATGGAACCTGGGGATAATGATGGACCACTTGAACAACAGCTAGGTATTTAAATTTTTTTTTCAATGATTTTTATTGAAATATAATTGCTTTACAATGTTATCTTAGTGTCTGCCATATAACAAAGTAAACCAGCTATGTGTAAATCTGTCTGTCTATATATCTTCCTCTTGGAACTCCATCCCACTCCACCTCCCATCCCACCCACCTAGGTCATCATAGAACACCAAGCTGAGCTCCCTGTACTGATAGCTGGTTCCCATTAGCTGTACATTTCACACAAGATAGTGTATATAGGTTTCAATGCTATTCTCCCAATTTGTCCCACCCTCCTCACCCTGTATCCACATGTCCCATCTTTACGACTGCATCTCTATTTCTGCCCTGGAAGTAGATTCTTCTGTACCATTTTTCAGATAGAGATGAGAAGAAGAGCCTGGAATTAAGAAAGTAATTATATGGGGATATTCAGCTTGAACAAAGTAAAGGGGTAGAAAAAGAATGATGTGTTTAAGCAAAATAAAATGAGTAGCTCATCCTGGTTGATTATAAAAAGTCCATAGTGAGAAAGGGAGATATTTCATGACTGAAAATATGCAAAGGATCTGGATTGCGTATTTCACAAAATTTTATTGCCTCCCCCAAAGCAGTTTATCACATTAATTATCCTAAAATTTTCCATTTCTGAAAACTGCAATATCTAGCAGTGATCATGCTGGAACACAAATTTAAATTCTATCTTCTCTGAGCAAACATCTTTTGATGACTAAGCTTGAACTCTAAACTTTGTGTGGGCTTCTTGTTGATTGACATTTTCAACTGAGTCAGTTCAGAAACATTGGAGTTTTATTTTCATGACACAGACTACTCAGGAGGCTACATAAAACCAATCCAGCTGATCAGACTCTCTTAAAGATGAATCAGAGGAATCTGCAAATGATGGCCTTTTGCGGGCTGGCCTTTCCCAATAGGCACTTTTTTTCCTGTATTTTGACAAAATATATGGTAAATGGATGAAAGGAAGGATGTCTGGGAGGATATTTAAAGATAGCTCTTAAGACATAAGATGAATCCAATTATGGGTCACAGAATCACCAATTGTTGTAATTTGTTGTAATGTGAACCAAACATACAATATCAAGGACATATAGAAACATTTAAATAATTTCAGTAAATACTTTGCTCTTATGTCAATTTACTGTAACTTGAATATTCTCTTTAGAATATTCAATGTTAACATAATAGATTTAGTAGATTTAGCATTCATATTAAAAGAGAAAATAAAATGTTCCTATTAAAATGTCAATACTTCAAGCCATGTAAACAAATGTTGTTAAAGCACCTGTGTCATATAAACCACTGTTTGTGTTGTTGCTATTGTTCTCTGTAGAAAAACAAAGATGGAAAACATGCTGTTTGTGTTCTCAAGAAATTTACAACCTAATAATGGGGATAGACTTCACAGATTATTGGAAGGCAGGCAGAAAGTGGTAGGTGCAGAAGAGGGCAAATAAAATATTATGGAATCAAAGCAGTAGCAGAAGAATTGTGAAGAAAGAGCAAGGAAAAATAATTTTTTTTTTTTTTTTTGCTAAACATTGCCTGCCCATTGTTTCATTTAATATTAATATTTTTTTCCATAAGTACTACTTCTGTGCCAGTTTTTTTAAAAATGAAGAATCTGAAACCTAGTGGGATTATGTAACAAACTCTTACAACTGGAAAGCTCACATATTCAGATTTTTCTTAAAGATCCTCTTAAATACTGCACTACACTGCCTCCTAGGGGAAAGTTGCATGGAGATAGTATAATTATAAGCACCCTTACATGAGCTGAAGATGAGGATAAGGGCATTCTGCAGTCACATATATGAAAGAGAAAAGAACAAGATTTGTCCTGGAAATCTTAAAAGTAGAACGAATTCAGAGTGTCAGGTATATAATATTGGGTAAGATGTGTAATGTATGTGCTTTACATATAGTATTAAGTATCAGACTAGACTGCCTTATCAAGCATAAGACTAGACTGGCAGATTCTTGATTCCTAGGAAAGAAGGTTGAACTTGACCAAGTGCATTGAGACTCCCTTCGTTTGGAAAGAACAGTATTAGAATTACTTTTTTGGATGATCTTAAGTAAATTAGCATCTCCCCTTTTTCTATATCTCATATCCATATTGCCTTATGGTACTTACAGCATGTCAGAATGTTTTAAAACAACCAGTCTTTTCAAGTTTCCCAGTAGTGAATTCGATAAACAGAAAGAAATGAATATAACAAAGAAATCACCATACTATTCAATTGAGTCCTCAGCCAAAGATTTATATGTGTAATCTGTGGAACATAATTCATTCTATGTTAAAACATCTTTCCCACAGTGGATCTTAGAAAAGCCTCAATGCCTTTCACAGTAGCGCAATTCATCTTTTGTTCGTGCAAATGTATAACGGATGTGCTTTTCTAAGCCTATAAAATGCATTCCTCTTTCCAAATGTGGGTGGTTGAATACATCACTCATTAAATAATTTGTTAGTTTCTCTGCAGAAGTTCTATCAGCACCTGGTACTCTACCAGATGCTAGTAGCAATCATGTCATGAGGTTGGTGATACTCCAAGTTTGGCGTTTGCTTTTCTTTGAGGACTCATAATGGAGAACAGAAATGTCACAGTTTTCTGACTGATGAGCCACAAAAGAGTTCTGCCCCTTGCCTGGGCTGTAGCATTTTCCAGTATCTTACATGGCTTGTTGATTACTTACATGCGCTTTATAGGATTATCTCTTTCTTGTCAGTCCACCTTTGAGAATCATTGAATCTGAATTATATCTGACTTCTGAACTCAACTTGGCCCAACTCCATCCCATTAGAGATGGGCAATCTGATGGCCAGAAAGAGGAAATGACTGACAGCAACTTTTCAGTAGGTCAGTGCTCACCTAGGATGTGAACCTGGGCTAACAGTTACACGGCTACACTTCTCTTTCCATCCCCTTCCCCTTCTTGAAGCTCAGGTCATGATCTCATGATCAAGTATGATACCTGATAACTAACAAAGGCTTGTTGAATGTATGAATTAGGTAAACCAGAAAAGAATTCTTTTTGCCCTCAATTTTTTAAAAATTTCAACTTACATTAAAGTTGGAAGATATGTACAATAAATATACATATACATTTCACCTAAGATCATCAATTCTTAATAATTTGTCACATTTTCTTCCTTTTTTTCTTCCTTCCTTCTTTCCTTCCTCGTCTCTCTCTCTCAACATATACTTATGCAGACATACATATACATAAGACACATACATATATAAATATAATGTGTATGTATACATATACACTAATGTTTATATATATTAATAAGTGTATATATATTTTCTCTGATATTTAGAAAAATTTTAAGATATGAAAATTCACATCAAGCCCTTTATTGTGTGTCTCCTCCCCCCATTATCCCAAATTACCATAATACAATTTTCATACTCATGAAATTTAAATTGATACAAAACTATTATCTAATTTACAGTCTGTACTGAAATGTTTGTGTTTCTTCTAGTGATGTATCTTATAGTTATTTCTTTTTGCTTCCAATTTAGGATCCAGTCTAGGATCAAGACTGCTTTAGTTATTGCTTTCTTTGGTACCCTTGCATCTAGTAGATATTAACATTTTTTTTTAAGTCCTTCATGACACTGACATTTTTGAAGACCAGATCACTTATTTTGCTGTTTGGATTTGTCTGATTCTGATTAGAATCTGGTTTATCTGTTTGGGCAAAAAGGAGCCAAAGTGATATTACATCTTTCTTAGTGTATAAATTAAAGAAACACATGATGTCAACCTAACCCATCATTAATATCTGTTAAATCAATCATCTGGTTAAGGTGATGTCCAGTTGATAAAAGCCTGTTAGTGTTAGTTGCTTCGTCGTGTCTGACTCTTTGAGATTCCATGGACTATAGTCTACCAGGCTCCTCTGATCATGGAAATCTCCAGGCAAGAATACTGGGATGGGTAGCCATTCCTTTCTCCAGGAGATCTTCATGACTCAGGGATCAAACCCAGGTGTCCTGAATTGCAGGCAGATTCTTTACCATCTGAGCCACCAGGGAAGCCCTAAAAGCCTGTTTAGCAGTTAAATATTATCTGAGTTCTAAGTTTATAATCTAGTACCTACCAGATTGTTTACACATTGCAGTTTCTCTGTTCTGTCAATTTTAAAATCTAAAAATATGGTTATATAGTGAAATATTTTATTTTCAGCATCATACGTTGTGTCTCAGGGCTTCCCTGGTGTCTCAGTCAGTAAATAATCTGCTGACAATGCAGGAAACCTGGGTTTGATCCCTGAGTCAGGAATATCCCCTGGAGTAAGAAATACCAACACACTCCAGTATTCTTGCCAAGGAATTCCTCTGGAGAAAGGAGCCTGATGGGCTGCATGGAGTCATAAGGATCGAACATGAATTAACGAGTAAACCACCACCACCACTGTGCCTCGACTAATTTTTTTTTTTTTTAAATTTTCATCTCCTTTCTCTCTATACCAAGGTTTAATATATTTTGAAGTTTGGAATGCAGTTTTGTATGCTTCCGCTTTCCGACAACAGATTTTTCAGCATTTAAAGTTTTTTTTTTTACTTGGTATTATAGTAGAAAGCATGTTCTTTACAAAGTTTGTTATTTGAGTAGCACTATCAAAGTAGGGAAAACCACTAGACCATTCAGTTCAGTTCAGTTCAGTGGCTCAGTCGTGTCTGACTCTTTGAGACCCCATGAATCGCAGCCCGCCAGGCCTCCCTGTCCATCACCAACTCCTGGAGTTCACTCAGAGTCACATCCATCGAGTCGGTGATGCTATCCAGCCATCTCATCCTCTGTCGTCCCCTTCTCCTCCTGCCCCCAATCCCTTCCAGCATCAGAGTCTTTCCCAAGGAGTAAACTCTTTGCATGAGGCGGCCAAAGTACTGGAGTTTCAGCTTTAGCATCATTTAGACCATTCAGGTATGACCTAAATCAAATTGCTTATGATTATACAGTGGAAATAAGAAATAGATTTAAGGGACTAGATCTCATAGATAGAGTGCCTGATGAACTATGGATGGAGGTTCATGACATTGTACAGGAGACAGGAATCAAGACCATTCTCATGGAAAAGAAATGCAAAAAAGCAAAATGGCTGTCTGGGGAGGCCTTACAAATAGCTGTGAAAAGAAGAGGAACAAAAAGAAAAGGAGAAAAGGAAAGATATAAGCATCTGAATGCAGAGTTCCAAAGAATAGCAAGGAGAGATAAGAAAGCCTTCCTCAGTGATCAATGCAAAGAAATAGAGGAAATCAAAAAGAGATTTCCTCAAGAAAATTAGAGATACCAAGGGAATATTTCATGCAAAGATGGGCTCAATAAAGGACAAAAATGGTATGGACCTAAGAGAAGCAGACGATATTAAGAAGAGGTGGCAAGAATACACAGAAGAACTGTACAAAAAAGAGCTTCACGACCCAGATAATCACGATGGTGTGATCACTCCCCTAGAGCCAGACATCCTGGAATGTGAAGTCAAGTGGGTCTTAGAAAGCATCACTATGAACAAAGCTAGTGGAGGTGATGGAATTCCAGATGAGCTATTTCAAATCCTGAAAGATGATGCTGTGAAAGTGCTGCACTCAATATGCCAGCAAATTTGGAAAACTCAGCAGTGGCCACACGACTGGAAAAGGTCAGTTTTCATTCCAATCCTAAAGAAAGGCAATGTCAAAGAATGCTCAAACTGCCACACAGTTGCACTCATCTCACACACTTGTAAAGTAATGCTCAAAATTCTCCAAGCTGGGCTTCAGCAATACATGAACCGTGAACTTCCAGATGTTCAAGCTGGTTTTAGAAAAGGCAGAGGAACCAGAGATCAAATTGCCAACATCTGCTGGATCATGGAAAAATGAAGAGAGTTCCAGAAAAACATCTCTTTCTGCTTTATTCACTATGCAAAAGCCACTGACTGTGTGGATCACAATAAACTGGAAAATTCTGAAAGAGATGGGAATACCAGACAACTTGACCTGCCTCTTGAGAAACCTATATGCAGGTCAGGAAGCAACAGTTAGGACTGGACATGGAACAACAGACTGGTTCCAAATAGGAAAAGGAGGATGTCAAGGCTGTATAATGTCACCCTGCTTATTTAACTTCTATGCAGAGTACATCATGAGAAATGCTGGAAGAAGGACAAGCTGGAATCAAGATTGCCAGGAGAAATATCAATAAGTTCAGATATGCAGATGACACCACCCTTATGGCAGAAAGTGAAGAGGAGCTAAAAAGCCTGTTGATGAAAGTAAAAGAGAGTGAAAAAGTTGGCTGAAAGCTCAACATTCAGAAAACGAAGATCATGGCATCTGGTCCCATCACTTCATGGCAAATAAATGGGGAAACAGTGGAAACAGTGTCAGACTTTATTTTGGGGGGGCTCCAAGATAACTGCAGAAGGCGATTGCAGCCATGAAATTAAGACGCTTCCTCCTTGGAAGGAAAGTTATGACCAACCTAGATAGCATATTCAAAAGCAGAGATGTTACATTGCCAACAAAGGTCCATCTAGCCAAGGCTATGGTTTTTCCAGTGGTCATGTATGGATGTGAGAGTTGGACTGTGAAGAAAGCTGAGCCCCGAAGAATTGATGCCTTTGAACTGTGGTGTTGGAGAAGACTCTTGAGAGTCCCTTGGACTGCAAAGAGATCCAACAAGCCCATTCTAAAGGAGATCTGTCTTGGGTGTTCATTGGAAGGACTGATGCTAAAGCTGAAACTCCAATATTTTGGCCACCTCATGCAAAGAGTTGACTCCTTGGAAAAGACTCTGATGCTGGGAGGGATTGGGGGCAGGAGGAGAAGGGGGCGACAGAGGATGAGATAGCTGGATGGCATCACCGACTTGATGGACATGAGTTTGAGTGAACTCCGGGAGTTAGTGATGGACAGGGAGGCCTGGTGTGCTGCAGTTCATGGGGTCACAAAGTCAGACATGACTGAATGACTGAACTGAACTGAACTGAATCATTTCTACTAGCCCAATAAATCAAATATCACTAAATGATTAATATCTTGACCATGGCTATAGTCATGACATATTAAACTCTTCAGCCTACTAATGACCTCATAAATTTAATCTGCAGAATATGCACAATGATGTAAGTTGCATCTGTTGATATTTCATCAAACATCTAGCAATTAATAACATTATGTTAAACTTTGTGATTCCAATTAATACAGGCATTGAAAACACCTATAATTACTGTCTTCTTTTTATAGAGTACAAATACAAACACCTTCACATCTTCTGAAGTATTTGCCATATGAAATTAATTATCTCTCATCAGGTTATATTTTGACCTGTACTTAGTCTAACAGAATTATATTCAGTTGAATCTGATAATTTGAAGTTTTCATAAAAGATAACACTTTGCTATTTCTGATAACTTCATTCAAATATCATGTTGCCTTGGAATACCCTGTTTGCCAGGGTTAATTAGGCCATTTTAAAGCAAATCAAATGGTTTAATTAGCACCATTTTGACAAAAGAAAGCTATTCCAAGAAAGATGGTATCCCTAAGGGCCTTGGCCTTTCTCTTGCATCACCCTAATTCTCTTGCCAAGATGGCTATATTTCATTCAGGGTGCTTGTCATTGTACATTCCATGTGTCAGCCCAAATCCATCTCTTCAACGCTAAGAAGTTTTTCTTGATCTCAGAGATTGATCAAGGATTTCACATAAGAAAAGAAATTAATTTTTTTCAGTTTTTTTTTTTTCATTTTTAGTAAAGGCTGGGACTCTAAAAAGAGTTTATTTGTTAGCAAATTATAATCAACTCTGTCTTTATGCTTTGACAAAAATAACAATTATACCTGGAATTCTATAACTAGAAAGCCTTTTCCTGAGGTTTCCAAGTAAACATTGCCAGATACCTTTTTATTTTTGCTAGCTTTCATCATCCTACTTGTTAATATACCTCACTGAAGGAAGAGCATTAAGTAAGACTGTATTAGGAAGGCTTGTAATACATGCAGGTATCTCTGCAGAAACAATACTGTCCCTAAAAGTCACATTTAAGCTTGGCCACCAGGGATGGTCTTCCTAAGGAGGAATCACCATGAAAACTTCTTAGCAACCTCATCAATTTCTAATAAACTATTTCTAAAATGTAATGTTCCCATGTAGTGAAACTTCATAACAGAATGGAAACAGGCTTAGAATAACTGAATTTCATGATTTGGAAGGGTTATTTAGTCTAATATTTCTTAAACCTGAAAGATAATCAGAGTCATCTGGGGAGCTCTTTTGAAATACAGATTATCCAACTGCAGACCTACTGAATCAGAATCTCCAGGAACCTGTGTTTAATTTGTAAAATTTGTTCAGCTTTGTGCGTAAGTTAGGAATGACATAAGGTCTAGTTCAATGTGCTCAACCCTTTTTTCACATCATCCTTCACATGGGAAGTTACCATATTAATATGGCTCACTTGGGTAAAGGCCTGAGACATCTCCAGAGGAGCTTCAGGGTCCAACCAGTTGCACCCATGCAGGAAGGAGCAATATATCAGAACATCCATAACACATCTCTGGCTTTTCGATATATTCTAACAACCTAGATTAGCTAACAGGAAAACCTAGGAGTAGAAAACAATTTAGAGTCAGCTCATTCCAAGAACAGCACAATCATTCAGCTCTTCCATTGCTCCTCTCCTTTACTTTATGACAAAATGACATCCAAAGCCTTCAAAAACAAATTTGTAGTTTATGAAGAATGTTACGAAAGTGTACTCCTTAGAACATGTACTCCTTAGAGTTCTTCTCTTTAACAATAATAGGAAACACAGTGCACACTTGAAAAAATTAATTATATATATTTATATATATTTGTTACTTTGACAACAAAGATTCATATAGTCAAAGTTATGAAGTCATGTATGGTTGTAAGAGCTGGACCATAAAGAAAGCTGAGTACTGAAGAACTGATGCTTTAGAACTGTGGTGTTGGAGAAGACTCTTGAGAGTCCCTTGAACTGCAAGAAGATCCAACCAGTACATCCTAAAGGAAAGCAGTCCTGAATATTCATTGGAAGAACAGATGCTGAAGCTGAAGCTCTAACACTTTGGCCACCTGATGCAAAGAACTGACTCATTGGAAAAGACCCTGATGCTGGGAAGGTTTGAAAGCAGGAGGAGAAGGGGATGACAGAGGATTAGATGGCTTGATGGCATTACCAACTCAATGGACATGAGTATGAGCAAGCTCCAGGAGTTGGTGATGGACAGGGAAGCCTGTCCTGCTTCAGTCCATGGGGTCGCAGAGTCGGACATGACTGAGTGACTGAACTGAACAGGATTAATTATGTATAATTACCTATATTTAACTTTATATAATTATATATATATATAGGAGAAGGCGATGGCACTCCACTCCAGTATTCTTGCCTGGAAAATCCCATGGACGGAGGAGCCTGGTGGCCGGCAGTCCATGGGGTCGTGAAGAGTCAGACATAACTGAGCAACTTCACTTTCACTTTTCACTTTCATGCATTGGAGAAGGAAATGGCAACCCACTCCAGCGTTCTTGCCTGGAGAATCCCAGGGACTGGGGAGCCTGGTGGGCTGCTGTATATGGGGTCACACAGAGTCGGACACGACTGAAGTGACTTAGCAGCAGCATATATATATATATTCTCCAGTCTTCTCCATATCTAGATTCTTCTTTCTACTTAAGAAATTCATTTTCAAATAGTATCTCTTCACATGATCTCAAGAGGGCCACTGGCAGTTCTCAATGAGGCTAGAGCATGGATGTGGGGGAGAGAAAGGTGATGCTCACCTCAAAGACATGCTAGGTACACCACTGTCTGTTTATACTGAGTAGAGAATATGTCTTTTCTCACCATTTGATACCAGCTGAAGCAGAGCCATCTGACTGATAAAGAAAGAGCAAAGCTGTCTTTAGGGTTCTAGATACAACATGAACTGGATCCTAGAGCAATGGTTGCCTAGGGAAGGTTTCTGGCTAGGAAGATTAAGACTTTGCTAGCTCAGCCAAAACCTCAGATAGCTGCAAGATTAGGTGACATCTATCAGAATGTTACTTTGAAGTTTTCATTTATTTCATATAATGATTTTATTTAAAATTAAGAATGTTTCTGTTATGCAAAATATGTAACAGAATAAAAGGATAGTCTATTTTTCTCTGAAAAATCTGACTTTATGCAACATAAGGCTTTAATCAAGCATCAATATTATTTTTGTAGTTATTCACCCTAATGAAAGATAATTTACAAAAAAAGGGAATGCTGAGATTTATCAGGACTACTTTGGCATAGATAAATATAAAATTGCATGAAACATTACTTAACCTGAACGAGTAGATACATAGGAAAGTGTACTCCTTGGAAAGTGTACTTCTTAGAATTCTTCCCTTTAACAATGATAGAAACACAGCTTACACACACACAAAAAAAAGAAACACAGCTCACATTTGAAAAATTAATTATACATATTTTAACTATTAATTATATACAATTACATACATTTACATATATATATTCTCCAATCTTCTCCATATTAGAAGAATAAATAAATAATCAAGCTGCTTTTAACTGAATCATCATCACAGATCACTGTGCCTGAAAATCCCAACCAAGACGATGACTCCTAACCTCACCAGGCTGTCTTCAGGGGCCCATCCTGTACAAATGGGTGAGAGAAAACTAATAGACTGCTAATAAGCTAGAATTATTTGGGTTTGTCAGTTTCTGCTATGATAATCTGACTATGGGACAGTATAGAAAAAATCTGTATACATATATTTAACTAAATAGAATACCTGAGATGGCTCACAATGAATAAACAAATTATTCAGATATATTGAGTATTTTTTATTTTTAGAGAGATTTATAATATTGATATTTATGGTGACTTCCTCTAGTTTATCACTTTAAGGTTACTTCAAGTATTTTTATAAAGCATAAGTCAATTGAAATTGTTCTTATTGAAATAGTACCATCAAATGCTAGGGAACTCTCTTAATATTTCCCTACTAAATTTCCTTTGAGTTTTGCTTGTGGCAGTGTGCACAGATCTGTTAGGCATACCTGAAACAAATGCCAGCTCATTGACTTTATTTCTTTCCTAAAGTCAGTTTCCTTTATGTCAGTTTTGTTTTCTATAAAATCTGATCTACAATTTTAATAACAGTAATATTACCTATATCACAAGACTGAGACAATAACAGCTCAGTTCAGTTCAGTCACTCAGTCGTGTCCGACTCTTTGCGACCCCATGAATCGCAGCACACCAGGCCTCCCTGTCCATCACCAACTCCCGGAGGTCACTCAGACTCACATCCATCGAGTCAGTGATGCCATCCAGCCATCTCATCCTCTGTCGTCCCCTTCTCCTCCTGCCCCGAATCCCTCCCAGCATCAGTCTTTTCCAGTGAGTCAACTCTTCTCATGAGGTGGCCAAAGTACTGGAGTTTCAGCTTTAGCATCATTCCTTCCAAAGAAATCCCAGGGCTGATCTCCTTCAGAATGGACTGGTTGGATCTCCTTGCAGTCCAAGGGACTCTCAAGAGTCTTCTCCAACACCACAGTTCAAAAGCATCCATTCTTTGGTGCTCAGCCTTCTTCACAGTCCAACTCTCACATCCATACATGACTACTGGAAAAACCATAGCCTTGACTAGATGGACCTTTGTTGGCAAAGTAATGTCTCTGCTTTTGAATATGCTATCTAGGTTGGTCATAACTTTTCTTCCAAGAAGTAAGCGTCTTTTAATTTCATGGCTTAGATATTGGCATTATAATGAGCCGTATTCTTAAAGCTGCATCTAAACTATCATAAACACATTTTGAAGATACAAAACATATGCTTATTTTTAATTTCACCATTTTATTAATACTTCAACACAGTACCTTAGTGGTTACAAGAATTTTTATATCCATGCATTAATTTATATTATTCTTCCCAAAATTCCATGAGACAAGTCATTCAGGAAACTAGGATAGGTTGAATTTGAGTAGATTTTCACATAATCATTTGGTTCTAAAAGACCTATGCTTTTATAACCCCATGGCTTTGTCATTCAAGGTTTTTGAGAGTTCTGCATGTTCTCTGAAATAAGACAATGCAGCTGTTTAAGTATCATCAATCCTGTTCAGGAATACAAGAATATCACTTTATATAACAAGGTAAACCTCTTTTTAATGTTTCTATTTTTCTTAAAATGTGTTATATTTGTTGTTGTTATTGTTCAGCTGTTACGTCTTATCCAACTCTGTGTGACCCCAGGAACTGCAGTGCACCAGGCTTCCCTTTCCTTCACTATTGTCTGGAGTTGGCTCAAATTCATGTCCATTGAGCCGGTGATACTATCTAACCATCTCATCCTCTGCCACCTGCTTCTTTTGCCTTCAATCTCTCCAGGCATCAGAGTCATTTCCAATGACTTGGCTTTTCTCATCTGGTGGCCAAATTGTTGGAGCTTTAGATTAAGCAACAGTCCTTCCAATGAATGTTCAGGGTTGGTTTCTTTTAGGACTGACTTATTTGATCTCCTTGCAATCCAAGAGTCTTCTCCAGGACTAAAATTAGAAAACGTAAAAGATGATGCTGTTAAAGTACTGCACTCAATATGCAAGAAAATTTGGAAAACTCAGCAGCGGCCACAGGACTGGACAAGGTCAATTTTTATTCTAATCCCAAAGAAGGGAAATGCCAAAGAATTTTCAAACTATCCCACAATTGCACTCATCTCACATGCTAGTGAAGTAATGCTAACAATCCTTCAAGCTAGGCTTCAACAGTACATGAACCAAAAACTTCCAGATGTACAAGCTAGATTTAAAAAAGGCAGAGGAACCAGAGATCAAATTGCCAACACCTGTTGGATCATAGAAAAAACAAAAGAATTCCAGAAAAACATCTTCTGCTTCATTGACTACACTAAAGCCTTTGACTGTGTGAATAACAACAAATAGTGGAAAAGTCTTAACATGATATGTATACTAGACCACTGTACCTGCCTCCTGAGAAACCTGTATGCAGGTCAAGAAGCTACAGTTAGATTTGGACATGGAACAACAAACTGGTTCCAAATTGGGAAAGGAGTAGATCAAGGCTGTATATTGTCACCCTGCTTATTTAACTTATTTGCAGAGCACATCATGGGAAATGCTGGGCAGTCAACAAAAGAGTCCAAAATGCAGTACTTGGGTGCAAACTCAAAACTGACAGAATGATCTCTGTTTGTTTCCAAGGTAAACCATTCAATATCACAGTTATGCAAGTCTATGCCCCAACTGGTAATGCTGAAGATGTTGAAGTTGAACGGTTCTATGAAGATCTACAAGACCTTCTAGAACTAACAATCAAAAAAGATGTCCTGGGACTGGAATGTAAAAGTAGGAAGTCAAGAAATACCTGGAGTAACAGATGAATTTGGCCTTGGAGGTCAAAATGAAGCAGGTCAAAGGCTAACAGAGTTTTGCAAGAGAACACACTGGTCATAGCAAACAACCTCTTCCAACAACACAAGAGAAAACTCTGCATGCACATGGACATCACCAGCTGGTCAATACCGAAATCAGATTGATTATATTCTTTGCAGCCAAAGATGGAGAAGCTCTATATGGTTAGCAAAAACAAGACTAGAATTGACTGTGGCTCAGATCATGAACTCCTTATTGCCAAATTCAGAGTTAAATTGAATAAAGTGGGGGAAAACCACTAGACCATTCAGGTATGACCTAAATCAAATCCCTTAGATTATACAGTAGAAGTGACAAATAGATTCAAGGGATTAGATCTGATAGACAGAGTGTCTGAAGAACAATGAATGGAGGTTTGTGACATTGTACAGGAAGCAGTCATCAAGACCATCCCCCAAAAAGAAATGCAAAAGGCAAAATGGTTGTCTGGGAAGGGCTTACAAATAGCTGTGGAAAGAAGAGACACAAAAGGCAAAGGAGAAAAGGAAGATATACCCATTTAAATGCAGAGTCCCAAAGAATAGCAGGGAAAGATAAGAAAGCCTACCTCATGATCAGTGCAAAGGAATAGAGGAAAATGATAGAATGGGAAAGACTAGAGATCTCTTCAAGAAAATTAGAGACACAAAGGGAATATTTCATGCAAAGATGGGCACAATAAAGGACAGAAATGGGATGGACCTAACAGAAACAGAAGATATTAAGAAGAGGTGGCTAGAATACACAGAAGAACTATACAAAAAAAGATCTTCATGACCCAGATAACCATGTTGGTGTGATCACCCACCTAGAGCCAGACATCCTGGAATGCAAAGTCAAGTGGGCCTTAGAAAGCATCACTATGAACAAAGCTAGTGGAGGTGATGGAATTAATAATTCCAGTAGAACTATTTCAAATCCTAAAAGATGATGCTGAGAAAGTGTTGCACTTAATATGCCAGGACATTTGGAAAACTCAGCAGTGGCCACAGGACTGGAAAAGGTCAGTTTTCATTCCAATCCCAAAGAAAGGCAATGCCAAAGAATGATTAAACAACAGCACAAGTGCACTAATCTTACATGCTAGCGCAGCAAGGCTCAAAATTCTCCAAGCCAGGCTTCAGCAGTATGTGAACCGTGAACTTCCAGATGTTCAAGCAGGATTTAGAAAATGCAGAAAACCAGAGATCAAATTGCCAAAATCCATTGGATTATCAAAAAAGCAAGAGAATTACAGAAAAAAAAAAATCTGCTTCATTGACTACACCAAAGCCTTTGACTTTGTGGATCATAACAAACTGTGGAAAATTCAAGAGAGGGGAATAGCAGACCATCTTACATGACTCCTGAGAAATCTGCATGCAGGTCAAGAAGCAACAGTTAGAACTGGACATGGAACAACAGATTGGTTCCAAATCAGGAAAAGAGTACGTCAAGGCTGTATATTGTCACCCTGCTTATTTAAATTATATGCAGGGTACATTATGTGAAATGCCAGATGAAGCATAAGATAGAATCAAGATTGCCTTGAGAAATACCAATACCCTCATATACGCAGATGATACCTCCTTTATGGCAGAAAACAGAGTCTCCTGATGAAAGTGAAGAGGAGAGTGAAAAAGCTGGTTAAAACTCAACATTTAAAATACTAAGATCATGGCATCCAGTCCCATCACTTCATGGCAAATAGATGGAGAAACAATGGAAACAATGACAGACTTTATTTTGGGGGGCTCCAAAATTACTGCAGATGACTACAGCTCCAAAATCATTGCAGATGACTACAGCCATGAAATGAAAAAGAAACTTGTTCCTTGAAAGAAAAGAAAGTTATGACCAACCTAGACAGCATATTAAAAAGCAGAGACATCACTTTGCTGACAAAATTTAATATAGTCAAAGCCAAGGTTTTTCCAGTAGTCATGTATGGATGTGAGAGTTGGACCATTAAGAAGGCTGAGCACCAAAGAATTGCTGCCTTTAAACTGTGGTGTTGGGGAAGATTCTTGAGAGTCCGTTGGACTGCAAGGAGATCAAACCAGTCAGTCCTAAAGGAAATTAACCCTGAATATTCATGGGAAGGATTGATGCTGAAGCTGAAGCTCCAATACTTTGACCACCTGATGTAAAGACCCTGATGCTGGGAAAGATTGAAAGCAGGAGGAGAAGGGGATGACAGAGGACAAGATGGTTAGATGACGTCAGTGGCTCGATGGACATTAATTTGAGCAAACTCTGGGAAATGGTGAACACAGGGAAGCCTGGCATGCCCACGGGGTTGCAAAAATTTGGACATGACTGAGAAATGAACAATAGGGACCTTTGTCAGCAAAGTGATGTTTTTGCTCTTTAATATGCTGTCTAAGCTTGTCATAGCTTCCCCTTCAGATCACAACCTTGTCATGGTGAAGATGAAGCTATAGCTTCAATCTTGCATAGCTCCATGAAGCTATAAGCCACGTCATGCAGAGCCACCCAAGATGGACTTTTCATAGTGAAGAATTCTGACAAAATGTGGTCTACTGGAGGTGGGGATGGCAAACCACTCCAGTATTCTTGCTGACAGAATCCCATAAACAGTATGAAAAGGCATAAAGATACGACTCAGGAGGATGAGCCTCCCAGGACAAAAGGTGTCCAATCTGCTACTGGGGACACTCATTCTCATCTCATTCAGTGCAGCATGAGAATATTTTTACCCTATATTATCTTTAGCTTTATCTGTAAATGTTAGAACTACATTAACATTTAACTTAAATTTTAAACTCATCTTGGGAGATACAAGTTTAAGTTTTAACATAATTAAATTCATAACTACATGTTGACTATTTTGTAAAGCAAGTGACAGATACTGTGAAAAAATATAGTGCTGACTAAAACAAATCTTGAGGAGAAAATTAGTGACAAAGAATAATACAGAAAGAGATTATTTTAAATAGCAGACACTTGAGAAGTTTTATAGAGGAAGTAGCATGAGTTAATTATTGAACTACAAGTTCAGTTCAGTCACTCAGTTGTGTCTGACTCTGCGACCTCATGGACTGCAGCACACCAGGCCTCTCTGCCTATCACCAACACCAGAGTTTACTCAAACTCATGTCTATTGCAGTGACGCCATCCAACCATCTCATCCTCTGTCATCCCCTCTCCTCCCACCTTTAATCTTTCCCAGCATCAGGGTCTTTTCAGATGAGTCAGTCCTTTGCATCAAATGGCCTAAGTATTGGAGTTTCAGCTTCAACATCAGTCCTTCCAATGAATATTCAGGACTGATTTCCTTTAGGATGGACTGGTTGGATCTCCTTGCAGTCCAAGGGACTCTCAAGAGTCTTCTCCAACACCACAGTTCAAAAGCATCAATTATTTGGCACTCAGCTTTCTTTTTAGTCCAACACTCACATCCATAAATGACTACTGGGAAAACAATAGCCTTGACTAGACATCTGGACCTTTGTTGGCAAGGTAATGTGTCTGCTTTTTAATATGCTCTCTAGGTTGGTCATAACTTTTCTTCCAAAGAGTAAGCGTCTTTTAATTTCATGGCTGCAGTCACCATCTGTAGTGATTTTGGAGTCCAAGAAACTAAAGTCTCTCACTGTTCACTGTTTTCCCATCTATTATTTGCCATGAAGTGATGGGACCAGATGCCATGATCTTAGTTTTCTGAACGTTGAGATTTAAGCCAACTTTTTCACTCTCCTCTTTCACTTTCATCAAGAGGCTCTTTAGTTCTTCTTCACTTTCTGCCATAAGGGTGGTGTCATCTGCATGTCTGAGGTTATTGATATTTCTCCTGGCAATCTTGATTCCAGCTTGTGCTTCATCCAGCCCAGCGTTTCTCATGACGTACTCTGCATATAAGTTAAATAAGCAGGGTGACAATATACAGCCTTGATGTAATCCCTTCCCTATTTGAAACTACAAGAGGGGAATTCATTTATTCACTTCTTTATTGATCAAATATTGATTACCATCTATTATATTTATTTTCTTATTTATTCATTCAATAAATATTTATTGAGTATGTATTATGATATTCTTGCAGACAGCATATGGTTGAATCTCTTTTATCCATTCAGCCATTCTATCTTTTCAATGGATAATTTAATCCATTTATGTTGACTTCTTGATAGGTATGCACTTGGTGTTCTGCTAATTGTTTTCTGACTGTTTTCTAGAACTTTTTTCCCCCTTGCTTATCTCACTATCTTATTTGGTGATTGGATCAGCAGTATGTTGATTCCTTTATCATAACTTTTGTGTGTACTCCTGCAAGTTTTTCTTTTGTAGTTACCATGACATTTACGTAAACTACCCTATTTATAACTTTATATTTTAACCTGATGGCATCTTGACTTTAATAGCACATTTAAACTGTATGCTTTTGTCTTAACCTCCTTTATATTCTAGGTTATCGTTATTATAGTTTACATATTTTATGGTTATGTAAATGTTATATACAATACATGGTTATTATATACATGGATTATATACAATACATGTGTATACATGGCTATATACAATGACCAATTATCACAGTTATGTTTTTAAATATTTTTAAATTTAAACTAGTTATATATTATAGACTAGTGAATTATGGATTACCATTATAAATTCAGAGAATCTGACTTACATGTTTACTATGACCAATGAATTTCACACCTGCATTCATACACTTTTATAATGTTAATCAGTCTCATTTTATTTCCATTTGAAGAATGTCTTAGCAGGTCTAGTGATGTTGAACTTTCTCAGATTTTGGTTGTTTAGACAAGTATTTATCTCTCTTTTATTTCTGAAAGACAGCTTTGACATGCAGAATATTCTTAATTGAATTTTTTTCTTTCAATATTTTAAATATATTACCCCACTCATCTGGCCTGTAAAGTGTCTATTGAGAAATCTGCCAGTATTCCCTTGGGGGTTTTCCTGTATGTGACAAGTCACTTGTCTCTTGCTGCTTTCAAAATTCTCTCTTTGTCTTTGACTTTTGACAGTTTAATTACAATGTATCCTGGTGTAGCGCTTTTCCAGTTCAACCAGTCTGAAGCTCTTTGGGCTTGCCTGGTGGTTCAGACGGTAAAGAATCCACCTGCAATGTGGGAGACCTGGGTTCAATCTCTGGGTTAGGAAGATCCCCTGGACAAGGAAACTGGCTACCCACTCCAGTATTCTGGCCTGCTGAATTTAATGGACAGAGGAGCCTGGCATGCTATGGTCCATGGGGTCGCAAAGAGTTGGACATTACTGAGCGACTTTCACTTTCACTTTTCAGGCTTCATGAATTTGGATATCTATTTTTCATCCCAAGTTCAAGAAGTTTTCAGGCTTTATTGCTTTAAATAAAAGTTCTGTCTTTTCCCTATTGGCTTGATACTTTGTCCAATTTGGCAGTAGGCTGGGCTGCATGGTTGCCGAGATACTCTGGTCAGGCTTCCCGGTCAGGTGGAGTTGGATGCTATATTCAACAGCTGGGTGGGGCTGCAAATTTGCTTCTCTGCCCAACCAAGCACATAAAATGGGCTCCATCATCATCATAACTCAATGGCTAAGGACCTAAATTAGGCAGAACTGTCCATTAAGCTCCCTGGCTTGTTGGGGCTACCAGTTCATCTCCACAGGAAACAAAATCTTTGGCTCTGAGAGGATGGAAAGTCAGATTCATGTCCCAAATTAAAAGCCTGAATTCCTAAGACTGTGGAGCAATGGTAGTCCTTATACACTGTTGGAGAGAGTATAAATTTGTGCAATCATTTTGGAAACCTCTTTAGCATCAACTAAAATGCCAGTCATGTTCATCTCTGTGATGGAGTATGTCCCCTACTAGATATTTACTCTAGGGAATATCTTGCTAATGTGCATAATGGGAACATAGAAAACAATGTTTGCAGCCACACTGTAGGTCATAGCCCCTTGCTTAAAACACAAATGCCCTTCAATGGTAAAATGAATACATAAATTTTTATCCATGTAATTTTCTGATTCCTTTTTTATTGATGTTAGATAACCAGATGTTGATAGATGTCAGTAGCAATAGCAATTTTCCACCATACAAAATATCATTACAAACGAACTGGATTTTCTGAGATAAAAAACAAACAACCAGTAAAAGCATTTGGTTATCACACTGGTTAAGTGCAAGTAAGGCACCAAAAATTTTAAGTCCTTTGATCTCTTTTCACAATCATTAAACAGTCTACATGTTGGAAAACGAGAGTCAATGAAGCTTTCTTTTTCATCAGAATCAACACTCCTATTCCTTGGAGTAACAACCCTGTGAAGAATGCTGTTTTAGTAAAGGATGACAATTTAAGAACTTGGGGAACACTTTTAAAGGGAATATTGACAGTTTGTAATGTAACAGAAGACATCAACATTTCAAAGCTGATTACATAAAATAAAATTTGAATCTGAACTTCTCATTTTCCTAGAGCTAATGAGTAAATAAATTGCTCTATTTAAATGCATTTATTGATACTTCTGATCTAATCATATATCACACTTCAATGACTATTTCTACAATATCTTTGAATATAAAGTCATATATTGGAGAAGGGAATGACCACCCACTCCAGTATTCTTGCTTGAGGAATTCAATGGACAGAGGAGCCTGCCGAGCTACAGTCCATGGGGTCACAAACAGTTGGACACAACTGAGTTACTAACACACACACACACACACACACACACACACACAGTCACATACTCTTAAAGATGAAACGTGGCACTATTTACACAGTTATGATTGGGTGTTTTTTTAATCAACAGAGCCCATAGACTTCCTGCCATTCATTAAGTCTCTGTATGTATTTCTTCCCCTTACAGGCTCTTTTACTCCTACTTTTCCACCTAAAATTATCCATGTCTTCTTGGGTTCACTTCCCTCTCCATAAAGAACTTAGATTCAACAGTCTATAACTTCAAACACACTCAGTTCAAGATATTTATTTCACTAATTTACCTTATTGTACATGCCTGACATCTGTATGGCAAAATCACATGACTTCTTGAATCCAGGTTTCTGTCATTCTGAACACTGCTAAGGAAAACATTTCACCCAGGACATCAGTTCAGTTCAGTTCAGTTCAGTTCAGTCGCTCAGTCACGTCCGACTCTTTGTGACCCCATGAATTACAGGACACCAGGGCTCCCTGTCCATCACCAACTCCCGGAGTTCACTCAACTCATGTCCATCAAGCTGGTGATGCCATCCAGCTATCTCATCCTCTGTTGTCCCCTTCTCCTCCTGCCCCCAATCCCTCCCAGCATCAGAGTCTTTTCCAATGAGTCAACTCTTCACATGAGGTGGCCAAAGTACTGGAGTTTCATCTTTAGCATCATTCCCTCCAAAGATTACCCAGGACTGATCTCCCTTAGAATGGAATGGTTGGATATCCTTGCAGTCCAAGGGACTGTCATGAGTCTTCGCCAATACCGCGGTTCAAGAGCATCAATTCTTTGGCACTCAGCTTTCTTCACAGTCCAACTCTCACATCCATACATGACTACTGGAAAAACCTTAGTCTTGACTAGACGGACCTTTTTTGGCAAAATAATGTCTCTGCTTTTGAATATGCTATCTAGGTTGGTCATAACCCTCCTTCAAAGGAGTAAGCGTCTTTTAACTTTATGGCTGCCTTCACCATCTGCCGTGATTTTGGAGCCCAGAAAAATAAAATCAGCCACTGTTTCCACTGTTTCCCCATCTATTTCCAATGAAGTGATGGGACCAGATGCCATGATCTTCGTTTTCTGAATGTTGAGCTTTAAGCCAACTTATTCACTCCCCTCTTTCACTTTCATCAAGAGGCTTTTTAGTTCCTCTTCACTTTCTCCCATAAGGGTGGTGTCATCTGCATATCTGTGGTTATTGATATTTCTCCTGGCAATCTTGATTCCAGCTTGTCCTTCTTCCAGCTCACTGTTTCTCATGATCTACTCCGCACAGAAGTTAAATAAGCAGGGTGACATTATACAGCGTTGATGTACTCCTTTTCCTATTTGGAAGTAGTCTGTTGTTCCATGTCCAGTTCTAACTGTTGCTTCCTGACCTGCATACAGATTTCTCAAGAGGCAGGTCAGGTGGTCTGGTATTCCCATGTCTTTCAGAATTATCTACAGTTTCTTGTGATCCACACAGTCAAAGGCTTTGGTATAGTCAATAAAGCAGAAATAGATGTTTTTCTGGAACTCTCTTGCTTTTTTGATGATCCAGTGGATGTTGGAAATTTGGTATCTGGTTCCTCTGCTTTTTCTAAAACCAGCTTGAACATCTGGAAGTTCACGGTTAATGGAGTGCTGAAGCCTGGCTTGGAGAATTTTGAGCATTACTTTACTACCATGTGAGATGAGTGCAATTGTGCGGTAGTTGAGCATTCTTTGGCATTGCCTTTCTTAGGGATTGGAATGAAAACTGACCTTTTCCAGTCCTATGGCCACTGCTGAGTTTTCCAAATTTGCTGGCATATTGAGTGCAGGTTTCACAGTATCATCTTTCAGGATTTGAAATAGCTCAAGTGTAATTCCATCACGTCCAATAGCTTTGTTCGTAGTGGTGCTTTCTAAGGCCCACTTGACTTCACATTCCAGGATGTCTGGCTCTAGGTGAGTGATCATATCATTGTGATTATCTGGGTCGTGAAGCTCTTTTTTGTACAGTTCTTCTGTGTATTCTTGCCACCTCTTCTTAATATCTTCTGCTTCTCTTAGGTCCATACCATTTCTGTCCTTTATCGAGTCCATCTTTGCATGAAATATTCCCTTGGTATCTCTAATTTTCTTGAAGAGATCTCTAGTCTTTCCCATTCTATTGTTTTCCTCTATTTCTTTACATTGATCGCTGAGGAAGGCTTTCTTATGTCTCCTTGCTATTCTTTGGAACTCTGCATTCAGATGCTTATATCTTTCCTTTTCTCCTTTGCTTTTTGTCTCTTCTTTTCACAGCTATTTGTAAGGGCTCCTCAGACAGCCATTTTGCTTTTTTGCATTTCTTTTATATGTGGATGGTCTTGGTCCCTGTCTCCTGTACAATGCCACGAACCTCATTCCATAGTTCATCAGGCACTCTGTCTATCAGATCTAGGCCCTTAAATCTATTTCTTACTTCCACTGTATAATCATAAGGGATTTGATTTAGGTCATACCTGAATGGTCTAGTGGTTTTCCCTACTTTCTTCAATTTAAGTCTGAATTTGGCAATAAGGGGTTCATGAGCTGAGCCATAGTCAGCTCCCAGTCTTGTTTTTGCTGACTGTATAGAGCTTCTCCATCTTTGGCTGCACAGAATATAATCAATCTGGTTTCAGTGTTGACCATCTGGTGATGTCCATGTGTAGAGTCTTCTCTTGTGTTTTTGGGAGAGGGTGTTTTCTATCACCAGTGCATTCTCTTGGTAAAACTCTATTGCCTTTGCCCTGCTTCATTTTCCATTCCAAGGCCGAATTTGCCTGTTACTCCAGGTGTTTCTTGACTTCCTACTGTTGCATTCCAGTCCCCTATAATGAAAAGGACATCTTTTTTAGGTGTTAGTTCTAAAAGGTCTTGTAGGTCTTCTTAGAACCATTCAACGTCAGCTTTTTCAGTGTTAGTGGTTGGGCATAGACTTGGATTAGTGTGATATTGAATGATTTGCCTTGGAAATGAACAGAGATCATTCTGTCATTTTTGAGATTGCATCCAAGTACTGCATTTTGGACTCTTTTGTTGACCATGATGGCTACTCCATTTCTTCTAAGGGATTCCTGCCTGCAGTAGTAGATATAATGGTCATCTGAGTTAAATTCACCCATTCCAGTCCATTTTAGTTTGCTGATTCCTAGAATGTAGATGTTCACTCTTGCCATCTCCTGTTTGACCACTTTCAATTTGCCTTGATTCATGGACCTGACATTCCAGGTTCCTATGCAATATTGCTCTTTACAGTGTTGAAACTTGCTTCTATCACCAGTTACATCTACAACTGGGTATTGTTTTTGCTTTGGCTCCATCCCTTCATTCTCTCTGGAATTACTTCTCCACTGATCTCCAGTATCATATTGGGCACCTACCGACCTGGGAGTTCCTCTTTCAGTATCCTATCATTTTGCCTTTTCATACTGTTCATGGGGTTCTCAAGGCAAGAATACTGAAGTGGCTTGCCATTCCCTTCTCCAGTGGACCACATTCTGTCAGACCCCTCCACCATGACCCGCCCGTCTTGGGTTGCCCTGAGGGCATGGCTTAGTTTCATTGAGTTAGACAAGGCTGTGGTCCATGTGATTAGATTGACTAGTTTTCTGTGATTATGGTTTCAGTGTGTCTGTCCTTGGATGCCCTCTCACAACACCTACCATCTTACTTGGGTTTCTCTTACCTGGGTTATCTCTTCTCAATGCTCCAGCAAAGCGCAGCTGCTGCTCCTCACCTTGGACGAGGGGTATCTCTTCACAGCCACCCTTCCTGACCTTGAATGTGGAGTAGCTCCTCTTCGCCTTCCTGCGATATACTACCCAGTACATCGGAGACACTGGAAATGATTAGTCTCCCATTTTGACTGGGTTCTCAGAGCTGCTCAGTGATACATTTATGTTTCCCTAGCAAGGCCTTTCTCAGCTCCCCAAAGTGACAACTTCAGATCCCCTCATTCTCCTCCAACTTCTGACTCCACTTCATTCAGAGCATATAATCTTGGCTCTTAATTGACCAGGGCTGGGGGTTTCCCAGGGGTACCTCTGGTAAAGAATCTGCCTGCCAATGCAGAAGATGCAAGAGATGAGAGTTCCATCCCTGGGTCAGGAAGCTCTCTTGGTGGAGGAAATGGCTACCTACTCCAGTTCTCTTGCCTGGAAAATTCCATGGAGAGAGGAGCCTGGTGGCTACAGTCCCTGGGGTCACAGAAGAGTCCAACACAACTGAGTGACTGAGCCCAAAATTGACAGGGACAGAGGAAGATATCAACTTAGAATCCTCTCAACATCTTTCAGTTACAATCACCAAATAGCCTTCACCTCAACCTCTCTACCTTCCTTCCTTTCCTTTGGCCCCTTTGCAAGGAAAGTGGCATGACTCCTCTTGTTCAAATGGGACTTCCTGTGCTCTGGTTCCTGACTACTCCATCTATTTTGGTAAATTAGTTCACTTAATCACCAAATCTGCCACCACCACTCATTGTTTTTGTACCTCCAGATTTTTTGTAGTAATGGATCTTTCTCTTGAGTATTTAAGGATAATCATCTTTAAAAAATATCTCTTATTGTTCATTCCCAACCTCTTCCAGCTGTTAGTAACTTGCTTGTCCATTGAGAGTAACATTACGTGAAATCATCCTCTACATTCTTTGATTCTCCAGCTGCTACTCTTCATCTCAGTTTTGTCATCATTCTTTGCTCTTCTACTCAGACTTTCTTCCTCTCTCGTTATCCTGAACATAAGCTTCATGTCCTCCTGCCCCTGGTTCTTTTGTTTCTCTCCATTTTATACACTGTGCTCATGCAATCTCTTTTTTCAGTAGCCATTTAAATAGAAAGTGAAAGTGAAGTCGCTCAGTTATGTCAGACTCTTTGTGACCCCATGAACTGTAGCTGACGACTCTCCTCCGTCCATGGGATTTTCCAGGGAAGAGTACTGGAGTGGGCTGCCATTTCCTTCACCAGAGAATCTTCCTGACCCAGGGATTGAACCCGGGCCTCCATCTGAGCCACCAGGGAAGTCCAAAATATTACTCTCAAATCCTCAACCTGTATAAACCCTGTACATCCCACGTCTTTCTAGATCTCTACATTCAGAAGACCAAGAACACGTCAGATTCAATCTGTTCAAAACAGAGTATCTGCTCCAGAAAACCTGAGTTTTTCCTTCCTGGGAATGGGTATCACATGTGTGAAAGTGAAAGAGAGTGAAAGTATTAGTTACTCAGTTTCGTCCAACTCTTTGTCACCCCATGGACTGTAGCCTGCCAGCCTCCTCTGTCCATGGGATTCTCCAGGCAAGAACACTGGAGTATGTTGCCATGCCCTCCTCCAGGGGATCTTCCCAACCCAGGGGTCAAACAAGCATCTCTTATGTCTCCTGCACTGGCAGGTGGGTTCTTTACCACTAGCACCCCCTGGGAAACCCCTATGGGTATCACACTAGCCAGTAATCCAGGCAAATACTCTTCATCTCTACAACCTTTTACTAGTAAAATCACTGCAGTTTTCTGCCAGGATTATTATAATGCCCTTGGTTGGTCTTTACGCATTTATTACTCATATGTTTAAGATGTTCACCCTAAAACCAGAGTCACCCTCTAAAGAGAACATCTACTCTCATCAAACCCATGACTGAAACTCTTACATGGCTCTCCACTGATCCTGATATAAACCCAATTCTTTTTCAGAGCTCACAAAGTCCTGAATGATATGACTCAGGCTGGCTTCCTCTCACATTACCTTCTCTATGGTGAAGCTGAAACTTCAGTCTTTAGCCACCTGATGTGAAGAGCCAACTCATTGGAAAAGACCCTGATGCTGGGGAAGACAGAAGGCAGGTGGAGAATGGGTCGACAGAGGATGAGATGGTTGGATGGCATCATTCACTCAACGGACATGAGTTTAAGCAAGTTCCAGGAGATGATGAAGGCCAGGGAAGCCTGGCATGCTGCAGTCCATGGGGTCACAAAGAATTGGACATGACTGAGCAACTGAACAAAAACAACAGAGTCAACAACAAATTTTTAATTTCTAAGGTATATAATGTGTCCTCTTAGCTCTGGAGCTTTCTACGCTATTCTTCCAGATTTAGTAAGTTTTCTTCTGTGACCCAGAGAAAACAGGCCTTCTTCTCTAAAGCACATCTTGCATTGTGGAATTGCCTATTTTCTTGCCTGTGGTCTCTAATAAGGTTCCTGGAATAAAAGCTGGGACAAGCTTAACTTTATATTCCTAGCATCTAGCAAAGTGCTGGACATAGTGAAGGCAACTCATTATAAATGACATCTAAATTCATTGTAAAATGAAATCTAACCTGACTGGTTCTTTCTGCTACACCATATTCCTGAGCTAAATGCACATATTAGGTATTAAATGATTGTTGAATGCATGCTTATTGGAAATTCATTTTCCTAGTTCAACTCTGATTGAATAATTTAAATTTCTCCTCTGTTTCTTTCTTGTTTTTATTTACTGGGAATATTAGCTTCATTTCAAGTTAGAATCATAAGTTTCTCCATCCTCAATTCAAACTCTGCCAGGTGCTTCATCCTCTTCTTTTCTTTCCTGTGCCCACAAAAACAAACAAACAAACATACAAAAACCAACCTAGATATACCTTGTCATGTCAAAAATCTGTGTAGTCAATTGTGAGTTTTTCTTTTTAACCAAATCTATTAATTCACAGACTATTAGTTTTTTATGCTGTTGTTAATTTACTTATATCCAAGTTCTATACCTGGTTTAGATAATTAGAAAATAAACTACTTGGATTAATCTGAAGAAAGGAGATCAGAGACCATAAAACTCCTGAGCTTTTCTTTACAACACTGTGAATTTCTTGAGAACAAAAACTATGTGTTATGTATCTTTATATTCTTGGGACCCAAGGTTCATTAGGCCTATAACAGTTGTTAAATAAATGTTTGTTGAATGAATATCAGTTTAGTGTTCTTGAATTTTGACCATATTTTATTCCTGGCAAGTTATGTGATACTAATCAAGTCATATTCCAAATAAAAGACTCTTTCATTTTCCAAGTCCTTCCAAGTTCTAAACTCTAAAACTCTGTTTTTAAAAATTCTCTATAATAGGACCCTCCCTGCTTTAGATTTTAACATTCTCTCTCTTTGTAGAGCACCACTGAAGACTTGCTCATCAAACAAGAGTTGCAGTCAAATTAATCTATTAAAATTTAACCATGAGTTAACTTAGAAAGCTGTTTTTCTGACTAAAATTTAATCTTTGCACTATAGAGTTATTGTACTGGAAAATGATGGTGATAATTTGCACTGGCTTATTGATAGTGATGATTCCATGTGACTTTGTGATATTTGGTGAAAAACTTAACACATTTAAAAACAAAAATTGAATACTGAAGTTTTCATATACAACATATGTAAAATATCCAAATCTTCACTGTATAGTACAACTTAATTTGGAAAAAAACTTATTTTCTCACATACAGTATAACAATATAAGGGACTCTGAATTATTGCATTTATTTTAGGTAGACATTTGTTTTGTAGCTTATTCCAAGAGTAGAAGGATATACCCATGGGAAATACCTTCTGTTGTTGGCAAGGAAATAAAATCACCAATGTGCTAGTTTACACTTGTAAGCTTGAAGAAATGGTAGGGACATTCATATTGTGAAGAATCCCTAGAGTAACCATGGATATACTGAATATACAGACAACCACAGAGTTGTTAGGTGTGTTTGATGGAAAATGCATTTTCATGTCGTTTCTATGGCAATCATAAATAAATCTAGCTACTCAGAATCAACACAGCAGCTGCACATACAAACAGATATGTTCAGCAAAATCCAGAGAGTTTTAGTGTACATCAGCAGTTTGGCTCTAGGCGTGCTTGTTTACAATAACAGAGTGAGCGGTTGGGTGACGCTTACTTCCTATGTCAACTCCCAAAGTTTCATTTTAGACTTGGCTTTGCTCATGTTCAATACATTTTTGAAGAGAGAAGTGATGAGTTTCATTTTCCAAGCAGAAAGACTGGCTTAATAATGTCTCTATTTATCAGTGCAAGAAATAGTTAAAAAAAAAAAAGGAAATTGGGTTCTTTGGGAAAAAAGGTAATTGGTTCAGTACTCATTTCATTCAACAACAACAAAGCAACTTATTATTATCTTGTTAGTAGAATATATGTTATATATATTATATAATTATTATGCTATTAATATTATGCATAATAATATATAATTATTATGCTATTATATTATGCTATTTAATGTAAACATTAAAGCTATTATCTTATTTAGTCCTCCCTATACCCTAAGAATTAGGTGGTTTTATTACTCCATTTCACAGAGAAGGAATAGACATAGAACAATTAAATAATTTGTCCAGATCACACAGCTAGTTAGAGGAAAAGCTGGAATTTGAACCAAGCAAGCTTTTATTATTTTTGATTGAGAAAGTTTTTTCTAAGTGATATAAAAAAACTAATGCCAGAAAACAAAAGATTATACATTTGTTAAAAGTCTTTTTTTTTTTTTTTAAGTTTATGTAATTAAATAAAAAGCAGTAGAGTTAAAGAAAGCAATAAACTGGGAACAAATTTTTGCAGCTCACAATGAAGCATTATTTCCCTAATACATAGAGAGTACTTACAAGTCACTACAAGAAAGAGCACACATTCAATGGAAAAATAGGCAATAGATATAGAGCATGTAAAAAAGGAAATACCCTTAGCTTTTAAATATATGAAAGAATGCAAATATCACTCTCAATAAAGAGGAACGTAATTTAAAAAACAATACCAAAATTTTTCTCACTTCTCAGATTGGCAAAGGTCAAAAAGTGATAACACGTGAATTGACAAATGTGTGTAAAAAAGGCACTGTATATTACTGGTGAGACTATAAATAGGTACAAACCATATGAAGGCTAATTTGGGAATAAATATCAAAATTACAAATCGCTAACTCTGTGACCCAGCAGTTCTCCTCTAGGAAATTATAGCAAACATAAACACATCTGAAATGAAGTGGAAAGAAATTTCTTGCTTCAGTAATAGAAAAATCCTGGAAAAGCTTGAATGCCTGTCAATAGTGGACTGGTTAGGTGCACTGCTATAGACAATGAGCTGGTATATTTGCTGCTTTGTAAGCCCAAACTCTGCATGCTGGCACTTCAGTTGTGTCCGACTTTTTGCCACCCTAAGGACTATAGCCCGCTGGTCTCCTCTCTCCATGGGATTCTTCAGGCAAGAACACTGGAGTGGGTTGCTGTGCCCTCCTCCAGGGAATCTTCCCAACCCAGGAATCAAACCTGCTTCTCTCCCATTTCCTTCATTGGCAGACTGGTTATTTACCATTAACGCCACCTGGGAAGCCCTTGTAAACCTTAAGGAATCCTCATTCCGGGTGCTCAGTTCAGTTCAGTTGTTCACTCATGTCCAACTCTCTGCAACCCCATGGACTACAGCACACCAGGCTTCCCTGTCCATTCCTGGTGTTAACAAGAACCTAAGGCTGGGTACCTTGACCTCATTCATATTGTTTCCTCATTAACCACCTGATTTCCTGCTTCTTATGGGACAAGAGCCTCCATCCATGTGACCAGGCCTAGGTACTCTGTGCAATAGTTTTCCTCAGAAGATACATCACCTCCTAAGTTGAAGTCAGCTTCATGGATGTGGAGGAAGCATGTACACAGTATTGAAATTGTGTTCCAGATGCAACCCGTACCCCAGGTTCACCACTTAACAAAGAGGACCACAGTGTCGTTAAGACACTGGGTACCATACATCTCCACTATAATTTTTTCTTCCTGAATGCAAACATTCAGACCTTTTAAATCTAGGATGCTAGATCTTTCCTTTGAGAGTATTATTTTAGCTTCCATTTTAAATGTGTAGGAAATATTGATTTTATATATCCATGTGTTCAATAAACACGTATTACACACTTGAATATAGCATAAGTCAGGGCATACAAGGAAGAATGACACAGAGTTTCTGGCTCAATGACTAAACAGTCCAACAGGAAGCAGAGATAGGACAATAAGTACCATAATCTAGGTGGCCCAGGACAGAGGGAAAGAGTACCTAATTTAGCTTAGCAGGTGGTGGGCGGTGGGACCCTCAAGGTTTTGGAGACAAAGTGAATGTTGAGCAGGAATTGGGAGCAGGAAGGTAAGTGGATAAAAGAGAGAGATTTGAGTGGACTTTCTAAGATAATTTGATACAAATGACTTAACAGAATGTTTAAAGGGCTGAGGGATTTTTTTGTTACTTAAAGTTCACGAGATGATGACATGTAGTAAATGTTATCTGCTCGATAATTTCAGACTTGGAGAACATTCCCATTGGAGAAAAATGAAACCTTTGTTCTTTTTAGAGCATAATACCATGTTTGTTGATTTTGTGTCTCTGTCCTTTTTTTAAAACTGATGACAACCATGAATAAGTTCTCTTGCTGAAACTACATTATCAATTTTATGTCGACAGAAATGTAATTACTGAAGATGGATTTTAGCCAGGCCACCTGAATTAATAACCAGCCTGAATCTTCTTGCTCTGGGAGAGAGTGGAACAGAACTGTTTATTGACCACAAATGGTCATGACCTTTGCTATCTTCCGCACTCAAAATACCACAGGAGGAAATCATCTAAAACGCCATGACATTTAAACCAAGTGAGAAATATGTGTATAAAATTTATAAGGACAAACTAATGCTTTTCTTAATTTGCACTACTATTTTGGGGGGTGCCATGATTATATGCCTATTTTAAAATATACCTCCAGAAAAATACTACAAAATTTTCCTTTTTGCCATATTACCATGAACTTTAATCCAGTTTTGCCCCCCATGAAAATTTATCTCCTTCTGGTTTTTATGACTTTTTATTCCAAGTAGATGTAAAAGAGAAAAGACCCAAATTCTCACTTTGCAGTCATATATATTGGCTATTCAATCTTGGCTACAGAAATGCATTCTCAATAAGTATATTCAGCCAATGTTCTATTCATAGTTTTGATTATATTTGCTATAGCCAAAGCCAAAATATCCAAGGTGAATGTCCTCTAGGACTTAGCTCCACTTTGATTGCAACAATAGAAATATAATTCAAAGTAACTCAAGTGATTACTAAAGTAATCTATGGTTCGCATTACCAAATCATTACAAGAACAAAGAGCAGCTGGACTTGAGGAGTAAACCCCAGAAATTCAAATGTTACCAGGACTTTTTCTCAGTCTCTCATTTCTATTTTCTTCTGTGTTTCAGCTTTGTCATTCAGCCTGGCACCTCCATGTGGTTGAGACTGGGTCCATAGATGGAAAAACACCTGCCTTTCATACTTGTTTAGAAATATAACAAGAAAGGATATTGATAAGCCTAAATTAACTCATAACTATCCTAATATTAAATCAGAAGACTAGGACTAAAAGAGACAGGGAAAAATAATTTCCACAGAAAAGCAGATGCTGTTGCTATGAGAAGCAAGAGTAACTGGGCAGGCAAAACTGTCAACAGTCTTTATGAGTGTTAACACATCAAAATTACATTTGTTCAAGCTGTAAAAATAATTCTCAAGGAGTATTTGGTTTTCATTTTTATATATAAAATATCACTAGGGCAGCAGAGTTGCTTGAGGACAGATGTATTATTAAGGGCAAAATCTGTTGATTTGTTGTTTATTGAGGAATATTAACTCCCCTGCAAAGCATAATAGTGTGTATTAGTGTGAATATCAAAACACTTCAGAAAACCATAAGTTGTATTCACATTTTCAGTCTTCTGGTAGTTATTATACTTGAAAGCAAACACATTTGAAAACAAATATACAAGAAAGAATAAAATTTTTGGCAAAAGGACTGATTTTAAAACAAAGCTCTTTATGATGAGTCATTCTTTGCAAAGTTCCTTCTACCCCAAAAAATCAGTTTCATAAACCAATATGAGAATGTTTTATTTGATGGGGGAAGTTAATTCAACATATATTCATTTTTATTGAATAAGTATTTATTGGGTGCCTTCTTATTAGTAAATTACTCTGTTTGAGGACAGCAGGTATATTCAAATATCTCAAATTTCCAGCCTTGAGGAGACTTAGGAGACAGTAAGACACAATCAAAAAGAGTTATAATTTTAAAAGGTTAAAAAAAATGTTAACCAAATAATATGGAAAGATAGGGTCAGTTGAAATTTAAAAGAGAACAAAGACAATGAAACATTTTCAGGTAAAAGGATAAAGGTAGAGGATGACTTTCACAGATAAATTATATTTCAATTTGCTGCCCGTGGTCATTTTTACTGTTATAAATCTCTTTATAATTAGCATTGGAGGAATTGCCCTGCAAAACAGAAGATGGAATTGTAGGCAAAGTTTAGGCACCCAAGCCATCTTTGACGGTCCAATTGTTCATCTTTCTCTTTAACTTCCACTCATCTGGTGGTGAAGAGTAAAGGTGGGAATATTTTCTAAACATACATGAAATACATATTCTTAACTTTCAGGTTTAATGTACACAAGCACACATATGAATGTAAATATGCATTAGCATTTGTTCTTGAAGTAACTACTGAGAAAAGTACTGCATTCACTCATTCATTTATTCATTCAACAAATACTTGAGATTTCAGGATATGCTCATAAACAAGATCAACCAAGTTCCTGCTTTCACTAAGATTACAGTATTTGGGGGGATAATAGTTCCATATGTATGATATACAATAAGTAAATGCAATAAAATAAATTCAACTGGGGAGAGTCTCAATTCAAAAGTCCTTTGAAAAGGATAAAATGCAGCAAAGGGATAAAGAATAGCAGAAAAGGAAAAGACTCTGAGATGAACCATATAAATGACTTAAGGATGAAACAGAAAAAAAGAGAATACCGTGTATGTGCAAAGTAATATAAGAGGCTATACTAGTTGCTGAGATGTATAAAAATAAATATTTTGCTTGATCTTTACTGTAGCAACCAGAGTTTTAAATTAATTTGGAGAAACACAGTATATATGTAGAAAAAAAATATGGACTAGCACACATGGATATGAACCTGGACATGAATTATTAGAGTGCATGCAATCATGCAGTTATAAAGCTGTGAAGCATTATTCAATAATATTTCATGAATACATTTTGTCAGGCGAGTGTATGCTCCTTGGTTCTGTCTTGTCACAACAAAGATTGGAGCGATGGACATTAACGCCCTCGGCGCACCACAGCTCTCGGGTCTTGGACAAACTGTGTTATAGCTCTTAGACAAATCAGTGTTACAGCTCTATTTTATTTAGAAGATAGCAGGAGAATCCATCTTGAAGAATGAGGGCATGCCAACCCAAAGACGCGAAGAGAAGAGAGTGGAGGAGCACGCCAGTGTGCCGGAGAGAGAGAGAGAAAGAGCCCTTTGGCTCTACTTTTTATATGTTTTTCCCTCCCTCTGGGCCTACCCTATGCAAATTGGGCTAGCCAGGAATGCTGTTTATTCTACCTGAAGTCCTCACTCTGGTCCTTGGACTTTCCTTTGACCGTGCTTTGTTCTATTTTCGTGGTCTTTTCCCTTCCTTATCTTTCAGTTCAGTTCAGTCCCTCGGTCGTGTCCAACTCTTTGTGACCCTATGAATTGCAGCACACCAGGCCTCCCTGTCCATCACCAACTCCCGGAGTTCACTCAGACTCGTGTCCATCGAGTCAGTGATGCCATCCAGCCATCTCATCCTGGGTCGTCCCCTTCTCCTCCTGCCCCCAATCCCTCCCGGCATCAAAGTCTTTTCCAATGAGTCAACTCTTTGCATGAGGTGGCCAAAGTACTGGAGTTTCAGCTCTAGCATCATTCCTTCCAAAGAAATCCCAGGGTTGATCTCCTTCAGAATGGACTGGTTGGATCTCCTTGCAGTCCAAGGGACTCTCAAGAGTTCTCCAACACCACAGTTCAAAACCAGCAATTCTCTGGCGCTCAGCCTTCTTCACAGTCCAACTCTCACATCCATACATGACCACAGGAAAAACCATAGCCTTGACTAGACGGACCAATGTTGACAAAGTAATGTCTCTGCTTTTGAATTTGCTATCTAGGTTGGTCATAACTTTTCTTCCAAGAAGTAAGCATCTTTTAATTTCATGGCTCCAATCATAATCTGCAGTGATTTTGGAGCCCAGAAAAATAAAATCAGCCACTGTTTCCACCGTTTCCCCATCCGTTTGCCATGAAGTGATGGGACGGGATGCCATGATCTTCGTTTTCTGAATGTTGAGCTTTAAGCCAACTTTTTCACTCTCCTCTTTCACTTTCATCAAGAGGCTTTTTAGCTCCTCTTCACTTTCTGCCATAAGGGTGGTGTCATCTGCATATCTGAGGTGATTGATATTTCTCCCAGCAATCTTGATTCCAGCTTGTGTTTCTTCCAGTCCAGTTTCTCGTGATGTACTCTGCATAGAAGTTAAATAAGCAGGGTGACAATATACAGCCTTGATGTACTCCTTTTCCTATTTGGAACCAGTCTGTTGTTCCATGTCCAGTTCTAACTGTTGCTTCCTGACCTGCATACAGATTTCTCAAGAGGCAGGTCAGGTGGTCTGGTATTCCCATCTCTTTCAGAATTTTCCACAGTTTCTTGTGATCCACACAGTCAAAGGCTTTGGCATAGTCAATAAAGCAGAAATAGATGTTTTTCTGGAACTCTCTTGCTTTTTTGATGATCCAGCGGATGTTGGCAATTTGATCTCTGGTTCCTCTTCCTTTTTTAAAACCAGCTTGAACATCAGGAACTTCACGGTTCATGTATTGCTGAAGCCAGGCTTGGAGAATTTTGAGCATTACTTTACTAGCATGTGAGATGAGTGCAATTGTGCAGTAGTTTGAGCATTCTTTGGCATTGCCTTTCTTTTTTGGACTCCTGTTTCCTATTCTAACTACCTAATAATTTGATGATGAATGAATGAACTAAATTAGTATCCAAGCAAAAATTCCTTCCAGTTAAATCAAATATCAATACATTTGCCCAAGGAAATAAAATCTGCCACTGTTTCCATTTTTCCCCAGTTATTTGCCATGAAATGGTGGGACCAGAAGCCAAGATCTTAGTTTTTTTTAAATGTTGAGTTTCAAGCCAGGTTTTCACTCTCCTCTTTCGCCCTGATCAGGCTTCCCAGGTGGCTCAGTAGTCAAGTATCCACCTGGCAATACAAGAGCTGCAGGAGATGTGGATTTGATTCCTGGGTTGAGAAAATCCCCTGGACAGGACTAAGTGACTGAGCACCATTTCACTCTTATCAAGAGGCTCTTAAGTTCCTCTTCACATTCTGCCCTCAGGGTGGTGTCATCTGCATATCTGAGGTTGTTGATATTTCTCACAGCAATCTTGATTCCAGCTTGTGCTTCATCCAGCCCAGAGTTTCTCATGATGTACTTTGCATATAAGTTAAATAAGCACGGTGACAATATACAACCTTGATGTACTCCTTTGTTTCCCTATTTGAAACCAGTCTGTTGTTCCATATCCAGTTCTAACTGTTGCTTCTTGACCCACATACAGGTTTCTTTGGAGACAGGTAAGGTGACCTGATATCCCCATCTCTCTTTAAGAATTTCCACAGTTTGTTGTGATCCACACAGTCAAAGGCTTTAGTGTGGTCCATAAAGCAGAAGTAGATGTGATGCTCCTTTTTCCTTAGGACTGTTCCAGGCAGTGCACTCTTGATTTTTTCACCCATCTCTGCTGTCTACCTCACCTTGCTTGTCTCTAATGTCTGCTTGTCGTTAATATCCCAAGTTGTATCTTTTTCTTGGGGAAATCATCACTGATGTCCTCAGGAGACGCTGTGTCTCTTTCTTTCAAGCTGTTACTATTCTTACAATTGGTCTTGTTTATTGTGATTATTTGAGTAATAAATGACCGTTAGAATGTAATCCAATGAGGACAGAAACTCTTTGCTTTGTACGTAGCACAGTGCCTGTCATACTATTTTCTGAATAGATGTAAGTATTTGAAGGCATTTGTTAAATGATTAAAAAATGTCATTTTATTTAAAGCTCTCCTTTGCCACCTCCTCTATTCTAAGGATATAGTATTGAATATACAAAGTGATTAGCTTTTCAAAACCATTTTTATACTGAGTTAAAATGATTGAGAGATCTAGATTTATCAGGAATGGTATAAACTTTCAGCACAATGATTCTCTAATAAAGAAGACATTTCCTCCAATGTCTTTTCATTGACTTTGAAGAAACCTTAATAAGATGTCAAATCACTACAATAGGTTGCATTTTACTTCAAATACATGGTGTTCTAGTTGATAGAATGAATCCAAATAAGTGTTTCTGAATGACTAAATAATCATACTTTATTTTTTTGCCCGTAGAAAAATGATACCTGATTTGTTGCCATAGATATGCCATTTTCTTTAAAACTCTCAGAAGCTGAAAAAGATGCTAGAAGTGTAGTATATTTATATGAGTCAGACAAGTAGAATAGATTCCAGGGTTTCCAGCTATTTCCAGCTTAAAAGATTTCTCTCCTTAGACCTGCTGTTCCTTCCCAGATGCTCAGTTACTGTGTTTGCACTGACTTTATGTAGGACCACAAGGATTTAACACAAGCCATGGAAAAAGCAAGAGAGTTCCAGAAAAACATCTATTTCTGCTTTATTGACTATGCCAAAGCCTTTGACTGTGTGGATCACAAGAAACTGTGGAAAATTCTGAAAGAGATGGGAATACCAGACCACCTGACCTGCCTCTTGAGAAATCTGTATGCAGGTCAGGAAGCAACAGTTAGAACTGGACATGGAACAACAGACTGGTTCCAAATAGGAAAAGGAGTACGTCAAGGCTGTATATTGTCACTCTGCTTATTTAACTTCTATGCAGAGTACATCACAAGAAACACTGGACTGGAAGAAACACAAGCTGGAATCAAGATTGCTGGGAGAAATATCAATCACCTCAGCTATGCAGATGACACCACCCTTATGGCAGAAAGTGAAGAGGAACTAAAAGGCCTCTTGATGAAAGTGAAAGAGGAGAGTGAAAAAGTTGGCTTAAAGCTCAACATTCAGAAAACCAAGATCATGGCATCTGGTCCCATCACTTCATGGGAAATAGGTGGGGAAACAGTGGAAACAGTGTCAGCCTTTATTTTTCTGGGCTCCAAAATCACTGCAGATTATGATTGCAGCCATGAAATTAAAAGACGCTTACTCCTTGGAAGGAAAGTTATGACCAACCTAGATAGCATATTGAAAAGCAGAGACATTACTTTGCCGACTAAGGTCCATCTAGTCAAGGCTATGATGTTTCCTGTGGTCATGTATGGATGTGAGAGTTGGACTGTGAAGAAGGCTGAGCACCGAAGAATTGATGCTTTTGAAGTGTGGTGTTGGAGAAGATTCTTGAGAGTCCCTTGGACTGCAAGGAGATCCAACCAGTCCATTCTGAAGGAGATCAGCCCTGGGATTTCTTTGGAGGGAATGATGCTGAAGCTAAAACTCCTGTACTGTGGCCACCTCATGCGAAGAGTTGACTCATTGGAAAAGACTGTGATGCTGGGAGGGATTGGGGGCAGGAGGAGAAAGGGACAACAGAGGATGAGATGGCTGGATGGCATCACGGACTCGATGGACGTGAGTCTGAGTGAACTCTGGGAGTTGGTGATGGACAGGGAGGCCTGGCGTGCTGCGATTCATGGAGTCGCAAAGAATCGGACATGACTGAGCGACTGAACTGAACTGAACTTCTGATAAGGGCCCAATTGTATATACATTCTATTTCTCCTAAAGCCATGTAGATCTACTACCCCACTGTAACTTGAACTATACAAAATCAATGATGATTGTTTTTCCTATGATACTCTTTAAGAACTCATTAGCAACACAAATTGGAGATCCTGATATTTCGTTTCTGACCATAATAATTGATGGGGATGTTTTCTAGAGATGTCTTAAACAATATACTAAAATGTCTCCTGGTTACTATTTTCTAAGTGTCCTGACTAAATGGGCAGAGAGGTTGCTGATTCCACCTTTGATCAACAATGCATGGAGTGCTCAAGTCACCCTATTGTGTCCGACTCCTTGTGACCTTTTGGATGATAGCCTGCCAGGCTCCTCTGTCCATGGGATTCTCCAGGTGAGAATACTGGGGTATTCCTTCTCCAGGAGATCTTCCCAGGCCAGGCCTTGAACCCTCATCTCCTGCACTGACAGGCAGACTGTAAATTTCTTATAGTGACTTATTCTCAGGGAATTTTAAGGTTCCAAGTGTTCAGGTCTTTTTGTATTCTCTCTGTACAACTCAGTCTAAATTGGAATAGTTATTTTAAAATCTGTGTTTCTTTTGTATCAATTTATAAATCACTCCATTAGAAAAAAAACTCATATGTCTTTCATATCTTAGCCTCCTTGTGAAATTGCTGTGTGATAACATTCTCAAGATTCTTAAAATTTCATTCTTAATAGAATCTGAGCTGTGCTGAATACTGAAGCTTCTTTAAGGTCTTATTTGTATATCTGGAAGTTTCTATGAGGTATTGTCTTCAAAATTTCTGATAACAGAATTTTATAGTCCATTCCTGTGTTTGACCTTCGCTCTGAAATAAGTTCTTAATTTGAGAATTGATTGTCATATAAAGTGACTGAGAATGGGAAACAGTATTATTTTTAAACTCAGAAGCTCCTAGTATCTTTATATTCAAGTTTTTTTTTTTAGTTCATTTTTCTTGTGCTTTGTTCATAAGTAGCAAGATGAAGCCAGATCTCACTTTTAATATTCTTCTGGGAATTCTCTTTCTCTAGTTCATTGAGTTGGCTTCCTTCTTCCTATCTTACTACAGAAATAGTGTTGACAGTCTTTTTACCTCCACATGACAAGTCATCCTTTCCTACTAGTACTAAAACATTTCTCTTGCTTTTTTTCAATATTTTACCATCAGCTTTCTCAAGTCTTTTTAGGTGTCCATTAGGACTCTTCTCAAAGAATCTTGGGTTTTTCTTAACAGTCTCTTCAAGGTCCTCCCAGCTTACACAAAACTTTTGATCACAAAGCCAAGACTGTGATTGCTTTTCTTTTCTTTCTCATACTTACACCTTCATTTGTTCTTATCAAATTTGCCTTATTCTTCCAGGTCTGTTTCCATAATTTGTCAGTCTTCATATACACTGAAATCATACTTAAGTTCAACATATTCAAATTAGGCTATTCTGCCAGAGACCAAAACATTCACTTTCTCTTGGCTGAGGACCTATAGTTTGGATTGGATTGATATTTTCTTTTCCTCTACCTTACAATCAGAGACACAGGTTCAACCCCTGGGTCAGGAAGATCCCCTGGAGAAGGGTATGCAACCCACTCCAGTATTCCTGACTGGAGAATCCCATGGACTAAGAAACCTAGTGGGCTATAGTCCAAAGCATTGCAAAGAGTCAGACATGACTGAAGCAACTGAGCATGCACCTTACGATCAGTGCCTAAAGCTTTACTGCTCCTCAAAAGTAAGTCTTGTTACCCAACATTGAACTAGATCTATCTTACCAGGATTATTCTACTTTCAATGACTCTATTAGAAAACCTGGGCAGTTTTACCACATGCTAGGCACTCTTTTAGGTGCTGAAGATCAACAGGTAAATAAATAATTTATACTAGGCATGAATCTCAATTTAAGGCTCTGCCTCCTAGGTTTCACCTTTTCTGTTTTCTTGGTCAATTTCCAGCCATGCTAGTAGGCAACCCAAAACTCTGACCTCTAACTCCTCAGCCAAATAAGGCTACTGATTTCTGCTTAAGCTTTACTCTCCATGGAATACAGAAAATGATTTTGTTCAGGTCAAAGCTGTTCTAATTTGGATCTCACTCACAGCGTTGTAGTCCATGGGATCTCAAAGAGTCAGATACGACTGAGTGACGTTCACTTTCACAGTGTTTACCTCTTTCAAGGGTCTGATCCATCCAGTTTCTGCTTTTGGTGCTGTCTAGTTGCTTCAAGTCATTGTTGATTGTATCTCTCTATATAAAAACATATATATTTTACAGCTGTTATTAGAATCATCTGATACGAGATACTCTGGCTTTACTAGAATTTCTATCTGTATTTTTTTTAAATAAAGTCTCATCAGTGACAATAACAGACCCATATTAATAAGTTTAAATTTCAGCTACTTCACTTCTTAGAGACATGGTAGTGAAGGAGTTGACAAGAAGCAAATTAACCAATTTCCCAAATCTGGAAAGGGATAAAAACAGCTAATACAAGTGAGGTCCTTGGCTAACAGGCCAGTGATGTCAATCCGTATAGATTTATTCATCAAAACAGAGACAATAGCCAGTCCTTTTTGTTTATTGTCTCCATTAAGGATCTCCTCTCTTGACACAATAAAATGTTTCTCCAAGATCTGATTCATATTTTGGCAAGCCTGCTGCCAATGAAAATGTTTTTCAAGAAATACAATTTTTATAAATTCCTAAAACTCATCAGGCAAGTTTTTATATAAGATCTATCTCCACAAGAAATGCATGATGCATACAAACATGAATTTAGTGGTGGAGCCATAATTGATAAGAAATTAAGGAGTTCCTTTGCTAATTAGTTGCTGAGTTTTTAACATACTTCTTGCAGTCAAAAGAGATATCTAAACCAGAACTTACCATTATACTGAAAGAAGACTCCTATTTTATTGTCTGTTAAAGTGAAATTAGCTACCAGGTGAGACATCTATTGAGACTTTCAGGTTCAGAACTGGAAATTTAGTCCTGCAATTTAATTTTCTCTTTATGAACAGATGGTTAATTTTAGTTGAAGAACTAAGTGTCTAGAAAGAAAGGTACTGATGTTGGTGTGTGCAAGCATAAGCCCAGGTGGGAAGTAGAGTCAGTAGATAAGTTAGCTGTTAGCTAAATATATTATTTTTCCTATTTTATGTAACTGATGAAATTTCAGCTATTCATATAAACATATGAATGAAGATTAATATGGTGGTCGTCACCGTGTGTATGTGCCACTTTTGATGCTATCAATGTTGATAAGAAGATCACACCTTATAGGTACAAGACAAATATCTCATGAAGGGATAGAGAACCAAGATCTTCCTGAAAAAATTATAGTATGACCCAGAAGGAAGATTATTATGGTCAGACTTGGGGAATTTGTGTTCCAGTTCTAGTTCTGTCACTGAGAACACATGCGCATGGCAAATTTTAACATCTTTCAATGTTTGAGATTTTTGGTTTCGTTTTGTTTAAAAAAAAAAAAAAGGAAATGGAATGGGAGGCTTCTAAACTATAATTCCTCTCTATAATTTTATAAGTGAAAAAAAAAACCATGTAAAATATTAGGCAAAAAAACTGTCCCAGGAACTTTGTTGTTGGTTAGTGACTAAGTCGTGTCTGACTCTTTAGATCCCATGGACTGCAGTCCAGCCGGCTCTTCTGTCTGTGGAATTTTCCAGGCAAAAATACTAGAGTGAGTCACCATTTCCTTCTCCAGGGGATCTTCCAGACCCAGGAATCAAACCTGGGTATCCTGCACTGCAGGTGGACTCTATACCATCTGAGCCACCAGGGATATCCCTTCTCTATTTTAGGTGTTGAGTGTTGAGAGCCCCTGAGCAAAGATGAAACAAAACCAGGAATGATCAAAAGGTCAAATTAGGTTTTTCTTATTAGGGCCAAGCATTGCTTTTAGAGATTATTAACACTTATATGGCTTCATTAATACCCTCAAACATCTCAAAATCTAAAAAGAAACTTTTAATGGCTAAGTAATACTCCATTGTGTATAGAAAGATGGTAACGATAACCCTGTATGCAAGACAGTAAAAGAGACACAGATGTATAGAACAGTCTTTTGGACTCTGTGGGAGAGGGCGAGGGTGGGATGATTTGGGAGAATGGCATTGAAACATGTACATTATCATATATGGAATGAATTGCCAGTTCAGGTTCGATGCATGATACAGGATGCTTGGCGCTGGTGCACTGGGATGACCCAGAGGGATGGTACAGGGAGGGAGGAGGGAGAGGGGTCAGGATGGGGAACACGTGTATACCTGTGGCGGATTCATGTTGATGTATGGCAAAACCAATACAATATTGTAAAGTAATTAACCTCCAATTAAAATAAATAAATGTATATTAAAAAATAATAAATAATAAATAAAATAAAAAGAAACTTTTAAACATAATTATTCTTTGCTATGTATATTACCTAGTTTAATCTTTCTAATTTGTATTAACAGAGGTAAAATAATCTATTGAGACACATTTTTTTTCTTATTTCAACACCTCTGAAACCAAAATAATAAATAAATGATATTGAAACAAACAATAAATGATATCTTAACAATGTGTCATTATTTATTTGCTGATGTTTCTCTTTCCTTCTTGGTGTTACATAAAATAATGGTTGCAACTTAAAAACCAGTGGCATCTTAATTAGGTGAAGTACATCATATGCATCTACTTTGGAATCCATTTTTCAAAACATTTTCAAATGAATAATCTATAAAATGCCTGGTAAATTCTCATTCAGATATTGATTATGAAAAACCTAGCAGATAGACTTCTCAGAGTTTAATGTTCAATGGTTTACCAAATGAGATCTGAGACCTTTGTAACTGAAAAGCTGAAGTTATTATTTACAATAATTATAATGATTATTGTATATATGTAGATCAAAGAAATTTATTCTTTTGGGCAACCTAGCAAACTGATCAGAGAAGGCAATGGCACCCCATGCCGGTCCTCTTGCCTGGAAAATCCCATGGATGGAGGAGCCTGGTAGGCTGCAGTCCATGGGGTTGCTAAGAGTTGGACATGACTGAGTGACTTCACTTTCACTTTTCACTTTCATGCATTGGAGAAGGACATGGCAACCCACTCCAGTGTTCTTACCTGGAGAATCCAAGGGGCGGGGGAGCCTGGTGGGCTGCCGTCTATGGGGTCGCACAGAGTTGGACACGACTGAAGCGATTTAGCAGCAGCAGCAAACTGATCAATGTGCCAGACCCAACTACTGTGAATTTTTTCCTTGTTTTATACTGTACAATAACCTTATAAAAGAAACATTATTGATAAATCTACAAAGTGAACCAAAGCATAAAATGATTAACTTATTTAAAATCCCAGAGTGAAGAGTGAGTGGAGCAGAATTCAAAGGCAGACCTCTGCCCCTTAACACTATGTGGTATTTGCTCCCAGTTATGTACAGAGGAAAACAAATATATATATATATAAATTCAGTTCAGTCGCTCAGTCATGTCCAATCTTTGTGACCCCTTGGACTGCAGCACACAAGGCCTCCTTGTCCATCACCAACTCCCAGAGTTTATTCAAAGTCATGTCCATCGAGTTGGTGATACCATCCAACCATCTCATCCTCTATCGTTCCCCCTTCTCCTCCCACTTTCAATCTTTTCCAGCCTCAGGGTCTTTTCAAATGAGTCAGTTCTTCACATCAGGTGGCCAAAATATTGAAGTTTCAGCTTCAGCATCAGTCCTTCCAATGAATATTCAGGACTGATTTCCTTTAGGATGGACTGGTTCCATTACCTTAGTGCTTATATATATATGTATATATAGAAAATAATTAACTCTTAGACTGTTTCTCCACCAGAGAATTTCTACCAAATTATTCTGTCAATAATCCCTCGATTTAAAAAAATGAGTTTAGTATGGTAGAGATTAAAAACAGAGGCAAATGACATGGTAGGGGCAACCACTCATAGAAATCTATACAAGTGGAAAATTCACGGAAACAAACCAGTAATGGATGAAGACCATGCCCCTTAGGGCTGCCAGGAATGACGTCCCAACTCTGAGAAAGTAGACAAAGGGCAAGGAGCCTCCAGTAAAACTCATGGCCTTATGTATGTCCTTAAAAGCCCTTTGCTTCCTGATGTTTCAGTGACTTGCCAGAAGGAATTTTCACTGAGATGGCATGAAATAGAAGGGAGGGAACTCAAAATATACTACTTTTTCTACCTGGCTGAGTGTCAAAAACATTTTCCAATTACTCACTGTCTTTAAGTTGAACTTTTAAAAAAGCTTAACACACTAAAAGATACAATGAGGCGTCTTATGTTGGTTTTGGTCAAATATATATGTTAGTTTTTCTTTTAAAGGTACATGTTATTTGGATTTGAAAAGAAAACCATGAAGCTTTTGATATTTGAAACTGCTAAAAATAACCAGGCTTCTTCTACCAGATGACAGAAAGGTCATATTTGTGACGCAAACCTCACAATTACATGCAATTCAAATTTTACAAATGGAAATCTAATAAATTTTTACAAATCATTGTAATCAGTGGTTAAACTTTTCTTCATGTAAAAATACAAACTAGTACATCAGATAGTCTTCCCCCATCTTTTGAAAATAAATTGTTAAATATGCTGGACCTTGATATGTAAATCCTTGGAATTTTAGCAAAAATAATTTTTTGTTTTTAGTGTATTTAGCCACTTTCCAGTTTAAAAAAAAGAAATTTGATTTGAGTGTGTAAAACTGAATTTTCTTTTTTACTCACAAAGCCATTACTTTTTCAGAAGGATTCCCCTTTAAAACTACTAATACATTTTATTTTCAACTAAAAACCACAAAGGAATTCTAAGGATTTAAGAAAAATCTAGACTCCAGCTAGGCTGAATGTATATGAGCCCACCAGGCTCCTGTGTCCATGGGATTCTCCCAGCAAGTGTACTGGAGTGGGTTGCCATTTCCCCCTCCAAATGCTCTTCCCTAGCTAGGGATCAAACCAGGCATCTCTTAGGTCTCCTGCAATGGCCGGCAGTTCTTTACCACTAGCACCATCTGGGAAGCCCATATGATTCTTACAGTTCTGTTCAGTCCCTCAGTTGTATCTGACTCTTTGTCACCCCATGAACTGCAGCATGCCATGCTTCCCTGTTCATCACCAACTCCTGGAGCTTACTCAAACTATGATTCTTAGGTTGCATTTAAATATCTGAAATACATTGTCCTGGGAGAAATATAACAGTATATCTATTTATTTCATTTTTTCATCACTATACTTTCATTTACACAAAGTACCATTTATATAGTAGACTATTACAACATGCTGCTGCTGCTACTGCTAAGTTGCTTCAGTCATGTCCGACTCTGTGCTACCCCATAGACGGCAGCCCACCAGGCTCCCCGTCCCTGGGATTCTCCAGGCAAGAACACTGGAGTGGGTTGCCATTTCCTTCTCCAATGCATGAAAGTGAAGTGAAAGTGAAGTCGCTCAGTCGTGTCCAACTCTTAGCAACCCCATGGACTGCAGCCTACCAGGCTCCTCCATCCATGGGATTTTCCAGTCAAGAGTACTGGAGTGGGGTGCCATTGCCTTCTCTGTACAACATGCTACAGAGTGTTAAATTAAATCCCTGCAGAATGTATTTGGACAGAGAGCACAAGATTTTACATGGTCTTTTGTTAAGACAATGAATGAATGAATGTTCTGCCCTGCATGCATGCTAAATCACTTCAGTCGTGTCCAACTCTTTGTGACCCTATGGACCAGACTCCTCTGTCCATGGCATTCTCCAGGCAAGAATACTAGAGTGGGTTGTTGCTCTCATCCACAGATCTTCCTGACCCAGGGATGAATCCCGTGTCTCTTACATCTCCTGCACTGGCAGGCACGTTCTTTACCACCAGTGCTTGACACATAAAAGTGAACTGCTTTTCATTTCCCTTATTGATACATACTTTGAGAATTCATTTCTCACATTAATAGCTACATAAAAAGTTTCAGAAGCTGGGGATAATTTCAGTAAATGACTTATTTAGTTTGATGACTGCAATTAGGCTAGCATTATATAGGTTTACAATAGTGAATCTGTTTTTTGCAGATTTTAACAAATAAATAGTAGAAATCTTCCCCTTTACATTCTTTAAGATTTTGATAATCCCTCCTGCAATTTTATCTTATCTTAACTGAAGCTAGGAGAAATGTTATATTATATTCATCTGTCGATGGACACTGAGGTTCTTTCCATGTCTTGGCTACAGTAAATAATGCTGTAATAAAAATGAGGATAAAGACATTTCTTCAACATATTGATTTCACTTCCTTTGATTGTATATCCCAAAGTAAGATTGTTGGAGCACACAGAATCTCTATTTTTAATTTTTTGAGGACCCTCTATACTGTTCTTCATAATAGTCGTACCAATCTGCCTTTTCACCCACAGTACCCTAGGGTTCCCTTTTCTCCACATTCTCACTTGCACTTGTTAATGCTTGTTTTTTGATGATTGCTGTTCTGACAGGTGTGAGACAGTATCTCATTGTGGTTTTGATTTGCATTTCCCTGCTGTCCTCTGTTCATGTCCTCTGTCCATGGAATTCTCCAGGGCACAATACTGGAGTGGGTAGCCATTCCCTTCTCCAGGGGATCTTCCTGATCCTGATCTTCCCAGCGATTGAACCCATGTCTCCTTCATTGCAAGTGGATTCTTTACCATTTGAGCCACTAGGAAAGCATGATAATTCAGTTTGGTTCAGTCACTTAGTCGTATCTGACTCTTTGCGACCCCATGGATTACAACACGTCAGGCTTCCCTGTCCATCACCAAATCCTGCAGCTTGCTCAAATTCATGTCCATCGAGTTGGTGATGCCATCCAACCATCTCATCCTCTGTCGTCCCCTTCACTTCCTGCCTTCAATCTTTCCCATAACAAGGGTCTTTTCCAAGGAGTCTGTTCTTCACATTCAGGTGGCCAAAGTATTGGAGTTTCAGCTTCAGCATCAGTTCTTCCAGTGAATATTCAGGATCTCCTTTAGGATGGACTGGTTGGATCTCTTTGCAGTCCAAGGGACTCTCAAGAGTCTTTTCCAACACCATAGTTAAGAAGCATCAATTCTTTGGCCCTCAGCTTTCTTTATAGTCCAACTCTCATATTTATACATGACTACTGGAAAAAAACATAGCTTTGACTAGGCAGGCATTGGTTGGTGAAGTAATGTCTCTGCTTTTGAATATGCTATCTAGGTTGGTCATAACTTTCCTTCCAAGGAGTAGGCATCTTTTAATTTCATGGCTGCAATCACCATCTGCAGTGATTTTGAAGCCCCCCAAAATAAAGTCTGTCACCATTTCCATTGTTTCCCCATGTATTTGCCATGAAGTGATGGGACCAGATGCCATGATCTTAGTATTCTGAATGTTGAGGTTTAAGCCAACTTTTTCACTCTCTTCTTTCACTTTCATCGTTAGTACTTCTTCACTTTCTGCCATAAGGGTGGTGTCGTCTGTGTATCTGAGGTTATTGATATTTCTCCCAGCAATCTTTTTCTAGCTTCTGCTTCATCCAGCCTGGCAATTAACATGATGTACTCTACATATAAGTTAAATAAGCAGGGAGACAATATACAGCCTTGATGAACTCCTTTCCTGATTTGGAACCAGTCTATTGTTCCATGTCCAGCTCTAGCTGTTGCTTCTTGATTTGCATACAGATTTCCCAGGAGGCAGGTAAGCTTGCCTGGTAGTCCCATCCCTTGAAGTATTTTCCACAGTTTTTTTGTGATCCATACAGTCAAAGACTTTGACGTAGTCAATGAAGCAGAAACAGATGTTTTTTCTGGAACTCTCTTGCTTTTTTGATGATCCAGCGAATGCTGGCAATTTGATCTCTAGTTCCTCTGCCTTTTCTAAATCTTGGTTGAATGTGTGGAAGTTCACAGTCTTTTCATGTACCTATTGGTAATTCGTATGTCTTTTTTTTTAAGAACAATATCTATTCAGATCCTCTGCCCACTTTTTAATTGGGTTGTTTGTTTGCATTTGATTTTGAGTTATACTATTCCTTACGTTTTAAATGTTAACCTTTTATCTTATGTATGGTTTGCAAATAGTTTCTTCCATTCCATATATTGCCTATTTCTTTGGTTGGTTGTTTCTTTTGCTCTCTGCAAAAGTTTTTCTGTTTGATATAGTCTAACTTGCTTATATTTGTGGTTGTTGCTGTGCTTTTCTTGCCATAGTCAAAATATTGTTACTACAACCAATGCCAAGGAGCTTTTCCCCTGTTTTCTTTTAGGAGTATTATGATTTCACATTTTACATTTAAGTTGAATCATTTTGAGTTAATTTTTGTGAGTAGTGTAAGATAGAGGTCCAATTTCTTTTCTGTGTGGGAAAATACTATTTTCCCCAATACCATTTATTGAAACTGATATTTCCACTTCAAATGTTGTTGGCTTCCTTGCCAAATATTATTTAACTGTATTCACGTGGATCTATCTAGGCTCTCTGTTCTGTTCCATTGATCTTTGTATCTATTTCTATACCAGGATCATCCTGTTTTGAATGCTGTGTGTGTGTGTGTGTGTGTGTGTGTGTGTGTGTGTGCACTCAGTCAGTCACTTAGTTGTGTCTGACTCTTTCCAACCCCACGGACTGTAGCTTGCCAGGCACCTCTGTCCGTGGGACTTGCCTGGCAAGAATACTGCAGTGGGTTGCCATTTCCTACTCCAGGAGATCTTTCTGACCGAGGGATTGAAAATGCATCTTCTGCATTAGCAGGTGACTACTTTACCACTGCGCTACCTAGGAAGCCCGTTGAATACTATAGCTTGGTAATATAGTTTCAAACCAACATATGATGAATCCAGCTTTGTTTTTCTTCCTCAAAGTTGTTAGCTGTTTGGAGCCTTTTGTGGTTCTGTATGAATTTTATAATTACTTATTCTAGTTCTATAAAGGATGCCATTGCAAGTTTGACAAGGATTGTATTGAATCCACAGAGGGCTTTGGGTGGTATGAATATTTTAACAATACAAATTCTTCTAATCCACACACATGGATTTTACCTTCCATGCGTGTCTTTTTCAATTTCTTTCATCAGCATCTTATAGTTTTCAGAATACACATCTTTAACTTAGTTAGTTACATTTATTTCTAAATATTTTGTTGTTTTTGATGCTATTTTGAAGGAAACTTTGGGGGTGGTTCACTGTCAGTGTATAGAAATACAGATGCTTTTATATGTTGATCTACTTCTGCCTCACTGACTATGCTAAAGCCTTTGGCTGTGTGGATCACAACAAAGTGTGGAAAATTCTTAAAGAAATGGAAATACCAAACCACCTAACTTGCCTCCTGAGAAATCTGCATACAGGTCAAGAAGCAACAGTTAGAGCCAGACATAAAAGACTGGTTCAAAATTGGGAAAGGACTACTTCAAGGCTATATATAGTCATCCTGCTTATTTAACTTATATGCAGAGTACAATGTGCAAAATGCCAAGATGGATGAATTACAAGCTGGAATCAAGATTGCTAGGAAAAATATCAACAACCTCAGATATGCAAATAATGCCACTTTAATGGCAGAAAATAAAGAAGAACTGCTGGATCATTGAAAAAGCAAGAGAGTTCCAGAAAAATACCTATTTCCACTTTATTGACTATACCAAAGCCTTTGACTGTGTGGATCACAATAAACTGTGGAAAATTCTGAAAGAGATGGGAATATCAGACCACTTGACCTGCCTCTTGAGAAACGTGTATACAGGTCAGGAAGCAACAATTAGAACTGAACATGGAACAGACAGGTTCCAAATAGGAAAAGGAGTATGTCAAGGTTGTATATTGTCACCCTGCTTATTTAACTTATATGCAGAGTACATCATGAAAAACACTGGGCTGGATGAAGCACAAGCTGGAATCAAGATTGCCAGGAGAAATATCAATAACTTCAGATATGCAGATGACACCACCCTTATGGCAGAGAGTGAAGAGAAACTAAAGAGCCTCTTGATGAAAGTGAAAGAGGAGAGTGAAAAAGCTGGATTAAAGCTCAACATCCAGAAAACTAAGATCATGCATCTCGTCCCATCACTTCATGGGAAATAGATGGAGAAACAGTGGACACAGTGGCTGACTTTATTTTTCTGGGCTCCAAAGTCACCGCAGATGGTGATTGCAGCCATGAAGTTAAAAGACGCTTACTCCTTGGAAGGAAAGTTATAACCAACCTAGATAGCATATTCAAAAACAGAGACATTACTTTGCCAACAAAGTTCCGTCTAGTCAAGGCTATGGTTTTTCCAGTGGTCATGTATGGATGTGAGAGTTGGACTGTGAAGAAAGCTGAGTGCCAAAGAATTGCTGGTTTTGAACTGTGCTGTTGGAGAAGACTCTTGTGAGTCCCTTGGACTGCAAGGAGATCCAACCAGTCCATCCTAAAAGAGATCAGTCCTGGGTGTTCTTTGGAAGGAATGATGTTAAAGCTGAAACTCCAATACTTTGGCCACCTCATGAAAAGAGCTGACACATTGGAAAAAACCCTGATATTGGGAGTGATTGGGGGCAGGAGGAGAAGAGGACGACAGACAATGATATGGTTGGATGGCATCGCCAACCTGATGGACATGAGTTTGAGTAAACTCTGGAAGTTGCTGAGTCAGACCTGACAGGGACTGAACAGTAACAGTTTTATGGAATATTTTTTTAGTTCTAATGTGCATTTTTTTGTTGCAGGTTTGGAATTTTCTCTGTATAAGATTATCCCATCTGCACAGAGACATTTTACATCTTTCTTTCCAATTTGAATATCTTTTATTTCTTTTTCTTGTCTGAATTCTCTGGCTTTTTCAGCTTTTCACCATTGAATATGATGTTAGCTGTGAGTCTGTCATCAGTTCAATTCAGTCGCTCAGTCATGTCTGACTGTTTGCAACCCCATGAATTGCAGCACGCCAGGCCTCCCTGTCCATCACCAACTCCCGGAGTTCACCCAAACCCATGTCCATTATACTTTTTTTCAGCAGAAACTTTTCAGAATCATAACTCTCAGAATAAAGTTGATTTAATATCATTATAATTATATATTTATAATGTGAATAACATTAAAAGAATTTGTTTGCATGAGATATCCTTGAGAGAGTTTTGTTAGTAATTCTGCTTTACACACACAAAAAATGCAACCCCCTCTGCTGATTATAAGGAAAGAAAATCAAAACAGGACCAACTTTGCAGAAAGATCAATGTAAGGAGTCACATTCTGGTTGTAGATTTATTCATTTCAATTAGGGTAGAAAAATAATGCTTTTGATAACTTTATCAGATATATATTTATCAGATATATATAACTTTATCAGGCTTATATTTCATGTTACACATGTGCAATCAATTCACTAGAAGTATTATTGAAGGATTTTTTTTTAAACTATATATCAGTTATGCTTGAAAGTTGGAGCATAATTTACCTCTAATGACATTTTTTTAATGCTAACTTGAAATATTTTCTTCAAAAATATCCTTATGGTGATTTTCTATTTTCTTGTTATCTTGTTCTTTAGAAGATTAGTGATATTTGAAGGTCACATTTTCAGACCATGGAGCAGATTGAGGGATAAATTTGCATTTCTACTGGTGAACTATCATCTATGCAGGTGATAAAAAGACAGCAGCTTGATAAAAACATCTTCACAAATGTAAGGAAGATAAAGAAATGGAAAAAGAAATGTCAGGTTGACATTTATGTGTTAATTTTGAATACTTTAATTATCCTTCACTTCTCATGAGTATGTCATCACATTTCTAGTCATTACATCTCAACATAAAAGCTATGAATCTGTTCTTCTATGATATCATATGCATTCATTTTCCTTCTAAAAGTAATTTGATTGTAAATAGTTGTTTATTATTTTAGAACTCCTGCTAAATAGATCTACTATTATGCTTTCTTTTTGATATGGAATATACCATTTCTAACAGGAAATTCTGAATTTTAAATGTTTTTAAAGATATGAGGACTATATAATAGAGAAAACATAAACTGCATTTCAGACTTTTAATCATCTATAACTTTATTTACCTACAACAGTTTTCAGAAATTATATTTTCTTATTGTGGTTTTTAAAATAACACAAATATAAATTAAAAGTGTTATTTCACAACTCGAGTACCAGTGTACTGATACACTCTTATAAGATGCGTATGAGATCAAGGTGCTTTCAATATTTTGATGTTTTAAGACTTTGATAATTTGATAGTGTCTTACATAATTAGCTTATGTGTGGTAAACTAATAGAATTACCAGGAAAGTGAAAGTTAAAGTTGAGCAATCTTGTCCAACTCTTTGATTCCCCATGGACTATACAGTCCATGGAATTCTCTAAGCCAGAATACTGGAGTGGGTAGACCTCACTTCTCTAGGGGATCTTTCCAACCCAGGGATCAAACCCAGATCTCCCCCAGTTACAGGCATATTCTTTACCAGCTGAGCCACAAGTGAAGCCCAAGAATACTGGAGTGGGTAACCCATCCCTTCTCCAGTGAATCTTCCTGACCCAGGAGTCAAACCGGGGTCTCCTGCATTGCAGGTGGATTCTTTACCAACTGACCTATCAGGGAAGCCCAGAAAAGTAGACAAATCCAAAATGAGAGCTGGAAACCTTCAATACCATTCTATTAGTAGCTTATAGATGTAGCAGAGTGAAAATCAGTTAAAAAGACATCAGTGGTCTGCACCATCAATTAACTTGGTCTAAGTGAAATTTATAGAATACTCAACCCAACAACAGCAGAATGAAAATTCTTAAGCTCACATGGGACATTCACCAAAAAAGACCACACACTGGAACACAAACCATATATTTTATAAATTAAAAGAATAGAAATTAAATTTTGTTCTTAGATCTCAAGGAAATTAAACTAAAAATGTATCACAGAAAAATAGCTAGCAAATCTGTAAAAATTTGAAAATTAAATAACATATTTCCAAATTAACCCAGAGGTCAAATTAAATTATAAGAGGAATTTGAAAAATATTTTGAATTGAATAAAAATGAAAACAACTTTCAAAATATGTTAAATGCAATGAAATCCATTATTCAAAATTTATAGTATAGGGGGATATATATTAGAAAATAAAAATGTTCTAAAATCACTAACCTAAGTTTTCAGCTTAGGAAAATAGAAAAGAAAATTGAGACTAAAACAAGGAATAACCTAACAAAACTTAGAATGGAGAACAGAAATTTCAAAAACAGGAAAACAGTATATAAAATAAAACCAAAACTTAGTTATTTGGAAAGACTGAAATATTCATAAAACTCTAACATAAAACATTCATGCCTGCAAATTTGATAAATTAGATGAAAAATAATCAATTCCTTGAAAGACACAAACTATCAAATCTCCACAAAAATCAACACCTGGAATAAGTAGATCAAACAAGATATTGTGGTATTGATAAAAGAATAGAAAGATACATCTGTGGAACAGAACTGAGAGCCCAGAAATTGACCCATACAAATGTAGGCATTTGATTTTTGTAAAGGCATAAAGATAATTCAATTGAAAAAATATTATCTTTTCAACAAGTAGTGCTAGAATGTTAGAAATTCAGATGTGAAAATCTGAACCTAAACACAAAACACACTCCTTATCCCAAGTGTTAGTCACTCAGTTGTGTCCGACTCTTTGTGACCCCATGGACTGTAGCCCACCAGGCTCCTCCGTCCATGGTATTCTCCAGGCAAGAATATTGGAGTGGGTTGCCATTTCCCTCTCCAAGAATACTGGAGGGTATTGCCACACCCTCCTCCAGGGGATCTTCCTAACCCCAGGCCTCCCACATTTTAGGCAAATTCTTTAATGTCTGAGCCAACAGCCAACCAACTTACATCAAAATTAAGTCAAGATTGATCATAGATCTAAATGCAAAATGTCAAACATAAGACATCCAGGAGAAAGCAGATAAAAATCTATATGATCTGAATCTTGGTGGTGAATTTTGAGATACAACACCAAAAGCACAATCCATGAAAAAAATGTTAAACTTTATTAAAATTAAGAACTTTGACTCTGTGAAAGAGACTTAACAGAATGAGTAATTAAGTCACAAACCGGGAGAAAATATTTGGAAAATGTACATCTGAAAGGACATGTTCAAAATATACAAATAATTCTTAAAACAAGGAAATAATGTAAACAAAATAAACCATAGCAAAGAACCTGAACACATCCCTCATCAGGAAAAATACACAAATGACAAATAAGTATATGATAAAATGTTCATCATGATTTGTCACTGGGGAGTGATATTGAAATAACAAAGACACAGGACTACACACATATCAGTATGTCTAAAACCCAAAACTTGACATTACCAGTTGTGGGTGATGTTGAGGAGAATATCTGTCAATTAATGCTGGTGGGAATGGGAAATGGTACCTTGGAGGATAGTTGGATATTTCTCATAAAATGAAACATAATCTTATTTTATAATCTAGCAACCATGCTTCTGGATATATACTCAAATTTTCATAAATCTATGTCCATAAAGATCTTGCACATGAAGGCAATAAGCAGCTTTATTCATAATTACAAAAAACTGGAAGCAAAGACATTGCCCTTCAAGATGTGAATACATAAATAAACTGCAAAGCATTCATACAAGAAAATACTATTCAATGATAAAAAGGAATCAGCTATCAATCCAAGTTAACAATGTGGATGAATCTTCAATGCATAGTGTCAAGTGAAAGAAGTCAATCTGAAAAGGCTATATATTACACTATTGAATTTACATAACATATTGGGAAAGGTGGGACTTCCCTGGTGGCTCAGGGTTAAAGAATCCACAAGTAATGCAAGAGCTACTGGAGATGTGGGTTTGATCCCTGGATCAGGAAAATACCCTGAAGGAGGTCGTGGCAACTCATTCCAGTATTCTGGCCTGGAGAATCCATGGACAGTGGAGCCTGGTGGGCTACAGTCCATGGGGTCAACAAAGAGCTGGACACAATGAAGGACAGTATACATTGGGAAACGTAAAATTCTGCAGATGGTAAACAAATCAATGGTTACTAAGGGATTTAGTGGCAGAAAGCTGTTGAAAATATAAAGCAAAAGGGATTATTTTCAGAACTGTGAAATAATTCTATATGGTAGTGTAGTAGCACTTGATACTAGGCATCTGTCAAAACCCATAGCACTTTATGACCAATGATTGGGACTGGAGATGGAAACAGGGTTTGATGCTATAAAGAGCAATATTACATAGGAACCTGGAATGTCAGGTCCATGGATCAAGGCAAATTGGAGGTGGTCAAACAAGAGATGGCAAGAGTGAACATTGACATTCTAGGAATCAATGAACTAACATGGACTGGAATGGGTGAATTTAATTCAGATGACCATTATATCTACTACTGTGGGCAGGAATCCCTTAGAAGAAATGGAGTAGCCATCATAGTCAAAAAGAAAAAGAGTCTGAAATGCGGTACTTGGAGCAATCTCAAAAACAACATAATGATCTCTGTTCGTTTCCAAGGCAAACCACTTTATATCAGGGTAACCCAATCTATGCCCTGACCAGTAATGCTGAAGAAGCTGAAGTTGAACAGTTCTATGAAAACTTACAAGACCTTCTAGAACTAACACCCCCAAAAGATGTCCTTTTCATTATAGGGGACTGGAATGCAATAGTAGGAAGTCAAGAAACACCTGGAGTAACAGGCAAATTTGGCCTTGGAATACAGAATGAAGCAGGGCAAAGGCTAATAGAGTTCTGCCTAGTGTATGCACTGGTCATAGCAAACATCCTCTTCCAACAACACAAGAGAAGACTCTACACATGGACATCACCAGACAGTCAACACCGAAATCAGATTGACCATATTTTTTGCAGCCAGAGATGGAGAAGCTCTATATAGTCAGCAGAAACAAGACTGGGAGCTGACTGTGGCTCAGATCATGAACTCCTTACTGCCAAATTCAGACTGAAATTGAAGAAAGTGGAGAAAACCACTATGCAATTCAGGTATGACATAAATCAAATCCCTTATGACTATACAATGGAAGTGAGAAATAGATTTAAGGGACTAGATCTGATAGATAGAGTGCCTGATGAACTATGGACGGAGGTTTGTGACATTGTACAGGAGACAGGGATCAAGACCATCCCCAAGAAAAAGAAATGCAAAAAAGCAAAATGGCTGTCTGAGGAGACCTTACAAATAGCTGTGAAAAGAAGAGAAGGGAAAAGCAAAGGAGAAAAGGAAAGATATACCCATTTGAATGCAGAGTTCCAAACAATAGTAAGGAGAGATAAGAAAGCCTTCCTCAGCAATCAATGCAAAGAAATAGAGGCAAACAACAGAACGGGGAAGACTAGAGATCTCTTCAAGAAAATTAGAGATACCAAGAGAACATTTCATGCAAAAATGGGCTCGATAAAGGACAGAAATGGTAGAGACCTAACAGAAACATAAGACATTAGAAGAGGTGGCAAGAATACACAGGAGAACTGTACAAAAAAGATCTTCACGACCCACATAATCACAATGGTGTGATCACTAATCTAGAGCCAGACATCCTGGAATGTGAAGTCTAGTGGGCCTTAGGAAACATCACTACGAACAAAGCTATTGGAGGTGATGGAATTCCACTTGAGCTATTTCAAATCCTGAAAGATGTTGCTGTGAAAGTGCTTCACTCAATATGCCAGCAAATTTGGAAAACTCAGCAGTGGCCACAGGACTGGAAAAGGTCAGTTTTCATTCCAGTTCCAAAGAAAGGCAATACCAAAGAATGTTCAAACTACCACACAATTACACTTATCTCACACACTAGTAAAGTAATGCTCAAAATTCTGCAAGCCAGGCTTCAGCACTCTGTGAACCATGAACTTCCAGGTGTTCAAGCTGGTTTTAGAAAAAGCAGAGGAACCAGAGATCAAATTGCCAACATCTGCTGGATCATCGATAAAGCAAAAGAGTTCCAGAAAAACATCTTCTTCTGCTTTATTGACTATGCCAAAGCCTTTGACTGTGTGGATCACAAGAAACTGTGGAAAATTCTGAAAGAATTGGAATACAAGACCACCTCACCTGCCTCTTGAGAAACGTGTATGCAGGTCAGGAAGCAACAGTTTGAACTGGACATGGAACAGACTGGTTCCAAATAGGAACAGGAGTACATCAAAGCTGTATATTGTCACCCTGCTTATTTAACTTCTATGCAGAGTACATCATGAGAAATGCTGGGCTGGAAGAAGCACAAGCTGGAATCAAGATTGCCAGGAGAAATATCAATAACCTCAGATATGCAGATGACACCACCTTTATGGCAGAAAGTGAGGAAGAACTAAAGAGCCTCTTGATGAAAGTGAAAGAGGAGAGTGAAAACGTTGGCTTAAATCTCAACATTCAGAAGACTAAGATCATGGCATCTGATCCCATCACTTCATGGGAAATAGATGGGGAAAGAGTGGACACAGTGGCTGACTTTATTTTTCTGGGCTCCAAAGTCACTGCAGATAGCGATTGCCGGCATGAAATTAAGACACTTACTCCTTGGGAGGAAAGTTATGACCAACCTAGATAGCATATTCAAAAGCAGAGACATTACTTTGCCAACAAAGTTCTGTCTAGTCAAGGCTATGGTTTTTCCAGTGGTCATGTATGGATGTGAGAGCTGGACTATAAAGAAGACTGAGCACCGAAGAATTGATGCTTTTGAGCTGTGGTGTTGGAGAAGACTCTTGAGAGTCCCTTGGACTGCAAGGAGATCCAACCAGTCCATCCTAAAGGAGATCAGTCCTGGGTGTTCATTAGAGGGATTGATGTTGAAGCTGAAACTCCAATACTTTGACCACCTGATGAGAAGAGCTGACTCATTTGAAAAGACCCTGATGCTGGAAAAGATTGAAGGCAGGAGGAGAAGGGGATGACAGAGGATGAGATGGTTTGATGGCATCACCGACTCAATGGACCTGGGTTTGGGTCGACTCCGGGAGTTGGAGATGGACATGGAGGCCTGGTGTGCTGCGATTCATAGGGTTGCCAAGAGTTGGACACGACTGAATGACTGAACTGAACTGTTAACCCTTTATAGTATGAAGTGAACCTTAACATGTGTAAAGTTTCAAAAAGTAATCAACTGATAGGAGAGGGAATTCTAGCATGTAATTCAGACTCTGACAAAATAATCTAATTTTATTACAGATATATGAATGAAATAACCTCATTGAAGGGTAAATGGGGGAAAAACATTGACCTAAGTAACATTGAAAATAAGCAGAACCTGTAAGACTAAAAACAGAGGAAACTAAATATTTAATTCTAGTTGATAAAGCTGCTTCCCATGGTGGAATACATGTACAATTTCTGAAACCACAAATATATATATATCAATTGAGCAATTAAGGTTGTGGGTGCTAGATTTTTTCACTGATGTTGGAAGTTATGGAGAAGCAAGGAAATCTATAGTAACCCATTTGGTAATGAAGCAGAGGTGGAGACATCAGTAGGAAGTTGTCATTAGGTTAAGATACATATAGATCATAATATATAGGAACAATTATACATATATATTCATATATAAGTGATTATATAGACATATATTTCTTTGCTCTATCAGCTGAGATGGCTTATCTCTTATTGCTACTAGGAGAGATGAAAGCCTAGTAACAATAAGGAAACCTAGCAACCACACTCTTAAAGTGTGCCTATACACAGTGATTTATTATACATTCAGAATGATGAGAAAATTTATGGGAAAAAATTTAACACACAGTACCTCAGCCAGTTGATAAAGGTCAATACCCACGGTGATGTCGGGTTGATAATACGAACTCTTAAATAACGAGGTAAGAGTAGCACTTTATCTCTGTGGTCTTACTCTTAAAAACCCACAATCTCCATCTAATCATGAGGCAATTGAGGGGAATTCTACAACATACATGAACAGCATTGTTAAAATTGTTCAGATAATGAAAACCAAGCCCCTAAATTAGTATATGCTATACTTTAAATAAATCTTAGTTTACTAACAGTACTGATTTGATTTTGAAACTTTATTAATTACTATTAATGAGAAAATATATGAATTTGACACATTTTAGTTTTCATAACAGAAGACAGTTCGCTTTGACACTATGAAAAATATTCATTTTTTCAGTCAAAGAATTAAGCTTTAGTTAACTTAATGGTTGTTTTCGGATTTAAATTATGCACAAAATGATAATGGGCTTTCCTGGTGGCTCAGATGGTTAAGAATGTGCCTGCACTTCAGGAAGACCCAGATTCAATCCCTGTGTTGGGAAAATCCCCTGGAGAAGGAAAGGCAACCTATTGGGATATTCTTGCTTGGAGAATTCCACGGACAGAGGAGCCTGGCAAACTTACAGTCCATGGGCTCACAAAGAGTCATACACACTGAGCGACTAACACAAACACATATTGTCATCAGTCATAACTTATTCTACCATTTTTAGAAAATTGGCACATTTTAAGTATACTTTTTATCTGCAATTAAGTGTGGACTTGATCACATATTATTTAAAACATTAAGTTTTATATAAGTTAACTGTTCAATTCTTTTTTCAAGTCTGCTGCTGCTACTGCTAAGTCGCTTCAGTCGTGTCCAACTCTGTGCGACCCCAGAGACGGCAGCCCACCAGGCTCCTCCATCCCTGGGATTCTCCAAGCAAGAACACTGGAGTGGGTTGCCATTTCCTTCTTCAAGTCTATGAAGTAGTTTTTCTCTGATTCAAATTCTTTTCAAATGCATGAAAAATTATCAAGGTAATATGCATTCAGTTTAAAAGCAACAGAACACTTCAGATTCATAAGGAGAAACAACTTTTCAGGGTTTGTCTCCTGACTTGTATGACCAGCTCTTTAGAGGTAACTGGTTTCAAAAAATTTAACTGTTCATTCTAGAATTTTTATCCATAAGATGCCTGTAATGGTATTTTGATCCATAGATTATTTATTATTGGATTATACATTATTCATATGATCTATTGATTTGTACATTATGCAAACTGTTTTTATTTCCATTTCTTCATGGAGCTTAATACCTATTCATTTTAATTTATGAGAACTTCCCTGGTGGCTCGGTGGTAAAGAATCCACCTACCAGTACAAGAGACGCAGGTTTGATCCCTGGGTTGAGAAGATCCCCTGGAGGAGGAAATGGCAACACACTTCAGTATACTTGCTTGGAGAATCCCATGGACAGAGGAACCTGAAGGGCTAGAGTCCATAGGGGCACAAAAGAGTCAGACATGACTTAGTGACTAAACAACAGCAAATTTATAATGAAGACTATACTATTTACTTTGATAGTCTTTGACATAGTTTTCCAATAGTGAAACCTCTCAGATAATTGACCAGTTTCATTTTCCTCCCAGATGGCTGCCCTCCTAAGCTCTTGATACTTGGTCTCTTGCTCAGATTTTATTTGCTTTATAGCTACTAGTTCCTGGAATTTTCTTTCACTATTATCCTAAGTGTTATTCATCTTTTTTTTCCCAGTGCCTTTGTTTTGGATCATATCTTTTTCTTTCTTGTGATGTGAAGTCATCCAGTCGTGTCCGACTCTTTGGGACTCCATGGACTGTAACTTTTCAGGCTCCTCTGTCCATGAGATTTTACAAGCAAGAGTACCAGAGTGGGTTGCCATTTCCTTCTTCATTTCTTTCTTGGTGTATTCCATTTTGTGTATGTATGTGGAATATAATCTCAGTGGATTTCCCAGGGAAGTCACATGGGAGGAAGATTTTTGTAAATCATGAAAATAATCTCCTCACCCTTGATTAATTGTTTGGCTGGATATGGGCTCCTCATTTGATAATAAATTTTACTCTAAATACTTAGGGCACTTGCCTCATTGTTTTCTAGATTTCTCTGTTGCTATTGCCAAACACAATGCCATTCTGATGCCTGATCTTCCATATAAGATTTGTTTTTCACCCATTCTTGGGTCTTTCTGCACATTTCCTGATGGTGTGATTTGATAATAATCCTTTATACAGAATTTCTACTCATCTCTTCTCATCTCAAACATCCTTCTTTTCTGAGGAAATGTATCTTTAAGTTTTAAGTTGATCCAGGTTTTGCATAGGCTTGTGTTCAAAGTGTTAGTCAGTCAGTCATTTCTGATTATTTGTGACCCCATGAACCCCAGCCAGACTTCTCTGCCCATTCTCCAGGCAAGAATACTGCGGAGGGTACCCATTCCCTTCTCCAGGGGATCTTCCCAACTCCAGGAATAGAACCTGGGTCTCCTTCATTGTATGCAGATTCTTCACCCTCTGGGCCACCAGGGAAGCCCATATTTAGGCGTGCTGCTTGGTGGAAATTGCTGCATTATTTCTGGGTGAAAATCTTCTGAATACAGTGCTTGCAATTGTTGTTATTGTTTAGTCACTGTCATGTTCAACTCTCTGTGACCCCATGGACTGTAGCCTGCCAGACTCCTATGTCCATGTGATTCTCCAGGCAAGAATGCTGGAGTGGGTTGCCAGGTTCTTCTCCTCAGGGGGTCTTTCTGACCCAGAGATTGAACCAGAGTTTCCTGCATTGACAGAGGGACTCTTTGCCTCCAAGCCAACAGGGAAGCTTGAATACTGTGCTTATTTACTTTCTGTCTTAAACGAGATCACATATCTAAATATTCATTCAACTAGTGTCAATAAACTTTAATTTTGATATACAAAAATTAGTTGATTTACTCAACAGGAAGAGTAAAAATTCAGATGCAGTTGAGATAGGCAGGGAAGTTTGTTATGAATATACTACCAGATCACCATTAAGTTGATATTTTCCTCTTATCTTTATTATCTTCTCCTAGAAATATAATTTGATTTCCACACTTTAGGTTCCTTTTTTAATCCCTACTGCCTACTAAAATCTATCAACTAAGCATAAATCAAATAAAAAGTTTGTAAGTAAAGATATTTATATTGTTCACAATTGAAACCTATTGTTTTGGGGTTAAGGGCTAATGTTTAAATAAAATAATGGGTTGGATAAGAGATGTCTTTCTCAAAGATTTTTACTCCCATTTTCCTGGGTTCTTGGATGAGTTTTGGTTGCTTTTTAATAGGGTTTACCTTCAGCTCTGTTTCTTGTCTGGATATTGCAGTTATCAGTATACCTTAATTGAATTAAAGTTGAATTATAATAAGCAGGATTTCTCTTAGTGATAAAGCATAAAATAATTTTAATAAATAATAGAGCACTTAATATGAAATAACAGTTAAAAGCACAGTCTTTGTTAGATGTCTGTCTCAGCTCCACATCTCACTGTCTGTGGTTTATTGCAAAACATTTAATATTGCAAAACATTAAACATTTGTACATTTTGGTTTCCCCATTTTTAAAACAAAAATATTAATTTCTTATCCCACACAGGATTTTAGGAAGGATCAAATCAAGTAGCCCACAGTAAACTGCCTCACATATAGTAATATCTCTATAGTCATCAGTTGTTATTTTTTAACTTATTTAAAAAATAATTTATTGTCTTACCCAAGAATCAGACTAGGTGTTGGTGATAAAAGCATTGTAGCCAATGCCTTGTGGGATATTTCTTCATTCTCCACTTCAGGATAGTGATATTTAATCATAGTCCTTGGTAATACAAGAGATGATTAATCCTAGGACAGAGGTGGTAGTTGTATGAGGCTTGCACACATATTGGTTGGCTTTTGACAGTAATATTCATCCCCACATTTCCATTTATTCCCATAACAAAATGCAAAAATTTCAATTAGTTAATGCTATATGTGCTAACCATGATTTGTCATTTGAAAATCATATGCACACAGATATTTAATTTTGTGTACATACTTTGTGAAAAATATATCAACTTTAAATGTTTACTATAATTATCTCTGGTCTTCAGAGTACATCTTTTGAGAGCTGTCTCTTTGGGGGATTATTTTGGATAATAGATAGTGGTTCTATTTTTAGTAATCAATTCAAAAGGTGTATCCTATATCTTTGAGGAGAAAACTATTTACAACTTTTAGTATGGATTCTTGCTTTTTCTCCTTTCTCTGAGATACAGATTTTGATCCTAATGAAATGTTAGAGTTGACACATTCTTCCTCTCAATCCAAGTTACCTGAAAGTGGGTGTCCAAATTAGTCTCCAGAATCTTACAATGAAATTAGTGCAAAGGTTTCTTTATTGTTATGAATCATAAAAATGTAAATCTTACTGATAATATCTAAACAAAACCAAGTTACTCTTTTTTGCAAAGTGAATAATGTGAGATTATTCCTTACATCTCTTCCTCTGCAAGTAAACATGTCCAAAATTTATGCATAGTTTTCTACACGGTATTGATATAACAAATAATTCAGTGAATTGGGTGTTTTAAGAAACTTAATCACACCACATAAGTGATTAATTTAATTTAGACTCTTTTTATAGCATATTGTTTCAGCATTAGACAGAAACCTAATAGGAGCCATCATATCTTTTTATTTATCTGGCATTTTAATAGAACTTTGCAAGAGAAGAGTATTTCTTTATGAATGCAATTTATCATTATTGTCCATGTCTAAAATAATATATGATTTAAGGATTAAATCACATAACCAGATTTTTACCCAATAACCCAGGACTTATATGAGAATTAACACATGTAATAAAAACTGAGGGCTTCCCTGGTAGCTAAGTGGTAAAGAACCCACCTGCCAATGCAGGAGACATGGTTTTGATCCCTGGTCAAGAAAATTCCCTAGAGAAAGAAATAGCAACCCACTCCAGTATTTTTGCCAGGAGAATCCTCATGGACAGAAGAGCCTGGCAGGCTACAGTCCATGGGGCCGCAAAGAGTTGGACACAACTGAGCAACTAAGCACAGCACACCAGTATTTTCCCAGATGCCTGGGAAATCCCACGGGCAGAAGAGATTGGTGGGCTACAGTCCATGGGGGTCACAAAAGACTTGGATGTGACTTAGTGACTAAACAACAAATAAAAACTAGATAACTTGTTCAAATATGCTAAATTCAGGCCATTTCCCATCTAGATAAATAGCTTAGATTAGTTTATATAGTAAAAAGGAACACAAAAATAGTATTTAGTGAGATGAGAGAGACAGCTCCACCAAAAATAGGCAGAAATTTGTGAACAAACATACATACAAGTAGGAATTTATAAGAAGCATAAAAGGGAAAAAAGTAAACAATATGTAAATACTAAGGAGGAAATGGAGGAATACGTAAAACTTTTACAAGTATTTTATACAAGCTGTATTTCCCATTTGTTCAAATTTTTAAAAACTTGCAATGTTAAAAATAACTGTATGGAAAAAAAATCAATGAAGTCAATGTAAAGATCTTTAGTTAAACTATCTCATATTATGGATGAGCAAACAGACCAGCAGGGTTAATTGAAGTCGTGCAGGTCATCCTGTGAATTACAGGCTGGTCTGGGGATAGAATCAATGTGTTCAAGCTTTTTTGCCTGCATCACCCCATAGCCATGTTACAGCAAAATATATTCATTTATCTGTGCTTTTTCAACAAACTTTAAAAATTTCTTTTTTTTTTTTCTACCAACCTACTTCTTTCAATATATTTGTGCTATTGCTGTCTAGTTGCTCAGTCATGTCCACCTCTTTTGGGACCCCATGGACTATACCCCACCAGGCTCCTGTATCCATGGGATTTCCCAAGCAAGAATACTGGAGTGGATTTTGCCATCTTCTCCTCCAGGACATCTTCTCAACCCAGGGGTCAAACTTGAGTTTCCTGCATTGGCAGATGTATTCCTTACCACTGAGCCACCAAGGAATCCATAACATCCGTAGCAAAACTTTGTGATGAAGTCAACTGTACTGCTTGTCTCCCCACTAGGGTGAATAAACTTGGAGTGTGTGCAAGACTGGTCACTACAGTGGAAAAAATAAAATTAGCACATCCACTTACATTTACTTTTATTATAAGAAAACAAATGATTAAGTTTTATCATCAATTTATCTCAAATATCACAGTCACATATGTTGGATGACAATCCCTCTGTTTGTTCAGAGTAACCTTAGTTTGTTCCTGTCCGCTTTCACTTTCAATATTGGTCCAGTTTGGACAATAAGTTATATGGTCCACTTATACTTTGAGTCTATGCTGCTGCTAAGTTGCTTCAGTCGTGTCCGACTCTATACTACCCCAGAGACGGCAGCCCACCAGGCTCCCTCGTCCCTGGAATTTTCTAGGCAAGAACACTGGAGTGGGTTCCCATTTCCTTCTCCAATGCATGAAAGTTAAAAGTGAAAGTGAAGTCGCTCAGTCGTGTCCGACTGTTTGTGACCCCATGGACTGCAGCCTACCAGGCTCCTCCATCTATGTGGTTTTCCAGGCAAGAGTGCTGAAACGGGGTGCCATCGCCTTCTCCGTTGAGTCTATGGATACATAAAAATATTCTGATAGAGATTTTTTGGCAACCCACTCCAGAATTCTGGAAAATTCTATGGACAGAGGAGCCTGGTGGGTTACAATCCATGGGGTTGCAAATAGTTGGGAGCTTGACAGCTGGAATCAAGATTGCCGGGAGAAATATCAATAACCTCAGATATGCCAATGACACCACCCTTATGGAAGAAAGTGAAGAGGAGCTAAAAAGCCTCTTGATGAAAGTGAAAGAGGAGAGCAAAAAAGTTGGCTTAAAGCTCAACATTCAGAAAACGAAGATCATGGCATCCGGTCCCATCACTTCATGGGAAATAGATGGGGAAACAGTAGAAACAGTGTCAGACTTAATTTTGGGGGGCTCCAAAATCACTGCAGATGGTGACTGCAGCCATGAAATTAAGAGACGCTTACTCCTTGGAAGGAAAGTTATGACCAACCTAGATAGCATATTCAAAAGCAGAGACATTACTTTGCTGACTAAGGTCCGTCTAGTCAAGGCTATGGTTTTTCCATTGGTCATGTATGGATGTGAGAGTTGGACTGTGAAGAAGGCTGAGCGCCGAAGAATTGATCCTTTTGAAGTGTGGTGTTGGAGAAGACTCTTGAGAGTCCCTTGGAATGCAACGAGGTCCAACCAGTGCATTCTGAAGGAGATCAACCTTGGGATTTCTTTGGAAGGAATGATGCTAAAGCTGAAGCTGCAGTACTTTGGCCACCTCATGCGAAGAGTTGACTCTTTGGAAAAGACTCTGATGCTGGGAGGGATTGGGGACAGGAGGAGAAGGGGACGACTGAGGATGAGATGGCTGGCTGGCATCACGGACTTGATGGACGTGAGCCTGAGTGAACTCCGGGAGTTGGTGATGGACAGGGAGGCCTGGCGTGCTGCAATCCATGGGGTCACAAAGAGTCGGACACGGCTGAGCGACTGAACTGAGCTGACAGCCTGGAAGGGTCCACTTGATCACGATTTCTCATGCAATCATTTCAGAATATTTCAACACATTTTTATTAATTATGGCTGAAAAATATTACTGCTTGGGAAAAATCTATAGTTCTATATTTGCAATCATAAATATGAAGAAACCCCCAGAAAAGGGAGAAGGCATACTTTAAAATGTCTGAAGTTGTTTGTTAGCCTCATTATATGCTGAAATTTGAAACGAAATAAACTATAAAAATTATTAAGAAAATTTCTTGAAATATGAAATTGCAACATTATTATTAATTTTAAAGCTCACTCTAGGAATCTATATTAACTCTTTAAGGTATAAGCCATCATGATTGGCAAGAAATTTAAAATTAAAGAACCAAAAAATAAAGACTTACCTTCCAATTGTTTTGCAAACATGTTTAACAACTCAATGCTCAACCCAAGTATTTTATAAAATACCACTAAATATCACAAATTTCATACAACTTTAGAATAGTAATAGTAATTAGTATTTTTGAAAACTTATTATGTCCTAGGGAATGTTTGACTATTTAGCATATATTAAACCATTTGGTATTTAAAACAACTCTAGATGGTAGAATTAACCATTATCCACCCTTTAACTGATGATGAAAATGAATAACATTCCTAAGCCCACACAGTTATTCTTTGTTGGAGGCAGTCTGAGGAACTTTTTAAAAATAATATTATTCGTGTAGCATTTTAATGTAATTCAAATAAAAGCATTTTTCAAATAGTTTTTTTCACTGCAACATTGTTTGTAGTGGCATCATTTGGAAATAACCCTAATGTCTGTTATTTGAGGATTAAACAAACTACAGCAAAAATATTCTTAAGTCACCTATACAAAAGAGTTAGGACATCTTTCAGATATATTCTTAAATGATGAAAAGCAAGATACAATGTGTATAGATGACTCTTTTTTTAAATAAATAGGGAAATAATTTATATTTATATTGGTATTTACATTTATAAAGACACTGATGGAGTTGAAAAAAGGAAAAAGGAGGAATTAATCAGTGTTTTGGGCAGCATTGAAGAACAGGGCTGGCTGGCTGGGGAACTGTGATAACAGGGAGATTTTCACTTTACATTTTTGGCTTATTAACTATGCTCTTACATGTGTGCATGCTCAGTAGCTGAGTCTTGTCCATCTCTTTGCAACCCCATGGATTTTAACCCACCAGGCTCCTCTGTCCATAGAATTTTCCAGACTACTGGAGTGGGTTGCTGTTTCCTCCTCCAGGAGATCTTCCCAAACCAGGGATTGAAACTGTGTCTCCTGTATCTCCTGCAATACAGACAAATTCTTCACCCTTGAGCCAGCAGGGAATCTTTCCTATGGTCTTACATTGCCTACCAAATTTACTTAGCTTGAAGTTTAGAAGGCTATTAAAACTATTGTATCACAACTGATCTTACTGCCCAAAAGTGGTAAATGAATTTCAGAAAATAAATAGTCATACTAGAAAATTAGGAATGAGAGATACGGGATGTAAACAATCTTTTTACTGTTCAAGTGGCTCAAGTGTCAGGAACCCTGAGGGAAAGTAGAGGAATGGGATGTGTCTTGTCATGAAGCAATAGAGATTATTTGGTTGCATTTTTTTGGATAAAATATATGAATAACAACAATGAAGGTATAAACTCTTTCAAGTTCATTTCTCATGTGATGATAATGACTACTCTAAAATTAAGTTAAAATAGCTTTATTTTCTAGACAGTGTGATCTCAATATGACCAAAGTAATATTTAGTGTTAACTTGGAGCAAAATAAATTTCAAATGAGTTTCAGTATCATTCCTGGCATATTAGGGTATACTTTGCCAGTGTTAATTTGAAAGAAAGCTAACGTCAACTCTGAAAATAATGATAGAAATATGTCATTATATTTCTGAAAAGATTCTAAAATAAATGCAAGTGGTAAGTCTCTTAATGATTACAATGAAAAAAAGGTAATTATAAGAGTGTTCACATATTGCTTGAGGATGAATTGTTAGTGGGAACTATTGTTTATGAATAGTATTTTAAAAATATTTTCTTCTAATGTGTTTAAATTGCAAAAATGTACTAGAGGGATTTATTGGTGTAATGGAAATCAGCTTTAATTCTAAGTTTAATTTAGTATAAGGAATGAAAATCTGGGAAAATCTCATGAAGTCTTTGCTTTCTCTTAGGCTATACCATGCCCTTAAAAGATACCATTGATTTAAAAATGGTATGTTTCAGATGCTCAGTTTCATTAATAATTAAAACTTGGAATGTGCTTATTCTTTTTATTTCGATTTTTTAGATATTTGAAGTGGGAAAGGCACATATTTGGCAACTTCTTGTTTTCCCTGCTTGGTTTTCTATCTAGTCTTCTTTATGTTATTAACTGTGGATGTAGCAATGGAAGAGGAGTGGTATCAGGAGAGACTTTATTACCAGCACCATCTAAGATGGCACAGCTTACCCACCTCGTCCTTGGCTGCCATTTAAAGTGGCTTATTCTTCTCATGAGTATCTCCATGGTCTCCTGAAAGGATTCACTCTTCCTGGGCATCTTTTACCTGCAGGTCCTTCTTTTGACGTGGACGAATGGATCTTCTTGGTATTTATAGCTTTGTCCTCAGCCTCTGGAAACACAGAGCTCTTCCTTCAACATTAGTCAGTGTTTCCCTCCAGGTATCTTCTGAAAAATCTAAAAATGACTCATTTTAGCATGATGTTGTAGGTAACCCACATATGACATTGAGAAATATTCAGATTTTCCCCATCAAATTCTAGAGGGTTGCCCCTCCCTCTTCTCACAGTGTAGCACTCTTTTCACCACCAGAGGATCCAGTGGGCCTGTCATTGACCTTTTCAACTTGCTAGGTGAGTTACACTGTCTTCACTGTGCCCACAGAATCATGAGGGCATATATTAAGTTTTCTAATTGGTTGCACTAAATCCCATTGAAGCCCCTCTTCCTAGACTGATGAGGGGAGAAGTATTTTCTATATTATGCCTTAGAATGGATATGATAGGGCACTGCAACTGCCAGCCCTGGCACAATATTATCAGCATAATAATAACCACTTATATGAGTGGTCTCACAACAGGAGGTTCCAATAAGGAACTAATGGGGAGAATTAGAGAGGGGCCGAAAGGAGGGAGGAGATGCCAGCTGATCATATGTCCTGCCAACCTCCCAGAAACCTTCACTCTAGAATCCCATTTTGGCCTAGAGATTCACATGCCTCCAGAAGGACCCACAGTTGGATCAATTATGGGCACAGACAAGATGACTCTCGGAGACAACCCAGAAACTAACTCCATTACCATATAAGGAAAGACTGAGAGCCATACAGCAGAGCAGTTCTCCTGGGTTCCCTTATCCTGTGGCTCTCCACATGGGCACCTCTTCCCGATAAACTCTTTTGCTTTGTCAGCATGCATGTCTCCTTGGACAATTCATTTCCAAGTGTTAGGCAAGAGCCGCTCTCAGGTCCTGGAAGGGGGTCATTCTTCCAGTAACAGATGAGGTTAGTCGTAGGGTTTAAAAACCCACCTACTCTCTCCAAAATCTTCCCCTAACTTCTAATTCTGTCCTGATTTCTTCCAAATATCTTTTATCAGTTCAGTTCAGTCACTCAGTCATGTCCGACTCTTTACGACCCCATGGACTGCAGCACGCCAGGCCTCCCTGTCCATAGCCTGAAGGAATTGGTCAGCAAAGTGTCACATAACTAACTGTCTTTCATCTCTTCTTCCAGGTCTTACATGTTGCCCTTTCAACCGTGGCATGTATTGCCATAGAGCCTAAACTGAGAATGAGGCAATTATAGTCACATTTCTATATCCTGTCACCCTTGCAAGGCTGAGGGGCCTGCAAGTCAAATGCACAGAGCTTTGATTTTGGTTCATGATTGGAATTGCACAGGGTGACCTTGAGCAGACAGAGCATTCCACCATAATTCCAGATATTGCTGGTGTGTTTTATATGATTATCGGTGTGATATATTTTTATCTGCTGGTAATAAATTAATTATAAAATATTGTAATATGTAAATAAAGATTTAACATTGAGACTTTAAGGTAAAATAGCACATTATGTTTTTGCTTTAGAAGAGCATTATAGGGATGTAAGATAACGCAGCTTTCAAAGCCTTTATCTGAAATCCATTCAAAGTACTTTATTGAGATTTACTTAGATTACCCACTCCTAAGAGACCACTAAGTGTTATTCTGAGCACAGATGAAAGATTAACTTCCAGCCAGTCTTCTTGACTGGCAGTGATAAAATGATTAAACAGTCATCATCTGCCCGTTCTTCTACAAGACACTGTGTACCCCATCACATTTTAGTCACAGTCACTTGGAGTTTATTATCAATGTTTACAATCCTAGGTAAAGACTCCTGACAGCGTCTAGAGCAGTTCAAACACTTTAGATGTTTCTATTGTGAGATAAAGGATCAATGTCAGGTAAGGATACAGTTTTAAAGGTACCTTAGAAATTGGCTAGTTGGATAAGTTTTCCCTGCAAAAAGAGAAAGTTAGAGTACTATAATGGACACCATTTGAGCTGATACTGGACTGACTGCCAGATTCAGGACTTCAAAGAAATGCAAATCAGCCAAGCAAAAGGAAACTGGTTAGGAGAAAAGAATTATGAGTCTTGAGAAAATTGTAAATAGGAAGACTCATTTAGAAAGTAAATAAGAATGATCGATTTTAAAAGCTCTGGTGAAAATGGTCTAGTGGTGACTATTTGATTCAATGAAGGAAGCATCATAGGAATCCAACCTATACATCAAGAAAACAAAACAGCAGTAGCTAACATACATGGAAATTTAACAATGAATCACTGCTTATTGGCTTTCCCCAAACATTGTTTACTTTCCTTTTACATTTATGTTTAATAACATAGGGTTAAATGTTTGATATGTATTGTATAAGACATGTATCAAGGATTCAATATTTTATGTATCATTATCTTTCTTAGAAATGATTAGCCCTAGCTCTTACGCACTTGTTACTTAATTTTTATATTGCTTTAAGGCATAGTGACACTGTTATTTTTAATTAACTTGATTTTTGTTTCATTTATTAACAGTGTCTCTCCAATAACACAGAAGTTCTGATCCATTCAGTCACTCAGTCATGTCCGACTCTTTACAACCTCGTGGACTCCAGGCTTCCTTGTCCATTACCATATCCTGGAGCTTACTCAAACTCATGCCTATCACTTAGGTGATGCCATCCAACCATCTCATCTTCTGTCATCCCCTTCTCCTCCTGCCTTCAATCTTTCCCAGAAGAAGGGTCTTTTCCAATGAGTCAGTTCTTTGCATAAGGTGGCCAGAGTATTGGAGATTCAACTTCAGCATCAGTCCTTCCAGTGAACAACCAAGACTGATCTCCTTTAGGATGGACTGGTTGGATCTCCTTGCAGTCCAAGGGACTCTCAAGAGTCTTCTCTGACACATCAGTACAAAACCATCAATTCTTTGGTGCTCAGCTTTCTTTGTAGTCCAACTCTCACATCCATATGTGACTGCTGGAAAAAGCGTAGCTTTGACTAGATGGACCTTTGTTGGCAACGTAATGTTGCTACTTTTTAATATCCTATCTAGGTTGATCATTACTTTTCTTCCAAGGATCAAGGGTTTTTTAATTTCATGGCTTCAGTCACCATCTGTAGTGATTTTGGTGCCCCCCCAAAATAAAGTCTCTCACCATTTCCATTGTTTCCCCATCTATTTGCCACGAAGTGATGGGACTGGATGCCATGATGTTAGTTTTCTGAATGTAGCATTTTAAGCCAACTTTTTCACTCTCCTCTTTCACTTTCATCAAGAGGCTCTTTAGTTCTTCTTCACTTTTGGCCATAAGGATGGTGTCATCTGCATATCTGAGGTTATTGATATTTCTCCCAGCAATCTTGTTTCCAGCTTATGCTTCATCCAGCCCAGCATTTCTCATGACGTGCTCTGCATATAAGTTAAATAAGCAGGGTGACAATACACAGCCTTGATGTAGTCCTTTCCCAATTTGGCAGCAGTCTGTTCTGTTGCTTCTTGACCTGCATACAGATTTCTCAGGAGGCAGGTCAGGTGGTCTGGTATTCCATCTCTTGAAGAATTTTCCAGTTTGTTCTAATAAACATAATCAAAGGCTGTGGCCTAGTCAATAAAGCAAGAGTAGATGTTTTTCTGGAACTCTCTTGTTTTTTCTATGATCCAGATGATGTTGGCAATTTGATCTCTGGTTCCTCTGCCTTCTCTAAAACCAGCTGAACATCTGGAAGTTCAGAGTTCACATATTTCTAAAGCCTGACTTGGAGAATTTTGAGCATTTCTTTACTAGTGTGTGAGATGAGTGCAAATGTGTGGTAGTTTGAGCATTCTTTGGCATTGCCTTTCTTCGGGATTGGAATGAAAACTGACATTTTTCAGTCCTCTGGCCACTGATGAGCTTCCAAAATGCTGAAATATTGAGTGCAGCACTCTCACAGCATCATCTTTTAGGATTTGAGGTAGCTCAACTGGAATTCCATCACCTCCACTAGCTTTGTTTGTATTGATGTTTCCTAAGGCCCACTTGACTTCACATTGTGGGATGTCTGGCTCTAGTTGAGTGATCACATCAACATGATTATGCGGGTGGTGAAGATATTTTTTGTACAACTCTTCTTTGTATTCTTGCCACCTCTTCTTAAGATCTTCTGCTTCTGTTAGGTCCATACCATTTATGTCCTTTATTGAGCCCATCTTTGCATGAAATGTTCTCTTGGTATCTCTAATTCTCTTGAAGAGATCTCTAGTCTTTCCCATTTTTTTTTTTTTTTTCTATTTCTTTGCATTGATCACTGAGGAAGGCTTTCTCATCTCTCCTTGCTATTCTTTGGAACTCTGCATTCAAATGGGTGTATCTTTCCTTTTCTCCTTTGCTTTTCCCTTCTCTTCTTTTCACAGCTATTTGTAAGGCCTCCCCAGACAGCCATTTTGCTTTTTTTGCATTTCTTTTCCATGGGGATGGTCTTGATCCCTGTCTCCTGTACAATGTCACGAACCTCATTCCATAGTTCATCAGGCACTCTATCTATCAGAAATAGACCCTTAAATCTATTTCTCACTTCCACTGTATAATCATAAGGGATTTGATTTAGGTCATACCTGAATGGTCTAGTGGTTTTCCCTACTTTCTTCAATTTAAGTCTGAATTTGGCAATAAGGAGTTCATGATCTGAGCCACAGTCAGCTCCTGGTCTTGTTTTTGCATACTGTATAGAGCTTCTCCATCTTTGGCTGCAAAGAATATAATCAATCTGATTTCGATGTTGACCATCTGGTGATGTTCATGTGTAGAGTTTTCTCTTCTGTTGTTGGAAGAGGGTGTTTGCTATGACCAGTGCATTCTCCTGGCAAAACTCTATTAGCCTTTGTCCTGCTTCATTCTATCCAAGGCCAGATTTACCTGTTACTCCAGGTATTTCTTGACTTCCTACTTTTGCATTCCAGTCCCCTATAATGAAAAGGAAATCTTTTGGAGGTGTTAGTTCTAGAAGGTCTTGTAGGTCTTTATAGAACTGTTCAAGTTCAGCTTCTTCAGCACTACTGGTTGGGGCATAGTTTTGGATTAACAGAGATCATTCTGTCATTTTTGAGATTGCATCCAAGTACTGCATTTTGGACTCTTTTGTTGACTATGATGGCTACTCCATTTCTTCTAAGGGATTCCTGCCCACAGTAGTAGATATAATGGTCATCTGAGTTAAATTCACCCATTCCAGTCCATTTTAGTTCGCTGATTCCTAGAATGTTGACGTTCACTCTTGCCATCTCCTGTTTGACCACTTCCAATTTGCCTTGATTCATGAACCTAACATTCCAGGTTTCTATGCAATATTGCTCTTTACAGCATCGGACCTTGCTTCTATCACCAGTCACATCCACAACTGGGTCTTGTTTTTGCTTTGGCTCCATCACTTCATTCTTTCTGGAGTTATTTCTCCAGTGATCTCCAGTAGCATATTGGGCACCTACCAACCTGGGGAGTTAATCTTTCAGCGTCCTGTCTTTTTTGCCTTTTCCTACTGTTCATGGGGTTCTCAAGGCAAGAATACTGAAGTGGTTTGCCATTCCCTTTTCCAGTGGTCCACATTCTGTCAGACCTCTCCACTATGACCCATCCTTCTTGGTTGGCCCCACATGGCATGGCTTAGTTTCACTGAGTTAGACAGTGCTATGGTCCATGTGATCAGATTGGCCAGTTGTCTGTGATTGTGGTTTCAGTCTGCCCTCTGATGCCCTCTCAGTGCCTACCATCTTACTTGGGTTTCTCTTGCCTTGGGTGTGGTGTATCTCTTCAGGGTGCTCCAGCAAAGCGCAGCCACTGCTCCTTACCTTGGATGTGGGGTAGCTCCTCATGGCCACCGCTCCTGACCTTTCATCAAAAGATCATTTGATTGCTGAGAAACTTCCTCAAAACAACTTCTGGACATCCCTGGAGGACACCAGGCACCTCAGAAAGACAGCCCATTCTCTTTGAAAGGAGGTAGGACAAAATATAAAAGATAAAAAGAGAGACAAAAGAGTTAGGGAGGGAGACCTTTCCTGGGGAGGGAGTCATGAAGGAGGGGAAGTTTCCACACAGTAGGAAACCCTTTCACAGGTGGGCCTGTGGGTGGTTTTGAAATCTGAGAGGGTGAACATAACTGGGAGGGGAAAACATGCATGTGCGCGCACACACACACACACACACACACACACAGAATACATGCCTAACTGCAACTGTGGAAAAGAGAACTTTCCTGAGAAAGGCTCTAACCTAACAACCTAATGTGCAGCCTGGTCCTGCTCACAGAGTAAAGGATTGAGTGAATACCAAAGGAGAGGTATCTGGCTGCAAACTGGCCCCTCCCCCGCCCAGAGGCAGAGAGGCAGGCTTTTGACAGCCAGAGCCTGAAGGCAAGGGGTTTCTACAACCTCAGCCCCACCAAACTGTGCGCAGGCTCCCCGCTGCCAACCATAACTTCCTGGGATCCTGGACAGTTGACATCCGCAAGGTGGGTCACAGCCTGAGGTCAGCTCTCCAGAGGAGACATGTTGCACTTCTAAGACGGTGATCTTGGTGCACCCGGGAAACCGAGTGACTGGGACTGAGAAGGTGATTAAGATGCCTGGCCCACATGGGACAGTGTGCTCGCCAAGCACCTGGTCTGAGCTGCTTGGACTGGGAAGGGCACAAAATGCACGCCCAACCCACAGAGACTGAGCCCGAACTGTGTCTGAGTGTCTCCTGTGGAGTTACAGGTCAGCAGCAGCCTGCAGCAGGGGCTCTGGGTGCAGCAGACCTTGGTATGGCAAAAGCCCTCTTGGAGGAGGTTGCTATTAACCTCACCATAGAACCATCAGAACTTACACAGGACTGCAGAAACAGACTTTTGGAGGGCACAAGCAAAACCTTGTGTGCACCAAGACCCAGGAGAAAGGAGCAGTGACCCCACAAGAGACTGACTCAGGCATGCCCATGAGTGTCCAGGAGTCTCCAGCAGAGGCATGGGAAATTTTTAACGAGGTCGCCATTTTCTTCATTACCTCCACCATAGTTTGGCCTTAAGTCAAGCAACAAGGAGGTAACACAGCTCCACCCATCAACAGAAAATTGGATTAAAGATTTACTGAACATGGCCCCAATCACCCAACAGAACAAGATCCAGTTTGACCCTTAGTCGGTCCCCCCCATCCAGAAGCTTCCATAAGCCCCTAATCCTTGTCGATCAGAGGGAAGACAGACTGAAAATCACAGTCACAGAAAAATAACCAAACTGATCACATAGACCACAGCCTTGTCTAGCTCAATGAAATTATGAGCCATGCTGTGTAGGGTCACCCAAGTGGGACAGGTCATGGCGGAGAGTTCTAACAAAACGTGGTCCACTGGAGAAGGGAATGGCAAACCACTTCAGTATTCTTGTCTTGAGAACCCCATGAACAGTATGAAAAAATAACATGGAAACTTTAAAGGAATTTCTATGTGACTGTCATAATGCTAGACATTAAGTACTTGGTTAATTTTCACATATGTAAAAAAGCTGGTGTTTAATCATCTTCACACTCATTTTTACAGAATATCTCAATTAACATCAAATCTCTTTTAGATGAGATTACATAGAATCTTTCTTCTATCAATTGGATATATGCTCCATAGGCAATAAATACTAATTAATTAATAGAGTTCAATAAGAGTTTTCCCCCAATGAAAATATCTTATCTGTTTGCTAAATTTAAGGTAAAAATAGCATATTTTGAAAGTTTAAGAGAGAGTTTTCACTCATATTTATACATACATAAATTCTTTTGAACTTTAAAAATTTTAATAGCCTTTTTATTGGTTCTTTTATCCCATTATGCATCTTGAATTAATTTCTTTCCCTATTATAGTATATTTTCTAGTGATAATTTGGACAAACTTTGCCTGAGATAAGCTTTGAAAATGTTTAAATATTGAAAACATTTTTACTTTATGCTTGTTCTTGAAGTAATAATGAGAATGGATACAGAATTATTAGTTAATTTTTTTCTCATTTCAAATATATAACTTTATTGCCTTCTCATGTTCAATATTTTTATTAAAAGTGCACTATCAATCTGGAGGTCTCTTATATATAATCTAACTCCTCTTCTGGTAGCTTTTAGATTTCTCTCTTTATCTCATATTAAAGACTTTCATCAAGGTGGTCTAAGGGTGGCCTTTCTTTAATCTAACAGTATCTATTCTTTATTTCAATCTGAAAAATTATACCTTTCTTTCAATCTGAGATATTTCAGTGATTATATTTTAAAAGTTCCTCTTTTGCTGGTTATCCATCCTTACTTATGTCACTACAATTGATGAAGGTCAGAATTCTAGTTCTGCTCTCCACATCTCTTCACATTTCCTTATGCTCTTCATCTCTTTATCTATTTGGGTGAAAATCTGAGGGAAATAGAACTCTTGTCTTGAATAAACAGTGTAATAGTATTTTCATTGACACTGTGCCAGTTTTAACTATCTTACCAACTTTTTAATTTAAAATTTATTTTAATAATATTTTATCCCTAAGAATACTATTTTTCATAACCAAACATTCTTGATTAATTAACAAATACTTCTTTCTTACCTCTCTATAAATAGTCATACTTATTTTAAATTCTTGTCTATATTGCTCAAGTATCTCTATGTCTTTAATATAAATTTTTCCATTTGTTTTATCTCCTGAATTGAATTGAGTCCCTTTAAATATATTTACAAAGTAGAAATAGAGACTCAAATGTAAAGAACAAACATATGGATACCGTGAGGGGAAAAGGGAAGTCAGGTGAATTGGGAGATTGGGATTGAGATATATACACTATGATGCTATATATAAAATAGATAACTAATGTGGATCTATTGTATAGCACAGAGGATTCTACTCAGTGTTCTCTGGTGACCTAAATGGAAGGAAATCCTCAAAATAGGGGATATATGTATATGTATAGTTGATTCTCCTTGCTGTAGAGTGAGTGAGTGAGTAAAGCCGCTCAGTCGTGTACGACTCTTTGCGACCCCATAGACTGTAGCCTATCAAGCTCCTCTGTGGGATTTTCCAGGCTGTAGAGTAGAAACTACTAATAACACAACATTGTAAAGCAACTATAATCCAATAAATTTATTTTAAAAATTAAAATAAAAGTCTATGAATATATATGTGCTGTGCTGTGCTTAGTTGCTCAGTCATGTCTGACACTTTGCGACCCCATGGACAGTAGCCTGCCAGGCTCCTCTGTCCATTGGATACTCCAGGCAAGGATACTGGAATGGGTTGTCATGCCCTAATCCAGGATGTGTGTGTGTGTGTGTGTGTGTGTGTGTGTGTGTGTGTATATTTATTTATTTATATGTCAACATCCTTCATAGATATATATCATTTTTCTGATTTCTGATCCTTGAAATGTCCACTTCTTATTTGAGAGAGTGGTGGTGGTGGTAGTTATTATATTTTTTCCATTGTCCCTATGGATTCGCTCCAGGAGGAAATCACTGCCATACTTGATCCTTGTGAAGGCTATTCATTAATTCAATAAACACTGGTTATGGATGAGCTGTTATTCACAACTGCCCACACTATAGGTAAACTGAAAAAACTAGGTTCCTCTTCTGAAATACTTCTGGCTGAAGTATTTTACACAGATCTCATGAAGCTATAAAACATCAATATTCAGATTATAGGCCAAAAAAGACATAATTCTTTCTACTGAGACAGATAGATAGAATGTACAATAGCTAAGCAAATAGATTCTGGGATAAGACTACCTGAGTTCAGATGTAGGCTCTCTTCCATAATATCTGTGGTTTTGGCTGAGTTGATCTTCCTCATCTGAATTTGTTGTGTCTTTTTTTTTTAAATCTGAATAAATACATTAAGCCTTACTTAATAGAATTCTGTAAGAATTAAGTGAATTGATAACCTTATAGTTCTTAGAAGTATAAATTTCTATGTAAATGTTTTGTTATGCCTAGCCACAATACAGAACTTCTAGATTTTAGACTATCAGTATTAAGAAAATAAAAGGTATTTCAGGGATTTTCAAGGATAATAAGAATTTGGACACCAACTACTTAGAATGTTTTTCCACATTAAGTGTTTTTACTATAAGTTCTTGCTTTGGTTGCATTGCTGGGAGTATGATCCAATAGATAGATTGTGTGTGTTTTTTAGTATTTGACATCAGTTGGGTATTTGTAGTCTGGGAACATAAAATTGGAGAAGGCAATGGCAACTCACTGCAGTACTCTTGCCTGGAAAATCCCATGGACAGAGGAGCCTGGTAGGCTGCAGTTCATGGGGTTGCTAAGAGTCAGACACGACTGAGCTACTTCACTTTCACTTTTCACTTTCATGCATTGGAGAAGGAAATGGCAACCCACTCCAGTGTTCTTGCCTGGAGAATCCCAGGGACGGGGGAGCCTGGTGGGCTCCTGTCTATGACGTCACACAGAGTCGGACACAACTGAAGTGACTTAGCAGCAGCAGCAGAACATAAAATAGTAATGAACAAGTCTAAGATCATTTTACGTTAAGTATAGTACTTTCTTGGAGAAGGCAATGGCAACCCACTCCAGTATTCTTGTCTAGAGAATCCCCATGGACAGAGGAGCCTGGCGGGCTATAGTCCATGGGGTCACAAAGTCATGTATGACTAAGCGACTAACACACACACACACACACACACACACACACAGAGTACTTTCTGGATTTTACATAAGACCACTAATGCTAGTGTGCATGCACAACATGTATTAATAGTTAATAAATATAACCATAGTACTTATTTGATCAGTATAAAAATGTACTGATTTATGGAATGAAGCACTCATTGGCAAAAAAATAAAAGTGGAGGCCTTGTGAATCCATTTCAAGTGGAGTCATTATAACCAGTTTACAAGAAGAAACCAAGAACCAGTGCAGAATTTTTATTTTAATTTCTTAATTTAAATCTTTATTTCCAAGGTTAATTACTAAAATAGCATATGTCTTTCATTTGGTACAATAGTTTAAGCTTTTCAGGCTTTTCTAGGAGAGGGAGAGTACCTTTCTTTTTGTTTTCTATCTTCTCATAATAATTAAAACAATTAGCAGTGGCAGGAAATAGTTAAAATACTCCTGCTTGTTATTTCAGTCCCCTCGTGAATTCAATTCACAGTTCTGACTTGAAACCATTATTTCTACTCAATCTTGCTTCTCCAGTTGTGGTTCTCCCCTTGTTCAATTATACAAGGAATTAATCATTTGCTTAAGCCACATATATCCACATGTATGGTATCATTCTTTAATCATGTCTTCCACATGTTTACCCATTAACTGCCAGGTCCTTTTGTTTCTACCTCCTATGTATGTCTTAAAGTCGTCTGCAAATGAAAATAATGTTAGATTGGCCTCTGATTCCCTTACCTAACATCAGAAGGTAGAATATATTCAAATAACATCAACATATTTCTGAGAATAAAAACTATTCTCTAAAATATTGTTTAAAAATAAATTGCATGAATTCAAGACAATGATTTTCTACTTACTTATCAAAATAAAATAGTTGAGAAAATGCTTTCATGTAATACTGATCAGTCAAACAGAATTCAAGACAGAAAAAAGGCAAGAAGTAGAAAGAAATGGTAGAAATCTTAGTAGAATGCAGACTCTGTGAGGGCAAAAATATTTGTTTTGTTCATAACCAAAGTCCAGTGCCTAGAATACTCACATACAATGAGCATCCATTACTATTTGATGAATGAATAGATGCTTAATTATGTATATCTTATCTCATTCAGTCTATACAACATATATTTATATCTGAATGGATAATGTTAGGTTTTATGCTAAGATGATGTGTAATGTGAAACAACACTTCTATAGAATAGATAAAATATAAGAAAACTTTATACCTTAGAGTTGCATAAAATGATATTGGTAAACATGTTCCTAAAGTCTATCTCATGGATAAGAGGAGGGGAGGAAGTTATACAATGAAGATCATTGTAAGGGTTTTATTTTATTAGTAAGAGATCATAGTGGTAGATGAAGCAAAACAGTGGTTTCTTATTTTGGTATAAAATAAAGTAAGATATATTTCATTATAAATTCTGAGGAGGAGAATTAAATAAAATTCTAAATTTATAATGGAAAAAGTAGACTGATTGACAGGTAATAATGTAAAGACAAAGAAATAATAGCAAATAATTATTACTCATATTAAAAATAGATTTTACCATTAGAAGATAAGAGATAGCAAGATTGGATTAAAAAAAATAGCAATTATTTGTGCTTATTACAGAATTGCTAAGATAATATAATTAAATGGAAACAGGGGTGTGCAAAGAGAAACCGGGAAATGCTCATAAAATGGAAGTAGCAACAGTGATATGATTACCAAACAAGATATTTAAAAATGAGGTATTAAACAGGATACCATTATGTAATGATATGATTTTAAGTGAAAGACCTCACAGTAAAAAATTTATAATGTGTATTTGAAGGTAACTATAAAGATTAACAACTGTTATAAATGCACAGAGATCATGCAAACTATACTATCATATAGGAAGACTTCAATTCTACAAGTTAGACTAGAAGTTAAAATACAAATGAGGCCATAAGAAAGTGAATAATCATTCAACAAAGATGCATTTGTGTAAAACACTGCATCTTTCAAAAAGAAAGGATGCATATTTTTATTAGACTGTAGAATATTTACACAAATTCAATTAGCTACTGGACTATCAAGAAAATTTTAACTGAGTATATACTAGAAGTCTTGCAACTTGCATTTTCTGATTAAAATCTAATATCATTAGAAATAAAATAGAGTTTACAGAATATTTAAAGTAGAAATTAAGGAACACATCACTTAAACAACCCTTGAATAAATTAGGAAATTAAGAGAGAAATCCATGCATAACATAAGAAGCAGTTAAAAGAACAATTTAGGTTAAAACCTAATGACTGCATTGCATCATCTCACATAACTTACATGTAAAAAAATGAAATTAAAACACTCTTTAACAGCATACACAAGAAACAAACTCAAAATGGATTAAAGACCTAAAGGTAAAACCAAATACTATGAAATTATTCGAGGATATCATGAGCTTCATTCTTTGACATAAATCGCAACAATGTATTTTTCAATGTTTCCCAGAGTAATGGAAATAAAAACTAAAATAAACAATGGGACTTAATTAAACCCCAAAGCTTTTGAATGTAAAGAAAATCATAAAGAAAATGAAATACAACCCACAGAATTGGAGAGAATATTTGCAAACTATGTTACCAACAAATTATTAGTCTCAAAATTTAAAAATAGCTCATGCAGCTCAATATAAAATAAGCAAACAATGCAATCAAAAAATGAGCAAAAGACCTAAATAGATATTTCTTCAAAGAAGACATGCAGATTGCCAAGAAGCACTTGAAAAGATGTTCAACATCATTATTCAATTCAGTTCAGTTCAGTCGCTCAGTCGTGTCTGACTCTTTGCGACCCCATGGATCTCAGCACGCCAGGCCTCCCTGTCCACCACCAACTTCTGGAGTTCACTCAGACTCACGTCCATCGAGTCAGTGATGCCATCCAGCCATCTCTTCCTCTGTCGTCCCCTTCTCCTCTTGCCCCCAACATCATTATTAGAGAAACACAAATCAAAACTATAATGAGATATCACCTCACACCAGGCAGAATGGCCATCATCAAAAAACCTACAAACAATATATGCTGTAGAGGGTTTGAAGAAAAGAAAACCCTCTCATATTTTTGGTGGGGATATAAATTGCTGCAGCCAGTATGAAGACTTGTTTGGATGTTCCTTCAGAAACTAAAAACAGAGCTACCATGTGATCCAGCAATCCCACTCCTGGGCATATATCTGAAGAAAACTATAATTTGAAAAGATACATACACCCGGGTGTTCATTGCATTGCTGTTTACAGTAGCCAAGACATGGAAACAAACTAAATGTCCATCAACAGATGAATGGATAAAGAAGATGTGGTATATATGTACAACAGAATATTACTCAACCTGGAGACTATCACACTAAGTTAAGTAAGTCAGACAGAGAAAGACAAATATTATATGATATTGCTTATATGCAGAATCTTAAAAAAAAGATACGAAAAAACCTGTTTACAAAAAAGAAACAGACTCACAAATTTAGGGAATGACTTATGTTACCAGGGAAGAAGGATTGAGGGCAGGGATACACTGGGAGTTTGGGTCTGACTTGTACTCAGTTATATTTAAAACAGATAAACAGAGACCTACTGTACAGCACATGGAAATCTGTTCAAACCTCTGTAATAAGCTAAATGGGAAAACAATTTGAAAAATAATAGATACATTTATACGTATAACTTAACCACACTTTGCTATAACCTAAAGCTCAGATATTCCATAGTTCATCAGGCACTCTATCTATCAGATCTAGACCCTTAAATCTATTTCTCATTTCCACTGTATAATCATAAGGGATTTGATTTAGGTCATACCTGAATGGTCTAGCGGTTTTCCCTACTTTCTTCAATTTAAGTCTGAATTTGGCAATAAGGTGTTCATGATCTGAGCCACAGTCAGCTCCTGGTCTTGTTTTTGTTGACTGTATAGAGCTTCTCCATCTTTGGCTGCAAAGAATATAATCAATCTGATTTCGGTGTTGACCATCTGGTGATGTCCATGTGTAGAGTCTTCTCTTGTGTTGTTGGAAGATGGTGTTTGCTATGACCAGTGCATTTTCTTGGCAAAACTCTTTTAGTCTTTGCCCTGCCTCATTCTGCATTCCAAGGCCAAGTTTGCCTGTTACTCCAGGTGTTTCTTGACTTCTTACTTTTGCATTCCAGTCCCCTATAATGAAAAGGACATCTTTTGGGGGTGTTAGTTCTAAAAGATCTTGTAGGTCTTCATAGAACCGTTCACTTCAGTTTCTTCAGCATTACTGGTTGGGGCATAGACCTGGATTACTGCGATACTGAATGGTTTGCCTTGGAGACAGAGATCATTCTGTCATTTTTGAGATTGCATCCAAATACTGTATTTCAGACTCTTTTGTTGACCATGATGGCTACTCCATTTCTTCTGAGGGATTCCTGCCTGCAGTAGTAGATGTAATGGTCATCTGAGTTAAATTCACCCATTCCAGTCCATTTTAGTTCGCTGATTCCTAGAATGTCGACATTCACCCTTCCCATCTTTTGTTTGACCACTTCCAATTTGCCTTGATTCATGGACCTGACATTCCAGGTTCCTATGCAATATTGCTCTTTACAGCATTGGATCTTGCTTCTATCACCAGTCACATCCACAACTGGGTCTTGTTTTTGCTTTGGCTCCATCATTTCATTATTTCTGGAGTTATTTCTCCACTGATCTCCAGTAGCATATTGGGCACCTAATGACCCGGGGATTTCCTCTTTTGATATCCTATCATTTTGCCTTTTCCTACTGTTCATGGGGTTCTCAAGGCAAGAATACTGAAGTGGCTTGCCATTCCCTTCTCCAGTGGAAGTGAGAAATAGATTTAAGGGTCTATTTCTGATAGATAGAGTGCCTGATGAACTATGGAATGAGGTTCGTGACATTGTACAGGAGACTGGGATCAAGACCATCCCCATGGAAAAGAAATGCAAAAAAGCAAAATAGCTGTCTGGGGAGGCCTTACAAATTGCTGTGAAAAGAAGAGAGGCGAAAAGCAAAGGAGAAAAGGAAAGATATAAACATCTGAATGGAGAGTTCCAAAGAATAGCAAGAAGAGATAAGAAAGCCTTCTTCAGCAATCAATGCAAAGAAATAGAGGAAAAGAACAGAATGGGAAAGACTAGAGATCTCTTCAAGAAAATCAGAGACATCAAGGGAACATTTCATGCAAAGATGGACTTTATAAAGGACAGAAATGGTCTGGACCTAACAGAAGCAGAAGATATTAAGAAGAGGTGGTAAGAATACACAGGAGAACTGTACAGAAAAGATATTCATGACCAAGATAATCATGATGATGTAATCAATAATCTAGAGCCAGACATCTTGGAAAGTGAAGTCAAGTAGGCCTTAGAAAGCATCACTATGAACAAAGCTAGTGGAGGTGATGGAATTCCACTTGAGCTGTTTCAAATACTGAAAGATGATGCTGTGAAAGTGCTGCACTCAATAGGCCAGCAAATTTGGAAAACTCAGCAGTGGCCACAGGACTGGAAAAGTTCAGTTTTCATTCCAGTTCCAAAGAAAGGCAATGCAAAAGAATGCTCAAACTACCAGACAATTGCACTCATCTCACATGCTAGTAAAGTAATGCTCAAAATTCTCCAAGCCAGGCTTCAGCAATTCGTGACCCATGAACTCCCTGATGTTCAAGCTGGCTTTAGAAAAGGCAGAGGAACCAGAGATCACATTGCCAACATCCGCTGGATCATGGAAAAAGCAAGAGAGTTCCAGAAAAACATCTATTTCTGCTTTATTGACTATGCCAAAGCCTTTGACTGTGTGGATCACAATAAACTATGGGGAAAATTCTGAAAGAGATGGGAATACCAGACCACCTAACCTGCCTCTTGAGAAACTTATATTCAGGTCAGGAAGCAACAGTTAGAACTGGACATGGAACAACAGACTGGTTCCAAATAGGAAAAGGAGTACGTCAAGGCTGTATATTGTCATCCTGCTTATTTAACTTCTATGCAGAGTACATCATGAGAAATGCTGGACTGGAAGAAACACAAGCTGGAATCAAGATTGCCTGAAGAAATATCAATCACCTCAGATATGCAGATGACACCACCCTTATGGCAGAAAGTGAAGAGGAACTAAAAAGCCTCTTGATGAAAGTGAAAGAGGAGAGGGAAAATGTTGGCTTAAAGCTCAACATTCAGAAAACGAAGATCATGGCATCTGGTCACATCACTTCATGGGAAATAGATGGGGAAACAGTGGAAACAGTGTCAGACTTTATTTTTCTGGGCTCCAAAATCACTGCAGATGGTGACAGCAGCCATGAAATTAAGAGACACTTACTCCTTGGAAGAAAAGTTATGACCAACCTAGATAGCATATTGAAAAGCAGAGACATTACTTTGCCAACTAAGGTCCATGTAGTCAAGGCTATGGTTTTTCCTGTGGTCATGTATGGTTCTGAGAGTTGGACTGTGAAGAAGGCTGAGCACCGAAGAATTGATGCTTTTGGACTGTGGTGTTCGAGAATACTCTTGAGAGTCCCTTGGTTGCAAGGAGATCCAACCAGTCCATTCTGAAGGAGATCAACCCTGGGTGTTCTTTGGAAGGAATGATGCTGAAGCTGAAGCTCCAGTACTTTGGCCACCTGATGCGAAGAGTTGACTCATTGGGAAAGACTCTGATGCTGGAAGAGATTGGGGGCGGGAGGAGAAGGGGACGACCGAGGATGAGATGGCTGGATGGCATCACGGACTCGATGGACGTGAGTCTGAGTGAATTCCGGGAGATGGTGATGGACAGGGAGGCCTGGGGTCGCAAAGAGTCGGACATGACTGAGCGACTGAAATGAACTGAAAAGCTCAGATATGCAGATGACACCACCCTTATGGCAGAAAGTGAAGAGGAAGTAAAAAGCCTCTTGATGAAAGTAAAAGAAGAGAGTGAAAAAGTTGGTTTAAAGCTCAATATTCAGAAAACGAAGATCATGGTATCTGATCCCATCACTTCATGGGAAATAGATGGGGAAACAATATCAGACTTTATTTTTCTGGGCTCCAAAATCACTGCAGATAGTGGTTGCAGCCATGAAATTAAAAGACGCTTACTCCTTGGAAAGAAAATTATGACCAACCTAGATAGCATATTAAAAAACAGAGACATTACTTTGACAAGAAAGGTCCATCTAGTCAAGGGTATGGTTTTTCCAGTGGTCATGAATAGATGTGAGAGTTGGACTGTGAAGAAAGATGAGTGCCAAAGAATTGATGCTTTTGAACTGTGGTGCTGGAGAAAACTCTTGTGAGTCCCTTGGACAGCAAGGAGACCCAACCAGTCCATCCTAAAGGACATCAGTCCTGGATGTTCATTGGAAGTATTGATGCTGAGGCTGAAACTTCAATACTTTGGCCACCTCATGCGAAGAGTTAACTCATTGGAAAAGGCCCTGATGCTGGGAGGGATTGGAGGCAGGAGGAGAACGGGATGACAGAGGATGAGATGGCTGGATGGCATCACCAGCTCGATGCACATGAATCTGAGTGAAATCTGGGAGTTGGTGATGGACAGGGAGGCCTGGCATGCTGATTCATGGGGTCGCAAAGAGTCAGACACGACTGAGTGACTGAACTGAACTGAACTGAAAGCTAACAGGACATTGTTAATTAACTATACTCTGATATAAAATAAAGATGAAATAAAAACTTTATGTCCATAGACAATTCAGAAAAAAAATGTAAAACTTTAGATGACCTATTTATTATAGATAAAAAATTTTAATAGACACAAATAAGGTAACTAAAAAATTAAAAATAAGAAAAACAATATAGACCAGAATATTAAGTAGGGTTAAAATATGAAATTAATGATATAGTAACCACACACACACACACAAACTGGACTAGATAAGTAAATCCAAAACCTGGTTCTTTAAGAAAACCAATAAAATTAACTTACACAGTCCTTATTATGGAAAAAGACGAACAAAAAATTAAATAAATAATAATGACATAAAATTATTATGAAGGAAAGAAATATATTTAAGCCATAAGAAACCTTACAGGATTTTTGAGATTATTATATACTAGTCCATAACACAGTTGAAAACCTTTGGGAAATATTAGATTTTTCTAGGAAATATAGAAACTTTCCAAGATTATTAAAACTTTCCAAGATTAAGTGGAAATTTAGACAACTTCATAATTATAGCAAAGATTAGAAAATTGACTATAGTTCTATAATGAAAAATGCACTTTTAAAATGAAAGTCACAGTTGAATTTTATCTAACATTAAAACATTTAATACTTTTAAAGAACTTCAGGCCACGGGAAATGATGAGAAAGTCCTCAATTTATAGTATAATGCCACAATAACTTTCAAACTAAAACCCACTTAAAGGTAATATAAATAAAGCTATATTTCATTTATGAATATAAAATCAAAAAATTAAAGAAACTCATTACAACAGTAAATTAGCACTTGTTGCTAATTGCCTCTCCCAACCTTGTTGACATCTAATGGAAATTATCAAGACAAATATGTAAAAGTAATAGATACATTTTTGATTACCACTCCTAGGTTTGTATAGTAGACGAATTGCCCAATCTTATTGGAAAAACCTGCCCCATTGATACCTTATTCAAAAACCTTTCCCAGTTGAAATAGACTTACAGTTCAGTTCAGTCATCAGTTCTGTTTCCAACTATTTGTGACTCCATAGACTGCAGCACGCCAGGCTGCACTGTCCATAACCAACTCCTGGAGCCTACACAAACTCATGTCCATTGCATCAGTGATGATCCAACCATCTCATCCTCTGTCGTCCCCTTCTCCTCCTGCCTTCAATCTTTCCCAGCATCAGAGTCTTTCCCAATGAGTCAGTTTTTTTGCATCAGGCGGCCAAAGTATTGGAGTTTCAGCTTCAGCTTCAGTCCTTCCAATAAAGATTCACGACTGATTTTCTTTGGGATTGACTGGTTGGATCTCCTTTCAGTCCAAGGGACTCTCAAGAGTCTTCTCCAGCATCACAGTTCAAAAGACTTACAAGTCAACATTAAACAAAAAAATGTTGCTAATGAATCTAGATCTTATGTGAAATTTAAGAATGTGTCAGAATTCTTAACTAAGGCTGGAAACTCAAAAGCTTAAAAAAATAAGTGGAATTTAATAATTTATTATAAAACTTCAACAGAATACAATATGCTTGGGAAAAAAAAAAAAACACACCTTGTAACCCAAATGAAATAAACACAAATTTATGTCTATAGTAGGCAAAGAGTTTCTCAGAAATTGAAAAGAATAAATAACCAACTTGAATAAAAATTGGTGGCAAATATGTCCATATAATTTATGGAAGAGTAAATCCAAAAGCTACATAAAAATAAGATAAAAAATTAAATCTGACCAACAAGAAAAAACATGATACCTGTTTTTGTTTTGCACTTTGTTAACCGATAATAACAAAGTTAAATTATGGCATTCTATCAAATGTCCACAGTCATCAAATTAGCTATAGTTAGGAAGAGTTATAATACCTATTTAACAGAGAGGGGAAGGATTGTGAGGAAAGAATGGAAATGTAAAGTGTTATCACCCTTTTGGAAAGCAGTCTGACTGTATCTCTTAACATCAAAAAAATACATCAAGACTTTGACCCAGATATCTCATTCATAGGAATTCATCACATGGAAACAAAAACATTAATAAGTACAAAAAATAAAAAGAGGCTTTACCTAAATATGCTTACTTTGTAATTGATAAAGATAAATTAAAGAGAAGAGAATATAGAAATATATTTATATTCATATCAATATAGAAATGCGTAATAAATTGAGACACAGCTACTCCAAGATGTTTTGCATTTATTAAAAAATACATTGGAGCTATACAGGCTAATGTGAAAATGTTTTCACAATACTTTGCTAAAAGATCAGATACAGAAAAGTATAAAAATAATCCCATATTATATTTAATGTCCAAAATCTCCTCTAAATATGCTAATTTGTATATATGAATTTGGGAAAAAATATGGAAAGAAAAAATTGAATTGTAGACATAAGTTATCCCCTTGTGTTGGAGTGCAGAGTGGTTAGACGTAAGATATCATAAGAGCAGAAGGAGGAGGAAGACAAAGAAAGAGCAGAAAAGAAAATTAAAATTGAATGTATAAAATAAGTAAAACAGAGAATGTAATTTCTTGAGAAGAGAAATATGCTTTCAAAACAGGTTCTAAAGATTGTCTGGCTTTATCAAATTTTATAATCACATATGTACTCTTGTGGCTTACATTTACATTTTCTCAACATATATCAATTGTTTAATAAAATCAAACTAAACTGATTGTTGACAGCATGGCACTTTTTGAACTTATTCAAGTAGTAGAAAAGAAATTTGCACAGAAATAGGTTTTAGCATACTGTTGTAAGAAAAATGTCCTGAAGTATGACCACCAAAGTCTTTCTGTGTTCTCCCATGGACAGTCCTACTCAGTGGATCTTCCAGGTGGTCTGAAATTGATCAACTGGATTACAGATATCCATTGCATTTTGGGTGATAAAAACAGCTTTGTGGTTGTATTTTAGAACTCTTTTATTCTAATTAAGACCATATAATATTTTGAATAAAGTTCAGTCTATTTTTTGAAAGTTCTTATTTTTAAGGCAGCATCTGCTGAATGCAGTGAACTAATAAAAATTCCTTTCTTTCTCCAAAGAGGACCTCTTGGGTCACAACTGATCACATCATCAAGTGAGTCAAGACTGATATTTTCCACTAATAAGATTTTCATCAATCTAAGGACTCTGGAAATGAAATTAGGCTAGAATGGAGATATTACAATATCTGAAATAGTTTTCTGATAATAGTCAGTGAATAGTAGAAATGACTCTTAAAGGGTTCCCTAGAATGAATTCATTCTACAAGGGTATTCAGAAAGAAAATTTGTATTCTCAGTAAGAAAAATGTGTGTTCTCTTGGTAACTCCCGGTAGGAATTCCTTGGCTGCCATTCACGATGAAGACCAAATTGCGGAGATGCCCTATTCAGTGAACAGGCTACTACCTTTGGACTTGGCTCATCAATAAATAATCAGAAGGAATAGTTCCTGCCTGTCCCTTGGGAGCCACATAGGAATTTGGCTTCTGCTTACTGCTTGTTCATGGGCAGGTCCAGACCGAATGGGGAGCGGGGAAGGCCAGGCACAATGACTCATTCAGGTCTGAATACAAGGAAGGAAATGCTCAATGGTCAAATGTTATGTGGAGTTCCACTCAGAGTACCGCATATTTCCCTGAAACTTGCTTAGGAAAATATTCTAATGCTGTTTTTAGTGTGTTCTATTTGTCATTCTGAAACACAACACATTAGCTGCTTTGAACTCCTGGGCACTAAAAATATTTAAGTTACATAAGCAGATGGAGGGAAAGACTAAATGGAGCTTTTAACTCAACACACTCAAAAGCATCTCCTTATTGCCCTAACGAATAGTGCAGCTCTTGTGAGAGACTGTGGAAAGCCCTGCAGACAGCCAGCCCATGCTGGACAGTGCAAAGGAGCAGAGAAACCAAGATAAACAACCGTGCATAGTTTCTGCTGCTGGAATGAAAAGCAATGTTTTGCAAAAATATATACTCTTTTTCCTATTACTATTACAATTCTTGCATGACTTTCATGTCCAGTGGTTGGCTCATTCAGACTTTCAAAATGTTTGAGGGGAGAAGGAAAACAGAATGAAGAGATGTTGCTTTTGTGCCCTATTTCATCCCATGCACATTCGAAAAGCAGACACTATGTAAATACAAAAAGAAGCACTTCAAATTTACTAGACCATTTATTATTATTATTATTTGCCTTTATCTGTGTTTTCTACCTTGCCTCTTTAGGTGTAAGGTTTTTTTTATCTTTGGCACTCCTTTCTAAGGCATTCTGTATCTATATTTAGGACTGTGCCATCGCAGTGAATCTGGAATTTTTTGACATGTATATTGTCTATGTGTTGACTTTATATATGGAATATATTATATGATTGATGAAAGAATCTTTATAGAGGATCCTATGATACATAGCTTTATTATGCATGTGAAAATAAATTAAATAATGAGGAAAAGCAGAATAAACAGTATATAAATGTTCACAATACAATTCTTTTTTATAAATTAATTTATTTATTTTAATTGAAGGGTAATTACTTTACAATATTGTGGCGGTTTTTGCCATACATTGACATGAATCAACCAAGGGTGTACATGCATTACTGAAAACAAATGTAATACTTTTCAACACACACATCAGTTAAAGGGAGGTTAATAACCTAAATACCTGAGTCTTTGCAGGACCGACTAAAGTACTTTATGGAAAAAAACGGGAAGGGCTTCACGGTGGTATTATAGGACTTACAAAAAAGCAAAATGGAACGAAATAAATTTTAAACTAAACTTTAGTCCTTCATTTTTGATTTAGCAATTGGGTCAAATGTGTGCAAAATTCAAAAGGAAGCTAAGATGGAATTTTGTTTTAAAATCACATTTGTACCTAATAAGACAAAGGCCTGTTACCTAACTCAAAATATAAATATAACTTCACTTCATGCTAGTTTCCAAAAGAAAGACCTCAAATTTTTCTTACTCTAGGAAAAATAAAAAGACCAAGGCTGTCAAATTAACCTGCTTAGCAATAAAAAATAATTGTGTAACAGAGACTTCTGAGGGAAATATTTTCTAAAGCCTCTATATTTAAATAATAATAATAATAATAATAAAAGCAATGGTACTAATTAGTGACAAACTCAGACATGAACTAAAATGAGGGGCACAGGATAGAGGAAACTATTTGAACTATTTTAGCACTTGAAAATGTCAGACAATTTATTGAGGTTTATTCAGTTGGTTTGGAAGGCCTTAGGACTGGTTATAAAAACATTTAAGAACTAGTGGGATTGTAACTAAGTCAAAGACTAGTGTGAGCACAGAACGTTTCAGGTCACTTTATTACACTAGTAAATGAAAGGAACAGATCAGTTACTGTTCTTTAGATAAACTACTATTCTTTTAGCTGTAATCCCATAGATAAAAGACAAATCATTAAGAAAGGAAGGCAAAAGTTAGATCAGAAAGAAAATCCATTTTGGGGAAAAAAAAAGATTACACTCTCTTCATACCTTAACCCCAAAGGAAGATCATACTCCAAGTAATTTATTTCCTGTGTCAGCTTTAATTTCAGGGAAATTTTGCATTCCTTTGTGATTCTTCAGTTTTTAAAAGTAAAGCAAATCTCATAAGTACTAGCCTACTTCAGAAGAATATTTTCACAATCTATAAGATCATATTACGTACTACTTGGAGTTCTGAGAAAAAAAGGAGTTGAAGTAATTTTTTACATTGGTATAGACCGATCTTTTAAAACATGGAGTCATTTATAGAAATTGTTGTTCAGCTAATTAAATATATTTACATTCAACCTCTAATCATTTACATTCAATCTCTGATCCAGGCTTTATGTTATATATTTCTTACTACAAGAAGAAATCCAGCATATTGTCAAGTCACAAATAACCTGAGTCTGAATTCAAACACTTTACTACTTTTGTAAGGTTCTTTGCTTAATCTCATTCCATTCACTCATCCACCGAAGTCAGTTGAAAGGTAACATACTTAAAGCAAACTGTGCCTCAGAAGGAAAACTATTTTAAATGAAAATGTCTAGATTTCCAATTCCTGAAACATCATAACCAAGAAGTCATTTCACACGATTGGCACGGGACACAACAGAAATCAATACTATTTCCCTTATGAAAATCTGCAAATGTTTACATAAACTTTTTATAAAATTTATTAATTAATCTTGTGGTGTTCCCTGTAGGCACTGAAGCTGTTTTGCCCCCTTGCCCAGTGATGAGTGGGGAGACTCAGAAAAGGAGACGGAACCCACATTTTGAAAACCAAAAATATTATTTTAGGTTTTTTCTCCCCCCTTGGGTACTCTTGGATTACCACGGGAGTTACTTGCTGCCTTTGTGCTAAATGTTCATGTTGGCTCTGGGTGTAGGAAGTGAATCATCTCAGGTGTTGAATGTTTCTTCATAGCTTCAAATTTCAGAACAGCAATTATACACCATTCAATAGGATATGGGCAGAATTGGTAAAGAAGTATTCAAATAAGGCATGTTTCAAATCCCACTTATTATGTTCTCTTATATTACAAACAAAACAAAATAAATAATAATATTAACAATTCTTTTAAAACTAAAAAGACTCCCTTTCTTTACAAATTTAAGTTTCATGGGTCTCACAGAAGCCAAGGCCATGAAGTTTTTCCATCCCCTTATCCTACTTTTAGATTTTTTTTTCACTTGGTGGTAATTTAGAGAAAGATGAATGGCTATCATCAAATAACTTTATCCAAGTCACTGGAGCACCCTCCCTTTCTTCTTTCCTCTCCTTAGTTTTCTTACCTGCCACACACACACTGGAATTAAGCTGTGAGCATCATTTTCCTTGTTCTAAAGACATCACAACAGCAATTGGATAAGTGTGAACTGCGGCCAACTTTTATTTCTTTTCCTTTTGGTAAATACTGTGGTTCACAAGGCTTCAGCTCCATTCCTCAAGCCTCCAGTCACTCTTGCTGTGACTGGTGCAGGCAACCAGGGCAAGAATGCAGAGAAAAAGTACAAAGAAGAAAAGGACAGCTGCAGGAGAGGGGGATACGCAGGAAATTGATGCTGTTGTTCAATCACTAAGTCACGTCTGACTCTTTGTGATGCCACGGACTGCAGCATTCCAGGGTTCCCGTCCTTCACTATCTCCCAGAGTTTGCTCAAGCTCATGTCCATTGAGTTGGTGATGCCATCCAACCATCTCATCCTCTGTTGCCCTCTTCTAATTTTGCCTTTAACCCTTCCCAGCATCAGGGTCTTTTCCAATGAATTGGCTCTTCGTATCAGGTGGCCAAATATTGGAAATTGAGGAGATAATTCTTTTTCAAAGTAGTTTCTATTATGCATACTTTTATTAGGATTTTTGTAAGGGAAAATGAGGAAAACCTTATAAAATGACACAAAGCTAGACTTTTATAGAGGTAAAGTTATGGCTGGTTCCTATCACTTCTGATCAACAGTCCCATAAACCCCTTGAATTAAATTTAACTCAATGAGAAAAGCCAAAGTTCTTTGCCATTAAAGTAGTGTAGGTATCTACTGCTTACATTATTATTTTAAACAAATAGTCTTTTCCAACTTCCAACAAATGAACTTAATGTAATTCAATTTGAGTAGTTCAAAGTTTACAATACAAAGTCACAGATCTCTGAAGTTGCAAGGAATATTTGCATCAAATATTCACAAGCACCATTCAAATTTAAAGACAGTGAACTAGAAAATAAACCAAAGGAGGAAAAGTGCAGAAGCAGAGAACAGAAATGAAGAATGAATGAGTAGATTATAAAGTAATTACACTGTTGTGACTGTCTTCAGATTACTATTCCAATGGGCAATTTACAAATCACCTTCTAAACTCTTTCTTCCCTCCTTCTATTTTTATACACTTAACTTCCTGACAAATTTTTCTCAGACATATATTTGAAACAATTCAATGTATTCATGTTTAAATATAATGCCACTGAATTATTCATTTTAGGAACTATCCAGGATGATTCAACATCATTCCAAAAAACTCTACCTCTGTAAAACTTCAACTGCATTAAATATAGCTTCTGAGATTTGCTTAATCCTGTTTGATTTTTAGAATTAAAAAAAAAAATTAAAGTGAAGTTGAGTCCTTCACATGGCTTGACAAGTTGATCAGGTTGTTGCCAGGACTAGTAACAAGATAGTAAATATCAGTAAAATTTGGAGGTCTTTTGGTTTATTTGTCCTTTTTAGTCTATTTCAGTCTCAATAATTAGATGATTTGAGAGAAAGATAATTGGTAGATAGCACATTTACAACAAAAATTTAAAAAATCTTACATTGTAAAATAAGTGTTTTGAACGAATTTTATGAAGATGGCCTTGAAGGATCAGATACTTAATTTTCTGAATGAATCAGGGTCTCAAATGTAACACTGTGGTTTTATTTCTGACTGGTTTTAAGCTTCTAGAAAATAGAATATCTTGATTCCATTTTAGATGCAACACTTAGACACCTTATAACTATTCTCTATAAAGACTAATCCTATAAATAATCAGTGCATGTTAGGTGTAGTTAGTGAATGTAATATCTGAACTAGACATTTTATCAGTGAGACAAATATAGCTCTGTACATTCCAAAATTGTGCCCTGAGTAAAAGCTTGTGAATGAAAAATGCCTCTAGCCATTTTTTTAAATCGGTAATCAAAGGATATTATAGCTATCAAGCCACTACAGCTTCCCTTGTCAGTGACTCTGTGGGAACTCAGGATGGAAACAAACAGGAAGCTGGTCATCAAGCCCTCAGCACTGCAACCCCCCTGAGGAGACTCAAGAAGGGGACTCAAGAAGGGGATATTGGCCCTAAAAGCTAAGGTGCACATCAAAGGAATGATGTCAATTAGTCCAAATTCTTGCATCTTCTCATATACAGAAACACACCAAATTCATTAACTTGAGATATCTGATTTTCTTTAATGAACCATACATTTTTGATGGTCAGACTACCTGGTCTTTGTTGCAAAGACTCTTAGATTTCCCAGCTCCTTCCTTACTCTCTTCAGAGTAATCCCTTAGAGTTATCTGAGAGGCCAGGCCATGTTTCTGGGCTTGAAGACCTCAGAAAGTCTGCCAAATAAAATGTAAAATTCTACTTTTGTTGCTGTTGTTTAGTCATTAAGTGAGGTCCAACTCTTTTGCAACCCCAGGGACTGTAGCCCACCAGGCTTCTCTGTCCATGAGATTTCTCAGGCAAGAAAACTTGAATGGGTTGCCATTTCTTTCTCTAGCAGAACTTTATGACCCAGGAGCCAAACCTGTGTCTCCTACATTAGCTGGCAGATTCTTTGCCACTGAGCCATCTGGGAGCAAAACTCCACTTAAAGCAAAACTCCACGTACATGTGATTTTTTTTTTTCAGTCTAATGTAAATATATAATATTTTAAATATTTAGTGAAACACTTAAAAAGGTAAAGTATCTAATGGTTAATATGTGTAAGAAGCTAACTAAAATGATGTAGTGGTATTAATTCTAATAAGGATGACCAATAATCAAACAGCTTCTTTGTATGTCCCTGTGTTTCACACAGACATATATTCATTTGTGTGTTTTTCTACAGATAAAATGCAACAATTATTTCTGTTTTATAGATGAAAATACTGATGTTCAGATCCCCAAGAGACATGGTCATTGACTGCCAAAGCCAGAGTTAGAGCTGGTTTCATTTTATTTTACACTGTCAAAATGAAAACAAGGTCGGTTTCGAAAAATTCTGGAGTTGAATTAAATGCAAAATCAGGACTGTGAGTATTAACCAGTCTGGTCCTCTGAATAGTAATCTGAATCTGAATACTCAAGCTCAGAATAATTTATTCAGTTTTCCTTTCACTTTCTCCTCTTTTGATATATCATGCAAATAAATTGTAACAATATTTTTACTTTGGTGAAATACATTTATAAACCATCTTCAAGAGAATCAGACATAAAACACACAGGGCTTCTGCAACCTGCAAGATTAAAAGCCTGGTAGCAGCTTTCATCTCACTCTGTACTTGAACCTGTCTGTGCTGACTGAGCTAGCAGACTGTTTAAAGTTCCTGTGGTTTGGGCAAAAGCCAGTCTTTAGAGACACAGTTTCATAGAAGAGAGACTTTTTTTCCCCTTATGACTGGCCAAGTTTTAAATCCTTCCTTGGTTGATTCTGATCAGGAAGGTAACACTGTGAGAAGGTACCATGGAGGGTGAGAGTCCATTTGTTGAGGAGAAGGTATGCTTTGCTAAAAGAAAAATTAGTAATAGAAAAACATCAGCTGTGAAAAGGGATAGAAACAAAAATATTTTTGGTTTATATCAGAAACTAAAAGAAGGGTTATTCTTAAACCACTCTTTTGCCTCTGGACTTGTAACTGTACATAAATAAAGCCAGCCACCCCTTGTCACTTCAGTGTCACTGCCATTCTCCTTGGTTGATTCTGAAGAGATTTTTTATTTCATTCAGTCACTCACTTATTCACTGATACTTTCCTTCATTTTTCACTTGTGCCTGCAAAAAACCATGCCACTGTTCTAAATTCCAAGTTTAGCTCTCTAGGTCCATCTCCTTCTACTCTGTAATCATTTAGTCTCAAAATTACTGAAATTTCTTTTTCTTTAATCCAATGTAGTCTAAAATAAGACAATCTTTTGAAATAGGTAACCTGACTTCTTTTTGGCAAAGAAATGTGTGTCACATATTTCCATATCTTCACTTCAAAAATCCGAATGTAAGTATTTATACATTACTCATGTTAGAATAATATAACAATTACTTTCATATTCTTTGAAAGATACAACAATCACCAATAACTAAGGCAGAGACTCTTAACCAAGGGAACATGTAATCCCTCAAATTACAAAGAATCCCTCAAGTGAGACTTAATGAATATATGAATATGTGAAATAACATAATTTTTTATGTCATATGTATATATAGATGTGGGCTTCCCAGAGAGTTCAGCAGTAAAGAATCCACTTGCAATGCAGGAGACAGGTCAGGAAGCTCCCCTGGAGAAGGAAATGGCAACCCACTCCAGTATTCTTGCCTGGGAAATCCCATGGACAGAGGCGGCTGAAGGGCTGCAGTCCATGGGGCCACAAAGAGTCAGACATGACTGAGCAGGCAGAGCTGTGGTGTGCTGTGCTAAGTCACTTCAGTTGTGTCTGACTCTTTGTGACCCTATGGACTTCAGCCCGTGAGGCTCCTCTGTCCATGGGGTTCTTCAGGGAAGAATATTGGAGTGGCTTGCAATGTCCTCCTCTGGGAGATCTTCCTGACCCAAGGATTGAACCTGCATCTCTTACATCTCTTGCATTGGCAGGCAGGTTCTTCACCACTAGTGTTGCCTGGGAAGTCCATGTGGGGATATATATATGTATGTATGTATCTTAAATATATAAATATTTATATATCTTAAAATATATAAATATATCTTAAATATATAAATATATTTTATTTTTTAATTCTTCTTAATTTTACTTTTACTTTACAATACTGTATTGGTTTTGCCATATATAAACTTGAATCCGCCACGGGTGTACATGAGTTCCCAATTCTGAACACCCCTCCCACCTCCCTTCCCAAACCATCTCTCTGGGTCATCCCAGCGCACCAGTCCCAAACATCCTATATCCTGCATCGAACCTAGACTGGTGATTCATTTCTTACATGATACTATACATGTTTCAATGCCATTCTCCCAAGTCATCCCACCCTCTCCCTCTCGCACAGAGTCCAAATGTCTGTTCTATACATCTGTGTCTCTTTTGCTGTCTCGCATACAGGGTTATCATTACTATCTTTCTAAATTCCATATATATGCATTAACATACTGTATTGGTGTTTTTTCTTTCTGACTTCACTCTGTAAAATCGGCTCCAGTTTCATCCACCTCATTAGAACTGATTCACATGTATTCTTTTTAATGGCTGAGTAATACTCCATTGTGTATATATACCATAGCTTTCTTATCCATTCGTCTGCTGATGGACATCTAGGTTGCTTCCATGGAGAAATATACCATGTTCATGGATTGGAAGAATCAATATAGTGAAAATGAGTATACTACCCAAAGCAAGCTACAGATTCAATGCAATCCCTATCAAGCTACCAGCAGTATTTTTCACAGAGCTAGAACAAATAATTTCACAATTTGTATGGAAATACAAAAAACCTAGAATAGCCAAAGCAATCTGAGAAACAAGAATGGAACTGGAAGAATCAACATGCCTGACTTCTGGCTCTACTACAAAGCCACAGTCATCAAGACAGAATGGTACTGGCGCAAAGACAGAAATATAGATCAATGGAACAAAATAGAAAGCCCAGAGATAAATCCACACACCTATGGACACCTTATCTTCAACAAAGGAGGCAAGAATATACAATGGATTGAAGACAATCTCTTTAACAAGTGGTGCGGACAAGACTGAGTGACTTCACTTTCACTTTTTCACTTTCATGCATTGAAGAAGGCAATGGCAACCCACTCCAGTGTTCTTGCCTGGAGAATCCCAGGGATGGGGGAGCCTGGTGGGCTGCCATCTATGGGGCCGCACAGAGTCGGACGTGACTGAAGCAACTTAGCAGCAGCAGCAGCAGCTGGGAAAACTAGTCAACCATTTGTAAAAGAATGAAACTAGATCACTTTCTAACATGATACACACAAATAAACTCAAAATGGATTAAAGATCTAAACGTAAGAGCAGAAACTATAAAACTCCTAGAGGAGAACATAGGCAAAACACTCTCCAACATAAATCACAGCAGGATCCTCTATGACCCAACTCCCAGAATACTGGAAAGGAAAGCAAAAATAAACAAATGGGACCAAATTAAAATTAAAAGCTTCTGCACAACAAAGGAAACTATAAGCAAGATGAAAAGACAGCCTTCAGAATGGGAGAAAATAATAGTAAATGAAGCAACTGACAAACAACTAATCTCAAAAATATACAAGCAACTCATGCAGCTCAATTCCAGAAAAATAAACGACCCAATCAAAAAATGGGCCAAAGAACTAAATAGTCATTTCTCCAAAGAAGACACAGATGGCTAACAAACACATGAAAAGATGCTCAAACATCACTCATTATCAGAGAAATGCAAATCAAAACCACAATGAGGTACCATTTCATGCCAGTCAGAATGACTATGATCCAGAAGTCTACAAGCAATAAATGCTGGAGAGGGTGTGGAGAAAAGGGAACTCTCTTACACTGTTGGTGGGAATGCAAACTAATACAGCCACTGTGGAGAACAGTGTGGAGATTCCTTAAAAAACTGGACATAGAACTGCCTTATGACCCAGAAATCCCACTGCTGGGCATACACACTGAGGAAACCAGAATTGAAAGAGACACGTGTACCCCAATGTTCATCACAACACTGTTTATAAGTATATTTTATACATATAATATATAAAATATCCAGTAAAGACTTGATATTTTTATCAACTTCTCAGAGTAGCCTGTGACACAAATACAAAACTGTGGGATTATTTCTCTGTACCTACTTTTATTAAAATCACTAGTGAAATACATTTTATTGCTATTTGTCAATGATGATGCTTATCAATTAAGGAAAATGTTCTACCAAACACATTCTTTTAAGCCTTCTTTATTCCATGAAAGTAGTAGTCACAAATTTACATGTGATATTACACTCTATTGTATAGGAGACAAACATTTAAAACCAAACAAAATACTTCACTAAAAATACTTCGCTTTATCTTATATTCTTAATCATATCCTGTGCTTTGTTTTCCTTCTGAATTTAAAATTCTTTAGGAAAATTCTACAATCATCATTATATTGCCCATGAATCATTTCACCTTAATCTCTGAGACCTGAGTTCTACCTAATCTAACTTTTGAAAGTTCTATGGAATTTTGCATTTATTATTGAGTTGGATCATCATACAAACTCTGTAAAAATGCTATTGAGGACTAAAGACTCAAGTCATCTATTGACTAAGACTCCACTTTCCAATGCAGGGAACACAGTTTCAATCCCTGGTTGGGGAACTGAAATCCCACATGCCAGAATGGAGCCGACAAAAACAACAAAAAAGATATGGGGATCTAAAAGGCAAAGGAAGAAGAAGAAATTGGCTTGTTGAAATCAGTTTGTAAGTAATGAAACTGGCAATTAAACCTCATGAGTCCATTCTTCTGCTCTTTCTCCTACACTGTCATTTATCCCTTTGCTAACATCATAGTTTTCTGCATTCTTGCTTTACTTCCTATTTACCTTTTCCAAAGTTTTATTTTTGTGCTCTACTTCTTGATGATATTTGTTGTCACGTATCTCTTTGAACCTATCAAATCATTATATTTATCTACTTTTCATTCACTCACTCATCATTCATTCATGTAAGGTTTCTCCTAACTTTCTTATAATTTATTTAAAGCAAACCACTATTTGCTTTAAATTTCAAAAAAAATTAAAGGATTTCTTTATTCAGAAATTAACTGTTCTTTCTATTCCTCCTAGATTAATGTAAAATTCTAATTTTAATCACTAGATGAAAACTCCAGTTTTATCAAAACTCCAATTTTGTCTTTTATCATTTTGCTCCTCTTAGGGCAGTGATCTGGAAAGATCAATCTCTAGATATGGAGAAAAAATAAGATATTAATAATGATCATGTTAATGTTTGGATGTAATGACTTATCTTGGGGAGACACATTGAGTTTCTTTTGCTTACTACTCCCTGAATATATCTTTACATTTTTCTACTCTTCACTTTTGAAAAGATTATCCTAACTCTTCTTTCTAATTGTTTAAGCCATATGCAATATATAATATTTAGTGCCGATTTTAATAATTCTGTGAAGTCTTTCCTTAATATCACAGCCTAAATTTAATTCATGGTCCCCTAAAAATGTTAACAAATATTTTATTAACTCATTGCAAATAGTTGCGTGAGTTAAGTGGAACCAGATTCATCAAGGAAGAGCCAAATCTTTAGGATTATTATAGCTTCACAAAGAATTGATCCCTTTATCATTTTGAAGTACTTTCTTTATCTGTGATAATTCTCTTTGATCTATTTTATCTGATATTTATCTGATATTAACATAGTTATGTAACTTTCTTACTCTTTATGGTTGGATGGTATCTATTTCTACTCCCTTGTTTTGTAACCTACCATATATTTATATGTAGAGTATTTTTTGTAAATGGCATATAGATATGTATATTTTAATCCAGTCTTTTAATTTCTATTCATTAATTGAAGTTTTTAGACCATTTATGTTTAATTCAATTAATAACATTGTTGGCTTTATCTACAGTCTTGCTAATTTAATAATTTGTTATTTTTCCTTGCCTGATTTCTATTTGTTTAATGAACTGTTTTCTGGTTTTCCAATTTAATTTCTCTGTGACTTTGTGAATATGCTTACTTCTATTTACTTTTATTATATTACTTCAGGTAAAATGTAAGTAAAAACTAGTATAATTCAATTTGCCTATATCCATCAATTATATTAAAAATCAGAGGCATTACTTTGCCAACAAAGGTCTGTATAGTCAAAAATATGGTTTTTCCAGTAGTCATGTATGGATGTGAGGGTTGGGCCATAAGGAAAGCTGAGCTTTGAAGAATCGATGCTTTTGAACTGTGGTGTTGGAGAAGACTCTTGAGAGTCACTGGACAGCAAGGAGAGCAAATTGTTTAATCCTAAAGGAAATCAGTCCTAAACATACATTGAAAGGACTGACGGTGAAGATGAAGCCTGGCATGCTGCAATCCATGGGGGCACAAGGAGTCAGACATGACTGAGCAGCTGAATTGAACTGAACTCAAACACCCACATAATACCCAGAATACAATTAAATTTTTTTTTTTGCTTAATGAGATAATTTTACTTATTTAATAAATATAAATTGAGATAAACATATAATCTCTCATATTTACTCATTTATTTGCCTATCCTTGGGCTATTCATTTCTTTCTACTGATTAAAGTGGTCATCTAGTGAGTTTCCTTCAGCCTAAAGAACTTCCTTTACCATTTCTTGTGTAGGTCTGCTGGCAAGTAATTCTCTTACCTTTTATTTATGTAGCAAACATTTACATAAATTTAACCCAAGTTTAAATCACATGTTGGTTCAAAACTAATTTTTACTACTCTGAACATCAATGCTCTTTGGAAAAATAGATTAACGCTTTTGTAAAAAGTTAAACAAATCTACCCCTTACATATGTGAACCATATTTATGTGAGATATGTGTGATGTATAGAAATGCTGAATCTTACTTGTTTACAGATTCTGAATAAATATTTAAGCCAAATGGAGAAAACCTGAAAGTGTTTATCTGGCCATGTGGTTCGGTAACATTTAGCATAATTCTTAAGGGCCCTAGAATTTTCAGAATGGTAAATGAGTACTGGTTTCAGCTTAAAATCACTGGCTGCATCAGCCCCTACCAAGAGAGTCTGCTTGCCCTTTGAAATGTTGAAGCCAAATGTTGACTTCTTTCTAGTTATGGCATCATCTTCTAACAGGAGGCTCTTTCATGCGCATTGAAAATCTGCTGTTTAATGTAGTCACTTTCATGTATTCTCTTAGCTAAAACTTCTGGATAAGTTGCTTCAGCTTCTTCATCAGCACTTGCAGCTTCACCTTGTGCTTTTTTGGGGATGGCTCCTTTCCTACTCATGAATCAACTTCTGCTAGCTTCAACCTTGTCAAAATTTTCTTCTGCAGCTTCCTTACCTTTCTCAAACTTCATAGAACTGAAGAGAATTAAGGCCTGGCTCTGAACTCAGCTTTGGTTTAAGGAAATATTGTGGCTTGTTTTAACTTCTATCCAGACCATTTTTTCCATAAGTTGAAAAAAAAAAGAAAACCAAAAACAATAAAGGCTGTTTCATTTTCTTATCATTCATGTATTTTTACCAGTTTTAATTCCTTCAACTTTTACTTTGCATTCATAATGTGTCTGTTTAGCACAAGAGGCCTAATATGTCAGCCTTCCTTACGAAGGTTAATCATTTCAAGCTTTTGATTTAAACTGAGAGAAGTGTGATGCTTCTTTTCACTTGAACACTTAGAGGGCACTGTAGGATTATTAATAGGCCTAATTTTATTATTGCTGCATCTTGGGGAATAGCGAGGCCCAAGGAGAGAGAGGGAGACTGGGGCAAAGGCTTTTGAGAGGAGCAGTCAGAACACACCCAACATTTAAAATTAAGTTCTCTGTCTTACATGAGTGCAGTTCACAGTGCCCCCAAAGCAACAGCAATTATAATATCAAATAACAGTGATCAAAAAATATGATAACAAATATAGCATTATAATAATAAAAAGCTTGAAATATTGAGACAATTACCAAAATGCAATATAAAGACTTGAAGGAGTAAATGATGTTGGAAAAAATAGTGCTAATAGACTTGTTCAGTGAAGAGCAGTCACAGACCTTCACTGTGTAAAAGTTGCAATATGTGAAGTGCAATAAAGAGAAGTGAAGTAGAACAAGATGTTCCTATAATATTAGGCTATATTTTTTTCCACACACTGCTTGAGAGGTACATTTAGGGTAATAAAAAAGGTCTAGGATATAGAGCCAAGCAGACCTAGCTGATATCCAATTTTTGTCAATTACTGGATATGTGGTGTTAGAAATATTTTTTACACCCTTGGTTTTCTCATATATAATGTTAGAGTTAACCATATATATTATCAATAATACTTAATTTTTTAAAAAATAAAAACAGATAGATATAAATATAGATATATAGACCTATCATCAGTTCAGTTCAGTGGCTCAGTTGCATCTGACACTTTGCGACCTCATGGAAGGCAGCAAGCCAGGCTTCCCTGTCCATCACCAACTCCTGGAGCTTACTCAAACGATGTCCATCGCATCAGTGATGCCATCCAACAATCTCATCCTCTGTTGTCCCCTTCCCCACCTGCCTTTAATCTGTCCCAGCATCAGGGTCTTTTCCAGTGAGTCAGTTCTTTGCCATCAGGTAGCCAAAGTGTTGGAGTTTCAGCTTCAGCATCAGTCCTTCCAAAGAACACCCAGGACTGATCTCCTTTAGGATGGACTGGTTGGATCTCCTTGCAATCCAAGGGACTCTCAAGAGTCTTCTCCAATGCCATGGTTCAAAAGAATCAATTCTTCACCACTCAGCTTTTTTTTATAATCCAACACTCACATCCATACATAACTACTGGAAAAACCATAGCTTTGACCAGATGGACCTTTAATGCTTTCTAGATTGGTCATAACTTCTCTTCCAAGGAGTAAGCGTCTTTTAATTTCAAGTCTGCAGTCACCATCTGCAGTGATTTTGGAGCCCCCATAAATAAAGACTCTGAGTGTTTCTATTGTTTCCACACCTATTTACCATAAAGTGATGCAACCAGATGCCATGATCTTAGTTTTCTGAATGTTGAGTTTTAAGCCAACTTTTTCAGTTTCGTCTTTCATTTTCATCAAGAGGCTCTTTAGTTCTTCTTCACTTTCTGCCATAAGGGTGGTATCATATGCATATCTGAGGTTATTGCTGTTTCCCCTAGGAATCTTGATTCCAGCTTGTGCTTCATTGATCCCAGCATTTCACATCATGTACTCTGTATATAAGCTAAATAAGCAAGGTGACAATATATAGCCTTGATGTACTTCCTTCCCAATTTGGAACCAGTCTGTTGCTCCATGTCCAGTTCTAACTGTTGCTTCTTGACCTGCATACAGATTTCTTAGGAGGCAGGTAAGGTGGTCTGATATTGCCATCTCATTAAGAATTTTCCACAGTTTGTTGTGATCCACACGGTCAAAGGCTTTGGCATAGTCAATAAAGCAGAAGAAGATGTTTTTCTGGAACTCTCTTGCTTTTTTGATGATCCAGTGGATGTTGGCAATTTGATCTCTGGTTCCTCTGCTTTTTCTAAAACCAGCTTGAACATCTAGAAGTTCGTGATTCACATACTGTTGAAGCCTGTCTTGGAGAATTTTGAGCATTACTTGGCTAGCATGAGAGATGAGTGCAATTGTGCAGTAGTTTGAGCATTCTTTGGCATTGCCTTTCTTTAGGATTGGAATGAAAACTGACCTTTTCCAGTCCTGTGGCCACTGCTGAGTTTTCCAGATTTGCTGGCATATTAAGTGAAGCACTTTTGTGGCATCATCTTTTAGGATTTGAAATAACTCAACTGGAATTCCATCACCTCCACTAGCTTTGTTCATAGTGATACTTCCTAAGGCCCACTTGACTTTGCATTCCAGGATGTATGGCTCTAGATGAGTGATCACACCATTGTGGTTACCTGGGTCATGAAGATCTTTTTTGTATAGTTCTTCTGTGTATTCTTGCCACCTCTTCATAATATCCTCTGCTTCTGTTAGGTCCTTACCATTTCTGTCCTTTATTGTGCTTATCTTTGTTGAAATTTCCCTTGGTGTCTCTAATTTTCTTGAGGAGATCTATAATCTTTCCATTAAATTGTTTTCCTCTATTTCTTTGCATTGATCACTGAGGAAGGCTTTCTTATTTCTCTTTGCTCTTCTTTGGAACTCTGCATTCAAATGGGTATATCTTTCTTTTTCTCCTTTGCCTTTCACTTCTCTTCTTTTCTCAGCTATTTGTAAGCCCTCCTCAGACAACCATTTTGCCTTTTTGCATTTCTTTTACTTGGGGATGGTCTTGATCATGCCTCCTGTATATGTCACATATTTTGACCTATCATAAGTGCTTAATAAATAATCACTATTTTAGATGGTGCTCCATTTCTTCTTTTAATGACAGAGCAGGGACAAAATTTAAGGAGCTTAATTACCTCTCTAAAAATACAGAGTGGTGATTTATTTTTCACTACCAACACTTGGTCATTTTATGATGCCTGCTATCAGCTTAACTTAAACGTCTGAACACAATTTGTTCAATTTTCTTAAAAAAAAAAAATTCTGGATCTTCTCTTGTCACTGCTTTTCATTTATTTATTTATTATTGTTATTTTTAATTGTCATTGTGCTGGGTCTTTGTTGTGATCCATGAGCTCTTTTTGCACTACATGTGCTTTCTCTAGCTGCATCACATGGGAGCTTCCCTTGTTGAGGGACACGAGCTCTAGAGCATGTGGCCTCATTAGTTGTGGTGCATGGTCTTAGTTGCCCTGCAGCATGTGGGATCTTAGTTCCCTGACCAGAGATTAAACCTACATCCTGGCATTAGAATGTGGATTCTTAACCATTGGACCACCAGGGAAGTGCCTGTTCAATTTTTCAAATTTTGTCCCATTCAATATTTCTGTGAACATGGACTGATGAACAGACATACAATGAAATAGGAATAATAAAATATAATGTTAGAATCTAGATAATGGCTCTGTGGGCAGTCTCTATAAAATTATACTTTTCTCTACATTCTCATTGTTTATACATAATTAAGTATTATGATTAAAACTCCCTGAATCAAATGCCAGATTAGGAATATATATGTATTTACATTAATCTAAAATAGTTCTCCCTCAAAACTGCTTTAAGGAAAAAGAAAACTGGCAAATATGTGTTTAGTTTTCAAAGAGGATCAACAAAACTATATACATGTGGAAGAAATCAGTCTTACTTGGCATTTGGTAGTCTGAAACATAGCTCATCCTCTTAGTACTAATCAACAAATTAGTGTTTATTTAACCAAAAGTAATTATTCAGTGCCAAGGAAAATGAAACTTCACTGAAGTTTATTCATGGAAAATTTCTTAGTGCATCAAAGTGTTACTAAAGTGGAAGTTCAAAAATGAATTTGGGCAGTAAAAAAAAAAAATAAAAATCAACAAAATGAAAAGGAAACCTAATTGAATGGGAAAAATATTTGCAAATGATATGCCCAATAAGGAGTTAATATCCAAAATATATAAGTGGTTCATACAACTCAATAACAAAAAAATCTAATTAAAAAAGTGGACAGAGGATTTGAGTATGTATTTTTCCAAAGAAGATATACAGATGGCCAACAGATACATGAAAGTATACCCAACATCACAACTGACTAACAGCTCAGTCATGTTAGACTCTTTGCAACTGCATGGACAGTAGCCCTCCTACTCCTCTGTCCATGGGATTTTTCAGGCAAATATATATAGAAGAGGTAAATTTCCTTCTCCAGGAGATCTTCTCAATCTTGAAATTGAGCCAGCAACTCCTGTGTTTAACTGCAATACAGGTAGATTCTTTATAATTGAGGCTTCAGGGAAGCCCAAGCCATAACGAGCTATCAAATCACACTTGTCAGAATTGTTATCATCAAAAAGACAAGATATAAAATGTATTGGAGAAAAAGGAATCTTCTCACACTGTTGGTAGGAATGTAAATTGGTGCAGCCACTATGTAACACAGTATGGGGATGCTTCAGAAGTATTAAAAATATAGCTACCATATGACCCAGCAATTACACTTTCAGGTATTTTTTTCAAAGAAAATAAAAACACTAATTAAAAAGTATATATGCACCTCAGAGAAACATTGGTTCAAGATGGCAGAGTAGAAGGACATATACTCTTCTCCTCCTGTGAGAGCACTGAAGTAGCAAAAGAAGATTATGGAGCACACCAAAAAAGATACTCCATGTCCAAAGACAAAGGAGAAGCAGCAATGAGATGTTAGGAGTACAATCAGGATAAAATCAAATACCATACCTGCCGGGTAGGTGACCCACAAACTGGAGACCAATAATACCAAAGAAGTTCTCCTACTTTTGTGAAGATTCTGAGGCCCATGTCAGGTTTGCTAACCTTGGGATCTGGCAGAGATTAGGAATCCCCAGGAAACTGACTTTGAAAGCCAGTGGGATTTAATTACAGGATTTCCACAGAACTGGGGGAAACAGACTTCATTCTTAGAGGACACAAACAACATCTTGCATGCACCAGGACCACACATCAGCTGAAGCAGAAGATGAATAAGTTGACCTGGAAGCCTGAATGGTGGAAATCACTGACACAAAACAGAATATAGGAAAACAAAAAAAAAAAAATGAAGACAGCCTAAGAGGCCTCCGGGGCAACATTAAATGCACCAATATTCACATTATAGGGGTCCCTGAAAGGAGAAGAGAGAGAAAGGGACCCAAGAAAAAAATTGAAGAGACAACAGCTGAAAACTTTCCTAACAGGGGAAAGGAAATAGTCAACCATGTCCAGCAAGAGCAGAGAGTCCCAGATAGGATAAACCCAGAGAGGAACACACTGAGACACATAGTAATCAAACTGACAAAAATGAAACACAAAGATAAAATATTAAAAGAAACAAGGGAAAACAATAAATAACATGCAACAGAATTCCCATAAGATTATCAGTTGATTTCTGAACAGAAACTCTACAAGCAAGTCAGAAGAGAATGGGACCATATATTTAAAGTGATGAAATGGAAGAACCTACAACCAAGAACATTCTACCCAGCAAGACTCTCACTCAGATTTGATGGAGAAATCAAAAGCTTTACAGACAAGCAAAAGATAAGGGAACTCAGCACCACCAAACCAGCTTTACAACAAATACTAAAGGAACTTCTCTAGGTAGGAAACATAAGACAAGGGAAAGACCTACAAAAAATAAACCAAAAGCAATTAAGAAAATGGTAATAGGATCATACATATTGATAATTACCTTCAATGTAAATAGATTAAATGCACTGACCAAAAGATATAGACTGGTTGGGTGGATGAAAACATGTGCATATGTGCACTTCCACTTACCAGATCACTCTACTTAACCCCCCAAGTTGTATGTAACTATTTTATGCTGTTAGGTTAACCAAGTTTCCATTATGGTTTGCAATTGCAATTATCCTTCTAGTCAGGCTATTGATTGTGAAACTGATAAACTTTTTTTACTATTGTAATTATGTAATTATTATTATTAATAAAATTGCATCGTGATTGGACAAAAAACAATAATAAAATTCTATATCATTAAAACTACCATTTAATAGAAAACTCGGTAATCACTTCCTAAAATCCAGATGTGCATTAGAATTATCTTGGAATTTTTTGAAAAGTATAAATGCCCAGGTATTGTTTTTTCTCCAAAGCTCCAGATGTGATTATAAAAAGCAGCCATGTTTAAAAAAAACTGGACTATATGGTGATCATTTACTTTTATCTGATTTGTTTTAATTTTTCTGTTTCATATTCAGTGCTCCCATTTCATTTGCTCTGTGTTTTCCAAATTCACTGTCTCTCTTTTTGTTGTTGTTCTTTCTCAAGTCTTTAGCAAGTATAGTAGAAAAGCTTTTGTTTGTGTGTGTATATATATATAATGTGTATATTATACATATATGGGCTTCCCTGATAGTTCAGTTGGTAAAGAATCTGCCTACAATGCAGGAGACCCTCATTCAATTCCTGGGTCGGGAAGATCTGCTGGAGAAAGGATAAGTTCTTGGGCTTTTCTTGTGAGTCATCTGGTAAAGAAATCTGCTTGCAATGTGGGAGACCTGGGTTTGATCCCTAGGTTGGGAAGATCCCCTGGAGAAGGGAAAGGTTACTCACTCCAGTATTCTAGCCTGGAGAATTCCATGGACTGTATAGTTCATGAGGTCACAAACCACTGGACATGACTGAACAATTTTCACTTCACTTCATGTATAATATAATATATATTTTATGAAACATGAATTTTTTCTTAACTAAAATTTTATGATATGTTGATTTCATTTGTTTGATCATGTGTGAATAGAATCCTAGGTTTCTAATTTATATTCACTCAAAACTTTGATATAGTTCTATTTATTCTGGCATCTAGTATTACTGCTAAAAGTATAGAAAATTTATTATTTTATTTTGGTGATTTTTAAAAGAAATGTGAATAAGGCTTGAAATTTCTAATCCAATTCTGAGACTATGAAAAAATAATTTGTGGTAATAATAATAAAAAAAACCAGAAAGTTGACATGTGATACAGCATTATTAACTAAAGTACAGACTTTTTTCAAATTTCACAAAATTTTATGTGAGTGTCCATTATTTGTTTTCATACCTTATTCAATAATCTACATTGTATTCAGTTTCATGCAGCTGATAAATTGAGATAAATTCTCATTTCATCTTGAATCTATTACAGATGTTTTCTTAGTTTCTTTTTATGGTTTCTTAGATATGTTCATCATTTAAAAGTGGACATTTAACTTTCACATACATGGGGTTTTTAAAGTATCTTTGATATCAATTTCTCATTTTGATATTAATTTCTCATTTAAATGTTTTCTTCTCTGCAATCACTCTGTGTTTTTTTAGTCTTTTAACTTTATTGAGGCTTTCAATGGCTAAGTCAGAGATGTCTGTTGGTAAATATCACATTACACTTAAAAATATGTGGGTTATTTTCAAATATCTTTTGATATTAATGTCTAAAATGATTCCACAGTGATAAGGGAACAGAGTCTGTGTGAACTGAAATACTTTTGGACCATGAAATTTTTGCACCTTGTTTTGTATTCCAAGATATGTTCCAATGTCTCCTGGTTTAAAGTCTATAGGACTTTAAATTTGTATCCTGCTCTTGTGTAAAAATGGTATAAATCATATTTATGTTGACTTGTTTCATAGTGCTTTTCAGGTTTACTGCTGCTCCTGCTGCTGCTACTAAGTCATTTCAGTCATGTCCGACTGTGTGACCCCATAGACGGCAGCCCACCAGGCTCCCCCGTCCCTGGTCTACCATATCCTTCTAACTTTCTGTCTATTCATTGCACTAATTTTTGAGAGTTTGTTATTGGAACTCCAAAGAAAAATTTTAATGTATCTACTTTAAAAAATAATTATAATATGTAATAGAAAGATATGTGACATTGTTCTGTATTTTCCAAATCTCCTGTGAATGTGTTATCATCAGTTTAGTTCAGTTCAGTCGCTCAGTTGTGTCCGACCCCATGGACTGCAGCACGCCAGGCTTCCCTGTCCATCACCAAATCCCAGAGCTTACTCAAACTCATGTCCTTTGCATCGATGATGCCATGGGATTTTTCAGGTAAGAATACTGGAGTGGGTTGCCATCCCCACCTCCAGGGCATTTTCCTGACCCAGGGATTGAACCTGCACCTCCTGTGTCTCCTGCATTGCTGGGTGGTTTCTTACCACTAGTGCCACCTGGGAATCCCATATGTATACCACATCTTCTTTATCCATTGATCTGTTGGTGGACACATAGATTGCTTTCATACCTTGGCTATTGTAAATAATGGTGCTATGAACATTGGGGTGCATTTCTATTTTCAAATTACTGTTTGTGGTTGTTTTTTTAGCCATATACCCAGGAGTGGAAATCCTGGATCATATGTTAGTTCTTTTTGAGAAACCTCCATAATATTTTCCAGAGTAGTTGCATCAATTTTTATTCCCACCAACAGTGTACAAGATAAATTTTGGCTTGTTGAAATTTTGGGAAATTCTTCAACATTACTACTTAAAATACTTATTTTGCTCCCTTAAATCTTTTTCCTTCTTCTTGTATTATAATAATGTATATAGTACATGTTTTGAAATTGCCTTACAGTTCTTGAGTATTATGTTTTGTGTGTATGTTTTCCTTCTTGCCTTTTAGCTTTTCAAGCTTATATTGACATAACTTCAAGCTTGCTAAATATTTCCTCATTTGTGTCTAGTCTATTGGTGTGTGACCAAAGGTATTTGTTACTTTATTCCTAGCATTTCCTTAGATTTTTTTTTCTTAGAGTTTCTCTCTTTTTCCATTGGATGCCTTAACATAGTAATCCTAGCTATTTTAAATTCTTGAACTGATACCTCCAATATCTTTGCCATATTTGAATTTGATTCTAACACTGGCTTTGCCTCTTCAGTCTGTGTTTTCTTGCCTTTTATGATGGTTTGTAATTTTTTTCAAAGACACATAATGTGTCTGATTTTAATACTGGAATTAGATAGCCTTTTATTGTGAGTTTTTAATGTTAATCTGATTAAGAATTCAACCTTGTTTAATTTTTTTTGCAGCTCTAGGTGCCGGAATCTTCAGATCTCTCCTTCTTGATTTTGTCTTCCTTGCTTTTTACAGTTTACCTAAAAATTGCTTCTTACATAGAAACTGGTCCTTGCAATGTCTTCAGCTGTAGTTTGCTATTATTATACTTAAGCCCTACTGATGTGATTAAAAGGTGTTTGGTGGGAGGGGAAGCAGTCTGTATTTCCATGTTAAGTCTCATTCTTTAGTGAGTTTATGTCCCTGTTCTGTAACTTTGCAATTTATTCTAAGCTTCTTTTACTTTGTTAGATAAGACAGGAAGACAGAAGGAAATTTGAAATGGGTAATTTCCTTTCCCCTATATCAGATATGCCAGATAATGCTACGGTAAAGCTATTTCTCTTAGAGTATTGGCTTTCCTTATGGTAAATGCTCTGCGCATACTTCAAAGTGGTTAGTATTCTTCCTCCCCCTGTTAGAAACACAGGATTTTTCTTATTGTAGTACTGTGAAATTTATGGAGGAATAAGACTGTAGACCCCAACAGTTTATTATGCTTACACTAATATACACTCTCCTTCAAGCAATTTGCCAAAATTATCATTTGAGTACTTACCAGCTCATAGTTCCAGTAGCTTCTAGTCCTGATAAGCTATTCTTAACTGTGACTTTCTGTATTCACCTTTCTCTTCAGATTTGAAGTGGTGGTTTGCCTCCAAGATCTCAATTTTATGATGAGTCCAGGAAAAATCATTTTGTTGTTCAGTATTTTGTTGTTGTTGGTGGTGGTGGTTGTTATTGTTGTTCAGTCACTAAGTCATGTCCGACTCTTTGCAACCCTATGAACTGCAGCATGCCAGGTTTTCTTGTCCTTCACCATCTCCTGGAATTTGCTCAAACTCACGTCCATTAAGTCAGTGATTCTATCTAACCATCTTATCCTCTACCACCCCCTTCTCTTCCTATGCTCAGTCTTTCCTATCATCAGGATCTTTTCCAATGAATTGGCTGTTTTCATCAAGTTGCCTAACTATTGAAGCTTCAGCTTCAGTATCAGTCCTTCCAGTGAATATTCAGGGTTGATTTCCTCTAGGATTGACTGGTCTGATCTCCTTGCTGGCCAAGGGACTTTCAAGAGTCTTCTCCAATACCACAGTTCAAAAGCATCAATTCTTTAGCATTTCTGATCTCTTTACAAAACAGAGATGACTGAAAATCTCCTTCACTCATTTCATGCTAAAAAGAAAAATCCAGAAAAATAGAAATTAAGAAGGAGACTCTTAATTTGTTAAAGACAACTACAGAAAAACTGTATCATTGACATTATATTTAATCATGAAAGACTCATTATTCCCCAAGGTAGAAACAAAACAAAAATACTTGTTCTCACCACTCTTATTCAACAGAGTGATAGATGTTTTAAAGAGCATAATAAGGCAATTAAAGGGAATGCAATATGAACATATCTAAAAGGAAAAAATAAAACTGTCCCTATATGTGAATGCCATGATTGTCTATATAGATAATTCCAAGTGATTTCCAAAATGTCTATAGAATTAGTAAATGAATACATCAAAAACACAGGATATAAGATAACCATACAATAATTAATTTTATTTCCTTAGACCAGCAATGAACATACAGATACCAAAATTGAAACTGGAATACCATATATAATTCCTCAAAAAATAAAGGAATACATATATTAGAATGCAGTAAAACACACCTAAGACTTTTATGTGGAAACAATATAAAGCTAATGAAAGAAGTGAAAGATTAAATAAATAAAGATGAACTAGAAGCTTCACCATAGTGAAAACTTCAAAGGTCAGTATCCAGAATAAATGCCTCAGAACTCTCAGGACTCAATAGTTTAACAAAATCCAAGTCAAAAATGAGCAAAAATAGACTGGGAGTTTGGGACTGACATGTACACACTGCTATATTTCTTATAAAATAGATAACCAACAAGGACCTACTGTATGGCACAGAGAACTCTGTTCAATATTTTATAATTATCTACATGTGGAAAGAATTTGAAAAAGAATAGAACAGGCATATGTATAAGTGAATCACCTTGCTGTACACTTTGAAACTAACACATCATTGTTAATCAGCTGCACTCCAATATGAAATAAAAACTTAAAACAATAAAAAGTAAGTAGATGTATTTGTGTCATCACTAAAAAAGTTCAAAGACAAGACCAAGCATTTCACTAAAACTATACAGATGGCAAATAAACACATGGAAAATGTTTAATATCATTAGCTATTAGGGAAATATAAGGTAAACTAGAATGAGCTATCCTTAGATACTTATCAGAATGATCAAAATAAAAACAGTGATAATACTACATGCAGACAAGGATGAAGAGAAACCAAATCATTCACACATTGCTGATGGAATGTAAAATGCCATAGCCATTTTTGGAAACCATCTAGCAATTTCTTAAGAAATTAAACATGCATGATCTTACAAACCAAGGATTGTTTTCTGAGGTGTTTATCTGAGAGAATGAAGGCTTAATGTTCATGTAAAAACTTGTAAATGAATGTTGGAGAAGTTTTATTCATAATAGCTAAAACCTGAAAACACATGTTGTTCAAAGTGTGAAAAATTAAAGAAAATGTGTTACATCCAGTCTGTGGAATACTATCTAGCAATAAAAATGAACAAATTATTGATATGCACACAATCTGCATGAATCTCCAGAGCATTATGTCCTGTGAAAAAGCCAATCCCCAAAAGTTAGACACTGTATTATTCCATTTACGTATCATTCCTTACGTGATGAAGTTACAAAGGCAGTCAGGTGGAAGTATGTGTGACTATAAATGGACAACAGGGAGAATCCTTGTGGTGATCAGTGTTTTGTATCTTCACTGTATCCATGTCTATATTTTGGTTGTACTCTTCTGCTCTAGATTTCTAAGATGGCATCATTGAAGGAAACTAGGTAAATGGTACACAGAACCACTCTGAATTATTTCTTACAACTGCATGTGAATCCATAATTACATTAAAATAAAATAGTCAATTTAAAAATAAAGTTTGATATAATGCAGGCTGCAGGATAGAGAATAAGCTGTAGAAGAGGAAGAGGAGAAAGAATAGAAGGAAGAAGGCCCATCGGAGGTAAGTAAAGTAATCCAGGAGAAAGATGGTGGCTATGTATACTACGGGAGGTGATGGTAAAAATGAAGAGTACTGAATGCATTCAAGAGAGAGTTTGCTGCTGAGTAAACAGACTTGCTCTGTGTTTGGATATGGGAAGAGAGGTGAAGAAAGAAATAAAGTTGACCCTTAGAATTGCAAAATGAGAATTGGTGAGATAAAAGATGGAAAATATATGCTGGATAGAAAAGAATTGAAAAGAACATGTGGAGGGAGGTCCTAAGATGGTGGAGGAATAGGACAGGGAGACCACTTTCTCCCTCACGAATTCATCAAAAGAACATTTCAACACTGAGTAAATTCTACAAAACAACTTCTGAATGCTGGCAGAGGACATCAGGCACCCAGAAAAGCAGATCATTGTCTTCAAAAACAGGTAGGAAAAAATATAAAAGACTAAAAAAGAGACAAAGGAGGTAGAGAGGGAGCTCCGTCCCGGGAATGGAGTCTTAAAAAGAGAGAAGTTTCCAAATGCCAGGAAACACTCTCGCTGCTGAGTCTGTGGTGAGCCTTGGAAGCACAGAGGGCAACATAACAGGGAAGAAAAATAAATAAATAATTAAAAGCAACAGATTACAAGCCCAACAGTAACTCCTCCAGTGGAGAAGCAGCGCGGACGCCTGCATCCGCCACTAGCAAGTTGGGGCTGAGCAGGGAGGCGCGGGCTGCAGTGCTTTTAAAGAATTGGGCCGGAATGCCTCGAGGGAACCAGAGTGAACTAACTGGGGCTAGCATACCAGACTGTGGGATAGCTACCACGCAAAAAGCTCTAACATAAGACACCGCCAGAACCACTCACAGAACAAAGGATGGAACAGAAATAGCCAGCTGCAGACCATAGGCAGCCAGAGCCGTAAGGGCTGGAAGGGGGCAATCGCAGCCCCGGAGAGACTTTACCTACCAAACTGCAAGCAGGTTTCTTTGCTAAGACTTCTTGGGGTCCTGGCCAGTCACCATCCACCTGACAAGGGGCGCCAGTTGTACACCCAGAAAACTGAGCAACAGGGACGGGAAAGGCGATCAGTCGCAGCGATCTTGCTTGCCAAACACGTGAGCTACTCGGTCCTGGGAAGGGCACAAAACACAGGCCCCACCGAATCTGCGCCTCTGAGGGCTACCTGAGAGCCGAGCCTGAGCAGCAAAGACCGGGGAGGTGCATGCAGCCTAGGGCTGGCCTCAGATGGTTCCTGGTGGAGCAACGTAGAGCCTGAGTGGGGTGCACCGTGTGCAGGGGCAGGCCAGCATGGCTGAGACACTGCAAGCACACGCCAGTGTTATTTGTTTGCAGCATCCCTTCCTCCCCACAGCGCTACTAAACAAGTGAGCCTAAAAAAAAAAGTGTCCACCACCACCCCCCCCCCCCCCCCTTGTGTCAGGGTGGAAATCAAACACTGAAGAAACCAACAAACAGAAGAAACTAAACAGAGGGAAACGCCTTGGAAGTGACCCCATACTGCCCACAACACCAGAGAAAGGGCCAGATATATCTTTACTGGTTTTACAACCATTCTCTCTCTCTCTCTTTTTTTTTTCTTTGGTTGATGTTGTTGTTTGATTGTTTTTTCTTTTCTTTTTCACCTTTTTTTAAAACTTTTTAAAAATTTTAAGTCCTCTGATTCTCCTTTAATTTTAATCTTTATAACCTACTATTAATTTTCAAAAAAAAAAGACCCTATTTTTAAAGCAAATGCCATATATATATATATTTTTTGTGGTTGTTGTTGTTGTTTTTTAATAACAATCCTGACTTTCTTCTTCTTCTTCTTCTTTTCTTTAATATTGTATATTTGAAAATCCACCCTCTACTCTAGATTTTTAGTCTTTGCTTTTTGGTATTTGTTGTCAATTTTGTACATTTAAAAACCCAATCTTCAGTACCCAATTTTACCTGAGAGCGACATTACTGGCTTGACCACTCTCTCTTCATTTGGACTCTCCTTTTTCTCCACCAGGTTGTCTCTGTCTCCTCCCTCCCCCTTCTCTTCTCTACCCAACTCTGTGAATATCTGTGTGTTCCAGCTGATGGAGAACACCTAGGGAATTGGTTACCAGCTGGATCTGTCTCTCTCCTTTTCATTTCTCTCTTTTATCCTCCTGGCCACCTCTGTCTACTTCCTCCCTCTCCTCTTCCCTGTATAACTCCATGAATATCTCTGAGTGGTCCAGATCATGGAGCACACATAAGGAAGTGATGACTGGCTAGCTTGCTCTCTCCGCTTTTGATCCCACTTCATCTCATTCCAGTCACCTCTAACTCCCCCCTCCCTCTTCTTTTCTCCATGTAATCTGTGAATCTCTTCTCCATGTTGCATCTGTGAACCTCTCTGGGTATCCCTCAATGTGGAGAAACTGTTCATTTCTAACCTAGATGTTTTACCATCAGTGCTGTATAGATGGAGAAGTCTTGAGGCTACTGTAAAAATAAAACTGAAAACCAGAAGCAGGAGGCTTAAGTCCAAGTCCTGAGGACATCAGAGAACTCCTGAATCCAGGGAACATTAATCGATAGGAGCTCATCAAATGCCTCCATACCTACACTGAAATCAAGCACCACCCAAGGGCCAACAAGTTCCAGAGCAAGACATACCACACAAATTCTGCATCAACACAGGAACACACCCCTGAACTTCAATATACAGGCAGCTCAAAGTTACTCCAACACCATTGACATCTCATAACTCATTACTGGACACTTCATTGCACTCCAGAGAGAAGAAATCCAGCTCCACCCACCAGAACTCCGACACAAGTTTCCCTAATCAAGAAACCTTGACAAGCCACTGATACAACCCCACCCACAGCGAGGAAGCTCCCTAATAAAAAGAACTCCACAAATTCACAGAATACAGAAAGGCCACCCCAAATACAGTAATATAACCATGATGAAGAGACAGAGGAATACCGAGCAGGTAAATGAACAGGAGAAATGCCCACCAAACCAAACAAAAGAGGAAGAGACAGGGAATCTACCTGAGAAAGAATTCCGAATAATGATAGTGAAAATGATCCAAAATCTTGAAATCAAAATAGAATCACAGATAAATAGCCTGGAGACAAGGATTGAGAAGATGCAAGAAAGGTTTAACAAGGACCTAGAAGAAATAAAAAAGAGTTAATACATAATGAATAATGCAATAAATGAGAACAGAAACACTCTGGAGGCAACAAATAGTAGAATAATGGAGACAGAAGATAGAATTAATGAAATAGAAGATAGAATGGCAGAAATAATTGAATCATACAGGAAAAAACAAAAATGAATTAAAAGAAACGAGGACAATCTCAGAGACCTCCAAGACAATATGAAACACTCCAACATTCGAATTATACGAGTCTCAGAAGAAGAAGAAGAAAAGAAAGACCATGAGAAAATCCTTGAGGAGATAATAGTTAAAAACTTCCCTAAAATGGGGAAGGAAATAATCACCCAAGTCCAAGAAACCGAGAGAGTCTCAAACAGGATAAACCCAAGGCAAAACACCCCAAGACACATATTAATCAAATTAACAAAGATTAAACACAATAAACAAATATTAAAAGCAGCAAGGGGAAAACAACAAATAACACACAAGGGGATTCCCATAAGGATAACTGCAGATCTTTCAATAGAAACGATTCAGGCCAGGAGGGAATGGCAAGACATACTTAAAGTGATGAAAGAAAATAACCTACAGCCCAGATTACTGTACCCAGCAAGGATCTCATTCAAATATGAAGGAGAAATCAAAAGCTTTACAGACAAGCAAAAGCTCAGAGAATTCAGCACCACCAAACCAGCTCTCCAACAAATGCTAAAGGATCTTTTCTAGACAGGAAACACAAAAAGGGTGTATAAACCCAAACCCAAAACAATAAAGTAAATGGCAATGGGATCATACTTATCAATAATTACCTTAAACGTAAATGGGTTGAATGCTCCAACCGAAAGGCAAAGATTGGCTGAATGGATACAAAAACAAGACCCCTATATATGCTGTCTACAAGAGACCCACCTCTTGTAGAAGGACACATACAGACTGAAAGTGAAGGGCTGGAAAAAGATATTGCACGCAAATAGAGATGAAAAGAAAGCAGGAGTAGCAATACTCATATCAGATAAAATAGACTTTAAAACAAAGGCTGAGCAAAGAGACAAAGAAGGCCACTACATAATGATTAAAGGATCAATCCAAAAGAAGATACAACAATTATAAATATATATGCACCGAACATAGGAGCACCACAATATGTAAGACAAATGCTAACAAGTATGAAAGGGGAAATTAACAATAACACAATAATAGTGGGAGACTTTAATACCCCACTCACATCTATGGACAGATCAACTAAACAGAAAATTAACAAAGAAATGCAAACTTTAAATGATACAATAGACCAGTTAGACCTAATTATATCTATAGGACATTTCACCCCAAAACAATGAATTTCACCTTTTTCTCAAGTGCTCACGGAACCTTCTCCAGGATAGATCACATCCTGGGCCATAAATCTAACCTTCATAAATTCAAAATAATTGAAATCATTCCAAGCATCTTTTCTGACTTTAATGCATTAAGATTAGATCTCAATTACAGGAGAAAAACTATTAAAAATTCCAACATATGGAGGCTGAACAACACGCTTATGAATAAGCAACAAATCACAGAAGAAATCAGAAAAGAAATCAAAATATGCATAGAAATGAATGAAAATGAAAACAAAACAACAACCCAAAACCTGTGGGACATTATAAAAGCAGTGCTAAGAGGAAAGTTCATAGCAATACAGGCATACCTCAAGAAACAAGAAAAAAGTCAAATAAATAACCTAACTCTACACCTAAAGCAACTAGAAAAGGAAGAAATGGAGAACCCCAGGGTTAGCAGAAGGAAAGAAATGTTAAAAATTAGGGCAGAAATAAATGCAAAATAAACAAAAGAGACCATAGCAAAAATCAACAAAGCCAAAAGCTGGTTCTTTGGAAGGATAAATAAAATTGACAAGCCATTAGCCAGATTTATCAAGAAACAAAGGGGGAAACATCAAATCAATTAAGTTAGAAATGAAAATGGAGAGATCACAACAGACAACACAGAAATACAAAGGATCATAAGAGACTACTATCAGCAATTATATGCCAATAAAATGGACAACGTGGAAGACATGGACAAATTCTTAGAAAAATACAACCTTCCAAAACTGAACCAGGAAAAAATAGAAAATCTTAACAGACCCATCACAAGCATGGAAATTGAAACTGTAATCAGAAATCTTTCAGCAAACAAAAGCCCAGGTCCAGACGGCTTCACAGCTGAATTCTACCAGAAATTTAGAGAAGAGCTAACACCTATCCTACTCAAACTCTTCCAGAAAATTGCAGAGGAAGGTACACTTCCAAACTCATTCTATGAGGCCACCATCACCTTAAGACCAAAACCTGACAGAGATGGCACAAAAAAAGAAAACTACAGGCCAATATCACTGATGAACATAGATGCAAAAATCCTTAAGAAAATTCTAGCAATCAGAATCCAATAACACATTAAAAAGATGACCAAGTGGGCTTTATCCCAGGGATGCACGGATTCTTCAATATCCGCAAATCAATCAATGTAATTCACCACATTAACAAATTGAAAAATAAAAACCATATGATTATTTCAATAGATGCAGAGAAGGCCTTTGACAAAATTCAACATCCATTTATGATTAAAAAAACTCTCCAGAAAGCAGGAATAGAAGGAACATACCTCAACATAATAAAAGCTATATATGACAAACCCACAGAAAACATTATCCTCAATGGTGAAAAATTGAAAGCATTTCCCCTAAAGTCAGGAACAAGACAAGGGTGCCCACATTCATCACTACTATTCAACATAGTTCTGGAAGTTTTTGCCACAGCAATCAGAGCAGAAAAAGAAATAAAAGGAATCCAAATTGAAAAAAGAAGTAAAACTCTCACTGTTTGCAGATGACATGATCCTCTACATAGAAAACCCTAAAGACTCTACCAGAAAATTACTAGAGCTAATCAATGAATATAGTAAAGTTGCAGGATATGAAATCAACACACAGAAATTCCTTGCATTCCTATACAATAATAATAAGAAAGTAGAAAAAGAAATTAAAGAAACAATTCCATTCACCATTGCAACGAAAAGAATAAAATACTTAGGAATATATCTACCTAAGGAAACTAAAGACTTATATATAGAAAACTATAAAACACTGATGAAAAAAATGAAAGAGGACACTAATAGATGGAGAAATATACCATGTTTATGGATCGGAAGAATCAATATAGTGAAAATGAGGATACCACCGAAAGCAATATACAGATTCAATTCAATCCCTATGAAGCTAGCAGTGTTATTTTTCACAGAGCTAGAACAAATAATTTCACAATTTGTATGGAAATACAAAAAACCTCGAATAGCCAAAGGAATCTTGAAAAAGAAGAATGGAACTGGAGGAATCAACCTGCCTGACGTCAGGCTCTACTACAAAGTTAGTCATCAAGACAATATGGTACTGGCACAAAGACAGAAATATAGATCAATGGAACAAAATAGAAAGCCCAGAGATAAATCCACACACCTATGGACACCTTATCTTTGACAAAGGAGGCAAGAATATACAATGGAGTAAAGACAATCTCTTTAACAAGTGGTGCTGGGAAAACTGGTCAACCACTTGTAAAAGAATGAAACTAGATCACTTTCTAACACCATACACAAAAATAAACTCAAAATGGACTAAAGATCTAAACGTAAACTATAAAACTCCTAGAGGAGAACATAGGCAAAACACTCTCCGACATAAATCACAGCAGGATCCTTTATGACCCAACTCCCAGAATACTGGAAATAAAAGCAAAAATAAACAAATGGGATCTAATTAAAATTAAAAGCTTCTGCATGACAAAGGAAACTATAAGCAAGGTGAAAAGAGGGCCTTCTGAATGGGAGAAGATAATAGCAAATGAAGCAACTGACAAACAACTAATCTCAAAAATATACAAGCAGCTCCTGCAGCTCAATTCCAGGAAAAAAAACACCCAATCAAAAAATGGGTCAAAGAACTAAATAGACATTTCTCCAAAGAAGACATACAGATGGCTAACAAACACATGAAAAGATGCTCAACACCACTCATTATCAGAGAAATGCAAATCAAAACCACAGTGAGGTACCATTTCATGCCAGTCAGAATGGCTGTGATCCAAAAGTCTACAAGCAATAAATGCTGGAGAGGGTGTGGACAAAAGGGAACCCTCTTACACTGTTGGTGGGAATGCAAATTACTACAGACACTATGGAGAATAGTGTAGAGATTCCTTTAAAAATTGCAAATAAAACTGGCTTATGACCCAGCAGTCCCACTGCTGGGCATACACACTGAGGAAACCAGAATTGAAAGAGACACATGTACCCCAGTGTTCATCACAGTACTGTTTATAATAGCTAGGAAATGGAAGCAACGTAGATGTCCATCAGCAGATGAATGAATAAGAAAGCTGTGGTACATATACCCAATGGAGTATTATTCAGTCATTAAATATAATACATTTGAATCAGTTCTAATGAGATGGATGAAACTGGAGCTGATTATACAGAGTGAAGTAAGCCAGAAAGAAAAACACCAATACAGTATACTAACATATATATATGGAATTTAGAAAGATGGTAATGATAACCTTTATGTGAGATAGCAAAAAAGACACAGATGTATTGAACAGACTTTCGGCCTCTGTGGGAGAGGGAGAGGGTGGGATGATTTGGGAGAATGGCATTGAAACATGTATAGTATCATGTAAGAAATGAATCGCCAGTCTATGTTTGACACAGGATACAGGATGCTTGGGGCTGGTGCATGGGGATGATCCAGAGAGATTTTATGGGGTGGGAGGTGGGAGGGGGGTTCAGGATTGGGAACTCATGTACACCCATGGCAGATTCATGTCAATGTATGGCAAAACCAATACAGTATTGTAAAGCAAAATAAAGTAAAAATGATAATTAAAAAAATAATAAAAATAAAGATAATTTTGGACAGAAAAAGAAAGAAAAAAACATGTGACAGGGAGAATGTGGACAGCTTCCCTTGTCCACTTGGAAATTTGACTAAAAATATGGAGTGGAAATAACTAATAAAGATTGGAGTTATATTAATGATGTATCAGAATTCATTACCTAATAGATGGAGGATTTCTAGATCATCAAGAGTAGGTAGCTAAGATGGAATAAGAATGAAACTTACTGAGGATGAGAAGGTGAAGGACTGTAAGGTCTGAGAAAGACTAACACTCTTGGATACTGGGGTCACCCAGCATGGTAGCATGGCTTCAGGTGAAGAAAGACACAATGCAACTGTCAAAACAAAAAGTTGATGACTTGGAAGTAAGAAATTGAGAGCAGAAATGAGGGCTACAGTGTATTATAGATGAAAGTGCAGAAGTTGTTGAAAAAGATAGGGGCATAATTATCTGTCAATGACATTGCTGATCTTCAGACTCTGAATTTTGAAGTCAGCTGGGTGTGATAGAATACACAGGAATATGAGGGGGCAGTGAAACCTTCTAGGGAGACAGTTTTAGGGAAGGCAAAGATGGAATTTTGGTGCAGTTGATGAGGATTTTGTTTAGTCCCTCAGGCGTGTCTGACTCTTTTGCAACCCCATGGACTTTAGCCTGTGAGAATCCTCTGTCCATAGGATTTTCCAAACAAGGATACTGAAGTGGGTTACCATTTCCTTCTCCAGGGAATCTTCCTGATCCAGAGATGGAACCCACCTCTCCTGCACTGCAGGCAGATTCCTTATTGCTGAGCCATGGGGAAAGCCCTGATGAGAATGTTAAGAGGTGTCTTTAACATAGAATAAGTATTTCATAAGATGTGTGTGAAGATTTAACAGAGAAATTTGAATCAGGGAAGAAAGCTTATATAAAGTCTCTGTTTTTCTGAAAAATATAAGAAAAATGATGGGATATGGTGTTGCATGTCATTCAAAATATCAAAATGAACATTGGGGTACATGTGTCTCTTTCAATTCTGGTTTCCTCGGTGTGTATGCCCAGCAGTGGGATTGCTGGGTCATAAGGCAGTTCTATTTGCAATTTTTAAAGGAATCTCCACACTGTTTTCCATAGTGGTTGTACTAGTTTGCATTCCCACCAACAGTGTAAGAGGGTTCCCTTTTCTCCACACCCTCTCCAGCACTTATTGCTTGCAGATTTTTGGATCACAGACATTCTGACTGGTGTGAAGTGGTACCTCATTGTGGTTTTGATTTGCATTTCTCTAATAATGAGTGACGTTGAGCATCTTTTCATGTGTTTGTTAGCCATCCATATGTCTTCTTTGAAGAAATGTCTATTTATTTCTTTGGCCCATTTTTTGATTGGGTCGTTTATTTTTCTGGAATTGAGTTGCATAAGTTGCTTGTATATTTTTGAGGTTAGTTGTTTGTCAGTTGTTTCATTTGCTATTATTTTCTCCCATTCAGAAGGCTGTATTTTCACCTTGCTTATATTTTCCTTTGTTGTGCAGAAGCTTTTAATTTTAATTAGATCCAATGTGTTTATTTTTGCTTTTATTTCCAGAATTCTGGGAGGTGGATCATAGTTCATCACAGCACTGTTTATAATAGCCAGGACATGGAAACAACCTAGATGTCCATCAGCAGATGAATGGATAAGAAAGCTGTGGTACATATACACAATGGAGTATTACTCAGCCATTAAAAAGAATTCATTTGAATCAGTTCTGATGAGATGGATGAAACTGGAGCCGATTATACAGAGTGAAGTAAGCCAGAAAGAAAAACACCAATACAGTATACTAACACATATATATGGAATTCAGAAAGATGGCGATGATGACCCTGTATGCAAGACAGCAAAAAAGACACAGATGTGTATAGCAGACTTTTGGACTCAGAGGGAGAGGGAGAGGGTGGGATGATTTGGGAGAATGGCATTGAAACATGTATACTATCATGTAAGAATCAAATCACCAGTCTATGTCCAATGCAGGATACAGCATGCTTGGGGCTGGTGCATGGGGATGACCCACAGGGATATTGTGGGGAGGGGGGTTCATGTTTTGGACCGCATGTACACCCATGGTGGATTCATGTCAATGTATGGCAGAACCAATATAGTATTGTAAAGTAAAATAAAGTAAAAATAAAAATTTTAAAAAAAGATATCAAAATGAATGAGACAAATATCCAATGCTTAAGTAACTAAAGGAAAATAAGACTAACAGCCATTCACTATAAAATGCTTCAGTGGGATTCATTTTCTGTCCCATGCAGGGCACATTTGTGACATAATACAGTTTTCAGTTCATTTCAATTCAGTCACTCAGTTGTGTCCAACTCTTTGTGACCGTATGAACTGCAGCACGCCAGCCCTCCCTGTCCATCACCAACTCCCAGAGTCCACACAAACTCATGTCCATTGAGTTGGTGATGCCATCCAAGCATCTCATCCTCTGTTGTCCCCTTCTCCTCCTGCCCTCAATATTTCCAAGCATCAGGGTCTTTTCCAATGAGTCAGCTCTTCACATCAAGTGGCCAAAGTATTGGAGTTTCAGCTTCAACATCAGTCCTTCCAATGAACACCCAGGACTGATCTCCTTTAGGATTGACTGGTTGGATCTCCTTGCAGCCCAAGGGACTCTCAAGAGTCTTCTCCAACACCACAGTTCAAAAGCATCAATTCTTCAGTGCTCAGTTTTCTTTATAGTCCAACTCTCACATCCATACATGACCAATGGAAAAACCATCGCCTTGACTAGATGGACCTTGTTGACAAAGTAATGTCTCTGCTTTTTAATATGCTATCTAGGTTGGTCATAACTTTCCTTCCAAGGAGTAAGCATCTTTTAATTTCATGGCTGCAATCACCATCTGCAGTGATTTTGGAGCCCAGAAAAGTAATGTCAGCCACTGTTTCCCCATTTATTTCACATGAAGTAATGAGACCAGATGACATGATCTTAGTTTTCTGAATGTTGAGCTTTAAGCCCACTTTTTCACTCTCCTCTTTCACTTTCATCAAGAGGCTTTTTAGTTCCTCTTCACTTTCTGCCATAAGGGTGTGTCATCTGTGTATCTGAGGTTATTGATATTTCTCCCAGCAGTCTTGATTCCAGCCTGTGTTTCCTCCAGCCCAGCGTTTCTCATGATATACTCTGCATATAAGTTAAATAAGTAGGGTGACAATATACAGCCTTGACATACTCCTGTTCCTATTTGGAACCAGTCTGTTGTTCCATGTTCAGTTCTAACTGTTGCTTCCTAACCTGCATAGAGATTTCTCAAGAGGCAGGTTAGGTGGTCTGGTATTCCCATCTCTTTCATAATTTTCCAGAGTTTATATGTAAGCCACACAGTCAAAGGATTTGGCATAGTCAATAAAGCAGAAATAGATGTTTTTCTGGAACTTTTGTGCTTTTTTGATGACCGATCAGATGTTGGCAATTTGATCTCTGGTTCCTCTGCCTTTTCTAAAACCAGCTTGAACATCTGGAAGTTCACAATTCACTTATTGCTGAAGCCTGGCTTGGAGAATTTTAAGCATCTCTTTACTAGCGTGTGAGATAAGTGCAATTGTGCAGTAGTTTGAGCATTCTTTGACATTGCCTTTCTTTGGGATTGAAATGAAAACTGACCTTTTCCAGTCCTGTGGCCACTGTTGAGTTTTAGCTTTCTCATATTTAAACTGTGATTTCGCATATGGGACACCAGATTTGTAGTAATTCCGTCATTTTATAATTAACAGCGTATTTCTTTCCATAATGATTACCTTCCTATCTTGCAGTTTTGTGTGACCATGTGATTTGATTCTTGTCATTGATATGCATATTTGGTATATGTAATTTTTGGCAAGTGTCATTAAAATAAGTCTTTTTTTCTGTTTGTCTCCTCTGCATTCTGAACTTTCAGTTGTTGGTTATATAGATCTACAAAGGTTAAAATGAATCTTCTTGAACATGAGTTTTCTTAAGATCAGAATGGTAGAACAAAAAGGTGGAGCCTGACTTGTTGACACTAAACAGTTCTATTCCAGCCCTGGCAAATAAATAGAGAAATCAACCATATCATTTAAGCTAATGCTGTCTTGAGTTTTCTGTTAGTCAAAGGTGAAGTTCCTCTAAGAGATACTCTAACAGAAAGTTTGATTTGTAGAGCCCTTTACCTTCTGTGGGACACATTTAATCCCTAGGAAACCTTGGCACCTTTGTCTGATCAACTTCTAAAATGCTGACACTTCCAATAAAATTCTCTTAATGCTTTTCCATGAGTGACAGTTCCAACCATTCTTTCCCATGGAATCTTCTGGCAGTCAAGCATCAATTTTTGTAAGGCTAAAATTCCAAAAGATGCAATGTACAGGTCTATGATGAACTCGAATCTATGAATCCCCATTGGATGGCTTGAGATAGTGGGAAGAGTCCTACCATTTCCTCTTTGGTGAGAAGGCAACTAGATACAATATAATCTCTTTCTTTGACTGATAAGTCTAATGAAGAAAACTCTCACTCATCTTCATCTATTTCTAGACTTAACATGGTCAGAAGTTCGGTAGTGAAACTCATGTTTTCACCTCTTCGCAAGTGTTCCATGAATAATCACCTCTCTTTGGAAGGTGTGGGTCTTTTCTACCTGTTGTTCTCTTCTCTGGGGTCTCAGCTTAAGCTCTGAGGTGAGGTGGATAAACTCCTTGAATATTCTAATATATGAACACATGTAAAAATGATGACAGAGTTAAATGAAGTGATAGATTTATCTCTGGAGATTCATTATTAAAAGTTAATACATTCCGCCTTGGAGTTTTAAATGTTTTTGACTTAATTTCACAGATTCTATTTCATTTGCTCATATCAGAACTATGGCTTAAGTAGAACTGCACTTTTAAAGCTGAGAAAATTCAGTCTGAGTAATTAAGTAGGAAAAACAAGATGCAAATCAAGACCTTTTATTGCCAGATTTAAGCCATTTTCAACTATGTTTCTGATATCAGATGACTGCACCAACAAAGATATTAACAGAATGATCTACAGGAGGGTTAGTCTTTGAGAGAGGAGAGAGGAAGCATGAAAGTTCACATGGACCTCCAAGACAACCTGGAACATCCAAGGGCAAGGGGAGAACAGGCAAATTTCTGCTGCTTAATCAATTTACTGCAGGCCGGCTTTCCTGTTTTATCATGTTTTAGGAACTTAATGACAAGACATCTCAAAAGTTTATGACAGAATGGAAGCTTGGTGCACGTGTCATTATGGCTGCACTGTTGTTGAGGCTGTTTCCTGGGTATCTTCTTCTGAGTAACATTTCACTGATGTTCCCACCAGATCTTGTCATATGAGAGCTCTGGCACTTTCTAACAGATATCTCCAAAGAATTCCTTGAATATTTTCAGAGTTTCTATGATACCCAATGGTAGTTTCTCCAACTTAATATCTATGTTATAGCAATTAATATTTTGTCTTCTATACAAAGCATTTTATTGTCTAGTAATAAGATTAAAGGTAGGAAAAAATACCACAGAGTAACAACAACAACAACAACAAAAGATCAGAAGTAGTGTTTCAGTCAATTTTGAATCATGAGAATTTAACTTGAGAATATTTTTATGAGTATACTCAACTATTCTCATTTTATTTTACCTGGTTAAAGCAAACTACTTAAAAATTCTATGTGTTCCCTTTAGCAGATAAGTCAAGCCAAATGTTAGTCACTGAGCCGTGTCCAACTTTTTGTGACTTCATGGACTATATATAACCTGCCAGGCTCCTCTGTCCATGAAATTCTCCAGGCAAGAATACCAGAGTGTGTTATCATTTTCTTATCCAGGGGATCTTTCTGGCCTGGGGACTGAACCCAGGTCTCTTTCATTACAGGCAGACACTTTACTGTTTGAGCCACCAGAGAAGCCCCCTTTATCAGACAATAGTATGCAAATTTGAGCAAAACAGAAAAGGTTTTAACCCTAGTTCATTTCTATACTGAATCACTGTAGACCAATTCATAACCATATGATTATTTAAATATGGAGTTGATGTCATTAAGCTCCTAGAATATTCTGGAGGTACATGTGAGGTTTTTATCATGAAAGGGAAAATAAAAACGAGAAGTGGATTTAAACATCAAAATGCACAAGAAGAGTCAAAAGCTTGCCATTTAAGAAGTGTATCCAATTACTATCAGTTTTCTGTATGAATTCTGTAATGACAGGGTTATGTGAGAGAAAAGAATTTAAGAATTAACTCATACAAGCAGGGATTATGCATGAAGCAGAGATTAACTGTGCATAAAGAATAGAAGCAGTGTTTGTCATCTATGTCCAGCAGTAGCAGAAGCCCATGCACAGGTTGTCCTCTTAGTCTTTGTCTGGATTCTCATCTTTCAATAAGGGGGTAATGGATGGAGAAAGGGGAGGCTCAGGTGGTCTCCTGGCAACAGGTAGAGAGCTCAAGGTGATAGAGGACACAGCTGGATTTAGGTAGTACAATCCAAAACCAAAACTATTACAATACAACTTGGGTTCATTTACACTTCAATCCATTCCAAGCCAGTGAACAACCATAAGCCACCAGTCCAAATTGCAGAAATTGTATTTATAATGATTGTCCAAAATCTTCTACATTTGTTCCTACTCTGTTCTACCCTCAGGTTCAGTTCCCAGCCATTACATCAAATTTCCTCTTAACCTCTGGAGTCTCCCCAAAGACAATTTTGACTTGCCTTGTGCAATGCTCTTTGCTGTCCCATGATGTCTCAAATAGGAACTGGTATTTTAATTCTGACCGTATGGACCTAGACAAGAACATTGGCCATTTGACAGTGCCCTGTCTAGACCAAGTTAATGCTACCTCCAACTGTTCACTCTTCTACACTGTAACAGACTGCAAAATGACTATTTAGAACTTCCTTGAGGATGCTCACTGTTACAGCTCAAGAATAACCCAATCATCAGCTGTTTAGCATATTTGTTTACTGTTTTCTAGTGCAAATTTTGTCAAGGAACACCTGTCTTGATGTTTCTGAGAGCCTGTTTTGTAAACACATACCCCAACACACATATGGAAATGTTTCATGTCCTGTAAATTCAAAGGGAAACAAAAGAAGTCACCATAATTATAAACAATTCTTTATGTGGTTTGTTATGTTACGAGATAATCAGGGTTTAGTGCATCCACTAAGGGCTTCCCGGGTGGCTCAGTGGGTAAGGGATCTGCTTGCGATGTAGAAGATGCCAGAGATATGGGTTCAATTCCTGGGTCAGGAAGATAGCATGGAGGAGGGCACAGTAACTCACTCCAGTATTCATCCCTGGAGAACCCCATGGACAGAGGAGCCTGGAGGGCTACAGTCCATAGTTCACAATGAGTCAGGCACGACTGAAGTTGCTGATCAGAGCACAGCATCATCCCCAAATGACATAGCTATAACAGCCTGCTCTAACAGATGTCAAAATTACAAATTTGTATTTGAAAAAATTAGTTTGAAAATTAGAGTCATGCTTTTATGAAATTTGTATTGTCATTCTCAGTTGTAAGTTTAGCGTTCTTATACAATGAGCAATATTGTTTATTTTCTCATTTGATTTTCTTTATATAAACAATAGAAAGGTTCATGACAGGCACAGGTTTGGAAAGGAAGGATAAACTGGCTACTACACTCTTCCCAATACTTGGGAGTATAATAGAATAGAATATTTAGGGAAAATATATTTTAGGTCAGTGAAATACCATTTCTTTCAAACAAAGTATATGCTGTGTTAATATATTAACATTTGACTCAGATCCCAAGTAGACATTCTAAAGCAGAGGCATATCCAGTCACTCTAAAATAGCTAATTATCAAGTGGGGAGAGTGGAATGGTGACTATAAAATCAAGAAAGAGCGGGTAACCCATCATTTTCACATGTAAATAATCTTAACTAAATGCAAAAAGTAAGAGCAAAGTAATTCTTTGACATTTCAAGCCCATAGTTAGGGCATTAGATCTATTTTGAAAAACATATACTTTCATTTATAGAGTAGTTTCAACTCCATAGAAAGACAAAACTTTTTAAAAATTACTAGTGAGGATAAAAATTTAGAGGAAAAAGATTCATTGTTGGCTTGTTTTTCTAACAGATATTTCTTCTAAGAAACTAAATAAAAATGAAAGTTTACTGGCAAGAATTGAATCAATCTCAATATGTGTTCTTGACTTTCTGTGACTTTGGTCAAGTGAGACAATCTCTTAAACACAAGTTTTCTAATCTGTTAAGAGAAAATCATTCTGAGCAAATAAACATATAAAAAACATGCTCAGTCTCTCAGTAGTGTCAGATTCTTTGAGATTCAGATTCTTACAGACTCTGGACTGCAGCTTGCCAGATTTCTCTGTCCATGAGATTTTTCAGGCAAGAATCCTGGAGTGGGTTGCCATTTTCTCCTCCAAGGGATCTTCCCAACTCAGGGATCAAACCCACATCTCCAGTATCTTCTGCATTGGCAGGCAAATTCTTTACCACTAAGCCACCTGGAGAACACATAAATGCAATAATTATAAAAAACATGATCATTCTAATCTAGTGAAATGCTGAAATATTTTGAAAGTTCCATGTCTGTAGATAGATACAAGGTATTTCTTTTCCTCCTTGCATGGCTCCATTGTATGCATAGCTGTTTATGTGTTGTTCTTCTAGACTATGTATGTTGAGAAATAAGAATCTCTATATTGTATAAATATCTGAAAAGCTTGCATAATTTCTGAAACATAAGAAAAACTTCATATTGTATATAGTGGTCAATGTTTACTGATTCATGTAGCATAGTTCAGTTCAGTTCAGTCACTCAGTCGTGTCCGACTCTTTGCGACCCCATGAATCGCAGCACTCCAGGCCTCCCTGCTCATCACCATCTCCCAGAGTTCACACAGACTCACGTCCATCGAGTCCGTGATGCCATCCAGCCATCTCATCCTCTGTTGTCCCTTTCTCCTCCTGCCCCCAATCCCTCCCAGCATCACAGTCTTTTCCAATGAGTCAAAACTTCGCATCAGGTGGCCAGAGTACTGGAGTTTCAGCTTTAGCATCATTTCTTTCAAAGAAAACCCAGGGTTGATCTCCTTCAGAATGGACTGGTTGGATCTTCTTGCAGTCCAAGGGACTCTCAAGAGTCTTCTCCAACACCACACTTCAAAAGCATCAAATCTTCAGTGCTCAGCTTTCTTCACAGTCCAACTCTAACATCCATACATGACCACAGGAAAAACCATAGCCTTGACTAGACAGACCTAACAAGTTGAAATTTCTTGAAAGATGTCATACACAAAAAAGCCATAGTTTACATTATCAAGAGAATTAAAGTCTCTGTTCAGCTCTATGTATAAAACATTCTATAAAGTAAAAACTATTTTTTAAGTTCAGTTCAGTTTAGTCGCTCAGTCGTGTCCGACCCTGAGACCCCATGAATCGCAACACGCCAGGCCTCCCTGTCCATCACCAACTCCCAGAGTTCACTCAGACTCACGTCCATCGAGTCTGTGATGCCATCCAGCCATCCCATCCTCGGTCGTCCCCTTCTCCTCCTGCCCCCAATCCCTCCCAGCATCAGAGTCTTTTCCAATGAGTCAACTTTTTGCATGAGGTGGCCAAAGTACTGGAGCTTCAGCTTTAGCATCATTCCTTCCAAAGAAATCCCAGGATTGATCTCCTTCAGAATGCACTGGTTGGATCTCCCCGCAGTCCAAGGGACTCTCAAGAGTCTTCTCCAACACCACAGTTCAAACGCATCAATGCTTCGGCTCTCAGCCTTCTTCACAGTCCAACTCTCACACCCATACATGACCACAGGAAAAACCATAGCATTGACTAGACGGACCTTAGTCAGCAAAGTAATGTCTCTGCTTTTGAATACACTATCTAGGTTAGTCATAACTTTCCTTCCAAGGAGTAAGCGTCTTTTAATTTCATGGCTTCCGTCACCATCTGCAGTGATTTTGGAGCCCCCCAAAATAAAGTCTGACACTGTTTCTACTGTTTCCCCATGTATTTGCCATGAAGTGATGGGACCGGATGCCGTGATCTTCGTTTTCTGAATGTTGAGCTTTAAGCCCACTTTTTCCCTCTCCTCTTTCACTTTCATCAAGAGGCTTTTGAGTTCCTCTTCACTTTCTGCCATAAGGGTGGTGTCATCTGCATATCTGAGGTGATTGATATTTCTTCCGGCAATCTTGATTCCAGCTTGTGTTTCTTCCAGTCCAGTGTTTCTTATGATGTACTCTGCATAGAAGTTAAATAAGCAGGGTAACAATATACAGCCTTGACGTACTCCTTTTCCTATTTGGAACCAGTCTATTGTTTCATGTCCAGTTCTAACTGTTGCTTCCCCTGACCTGCATACAGATTCCTCAAGAGGCAGGTTAGGTGGTCTGGTATTCCCATCTCTTTCAGAATTTTCCACAGTTTAATGTGATCCGCACAGTCAAAGGCTTTGGCATAGTCAATAAAGCAGAAATAGATGTTTTTCTGGAACTCTCTTGCTTTTTCCACGATCCATCGGGTGTTGGCAATGTGATCTCTGGTTCCTCTGCCTTTTCTAAAACCAGCTTGAACATCAGGGAGTTTACCATTCACATATTGCTCAAGCTTGGCTTGGAGAATTTTGAGCATTACCTTACTAGCATGTGAGATGAGTGCAATTGTGCGGTAGTTTGAGCATTCTTTGGCATTGCCTTTCTTTGAGATTGGAATGAAAACTGACCTTTTCCAGTCCTCATTTTTTTTTTGCATGAGATTTCTAAGATTTAGTTCAAGAGGAATAGGGCTTTCCTGGTGGCTCAGACAATAAAGAATCTTCCTGCAATGCAGGAGACCTGGGTTTGATCCCTGGGTTGGGAAAATCCCCTGGAGAAGGGAAAGTGAACCCACTCCAGCATTCTTGCCTGGAGAATCCCATGGACAGAGGAGCTTGGTGGGTTGCAGTCATGGGGTCACAAAGTGTCAGACAGGACAGAACAACTAACATGCTAGAGTTCAAGAGGGATATTTTCAGTGATGAGCATATAAAAATAATAGCCTTTGAGACTTTTGAAATCTCATAGTAGTTTTTACATTGTTAATCTTTCATACATATATATATATATATGTATATATATATATATATATAAAGACAAATGACAATACCATTAAGCAAAACTGTGTTAGACATCTCAGTAGCTTACAAACAGCCACATATAAAATATATTGTGAAGGTAAGAATGGTTCATATATTTGAATAGTAACATAATTCTTAGATACATTGCTTAAGTGAGATTTAAAAATATGAAAAAAAATGACTTGAATATTCTTTTGATGGAAATAATTTGAGCATAAAGTAAATAGTGATAGATACATTCTGCTGTTATCTTAATGCCTAGGATTTGAATTGGTATTCACACTTGTAAGTCACATAAACTAGTGTATGAGCAAATTCATAACATCAGACATATTACTATAAAAATGAATAGATAGAAGATAACTAATACTTTAAAAGCAAGTGGCTTAAGACAATTTAACATTCAAGAAATATTAACTCATTGTTTATTTATTAAAACCTAGAAATGCTAATTTCTCAGCACATAATAATAAAATACCAGTTTCCTGCAATAATTTGCCTAGATTGTGTTATCCAAGGATTCAAAATCACTTAATGGAACGTTTTTTTTTCCTGTGGGTTATGTGTTATAAGAAAAGAACCAGCACATATTTTTAAAAGTCAGAGGAAACAAAAAGGAGTGCTTAGGAGGAAAAGTGCAGGAACTGGGTTCAAAGCTTTGATAGTGAATGTGATGTTTGGGAACCTCAAGGAACCCAGTAAATATCACCCTTCTTTTATCTCTGAGTTAAAAGCTAACTGATAGTTTAGAGGAACCATGGTATTAGCTTTATTAGAGATAAAAGCTGATATTGGAGAACATTGCTGATATTTTCAGTTTAGTAAGCTTACAATTACAAACTCTAAAAATTCAACCAGAGCAATTTTGCCAGGGTTTTGCCTGAGACTGAAGGACTTCCTTGGACATAGAATGTTGATAACTGCAACTAGCATTCAGCTGAGCTGCCCTGTACTTCCAGTTGCATGGTGCATGGATGCCCCCATGACCATCTAAAGGTTGGGATTTGAAAGCAATCCTATGTTTCATAACATAGCTTCCCTTTGAAGAAGAATCTCAGCCTAGTAGACTCTTCTGAGGCAGGATGCTCTGAAAGTGAGTGAAGTCATTCAGTCGTGTCTGACTTTTTGTGACTCCATGGACTGTAGCCCACCAGGCTCCTCCATCCATGGGATTTTCCAGGCAAGAGTACTGGAGTGGGTTGCCATTGCCTTCTCCAGGGGATCTTCCTGACCCAGGGATTGAACCCGGGTCTCCTGTATTGCAGGCAGACTCTTTACCATCTGAGCCACCAGGGAAGCCCTTAGATGCTCTGGGAAAGAGTTTAGTCTCTGCTCAAGTTTTCTATTATATAGCCTGTGCTACACCCACACTTTGTGATAATTCTTTGTGTTTTTTCATAAAATAGTGGTTTATTCATATAACATAACCTTTTCATCTGCAAGAAAATATTTACTCTTTTAAATGTTTTTCCTCTCCTCTTCAGTAGATTGAAAGTTCCACACAGAGAGAAGCTAAGACTTGTCACTACTGAATGCCACGGTATCCACCATAGATCAGGTACCTAATAACCACATGTGACTAAATATATGAATGAAATAAAATGTAAAATTAAATCATGCAGAGAAGTAGTATAGATTGAAAAGGATCACTTCCTTAAGACAGTTTTGGACAGGTCCTGGCCTCCGGGTCAACTGGTAAGTTCTGATTTTCCTTCATTCTCAACCAAAACATGGACTCACCAGAAATGCTTCAATCTTAGTATTACTTCTGTTCTACAGTTCAGGTAGAGGGTGGCGTCCAAATCTCTACCAGTCTTATTCATCAACCTGTATTGTTGTTGTTGTTTAGTTGTTAAGTCATGTCCAACTCTTTGCTAAGTCATGTCCAACCACATGGACTGCAGCATGCTAGGCTCCTCTGTCTTCCACTATCCCCAGGTGTTTGCTCAAATTCACATGCATTGAGTCAGTGACGCTATCTAAAAAGTTCATCCTCTGCTGTCCCCTTCTTTTGCTCTCAATCTTTCCCAGCCTCAGGGTCTTTTCCAATGAGTCAGCTCTTCACATCAAGTGGCCAAAGTATTGTAGCTTCAGCATCAGTCCTTCCAATGAATATTCATGGTTGATTTCCTTTAGGATTGACTGGTTTGATCTCTTCACAGTGTAAGGGACTCTGAAGAGTCTTTTCCACTTCCACAATTAAAAAAACATCAATTCTGCATTGCGCTGCTTTCTTTATGGACCAAGTCTCACATCTGTACATGACCACTGGAAAAACCATAGCTTTGACTAGACGGATCTTTGTCAGCAAAGTGGTATCTCTGCTTTTTAATTTGCTGTCTAGGTTTGTCATAGCTTTACTTCCAAGGAGCAAGCATCTTTTAATCTTGTGGTTGCAGTCACTGTCTGCAGTAATCATGGAGCCTAAGAAAATGAAATCTGTCACTGCTTCTACTTTTTCCCCTTCTTTTGCCATGAAGTGACGGGACTGGGTACCATGATCTTAGTTTTTTGAATTTTGAGTTTTAAGCCAGGTTTTTCACTCTCTTCTTTCACCCTCATTAAGAGGTTCTTTAATTCCCCTTCACTTTCTGCCATTAGAGTGGTATCATCTGCATATCTGAGGCTGCTGATATTTCTCCCAGCAATCATGATTCCAGCTTGTGATTCATCCAGCCTGGCATTTCTCATGTTGCATTCTCCATTGAATTATTTATTGAATGTTTGCACATAATGACCTCTTTTTTTTTTTTTTTTGTCACTCGAAATAATAAAGATCAACAAAGACAATTGCTGCCCTCAAAAAACTCTTAGTCTAATGAGTCCTAAATTAATACAGACTTGGTATCTTAAATAGGAAAGAGAAGATTGTAGGAAAAGATGCAATAATAACCATAAATATAATACTCTGAAATGAGGAGGATTAGGTAGTAGAAAAAGTAGCCAACAACTTTCAATAAACAGATTAATAATATGATAGAAGTTTGAGAGTCACCAAAGGAGTAGAAACTACTTAAAGGTGAGAATGATGCTATTAAAATAATGCATGCAAAATAAATTCCTGTTATAAAATATTAATATTCTCTCTTTATCATTAACATTCATGCATTCACTTTTTAAGTCTATTCAACTAAAATATATGAGTTAAAAGACATCTCCACGGTGGAAGGAGTCCACTGAGCCCTTTTGTAAATCAAATATGTGATGTTGGCTCAGCCACCTAAGCACCAGTTTTCACTTTCCTAAAAGGAGGAAGTAGCAAGGCCCATTTTAGTTGTAAATTTTGGTTTCCAAGTTAAGGAAATAACATGTAATTCAACACTGTTGTAATCAGCTCCCAGAGGAGGAATACATCTCTATTCCCAAACTTGGTTCAGCCATCCAGACTGATGAAGCCATACATAAGTTAAGAGATATGAAAGTTTTCTTATTTATAATAGGCATCCCTGGTGGCTCAGAGGTTAAAGCATCTGCCTGCAATGCAGGAGACCCGGGTTCAATCCTTGGGTTGGGAAGGTCCTCTGGAGAAGGAAATGGCAGCCCACTCCAGTATTCTTGCCTGGAGAATCCCATGGATGGAGGAGCCTGGTAGGCTATAGTCCACGGGGTTGCAAAGGGGTTTCCAAGTTAAGGAAATAACATGTAATTCAACATTGTTGTAATCAGCCCCCGGAGGAGGAATACATCTCTATTCCCAAACTTGGTTCAGCCATCCAGACTGATGAAGCCACACATAAGCTAAGAGATATGAAAGGTTTCTTATTTACAAAATTGGGGACTTTTGTAAAAGTCTGGGAAGACTGTGGTTTTCTAACAAAACAGGCTCAAAAACCTTGAGAGGGTAGAAAGGAAGGACAGGGGTGCAGTTCTCTGGTGGTTTGAGAGGTGGGGCTAGAATGAGAGGTTTCAAATGGGTCCCATTGAGGAAATTTGACCCTCCCACCCATGCCAAAGAAGGTAGCACCTGGACATTTTTGCTTCATCCAGATGTGGCAAGGAGGAAGAGGAGTCCTTGAAAGCTGTCTACAAAAATGTAGTCAGACTTTATCACCAACCTGCAGACCAGAGGCTTCTGTCCATCACAGCCAAACCAAGCCACTTTGGTCTTCCTGAGGTTACTGAAATCTGTTGGTAGAGCGCCGCTGTACCTTCAAACCCTTTATAACCTAATCATGACTGCATGCTTTCTACTAAAAAAAAAGAAGAAGACACTGCAGCTAATTCACTGAGCTATATGTTATGTGTCTTGCACTCAAATTTATGTTTTACCTTTGAAGATTTAAAAATATTAAACGTATATACAACTGCTTAAAAATGAATTTGTTAAGCTGAAAATTCAGCAACTTTACACACTGGTTAGCATTGCAAAAAAATAAAAATAAAAAGTCTGCCTGATGGTTAATTCTTTTTCCAAAAAAATTTATGAATTTTTCTAATGTAAAACTAAGGTTTTCAAATAAAATTCCTTGGGTAGACAAAGAAATGAGGCCACTTTGTAGGCTGAGACTCCCTGCACATGGCTTACTCAGAGGCACATGCTCTCTAGAAAAAAATAATCATAAACATCTGTCTTTTAAGTGATATTTTTTTCACCATAAAATGTGAAGAGAGTATTCCATGGACATCTATGGCTACAGAAATGTGAAGTTCTACATGCACTTATTGGAATCCCTGGTTTAATAAAAGCTTAGCGAAGTGTGGAAAATATGTAAAATATGTTGATTTACTATCTCTCAGAGAATTTCTAAGGAAGTATTCATAAACTTGAGTGCCTTTAGAAACAAAATTAAATCCTTCTATAGGCCTATAGTTTAAAGTATTCCCAAGCTAACTTTTTTTTTTTTTTAAAGACACCATGGCTGTGAGCCTAACTCACTGATTCAGAGGCCCATGGCAAAGAAACTGTGTGCATTCTGACATTTCTAAGTTCTAAAGTCTCCTGGTATAACGATTTTAAATTTTGACTGTCTCACAGAGATGGGCTGAGAACAATTTCACTCACAGACAGAGAAATGGACCAGAAAACTGCAAAGTTTTTAGGTGTGATCCACAGTGCAAAGCATTGATCAGAACCATAGGTTCAGATTCAGGGGTATTCTTGGTAGTGGGTTACTAATTTTTCTGCATAGATTTACATAATCTAGAAAATACACTTCTTTCTTTACAGAAAACTGAAAGTTGAGTTCTCCTAACAGTCTCATCACCTATGTTGCCTAATGTATTTGGAGAACCCACAGAATGTGCTCTTTCCAAGCTTTCTCTAAACACACAAAAAACCCGTCAGTATTTTTGTATTAAAAACGATTTCCAGCTGTCTTTTCCAAAAACTGCCCAGAACCTGATTTTCCTCTGGCTGTGCTGTGCTGCCCAGTCAGTTATTCAATCGTGTTCAGCTCTTTGCAACCCCGTGGACTGTGGCCCACCAGGCTCCTGTGTCCATGGGTTTACCTAGGCAAGAATACTGCAGTTGGCTGGCATTTCCTTCTCCAGGTGATTTTCCCTTTGAACCCACATCTCCTGTGTCTCCTGCATTGCAGGCAGATTCTTTACCACTGAGCATCAAGAATTTCTTTAATCAGTGTACTACATTCATTGCCTCGGGATAACTGAAGGTCCTTGATGAGACTTAAATTACCCTGAAAGTTACTACTTATAGGAGTTTTCATCTGATTATATTTACAGTGAGATAATAAAGGGTACATTCAAGAAAATTATCAACATGGAAAAAATACAATTGGAAAAAATACATCAAAAACTAGATGAATACAGTTATTGCAACTGACATTAAAGGCAGCTGTAAAGTATTTAGCCATTACCACAAAGGTGAACAGTGGCTCAGAAAGTAGAGAATTTGCCTCCACTTCGGGAGACCTGAGTTTGGACTCCGGGTTAGGAAGATCCCCAGGAGAAAGAAATGGCAACCCACTCCAGTATTCTTCTCTGGAGAATTCATAAATAATATTTTCTTTTAATTGTTAGAGGAGAAAATTTGTTTCAGCAATTAGTATAGAAGATAATTTACTTGAAAATGAATTTTATAAGGAAATTATTCTATTGGTTTTATAGAGCCACCTGGAAAGCCCACAAAGAGAATGATGGAACAATAAAAAATATTTATGGAGAAAATGCAGCACATTTTGTCATGAAGCTATGTGTTATTTTGACCCTAAAGAATATTAGACCAAAAGTAGCATGGAAATTTGGGCTTCCCTCATGACTCAGACAGGAAAGAATCTGCCTGCAATGCAGGAGATCTGGGTTAGATCCCCTGGATCGGAAGAGCTCTGGGAGAAGGGAAGGGCTATCCAATATGCAGTATTGTTTCCCGGAGAATTCCATGGATAGAGGAGCCTGGCAGACTACAGTCCATGTGGCTACAAAGAATTCGACATGAGGCCTGGCGTGTTGAGATTCATGGGGTTGCAAAGAGTCGGACACAACTGAGCGACTGAACTGAACTGAACTGAGCAACTAATACTTTCACTTTCAGCATGGAAGTTTATTTCTGTGAAGGCATTTCTGTGAGGATTTGGGAAAAGAGCAGATGGCTTATTGGTTGAAGGTACTGATATGTACATCATCTGTTTAACATCTATTCAGGACTGTAGATCATAGTATACACAGTAGAGCTTGGGCCACTGGAACAGGATCTTCCGTGTGCTTTAAAAATGTAGTTTGCTGAGCCCTCATCTAGGCCCATTGATCCAGAAAGTCTGGTGGTAGAATTAGCCCTCAGACTAACATTTTTGGATCCTGTCATTTGCAAGGCTGACAGTTTCTAGGTGCTGCTTCTGTTGCTGGTCTGTGAGCCACAATGAAAAGCCCTGGACTAGAGCAATAGATCTCCGCCTTCTCTGTACATCACAATCACCCAGGGAATTTTTCAAAAAATGTGAATATCTGGGCTCCATCTCCTAGTCATACTGACTTAATTGGTCCACAGTGGATCCCAGACACTCAGTTTTTCAAGAACTCCCCTGTGTATTTTAATATTCAAACAGAATTGAGGAACTACTGTCCTAAAGAAGAGGATGGATTTCATTTACTTTAGTCCTTTTCTCCAGAGCACATATTGGCTGGACTTTTGAAAGGAACCAGAGTCAAGTGTACTAACACCTGTATTTATAAGGCATTACATTAGATGTTTTCATTTTAGGGCATTTATTCTTGAAAACATATATTTTACTGTTTCTATAAGAAATTGTGGCACAATGAAAGCAAAAGTTTCTCAGTTGTGTCCGACTCTTTGCAACACCATGGACTATACAGTCCATGGAATTCTCTAGCCCAGAATACTGGAGTAGGTAGCCTTTCCCTTTTTCAGGGTATCTTCCCAGCCCAGGGATTGAACCCAGGTCTCCTGCATTGCAGGCAGATGCTTTATCAGCTGAGCCACGAGAGAAGCCTGTGGCACAATGGTATGAATTAAAATTTGAAATAACATGAAGGAAATTAATAAGTGAAGGCAGGAAACAAAACCAGTTCTCTCTGATTCAATAACACATGGTTTGTGATTCATAGTTTGAATATCAGACAGTCCTGGGGAAAAATGTTGTTATAAAAATTGAGGATTTGCCTTGTCTTACTCTCCACATGCCAGTTTTACAAATTAATGGACCACTGAAGCGCCGCAAGGAAAATGTGTCATGTTGTCGCTCAGTCGTGTCTGACTCTTTGTGATCCCATGGACAGTAGCCTACCATGCTCCTCCATCCGTGGGATTTTCTAGGCAAGAGTACTGGAGTGGTTACAGTTTCCTTCTCCTGGGGACCTTCCTGACCCAGGGATCGAACCCGGGTCTCTCACATTGCAGGCAGATGCTTTACCCTGTAAGCCACCAGGGAAGTCCCCAAGGAAAACTTTAGATCTATTAAAATACCAGATAAAATGCAGACTAGTTTGCACCTCACAGATATTTTCCAGTAGATATGGGATAAATAATCTGAGTCCAGAAAAAAATGGGAGACATGTTTTAATCTGACTGCCTGGTCCATAGTATTGCTCTAGAAGGACATCTGATTTTGAGTAATATTGAATTCAGATGAACTCACCAAGGATTAATGAACCCCTAATAGCTAAAAGCAAAGTCTACACTTTTCTTTGGGGTAACTTCTGTAGTCAAAGAATATGCTCTAAGGATTTATTCTTCTCCAACACTGTTTTTGGTGACAAGATAAAAACATTAACATAGGAAAAATGCACAACCTCTTTCTCTCTCCCTAAACAAATTAAGTTTATTTGCTGTTCCTTCTGATTATTATTTTAATTCATACATCTGCAGAAATATTAATTCTGCAGTTAATTACACCAACCAAAGTAGGATTGGAGAGCAAAAGTGAGGTAGCCTATGGAGTTAACTAAAGTTGTATTGGAACTTGGGAAGTTTGCAAACAGGTAAAGAAAATAAATACATACACATAGAGAAACAATGAGAAAAATAAAACTACCTTTAGTAAATTGCTTGTGTTAATGGCCCCAAATCTTCTCTGACACCTACATTGAGGCCTATTGCATTTAACTGGAACTTCCACTGACTTTTAGTTCTGCCATGTGACATCTTTTGGCCAATGAGACGTTAGTAGAGTAGCGAATGCAGAGACCTGAAAAGCAGAGTGTGAGTAATTGGCTTGACGGCTCTCGCCTTCTGCCATCACCATGGGAAGAACATGCCTGGATAAAACTGCTAAAGGATGAGACACATATAACAAACCCAAGTGCCCTCAGCCATCCCAGTCAAGGTCATTCCTTATCCATCAATAGGCAGATGATTTCAGCTTGTGAACAGGCCACCCAAGTTCAGGTGAGCTGCTCAGCTGACCCATAGCCACCCACGGATGTTGTGCAAGCCAAGACCAAATCAATAAAGCCTTCAGATTTGTGAGCTAAAAATATGTATTGTTTATATTTCTGAGGGTTCATGGTTTTTGCTTTGCAACATTATTATAACAATAGATACTGATACACAGCTGGAGCATTTAAGACAATTTAAGAGGAGATAGAACAGAGTTGAAGAAAGGTTTCAGAGCTAGCTTTAATTAGAGAGCTAATGAAATTAAAAGACACTTACTCCTTGGAAGAAAAGTTATGACCAACCTAGATAGCATATTCAAAAGCAGACATTACTTTGCCAACAATGGTCCACCTAGTCAAGGCTATGGTTTTTCCTGTGGTCATGTATGGATGTGAGAGTTGGACTGTGAAGAAAGCTGAGTGCTGAAGAATTGATGCTTTTGAACTGTGATGTTGGAGAAGACTCTTGAGAGTCCCTCAGACTGCAAGGAGATCCAACCAGTCCATTCTGAAGGAGATCAACCCTGGGATTTCTTTGGAAAGAATGATGCTAAAGCTGAAACTCCAGTACTTTGGCCACCTCATGCGAAGAGTTGACTCATTGGAAAAGACTCTGATGCTAGGAGGGATTGGGGGCAGGAGAAAAAGGGGACGACAGAGGATGAGATGGCTGGATGGCATCACCGACTCGATGGACATGAGTCTGAGTGAACTCCGGGAGTTAGTGATGGACAGGGAGGCCTGGCGTGCTGAGATTCATGGGGTTGCAAACAGTCAGACACGACTGAGCGACTGAACTGAACTTAATTAAAGAGGAGGCAAAAGAAAGTAGTTTCCAAGATGATTTAACGTGTGTCTTGAATAGAACACCCTTTTGCATTGTTTCAGAGATTTTAGGTAAATTTTACATTGTTTCCAGTTAATTTTGATTGTCATATTTGTTTTCATTGAAGATAATTTAGGTTAAGTCTGGCCACAACACTAAAAAAAAACAAAACAGACCTAAACTTTTATGAGATATGTTTAATACAAATTTACAGAACAACAACAACAAAAATCCAGGGAATTGCAGCCCCAGCCAAAGCCATAGTCAAAACGTACTTGGAACATCCTGGGGATGAGACATAAAATCATCATTTTTTGGTTTCAAAAGCTGCTATAGAATACTCCAGAAAGATAGGCAGAATAATATAAAAATGCACTTTAGGAAAATTTATTTTATGCTTAATGGACTGAATTAATAGAATTATAAATCACTCATAGAATTTAAGGATCTAAAATGAAAAAAAAAAAAATCTGCCAGATTCCCAGGTCTTTACTGCAAAACAATTTTTATAAAATAGTTGGGAGTGAGTTGCTCTCAGTGAAGTTGGCATAACCATCAGTATCCTCTAAGTATCTGAATGAGCTCTCACTTGAGTCAAGATTTTTTTTACTAAATATTTGGATAAAATTATTCAAAGTGATCCCAGTGATTTTGAAAGATATAAACAATTTTCTTGAAACAAAAATTCCAAAAGTTCTCTTAAAAATAATTAAGGGAAATGAATAATTGCCATTTCACCAGTGGGTGAAAGTTTTTAACAAAATGAACTCAGCTCAGAAAGATGTAATAATAAGAACTAAAGCCAAACACTGATGGGTGGGAGAATAATTTTATATACTATTTCTTAGAAAAAAATTGATAATTATTGTTTTAATAAGAGATGACTAAATGTGGTATATTCATATTATATAAAATGCTTTAGAATTTTAGACTATGATTTAAAGTAAATTTAATGAATAGGAAATGCCAACCCACTCCAGCATTCTTGCCTAGAGAATCCCGTGGACAGCCTGGTGGGCTGCTGTCCATAGGGTTGCACAGAGTCGGACACAACTGAAGTGACTTGGCATGCACGCATGCATTGGAGAGGGAAATGGCAACCCACTTCAGTATTCTTGCCTGGAGAATCCCAGGGACGGAGGAGCCTGGTTGGCTGCCGTCTATGAGGTCTCACAGAGTTGGACACGACTGAAGTGACTTGGCAGCAGTGGCAGCAGCAATGAATAGGAAACAAAATGAACCCTATAAAATAAGGACAAAAGCAAAATTAAAAACCATATACAGGAGCTCTGTGACAACCTAGAGGGGCGGAATGGGGTGGGAGGTGGAAGGGAGGTTCCAGAGGGAGGGAATATATGTATACCTATGGCTGATTAATGTTGATGTGTGGTAGAAACCAACACGACATTGCAAAACAATCATCCTCCAAATAAAAATAAATAAAAATTTGAAAAAGACCCTATTGGGTCACAAAAAGCACCCATATGCCATATGAATCAAATGCTGTAAAGACATAAGTGAAAGTGAAGTCGGTCAGTTGTGTCCGACTCTTAGCGACCCCATGGACTGCAGCCCACCAGGCTCCTCCATCCATGGGATTTTCCAGGCAAGTGTACTGGAGTGGGGATGTTAAAATGTTTTTTATTAATTAAATGTTTAATTCCGGTTCTCATATCCTGTGCAAGCAACAAGCTCTGTATTATTTGCTTGGCATAACTCCTTCCTCCTTCCTTGCTTCATTCACCATCACCAAATACCTTAAAACTTACAGGAAAATAAGGAGAAAGAGACCTTTGCCATTGAAACATACTGACTTTTATCAGTATTTTTGCTAAAAAATGATACTGTGGACTGTTCCATGTGACAATGCTGTTTGAACAGGCTATGTTGGTAATCTACACTGTGATCTGACCACAAGTTAGCCTTTCAACCTTCACCATTTCTGTGATAGTCCTGGCTTTATTAGCAAATTTTTAGAGACATTTTTTATAACCATCTTCTTACCAGGTCTTTCCAGGGACACTGAGTCACAAAACTGCAGAGGGCACTTTCACTCTACATTTTATGTAAATAGAAACTCCTGAAATCATATAGCAGAGCAGCACTATCCATGGTAATCTGTGTGAACAGGGCAGAATCTCTGCTTTCTAAGAAACCAGAAAACCCAGTCTCTCACAATCTTGAGGTCATTATCCTCCAGCAATGAGTCAATCCCTCTTTCCTCTTGAAACAATAGCTTCAAACCTCCACCTCTTTCAGGAAATCTGACCTAATCCTTTTGTGGGCAAAAGGATTTTAGAACAAAGCCATGTTCCAAAGGAGGTGTGTGTGTATAGGGATTGTCCTTAGGAAAATTTCCCCCTACTTGGCAAAAACACATACTTTAAAAGAAGTGCTATTTATATTACAACTAAGCAAATATAACCACACAACTCAACAATAGAAAATCTAATCTGCTTTCCTTTTAAGGAGCTGGGGGAAAATTTCTGAGGAATTATTCTAGTTCATTTTTTAAAAATCTTTTAAAAAACAATTTAAAACACTTTGACCTTAAGTCAGTGATATGGTACAATGATCACACACATATATATTTTACATTTAAGAGAAAACCAAGTATTCTAAGGAAAAGGCAAAATAATATGAGAAAATCTAATTTTTTTTTTCAGAGATAGTAACAATGCAGGACAGAGCACTCATTTTAGGCACAAATAGAAAAGAAAAACTCTGGGAATCAAAATTATCTGAGAGTGGAGAGTTAATGACTTCACATTTATTGCGATTCTATATACCTTCAATATCCAGTGAAGAAATATACCTATACACATGTAGTCCATCAACATTTAATGAAGGCACCAAAATCTATTGAACGGAGAAATTTTTGCCAACAAATGGTGCAGTGACAAATGCATAAGTGTGGGAAATGAGTCTTAACTTCTCCCTCTCACCATATACAAAGATGGATTTGGGATGGATCGTAAACATAAAAGCTAAAACTACAAGGCTTAGAGAAAAAAAATCAATATTTTTATGATAGGAGAGAACAAGAAATTCTTGTATCAAAGGGCTCTAACCACAAAACACTAAATTGATGATTTGGTAAGCATAATAATACCCTCCAGGGGTATCTATGTTTTTATCACCAAAATCTGTAAATATGTTGCCATACATGTCAAAAGGTACTTTGCTGATGTAGTAAAAGGTACGGAACTTGAACAAGGAGGTTATCTGGTGGTTGTTGTTCAATCACCAAGTCGTGTTTCACTTTGCACCCCCATGGACTGCAGCATGCCAGGCTTGTCTGTCATTCACCATCTCCCAGAGTTTGCTCAAATTAGTATCCATGGAGTCAGTGATGCCATCCAACCATCTTGTCCTCTGCCATCCCCTTCTCCTCCTGCCTTCAATCTTTGCTAGCACCAGAGTCTTTTCCATTGAGTCTCTTCTTCACATCAGGTGGCCAAAGTATTATTTTAGCTTCAGCATCAGTCCTGCCAATGAATATTTAGGGTTGATTTCCTGTAGGATTGACTGGTTTGATCTGCTAGCTGTCCAAGGGACTCTCAAGAGTCTTCAACATCACAGTTCAAAAGCATCTAAACTTCAGTGCTCTCAGCCTTCCTTATGGTCCAAGTGTCACACTCATATGTGACTACTGGAAAAACCAGTAGTTTGACTAGATGGACCTTTGTTGGCAAAGTGTTGTCTCTGTTTTTTAATATTCTATTTAGGTTGGTCATAGCTTTTCTTCCAAGGAGCAAGTGTCTTTTAATTTCCTGGCTGCATTCACCAACTGCAGTGATTTTGGAACCTAAGAAAATAAAATCTGTCACTGTTTCCATTTTTTCCCCATCTTTTTGCCATGAGGTGATCGGATCAGAGGCCATGAGTTTAGCTTTTCGAACGCTGAGTTTTAAGGCAGCTTTTTCACTGTCTCCTTTCACCCTCATCAAGAGTCTTTTTAGACTTCATCTAATCATATTAATCCTTCAAACTAAAGAAACTTTCCCAGATGGGTCAGAAAGCAGTGCGACAGAAGGAGAAGGAGAGATTCAAAGTGTGAAAGGAGCCTTTCATCTTTGCTGTCTCTGACGATGAAGAAAGGGGATATACAGCAAAGAATGCAAGAAATCTAGACTCTGAGAACAACCTATGGTAAGGAGCCAGCAGAAAGCAAGAATTTCAGTCCTGCAACTTCAAGGAGTTGAATTCTGCCAACAGTCAGAATGACCAAGGAACAGATCCCTCCTATAGGATCTCCAGCAAGGAATGGAGTCTGCTGATCTTTTGGTTTTAGCTTTGTGAGACCCATTTTAGATCTACAGAATTTTAAGATTGTAGATTTGTGTTTTTAAAGTAGATTTGTGGTTTTTGGCAATCAGTTATAGCATCAGTTGCAAGTATACTCAGATGAATTATGTTTCACAATTTTAAACTTCTGGTAATCAAAGGTCACCATTAAAAAGATGAAAAGGCAAGTCACAGACTAGGAGAAAATATTCACAATACATGTATGTGACAAAGAACTCATATCTGGACTATAGAACAGATTCCTACTAATTAATACCCAAAAGAAAAACAATTCCATTTTTTAAAGTGGCAAAGGATTTAAACAGATATTTAATAAAATAACCTAAGCAAAAGACCAAAAACTAAAAATGTTTACTTATCAGAGAAATTAAAATTAAAGCCTCATTGCAGTTTCATACCCATAGAATGACTAAAGTGAAAAAGACTGACATCACCAAGTACTGCCAGGGATATGGAAAAACCAATACTCTTGCATGTAGTGGATGTGACAGTAAAAACGTACTACTTTAGAAAATGGTTCAGCATTTTCTTAAAATGTTAAATGTGCATTTCCCCAGGAAATTCTTTACTCGAGATAAATAAAAATATATTGAAAAAAAAAAAAAAACTTGTACAAGAATGTTCACCACTGCTTTATTTGTAAGTGTCCAGAATTTAAAACAATCCAAATGTCCATCCACAAGAGAAGAGATAAACAGTACTATAGTCCTATAGTGGAACGTTATTCAACAGTAGGATTCATGTTGATGTATGGCAAAACCAATACAGTACTGTAAAGTAAAATAAAGTAAAAATAAATAAATAAATAAAAGTTAAAAAGCAAAGAAATGAATGAATAGTAGTTCAATAAGAACAAACATGGGTAAATGTCAAAATATTATATTTCATGAAATAATCAAGAAACAAAAGAGAACAAACTCTATAATTCCACTTATATGAATTTCAAGAATGGCCTACTAAAATACAGTACTAGAAATCAGAAGGATTGCCTATGGGAGTGGCTGGAAGGCCATATGAGGGAACTTTGGGGTGATGGAAAGATTCTACATCTTGTTTGGAGTAGTTACACAGTTGTATTTACTTATTAAAACTCCCTGAATTCTATTCTTGAGATATAGCCTAGGCTTTTAACTGTATGTAATTTTACTTTAATGTTTTTCATCATTCTGGAAAGTTTAACAAGAAGTATGCTGTGTGTATTAGAAGTGCAGTAGTTCCAGAAATTTGAAGCTAGAATTGGAGCAAATTGTTGAAAATTATTAATTCAATGAAATTTTGCATTAATAAAATGCTATTTGACTAGAACTATATTAGTTTCAATAAATGCAATGATAGATACTTTGCACTAGTGCAAGAAACAAAACAAAACAGATAAAGGCTATGCACGCATTATTTATTTATTTATTTTATTTTACTTTACAATACTGTATTGGTTTTGCCATACATCAACATGAATCTGCCACGGGTGTACATGCGTTCCCAATCCTGAACCCCCTTCCCACCTCCCTCCCCATACCATCTCTCTGGGTCATCCCAGTGCACCAGCCCCAAGCATCCAGTATCCTGCATCAAACCTAGACTGGTGATTCGTTTCTTATATGATATTATACATGTTTCAATGCCATTCTCCCAGATCATCCCACCCTCTGCCTCTCCCACAGAGTCCAAAAGACTGTTCTATACATCTGTGTCTCTTTTGCTGTCTGGCATACAGGGTTATCATTACCATCTTTCTAAATTCCATATATATGTGTTAGTAGACTGTATTGGTTTTTCTTTCTGGCTTACTTCACTCTGTATAATCGTCAGGACATGGAACCAACCTAGATGTCCATCAGCAGATGAATGGATAAGAAAGCTGTGGTACATGTACACAAAGGAGTATTACTCAGCCATTAAAAAGAATACATTTGAATCAGTTCTAATGAGGTGTATGAAACTGGAGCTGATTACACACATTATTTTTTAGACATACTTTAGAAGTAATAGTTACCAAACTCAACAATATGAACCCAGAAATAACTGCTGTTAATATATTTGTTATATATATTTGCAAGGTTTAATCTACACATAGAAATATGTTTATATACAATCATAGGAAGTGATCATATGTATTTATATGTTTATAACTTTCAGCATGCTGTGAAATTTCATGTTAAAAAATAATAGATAAAGAATAGTGATTTAAGCACTTAAAAATACGTAATAGCTATATTGTATTTCCTTGTAGGGAAATACCACAATCTTTTAAAAATTCCTTAATCATATATTAAGTTGTCTTTGTTATTATTGTATCACTCATGTAAGTGACACTAGGATGAATCAAACTTCATAGACTACTACAATTTTAAAGATTGAGAATAAGTAAAACATATTTTAGTGAAAAGTAGAGGGATTATTAAGAACATAATAAATTAATTTCAATTGTTGAAGCATTTTGGGTTATAATTCTGTACGTGTGTGTGTGCACTTGGTGGGGAGGGAGTTCTGTAGACTTATAGTAAGTGCCTCTTCTTCCTATAGTTTGTATTTGTTTATTTTGTATTAATCAGATCTGTTCAAAATGAATATTATAAAGCCCCTCACTGGGGAAAAAGATTAATTGCAAAAATATCACACATAACTTCAGATGCTTGTTTGTACAACCAAATAGTGGCTTGGCCTTGCAGAAAACAGGAAGCTTTATAAACAGAGTACTACATGCAAAAGTATTTCAGTTACCATTCAGCAGTATTTAGTAGAGTTGCTTCCTTTCCAATTAAAGGCAGCTTCCTTTAGTCACTGTCCAGCATCAGATTAAACAGCAGAATCAATGGAGAAAATTGTGTGGTCAGAAGAGAAGGCTTATTAATGTTGGCAAGTATAGGAAGTAATATCCTATGAGTAAAGGTAAGGAAAAATAAATCATAACAAGGAGCTACAGCAGCATATTTGTTACAACTCTATAGAAAATAATTTTTTAAAGCCAAAATATTCACTAGAATATTAACAATGGTATTTTTTTTCATTATTAACATATATTTCATATCGATGTGATTCTCAGGAGATTTAATCATTTAAAAAATCAGCATGTTTGCGTTTCTAACTTAGTCAGTTGTCATATTGTCCTGTTACCCTGTTTTATACTAACCCAGGAAAATTTTAAGTAAACAAAAATGTATTTCTGTGGTCAATCAAAATGCTCTTAATATATAGAGTTTTCCTGAGATGATTTTTCTTAGAATTACAGATAAAACATTTTTTATCAAGCCAAAGTCTACTTATTTTGATTGAATGCTTTCCATCAATCCATTAATGTATAAATTGTCCAAAACCACTTAACATGCTAAATATCTTTATCTTTTAATTTCATCAAAACATTTTCTGAATTGCAATTTATATTTTTTAAAGCCATTCAGATCTTATTTGACAATTTCTAAGAATAAATTATAGACTAACACAAACCTAAATATGTCCAAGAGAACAAGCAAAGAAAATAACTATTAAAAGTGGCAATAAATATTTACAGGATCTTTACTTTCAAAATATTTCTTATTCTTTACAAAAACTCTAGAATCTTCTCTGTGTCATCTTGTTTACATTTCCCATCCCATTCCCCTATATCAGCTATTCAAACATAAAGAATCAAATTGAAGGGGGCAGTCCTAAGATGGCAGAGGAATAAGACGGGGAGACCACTTTCTCCCTCACAAATTCATCAAAAGAACATTTCAACACTGAGTAGATTTCACAAAACTTCTGAATGCTGGCAGAGGACATCAAGCACCCAAAAAAGCAGATCATTGTCTTCAGAAACAGGTAGGAAAAAATATAAAAGACAAAAAAAAAAAAAGAGAGAGAGACAAAAGAGGCAGAGAGAGAGCTCCGTCCCGGGAAGGGAGTCTTAAAAAGAGAGAAGTTTCAAAACACCAGGAAACACTCTTGCTGCCAAGCCTTGGAAGCACAGAGGGCAACATAACAGGGAAAATAAATAAATAAATAATTAAAAGCAACAGATTACGAGCCCAACGGTAACTCCCCCAGCGGAGAAGCAGTGCAGACGCCTGCATCTGCCACTAGCAAGTGAAGGCTAGGCAGGGAGGCATGGGCTGCAGTGCTTTTTAAGAATTGGGCCGGAATGCCCTGAGTGTAACCAGAGCGAACCAGATTGGGCTAGCAAACCAGACTGTGGGATAGCTACCACGCGAAAAGCTCTAACATAAGACACCACCAGAACCCCACACAGAACAAAGGGTGGAACAGAATAAGCCAGCTGCAGATCATCCCCCTCCGGTGACAGGCAGCCAGAGCCGGAAGGGCCAGAAGGGGGCAATCGCATCCCCAGAAAGATATTAACTACCAAACTTCAAGCAAGCTTCTTCGCTAAGACTTCTTGAAGTTCTGGACAGTCATCATCCACCTAAGAAGGGGCACAAGTTGTACACCCAGAAAACTGAGCAGCAGGGACGAGAAAGGTGATAAGTCACAGCGACCACGCTCACCAAACACCCAAGCTACTCAGACCTGGGAAGGGCACAAAATGCCGGCCCAACCGAGTCTGTGCCTCTGAGGGCTACCTGAGTGCCTGAGCCTGAGCGGCTTAGACCTGGGAGGTGCATGCAGCCCAGAGCCGACCTCAGACTGTTCCTGGCAGAGCAACCTAGAGCCTGAGCAGTGTGCGCTGTGAGCAGGGGCAGGCCCAGCATGGTTGAGACACTGAGAACATGCCAGTGTTATTTGTTTGCAAATAACAAATTTATTTTTCCCTCCCCACAGCACGACTGAACAAGTGAGCCTAAAAAAAATGTTTCCGCCACCGTCCCCCTTGTGTCAGGGCAGAAAGCAGACACTGAAGAGACCAGCAAACAGAAGACGCTAAAACAGAGGGAACTGCCTTGGAAGTGACAGGTGCAATAGATTAAAACCCTGTCCTTAGTACCTACTACATAGGAAGGGGCCTATAGATCTTGAGAAATATAAGCTGGACCAAGGAGCTATCCAAAAATGAACTGACCCCACACTGCCCATAACAACACCAGAGAAAGTCCCAGATATACCTTTACTATTTTTATGATAATTCTTTTTGTGTGTTTGTTTGTTTGTTTTTCTTTTCTTTTTCCTTTTTTAAAAAATTTTTAATTTTTAAGCCCTCTATTTCTCCTTTAATTTTTATTTTTATAATCTACTATTACTTTAAAAAAATGACCCAATTTTTAAAGCAAATGCCATATATATATATTTTTGTGGTTGTTGTTGTGGTGGTTTAATAATTCTTGTGACATTGTTTTTTTTCTTTTTCTTTCATCTTCTTCTTTTCTTTAATATTGTATTTTTGAAGATCCAACCTCTGCTCTAGATTTTTAATCTTTGAATTTTGGTATTTGTTATCAATTTTGGGCCTTTAAAAACCCAATCTTCATTACCCAATTTTACCTGAGAGCGAGATTACTGGCTTGACTGCTCTCTCCTCCTTTGGACTCTCCTTTTTCTCCACCAGATTGCCTCTGTCTTCTCCCTCCCCCTTCTCTTCTCTATCCAACTCTGTGAATCTCTGTGTGTTCCAGACAGTGGAGAACACTCAGGGAACTGGTTACTGGCTGGATCTGTCTCTCTTCTTTTCATTTCTCTCTTTTATCCTCCTGGCCACCTCTGTCTCCTTCCTCCCTTTCCACTTCTCTGTATAACTCCGTGAACTTCTCTGAGAGGTCCAGACAGTGGAGCACACATAAGGAAGTGATTACTGGCTAGCTTGCTCTCTCTTCTTTTGATCCCACCTCATCTCATTCCAATCACCTCTAACTCCCCCCTCCCTCTTCTCTTCTCCATGTAACTCAGTGAATCTCTCTGGGTGTCCCTCCCTGTGGAGAAACTTTTCATCTTTAATCTAGATATTTTATCATCAGTGCTGTATAGATGGAGAAGTCTTGAGGCTACTGTAAAAATAAAACTGAAAACCAGAAGCAGGAGACTTAAGTCCAAACCCTGAGGACATCAGAGAACTTCTGACTCCAGGGAACATTAATCAATAGCAGCTCATCAAACACCTCCATACCTACACTGAAATTAAGCACCACCCAAGGGCCAACAAGTTCCAGAGCAAGACATACCACACAAATTCTGCAGCAACACAGGAACACATCCCTGAACTTCAATATACAGGCAGCTCAAAGTTACTCCAACACCATTGGCATCTCATAACTCATTACTGGACACTTCATTGCACTCCAGAAGGAAGAAATCCAGCTCTGGCCACCAGAACTCCGACACAAGTTTCCCTAATCAAGAAACCTTGACAAGCCACTGATACAACTCCACCCACAGCGAGGAAATTTCATAATAAAGAGAACTCCACAAACTGTCAGAATACAGAAAACCACCCCAAAAGCAGTAATATAACCAAGATGAAGAGACAGAGAAATACCCAGCAGGTAAAGGAACAGGATAAATGCCCACCAAACCAAACAAAAGAGGAAGAGACAGGGAATCTACCTGATAAAGATTTCCAAATAATGATAGTGAAAATGATCCAAAATCTTGAAATCAAAATGGAATCACAGATAAATAGCCTGGAGACAAGGATTGAGAAGATGCAAGAAAGGTTTAACAAGAACCTAGAAGAAATAAAAAAGAGTCAATATATAATGAATAATGCAATAAATGAGATCAGAAACACTCTGGAGACAACAAATAGTAGAATAATGGAGACAGAAGATAAAATTAGTGAAATAGAAGATAGAATGGTAGAAATAAATTAATCAGAGAGGTAAAAAGAAAAACGATTTAAAAGAAACGAGGACAATCTCAGAGACCTCCAGGACAATATGAAAAGCGCCAACATTTGAATTATAGGAGTCCCAGAAGAAGAAGATGAAAAGAAAGACCATGAGAAAATCCTTGAGGAGATAATAGTTGAAAACTTCCCTAAAATGGGGAAGGAAATAATCACCCAAGTCCAAGAAACCCAGAGAGTTCCAAACAGGATAAACCCAAGGCGAAACACCCCAAGACACATATTAATCAAGTTAACAAAGATCAAACACAAAGAACAAATATTAAAAGCAGCAAGGGGAAAACAACAAATAACACACAAGGGGATTCCCATAAGGATAACAGCTGATCTTTCAATAGAAACGCTTCAGGAGGGAATTGCAAGACATATTTAAAGTGATGAAAGACAATAACCTACAGCCCAGATTACTGTACCCAGCAAGGATCTCATTCAAATATGAAGGAGAAATCAAAAGCTTTACAGACAAGCAAAAGCTCAGAGAATTCAGCACCACCAAACCAGCTCTCCAACAAATGCTAAAGGATATTCTCTAGACAGGAAACACAAAAAGGGTGTATAAACCCGAATCCAAAACAATAAAGTAAATGGCAATGGGATCATACTTATCAATAATTACCTTAAACGTAAATGGGTTGAATGCCCCAAGCGAAAGACAAAGATTGGCTGAATGGATGCAAAAACAAGACCCCTATATATGCTGTCTACAAGAGACCCACCTCTTGTAGAGGAACACATACAGACTGAAAGCGAAGGGTTGGAGAAAGATATTGCACGCAAATAGAGATGAAAAGAAAGCAGGAGTAGCAATACTCATATCAGATAAAATAGACTTTAAAACAGAGGCTGAGCAAAGAGACAAAGAAGGCCACTACATAATGATCAAAGGATCAATCCAAGAAGAAGCTATAACAATTATAAATACATATGCACCTAACATAGGAGCACCACAATATGTAAGACAAATGCTAACAAGAATGAAAGGGGAATTAACAGTAACACAATAATATTGGGAGACTTTAATACCCTGCTCACACCTATGGACAGATCAACTAAACAGAAAATTAACAGAGAAACACAAACTTTAAATGATACAATAGACCAGTTAGACCTAATTATATCTATAGGACATTTCACCCCAAAACAATGAATTTCACCTTTTTCTCAAGTGCTCACGGAACCTTCTCCAGGATAGATCACATCCTGGGCCATAAATCTAACCTTCATAAATTTAAAATAATTGAAATAATTCCAAGCATCTTTTCTGACCATAATGCATTAAGATTAGATCTCAATTACAGGAGAAAACTATTAAAAATTCCAACATATGGAGGCTGAACAACACACTTCTGAATAACCAACAAGTCACAGAAGAAATCAAAATATGCATAGAAATGAATGAAAATGAAAACACAACAATCCGAAACCTGTGGGATACTGTAAAAGCAGTGCAAAGAGGAAAGTTCATAGCAATACAGGCATACCTTAAGAAACAAGAAAAAAGTCAAATAAATAACCTAACTCTACACCTAAAGCAACTAGAAAAGGAAGAAATGGAGAACCCCAGAGTTAGTAGAAGGAAAGAAATGTTAAAAATTAGGGCACAAATAAATGCAAAATAAACAAAAGAGACCATAGCAAAAGTCAACAAAGCCAAAAGCTGGTTCTTTGGAAGGATAAATAAAATTGACAAGCCATTAGCCAGATTCATCAAGAAACAAAGGGAGAAAAATTAAATCAATTAAATTAGAAATGAAAATGGAGAGATCACAACAGACAACACAGAAATACAAAGGATCATAAGAGACTACTATCAGCAATTATATGCCAATAAAATGGACAACGTGGAAGAAATGGACAAATTCTTAGAAAAGTACAGCTTTCCAAAACTGAACCAGGAAGAAATAGAAAATCTTAACAGACCCATCACAAGCACGAAAATTGAAAATGTAATCAGAAATCTTTCAGCAAACAAAAGCCCAGGTCCAGACAGCTTCACAGCTAAATTCTACCAGAAATTTAGAGAAGAGCTAACACCTATCCTACTCAAACTCTTCCAGAAAATTGCAGAGGAAGGTAAACTTCCAAACTCATTCTATGAGGCCACCATCACCCTAATACCAAAACCTGACAAAGATGCCACAAAAAAAGAAAACTACAGGCCAATATCACTGATGAACATAGATGCAAAAATCCTTAACACAATTCTAGCAATCAGAATCCAACAACACATTAAAAAGATCATACACCATGACCAAGTGGGCTTTATCCCAGGGATGCAAGGATTCTTTAATACCCACAAATCAATCAATGTAATTCGCCACATTAACAAATTGAAAAATAAAAGCCATATGATTGTCTCAATAGATGCAGAGAAAGCCTTTGACAAAATTCAACATCCATTTATGATAAAAACTCTTCAGAAAGCAGGAATAGAAGGAACATGCCTCAACATAATAAAAACTATATATGACAAACCCACAGCAAACATTATCCTCAATGGTGAAAAATTGAAAGCATTTCCCCTAAAGTCAGTGACAAGACAAGGGTGCCCACTTTCACCACTACTATTCAACATAGTTCTGGAAGTTTTGGCCATAGCAATCAGAGCAGAAAAAGAAATAAAAGGAATCCAAATTGGAAAAGAAGAAGTAAAACTCTCACTGTTTGCAGATGACATGATCCTCTACATAGAAAACCCTAAAGACTCCACCAGAAAATTACTAGAGCTAATCAATGAATGTAGTAAAGTTGCAGGTAAAGAATCAACACACAGAAATCCCTTGCATTCCTATACAATAATAATGAGAAAGTAGAAAAAGAAATTAAGGAAACAATTCCATTCACCATTGCAATGAAAAGAATAAAATACTTAGGAATATATCTACCTAAAGAAACTAAAGACCTATATATAGAAAACTATAAAACACTGATGAAAGAAAACAAAGAGGACACTAATAGATGGAGAAATATACCGGGTTCATGGATCAGAAGAATCAAAATACTGAAAATGAGTATACTACCCAAAGCAATCTACAGATTCAATGCAATCCCTATCAAGCTACCAGCGTTATTTTTAACAGAGCTAGAACAAATAATTTCACAATTTGTATGGAAATACAAAATACCTAGAATAGCCAAAGCAATCTTGAGAAAGAAGAATGGAACTGGAGGAATCAACCTGCCTGACTTCAGGCTCTACTACAAAGCCACAGTCATCAAGACAGTATGGTACTGGCACAGAGACAGAAATATAGATCAATGGAACAAAATAGAAAGCCTAGAGACAAATCCACACACCTATGGACAACTTATCTTCGACAAAAGAGGCAAGAATATACAATGGAGTAAAGACAATCTCTTTAACAAGTGGTGTTGGGAAAACTGGTCAACCACTTGTAAAAGAATGAAACTAGATCACTTTCTAACACCATACACAAAAATAAACTCAAAATGGATTAAAGATCTAAACCTAAGACCAGAAACTATGAAACTCCTAGAGGAGAACATAGGCAAAACACTCTCCAACATAAATCACAGCAGCATCCTCTATGATCCACCTCCCAGAATACTGGAAATAAAAGCAAAAATAAACAAATGGGATCTAATTAAAATTAAAAGCTTCTGCATAACATAGGAAACTATAAGCAAGGTGAAAAGACAGCCTTCAGAATGGGAGAAAATAATAGCAAATGAAGCAACTGACAACTAATCTCAAAAATATACAAGCAATTTATGCAGCTCAATTCCAGAAAAATAAATGATCCAATCAAAAATGGGCCAAGAACTAAATAGACATTTCTCCAAAAAAGACATACAGATGGCAAACAAACACATGAAAAGATGCTCAACATCACTCATTATCAGAGAAATGCAAATCAAGACCACAATGAGGTACCATTTCATGCCAGTCAGAATGGCTGTGATCCAAAAGTCTACAAGCAATAAACGCTGGAGAGGGTGTGGAGAAAAGGGAACCCTCTTACTCTGTTGGTGGGAGTGCAAAGTAGTACAGCCACTGTGGAGAACAGTGTGGAGATTCCTTAAAAAACTGGAAACAGAACTGCCTTATGACCCAGAATCCCACTGCTGGGCATACACACTGAGGAAACCAGAATTAAAAGAGACACATGTACCCCAATGTTCATCACAGCACTGTTTATAATAGCCAGGATATGGAAACAACCTAGATGTCCATCAGCAGATGAATGGATAAGAAAGCTGTGGTACATATAACCACTGGAGTATTACTCAGCCATTAAATATAATACATTTGAATCAGTTCTAATGAGGTGGATGAAACTGGAGCCGATTATACAGAGTGAAGTAAGCCAGAAAGAAAAACACCAATACAGTATACTAACACATATATATGGAATTTAGAAAGATGGTAATGATAACCCTATAGGTGAGACTGCGAAAGAGACACAGATGTATTGAACAGACTTTTGGACTCTGAGGAGAGGGAGAGGGTGGGATGATTTGGGAGAATGGCATTGAAACATGTATACTATCATGTAAGAAATGAATCGCCAGTCTAGGTTCAATACAGGATACAGGATGCTTGGGGCTGGTGCACTGGGATGACCCAGAGAGATGGTATGGGGAGGGTGGTGGGAGGGGTGTTCAGGATTGGGAACTCATGTACACCCGTGGCAGATTCATGTCAATGTATGGCAAAACCAATACAGTATTGTAAAGTAAAAAATAAATAATAATAATAATAAGGAATTTTTTAAAAAAAGAATCAAATTGACCCCTCAGTATCTAGAATAAGTACAGTTGACTCTTGAAAAAAATGGGGGTTATGGGTGCATGACTGAAAATCTTGTATCACTGAGAAAAAATAAGGCCATCAGTGATTAACTCCTCTTAAAATTCTTAAAATGGAATAGAAGAGTCTCCATGATCTGATATGGCTTACCTCTCCAGGATTATTTCTTTAGAAGTTGACACTCCAGCCTCCTACTGTGGTGCTTTCCACACTTGAATTATATTATTTTCTGTATTTTTTTCACTGTCTTTCTGGAGAATAATTGCATATATTTCAAGACTCAGTCCCAGAGATTTTTCCTATGCAATCTTTCTGATGTCTGAGCCAGAATGAATCCCTCCCTACAACATGACCCCTTGTAATATAGACAGAGTCTACAGTTGAATCTATTGGTTTTTTTGTGTGTGTGTCTCCTGATCCTTCATGAGAGCATGGGATGAATTGTTTCAGGTCTATCCTATAACTTGAACAGTACCTGGTGTATTTTAAAGAGTCCACACATATTTCTCAGCTTTCATTCCAATCCCAAAGAAAGGCAATGACAAAGAATGCTCAAACTACCTCACAATTGTACTCATCTCACACGCTAGTAAAGTCATGCACAATATTCTCTAAGCCAGGCTTCAGCAATACGTGAAACGTGAACTTCCAGATGTTCAAGCTGGTTTTAGAAAAGGCAGAGGAACCAGAGATCAAATTGCCAACATCCGCTGGATCATCGAAAGAGCAAGAGAGTTCCAGAAAAGCATCTACTTCTGCTTTATTGACTATGCCAAAGCCTTTGACTGTGTGGACCACAACAAACTGTGGGAAACTCTTCAAGAGATGGGAATACCAGACCACCTTTCCTGACTCTTGAGAAATCTGTATTCAGGCCAGGAAGCAACAGTTAGAACTGAACACGAACAACAGACTTGTTCCAAACTGGGATAGGAATAGGTCAAGACTGTATACTGTCATCCTGCTTATTTAACTTATATGCAGAGTACATCATGAGAAACACTAGGCTGGAGGAAGCACAAGCTGGAATCAAGATTGCTGAGAGAAATATCAATAACCTCAGATATGCAGATGACACCATCCTTATGGCAAAAAGTGAAGAAGAACTAAAGAGCCTCTTGATGAAAGTGAAAGAGGAGAGTGAAAATGTTGGCTTAAAGCTCAACATTCAGAAAACTAAGATCATGGCCCCCATGATCCAGTCCCATCACTTCATGGCAAATAGATGGGGAAACAGTGACAGACTTTATTTTGGGGGGCTCCAAAATCACTGTAAATGGTGACTACAGCCATGAAATTAAAAGACACTTACTCCTCAAAAGAAAATTATGACCAACCTAGATAGCATATCAAAAAGCAGAGACATTACTTTGCCAACAAAGGTCCATGTTGTCAAAGCTATTGTTTTTCCAGTGGTCATGTATGGATATGAGAGTTGGACTATAAAGAAAGCTGAGCACTGAAGAATTGATGCTTTGAAATGTGGTGTGGGAGAAGACTCTTGAGAATCCCTTGAAATGCAAGAAGATTAAACTAGTCAGTCCTAAAAGAAATCAGTCCTGAATATTCATTGGAAGGACTGATGCTGAAGCTGAAACTCCAATACTTTGGCCACCTGATGTGAAAAACTGACTAGTTTGAAAAGACCCTGATGCTGGGAAAGATTGAAGGCAGGGGGAGAAAGGGACAACAGAGGATGAGATGGTTGGATGGCATCACCAACTCAATGGATATGAGTTTGAATAAACTCCAGGGTTTATCACCAGATGGACAGGGAGGCCTGGTGTGCTTCAGCTCATGGGGTTGCAAAGAGTCAGACATGAGTGAGCGACTGAACTGAACTGAACTGACACATATTTTTAAAAGAAATAAATGATTTTGCCATTTTAGATTTTAAGAAAAATTCCTTTTTCTAACCAAATTGAATTCTCACCCAATTCTTTGAACTCTTCCTGCTCAATAGGGAGCCAAGGGACCCAGATCCGAACCAGATTCTAAAAGATGTATGCATGGGATGGGATGGGATGAGTCCATCCATGGGCTGGAGGTTGCAACATGCACGTTCAGTTGCTAAGTTGTATACCACTTTTTGCTATCCCATGGACTGAAGCCGACCAGGTTCCTCAATCCATGGACTTTCCCAGGCAAGAATACTGGAGTGGGTTTCCATTTCCTCCTCCAGGGGATCTTCCCAACTGAGGGATCGAACCTGCATCTAGCTGCATCTCCTCCATCTTCAGCATTGGCAAGTGGATTCTTTAATGCTGACCTGCCAGGGGAGCCCGGAGAGTATGGTGGAGAGGGTCTAAAATAATATTCAAGAACTAGGCAGGGCACATGACTCCTGAATCAATCAGCAGGGACAGATGGGGACACAAAATAAGTGGTGGAACAGACCCCAGAACAGCAGCTGGGAATCCAAAATGGCAGCTGTCATTAGATAGGAAATCTGTTTTTCACATTCACCTTGAAGTGTTTTAATTCACCAGGTGGAAACATTCAAAAACTCAAGTTGAAAAATGTATTTTTGTCCTTAATTGATACACAGCACTAAAGGAAACTTGATGACAAGTATCTTTCTTTCTCAAGGTTCCATTAGCATCCTTTATGTCTTGCATGAGGACCTATTCATTCCTTGCATTTCCTTTTACCCCTTGAGTCATAACTCTGCTTTCCTGTCAGGGACAATGATCCCAGTGACTTCATGGGTTTTACTGTGGTGCTTCCTCTGGTTAAAGTATGTTGTTGTCATGTGATGCTTACCTACAGAACTGGGCTATATCAGAGCCAAAAAAAATATTCCTGTGAGAATTGTGACCTGCCATATATAGTTCATTTCTCTCAATGTTCAAAAGTTATGTACTAAGTCGTCGTTGTTGTTCAGTTGCTCAGTTGTGTCTGATTTTGTGACCCTGTAGAGTGCAGCCCACCAGACTTCCCTGTCCTTCACTAGCTCCTAGAGCTTGCTCAAACTCACGGCTATTGGGTCGATGATACCATTCAACCATCTCAGCCTCTGTCGTCCCCTTTTCCTCCTTCCCTCAATCTTTCCCAGCATCATTATGTTATCCAATGAGTCAGCTCTTAACATTAGGTGGCCAAAGTACTGGACCTTCAGGATCAGTCCTTCAAATGAATATTCAGTGTTGATTGCCTTTAGCATTTACTGACTTTGATCTTCTGGCTGCCCAGGGGACTCTCAAGAGTCTTTGAAAGCATAAATAGTTTGGCACTCAGCCTTCTTTATGGTCCAGCACTCACATATGTATATGACTACTGGAAAAACCATAGCTTTGACACTCTGGACATTTGTCAGCAAAGTGATGTCTCTGATTTGTAATATGCTGCCTAGGTTTGTCATACCTTTTCTTCCAAGGAGCAAGCATCTTTTAATTTCATGGCTGCAGGACCATTTTTGGATTATATTTGGATTCTTAAAATCTTGTTTCTTGGATACTACCTATGCCACTCTTAAGACATAGAGGGCTATAGTATATCTTCAGAGAGTGGCATTTTTTTATTTTTTTCTGTAGGTGATTACTTTCTGTTGATTGTGTCAGGAGCATACCAACATCAGTTCAGTCACTCAGTCATGTCCAGTGAATTGAGATCCCAGGGACTGCAGCACACCAGGCTTCCCTGTCCATCACCAATTCCCAGAGCTTGCTCAAACTTATGTCCATGGAGTCAGTGATGCCATCCAACCATCTTGTCCTCTGTTGTCCCCTTCTCCTCCTGCCTTCAATCTTTCCCAGCATCATAGTCTTTTCCAACGAGTCAGTTCTTCAGATCAGGTGGCCAAAATATTGGAGCTTCAGCGTCAGTCCTTCCAATGAATATTCAGGACTGATTTCTTTTAGGATTGACTGGTTTGATCTCCTTGAAGTTCAAGGGACTCTCAAGAGTCTTCTCCAACACCACAGTTCAAAAGTAAAAATTCTTCAGGGCTCAGCTTTCTTTATAGTTCAACTGGTTATCTGGGTCATGAAGATCTTTTTTGTATAGTTCTTCTGTGTATTCTTGCCACCTCTTCTTAAGATCTTCAGCTTCTGTTAGGTCCATACTGTTTCTGTCCTTTGTTGTGCCCATCTTTGCATGAAATGTTCCCTTGGTGTCTCTAATTTTCTTGAAGAGATCTCTAATCTTTCCCATTCTATTGTTTTCCTCTATTTCTTTCCATTCATCACTGAGGAAGGCTTTCTTATCTCTCCTTGCTATTCTTTGGAACTCTGCATTCAAATGGGTATATCTTTCCTTTCCCTTTCCCTTTCACTTCTCTTCTTTTCTCAGCTATTTGTAAGGCCTCCTCAGACAACCTTTTGCATTTTTGTATTTCTTCTTATTGGGGATGGTTTGATGACTGCCTCCAGTACAATGTTACAAACCTCCATCCATAGTTCTTCAGGCACTCTATCAGCTCTAATCCCTTAAATTTATTTGTCACTTCCATTGTATAATTGTAAGGGACTTTATGTCATACCTGAATGGCCTAGTGGTTTTCCCAACTTTTTTCAATTTAAATCTGAATTTGGCAATAAGGTGTTCATTATCTGAGCCACAGTCAACTCCTGGTCTTGTTTTTGCTGACTGTATAGAGTTTCTCCATCTTCCACTGCAAAGAATATAATCAATCTGATTTTGATATTGACCATCTGGTGATATCAATGTGTAGAGTCATCTTTTGTGTTGTTGGAAGAGGGTGTTTGCTATGATTAGTGTATTCCCTTGGCAAAACTCTGTTATCCTTTGCCCTGCTTTATTCTGTACCCCAAAGGCCAAACTTAGATACCCAAACTCCAGGTTTCTCTTACCTTCATACTTTTGCATTCCAGTCCCCTATGATGAAAAAGGCATCTTTTTTTGGTGTTAGTTCTAGAAGGCCTAACAGGTCCTTGTTCTTGCAGGTTCTCATAGAACCATTCAGCTCCAGCTTCTTTGACATTAGTGGTTGGGCATAGACTTGGATTGCTCTGATATTGAGTGATTTACCTTGGAAACAAACTGAGATCATTCTGTTATTTTTGATATTGCACCCAAGTTCTGCATTTTGGACTCTTTTGTTGACGGTGAGGGCTATTCCATTTATTCTAAGAGATTCTTGCCCACAGTAGTAGATAGAATGGTCACCTGAATTAAATTCACCCATTCCAGTCCATTTTAGTTTACTGATTCCTAAAATGTCGATATTTACTCTTGCCATCTCCTGTTTGACCACTTCCAATTTACCTTGATTTATGGACCTAACTTTCCAGGTTCCTATGCAATATTATTATTTACAGCATCGGACTTTACTTCCATCTCCAGTCACATCCACAACTAGGCATTATTTTCGCTTTGCCTCAGATTCTTCATTCTTTCTGGAGTTATTTCTCCACTCTTCTCCAGTAGAATATTGGACATCTACTGACCTGGGGAGTTCATCTTTTAGTGTTATAGCTTTTATCTTTTCATACTATCCATGGGATTCTCAAGGGAAGAATACTGAAGTGGTTTGCCATTCCCTTCTCCCATGGACCATGTTTTGTGAGAACTCTTCACCGTGACTTGTTCATCTTGGGTTGCCTTAATAGGGCATAGCTCATAGTTTCATTGAGTTAGACAAGGCTGTGATTTATGTGATCCATTTGGTTAGTTTTCTGTGATTGTGGTTTTCATTCTGTCTGCCCTCTGATAGAGAAGGATAAGAGGATTATAGAAGCTTCCTGATGGGAGAGACTGACTGTGGGGAAAACTGGGTCTTGTTCTGATAGGCAGGGCCTTGCTCAGTAAATCTTTAATCCAATTTTCTATTGATGGGCTGGGCTGTGTTCCCTCCCTGTTGTTTGGTCTGAGGCCAAACTATGGTTGGGGTAAAAATGGGTGATGGAGACCTCCTTCCAGAGGACTTGTGCAGGTACTGTTGTATTCAGTGCCCCTGACCCTGCAGCAGGCCACTGTTGACCCATGCCTCTGCCAAAGACTCCTGGACACTAACAGGCAAGTCTGGCTCATACCAACATAACTGGTTCTATGTTTACTACCATCTTCTAGACTTCCCTGGTGGCTCAGAGGGTAAAGCGTCTGCTTACAACATGGGAGACCCGGGTTCGATCCCTGGATGGGGAAGATACTCTGGAGAAGGAAATGGCAACCCACTCCACTACTTTTGCCAGGAGAATCCCATGGATGGAGGAGCCTGGTAGGTTACAGTCCATGGGGTCACAAAGAGTCGAACACGACTGAGCGACTTCACTTCACTTCTAGATCTTGTAGAATAGAGGTTCTCACTGCTGTGTCAAATGGGGGGTTAGTGAGCCATCTTTTGCTCTGTCTTGGATTAAAATACCAGAAACAACCCAGTAGCAGTTCTGGTGATACCTTGGCCACTTTAGAAGCTATCCTCCCAATAATTTTAACCATTACATTAATTCAACCACTTTCTTCTTAAAAGTAGTTTTCCAAGATTAAATCATATAAAATAATTGCTCTTTTACTGCATTTGACCCATAAAAAGGATATTTCGTATATTTTAGCAGAATACTACTTCTGCAGCTGACAGCTTCCTGTTCTCTCCTCTGCTTCATCATCTCTCTTTACTCATTATTCTTGTTGCCTTCCAGCTTCTAGTTCCTAATAGAGTCTGCTTGTTGATCTCCCTGCGTCTGGAGGCTTGTGTGAATCAGAACCATTTGTCTCTACTTGTTAACTGGTGATATATCTTGTAATAGTTGCTTCGATTGGCTTGGCTGGCCTTCACTCAAAACAGAGCATGCTCTTTGGGTAAAGGTCTCACGCTGGACCCTTCTGTATTCCCTAGCATTCCCTGTCCTGCCTGCGGTTGACTATATCTGAGACTGATGCCGTACCTACTTACATGATACAAAATTTGATTATTAATAAAGCATAAGTATGCATGAAGGGGATTGTTGAAAGTAGTAGGCATTAGAGTCAATACAGTCCCCCCCCCCTTTTTTTTCTCTTTTTATAGTTAGAAAAATATACACTCCTTTCCCAAGCACACAAAACCACATTTCTCCAGAGGCAGTCATGTTATTTTGATTCTTTTTTCCCCTTCTATGAATCAGTGGGGTACATATTCAAATAACGCCACTAAAAACACATGAAGTAAAGAACCCCTGACAATCTACTAGACAGTAGACTCAATTATGGTTCATCTCTACCCTCACAAATGTCACCTATCTTGAAGATGACATATATTTCCCTGTCATGTTCTTCTTCCCAGAGTGAGGTTTCCTTATATTTAAATTCCATCCTAATCAGTCTTCATATATTTAACTTCAATAACACATATGTAAATAATGAAAACTGTACCCAGACTGAACAGTTTAGAATGACCCTCAGCTTTTCTTTGCTTTAATACAAACAATAGGTCAAGTTTTCTCCCACTTAAGCATGTCTAAGTAAGCCTAGCACTCTTCCTCATTTTACTGCTTGGCAGGCTGAGGCACCCAAGGTCAAGACCCTGTCTTTCCAAAGTATGATGGAGCCTGAGGTCTGGCTTCTTCCTCCCTCCCTTCCAGACTGCTTCATTTTTTCCCCCCAGTGTGACCAGATGGGCTTTCTTATATCCTGTACACAGTACTAAGTCTGGATTCAGATTTTCAAGATGAATTCAAGTTTAACCTCTCAGTCTCATGGAATGCTTACAAGGGAAAAATTTTCCAACCCCTCTTGAGCATTTAAAATACCTAAATGATTACATTAACAATGATTACTCCATCAAACTTCCTTCTAGCCTCATATCTATATCTGGTGGATATTGATTTAGCACATACAGGGATAGAATTGTGCCTGAATTCAACTCATTCTTGGTGAAAATAGGAACAGTCAATCAGAAGAATATATTTTCCATAAGAAACATACAGGAGAAATTGCAGGAAAACAGGACAAAAGATTTTCTCAACTATGCTTCATTTTTCTCAATTAAGATATAAAAATCTTAGTATTTTCTTATTCACCCCTAAACAAAAGTGAATAGATCTCATACTTCTTCTTCCTCAAATCTGGATGCAGGGTATCTGATCTGTGTGACATACTATAACTAAGCAGTTTCCTAAAATTGTCTTTGAACAATAGCAAGCTGCCTACAATTTCAAATGTTAACTGAAGCTTGACCCTCTTTTGGTTCACTGTTTACATACCTGAAGATTGGAATCAGAACTCATTCTGTAGGTAAGAAACATCAAGATATTAAGTGTCCATCAACGGTGTTCAGGTAAGGGAAACGGAGCACTGTGTCTGAAACACAGACTTTCTGCCTCCCTGCTTTTTTTCCCCCCATATAACTTCATCAACATGGACCTTGGATGGGACCTCATGGACTGCCTTTATTTAGGGCCCACAAGAGGTGAAAATTCACTTATTTCATGCCCAAACTGCCGGGCTTGAGCCAATTCCAAGTACATCTAAAAGGAAAACATCATGTTTATTTAGCATCTTGAAGGTCTCTGTTAAATTTTGAATGTCCTTCTCTCATATTTTAAAAATCTGAGCTGACGGAAGGCATCAACTGTGGTTATTTTAGTTACTTATGTTGACAATTTAAACTTGCTAATAGTTCCAGGAAGACATGGATTTTAGACTTTATTTCCAATTATGGATTAAAAGACATTGTTCCTTAATAAATTAATAAATCAGAAACCAGGTAGTAGATGCATCTGAAGACAGAGGCCTTCCTGCCAAAACATTAACTGGCTGGGATCTATGCTCTCCAGAATGACAGAACCCCTTCAGTTTTGGATTGACACACATTCATTAAAAATAAATTAGTGTTTCCATCTGGTCTGACTCATTTGATGGGAACAAGAAGTTCTTCTAAAAGTACAAATAGACAGGAGGAAAGGATTGAAAATGAGGGGAAGCATGGGACTTGTGCAATTTTCTTAGGTTTAAGGATGACAAATATAATTTTGATGTATAATTAAACTATTCTGAGCAGAATAACAGCAAGCCCCCCTATATGTAAAGATATTTATTGACGTGGATTACCCCACAGATAACTGAATCTTCAGTTCTTTAACAACTTCCTCTTAATCAATTTTCAAAACTAGATTCTATTCCACTTTCAAGTGTTAGATTATTAAGGGCTGGAAACAGAGGAGTTCTGAGCCCATTCTGATTTACTTTTATGAAAGCAGTGGTGGCATTCATAAATAACCTAATTAAAATATAAATTCCTTTAGCATGGGCATTTGAAACAAGTGGTTCTGAACTTCTTCCAACTTTTAAACCCTCTGTAAGTTGCATGTTACAATCAATAGTCAGGGAGGGGAGTGAGGCATATTTAAAAAAATGTGTATATATATATCTCCAAAGTGCTCAATCACCATGGGACACTCAACAAACTGTAAATCAAGTTTATTTATTGCACTCCTTTTGGCAAAGCAAAGATTTTCTTGATTTTTGTTTTTTTGGTCAGGCAATCAAAATTCTCCTTTACTCCTGAAGTTCTCAAATTGCTTTCTACTCCCATCTTAATCTCTTCAGCTTTTATAGGCTGATAAAATAAGCTTGTCTTGGCAGAATTAATATAAATTATTTTTCTGTTTTAAGTGTTTCATGCAGAAATTAAATTTTCAAAAACATGCATAAATATAATGGGTTAAATTGACACAGAAATGTACCATATTTAGTTTAGTACATCAAACTATCTTGATTATCATGGGCAATCTTAAACTGGCATCTAAAGTAAGATTTCCATTGAGTCAATGTTTTTAATTCTCTCTGTCATCATACTTCAAGGGATACAGTTCATGAACGATAAGCCAAAGAGATTTGCCAATTCTAACAATGTATTTTTCTTCTTTCATCGATGAACTAGAAAAGAATTGTTCACTTGTATCACTTAGTTTTTGGAAACCTGATAATATCTTTCTCAGAGAAAGACTATATGGAAGAGCCACAAAGATATGTGTGAAAGGAAGTGAGGGTATGTTATCAAAATAGTGGAAAATATAGAAAATTAGCTCTCAAATGTAATTTTATCCAAATCACTGATTTTTTTTTTTTTACCCTGTTCTGAATTTGGAAACTAGAGTTAAACTTGGTTTGAATTAGCACTGATTCTTGGGTGGTTGGAGAGTAAGTTTAAGATGTCTAATAATTTTTCACTCTGAGGATCAAGCATTTTATCACATGAAATAAGAGCCAAGCTATAATCTATAAAGAAAATAGTCTTGTTTAATTTTGGCTTCAGGCTTTCTTCACTATAGAGAGCCAATATTTCTTTCCAAGTCACTTCCAGGAGACAGCAGTCTTAATGTTTTATGGCATACATGTCTCTATGTATAGTTTAGAATCCACAAAAACATGATCGTTGGTTTTAAGTCAGGGTTTCTGAAATGGACTCAGAAGAGGAATGTGTTTACAGATGTTTGGCTGGCTACTTAGTCAGGGTCTTGTAGGGTTAATACTTTAATTGAAATCACCATTAAGGTCTGGTTTTCTACTTAAGACATTGTTGGAAACTCAATATTGTAAATACAGTCTGAGATAATCATTCTCTCCAGAATCAGTTCATGTAAGTCCAATTCATAAGAGACTTATGGACTGTATTTAGTCTCCTTCTCTGTGCTCTAAGCAACTTGAATATCTTCCTGCCAAGTATAATCCCCCCGCACATCTTTTAAACTAGATCCTTCCTATGTCTGAAATGTCATCAGGTCTCTGCTTCATTGGCTCTCAGCAGAAGCATCAGTTGTCCCAGAGAAGCCCTCTTGACTACCCTGTCCAGGGTAACTTCTCTCTGGATTTCTCTGTTCTAACTTACTTTACCTTTTCAGATAGTTCTTGAAGGGTTGAAGGGTTAATCTCTCAGTCATGTCTGACACTTTGTGACCCCATGGACTGTGCCCACCGGGCTCCTCTGCCCATGGTGCTCTCCAGGTAAGAATACTGGAATGGGTAGTTGTTCCCTTTCCAGGGGACCTACCCAGCCCAGGGATAGTGCTACCTGAAATACTATTATTCATTTAATTTTCTACCAATTTACCCTTTCCTCCCACAAGTCCACGGGTCCCACGAGGAGAGTCTTTGTCTTTTTTTGCTACTGTCTCAGCACCAAGACCAGCAAAAAGCTGGTTCTTAGCATATTTACAGGAAGGAGGAAAAATAGGGCAGCAGCAATGGCATAACCTTTGAATTTCCCTGTGTCAATCCACAGAACAACATGGCAACTAAGATAGCTAAACATTAACACACAAACACCAAATAGCATATGTAGGTTAAAAGGTGATCCCCCTGCAAACTTCAAAATTTAAGCAGCCATACGCTGTCACAGATGTGTGATGTATCAACAACTGTAGGGGGGAAAAAAAGCAGAGGGAAGGAAAGGAGACTTCTGCAGTCCTAAAAGCCAGAGAACCCAGAAATTGCCAACAGATACTTGGTTGCAAAAGGGAAGGCTGCTCACTCTGTGTGCAAAGTCTGGTGGGCCAATGGGAGAATAGCATCCCAAACCAGGAGTGTGCATTGCAGGCTCTGGTGTGAAGGTACAAGGACACGTCAGGAAAGCTAGGTTGTTCTGAGCCAAATGAAGGCCAGAAAATAATTAAATTCCCTATGATGGTCAACTTTATGTGTATTTTGCCTGGGCTATGGGGTGCCCAAGTATTTGGTCAAATATTACTCTGAACATTTCTGTGAGGGTGTTTTTAGATGAGAGTAACATCTAATCAGTAGACTGAGCAAAGCTAATTGTTCTTCCTTATGGACGTGGACCTCACTGGGACACTCAATGGCCAGAACAAAACAAAAAGACTGACTTTTCCATAAAGAAGTGGATGTTCCCCCTGCTTGACTATCTTCAAACTGGGACATCAACTTTTTCTTACTTTTGGACTTGAACTGAAGCAATGCCTCTTCCTGGGTCTCCAGTTGCCAGACTTCAGACTAGAACTACACCATCAACTCTGTTGGGTCATGGCTTGCCAGTTCACCCTAAAGATCTTGGGACTAGTCAGCTTCCATGACAGTGTGAGCCAAATATTTATAATAAATATATTAAATAGATAGATCCCTTATTAATTCTATTTATCTGGGAAAACCCTTCCTGATACAGTCTTTTTCAGAACAGAGTTTCACTGAGGGGAAACTGCTAGGAATAAAATCCAAATTGAGCTTTAAGAAACACTAAAGACAAGAGAAGGAGATGAAAGAAGGGAATAATAAAGATAAAATTCAGAGAAGTAGATCTAACCAACTAAAAAGACAACCTATGTTCCAGACAACCTACTCCTGGAAAAGCTATTTCTGCCTATTTCCTTTCCCTGGAACACACACAAAAATCTTAGATATAAGTAACTTAGGGTTAAAATTTATATTGCACATGAAGCTGTTGTAATAAAAAGTGCTATTATAATTTTTTAATTGTCTTCACAGAAAAAGAAAGCTGTAAGAAAAAAACATGCCCACAAATCAAAGGAAAACTATAATCTCATTTTAAGAGGGGCTAAAAGATATTTAAGATGATTATATAAGATATGAAAGAATACCATACATCAGTAACAGAAAAATTAGAAATGAGACACTTGGACTAAATATAGATTTGAAAATGGGCTCATAGATCTCAGGGAAAAGTTGAAAAGAAAAAACCCTGTTCTGGAGTTCTGAAAAAAAAATTTCAGAAATGAAAACTCAACTAGAGTAAGTATTAAGAGTAAATATATACCATGAAAAATATTATAAGGATGAAAAGAAGGAGAAAAAGAAGAAGAAGGAGACAGATGAGAAGGGAGTAGGAGGAGGGTGAGGAAGAGATCAATTTAAAAAATATACTCACAGAATAGCAATTGCCAAAGAGAAGATGTAATGTCAGAACAAATATAAAAATACCATTTTTTAAAATTTCTTGAAATGGACCAATTCCTTGATATATCATGTACAAAATCAAAGTCAAGAAGAAATAATGTGAATGTCTCTATATTTATTAAAGACATTGACTTTGTAATTAAAAGCTTCCCATAATAAAATATGTGAAATTGTAGCAAACATCTAAGAAATAATTATTACCAATTCTATAGAAAGTCTTTCAAAAATTTCAAAAGGAGGAAACACTTTCTAACTCATTTAGTGATATCAGGATTACTCTGGAGCACAAACCATACAAAGATTGTATGCAAGAAAAGAGAACTACAGATCAACCTCCCTCATGAACAAAGATGAAAAAATTCTAAACAAATTAAATCCAAAAATACTTAAAAAGGATAAGGGTTTATTCCAAGAAGGCAGAGTGCTCTTTAGCATTTTAAAAATCAATGTGTAATTCACCATATTAACAAATAAAGTAAGAAAAACTATACAAGAAGTTCAATAGATAAAGAACAAACATTTGACAAACCTAACATACTTTTTTTTTTTTTTATCAAATTCTCAGCAAATTATGGATACAAAATTTTTTTCTCAGATAAAAGAAATTTTCCTCAGCCTGGTAAAACTGATAAAAGGCAACTGTGAACGACCTAGAGCTATCTCATACTTCATGATGAGAAAATGAACTTTTTTTTTCTTCTAAAGGCAACAAGGCAAGCATATCTGTTCTGACCATTTATATGCAACATGGTCCAAGAGGTTAAAAAAAAGAAAAATTAGAAGTATCTATATGTTTCAAAAAAGAAATATTTATGTTCATAGACAACATGCTCACCTATGTACACCATCTGATGCAATCTACGAAAAGACACTGGGATGACCCAGAGAGATGATATGGGGAGGATTGTGGGAGGAGGATTCAGGGTTGGGAACTCATGTACACCTGTGGTGGATTCATGCCAATGTATGGCAAAACCAATGCAGTATTGTAAAGTAAAAAAATAAAAAATAAAATCTCCAGCAAAAATAATAAATAAAAATTAAAAAAAAAACTACTAAGAAAATTTTTCTAAATAGTAGAATTTAAAAATATATGTATACAAATATCAAGTGTATTTCTATATCACAATGAACAATCAGTAATTGAAATAAATAGAACAATGTCATTCTCAATTATATCAAAAACATAAAGTCCTTAGAGTAAAATCTGGCAACAGAAGTACATATTAAATATGTTGAAAAAAACCTCAGAATATTGAGAAAAAATTAAGAAGACAAAATAAATGGAGAGAAATACTTTGTTATGAGTTCAAAAATTTGTGTTGTTAAAATGTAAATTCTTCCCAAACTGATTTATGGATTCAAAACAATTGTAATCGAAATCCAATTTTTTTGTACTAATTGATATACTGTGTATAAAATTCATATGGAAATTCAAAGGACCTAGAAAAGCTAAAGTAATTAAAAAAAAAAAAAAGAAGAAAAGCCAAAAGTAATCAAGACAGTGTAGTTCTGGCATAAATATGGATAAATAGATCAATGAAAGGCACAGAAATATATTTGGAAATATATGAACACCTGACTCTTGACAGTGGTGCAAAGGTGATTCAGTGGAGAAAAGAGAGCATTTTTAACAAATAATGCTAGAAAAATGGATATCCACATGAAGGAAAATGAACTATGAACTCAAGACATAGATCTAAATATGAAATTTAAAATATTAAAAGCATAAGATCAAGAAAAAACAGATGATAAAATCTTTAAGACCTTGGTTTGGGCAAAATTTCTTAGTTATGATGCTAAAAAACACATGCCACAAAAAATTGATACATTACGCTTCATCAAAATTAAAAGTGTCTGCTGTTTAAACTACAGTGTTACAAAACAGAAAAGATGAGGCACAGAAGAACAATTTTGTGAAGCATAGGTCTTTTTTTTTAATTGTTGAATTTTTGTTATTTTTTAAAATATAAATTTATTTATTTTAATTGGAGGTTAATTACTTTACAATATTGTATTGGATGTGCATCCAGAATATATACAAGTTCTCAGACTCCATAACCAAAAGCAAAGAACCCAAGAAAAAATAGGCTGACAATTTGAATAGGTGGCAAGTAAGCTCATGGGAAGATATTTGGCAATAGCCCCAAATTGGATACAATTCAAATGCTTATCAAAAGGTAACAGATAAATGCACAGTAGCATATCTATGTGGTGAATGACTCAGAAATAAATAGCAATGAACTATCACCAGTTATTATGCCACCACATGGGGAAGTCTCAAAATAATTATAATAAGAATAAAATAATTATACTCTCAAAGATGTCTGGAGATTGGGAGTCAGAAGGATAGGAGGCTCCCTGGTGGGTCAGTGATTAAGACTGCACTTCCACGGCAGACTTCCTCGGTGGCTCAGACAGTAAAGCGTCTGTCTACAGTGCGGGAAACCCGGGTTCGATCCCTGGGTTGGGAAGATCCGCTGGATGAAGGAAATGGCAATCTACTCCAGAGCTATTGCCTGGAAAATCCCATGGACAGAGGAGCCTGGTAGGCTACAGTCCACGGGGTTGCAAAGAGTAGGACACGACTGAGAGACTTCACTTCACTTCACTTCCACTGCAAGGGGCGTGAGTTCCATCCCTGGTTGGGTAATGAAGATCTCGCATGCCATTCTGTGTGGCCAAAAAATTATTTTAAAAAGGAAGAAACGTTAAAGTTAACGGATATGTTCACTCCTGACTGCATTCTTGCTAACTTCTTTTATCTGTATGCACAGTTGCAGAGAGTGAAACATTTTGTTTGAATTTGCATTATTTAATAGAGCCTGTATTCAACAACAAGCTCATAAAATTCCTGGAAATTGAACAATCAGCTCTTGAAAGCTGCCTTTGGACAAGCTCCAGCACACCACCCTAAATGACCCTCTAAAAAGAACTAGGCCCAGATGGTTTCATAGTAGAATTCTAACAAAACTTCAAAGTCCCCAGTGTTATGTAACATTTTCCAAAGCATAGAAAACAAAGGAAAACTCTATAATTTTTTTTACAAAGCAAATGTAACATTTGTAAATATATAAATCGATAAGAGCAGTACAAAAACTATTAAAAACCAAAGCTACTTGTGAATATCAATGCAACATTACTAAATAAAATAATAGTAAACAGAATCCAACAGTACAGGAACAAAGTAATAAATTAGACATTTAAAGAATTCACAATTAGTTCAATATTAGGAAGTCTTTCCATATAATACACAATGATAATCAATCTAAGAAGACAAATTACAAATATGTCTCCATAGATGCAGGAAAAAACTAGGCCAAAATTCAATACTCATTACTAATAAAAGCTCTCCAGAAAATAGAAACTGTTTAGTGTCCTGGCAAGATAGATAAAGTGAAATGAAGTGAAGTGAAGTTGCTCAGTCGTGCCCGACTCTTTGCGACCCCTTGGATAGTAGCCTGCACCAAGCTCCTCCATCCATGGGATTTTCCAGGCAAGAGTACTGGAGTGGGTTGCCATTTCCTTCTCCAGGGAATCTTCCCAACCCAGGGATCAAACCCAGATCTCTCACATTGTAGACAGACGCTTTACCGTCTGAGCCACCAGGGATGTCCTAAGATAAAGTATAACCATAAAAGATGAAAGATGAATGGGAGAAATGCAAATCAAAACCACAATGAGGTACCACTTCACACCAGTCAGAGTGGCTGCGATCCAAAAATCTGCAAGCAATAAATGCTGGAGAGGGTGTGGATTAAAGGGAACCCTCCTACACTGTTGGTGGGAATGCAAACTAGTACAGCCACTATGGAGAACAGTGTGGAGATTCCTTAAAAAATTGCAAACAGAACTGCCTTATGACCCAGCAATCCCACTGCTGGGCATACACACTGAGGAAACCAGAATTGAAAGAGACACATGTACCCCAATGTTCATTGCAGCACTGTTTATACTAGCCAGGACATGGAAACAACCTAGATGTCCATCAGCAGATGAATGGATAAGAAAGCTGTGGTACATATACACAATGGAGTATTACTCAGCCGTTAAAAAGAATTCATTTGAATCAGTTCTGATGAGATGGATGAAACTGGAGCCGATTATACAGAGTGAAGTAAGCCAGAAAGAAAAACACCAATACAGTATACTAACACATATATATGGAATTTAGAAAGATGGCAATGACGACCCTGTATGCAAGACAGGAAAAAAGACGCAGCTGTGTATAACGGACTTTTGGACTCAGAGGGAGAGAGAGAGGGTGGGATGATATGGGAGAATGGCATTCTATCATGTATACTATCATGTAAGAATTGAATCACCAGTCTATGTCTGATGCAGGATACAGCATGCTTGGGGCTGGTGCATGGGGATGACCCACAGAGATGCTATGGGGAGGGAGGTGGGAGGGGGGTTCATGTTTGGGAACACATGTAAGAATTAAAGATTTTAAAATTAAATAAATAAATAAATAAATAAAAAGCTAAAAAAAAAAAAAGAAGAAAGATGAACGGGGAGAATGTTTCAAAACATAGAATAATCTTGCTAATATCCTCTAGGATTCAAGACTTTAGTGTAAAAGAAATATGCAATAATATCAAAGAAGTAAAAATTCTGAATTTAAAGTGGAAATAGCAGTATAAAGTCAAGATAGGTTTTCTCTTAAATACCTATTTCCTAGTTTGAAGACTGAAAACATCTAGACTAAACTCAGAGTAATAAGCACCATAAGGGCCTAGATTTGGGAGTCTCAGTATCACTCCCTACTGAAGATAACAATGTTTTTTAGATAAATCATGGATTCTAGATTTGCAGGAGAAAACATACAAGATAAATATGGGATATCTTGTCATAGCAGAAAATAAGGACTCTGAAGCAACTTTTAAAAATTGGGACTGTTAGAACATTAATAAGGACACTGCTGCTGCTGCTGCTGCTGCTGCTAAGTCGTTTCAGTCATATCCGACTCTGTATGACCCCATAGACTGCAGCCCACCAGGCTCCCCCATCCCTGGGATTCTCCAGGCAAGAACACTGGAGTGGGTTGCCATTTCCTTCTCCAATGCATGAAAGTGAAAAGTCAAAGTGAAATCGCTCAGTCATGTCCGAGTAAGGACACTAGGACATACCAAATACATTTATTTCCATGAATTCACAATGATACAAAACAAACAGATGATTTGAGGAATGCTAATGAGAGAAATAATAATAATAATTACATTATTATTTTGAAAATGAAATAAAATATGGTTTTACAAGTTAATCAAGGGAGAAGGAAACATAAGATGCAATTATGCATTTATTATACCTTTTATTTTTGTATCATCTGAATTTCAGAATAATTAAATAGTTGATGAAGGGATGTTTCTATTTTGTAAAAGTTTTTCAGTTACTTATTACAAAAAGGAATAATAAAATTAGAATATCTTAATAACACTATAGTGTATAATTAAATTTTGCTGAAAGAGGATAACTTAAGAGTTCTCAAATAAATATGCAAATTATAAATTGAAGTGATGGATGTGTTTATTAACATGATGGGGGGAATTCTTTCAAAATTTATATTATATCAAATCATCATGTTATACATCTTAAACATCTTGCAATTTTATTTGTTAATTATACCTAAATAAAACTGGGAAATGAAAGAAAGTCAGTTTTCAAACCTCTTGTAAACCTTAATAAGTTTATGAAAGGGCAATGATAAATGACTGCAAATATCACAGAGAGAGAGAAATCCAGACACAATGTATATAATGATGCATGTGCAAATCAAACAAACAAAAAAGTACAACAAAGAAACAAAAACTGAATTTGCATAGGATTAAGTAAGCCTTTGACTGTGTGGATCACAATAAACTGGAAAATTCTGAAAGAGATGGGAATACCAAACCACCTGACCTGCCTCTTGAGAAATCTGTATGCAAGTCAGGAAGCAACAGATAGAACTGGATGTGGAAAAACAGACTGGTTCCAAATAGGAAAAGGAGTACGTCAAGGCTGTATATTGTCACCCTGCTTATTTAACTTCTATGCAGAGTACATCATAAGAAACACTGGACTGGAAGAAACACAAGCTGGAATCAATATTGCCGGGAGAAATATCAATAACCTCAGATATGCAGATGACACCACCCTTATGGCAGAAATTGAAGAGGAACTAAAAATCCTCTTGATGATAGTGAAAGTGGAGAGTGAAAAAGTTGGCTTAAAGCTCAACATTCAGAAAACAAATATCACACCATCTGGTCCCATCACTTCATGGGAAAATAAATGGGGAAACAGTGGAAACAGTGTCAGACTTTATTTTGGGGGGCTCCAAAATCACTGCAGATGGTGACTGCAGCCATGAAATTAAAAGACACTTACTCCTTGGAAGAAAAGTTATGACCAACCTAGATAGCATATTCAAAAGCAGAGACATTACTTTGCCGACTAAGATCCATCTAGTCAAGGCTATGGGTTTTCCTGTGGTCATGTATGAATGTGAGAGTTGGACTGTGAAGAAAGCTGAGCACCGAAGAATTGATGCTTTTGAAGTGTGGTGTTGGAGAAGACTCTTGAGAGTCCCTTGGACTGCAAGAAGATCCAACCAGTCCATTCTGAAGGAGATCAGCCCTGGGATTTCTTTGGAAGGAATGATGCTGAAGCTGAAACTCCAGTACTTTGGCCACTTCATGCAAAGAGTTGACTCAACTGGAAAAAACTCTGATGCTGGGAGGGACTGGGGGCAGGAGGAGAAGGGGACGACAGAGGATGAGATGGCTGGATGGCATCACTGACTCAATGGACGTGAGTCTGGGTGAACTCGGGAGTTGGTGATGGACAGGGAGGCCTGGTGTGCTGCGATTCATGGGGTTGCAGAGTCGTACACGACTGAGCGACTGAACTGAAGTCTTTCACATCAGTCTGAGTACCATTGAGAGAAACCATGTAGTTTTTTGGGTAGGAAATATTTAACATAAAGAATTATTGGCTATACCTCAAGACTGCTGTGATGAGAGATTAGAGACTATGGGGTACAGAGAATCCTAAATAATAGAGTAAGTCCTCTTGCCTGGAAAATCCCATGGATGGAGGAGCCTGGTAGGCTGCAGTCCATGGGGTCGCTGAGGGTCGGACACAACTGAGCGACTTCACTTTCACTTGTCACTTTCGTGCATTGGAGAAGGAAATGGCAACCCACTCCAGTGTTCTTGCCTGGAGAATCCCAGGGATGGGGAGCCTGGTGGGCTGCCGTCTAAGGGGTCGCACAGAGTCGGACATGACTGAAGCGACTTAGCAGCAGGTAGCAGAGACAGGGAGAAGCTGCTTCCTATGCGGGTTAAAACAGAAAACTCAAAAGAGGAACAAATCTGGAAAAGACTCCTAATCAGTGATGAGATCTAGATGTCACTGGAGACAGTATGTCCAAGCACACTGCATGTCTGAGCCACTAAGATCCTTCACGTTAAGGAATCGGTGAAGAATCTTTCTTATGGGATCTCAGAGGACGTTGTCATAGAGGAGACTCAGTCAGGGAAACTCACTGGGAAACCACTCTCTGGGGTGACTGAGAAACTGTCCAAGGGGAGGGGCTGTGTCTCAGAACTTACTGCAAAACTGCCCAGAGGGTGCCAGCAAGGTCACCCCAGGGAGGTGCCATGTGCTACTGGCCTCCAGCTTGCACTGCAGAAGACGGCCAAAGATCACCCTAGGACCAGGAGGCAGAGCTCCTTTCTCTTTTAGGATCCCTTTGGCACCTGCTACTGATAAAGCTTGACAACATCCTCACTTGCCAAAGAAAATATGTTCCAGGATCAAAAGTTAGGCAATGAAGTTGGACTGGAAAGTGAGGGGCAATAGACTGATAATTGGTGAACTTCTAGCTCTCACTCCTCATACGCTGAAATACAGGGGATCCAAAGGGTGTTTTAGTTGGCTCGGGTTGCATAAACAAAATGCCACCCACCAGGTGGCCAAAACGACGGATATTTATTTTCCTAGGTTCTGGAGACTGGAAGTTCAAGGTCAAGGTGTCATCCGGGCTGGTGTCTCCTGAAGCTCTTCCTGACTTAAAGACAGCCGCCTCCTCCCTGTGTCTGCACTGACATTTTTTCTGTGTGTGAAATGAGACAGAGTTCTCTGGTATCTTTCCCTCTTGTTTGTGTGTGTGTGTGTGTATGTGTGTGTGTGTGTGGTATTTTATTTTTTTAGCATTAAAAATTATTTAATTAGGATCAATAAACTATCAGTACATTGTTTTCTAGGTTTGGACATAGATTTTAAAAAATAAGAAAAATCAATGAAATAATAATCCACTATCAGTGAATAAAAGAAAAAAATATTTTAACATAGAAATAGCAAGAGTAATTTCAAAATGAAAACTAGGCAGAGAATAAAGGACAGGATACTTAAATAAACTCATCTCTAAGGATAATTCACTCTATTATTATAGTATTTGTTTCATCACAGATTAATGATGTACCAGCATGCCCACTGGGCTTTAGGGAGACAGCTATAAAAAGTGGCTTTGCATCAGCAAACAAGGAGATGATATGAATAACTATTAATTTTTTGTTTTGTTTTGTCTCTTCTTCTTACAAAGACTCTGTCCTGTCAGATTAAGGCCCTAACCTTATAGCTTCCCTTTTTAGGTCCTGCCTCCAAATGTAGTCATCTTGGAGGTTAGGGTTTTAACATGGATTTTGGGAGTATCACTATTCAGTCTGTAACAAGGGACAAAGGCAATGACATGCTCATCTCATGGGGTTACAATCAGAAAAACTGAAACAAAAGACAGGAGATTTATTGATTGAATAGTATAATCAGCACATGCAACTAATAATAAAGCTATTTTGGCAGATTCTACAATTATGAGATATGTGATGCTGTTAACAATCTTTCCAGATGTGATAATGTTAGTGGATAGTGGTTTTTAAATTTGTCATCTTTTGAAGTTACATGCTGAAATACTTACAAAGTGCTGTCACAACTTGGCTCTTAATGTCACTCCACAGAGAATGAAATTAAGTAGAGATGAATTAAGTTTGCTGAGTCAAAAATTGTTGATGCTAATTGACAAGCATGTGGAGAGCTGATTAGACTCTCGGTTTTTGTATGTTTAACATTGTCCATAATAAAGATAAAAATAACAGTGACAAGTATGACTGTAAATAAAATATTAATAACTGTAAAAGAATACTATATACAACTTTATGTCAATTCCTTTAAAATGGGTATATTTTGCTGCTGCTGCTACTGCTGCTATATCACTTCAGTCGTGTCCAACTCTCTGCGACCCCATAGATGGCAGCCCACCAGGCTCCCTCGTCCCTGGGATTCTCCAGGCAAGAACACTGGAGTGGGTTGCCATTTCCTTCTCCAATGCGTGAAAGTAAAAAGTGAAAGTGAAGTTGCTCAGTTGTGTCAGACTCTTAGCGACCTCATGGACTGCAGCCCACCAGGCTCCTCCATCCATGGGATTTTCCAGGCAAGAGTATTGGAGTGGGGTGCCATTGCCTTATCCTATATTTTAGGAGGCTATAAATTAAGAATATAAATTATGGTTTGCCTTGAGAATTGGAAGCTGAGAATCAACGGAAATGTTAAGTATTAGAACAAATCGTCAAATTTCCTTCAAAAAAAAAACCACAACTAAATGACTTTACAGGAAAAATATTTTAAACTACCAAGGATCAGAATGTGTCATATTTTAAAATTTCCATGTCGCACTCGTGCACGTATGTGTGTGTGTGTGTGTGTGCGTGTGTGTGTGTCTGTGTCTGCTCAGTTGTGTCCAATTCTTCGTGACCCCATGGACTGTAGCCTGCCAGGTTCCTCTGTCCATGGAATTTTCCAGGCAAGAATATTAGAATAGATTTTCATTTCCTTCTCCAGGGGATCTTCCAGACCCAGGGATCAAATCTTCCTCTCTTGCTTTTGTAGTAAAGCAGATTCTTTACCACTGTGCCACCTAGGAAGTCCAAGTCAGCCAGTAAAGTCCACAATTTGATATCACTTTGTACCTGAAAGCTGCTTGAAAGGAGAGGCCATTTTTAAATACAAAAACAAGATCAATAATAATACTAGGCAAAGAATGTAGTGGTACTATCAATAATGAATTTTTTGAAAACTTTCTGGAAGATAAAGAGAAGAAGATATTGGAATGACAAAACGGAATTGAAAAATCTCTAAACTATCACAGATCACCGAAGAGCTTTTGGAGAATTATGTGGTCCTGAAATTGAAACAAACGTGTAACAAAACTGTGGGAGAGTGAGCCAGAAAGGTGAAAAAACAGTTTAAGGAGTTCAAGAGACATAGGTCGATTGCTGCCTTTGGACTCTGCTGTTTATGGTGACAAAGCAAGGGTTACAGATGTGGCCTACAGAGCTGCGGATGGAAACCTACAGGGCTCCTTGATGGCAGCAAAGCCTTCGATCATACTGGTTTTCAGGGGTTATTCTTAAAAATCACTTTGGCAAACAAAATTGGTAGGCTGAGAATAATGGTTTGTCAAAGTAAAGGCTTTCAAGAAAGAGGCTTCCAGTTATTTTTCTAGACTGACCAAAAGCAGCCAGCAACACACCAATGAGGGAGAGCTGTCAGGTCATATCTGAATTACACTTTTAGCAATTAGTAATTAATGACTAATTTTAATTTAGTATTTAAAAGGTAATGATTTATATTTTATTATATAAACAAAGTATATTAATTTCTCAATCCACAGAATGATTTCATTTCTTTTAACCATTTTGTCATAGTCATACATTCTGGCTTAAATAAATAGCTCTTAGCCATTCCTAGGATTGCTTACAATAAATCCATGTAGTCTTAGGCTGAATCTTCTATGTTGTTTTGAATCAATTTCAAACTTTCTGGAGCTCACTTTCTCTATTTTTTTTTTCCCCAGAGCTTTGTGACTCTTTTCTCCATTCCTTCTTCTTCAATTTCCTCCTCTGCACTCCCTAAATTTATGCCCTATTTTGCACTTACGTTTCTAACAAATGCAGAATTCTTTCAGGAAAAAAAAAAATGTTTTAAATTGCCCTCTCTGGCTCATGCATTACCATTGCCAGGAAGATACAGCATGCCTGGTTCCCAGCCTCTATCCTGTGAAAGGGCCAGCTCCTTGTAGTGACACCCCAACATAGGAGGAGATTTTGGAGGAAATGGAACAGATATCTTAAATGGTGTAAATGGTGCTGGTGGTATGTTATTATAGAAAAAAACCAACTCTACTATTTTCAGAATATTTTGTGCTTGTGATGCATCCTAGGAATGTACCTTGGTATTTGAAAAAGACAGGTCTTCCTTAAAAGTCAGCTGTTGCAGGATTCACTTATCCTTTTAGCCATATCCAAGCAAGTGGATTAATCCTATGAGATTCTCTGGGATCTTGACACCCAGCTAATGAACAGAAAGACCTTAGGATCTCTGTTATGAAAACCAAGGACTGGGTGAAAGTCTACACCTATTATGTTCTTGCTTTAATTGTTATCTTAAAAAAGAGAATTGAAAAACCTTACACAAGTCTTTGTTTTCTGCATTCTTTTAAGCTGATATCTATTCAATAAGACCAAGCCTGGCAAATTTCTCACCAAATGTATCTCTGCTCTAAGAATGCTGATGGTGTGGCTTTATGCAGTCAATATATGTAGACAGAGACTTTCTAGGAACTTTGATTTCAAGAATGGTTTTTAAAAGAACAGAATATTATGGACCTCTTTAAAATTAAGAGAGACCATGGATCTCAGTTCTTCCAAGAAAATAATATTTTAATATATAGCCCAGAATTAATTTCTTCTACTACTTCAGTATTAAAAGTATTCCTATGTGGAGAATACATTATATGGTCCCACTACCTGCTACCCACACCTTTCATAGACAAGCAGTACCTTTTCATCCTCAAACAAGTTGAAATAAAACAGGAAGGTAATGAGAGTGCAATTCTGTAAAAACAACAGTGGACTGCCAGCTACTAAATCACTGAGGTTTTGCTCTTAATGTGTCTGTATAGCAAACAATAAATGGAAAATACTGTGTGAAAAATAAATGATTGAACACACCATCAGAAGATTAATTTAAATATAACCATTTTCTATTAACCAGAATAATATTTCCTATATAATAATAAGTGGTAATGATAGGATGATAAATACAATGAATAAAGTTTTTAAAAATTTAAGCATATATATATAATTGTGGAGTATAGAGTACATTGTGGGGCTTCCCAGGTAGCTCAGTGGTAAAGAATCCATCTACCAATGCAGGGGACGTGACTTTGATCCCTCGGTCAGAAAGATCCCCTGGAGAAGGAAATGGCAAATCACTCCACTATTCTTGCCTGGGAAATCCCATGGACAGAAGAGCTTAGTGGGGTACAGTCCATGGGTTCACAAAAGAGTGAGATAGAACTTAGGTACTAAAAAACAACAATAGCAATAGTGTATAGATAGTAGTTTAGAAATATAGAAATAGGTTTAGGACAGTAGAACAGTGGAATGAGTGGTTGAAATATTTTTCATTTATCCCTTTTTCTGTAATTCTGTCGATCATTGCCATAAACAAGAGAAGAAATTCACAGAGAAAAAATGGAATATAACCTACTCATTTAAAGCTATACAACATTAGTACTAGCAATCAGTAAGTGATTTTTAAAAAAAAATTAATCACTGTTAAAGTTTTTAGACCTTAAGTCATTAGATGAGGTTCACGTTTAAATGAGCTCCATTTAACTCATTCCACCTGAAAATATATCTAAAAGGGTTAATATACTTCTGTTTACAATTAATTGGACAATCTCTGGCTAAGAAGAGCAGCAAAGTTTGTTCTTTGTAGGCAAACGTGTCCCCCAGGTCAGGACATTTTATACATCCTTCCAGCTGATACCTAGTAGTAACTGGCTCTTTATTCTTAAAGATGGGAAAATGTACACATGACAAATAAAACTTTGTAGCACTTTTTTGGGGCTATGCTTTTTTTTTTCTTGGCTTGACTTTGGGGAATCCTAGTTCTCCATTAGGGACTGAATCCATTCCCAGGCAGGAAAGTCCTGCCCACAGGACCACCAGGGAATTGCCCAGAAGTAATACACCACCCTTATGGCAGAAAGTGAAGAGGAACTCAAAAGCCTCTTGATGAAGGTAAAAGAGGAGAGCGAAAAAGTTGGCTTAAAGCTCAACATTCAGAAAACGAAGATCTTGGTATCCGGTCCCATCACTTCATGGGAAATAGATGGGGAAACAGTGGAAACAGTGTCAGACTTTATTTTGGGGGGCTCCAAAATCACTGCAAATGGTGACTGCAGCGATGCAATTAAAAGACGCTTACTCCTTGGAAGAAAAGTTATGAACAATCTAGATAGCATATTCAAAAGCAGAGACATTACTTTGCCGACTAAGGTCCATCTAGTCAAGGCTATGGTTTTTCCTGTGGTCATGTATGGATGTGAGAGTTGGACTGTGAAGAAGGCTGAGCGCCGAAGAATTGATGCTTTTGAACTGTGGTGTTGAAGAAGACTCTTGAGACTCCCTTGGACTGCAAGGAGATCCAACCAGTCCATTCTGAAGGAGATCAACCCTGGGATTTCTTTGGAAGGAATGATGCTAAAGCTGAAACTCCAGTACTTTGGCCACCTCATGTGAAGAGTTGACTCATTGGAAAAGACTGTGATGCTGGGAGGGATTGGGGGCAGGAGGAGAAGGGGACGACTGAGGATGAGATGGCTGGATGGCATCACTGACTCGAAGGACGTGAGTCTGAGTGAACTCCGGGAGATGGTGATGGACAGGGAGGCCTGGCGTGCTGTGATTCATGGGGTCACAAAGAGTCGAACACGACTGAGCGACTGAACTGAACTGAACTGAAGAGTTTGTTACTGAACACAAAAGGAAGCTGTAAAGAGAGCAAAGGGGAAAGATTTTTAAATTAAAATTCTGGAACTCTGTGTCTCCCTTCTGCCGTAGAGAAGTGCCCTGATACTGGATATTAGTTACCACCTCTGGGGATAGTAAGGGGCAAAAGTTGCAGCACAATGGATTTGAGAGTACTTGCAAAATGTAAAGTCCTTACACCTACTGACTATATAGCACATCATTATTACAGAAACTTAAAGAAAATATAGTGAGTCAATAGTATATCAATGTATTTTAACAACAACTAAGATTCCTTGTACAAGTGATATCATATGATATTTGTCTTTCTCTATTTGGCTTACTTCACTTAGTATGATAATCTTCAGGTCTATCCATGTTGCTTGCAAATGACATTATTTCCTCTTTTTGATGGCTGAATAATATTCCATTGTATATATGTACCACATTTTCTTTATCCATTCATTTGTCAATAGACATGTCAATAGCCATGTCTTGGCTAATGTAAATAGTGCTGCCGTGAACACTGGGATGCATGCATCCTTTCAAAATTAAGAAAAATCTACATGTAATGATAAACGAGAGAAAAGAAGAAAATAACAGATCTTTTTCACAAAATGCCAAATTGTTCTGTGGAATTGTAGAGCAGAGTGATATCCATTAGCTCCAATTCACCAGTGATAGAAAAGATTCATTCCTTCTTTCCTCCTCTGTAAATAAGAATGCTATTTAGCACTTTCTTTCCCACAGTACAGCAATGACATAATAATTCAATGCCTTAAAATATTTTGAATTCCCTCAAAAATGAGGTGCTAAAGATGTTTGCTGCCTCATAAATCTAATGCAGAATATTCCTGCAGATTTCAGTGTGGTTGGAAGGGTGGTAATTATAAATAGAGAGAAACATATTTTAAAATGACAAAAAGAATTTAAATGATGCCATAAGAATTGGAATCAAAAAGAAAGAACTAGAAATAAGAATTTGACCCTTATTTAAAAACAAATGTGACAGTTTAGATCATTCAGCTCCTTGCTGCCCTTGGCGGGCTGCCTGTTCGGTGAGGTAAAAGTGGAAAAGGAATTCAACGTGGTACTTAGATAAGGTGTAAATCCCTTAGATTTTTTTCAAGGAAAAAATATTCTCAAATACTAGTAATGTCATTTTTCATTTATGTTATAGAACTTCAAAGTATCTCACTTTCAAAACAGGTCTGAAGAAGTGAATACCAAGTCTGAAATGCAGTAGCTGTCTCTCTTGATAAAACAGCCCAAGACTCACAACAAAGAGTAATCCGATTGGGGTCCTCAGTTCATTTCTAGGAGTTGTCAATGTTCCTCTGATTCCAATGATCACTTTGAACTTGAGGGGTTCTAGTCTCATTAAAAAAAGAAGTCAACAAGCTGTAAGGTCCTTCATCCAAATCCATTGCACAACATCAAATTCCTTTGCTGAAGGAGTTCTTCTAAATGTGTGAAATTAATCCTTCTTCTGGAGGAGGGGGCAGGTGTCTTAAAAGCCTACTTGTTTCCTTGAATCTACACCTTCCAACACAGATGCGTTTAGTATTTCAGGGGCAGTCACTAGGGGAAGCTGTGAGCCTGCCAGTTCTGGTACAGACCCCGGCTCGTCGACACGCCTCACAAAGACCACCTTTGTGGGCTGCATTCTTTTCCCATCAGGCAGTGCTGCCCTAACCTGGGGTGTGTTTTTCATTTCCAAAGAATATGCTGATCCTCCCTAAATGATCTACTGAAAACTGAGTGTTGAAGCACAACTGAAAACTGAAAAGTGCCATTTAGCACACAACGTAATTATTTCACGGCCTCCTGCAAGTTAGCAAAGGCCTGTTTCAACTTGTAAGATGTGAAAGCCAGCCCGTGCCATATCATAATATTTTGAAACAATTTTAAATACCTCTTTTCCTGGGTTGGTGGCTGTAGAGGCGGAAGGGAGAAGGGGATGCTATTTTCATGTGGAATAGCTTTTTAAAGACCAAGCAGTCATAAAACCTCGATTAAAAGTGAACAAACATTGAATTCAATATCTGCATGACCAGACTTTTTTTTAAGAGGAACTAGCTTAACCTCAGGAAATAGTATAAGCAATCCTAGATATTAAATTCACTTTGTACTAAAATTTAATCCAGCCGAGCATACCATTAAAGTGAATACCATGAATAGCCATACAGTGTGGACAGGTACACACATACTCACTTTTAATACCACGTAAGTTCAACTTTACACATGTTCTATACAGAAAGTGCTAAGTGGAAGAAAAATTGAGTTTATGTAATTGCAAATTCTCACTAAGATTCCCTCCATAAATTAATCTTTGTAATAGTTTATTAGATATCATTTTTCCATTAACACTCTAAAGCTCTATAAAATTAGTGTCTCTGCTGATAGCAATTGAGAATAACTTCTAATTGGAAAAAAATGGGAGGAAAGATAAAAATAATTACATCGTTGGCTGGAATAATTCTAAACACTAGCAATGAAAGCAACTGTTCTCCCTTCTAGAGACAGCTGTGCAGAGCTCCGCAGGAAAGGGTTTTCCTTTTGACTCATCTCTTACGTGACTATGTCACAAATAAATCTGGAAAAAGGTAATTTGTTTTCCAGCCCAGAGAGCAGATGATAGAGAAGAAAATGTGCAACTCTTTTCCTACTGTCAGTGAACTAATATTTTTCAAAATATCTGGAAAATTATTTTAAAATAAAACCTTGATGATTGAAAATTCTTTTAAATAATATCCTTATGCTTTCTCACCTGTGTCTGCAACACCATCACCAGAACTGGACTTTTTGTTTACTGAGCCCAGTACAGTGACTGGTGTCTGTGTATACATGCTCAGTTGTGTCCAACTTTTTTGTGACTCCATGGACTGTAGCCCACCAGGCTCCTCTGGCCATGGGATTTTCCAAGCAAGAATACTGGCGTGAGTTGCCATTTTCTTCTCCAGAGGATCTTCCCGACCCAGGGATTGAACTCACATCTTCTGAGTCTCCTGCACTACAGGCAGATTCTTTAGGGCTAAGCCACTGGGAAAGCCCCAGAGGCTTCTTGATGACTGTTATGTGACTTTGGCTTTAAGCCTAGCCCCAACCATTTCTCAGTGCTCTCTTTCTTCAGTCAGTGTAAATAGGTTGTCAAAAATGATTTCATTGAAAAATTGAGAAATGACATCCCCAAATATATTTATTCAAGTGTCCACCATATGCCAAGCACTGTATCTGGGAATATAAATAAAGACTCAAGCAAAATTGATGCTGTTTTACATATTACCTCTTTTTATTATCATTTGTTGTTTTTCAGTCACTAAGTCATGTTTGACTGTGTGGATCACAATAAACTGTGGAAAATTCTGAAAGAGATGGGAATACCAACCACCTGACCTGCCTCTTGAGAAATCTGTATGTAGGTCAGGAAGCAACAGTCAGAAGTGGACATGGAACAACAGACTGTTCCAAATAGGAAAAGGAGTACGTAAAGGCTATATATTGTCACCCTGCTTATTTAACTTCTATGCAGAGTACATCATGAGAAATGCTGGACTGGAAGACACACAAGCTGGAATCAAGATTGCCAGGAGAAATATCAATAACCTCAGATATGCAGATGACACCACCCTTATGGCAGAAAGTGAAGAGGAACTAAAAAGCCTCTTAATGAAAGTGAAAGAGGAGAGTGAAAATGTTGGCTTAAAGCTGAACATTCAGAAAACGAAGATCATGGCATCCAGTCCCATCACTTCATGGGAAATAGACGGGGAAACAGTGGAAACAGTGTCAGACTTTGTTTTTTTGGGCTCCAAAATCACTGCAGATGGTGACTGAAGCCATGAAATTAAAAGACGCTTACTCCTTGGAAGAAAAGTTATGACCAACCTAGATAGCATATTCAAAAGCAGAGACATTACTTTGCCGACTAAGGTCCACCTAGTTAAGGCTATGGTTTTTCCTGTGGTCGTGTATGGATGTGAGAGTTGGACTGTGAAGAAGGCTGAGCACCGAAGAATTGATGCTTTTGAACTGTGGTGTTGGAGAAGACTCTTGAGAGTCCCTTGGACTGCAAGGAGATCCAACCAGTCCATTCTGAAGGAGATCAACCCTGGGATTTCTTTGGAGGGAATGATGCTGAAGCTGAAACTCCAGTACTTTGGCCACCTCATGCGAAGAGTTGACTCATTGGAAAAGACTGTGATGCTGGGAGGGATTGGGGGCAGGAGGAGAAGGGGACAACAGAGGATGAGATGGTTCAATGACATCACGGACTTGATGGACATGAGTCTGAGTGAACTCCGGGAGATGGTGATGAACAGGGAGGCCTGGCGTGCTGCGATTCATGGGGTCGCAAAGAGTCGGACATGACTGAGCAACTGAACTGAACTGAAATCATGTCCAACTCTGCAATCCCATGGACTGCAGCACGCCAGGCTTCCCTGTCCCTCACCATCTCCCAGAGTTTGCCCCCAAGTTCTTGTCCATTGAATTGGTGGTGCCGTCCATCTCATCCTCTGTCACCCTCTTCTTCATCTGCCTTTGCTCTTTCCCAGCATCAGGGTCTTACTTTATTATAAAATTATCTTATTTGCTATAATATGAAGAAAATATTTAAGAAATAATTGTTTATTGAGTTTTCTACCATGTTGGACATCAATTCTAATAATAATTTTTTGAATTAACTGCTATATTATTTCCCATTTTCAAATGAAGAGGCTAAGGCACAGAAGAATTAAGAAACTTTCCCAAAAACATACATGTAGTTGTTCTAGAGCCAAGATTTGAACCAAGGTAGCCTGGCTCTGGAGAAGGATTCTATACCACTAAATTATGTAATTAAGTCTTGCTTGGTGGTGATGAGAAAAATCTTGCCATGTTAGGTGATGCATTTGAGAAGTGTATTTTTAGACTGTAATATAACTCTTTCTCTGGTTTAGCCAAGAGTTTTATGTAAAACAATCATATATTTGCTAAACCGCTCAAAAGAAATGTATCCATTTGATAAAGGCTTTCTCTCTGAATTATCAGTTTAACATTATTCCTTTACAAGCCTTCAACAAATTGTAGCACCCATACAAATACGGTAGTTTTAATTTCCCTTTGTCAATCTAAAATAAAAGTGGGGTAATTGATATTCCGGTATGGAGAATTTCACTCTACCTAGATGGACTTGAGTTTGAGTGAACTCCAGGAGTTGGTGATGGACAGGGAGGCCTGGAATGCTGCGATTCATGGGGTTGCAAAGAGTCAGACACAACTGAGCAACTGAACTGAACTGAACTGAAGAGCAAGTTAGCACTTTAGTAACTTGGAAGAGTGTGTGATAATTGTCAATAATCTTAAAATTCTAATGACTTCTGCCTGAAAGTGTTGTTTTATGAGCTGAAATTCCTGTTATGTGTTTTACAAATAGATTCTACCGCTTAGATTTTGATATTTATTTCTGTTTGGCCTTGGTCTTCTGGCTCTAAGAAGTAGATTTGAAGACTATAAATACAAAGAACTGCACAGCTCTTTTTACCTGAAAGTGAAATGACATTTGGCTGAGTGGGCTCAGTGGTCTAAGAAATGCCTCTCAGTCATAAACTTTCTTTTACATTTAACTTGGGCTTTGTGCTGTATATCAAAATACTTGATTATTCCATACTATTTTGCCCTCCTTTTCATGGGCATTTTGAAGTCTTTCTCTTCTACTATGAATATTCAAAATGTGTTTTAATTTCCTTTGATTTATTAAATATGTATGAAAGTTCTATTGTGTATTGGTAATGTTAATGAGTTAGAGATATGCAAGTGAAATGCATTTTACATTATTTTTAGATTGTTTATATTGCATAATTGCATTCAATTTATACAAAGGAAAGTGTTCAGTATACATGTAAAAGCTATGAAGTTCACAACAAAGTGAAAACCTATGAACCCCACCATCCAACCCAAGAACTCGAACACCATCAAACTTATCAAAATCTATGTGCTTATTCTCTATCTCATCCCTTTTGCTTCCTCTTAAGAGGTAACAGCTATTTGAATGTGTCCTTTTCATTTCCTTTCTTTTTTCCTGACTTCATTGTTCATCTCCTCTCCTTTGTTTAAGAGTTTTAACATTATTATAACCTATGTCTATTTTCAAAATTCTATACTATTTTATCCTTCAAAAAAAATCACAATTTTATTTATCCATTTCTTTGTGAGGAAACTCTAGGCTATTTTCAGATTTTATACACATGGTATAGTGAAATTGCTCCTCCGTAGATCACTGCCTTATTGTGGTGAAGGGGTTTGCATAACTCTATGAAGCTCTGAACCATGCCATGTGGGCCACCCAGTATGGATGGATCATAGCAGAGAGTTCTGACAAAACGTGATCCACTGGAGGAAGGATTGGCTAACCACCCCAGTATCCTTGCCATGAAAACCTCATGAACTGCATAAAAGACATGACACTGAAAGATGAGTTCCCAGGGTCTGAAGTTATCTAATATGCTACTGGGGAAGAGCGGAGGACAAGAACTAATAGCCCCAGAAAGAATGAAGCGACTGGGCCAAAGCAGAAATGACCCTCAGCTGTGGATGTGTCTGATGATGAAAGCAAAATCCAATGCTGCAAAGAACAGTACTGCATAAGAACCTGGAATCTTAGGTCCATGAATCAAGGTAAACTGGACATGGTCAAACAGGAGATGATCAGAATAAACATTGACCTCTTAGGAATCAGTGAACTAAAATGGACGGGAATGGACAGATTTAATTCAGATAACCATTATATCTACCACTGTAGGCAAGAATTTCTTAGAAGAAATGGAGTAGCCCTTACAGTCAGCAAAAGTGTCTGAAATGAACTACTGGGATGGAACCTCAAAAATGACAAAATTATCTCGGTTCATTTCCAAAGCAAGCCATTCAGCATCACAGTAATTCAAGTCTATGCCCCTACCACCAATGCTGAAGAAGCTGACGTTGATCAGTTTTGTGAAGACCTAGAAAGACCTCCTAGAACTAACACACACACACACAAACACACACACACACACACACACACACACACACACAGTGTTCTATTCATCAGTTGGGATTAGAATGCAAAAGTAGGAAGTCAAGAGATACCTGGAGAAACAGGCAAATTTGAAGTAGGGCAAAGGCTAACTGAATTCTGCCAAGAGAAAGCACTGGTCATAGCAAACACTCTTTTTCAACAACACAAGAGACAACTTTACACATGGACATCACCAAATGGTCAATACCCAAATCAAATTGATTATATTCTTTATAGCCAAAGTTGGAGAAGCTGTATACAGTCAGCAAAAACAAGATGTGGAGCTGTCTGTGACTCAGATCATCAGCTTCTCATAGCAAAATTCAGGCTTAAACTAAAGGAAACCAGTAAACCCACTAGGCCAGCCAGGTGCAACTTAAATCAAGTCTCCTATGCATATGCAGTAGAGGTAACAAATAGATTCAAGGGATTAGACCTAGTTAACAGTGTGCTTGGAGAACGATGGACAGAGGTCTGTAATATTGTACCAGAGGCAGCAAACAAAACCACCCCAAAGAAAAAGAAAAGCAAGAAGGCAAAGTGGTTATCTGAGAAGGCTTTACTAGCCTGAAGAAAGTAGAGAAGTGAAAAGCAAGGGAGAAAGGGAAAGGCAAATCCAACTAAAGACAGAGCTCCAAAGAACAGCACAGAGAAGCGAGAAGGCCTTCTTCAATGAACAGTGCATAAAACTAGAAGAAAACAACAGAAGGGGAAAGACTAGTTATCTCTCCGGGAAAATTGGAGATATCAAGGGAACATTTCACCCAAAGATGGGCACAATAAAGGACAGAAACAGTAGAGACCTAGCAGATGCTGAAGAGATCAAAAAGAGATGGAAAGATAGAAGAACTATACAGAAAAGATCTTAATGAACCAGATAACCATGATGGTGTGGTCAGCCACCCAGAGCCAGACATTCTGGAGAGTGAAGTCAAGTGGGCCTTGGGAAGCACTGTTGTTAATAAAGCTAGTAGATGCGATGGAATTCCAGTAGAACTATTCAAAACCCTAAAGGATGATGTCATCAAGGTGTTGCATTCAATATGTCAGCAAACCTGGAATACCCAGCAGCTGCCACAGGACTGGAAATGGTCAATCCCCATCCCAATTCCCAAGAAGTGTAGTGCTAAAGAATGTGTTAACCATCAGAAAATTACACTCATCTCCCATGCTAGTAAGGTCATGCTTAAAATCTTGCATGCTAGGCATCAGCATTATGCAAACCAAGAATTTCCAGATGCCCCAGCTGGGTTTAAAAAAGGCAGAGGAACCAGAGATCAAATTGCCAACATTTTCTGGATCATAGAGAAGGCTACAGAATTCCAGAAAAACGTCTATCTCTGTTTCAATGAAGATGCTAAAGCTTTCAACTGTGTGGATCATAATAAACTGTGGAAAGCTCTTAAAGAGATAATACCAACTATCTTACCCGTCTCCTGAGAAACCTGTATGTGGGTCAAGAAGCAACAGTTAGCACTGGACATGAAATAACTGATTGGTTCAGTATTGAGAAAGGACTTCATGAGAAATGCTGGGCTGGATAAGTTACAAGCTGGAATCAAGATAGGTGGGAAAAACATCAACAACCTCAGATTTGTGGATGATACCAGATTAATGGCAGAAAGTGAAGAGGAACTAAACAGCTTCTTGAAGGGGGTGAAAGAGGAGTGAAAGAGCTGGCTTAAAGCTAAAGATTAAAAATCTAAGATCATGGCATCTGGTCCCATCATCACTTCACGGCAAATAGAAGGGAAAATGGTGGAAGCAGTAACAAATTTCCTCTTCTTGGGCTCTCAAATCACTGCGGATGTTGGCTGCAGCCATGAAATCAGAAGACAACTGCTTCTTGGCAGGAAAGCTGTGACAAACTTACTGTGCTAAAAAGCACAGACATTATTCTGCCAAGAGAAGTCCATATAGTCAAGGCTATAGTCTTCCCAGTGGTCATGTATGGTTGTGAGAGCTGGACCGTAAAGAAGGCAGAGCACCAAAGAATTGATGCCTTAGAACTGTGGTGCTGAAGAAGACTCTTGAAAGTCCCTTGGACAGTAAGGCGATCTTACCAGTCCATCTTAAGGGAAATAAACCCTGAATATTTGTTGGAAAGACTGATGCTGAAGCTGAAATTCCAGTATTTTGGTCATCTGATGCAAATAGCCAACTCATTGGAAAAGTTGCTGATGCTAGGAAAGATTGAAGGCAGAAGGAGAAGAGGGCATCAGAGGATGAGATGGCTGAATGACATCACCGATGCAATGGACATGAGCTTGAGCAAACCTTGGGAGATGATAAGGGACAGCAAAGCCTGGTGTGCTGCAGTCCATCAGGTCACAAAGAGTTGGACATGACTGGGTGACTGAACAACAACAACATAGTGAAATTGCTATAGATTATTGAAAGATCCATGTTTTCAAGATGCAATCAATTTCTGTGCCAAATTATACTCCCATCAGAAATGTGTAAGAGTCTTTATTAATCCAATTTTGGAAATTACCAGACTTACATTTTGCCCAACTAGTATAATAAAATGATCTTTACAGTCTCACTGATTCCTAATGAAGTTTAATATCTCTCATATGTGTATGGATCATTTCTGCTGGCTCTTTTATGAAATACTGTTTCACATAATTGTCTCCCTTTAAAAATTTTTCCATTTTAACATAAGCATTAGAGCTTTTCATCTATGAACAAACAATTTTGATGTTGGATGCAGTAGGTAGCACATTTCATTTATTTTTTAAAGATCCACAATAAATAAACTATATGTACTCACTGGTCTATTTCCTGCCAAGTGCTCCTGGTGGTAATTTTGTGAGTCAAATATCTGTCTCATTCCACTGGTACTTACTTATTTCTGAGTTAATGCCACATGGCCTCAGTTAGCTTTATAACTTATTATTTTTCTTTTCAGTTTATCTGTATAAACTCAGAGTCCTCAAAATCCCATTGGAGTGACATTAAATTTATTGATCAATTTAGAGATGATGTCATCTTTAGGATATAGCATCTTCTTACCTATGAAGGCACTATTTATAATGATTTTTAATAAAATTTTGTACTTTTTCCCATATACATGTTTTTTACATTTATTCGTAGGTGCCATGTTGTTATTTCTTCTTGAATCAGTTTTGGTAAGTGATATTTTAATAAAAATATAATTTCCAATGAATCAAGCTTTTAATTACAAATCTCAGGTCTTTTTTAAAACTGTGTTAATTGTATTTCAACTATCAATAATTGTGAAGTGTGCATTAAAATCTCTCACTCTAATGGATATTTGCAAAATTTTTCTAGGATTTATGCAGGCTTTTGCTCTTTATATTTTGAAACTTTATTATTTAGTACATTCCAATTATCTTTCTGTAATTGAAACTTTCAATTCTTAATAATTGTAAATATTATTAAAATTGTTTAATAAGAAAACAGTTAATGTTTTCATCATGAGTATATTACTCAGCAAGTGACACTTGAAAATACTACATAGATAAACTAGTGCTTGTGCTTAGTCGCTCAGTCAGTCTGACTCTTTCAAACCCCACAGACTGTAGCCCCCCAGGCTCCTCTGACCATGGAATTCTCCAGGCAAGTATACTGGAGTGGGTTGCCATTTCCTTCTCCAGAGGATCTTCCCGACCCAGGGGTCAAACCGGAGTCTCCTACATTGCAGGCAGATTCTTTACCGCCTGAGTCACCAGGGAAGCTAGACAGATTCTTTTACCATCTGAGCTACCAGAGAAGCCCCAAACTAGTGTTTGGCTTGATATAAATAATGCTTTTAGTTTGGATTGATTGCATTAAATCTTTATACCTAACTTTCCCCAAATACAGTAATTTGCTTTAATTTCTATTAGAAACTTTTAGTAAATAATAAGAATAAAAGCAGTTTCCTAGAATGTAGTAAAAATTTTTTTAAAAAAATATGTCCTGTAAATATTATTCATTAAATTAAGAGCCTAGTACATTTGACCAAATTGACCATGTTCTTGAGCTCACAACACGCTGTTGATGTTGGCTCCTACATGAATCTGTATATTAACTTTTATCTCTGGATCGCAGTTTTATCTGCTTTTCCCAACTTTAGTACTAATAAATTTGATACACATGTTACAGTTTATCTCCTAATCATATATTTTCCTATTTGTGTATTGCATAACAAATAACACATGCTTTGTGTCTATGGAATTTTTATAACATGTTCAGCACCACAAATAACATTTTTACAGCCATGGGTCCATGATCAATTAAATATGGGAGGTGGGTAGAAGGAGAACTCAAAACTAGCCCTCAGGATCCTGGTTTTAAGGCTGGGCGAAAATGATGCCTAATTCACTGAAAAGAGGAATACAGAAGAGGTTTGGACAGTCACATTTAATGTATCTGGAAGATATCCATGTGAAGATTTCCCCTAAGAAGCTGTAGTCTAGAACTTAGGAGAGATTGCTGAGCAGAAAATAAAATTCTGTGCATCATCCATATATACTTGATAATTGAAGATACTTGAGAAGTTAAGATATTGTGGGGAGCAGAATGAGAAATGAAACTTGGGGAGCCCTGATAGTATTACACTGTTGAAACATGTAATGTGCTGAGAATTCCAATTCATATCAAATGGTAACATTTTCTAAGAAATAGTGAGCGTTATCACAAATTATATCAAGAGAGTAGATCAAGATGGCAGAGTAGGACGTAGAACTCACTTCCGCCAGTGGACACATCAAAAACACATCTACACGGGGCACGATTTTCCCCAGTGGACACATCAAATACACATCTACATGTGGCACGATTTTCACGGAAAGCTAACTGGAAATGGACAGAAAGACTCCTTTGCAAGAAGACTGTAAGAAAGATACACATGTAATTGGATAGGAAGGGAAGATCAACAATCAGGCCAGATTTTGTGTCCCTGGGAAAGGACTCAGAGGAGAAAAAGATTATGTGAGCAGAGACCCACCCTGGGGAGGGAGTGGTTCCAGCCACTGATTGGGCATCCCAGCCTTGGAATCTACACAGGGAAGATGAGCCCCCTTGACTGGTTAGAGAAACACTGGAATCAAGCGGTGCCTTAAAAGCAGCCCAGAACTCTGACAAGACCGGGAGCTGACTGTGGCTCAGATCATGAACTCCGTATTGCCAAATTCAGACTTAAATTGAAGAAAATAGGGAAAACCACTAGACCATCCAGGTATGACCTAAATCAAATCCCTTATGATTATACAGTGGAAGTGAGAAATAGATTTAAGGGCCTAGATCTGATAGATAGAGGGCCTGATGAACTATGGAATGAGGTTCATGACATTGTACAGGAGACAGGGATCAAGACCATCCCCATGGAAAAGAAATGAAAAAAGCAAAATGGCTGTCTGGGGAGGCCTTACAAATAGCTGTGAAAAGAAGAGAGGCAAAAAGCAAAGGAGAAAAGGAAAGATATAAGCATCTGAATGCAGAGTTCCAAAGAATAGTGAGAAGAGATAAGAAAGCCTTCTTCAGCTATCAATGAAAAAAATAGAGGAAAACAACAGAATGGGAAAGGCTAGAGATCTCTTCAAGAAAATTAGAGATACCAAGGGAACATTTCATGCAAAGATGGGCTCAATAAAGACCAGAAATGGTATGGACCTAACAGAAGCAGAAGATATTAAGAAGAGGTGGCAAGAATACACAGAAGAACTGTACAAAAAAGATCTTCATGACCCAGATAATCATGATGATGTGATCACTAATCTAGAGCCAGACATCCTGGAATGTGAAGTCAAGTGGGCCTTAGAAAGCATCACTATGAACAAAGCTAGTGGAGGTGATGGAATTCCAGTTGAGCTGTTTCAAATCCTGAAAGATGATGCTGTGAAAGTGCTGCACTCCATATGCCAGCAAATTTGGAAAGCTCAGCAGTGGCCACAGGACTGGAAAAGGTCCGTTTTCATTCCAATCTCAAAGAAAGGCAATGCCAAAGAATGCTCAAACTACCACACAATTGCACTCCTCTCACAGGCTAGTAAAGTAATGCTCAAAATTCTCCAAGCCAGACTTCAGCAATACGTGAACCGTGAACTCCCTGATGTTCAAGCTGGTTTTAGAAAAGGCAGAGGAACCAGAGATCAAATTGCCAACATCTGCTGGATCATGGAAAAAGCAAGAGAGTTCCAGAAAAACATCTATTTCTGCTTGACTATGCCAAAGCCTTTGATTGTATGGATCACAATAAACTGTGGAAAATTCTGAAAGAGATGGGAATACCAGACCACTTAATCTGCCTCTTGAGAAATCTGTATGCAGGTCAGGAAGCAACAGTTAGAACTGGACATGGAACAACAGACGTGGTTCCAAATAGGAAAAAGAGTACATCAAGGCTGTATATTGTCACCCTGCTTATTTAACTTCTATGCAGAGTACATCATGAGAAATGCTGGACTGGAAGAAGCACAAGCTGGAATCAAGATTGCAGGCAGAAATATCAGTAACCTCAGATATGCACATGACACCACCCTTATGGCAGAGAGTGAAGAGGAACTCAAAAGCCTCTTGATGAAAGTGAAAGAGGAGAGTGAAAAAGTTGGCTTAAAGCTGAACATTCAGAAAGATCATGGCATCTGGTCACATCACTTCATGGGAAATAGATGGGGAAACAGTGGAAACAGTGTCAGACTTTATTTTGGGGGGCTCCAAAATCACTGCAGATGGTGACTGCAGCCATGAAATTAAAAGATGCTTACTCCTTGGAAGAAAAGTTATGACCAACCTAGATAGTATATTCAAAAGCAGAGACATTACTTTGCCGACTAAGGTCCGTCTAGTCAAGGCTATGGTTTTTCCTGTGGTCATGTATGGATGTGAGAGTTGGACAGTGAAGAAGGCTGAGCGCCGAAGAATTGATGCGTTTGAACTGTGGTGTTGGAGAAGACTCTTGAGAGTCCCTTGGACTGCAAGGAGATCCAACCAGTCCATTCTGAAGGAGATCAACCCTGGGATTCCTTTGGAAGGAATGATGCTAAGGCTGAAGCTCCAGTACTTTGGAAACCTCATGGGAAGAGTTGACTCATTGGGAAAGACTCTGATGCTGGGAGGGATTGGGGGCAGGGGGAGAAGGGGACGACCGAGGATGAGGTGGCTAAATGGCATCACGGACTTGATGGACGTGAGTCTGAGTGAACTCCGGGAGATGGTGATGGACAGGGAGGCCTGGCGTGCTGCAATTCATGGGGTCGCAAATAGTCAGACAATCCTTTAGGATCTCTCTGCAATCCAAGGGACTCTCAAAAGTCTTCTCCAACACCACAGTTCAAAAGCATCAGTTTGCTTTGGCACTCAGCTTTCTTTATAGTCCAACTCTCACATCCATACATGACTACTGGAAAAACCATAGCCTTGACTAGATGGACCATTGTTGGCAAAGTAATGCCTCTGCTTTTGAATATACTATCAAGGTTGGTCATAACTTTCCTTCCAAGGAGTAAGCATCTTTTAATTTCATGGCTGCAATCATAATCTGCAGTGATTTTGGAGCCCAGAAAAATAAAATCAGCCACTGTTTCCCCATCTGTTTGCCACGAAGTGATGGGACAGGATGCCATGATCTTCATTTTCTGAATGTTGAGCTTTAAGCCAACTTTTTCACTCTCATCTTTCACTTTCATCAAGAGGCTCTTTAGTCCTTCTTCACTTTCCGCCATAAGGCTGGTTACTCTGCCATTAAAAATAAATGAAATTGTGCAGTTTGTAGTGATATGGATGGATGGATCTAGAGACAATCATGCTAACAAAATAAGTCAGACAGAGAAAGACAAACAAAACATACTCACAGGAACAGAAAATAAACTAGGTACCATGTAGTGCAGGAGGAGGGAAGGAGCAAAACAGTGGTATGGGACTGAGAGATACAAACTATTATGTAAAAAACAGATAAACAACAATGATATATTTTACAGCACAGAAAATTACAGTCAATATTTTAGAATAATTTTAATAGAATATAATTCATAAAAATATAGACTCAAATGTACAGTACACCTAAAATTACAATATTGTGAATCAACTTACTTCAAAACAAAAGAACTATCAATATGAAAAGGGAGGAATAATGAGTGAGCATGGTACTAAAATATCTCTCAACTCTGAATATTTTTCTGTTTATATGGGGGAAAATAAAACATTTAAAATGTTACATAAAAGATTTCTGATTTGAATTTTGTTTCAAGATCTGAAAAAACAATTTTTGAAAATTAAGTCTTCCCTGTCATGTTGTTATTTTCAAGCCAAACAATTTATCATGCAGTGTCTCTCAGATGCATGTAAAATATATTTGCTATGATTTTACTGGGCTTCCTTCATAGCTCAGTCAGTAAAGAGTCTGCCTGCAATGCAGGAGACCTGGGTTCGATCCCTGGGTCAGGAAGATCCCCTGCAGAAGGAAATGGCAACCCACTCCAGTATTCTTGCCTGGAGAATCCCATCGAGAGGAGCCCGGCAGGCAGTCTGTGGGAATTGATAGTCTATGGGATTGCAAGAGTCAGACACAATTAGGCACGTACAGCAGCAGCACATGATTTTATTCATTTAAGTTTGCTAGACAAAACAGAATTGGTAAATATACAAGACCATATTAAAAATGAAGATTTGATCTTCTTATGTTCAGATTGTTTATCCTTTTATAGTTGTTTCTTCATTTAACTGAATTATTAGATAATTGTTACCATTAGTTGGTAGAAGCCTCATTTGCAAGAACAAAAATAAAACAAATCTAAGATTTTAAGCATTAAAATGTTCATTTAAACATTTAGATTTCAGAAAGAAACTTAGAAAATTGAGATATACTCTAAAACACATATCCATAAACCTGAAATAGGTTAATTTGTTTATAATAAAAATTTCTGCAATAATTCATCCTGAAATTCATTGAGAGACAACGTACTGGTGAGTATATCATACATCCTTAATAGCTTGAGGATGGAGTTGATCTAAATTATACTGAATGTGTATGTGTGTGTACTAAGGCATGTCCTACTCTTCACTACCCCACGGACTGTAGCTTGCCAGGCTCCTCTATCTATGGGATTTTCCAGGCAAGAATACTGCAATGGGTTGCCGTTTCCACCTCCAGAGGATCTTCCTGACCCAGTGATCAAACCTGCATCTCCTTCATTTCCTTCATAGTCAGGCAGATGTTTTACCACTGAGCCACCAGGGAAACTGAAATGATAATGAATAATAAAAAAAAAAACCCTGTAAATTTGTGTATTTTAATCTTTTCTGGAAGCAAATGGGAATGAAGATGATATACATATATAGGTTGTTGTCCAGTCGCTCAGTCATGTCTGACTACTTGCAAACCCATGGACTGCAGCACACCAGACTTCCTTGTCCATCACCAACACCCAGAGCTTGTTCAAACTCATGACCATCGAGTCAGTGATGCCATCCAACCATCTCATCCTCTGTCATTCCCTTCTCCTGCCCACATTTTTTCTCAGCATCAGGGTCTTTTCCGAAGAGTCAGTTCTTTGCATCAGGTGGCCAAAGTAATGGAGCTTCAGCTTCAGCATCAGTCCTTCCAATGAATATTCAGGACTGATTGCCTTTAGGATTGACTGGTTTGCTCTTCTTGCTGTCCAAGGGATTCTTAAGTCTTCTCCAGCACCACAATTTGAAAGCATCAATTCTTCAGTACTCAGCCTTCTTTATGATCCAACTCTCATATCCATACATGACTACTGGAAAAGCCCTATAACTTTGACTATACAGACCTTTGTCAGCAAAGTGCTCTCTGCATTTTACTATGCTGTTTAGGTAAATGGAAATGAAGATGTACATATACATATATATTATGGGCTTTGACTTGTGCAGAGGCAAATGAAGGGATTCCCACAAATTTCAGCTTCCTATATGCCTGATAGGAAAACTATTACTTAGATCATTATTAAATATTTTAAAATAAATAGCACAATGTTTTGCATATTTTCCATTATAGCATGTATTTTACTTGGTCAAAATTATTCTACTCCATTTCATCACTTAGGGATAAATATGGAGTGAGTTATAATTAATTTTCTGATCTTCTCCTCAAGAACTTCTCCCATGAATTAAATACTTAACATTTTGTAAACATGAGACAACAGTTATTCAACAAAAGTTAATTTATTCATTTCTTTCCTACTTCAATTTAGCCATGCAAATAAATACAAAGGACTTAGATTAATCATGCTTCAAAGTTTAAGTTATAGGATTTTGATTCCTTGTTTTAATAAAAAAAAAAAATGTGTTGCTAAAAGATAAGCTGAGTGAAATAGAAATAGTAGGTTTTGGAGAAGGCACTGCAAGCCTTAATGTGAACCAGTATTAGTCCAGAAAGTTACTTCTACCTATCATTAAAACTCTCAGAGACAGACCGTAGTTATATTCTAAATAAATGGCCTTTTGTGTTTCCCTATAGCTGTCTGCACAGCAGACCTTAGAGGACCACCCTGTTCCTGGCAGAAATGTAGCCTTCATGAGGAAAGTCAACTACAGAATGCTCTGAAGGAAAGACAAAGGTCAACGTTGCAGGAGATGAGTTGGCAACTGAATCAAAGGCTCTAAGAAAAACCAAACTCTGATACTGATTCTGCCAATACTTTGTGCTTTTCCTATCACACTCGGTGCACTGATTCTCCTCAGTTCTGTACTGCTAGCCTAAATAAACAGCAGGTGAGCGGCAATGAGCTGTGGTCCATCCCAACAGCCCAACATGACTTAAACCCCCTGTGGGAATAAATCCAGTCTGTATTGTAAAGTAAAAAAAAAAAAAAAATAGTAATAATAAATAAAATATGAAAAAAAAGAAAAAAATAAGTTAATTAAACAACAATAACAACAACAAAAATAATGGTGAGTATCCCCTATTCTCACACAGGAGACCAGGGTTGGATTCTCTGAAGGGGAGGCAACATTCCCTTTGGGGCTTCCCAGGAGACTCAGTGGATAAAGAATCTGCCTGCATTTTAGGAGACACAGGAGACATCAGTTTGATCCCTGGGTTGGGAAGATCTTCTGGAGGAGGGAATGGCAACCCACTCCAGGATTCTTGCCTGGAGAATCCCATGGACCGGGGAGCCTGGTGGGCTACAGTCCATAGGGTTGAAAGAGTCGGACACAGCTAAAGGACATTGGTCTCATGTAACATAACATGTGTGCTGTGCTCTGCCTACTCAGAAAAGAATTATCAAAGAGGCAGCATCTATTTCATGTTTAGTAAATATGAATACATGATTAACCTCAACTTTAAACTGTATTCTCTAAACAAAGCATCATTTCATGGATCCCTTGATTGTGTCAAGCTAAATATAATACCAAATTCCTATCACTGAGTCAACACACAACTAAAATACTTCCTTGATAGTTATAAGGAAAGCTCCTAGAAATGGAATATTAATAAAATAAGTGCTTGGTCACTACAGTTTGGCCATAATAACCAGCATTTGCGGGAGCATCACAACATGTTTTTTTCCCTATATTTTATCCCACTTTAGCTCAGATTCCAAAACTAAGTACTGATTGCTTTTTTCAACTACTGGAAAGGTGGGAATTATTAAGTACTTTCTTCTGTCTTAAAAAAAATTGACCATTTTATATAAAAGTAAACTAAAAAACATAGAAAAAACCTGATTGATGCCTATAATGAGATCCAAAATTGTATCAATAAATTATGTCCCCTCTCTTCCAATATTTTAATCATCCTGTATTTCAGTAATAACCTCTATATTGTGTTCCACATCTGGGACTTGGAAATAGGTTGAAAACTCTTATTGACTCCCAAAGAGCATAATATCAACTCAAATATTTCATCTAGGTAGTGTTTCTTTGACTTTATTTAATGGGGTGCAATGCATTGCAAAGAAGGATATAATTTGTTTCAGTGTGAAACTGTCTGAGCCTATAAGATCTGACCTTTCAGTTCCAACATTTTCTTTGACCTCATTCCTTTTTTTTTTTTCAAAAGAAACAATGTCTTTCGGGGATGTACACTGGTTTTTTGCTAAGGATCTGATACTAATCTAGCACAGAAGACTCAGAGAAGATGGTAAATAAGAGCACCTAGTTTCATAATTTATTCTGGTAGTAATCAGGATATAAATAGAAAAAGATATATTTTAATATCTTTAGAATAAAATTTTATGTTTTATTAAATATAAAACTACTCTCTACCATCTATAAAAATTTGAAGACACAAACAAAAACATTAAAAAATTAAGAAAGTAGTGAATTAGGCAATGAATAGATTTCAGCTCAAATATATACATATGCAATGTTTAAATATAATTTAAATATTCATGTTTAAGTATATAATTAAATAGTATTTCACTCCTAGAAATAAGTTGCTCAATAATTACTTTATTCCTTCCTGTCCATAATTTTTATAAGCTAGTAGTTTTAACAAATTCATAGATATTTTTAATTTTATATTAAAATAGTCAAATATATATATATATATATATATATATACACATATATATATAGTACTCACTGATAGTAGTAGCAGTTGTTCTTATTCTGAATTACTTTGATGGCCCAAATTTTGTTTTCAAAATGTGTTAGTGAACCTTGTTTCTAATTTATTATAAAATCTATTAATAAATGTTTATACTTAAAAGAATACTTTCTTAAAGTACCTTTACTTGAATTATCAAATCTATCTATGTTTTTGATCCTGTGCTTTATATTTTAAAAGCCTTTACTCAGAAGAGTATGGGACATTTTAAACACCTGGCTACTACTTCTTAGAGCAACTTATAGTGGTTAGAAAGAATAGAGTTTTAAACTAGAAAACTGAAAATGTCATTAGGTAGTCTTACTTAGCTGTCATTATATTGAATATACCCCAGAGATGGACAATATTAGCTGCTCAATAAGAGTTCAGTAGCAACAGAAGCTTCCACTTTCTGGGCTGAATATTATATGAACTACAATGCCATTGAAAAGAAAATCTTTAAACATAAACTGCTTCATATCAAGGCTTTCAAAGATGCAAAAGAATTATCTCATGCTATGAAGATTTCAGTAATGAGTTTAAATTATAGAAGGCTGGTAAAACCCTGGTCCAAATGCAATAGAAATGGAAGATGTAAGACTGCACACTGTCTTCTAAATAGAGCAATTACTTTTAGTCTCATAAGGTTCTTGTTACATGAGCTCTAATGCCACCTGATTTTGAAAGCACATTACTTAATATGGCAGTTCAGAAATTACATAAATGCCTAATTCTATCATGCAATATTAGAGTGTCAGTAAGCTGATCCCAGGTCAGCCCTGGGATTTCTTTGGAAGGAATGATGCTAAAGCTGAAACTCCAGTACTTTGGCCACCTCATGCGAAGAGTTGACTCATTGGAAGACTCTGATGCTGGAGGGATTGGGGGCAGGAGGAGAAGGGGACAACAGAGGATGAGATGGCTGGATGGCATCACCGACTCGATGGATGTGAGTTTGAGTGAACTCCAGGAGTTGGTGATGGACAGGGAGTCCTGGCGTGCTGCGATTCATGGGGTCGCAAAGAGTCGAACATGACTGAGCGACTGAACTGACTGCCTGACTGACTGAAGCAGAGGGGATTCCTTTTAAATACTTCTTGCTTTAGGCTTAAAATGACCACCAACTGCTACTGATCTGAGTGGTCAATTTTCTTTATATGTTTCCTTGGTAAAGCATCACTTTTTGTATCTCATGCATAACTACAAGATACCAACAGATGCTTTATTTTTTTTCCTTAACAGATTGTGTTTGCATGCACACACACAGATTTCATTTCATTAAAATAACAATTATCATTTGTCCAAAATTTACTAACTTCGGATGATTAATAAGGCACTTGCTATGTGATTTTCACTTAAATTTTAGTAAACATCACCGCTTAACTGTGATTTGTACCCAAAGTAATTCTTTTTCTTTCAACTGCAGGTAAAGTAAAATAGTAAAAATAGTATGAGCTTTGATGACTAAAGGTGTGATGAGGGGGAGGAAAAAGGAAAGGAAATTGGAAAAGCTTTTCCGTTCTTCATATCTGAACTATTAGAGGAAATTTGTTGAGGAAAAAGTACAAGAAAAAAGGAGACTATTATCCTTAACATTTGAAAATCTTCACTCTTTTCCCTGCAACAAGTAGGCTCATTTTTCCCCTCATAATTCTTCTGCCATATTAGATTTCTCCAAGGATTCAGAAACTAGAAAGAGAAGATATAATGGCAAGAATTTCCAGGAGGTGGTCAAACAGAATGATGAGTGGCCTGGTTCCTTTTGTGTGCACAATTACAATAATGTTATTTTTTTTAGTATAATTGAATTTTAAGAATTGATTATAAACTAATTCATGGGTGTTAAATTACATAGAAAAGGGTTTGATATAACAAAAGCTCAATAAAGATTAGTTGCAGAATTCTCAAAAGGCACTTTTAAAATCATTATAATAATTAATTTTTTTACAATGCAAATGGGAACAGGGTTGTAAGATGTTATGTTCAGTTCAGTTCAGTCGCTCAGTCGTGTCCGACTCTTTGCGACCCCATGAATCGCAGCATGCCAGGTCTCCCTATTCATCACCATCTCCTGGAGTTCACTCAGACTCATGTCCATCGAGTCCATAATGCCATCCAGCCATCTCATCCTCATTCGTCCCCTTCTCCTCCTGCCCCCAATCCCTCCCAGCATCAGAGTCTTTCCAATGAGTCAACTCTTCACATGAGGTGGCCAAAGTACTGGAGTTCCAGCTTTAGCATCATTCCTTCCAAAGGAATCCCAGGGTTGATCTCCTTCAAAATGGACTGGTGGGATCTCCTTGCAGTCCAAGGGACCCTCAAGAGTCTTCTCCAACACCACACTTCAAAAGCATCAATTCTTCGGCACTCAGCTTTCTTCACAGTCCAACTCTCACATCCATACACGACCACAGGAAAAACCATAGCCTTGACTAGACGGACCTTAGTTGGCAAAGTAATGTCTCTGCTTTTGAATATACTATCTAGGTTGGTCATAACTTTTCTTCCAAGGAGTAAGCGTCTTTTAATTTCATGGCTTCCGTCACCATCTGCAGTGATTTTGGAGCCCCCAAAAATAAAGTCTGACACTGTTTCTACTGTTTCCCCATGTATTTGCCATGAAGTGATGGGACCGGATGCCATGATCTTCGTTTTCTGAATGTTGAGCTTTAAGCCAACTTTTTCACTCTCCTCTTTCACTTTCATCAAGAGGCTTTTTAGCTCCTCTTCACTTTCTGCCATAAGGGCCTAAGGGTGGTGTCATCTGCATATCTGAGGTGATTGATATTTCTGCTGGCAATCTTGATTCCAGCTTGTGTTTCTTCCAGTCCAGCGTTTCTCATAATGTACTCTGCATAGAAGTTAAATAAGCAGGGTGACAATATACAGCCTTGACGTACTCCTTTTCCTATTTGGAACCACGTCTGTTGTTCCATGTCCAGTTCTAACTGTTGCTTCCTGACCTGCATACAGATTTCTCAAGAGGCAGATTAGGTGGTCTGGTATCCCTGTCTCTTTCAGAATTTTCTACAGTTTATTGTGATCCACACAGTCAAAGGCTTTGGCATAGTCAATAAAGCAGAAATAGATGTTTTTCTGGAACTCTATTGCTTTTCCATGGTCCAGTGGATGTTGGCAACTTGATCTCTGGTTCCTCTGCCTTTTCTAAAACCAGCTTGAACATCAGGGAGTTTACAGTTCACATATTGCTGAAGCCTGGCTTGGAGAATTTTGAGCATTACCTTACTAGCATGTGAGATGAGTGCAATTGTGTGGTAGTTTGAGCATTCTTTGACATTGCCTTTCTTTGGAATTGGAATGAAAATGGACCTTTTCCAGTCCTGTGGCCACTGCTGAGTTTACCAAACGTGCTGGCATATTGAGTGTAGCACTTTCACAGCATCATCTTTCAGGATTTGAAACAGCTTAACTGGAATTCCACCACCTCCACTAGCTTTGTTCATAGTGATGCTTTCTAAGGCCCACTTGACTTCACATTCCAGGATGTCTGGCTCTAGATTAGTGATCACATCATCATGATTATCTGGGTCTTGAAGATCTTTTTTGTATAGTTCTACCGTGTATTCTTGCCACCTCTTCTTAATATCTTCTGCTTCTGTTAAGTCCATTCCATTTCTGTCCTTTATCAAGCCCATCTTTGCATGAAAGTTATGTTTCTTACCTAAAATCCTACATAAGATGTATTTCGATCCATTTTTTTAAAAATTAAGCTGTATGTTATATAGATGATTTAGTCATCTAATCTATAATAATGTAGTTTACGTATATCAAGTATATAAACCAAATTATTATCTTTCCATTCTACAATCTGGCTGGAACTGAGCATATTCCACTGCTAGTGCAAGATGGTTTTTTCCACATTAAGTAAGCTATTACCCTAAAAATGCACATAATTGCTGAAAATTAGAACAAAGACATTATACCTTCTTTGCAGGAATAAGAAAAGACCTCTACTTAGCAGAAGGAAGCAATGACATTGAATTGAAACTGCTGCTGCTAAGTCGCTTCAGTCGTGTCCAACTCTGTGCAACCCTATGGACAGCAGCCCACCAGGCTCCTCTGTCCACAGGATTCTCTAGGCAAGAATACTGGAGTGGGTTGCTATTTTCTTCTCCATTGAATTGAAACTAGAACCTAGTAATCTATTGGGTAATCTATTGCTATTTACATTTTGTGAATTTCTTGGTCTTTATTTGTAAAACATGTGGAGATAATAAGAGCAAACTGATAATATTAATTTGAAGATTATAAATGATATTATTTGCTTAGCTCATATTGACATAAGACAGACATTAAACACATGATGGCTTTTATGTATACATACATTTTATGTCTATGAGCAATAATTGATTTTCTTTTTAAAATATTCTTATTGAATATTATTAAATTATAATCAAAGAGTATATTAGATGAAATATCACTTTCATATTAGATAATGTATTTGATCCTTTCAACAGATTATTGGGAAGTAACTGTATTAACTCTCTTTTGAGCAAGAAAGCAACACTGGCTAATGAATGCAGAGATACAAATTTCAAGCCTAAGGACTCCAAATCCTGTGATGTGCCATTAGTTTCTGAGACTTCACTTCTCTTGAGTGCTCACTAATTGAAATGGAGCCAACATCACCATATTTGCTTACCACAGACTTAGCATATATTTCTGTTTTAGGCTCTCTTCTTGATTAATCAATTAATTAGAAATCACAAAAATATTATCTACTCTTAAGGCTTAAGCCTATACCAATTCAGATCAGTTCAGTTGCTTAGTCATGTCCAACTCTTTGCGACCCCATGGACTGCAGCATGCCAGGCACCCTGTCCATAACCAGCTCCAGGAGCTTGCTAAAACTCATGTCCACCAAGTTAGTGATGCCATCCAACCATCTCATCCTCTATTGGCTCCTTCTCCTCCCACCTTCAATCTTTCCCAGTGTCAGGGGCTTTTCCAGTGAGTCAGTTCATCTCATCAGGTGACCAAAATACTAGAGCTTCAGCTTCAGCATCAGTCCTTCAGATGAAAATTCAAGACTTATTTCCTTTATGATTGACTGGTTTGATCTCCTTGCAAAACAAAGGACTCTCAAGAGTCTTCTCAAACACCACAGTCCAAAAGCATCAATTCTTTGGCGCTCAGCTTTCTTTATAGTCCAACACTCATATCTATATATGACTACTGGAAAAACCATAGCTTTGACTAGGTGCGCCTTTGTTGGCAAAGTAATATCTATGCTTTTTAATATGCTACCTAGGTTGGTCATAGGTTTAATATGCTCCTAGATTCTTACAAGGAGTAACTGTCTTTTAATCATATGGCTTCAGTCACCATCTTCAGTAATTTTGGAACCCAAGAAACTAAAGTCTGTCACTGTTTCCACTGTTTCCCCATCTACTTGCCATGAAGTGATGGGACCAGATGCCATGATCTTCATTTTTTGAATGTTGAGTTGTTTTTTTTTTTTAATTTTTATTTTTACTTTATTTTACTTTACAATACTGTATTGGTTTTGAGCCAGGTTTTTCCCCTCTTCTCTTTCATTTTCATCATGAGAAACTTTAGTTTTTCTTTGCTTTCTGCCAGAAGGATGGTGTCATCTGCATATCTGAGGTTACTAATATTTCTCCCACCAATCGTGATCCCAGCTTCTGCTTCATCCAGCCTGGCATTTCTCATGATGTACTCCATATATAAGTTAAAGAAGCAAGATGACAATATACAGCCTTGACATACTCCTTTCCCAATTTGAAACCAGCCCGTTGTTTCATGTCTGGTTCTAACTGTTGCTTCTTGACCTGCATACAGATTACTCAGGAAGCAGGAAAGGAGGTCTGGTATTCCAATCTCTTTAAGAATTTTCTGCAGCTTGTTGTGATCCACACAGTCAAATGCTTTGGTGTAGTCAATAAAGAAGTAGATGTTTTTTGGAACTCTCTTGCTTTTTTGATGATCCAACAGATGTTGGCAATTTCCTATGCCTTTTATAAATCCAGTTCTCAGTTCATGCACTGTTGAAGCCTGACTTGGAGAATTTTGAGCATTATTTTGCTAACGTGTGAGATGAGTGCAATTGGCAGTCATTTGAACTTTCTTTGGCTTTGCCTTTCCTTCAGTTGGAATGAAAGCTGACCTTTTCCAGTCCTGTGGTCACTGCTGAGTTATCCAAATTTGCTGGCATATTGAATGCAGCATTTTAGCAGCATTATCTTTTAGAATTTGAAATACCTCAACTGGAATTACATCACCTCCTCAGCTTTGTTTGTGGTGATGTTTCCTAAGGCCCACTTGACTTCACATTCCAGGATGTCTGGCTCTAGGTGAGTGATCACACCACCGTGGTTATCTGAGTCACTAAGATCATTTTTGTAGAGTTCTTCTGTGTATTCTTGCCACCTCTTCTTAATATCTCTGCTTCTGTTGGGCCCAAACTGTTTCTGTCCTTTATTGTGCACATCTTTGCATGAAATGTTCCCTTGGTATCACTAATTTTCTTAAAGAGATCTCTAGTCTTTCCCATTCTATTGTTTTCCTCTATTTCTTTGCACTGATCACTGAGGAAAGCTTTCTTCTCTCTCCTTGCTATTCTTTGTAACTCTGCATTCAGTGGTTATGTCTTTATTTTTCTCCTTTCCCTTTCGCTTCGTTTCTTTCCTGATCTATGTGTAAGGCCTCCTCAGACAACCATTTTGCATTTCTTTTTCTTGGGGATGGTCTTGATTACTATCTCCTGTACAATGTCACAAACCTCCGTCCATAGTTCTTCAGGCGCTCATCTATCAGATTTAATCCCTTGAATCTATTTGTCACTTCTACTGTATAATTTGTCATACCTGAATCATCTAGTGATTTTCCATACTTTATTCTATTTAAGTCTGAATTCGGCAATAAGCTATTCATGATCTGAGCCACAGTCAACTCCTGGTCTTATTTTTGCTGATTGTATAGACCTTCTCCATCTTTGGCTGCAAATAATATAATCAATGTGCTATCAGTATTGACCATCTGGTGATGTCCATGTGTAGAGTCATCTTTTATGTTGTTGGAAGAAGGTCTTTGCTATGACCAGTGTACTCTCTTGGCAAAACTCTGTTAGCCTTTGCCTTGCTTCATTTTGTGCTTCAAGGCCAAACTTGCCTCTTACTCCAGGTACTTCTTGACTTCCTACTTTTGCATTCCAGTCCCCTATGATGAAAAGGACATCTCTTTTTGCTGTTAGTTCTAGAAGGTCTTGTAGGTCATCATAGAACCATTCAACTTCAGCTTCTTCAGTATTAGTGGTTGGGACATAGACTTGGATTACTCTGATATTGAATGATTTGCCTTGGAAACAAACTGAGATCATTCTGTCATTTTTGATATTGCCCCCAAGTTCTGCATGTTGGACTCTTTCATTGACTATGATGGCTACTCCATTTCTTCTAAGAGATTCTTGCCCACAGTAGTAGATATAATGGTCATCTGAGTTAAAGTCACCCATTCCATTCTATTTTAGTTCACTGATTCCTAAAATGTCAAAGTTCACTCTCGCCATCTCCTGTTTGACCACTCCCAATTTACCTTGATTCATGGACTTAACATTCCAGGGTCCTATGCAATATTGCTCTTTACAGCATCGGACTTTACAATGCCTGCATCCACAACTGGGCATTGTTTCTCTTTGGCTCTGTCTCGTCATTCTTTCTGGAGTGATTTCTCCAGTCTTCTACAGCAGCTTACTTGGCACCTTCCAGCCTGGGGAGTTCATTCTTCAGTGTCTTATCTTTTTGCCTTTTCATACTGTTCATGGGGTTCTCAAAGCAGAATAGTGAAGTGATTTGCCATTCCCTTCATCAGCATACCATGTTTTGTCAGAACTCTTCACTATGACCATCTATCTTGGGTGGCCCTACATGGCATGGCTCATAGTTTCTTTGAGTTACATTAGGCTGTGATCCACGTGATCAGTTTGTTTAGTTTTCTGAGATTATGGTTTTCATTCTGTCTGCCCTCAATGGATAAGGATAAGAGGTTTGTGGAAGCTTCCTGATGGCAGGGACTGGCTGTGGGGGCAAGACGGTGACTACAGCCATGAAATTAAAAGATGCTTGCTCTCTGGAAGGAAAGCTATGACAAACCTAAACAGCATATTATAAAGCAGAGACATTACTTTGCCAACAAAGGTCTGTCTAGTCAAGGATATGGTTTTTCCAGTGGTCATGTATGGATGTGAGAGTTGGACTGTGAAGAAAGCTGAGCACCGAAGAATTGATGTGTTTGAACTGTGGTGTTGGAGAAGACTCTTGAGAGTCCCTTGGACTGCAAGGAGATCAAACCAGTCCATTCTGAAGGAAATCAGTCCTGAATATTCATTGGAAGGACTGATGCTGTAGCTGAAGCTCCAATACTTTGGCCACCCAATGAGAAGAGCCGGCTCATTGGGAAGGTGGATGACAGAAGATGAGATGATTAGATGGCATCACTGACCCAATGGACATGAGTTTGAGCAAGCTCTGCGAGTTGGTGATGGACAGAGAAGCCTGGCGTGCTGCAGTCGGTGGGTTCACAAAGAGCTGGACACCAATGAGTGACTCAAGTGAAACTGAAACCAAGTCAAGATGAGCCGTGTACTCCCATTTGTGGATAATGCTCTTACTTTCAGTGCTTGAAAACTTTACCTAAGTTTTGACAAGATTGAAATATAAGATTTCTCCTTGGATCTTTCAGGCACATTCAAGCCAATGAGATTTCTTTAGAGACCCCAACTTGGTTCAAGTTGTTTCCTTACTCCATTCAAAACAGTGTTTATCTCTCTCCCACAAAATAAACTCAAAATTTCTTAGCCTCACATGTGAGGCTTTGACTATCAATACAAAAACGTTTTTCCCATTTTTATTTCTAACACCAGATGAACTCTACCCTTTGGACACATTGAATTGTGCTCCATTTTCCAAAGGTACTTTCCACTTTGCTTCAAGTTTTGTTTGTGTTATTTCTTCAGTAAGTGATATAATATCTCCTCTTTTCTCATCCAGTTAATATCCTACCTTGACCTTGCTTGAAATGCTACCATGGATCTTGAAGTGTGAGGTGATGTTTGAGAATTTGGGAAACACATCACTTGGAGAAATTTTGAGTTTTTGAATTCCTGTATTTCAGGTTGGCAACAAGGGTTCATTTTCTAGCTTGCCAACAAGATAGTTCAGTCTGAGTTTTCTCATTTTAAAAATGACACATTTTCATCTGAAAGAAGGATTCACTAGAAGTATAATCTAATGGGAACATATTGTTTTATTTTAAACAAGAATTGTAGCTAGCACATCATCCCATCTCTATTATCTTGCTGGGTTGATTAGCAGGTAAAATCACAAACTTGCTGAAATATTCCATTTCAGCTTCTGGAAAATCTAACACTGTGAGTAGTTCCAGAAAATATTCATGATTCCCATTGGAACGTGGAGACAATCCGTGTTTAATCTTTCCACTCATCGTCCTCAGCTCTGTATTTATGAACTGCATTCTTAGCATGGGTATCATTTCATTTTCATTTTAGTTTAACTGCACAAATTGAACTTCTTCAATGTCTGCATTAAGAATGAGCCATCGAATGAACAGTGAATAGAAGACCAGATGCCTGGAGGCACTTAAGACACCAGACTATTAGAATCAAGAAGCGTTCCAGTGGATGCATATTTACCACATGTTACTGTAAAGTCCATTGAGTATTGGAAGCAGCGCTTTGTGTCTGGTTTTACTTAGTGCTCATAAGACACTGCTTGACCTCAGAACAAAAGGATACATGGTAAAAGTTTAAGTTGTGAAACAAATAAGGCCACTGCAGTTCAAAATTTCTTATCAATTTTGGTTACAAGGTTGCTTCTTTAATCTCGAACATTTGCAGATTTTTGTCATACTGTGGCATCTCACACTGTTCTAAGTGCCATACTAATATCTGCGTAATTATATCATAATGTGATATTGTGATATTACAGAAATAAGTTAGAGGACTCAATCAATTATTCCTGGTTAGCTTTGGGCCTGGTTTAGAAATTTAATTTATGATTTTAAATTCTGTTGACTTTATAAATGTTTTATCAGCCATCCATTAAGCAATCAATCAGATATTTAGGACTGCAAGGGAGAAATAAATTTCTAAATCATGTACAAAGTGAGCTAGCTTTATAATAAAACAAAATGTATTCTAAGCACACACATGTTTCATTTATATAGCCTATTTGCAAGTGTAATTTCTCAGGGTCAAAGCAGTTTATTATGTCTTAAGAATCTTTGGAAACCATTAAGAATGCATTTTGGCTTCCATACAGTTGAATGCATTCTAACACTGTGTGTATTCAAATGGAATTACTATTTGACCTCATCATAAAAATAATGCAATCAGCTTGTAATTTCCTTTTCCCTTAAAATATTTCACACATGTTTCAAAGCCTACCTCTTTAATCTATAAAACTGCTACAGTATATTGGTTTCAACAAAGCCTTCCAATTCTCGTAACTTAATAATAAAATTTCCGTAGGATCGACCTTTTGTCTTTATTGTTTTGTCTTAATGTAGTAATGTTTCACAGAGCATTGTTGTAATTGTGCAATTTTAAAATTGCTTTTTAACAGCTTCGTAAGCAGGAATGAGACGCAAAATATTTATTTTATTTTTTTACTTTACAATACTGTATTGGTTTTGCCATACATCAACACGAATCCACCACGGGTGTACATGAGTTCCCAAACATGAACCCTCCTCCCACCTCCCACCCCACACAATCCCTCTGGATCATCCCCATGCACCAGCCCCAAGCATCCGGCATCCTGCATCAAACATAGACTGGCGATTCATTTCTTACATGATAGTATACATGTTTCAATGCCATTCTCCCAAATCATCCCACCCTCTCCCTCTCCCTCAGAGTCCAAAGGTCCGTTCTATACATCTGTGTCTCCTTTGCTGTCTTGCATACAGGGTCATCATTACCATCTTTCTAAATTCTGTATATATACGTTAATATACTGTATTGCTGTTTTTCTTTCTGGCTTACTTCATTCTGTATAATCGGCTCCAGTTTCATCCATCTCATTAGAACTGATTCAAATGTATTCTTTTTCATGGCTGAGTAATACTCCATTGTGTGTATGTACCACAGCTTTCTTATCCATTCATCTGCTGATGGACATCTAGGCATACACACCGAGGAAACCAGAATAGAAAGAGACACATGTACCCCAATGTTCATTGCAGCACTGTTTATAATTGCCAGGACATGGAAACAAAATATTTAATAAGTGATAAGGCAACAACACTAACCAGTCACCCTGAATTCTTAACTAGTCCCCAGGATGCCACAGCTAACCAGAACACAAGCTAACATAGTTGACCAGGTGTGTTTGGTTGCATATTACCCCTGTTCTGAAGGGGACACCCTACTTTGTGATTTGGATGCTTAGAAGCACATGGACAATAAAATACACCCCCTAATGTCTTGAGAAATCTGTATGCAGGTCAGGAAGCAACAGTTAGAATGGGACATGGAACAACAGACTGGTTCCAAATAGGAAAAGGTGTACGTCAAGGCTGTATATTGTCACCCTGCTTATTTAACTTATATGCAGAGTACATCAAGAGAAATGCTGGACTGGAAGAAACACAACCTGGAATCAAAATTGCCGGGAGAAATATCAATCACCTCAGATATGCAGATGACACCACCCTTATGCCCTTATGGCAGAAAGTGAAGAGGAACTCAAAAGCCTCTTGATGAAAGTGAAAGAGGAGAGTGAAAAAGTTGGCTTAAAGCTCAACATTCAGAAAACGAAGATCATGGCATCCGGTCCCATCACTTCATGGGAAATAGATGGGAAAACAGTAGAAACAGTGTCAGACTTTATTTTTTGGAGCTCCAAAATGACTGCAGATGGTGACTGCAGCCATGAAATTAAAAGACACTTGCTCCTTGGAAGAAAAGTTATGACCAACCTAGATAGCATATTCAAAAGCAGAGACATTACTTTGCTGACTAAGGTCCGTCTAGTCAAGGCTATGGTTTTTCCTGTGGTCATGTATGGATGTGAGAGTTGGACTGTGAAGAAGGCTGAGTGCTGAAGAATTGATGCTTTTGAACTGTGGTGTTGGAGAAGACTCTTGAGAGTCCCTTGGACTGCAAGGAGATCCAATCAGTCCATTCTGAAGGAGATCAACCCTGGGATTTCTTTGGAGGGAATGATGCTAAAGCTGAAACTCCAGTACTTTGGCCACCTCATGCAAAGAGTTGACTCGTTGGAGAAGACTCTGATGCTGGGAGGGATTGGGGACAGGAGGAGAAGGGGACGACAGAAGATGAGATGGCTGGATGGCATCACCGACTCAATGGACATGAGTCTGAGTGAACTCCGGGAGTTGGTGATGGACAGGGAGGCCTGGCGTGCTGCGATTCATGGGGTCGCAAAGAGTCGGACACGACTGAGCGACTGAACTGAACTGAACTGAACTGAATGTCTCTCGAAGACTACAGAGTTCTTATTTTTTGGCACCAGAGTATAAAGCCATAATTTGGTGATCTGTTGTTTACTTCTGCTTCTTTCAGATACATTCTCAGGCTGTTTTCATTCTAAAGATATTATCTATCATTTGGAAGACATCATTTTCAATCTTCCTGTGCTTTGTTTTAGTCTACCAGTTTATGGCCTATGAAAGCACATTCATGTGAGGAATTAGAAAAATCAGAGTCTCAGACCCAGCTTTCCTGCTAACAGATTTTGTATTCTCAGATCAATCTGGTCTTTGAACTTCTGCTTCTTTTCTTACAAAAATTAGGATTTCAAATTACTTATCTGTAATTATTCATGTGGCTTTTTAATTGCTTGATTGGAAATAGAGATGTTATTTCATTATGAAAAAGGGAATATTTATCCTTAATTCTCTTTTAAGGCCATCATTCTAGAGGGATTTTTAGGTATGGGTTGATATCTCAGAACTTTAATTAACTTTAAACTCATATCTGTTAAATTCCATGCTCACTGGAGATTAGCAGGTCTTACTTTTTTCTTACTGTTTAGATATTAACTTTTGAATTCTACAAGGCAGAAAGAGGCAATGGAATTATTAAAGATATATTAAGCAGTATATAGAGAATTTCTCTTCATATTTTAATGGAATCTTTACTTCATTTCACTCACCTAGAGCCAGACATCCTGGAATGTGAAGTCAAGTGAGCCTTAGAAAGCATCACTACGAACAAAGCTTGTGGAGGTGATGGAATTCCAGTTGAGCTATTTCAAATCCTAAACGATGATGCTGTGAAGGTGCTGCACTCAATATGCCAGCAAATTTGGAAAACTCAGCAGTGGCCACAGGACTGGAAAAGTCAGTTTTCATTGCAATCCCAAAGAAAGGCAATGTCAAAGAATACTCAAACTACCACACAATTGCACTCATCTCACACTGGTAAAGTAATGCTCAAAATTCTCCAAGCCAGGCTTCAGCAATACGTGAACCGTGAACTTCCAGGTGTTCAAGCTGGTTTTGGAAAAGGCAGAGGAATCAGAAATCAAATTGCCAACATCCACTGGATCATCAAAAAAGCAAGAGAGTTCCAGAAAAACATCTGTTTCTGCTTTATTGACTATGCCAAAGACTTTGACTGTGTGGATCACAATAAACTGTGGAAAATTCTGAAAGAGATGGGAATACCAGACTACCTGACCTACCTCTTGAGAAACCTATATACAGGTCAGGAAGCAACAGTTAGAACTGGACATGGAACAACAGACTGGTTCCAAATAGGAGTTTGTCAAGGCTGTATATTGTCACCCTGCTTATTTAATTATATGCAGAGTACATCATGAGAAACACTGGGCTGGAAGAAGCACAAGCTGGAATCAAGATTGCTGGGAGAAATATCAGTCACCTCCAATATGCAGATGTCACCACCCTTATGGCAGAAAGTAAAGAGGAACTAAAAAGCCTCTTGATGAAAGTGAAAGAGGAGAGTGAAAAAGTTGGCTTAAAGCTCAACATTCAGAAAACGAAGATCATGGCATCCTGTCCCATCACTTCTTGGGAAATAGATGGGGAAACAGTGGAAACAGTGTCAGACTTTATTTTTTGGGGCTCCAAAATCACTGCAGATGGTGATTGCAGCTGTGAAATTAAAAGACCCTTACTCCTTGAAAGGAGATTTGTGACCATCCTAGACAGCATATTAAAAAGCAGAGCTACTACTTTGCCAACAAAGGTCCGTCTAGTCAAGGCTATGGTTTTTCCTGTGGTCATGTATGGATGTGAGAGTTGGACTGTGAAGAAAGCTGAGTGCTGAAGAATTGATGCTTTTGAACTGTGGTGTTGGAGAAGACTCTTATGAGTCACTTGGACTGCAAGGAGATGAAACCAGTCCATTCTAAAGGAGATCAGTCCTGGGTATTCATTGGAAGGACTGATGCTGAAGCTCCAATACTTTGACCAACTCATGTGAAAGTTGACTCATTGGAAAAGACTCTGATGCTGGGAGGGATTGGGGGCAGGAGGAGAAGGGGATGACAGAGGATGAGATGGCTGGATGGCATCACTGACTCGATGGACATTAGTTTGGGTGAACTCTGGGTGTTGGTGATGGATAGGGAGGCCTGGCGTGCTGGAATTCATGGGGTCCCAGGGAGTCGGACATGACTGAGTGACTGAACTGAACTGAACTAACTTCATTTTTAATTTGTGGTCATTTCTGTTGTATTGCTTTTAAGTTCACCCTTGTTCTAACACTGAAACATTTTCATAACATTAATGTAATTACAAGAGACATTCCTGAGGAAACACATACTTGAAAATAGTATATACAGTTGTATGAAAATAAAGTTTAAATGGCAAATATGTTTATCTGATCATTTAGCTGTGATTTGATCATTTCTTTGCATCTGCCCATTGGAGTAGATTTGAATGGTATTAGCACCTTGGCACCTCATGTGGAAATTCTCAAAGGCAGTTTTGTTGTTGTTGACTGTGAAGCATGTGGGATCATAGTTCCCTCCCCTGGGATGGAACCTGTGCCCGCTGCACTAGAAGTGCAGGGTCTTAGCCATGCAACCACCAGGGAAGTGCCTCAAACACAGTTTTGAAAATAAAACTAAGCTGGGAAACTGTGAAGTAATGCTGATATCTGGGCTTTGCCTTAGAACAGTTCATTCAGAAATTTTTGAAATCTTAAGCTGGAGTAACAATGTGTACTTAAATTAAAATGCCACTTATTTGAACTATTACATTATAAAGACATTAAGGCAGCGATTCTCAAAGCATACTGCATATTAGAATCCCTTGGGAACTCTTCAGAAACAGATACCTGCATTCCCACCCACATGTGATTTAATTAGTAAGAAGTTGGCATGGGCATGGGATTTTTAAGATCTCTGCAGTTGATACTACTGTGAAACAAAGTCTAGAAACCATTGTATTTAAATAATGCTTCTTCCATGTCAATATATTTTGCTATTTTATAATAATTGCAGGTTAAAAATGGGAAAGTCTAAAAACTAACTCTTCAGAGATCTCTAAAAGAAAACAGAAGTTCAGAATGGAGTATTTTAGGTTTATTGGACTCAAGCATTGTTCCAAGTATGGTGAACAAAATACACTTTTTCATAAATCTATTTTTTTCCACATATATGGCTTTGTTTTCTGGTTTTCTTTTTTTTTTTTTTTACTTTTTAACACATTTGTAATATAAACTATTTAGAAAATTGGAAATATTTGGAGTTGTCAATGTTAAAAGCAGATATACTGTCTAATTTTCATTGCCAGCTCATCTGGATTATTATTTTTACTTGCTTGATTTGAAATTTCAATGGTAGATTCAGGTTAGCTAATGCCAATGGATATCCCTTTTCAAAAAATGTTTTGACATTTTTTTTAAACAACTCCAATACTATTCATTAATGGACAAACCAGATTATTTTTCATTTGTTTCTTGGTAATTTTCAATGGGTAGGTAGTGTAAGCTCTTGCTGTATATATATTTTTAAAATTAAATAAGATGATTACTTTTACTTTCAGAAGTTTTGCTTTGACTTATTTTGTTGAGGAAAATCTATATTGGAGGCAAAAAGAATGTAGTGATTTGAGTGAAATACTCTACTGTTGGTGAAAATATACGTCTGTTATTGACTTTGAAACAAAATCTTTCCAGTTTTTAACAGGAGGGATGAAACTGAGAAAGGTGCAATCATTAGATGTTCATTGAAGACTGACTCTGAAAGTGCTTGAGCAGGGAATTCCTTGGCAGTCCAAAGGATTAGAACTTAATGCTTCCATTGTTAAGGGCCAGGGTTTGATGTGGTGCAGCCAAAGGAGGGGCGGGGGAAGTGCTTGGGCAAAGAGGGATTTTAATGTCACTTGATAGTGGCCATGACTGAGAATGCACAGCAAAAGAAAAAAAAAAATGTGGATATGTTATCAGTACAACAGGTGTTTAGGAGGGTCTGGATCTTTAGTACTATCAATGCTTTTAAATTAACAAGTCTTCCTAACATTTGGTAAGAATCTAAATGCTATCCCTGATGTTTTAGGATATTGTAATGATTTATTTTTGATACACTCTATAGATTGGAAAGCAAAATAAGAGTTATAAACTTGTAAACCGTGGGAAGATGAGAGCCTCAACAAGAACCTGATACTCTGTCTCTGCTGTTCATTGAACCGTGGCTCACTGTCAGAGCCTCAAGGATACGGCATCATTTTTCAAATATAGCTATATTGCATATAGCTCAGACCTTTAAAATAGGGTGTCCTTAATCAAGATCTTGATAGGTAGAACATAGAGAAGCTCCAGATATTTAAAAAAAGTCTTGTACTACCGGTGAAATCTGAGGCAAAGATTATAGATAGACACATTGTATTTATGTATGTTGGGTGGTAGAAAGACAGTGAGATAGTCTGTGTGAAAATCTATTTGGATCATGGGTGGATACTTACTCCTGTAGTTTGTGAAGGCTAGCTTTTAGAAAAGACAGAAATATTGGGGAAGAAGCATAGTACCTGGCTGAGAATAATCTACATATTTTCTTCCTGAGAGTAGAGTAGCCTCAACACTACTTCTTAAACTAATCTCCCTTAGATCCCTAGAGAAGAAACTTATCCCATTTTTTACTATTTTTCAATCCAACACAAGCCAAGAGATGGCCACAGTTTGACTGACATGTTGAAAGGTCACAGTTACTAATAGGTTGGCGGAGAAATCTACTTTCTATGGAAGCTCTTGGTTAATTTTCACTGCTATAAAGTATTTCACTATATGAAATACACTTGTATGCCACAATTTACTTGTCTATTTTCTGTTTTCTTTTGCTGTTGTTGTCATTAACATCCTCCTATGGGTGCCCTTCCTCTTCATGGATCACAGCCTTGTCCTGCAAAGGGGCTTGTGTAACTTAATGAAGTTATGGGCCATGGTGGTGTTAAAGTACTGCACTCAATGTCAGCAAATTTGGAAAACTCTGCAGTGGCCACAGGACTGGAAGAGGTCAGTTTTCATCCCAATTCCAAAGAAGAGCAATGACAAAGATTATTCAAACTACCATATAATCACACTCATTTCACATTCTAGAAAGGTTATGCTCAAAGTCATTCAAACTAGGCTTCAGCAGTATGTGAACTGAGAACTTGCTGACGTACAGGCTGGGTTTTGAAGAGGCAGAGGAACCAGAGATCAAATAGCTAACATGAGCTGGATCATGGAGAAAGCAAGGGAGTTCCAGAAAAACATCTACTTCTGCTTTATTGACTACTCTAAAGCCTTTGACTATGTGGCCCACAACAAACTGTGGGAAATACTTAGAGATGTGAATACCAGACCACCTTACCTGTCTCCTGAGAATTCTGTATGTGGGTCAAGATGCAACAGGGGTAGAACTGGACATGGAACAACTGATTATTTCCAGATTGGAAAAAGGAATATGATAGGCTGTATATTGTCATCCTGCTTCTATAACTTCTATGCAGTGTACATCATGTGAAATTCTGGGCTGAATGAATTTCAAGGTAGAATCAAGATCACTGGGAGAAATAGCAACAACCTCAGATATGCAGATGATACCACTCTAATGGCAGAAAGAGAGGAGGGACTAAAGAATCTCTGGATGAAAGTGAAAGAGGAGAGTGAAAAAGCTGGCTTGAAATTCAGCATGAAAAAAAAAAAAAAAAGATCATGGCATCTGGTCCCATAGTTTCATGACAAACAGAAAAGGGTAAAGTGGAAATAGTGACAGGTTTTCTTTTCTTGGCTTCCAAAATCAGTACAGACAGTGACTGCGGCCATGAGGAATAGTTAGGGAATTTGAGAAGGTCATGTATACACTGCTCTGTTTAAAATGGATGATCGGCAAGGGCCTGTTGTATAGCACATGGAGCTCTGCTGACTGTATGTTCCAGCCTATATGGGAGGGGAATCTGGGGGAGAAGGAACACATGTACACGTATGGCTCAGTCCATTTACTGTTCACCTGAAACTACCACAATATTGAACATCGTTAACTGGCTATACCCTAATACAAAATAAAAAGTGTAAAGTTTGAAATTAAAAAGAAAAAAGCAGAGACAGCACTTTGCCAACAAAGGTCTGTATAGTCAAAGCTATATGGTTTTCCCAGTAGTCACGTACAGATGTGAGAGTTGGACCATAAAGAAGGCTGAGCATCTAAGAATGGATACTTTTGAATTGTGGTGCTGGAGAAGACATTTGAGAGTCCCTTGGACTGCAAGGAAATCAAACCAGCCAATCCTAAAGGAAATCAACCCCAAATATTCGTTGGAATATTTGGTCACCTGATGCAAAGAGCCGACTAATTGGAAAAGACCCTGATGCTGGGCAAGATTGAAGGCAAAAAACAAAGTGCTGGAAGAGAATGAGATGGTTAAATAGCATCATTGACTCAAAAGACATGAATCTGAGCAAACTCCAGGAGACAGTGGAGGAGAGAGGAGCCTGGTGTGTGGCAGCCTATGGGGTCAGATATTATTTAGTGACTAAACAGCAACAGGTTTCCTCGTGTTCTTGTGAAAAAGTTTCTTCAAGACAAATTCCTACAAAAGGAATAGCTAGACTTGGGCATAATTTTTTCTATACTAGATATTTTTAAATTACATTTCCAAGTGATGGTACTAATTTTAACTTCAACTAGCAGTTTATTAGAGTTTGCATATTTAATATCCTATCTGATATCTTGCCAATCTTTTCAATTTTTACTTGCTTAGAATTGTGTTTTTAATTTCAATTTCTTTGATTACTAGATAGTTGAACTTTGTGCATCATAATTTTTATTGGCTCTTATGTGATTTGTTTCTACATTTTCCCAAAAGGTTTACATTTTCCCCCTCATACTATCTCTGTATATAATATGAAATCATAAAAGAATCTTGAAGGTTTCCTGTAATTGTGACTTCTACTTGCTTTCCAATTTCTACTGTTCTCTACTTCTTTAGTAAAAGAACTATATTTAAGCTGAGCATATTGTCACCTACCTATATTTGTATGTTCAAGTCTCCTTTTGTAAGTTAAATGTAGCCATGACTTTAGTTCTGGCCAATGAGATGTAACCTGCAATGCTTAACTGAACCTCCAAAGTGCATACTTACATATCTACTCACTAGTCTCTCTTGGTTTGTAGTCAGTATGGACTAATTGGTAACAAACTAGCTCTCCCAATATAGACCACTAGAAAACCGAATTAAGTAACTAATCAGTTGTTGAGACATTAGGCAAGAGACGATACAGAATTATGATCCCAGAGAGAATGGAAACAAATGAGATAAACTCAACAACTGCCCCAGCTTTCTACCTGGGAGTGCTTTCTAGATATTAGTGCACAAAGGGAAAATTCGAAGACCAGCTACCTCTTTGAGCTCAAGAAACAGACATTATTGGCCATCTGGAATTTGTAGGACATAGTTCTGGAAAGGAGTGGGATATATAGAAAGAGAATACTAGAAATCTGCATGATTTCCTTGAGTGATTGGCTGAATATTAAACATCACATTTGTAGGCTGATACACTACAAGACCAGATGGTGAACGATTACTAGAACTCTAACTGGAACAACTAATAAATAAAGTGGTATTCATCAATAAAAGTGTACAAACTACCAATACAGAAGAAAAAGCGATAAATCTCAAAACCATTCTGTGAGAAAGAAGTCAGATACAAAATTATATATACTGTATGAACCCATTTGTAATATCCAATCAGTACTTGTATTAAAAATAATGGAAATGTTCAAAATTTTGATTGTGATGGTGTTTATACAAACATACACATATGCCAAAATTAATCAACATAAAATTTTAAATAGCTGTATTTTATTCCATGAAATTTATATCTTAATAAAGTGGATTTTATGAAAGGAAAAGAAGTGTCATTTTTTTCTCTTTTTTCAGTTTGTTTCATAGAATGGGAATCTAGAAACTGGAGAATTAGAAGCTCTACTAGACCATGAGGACAAGATGTATTTCCTATGGGATATTGGAGAGATATATGAAAGATCTCCAGCCTCTGAAATGATATGAATCTATGATAGATAAACATGGATCATATATATCTAGGTGGGCTATTCATGTCTAGAAAAAGAGATCACTGGACTCTTCATTTCCTGACGTCTTTTACATGAAGGTAAACTGAACTCCTACTGTTTTAAGGTACTATTGTTCAATATTGTTCTCCCTGATGCTGAGCCTAATTGTAAATAGCACATATGGTTTTCATCAGAATGTATATTTTATGTACAAAAATTAGACCACTCTTTTATGATCTACACACTAGAATCCAAATGAGCAGTTTATAGGCCTTGATGAATAAAAATAATACAGTCAAAGTATTCTACATACATAGTAGTCCTACATAACTGCTAAAGAAAGATTTTATTTTTCAACTTAAAAAGATTTAGATTGCATGCCATCTCTGTACTCTATATGAGGGAATTCTTTAAGAAAATATTCTGATCATATTTGGATAAATTATTAAGATAAGGAAAGAGGAAGATCATAATAAATGATAGTAAGCAATAAATAATGCAATAATGGTAGCTCAACATTCAGAAAACGAAGATCATGGCATCTGGTCCCATCACTTCATGGGAAATAGATGGAGAAACAGTGGAAATGGTGTCAGACTTTTATTTTTGGGGGCTCCAAAATCACTGCAGATGGTGACTGCAGCCATGAAATTAAAAGACGCTTACTCCTTGGAAGAAAAGTTATGACCAACCTAGATAGCATATTCAAAAGCAGAGATATTACTTTGCTGACGAAGGTCTATCTAGTCAAGGCTATGGTTTTTCCTGTGGTCATGTATGGATGTCAGAGTTGGACTGTGAAGAAAGCTGAGCGCCAAAGAATTGATGCGTTTGAAGTGTGGTGTTGGAGAAGACTCCTGTGAATCCCTGGACTGCAAGGAGATCCAACCAGTCCATTCTAAAGGAGATCAGTCCTGGATGTTCTTTGGAAGGAATGATGCTGAAGCTGAAACTGTAGTACTTTGGCCACCTGATGCGAAGAGCTGACTCATTGGAAAAGACTCTGATGCTGGGAGGGATTGGGGGCAGGAGGAGAAGGGGACGACAGAAGATGAGATGGCTGGATGGCATCACTGACTCGATGGACGTGAGTCTGAGTGAACTCCGGGAGTTGGTGATGGACAGGGAGGCCTGGCGTGCTGTGATTCATGGGGTCGCAAAGAGTCGGACATGACTGAGTGACTGAACTGACTGAACTGAACTGAATCTATATGAATATAACAATAGTAAAACTGAGGCTTGATAAAATGAGTCACATAAAGAGCACACACACACATACACATGCAGGAGGAATACTCAAGGGCTAATATTTTTGGTCTAAACAATATTAAAGGGATAATATTTTTGATCTAAACAATAGCTTAGACCAAAAAGTCTAAAGTTTTTAATAATTAGACATTATTGATAATTAGACCATCATCTCAATGATCAAGATATAAGAAAGTAGGTAAACCAACTTAATATTGAGGGGTATTAATTCTTTAAATTTAATATGATGATTTGGAAATACAAGTTTAATACTCCTTTAAAGATATAATGACAATAGACAAATGGAGGTATATGTTCAAAATTTCAAATTAATAAGGGTGTAGGTCATAAAAAGAAATATGTTCAAGGAAAGTACAAAAGGTAAAATATAAAGGAATTTATAATAGAGGACATTAGGAAAAAATTTACATTTTTATTATCCATTCATTTATAATGAGTAAAAATGACTTTACTTCCCTAACAGAAAGTGCATGCTTTAACATTTTCTGGTGAAAGAAAGGTATACAAGTTCTAGTTTTTACTGACGGGATATTCACGTCTAGAAACATAAGTCACTCAATTGTGCATTGATTAGACTGTTTCTATGAATATTAGAATGAATCCCAATGAATAAAAATATCGACACTTTTTATTTTGAATTCAAAATGACTATATACTTTAAATTTCCACTTGTTTATTTTCAGCCCTATATCCTCTCTTTATACTAACACTATTTTATATGTCTATTATAATATTTCTCTAACATGTTCAAAACTCATTTCTGTCTATAGATTGTGACCTTCTGAAAAAAGTATGATACATTATAATGGCTCAAAGAATCCTCTATGGTAAGAATGTTTATTTCTCTCTTTATTATAAACCCTTTGTGTAATTGCTTTTGTCCTGTTTCCATCATTCATAGGGCCCAACATTATGTCTTGCTAAAAAGAATGTTATCTTAGTGATTGTTGAATCAAATTGAGTTTAATATAAAGAACATTTTTAACTCTAGGAAATACTGCTGAGAAACATAAACTAGAAAATGAGACATCAGAGGGTGAAGAAAAATGGCATACACATCAAGCTCTAAATCTCAATTACTTTGTTCACAGGTAGCGCTTTATTCTTAATAAACATGTACATTCATTCCTTTTTATTTGGCCACATAGCGAAATTAACTGTCTTTTTCTAGCTCATAGAAGAATTGAAGCAACAAATTATGAAGGTGCTAATGGATGAGAGGATTTTAAAGGTAGATACGAGGTAATAAAAGACTATTGATTGCATAAATGTGAGAGAAAATAAGGAAAAAATATACAAAGCTAATTTAAGAATTGTAGTGGCAAAATGTCCTAGAAGCTTAATGGCCCTTTTGGACATCTTTCTATCACAGTAAAAACAATGAAAACATGTTTTTAAAGATGACATTGCTACTTAAAAATATGCAAAGTGTTCCACAATCCATTTGTTGTAAAGAGAATGCAATACAGTTTTTAAATCTTTCCATCAAAGCAAGAAAAGGAAGAAAGTTCATTGTAACAGTCACTTAAACAAATGCCTCATTCTATGGTGAAATCTAAATGATGGTTCATTTTATATTATTTTGAGTTCTTTTAAATCTGATATGATTTGTGCATATTTCCTCATATTCTTTGAACATCACTGAAAAGTAAGTAAAGATATTCTTTCTATTGCATGCTGCTGCTGCTGCTAAGTCACTTCAGTTGTGTCCAACTCTGTGTGACCCCATAGATGGCAGCCCACCAGGCTCCCCCATCCCTGGGATTCCTCAGGCAAAAATACTGGAGTGGGTTGCCATGCCCTCTTCCAGGGGATCTTCCCAACCCAGGGATCAAATCCAAGTCTCCTGCATTGTAGGTGGATAAACAATGTAGATTCCCCCACAAAACCAATGTGGACAATAACTTGAAAAATTATTCTAAATATTTTGTCCTTATCCATTAAAAAAGTTGAATCTACTTTTCATATACTCATAGTTTGGAATATTTCTTCAAAAAAACACTACTATTCCTTATTTTTTATTCGACTTACTCTGTTGTTTATAGATGAACAATTATGAATCACTGAAGTTTACAAGTCTGTTCAAATAATGTGCTCTATTTGGACTATAATACTGGCTAGGATGTTGTAAAACATCCCTGCAGGACCAGAAGAAAAGAATGGAGTGCTGAATAGAGTTAAAGAATATACCCAAGTGGATAGATAAAGCTTATGTTTTGCAGTGGTTGAATGTTCTGGACTTTGTTTAGTACCTTCTAAGGTATTTCCTAATGAAATATTATTTTCAAAACAAGCTCTTCAAATGTCAGAAAGGAAGAGGTGGGCCAATAGCCTAGAGCTTGGAAAAGCAGTAAAACCTTTTAAAAGTAACCCTGCTTGAAATGTATTTGATTGCATTTCCTGATATAGTGTTTTCTCTTCACATGGTACATTGTTTAGTGAATTTGTTTGTCAAAATAAAAAATGTTTTCACCTGCTAAATTGCCAAGATAAATATGATTCAATTAAAGCTCCAGAGATGGCTTCATAGATACCATAAAACAGCAGAGTTTCAATATCCTTTTATTTTGCATGATCGTTGTCAGGAGGTAAAAGCTGACACTGACAATATTCTCATTAGATCAAAAGTTATCAAGACCCATTAAAGAATTATTTCCTTTAAAAGCATGTTTGTTTCTCATTCTTCTCAATGCCTTCCTGGATGGTGCAAAGTACAAACTAGAACTTAGAAAGTTGTTTATGTAGATGGATTAATTTGATTACACAAGAATTTCCTGATAGGATAGCTTATTCTTGTACTCAATCACACACACATATATATATAGTGGTGAGTGAGGATTTACCGAGATCACTTTTTTTTTTTTGACACTGCCCAAAGTTGAAATAAAACATTGGTCCTTCTGCTTTTGGCTTGGTAAAAACATTGAGATTTGTTTTCCCTCAGGGATCAAAATAGGATAAAGAATAGAGAGAAAAGCTGTTTTCTAAATAAAGATACATCAAAGGAGCCACATAAGAAACTCCAGTTCTGACAGAGAACTAGTCAATCTTCACAAAATTTTAGAAGAGATTCTGATGCACAGCTGGGACTGAGGATTGATTTAGGAAGTAGGCTGCTCAGGATAAGAGCTGAGAGGAACACACTTAAGAGAATGGGTATTTCATTCATTTATCTTTGGGCTACAGGATGTCTGAAAGGTATACTATCCAAAGGAGATTCACTTCCACTAAGATTCTCCTGGAAAGGATCTGAGTGACTGAGTGATTCCCTTTCTATTTCATCCTGGTCACATTTCAGTCTAGCTCTAAGCATTTAGCTCTAAATGTTAATTATCATTGGTGATACTGGGAAAGATTGAGGACAGGAGGAGGAGGGGCTGATAGATGCTTGGATGTCATCATCAACTCAATGGCCATGAGCTTGAGCAAACTCCGGGAGATGGTGAAGGACAGGGAAGTCTGGTGTGCTACAGTCTATAGGGTTGCAAAGAGTCAGACATGACTGAGTGACTGAAAAACAACAAAAATTTAATAATGGATATAAGAATTCTTCTTAAAAAATGTATTAAAATGTTTCCTAGTAAATTTTCACCCAGTGTTGCCTGTTTTGAAATGCTCAATTTGCATTATGAGCGCAGTAGATCAAAATACAGCAACAGCAATGACAAAAATCGAGCTTGGAATTAATAAAGCTTTCTAAGGATTCCACAGACAGAGCAGCCTGGCAGACTACAGTCGACAGGGTCACAAAGAGTCGGACACGACTGAGTGACTGTCACTCACACAACACTAACAGTGCTTCCTAGATGGCTCAGTGGTAAAGAACTCACCCATCAAGCAGAAGAGGCAGGTGCAGCCCCTGGGTTGAGAGGATCTCCTGGAGAAGTAAATGGCAAGCCCCTCCAGTATTCTTGCTTGGGAGATCCCATGGACGGGAGAGCCTGGTGGGCTACAGTCCATGGGGTCGCAAAGAGTTGGACACGACTTAGTAACTAAACAACAGCAGCACTTACAGATTTCCTCTACGTAAGCTTTCCACTTGTTTTCAGTGAAATCACAAGGGCTCAGAGCCTGTATTATCAGTTAATTGTAGCACATATGTTCAAAATGCTAATTATTTTTCATTTATAGTAATGTTTCTTAACAGCATGGGATTATTTATGAGAAATAAACAGACCACACAAAAAAAGCAATTTATTTCTTCAGCCTTTTTTTTTTTAAATACTGTGTGCAACTTAGCAATTAGTTAGTAATACTTCTGTCTAATGTGTAGACATTGTTAAGTTAGTAGACCACATCTGAAGTATAGGAAAGGTTAAAAGAAGAAGTCTTCATTTTTGTGAGATAAAATTCTAAAGTGTCCAATAGTATGATATCATATATCTTCCTAATATCATTTAGCTATTTTTTACCTAATAATTATTATTCAGGTAAATAAAATATACTAAGTTCAAAAACAGTCTTGAGAAAAGATGGTCTAGAAACTTGGTCTACCTCTTCTCGGAGTTTCACTGGTGATGGTTGTGTAGATGTCAGTCATCAAATTTTCTCAACAGGGCTTGTGAAATGAAAATAGCTCTTGCCATATCAACACACAAGAAATATCACAGCCATCAAAGATTTCTGGCCTCCAAAAGTAAATGAGGGCTCCCCAAACTGTGATGCAACAGATGCTGCCCACCCCCCTCCACGGTGATTACTGAGGAGCTGGGGGAATGGAAGAAGTAGCCATCTGCCACTCCTTAAGCTGAACAGGAAACAGGATTTGGCCCCACATAGCTGAGGTTCATATGAAAGGAATGAATTCAGTGAGCCCAGAAACATATCGTGCGAAATGTCAACTGGATGAAGCATAAGCTGGAATCAAGATTGCCAGGAGAAATATCAATAACCTCAAATATGCAGATGACACCACCTTATGGCAGAAAGTGAAGAACTAAAGAGCCTCTTGATGAAAGGGAAAGAGGAGAGTGAAAAATTTGTCTCAAAACTCAACATTCAGAAACTAAGATCATGGCATCCGGTCTCATCTCCTCATGGCAAATAGATGGGGAAACTATGGAAACAGTGAGAGATTTTATTTTGGGAGGCTCCAAAATCACTACAGATGGTGACTGCAGCCATGAAATTAAAAGATGCTTGCTCCTTGGAAGAAAAGCTGTGACCAACCTAGACAGCATATTAAAAGGCAGAGACATTACCTTGCCAACAAAGGCCTGCCTATCAAAGCTATGATTATCCAGTAGTCACGTATCAATGTGAGAGTTGGACTATAAAGAAAGCTGAGTGCCAAACAATTAATACTTTTGAACTGTGGTGTTGGAGAAGATTCTTGAGTCCCTAGGACTACAAGGAGATCCAACTAGTCAATCTTAAAGGAATATTCATTGGAAGCACTGATTCTGAGGCAAAACTCCAGTACTTTGGCCACCTGATGCAAAAACTGACTCTTTGGAAAAGACCCTGATGCTGGAAAAGATTGAGGCCAGGAGGAGAAGGGGATGACAGAGGATAAGATGGTTGGATGGCATTACTGACTCAATGGACGTGAGTTTGAATAGGCTCCGGGAGTTGGTGATGGACAGGGAATCCTGGTGTGCTATCGTCCATGGGTTCACAAAGAGTCAGACATGACTGAGTGACTGAACTGAACGGAACTGAACTGAGAGGCTCAAATCTTCTCATACATAGAATGTTAAATTCCTTAACTTGATACCTGATTTTTGATGTTCAGGCTGCAGCCTCCCTTTGTTGCAAACTTGTATATAGCCTGATTCCCCCTCCTACCTCCTTGGAGCAGTCTCTCAGAACTAACTGAGGTACTGTGTCCCAGGATGCAGTCCTCATTTTGCCCCAAAATAAAGCTTAACTTGAAGTTCTCAGGTTGTGCATACTTTTTAATCGACAGGCTCTATAACGATTCTATTTTGCTGTGAATAAAGCTAATTATTTCTGTGTTTTGGTTACTCACATTATGTGTCTACACAACTATCATCTGGCCACAATCTATAACAAATAAAAAGCAAGTAACACTTAAAAGTGTTAAGAAAACGTAAATCCAAGATTACTGTTCAAAGTTATAATATAAATATTCTTAGTATGTTTAAACAGGAAAGTCTCAAGTGTGTATTTATTGAAGCTATTCAGCCTTCATTCATTATGTGAACTTCTAGCAACAATTAACGATTGATGCAAACATTCAAAAACAAATAAGGCTCTGCAGTTTTATAACACAACTTAATCCTTAATCCTTTTCAGCATTTAAAAATCATAATGACAGATTTTTAATTGATGACTAGTGCTGGTAAAATCTGTAACAATGGTTAGTTTCTTACAATATAAGCCTAGATTAATTTATACAGTACTCTTGGGTGTTACAAATAAAAAATGAGTCATCTGCATTTGATGATAATATTGTATTATAACAGAGACAAAATTTTCATGTTAACCTTCTAAAGAGGATTTGCCTATTAAATACATCCACAGAATTATGGAGGGGGAAAAATAACTTTTCCTCTACTCTTCTTAGTTCTTGGCTGATATCCCCTACAACAGAAGGCAAACTAACAGGGGGAAAACAAGCAGAAATTTGGTAACATGTATACCTCTTGCACTGAAGAAGGAAATGGCAACCCACTTCAGTTTTCTTGCCTGGAAAATCCCCATGGACAGAGAAGCCCGGCGGGCTACTGGTCCATGGGGTCCCAAAGAGTCCACACGACTGAGCGGCTAAGCACTCAGGCTTTTCCTAGTACAGGGAGGGTGACGCCCTTATAAATATGGAGGTTTCCCTTATAAATGGAGATGTCTGTAACAAAAGGATCACTTCTATTCAGTTTTCAGAGTTTCTATGCCTCTGTTTCTAAAAGTATGCAGCCTAAAATAACCTTTATGTCAAAGAGTGACACACTTTATTTCTGTGGGCTCCAAAATCACTGCAGAGGGTGACAGCAGTCATGAAATTAAAAGATACTTGCTCCTTGGAGGGAAAGATATGATAAACCTAGACAGCATTTTAAAAGTAGAGACATCATTTTGCTGACAAAGGTCCACGTAGTCAAAACTATGGTTTTTTCAGTAGCCATATACAGATGTGAGTGAGTGCAAGTTACTCATTTGTGTCTGACTCTTCATGACCCCATGAACTATATAGTCCATGAAATTCTTCAGACCAGAATTCCGGAGCAGGTAGCCTTTTCCTTCTCCAAAGGATCTTCCCAACCCAGGGATTGAGCCCAGGTCTCCCACGTTGCAGGCAGATTCTTTACCAGCTGAGCCATTAGAAAAGGCCAAGAATACTGGAGAGGGTAGCCTATCCTTTCTCCAGTGGAGCTTCCTGGGTCAGAAATTGAACCAGGGTCTCCTGCATTGCAGGTAGATTCTTTACTAACTGAGATACCAGGGAAGCCCACAGATGTGAGAGTTGGACCAGAAAGAAGGCTGAGCACTAAAGAATTTATGCTTTTGAACTGTGGTGCTGGAGAAGACACCTAAGAATCCCTTGGATAACAAGGAGATCAAACCAGTCAATCCTAAAGGAAATCAACCCTGAATATTCTTTGGAAGGACTGATGCTGAAGCTGAAGCACCAATACTTTGGCCACCTGATGTGAAGAGCTGACTCACTGAAAAAGACCCTGATGCTGGGAAAGAGGAGGAGGAGGAGAAGGGGGCAACAGAGGATGAGATGGTTGGATGGCATCATCGACTCAATGGACAAAAGTCTGAGCAAACTCTGGGAGATAGTGAAGGACAGGGCAGCCTGGTGTGCTGCAGTCCACAGGACCACAAACAGTCAGACACAACTGGGGGACTGAACAATAATTGTAATGTCAAAGAGGCCTATTTCAAGGTGACAGATTCTTTTCTCCCTCAGAATAGTTCTCATTCTTGCACTTGTTAGTGTCCTTTAACTCTGATGATCTTAATTACATTTAAAAAGAGAGTTTTACTGCCTGTGTTAAGAAACAATGACCTGAAAAAGTGTAAAGTTACAAACCTGTTAAACTGAAAGAATTCTCAACTAAGCCTTTACAAATAAGATTTAAGATTATATTCCCAAACTGCCTGCAGCATGTATTTGCAATTTCATGTATCTGTTTACCTTTTTTCTATATATTTTAAAGAAATTTTAAAATAAAGGAAAAAAGTACATAAAGTAGAAAAATATTCCCATTGCTCAGAATATCTACCACAGATATTCTGTCCTATTTGTTTCTCATTCTCTTTACTTAGATAAAATAAAAACTGCAGCTGTCTAGCTAATCTCCTGCAATGGAATCCCTCAGTATTACTTACCCCTGAACTCCCAAGAGGCAATTGCCATCTGACTTTAATAAAAATCCTTCCAACCTATTAACTTTAAGATGATTATTCTATATGTGTTTTTTTACAACATATGGTAATATGTTGCATGTATCATCCTCCATCTTTCCATTTCCCCCTCCAAATTATTTTCAACATCTCCCATGTTGATCTTTCTGGAACCAGCACCAACATTATGAGCATCCTTCTATTACTGGATATTTAGGTTCATTCAAATTTTCAAAGATGACAATTATCTCTGTAATGCAAATCCTCATTTCAGTGTCCTTTACCTCTGGAGTACGTTTTCAGAAACGATAAATGTTTCAACATTTTACCTGATTGCAAATAAACTCTTTTCTTGGTTATAGTCTTCTGCATTTCTTGGCTGACAGAGTATATATTTAAATATAATTATATTATAATTAAATATAATGATAAGTGAAGGTGTCAGTTGCTCCATCGTGTCCAACTGTTTGCAATCCTATGGACTATAACCCAGCAAGCTCCTCTCTCCAGGGAGTTTTTCAGGCAAGAATACTGGAGTCAATAGCCTTTCTCAGGAGATCTATCTGACCCAGGGATCAAACCCAGGTCTCTTGCACTGAAGGCAGATTCTCTACTGTCCAAGCCACATGTAATTAAAATTCAAAATAAATGAAGCAATGTACTATTTTTCCCATAAGGTTGACAAAAATGAGAGTATTGCCATGTTTCTTGAGTGGTACATGGCACAACTACTTTGAAAGCATTATGACAGGATCTAATAAACTTGCAAATGTGCATACTCCCAAATCCAACAATTTCATTCTTGAAAACATATTCCAGAGTAACAAGAAAGATATGTAATACTGAAAAAGTAGGGAAATCAATAGAATAGAAACATTGTGATTTCTGGGCAGCTCTATGAACGCATTTGAAGTTTATGGTCATAAATGAAAGTTAGCATTATTGCATATTTTCCTTTGGTCATCTTTACTTGGCATGTGGGCAACAGGTAAAAAATAGATTGAGTTGATCATGTAACTACGCATCAAATATATAGAACAGGAAAGGGGCCAGGAAGGTGAGGAGTTACCATGAAATAATTAAAACAATTTGTTATGGATGTTAAGGTGTAAGAGCTCGCTTGGGTTGCCATAACAACATAACACACTGGGTGACTTATATAATGCAAATTTATTATGTTTCTGGGAGCTTGAAGTCCAAGATCAAGGTGCTATCAGCATTAATTTCTAGGGAGACCTCTCTTATTCTAAGCCATTTTAAAAAGATAACTCAGATGAAGAAGAAATGCTTCCAGGATGGAGGGCCTGAACCTATCCTGGTATAAATGAGTTATTGTAGATGAGTGCCTTTCTTACCACAGGCTTTGAATTATCCTATTGAGGCCATAAAGCTCAAGTAACCTCTGGATATGGAATGATCGCTTCACTTTATTATCTGTTATTATCTATTAGCTCATGACAACCTGTAGCCAAAAGAAGGGAACTCTATCCATGCCCAGCAAAACCAGAGAAGTGTTGGGACAGATCTAATCAGCCTAAACAACTCTGGATTTCATCCTTGACTTTTATGAGTAGTTTACCCCTCACACCTAGGGTAAACCTATGTCTGGGTTGATCTGGGCATTTGCCAGGGTACACTTATTATCCTGTCATCCTCTGGTTAGCACTTTGCTTTACTCTAAAATGTGTTCCAGTTTGCATAATGAGTTATATCCAGTCAGTCACTAAGATCTGGCAATACCTGCCAATTTTTAACACAAATATTTCCTCCAGTGTTTATCATTCAAAACTAGGTAAAAGCAACAGCAATAAATATGACATTTATTTATATTCTTTACATTAGCACAGTTATTGGCTATATATACCATGCACACACACAAAAAAACCTAACAGGAATGAAATAAATGCTTCAAATATTAAATATAAGAAATATATCACCTTAACAATGAAAAATGATTGTGATTGATATTTATTTTCATGTAAAACAAATATTAGACCATTGGATTCTGATTATATGGGAAAAAATCCACTTAAAGGTAACAAACCATCATCATTGTTAAAAAAGACTTCTACATCAGAAGCTCACAATCCTTTTACAAGAGAGAAAACGTTCCTCAATAAAGTGGTTTATTCTGTTTTGTTTTAACATGTCATATCTAGTAAGCTCCACTTAAAAAATACAAAAAGGATAAAAATAATAATACACAAAACCTTTATTTCTAACATGACAGATAAATTTGATTCCCTTTGCTGAACTCAGTTTTCCCCCAAATACCTTCAAATACTTGAATCACAGATATTCCCATGGTGAGTCCTTAGAGAAGTGAATACAGGGTAAAAAATATATATATATTTAAAACTGGCTTCAGCAACGGACAGAAAAAAAATAAATGTGAAAATTTTTATTACAGTTTTAAGAGTAGCAACAACACTTGGTGAAGTAGAGGGAGCATCTGGTTGAAATTGCACACCCAGGAGTGTGCAAGCTCATAATACGTCATTTCTGAATATGGGAGAAGAGAAGCTGTGAGGACCTTACTCGGCAGATGACGAATGTCCTTTAGGCTTTTCTAGATTCAGTTCAGTTCAGTCGCTCAGTCGTGTCCGACTCTTTGTGACCCTGTGAATCACAACACGCCGGGCCTCCCTGTCCATCACCATCTTCCGGAGTTCACTCAGACTCAAGTCCATTGAGTGATACCATCCAGCCATCTCATCCTCTGTCGTCCCCTTCTCCTCATCTAGATTAGAGCCTGCTAAACATGAAATTTCTACATCAAGTTGTCAACTGATCTGTGACACTATTGTATTGCTACAGCGTTCAGGAGAGCTCACCAAAAGAATGAAGGTAAACAAATGCAAAAAAATTAAAATAAGTTTTGAATGTTTGGGAGCAAAGGAGGTCAGGCATATACAAACAGAACTTAAAACATATTGAGGAAGAAGAGGTGAATATTATATTGGACATGATAATTATTTGACTCCGAGTGACATAATAAAATTTAGCTCTCCTTGCCCTTACTTATTCATGGAAATTCAAAACTGTTGGATCTGAACTGAATCCTGGGTGAGGAGGCAACGATTTAGAGTAGGACTAGGAGCTGATCCTCTAAAGCTGACTTTACTCAACTAGAATCCTACCTATACCCTGTACTCAGTATTTGATTGTGGTGAATTTATTCATGTATCTTTATGTTAATGATCTTGCTGTTGTTTTTCAGTGGTTAAGCAGGGTCTGACTCTTTACGAGCCTATGGACTGCATCACATGAGGCTCCCCTGTCCTCCACTATCTCCCAGAGTTTGCTGAAATTCATGTCCACTGAGTGGGTGGGTGGCACTGAAAATGCCTAGATGAGTATATCAACTTCATAAACACATAGGTTTGGTCTCAGCCTTCCTGTTGACTCTTAATAAACTTACACATGCAAGTCTAACCATCTTATCCTCTTCCACTCCCTTACCCTGTTGCCTTCAATCTTTCCCACCATCAGAGTCTTTTCCAATGAGTTGGCTCTTCACATTAGGTGAGCAAAGTATTGGAGCATCAGCTTCAGCAACAGTCTTTCAAATGAATATGTGTGTTAGTCGCTAAGTTGTGTCTGACTCTTTGCAGCCCTATATACTATAGCCCACCAGGCTCCTCTGTCCATGGAATTTTCCAGGCAAGAGTACTGGAGTTGGTTGCCATGCCCTTCTCCAGGGAATATTCCCAACCCAGACACTGAACTCAGGTTAAATGAATATTCAGGGTTGATTTCCTTTAAAATTGATTTGTTTGATCTCCTTGCAGTCCAAGGAACTCTCAAGAGTCTTCCTCAAAACCACAATTCAAAAGCGTCAGTTCTTAGGTTCTCAGCCTTGTTTATGGTCCAACTCTCACATCCGTACCTGACTACAGAGAAAACCATAGATTTGACTATATGAACCTTTGTCAGCAGAGTGATGTCTTTGCTTTTTAATACACTGGCTAGGTTTGTCATAGGTTTTCTTCCAAGGAGCAAGTATCTTTTAATTTCATGGCTTCAGTCATGGTCTGTGGGGATTTTGAACCCCAAGGAAAGAAAATCTGTCACTGCTTCCCATTCTATTTGCCATGACGTGATAAGACCGGATGTCATGGTCTTAACTTTGTTAATGTTGAGATTTAAACCAGGGTTTTCAGTAATTTACTTCTCCAGGGGTTCTTCCTGACCCCAGGGTTCAAACCTGAGTCTCCTTCCTGGCAGGCAGGTTCTTTACCACTGAGCCACCTTGGGGAAGTGTTAATGACTTTGCCTTTAGGGCTTGTATTTTATTATTAGAGTTTAATTGCTTTACAATATTGTGTTAGTTTCTGCTGTACAAAGAAGTAAATCAACCGTATGTATATATATAGTCCCTGCCTCCCTCCCTTCCAGTTCACCCTCCTCCCACCCCTGTAGATCACACTAAACTCCCTGTACCTTACAGCAGTTTCCCATCAGCGATCTGTTTTACACGCAGTAGTGTGTGTATATAAGTGCTACTCTCCTATTTTGTCCCACTCTCCCCTCCCCCCCCCCACCCTTTCCACATGTTCATTCTGTACATCTGTGTCTCTGCTCCTGCCCTGCAAAAATGGATACACTACCATCCTCATAGTTTATGATGTTTTAAATTAAGCACTGTATTAATTATTAGCATGGTGCCTGGTGTATAGCAAACTCTAAATGAAAACGCTTGTTGTAGGATTAATCTCTTGCTTAATTTGAAGATATAGACATTAGGCATCAAAAGGTTAAATGTGACTTTTCCAAGGTCATAAAAAGGGGCCAGTTGATTTCAAGTGTCCCATTACTTCCATTATAAACTTAGTCTTGGTTTGATACAGTGGAAAGAAACTAAAATGTAGATTTGAAATTTTTTTACATTTATAAATTGACTGCTAATTTTACTTGATAAACTTAAGAAAATCCTACAGTTTCATTATACTAATCATATGATTGAAGATTACAAATATATTTCTGGCCAATATGAATATCCACCAAAAGGATCCACAAGACTCTTTGGATATATCACTTTTTTTTAACCCAGTGCATCCAGTTCTTGCTCAAAGAGTCTATCCATTTAGTCAGTCTTTGTCTGTTGATGGAACATTTAGTCTGCTGCTGCTGCTGCTAAGTCACTTCAATCATGTCCGACTCTGTGTGACCCCATAGACGGCAGCCCACCAGGCTCCCCCGTCCCTGGGATTCTACTTATGTTTAAAATAAAAATTAATAGTTATGTACTTACTGACATTTTGTTAATTGTTTTGTGGGTGTTTTATAGGCTCTTTTTTGTTCCTTATTTCTTTTATTCTTTTATGATTTCATGACCCTCTTCAGTGTTATGTTTGGATCCCTTTCCCTTTATTCTGTATGTATCTAGTAAAGCTTTTTGGAATATGGTTATTATTAGACTTATATATGGCAATTTCTTTATATAGTGATTATTCCAAATTTCTGATCTCTTAACTTTAAATCCATGTAAGAATCCCACATTTTTACTCTCCTACCCCACAATTAGTGGCTTTGACATAACATTTTATTATTTTTGGTGTTATGTATCCCCGACCTACTTACTGTGGATATAGCATCATACTCCTTTGTCATTTAATTTTCCTACAAATTTTTTCTATGATTAATTTGCTAACTTTAATCTATATTTTTGTTTACCAATGAGCTTTTCCCTTTCATAATTTTCATGCTTATAATTGTGTGATACTTAGTCACTCAGCCATCTCCAACTCTTTGTGACCCCATGGACTGTAGCCCACCAAGTTCCTCTGTCCATGGGAATTCTTCAGGCAAGAATACTAGAGTGAGTTGCCATGCCCTCTTCCAGGGGATCTTCCCAACCCATGTATCGAACCAGGGTCTCCTGCATTGCAGGTGGAGTCTTTACCAACTGAGCTAACAGGTATGCCCATTCATAATTGTAGTTTTTCCTTTATCTCTTAGAGAATTTCCAGAGAATTCTTGGAAAACTAGGTTGGTGGGGTTCAACTCTTTTTTAGCTTTTCTGCTACCTGTAAAATATTTGTTCTCCCCATGAAATCTGAATAAATGCCTTGTTGTGCATTCTTGATTGTAAGTTTTCCCCTTTCAGCACTTTGAATAAACCACACTACTGGCATGCAGAGTCCCTGCTGAAAAGTCAGCTGAGAGCTTAAGGCAGTTCTTTTGTACCTAATTTGTTTCTTTTCCTTTGTTGCTTTCAATCAATTCAGTTCAGTCACTCAGTTTTGTCTGACTATAAGCAACCCCATGGACTGCAGCATGCCAGGCTTCCCTGTCCATCATCAACTCCCAGAGCTTGCTCAAACTCATGCCCATTGAGTCAGTTATGCCATCCAACCATCTCATCCTCTGTTGTCCCCTTCTCCTCCTGCCTTCAATCTTTCCTGGCATCAGGTTCTTTCCCAGTGAGTCAGTTCTCATCAGGTGGCCAAAATATTGGAGCTTCAGCTTCAGAATCAGTCTTTCTGATGAATATTCAGGACTGATTTCCTGTAGGATGGGCTGTTTGGATCTCCTTGCCATCCAAGGGTCTTAAAAGTCTTCTCCAACACCACAGTTCAAAAGCATCAATTCTTCAGCACTCAGCTTTCTTTATGGTCCAACTCTTACATCCATACATGACTACTAGGAAAGCCATAGCTTTGACTACATGGACCCTTGCTGGCAAAGTAATGTCTCTGCTTTTTAATATGCTGTATAGATTGGTCATAGCTTTTCTTCCAAGGAGCAACCATCTTTTAATTTCATGGCTGCAGTCACAATCTGCAGTGATTTTAGAGCCCAAGAAAATAAAGTCTATCACTGTTTCCATTGTTTCCCCACCTATTTGCCATAAAATAATGGGACTGGATGCCATGATCTTAGTTTTGAATATTGAGTTTTCAGCCAGCTTTTTCACTCTCCTCTTTCCCTTTCATCAAGATACTCTTTAGCTCCTCTTCACTTTCTGCCATACGGGTGGTGTCACCTGCATATCTGAGATTATTAATATATCCCCAGGCAATCTTGTTTCCAGCTTGTGCTTCATCCAGTCCAGGATTTCGAATGATATACTGTGCACATAAGTTAAAAATAAGGGTGGCAATATATAGCCTTTATGTACTCCTTTCCCAATTTGGAACCAGCCTGTTGTTCCATGTCTGGTTCTAACTGTTGCTTCTTGACCTGCATACAGATTTCTCAGGAGGCAGGAAAGGTGGTCTGCTATTCCCATCTCTTGAAGAATTTTCCACAGTTTGTTGTGATCCACACAGTCAAAGTCTTTGGCGTAGTCAATAAAGCAGAAGTAGATGTTTTTCTGGAACACTCTTGCTTTTTCCACAGAAGGCAATGACAACCCACTCCAGTAGTCTTGCCTGGAAAATCCCATGGATGGAAGAGCCTGGTAGGCTGCAGTCCATGAGGTCGCTAAGAGTCAGACACAATTGAGTAACTTCACTTTCCCTTTTCCCTTTCATGCATTGGAGAAGGAAATGGCAACACACTCCAGTGTTCTTAACTGGAAAATCCCAGGGACGGGGGAGCCTGGTGGGCTGCTGTCTATGGCATCGCACAGAGTCAGACACAACTGAAGTGACTTAGCAGCTGCAGAAGCTTGCTTTTTCTGTGATCCAATGGATGTTGGCAATTTGATCTCTGGTTCTTCTGCCTTTTCTAAATCCAGCTTGAACATCTGGAAGTTCACAGTTTAGGTACTGTTGAAGCCTGTCTTGGAGAATTTTGAGCATTACTTTTCTAATGTGTGAGATAAATGCAATTGTGTGATAGTTTGAACATTCTTGGGCATTGCCTTTCTTTGGGATTAGAATGAAAACACCTTTTCCGGTCCTGTGGCCACTGATGAGTTTTCTAAATTTGCTGGCATATTGAGTACAACACTTTCACAGCATCATCTATTAGGATTTGAAATAGCTCAGCTGGAATTCCATCACCTTCACTAGCTTTGTTCATGGTGATGCTTCCTAAGTCCCACTTGACTTTGCACTACAGGATATCTGGCTCTAGGTGAGTGATCACACCATCATGGTTATCTGAGTCATGGTATCTTTTTTGTGTAACTCTACTATGTATTTTTGCCACCTATTCCTAATATCTTCTGCTTCTGTTAGATCCATACCATTTCTGCGCTTTATTGTGCCCATCTTTGCAATGTTGCTTTCAATAGTATCTCTTTATTCTTGGTTTTTATATTTTAATTACAAGGTGTATTGATGTGGTTTTCTTTGGTTTGATCCTTTTTGGGACTCTCTGTGCTTCCTGGATTTGAATGGCAGCTTCCTTATCTAGGTTAATGAAGTATTTATCTATTATGTCTTCAAATATATTCTCTGTTCCTTTGTTTCTCTTTTCTCCTCCTGGGACTCCTATGATGTGAATGTTAGTAAGCTTGGTATTATCCCAGAAATCTCTTAAACTGTCCTCTTTTGCTTTTACTTTTTTTTTTCTTTTTTCTGTTCAGCTTTACTGATTTCCATTTCTCTGTGTTCCACCTAACAGATCCATTCTTTTGTATCATTTATTCTGCTGTTGATTCTTTCTAGAGTATTTTTCATTCGGTTACTGAATCCTTCATCTCTGTTTGTTTCTTCCTTATATCTAACTCTTAATAACTTCTAAGGTTTTATTCTGTTCTTCCAATCTTCTCCCAAGTTTCTTGAACATCTTCAAGATCATTACCCTCTATCAGATAGATTGTGTATCTTCACTTCACTTAATTCTTCTGGAATTTTATATTCATTCATTCAGAACATGCCACCTCATTTTACCTAAATTGCTGTTTTTATTTCTGTGTATCTGGTTATGTTTCCCAACCTTGGGGAGGTAGCCTCTATAGGAGAGGTTCTGTTGCCCCAGCAGAATACTCCCCACTGGTCACTAGAGCTACATGCTTTGGGGTGTCCCTATGTAGGTTCTCTGGGTCCTTCTGTTGTGTCAAGCTGACTACTATGAGTGGGCTAGTAGATGTGGCTACCCCCCATCTGGTTGTTTGCCAGGACCCTCTTTGTGTAGAGGCTTTTGGCAACTGTTTGATGGGTTTGGGTCTTGAGGCAGCTGGTTTCAGGAGCCCAGGAGATCCTGGAGTTTATGTTGGCTCACTGGTGTGTGTGAAGTTGTAGGACTGGGGTTCCAAGATGTAGTATCTGCCTGCTATTGCATGGGGTGATTCCTGACATGCTGGCAATCAGTGATTCTGGGGTGTCTCAAAGCTGATACTGGCTTGTTGGTGAGTAGGGCTGGATCCCAGGGCTGTGGATGAGAAGTCCAGAGTATCTCTGAGCTGATGTTAGCCTACTGGTGGTGAGGCCAGGGCTTAAATTTTCCTGGGGCTAGTGCTGCCAGTTCACTGGTGGGCAGAAGCAGGTTTTGGTGCCTTTGGCTGCAGGGCCTTGGTGTCCTGAAGCTGGCATCAGCCTCATTGTGAGTGGGGCTGGATCCTCACTCACAAGGGATTCCAATGGGGCTGGAATTCACCCCTCAAGGGACTGCAACCCAGGTGTCCATTTGCAGGGACTGGGAAAGACTAAGGAAGTGGAATTATATCATGGGGGTTTGTCCCTACCCCCCATCACCACCCTCCCCCTGACTCCCCATCAAGATTTTGCAGAGAGAAATGGCTTTTGTACCAAGTCATTCTTTATAATTAAACTCACAGTATCCACCCCATCAAGCCGACCCTGAATCCTTCCTGGGGAGGCAACTCCCCTTTTCCTGAGGGTCCCAGGGCTGTCCTTGGCTTGCTGGTTTGCAGGGCTGTGGTGGGGAGTTTGGGGGACTGCTGCCAGTCTGCTTATGTGTTGCTGGGTGTTGACAAGTCAGGCTTCAGGGCTGCATTGTTGCTAGATTGGTGTCCATCTGCTGGCGAGTGAGGTCGAGGTCCAGGCAATCCCGGGTCTGGTGTTTATCCATTGGTGGGTGACTCTGGGTCCTGAGCTAGTGCCAGCACACTAGAAGGCAGAGACTGGTCCCAGGGTCTCTGGATACAGGTTCCAGGGTTTCCCACAGCTAGCTTTGGACCACTGGTGGGTGGGGGGTGACTGATGGCACTGCTGGCTGCAGTGTCCTAGCTGTCCTAAAGTTGTATTGGCCTCCTGGTAGCTAAGAATGTATTCCAAGGCCTCTAATTGAGGGCCACAAGGTATCTCAGAGCTGGGTTCACTTGCTGGTCAGTGGATTCTGGTTCCAGGATCTCTGGCTAGAGACTCTGGTGGTTCCAAGTTTGGTGTATTGGCTTTCTGGTGGGTAGAGGTGGGACCCGGGGTTCCTAGGGCTGCAGCCTCTCCACTAGCAGGTCAAGCTGCATCCCAAGTTAACTGGTTGCAGGAATGCCAGGATAATGCCTGTGCACTGGTGTATGGGCCCAGGTTTTGGGCCCTCCAGTGAACAAGGCTCTGTTCTGGGGTGGCTGTAGGCTTAAAAGTGTCTTAAGGCAGCCTGCCTGCTAGTGGTATGGCTATGTCTCCACCTGGCTAATTGCTTGGCTAGGGGCATCCAGGACTGGTGCCAACAAGCTGGTGGGTGAGACCAGGTCCTAGCGCTAATAAGGTATGGAAAGGATTCCAATATGGTACTTGCTAGAGTCAGGGTCCATGTGGTAGAATGAGCTCCCCCAAATGGCTACAACCAGTGTCTATGGACATGAGTTTGAGCAAGCTCCAGGAGTTGGTGATGGACAAGGAAGACTGGCATGCTGCAGTCCACGGGGTCATAAAGAGTCAAACATGACTGAGTGACTGAGCTGAACGGAATTGAATGTCTATGTCCCCAAAGTGAGCTCCAGTTGCCTCCAGTCTCTCTGGGAGATTCTCTAAGATCAGCTGGTGGGTCTGACTCAAGCTCCTTTCAAATTTCTGCTTCTTCCCTGGTCTTAGAGTATGTGAGATTTTGTGTGCACTTTTATGAGTGGAGTCTGTATTTCCCACCGCCTCTGGGTCTCTCAACCTTAATTTCCATTGGCCTTCCATTCTGGGGGCTTGTCTTCCCAATGTAGGACCCCTGTGCTAGGGATCCCCATGTGGGAGATTCCTCCACACCCATTCCTCCTTGAGGAGAACCCATGCAACTGTAATTATTCTTCTGTTTTTTGGTCACCCACCCAAGGGTATGAGTCTCGACGCTGCTGTGGCTCGGTGCCTCCTACCTGCCTCATTGTGGTTCCTTCTTTATATCTTTAGCTGTAGATCAGGGAAAGATTGAGGGCAGGAGGAGAAGGGGACGACAGAGAAAGAGATGCTTGGATGGCATCACCAACTTGATGGACATGGGTTTGGGTGGACTCCAGGAATTGGTGATGGACAGGGAGGCCTGGCATTCTGCGGTTCATGGGGTCGCAAAGAGTGAGACATGACTTAGCAACTGAAATGAACTGAACTGAACTTTTCTACTAGAATGTGGTCTTTCTCATTAACAGTTGCTCTGTAAGTAGCTGTAATTTTGGTGTGCCAGAGAGAGGAGGTGGTCTCGGTGTCTTCCTATTCTGATGACTCGGCCAAGGTTTAAATGTGGTTTATATTTTAATATGTTTACACAGTTTTTAGGTAAAAACTTACCTGCTAGTGTCAGCAGCCTTTTTTTCATTTTATAATTTCTATCCCAAATTAAGGAAAAATTATTTAAAATCACCGATAATGTTCTTAGCACATTGATAGAGAACGGTGCACAATTTGACAACTGATTTTAAAGACAGTGGCAGTGATGATGATATAATGATGCCAAGAATCTGACAGCAAATTAACAAAGATTGAAATTGGCTTAACAAATGATTAGTTTCTATTCCTTGCCCTTACCTACTTCTCACCATCACCTTATACTACTAGCTTGAAATTGAGTTAAAAATGTTTTTATATTACTACATGAAGAGTTATTGCTCTCTCTAAATCTTAACATGGTAATGGAGAATTTTTCTATCATAATTTTGTAAAACCATGAGATATTTATTAAGTATTTTAACAACAACTCTAAAATCAGAAATGAATAATTTAAAATTTTTTAATGTAAAAAACAATCTTTTTACAAAGTTATCTGTTTGGAAATATGTTTAATTGCTCCAATATTATAGAAGTTTGTGCTCTGATTCTCCTATTAGAGCTGACAGAGGTTTTATTCAGCATCCTCATTTGCTAAGGATACTTTGATTGGATCTGCTGGCTCAAAAAGCCCAAGTATTAGAGCAATTTTTACTAAAGTCTTAACTGTCTATAAAGCCTTCTCTTGTTCTACTCTCCACTAGAATTTAGTAGCCTTACAGGTAACCACTGGTTCAATGAAATAACACTGTTTGATGTGGTATATATTGCTTCCAAACTCCAGAAAAGCATATCAAGCACTAAGCCATGTTTTTCAAGGTAGATTGTGTGAAGTACATCAACTTGATTTTCACTTCAGATGGATATCTCAAGATATTCCATACATTTATCCCACTTCTCCCCCCACACTAGAAATTAACATTGGGTTGTAGGGCTGCTAAGCTTTTCTGGGATATCTTTCACTGTCTAGTTTGTATATGTCTTATTAAGACATGTAAATTACTTGTACTTCCTGCTCATAGGATCCAACTGGCATAATGTAATCAATGAAAAGGACTCCAATAAAATTTGTGGAATACCAAAGAATCAAGATCTCTAGGGATTCTATGATGGTACAAAGCTGGATAATAGGTATATTTCTGAACCATGTCTATGAAGGTTTACTCTTAACTCTGTACAGTAAAAAGCAAGCTGCTTCCAGTGGTACCTACAAATAGGTATGGAGGAAAAAGGTATTATCCAGGTCAACATATATGTGCCTAACGGCAGGGGTCATATTGATTTTTTTCCAGTATGTGTACTACATCTGTGACAAAAGCTGTAATTGGAGCCTCCACCTGATTGAGTTTATGATAGTCTAAGGATAGTCTCCAAGATTTATCTACCCAGGCTAAGTGACTACATTTATGAATTATATGAATATGTGAAAGATGTAATCACTCCTGCTTCTCCTGCATTTCCTGCAATAAATTTCTTCTGCTATAAAACAGAAAACAGTCTTGATAAGGAGAAGTTCCAGAAGTTCCACTTACCATTCCTATCAAAGTAGCACTCTCCAGTGGGGTCAGGGGCCTTCCCCAGTGGCTCAGTGGTAAAGAATACACCTGCAATGCAGGAGATAATCCAAGAGATGTGAGTTTGATTCTTAGGTGAGGCAAATCCCCTGGAGGAGGGAATGGTACCCCACTCTAGTATTCTTGCCTGGATAATACTATGGACAGAGGAGTCTGCTGGGCTACAGTACAAAGGGTTGCACAGAGTCAGACACAACTGAAAAGACTTAGCCCCCACACACCTAACTAGATTGCCAGCAAAAAAAAAAAAAAAAGACCAAGAAAGGGAGGAAGGAAGGAAGAAAGGAAACAAGGAAGGATGGATCATATGGCATTTGTTGACATTGGTGGTATAATTACTATCACTATGGCTGACTTCAAGTTACCAATGTTATATTACCCCAACTCTGAACACAAAGTTGGAGAGAGATTCAATATGCAGTATTTCTACCGTATATCGATAATAGACTTGAATAACCTCAAGGGCTTTTCCAATGTTTATAAAACTTACTTAAGAACAAGGAAATAACTAAAAATAAAGGAACATTACATTGTTCAAAACAATATGACTCAAATCTGTTACAATCAGTTGTAATACTTTATACACTATATAATAAGATTAGAAACCAATTTGAATATTCATATAAATATCTTTTAATGTTGAGAGAAGCTGTCAGAATGAACATTTTATTAAGCAATTTTGCAAAATAAAATAAAAAGTCATTGTTTATATAACCCTTCCTAAAGCTGAAATAAAGCCAGGTCAAACTTTGGCTTCTGAAGCTTCAAAATGACAATACTTAGAATTATTTAAACTTTAATACAGACATTGCATTCTGATTGTGATATTTTGAAAAGAATAGATGTAAAATACAGGTCAGAATTGCTATATGTTGGAATAGCCTGTGTGATGGGATTTTGTCATATTGTCTGTTATTACCATTTACCTTTGAAATCCTGTCCCTTATTTAAAACATTTCTCTGAATTTATCTGTGTGATTCTAAATGTTTTGGTTTTAAACATAGATTATATATTGCTGTAATATTTTCTCATAATGGATTGTTCATTTCTTTCCCTACTAAAACAAGGAAATTAAACAAATAGTAATTTTCATGTGGGATCTTAACGTAAAACATCTTTTTAAACTTCCTGAAGTTACATCTCTTTCTCCTATATTTTTAAGCTGACACCTCCTAATATTTGATTATTACTTATTTTATGTTCTTGTAAAATACAGTCTTGTTTACCTCTTGGACTAAGCCATTTCAGTAACACCACTGCATTCAAAAGGTTATGAAATAGGGAAGCAGCCAGTCAATGTGAACACTTTAGTGAAGTAGTCCAATAACCTGAACAATGTGGCAAGCATTTAGTACTAAAAAGAATTAGCACATTAGCAACTTGCTTAAGCAGTGCCATTTGGGCAGTGCATTTTGACTATCATAGGTTATTTTCAGCAACCTCCAATTCAGTTTACAAGGATCCACTATTTCAGGGCTCTGCGTATTGTTTCCACATTACTTCTAGCTGTCCTTAATTGGTTAATGTCATATCAAATTGCTGCCTTACTGTTTCTGAGACAGAATTCAGTTACAAATTTTCTATGTTAAGTAGCATCTCTTAGTTTGTTCTCCCCCACCCCACCCCCAGGAATTATAAGTTTCTGGCTTCTGACAACATCCATCTTCTAAATCAGAATATTGCCACTCTTATTTGCTTAAAATTTTATAACTTCTAATCTGATCTGTGCAGCTCCTTTCCAGAGAATATTTTAAACAAAAATATATGTATAGTTTTGTACTGAACTGGGCTTCCCTGGTAGCTCAGAAGGTAAAGAATCTGTTTGCAATGCAGGAGACCCGGGTTCATGAACTATTTGTTTTATATATATATTTATATAACTTTTAGGTATCGAACATTATTCTTTTTAAAATAATACTTGAAAGCCAGAGATGATGGCAGCAATAGCACTGACTTTGAATCTTTCCAGTCCCTTCTTAAAAAGAGATAAGACAGCTAGGACAGAAAAAAGTAGTCTGCCACCAAAGTTGCTAATGACATAATTCTACGAGCCTCAGAGTGTGAGCAAGCAAGACCAATCCAAATGCAGCATGAGAAGCTACATGGAAGAGAAACTGTGTGAACAATGGATGAAACACAAATGGGTCTCGTGACAGATTTAAGATCTAGGAAACAGAAATTCTTAAAAGCCCTTATTCCTACAGTGAGGGCCTCTCCACTCTGAGTGAGTCAATTAACAAACTGAGACATGCTTCCAAAGTCTCAAAGTTTTAAATACCAAGAGTGTGCTGGATATCCTAGGCTCCCAAAATACTCAAAAGAGGGAAAGAGCACTGTGAGGACATACTGCTGAGAACAGAACTTACATTTATTTAATAAGGAAAGAGGACTTCCTGGTGGTTCAGCCTATAAAGAATCTGACTGCAGCGCAGGGGACCCAAGCCCAATCCATAGGTCAGGAAGATCCCTGGAGAAGGGAATGTCTCCTGACTCCAGTATTCTTCCCTGGAGGATCCCATGGAGAGAGAAGTCCAGCAGGCTACAGTTCATGAAGGGTCCTAAAGAGTTGTACACAACTGAATGACTAACACTGGAGGAAATAAGAATGAAATTTCAGCTATAAGTGCGAGAAGAACCTTGACAAAAATATATCTTAAGAAGTTTTGAAGAGGGCGCTAATGTCAGCAAGATAGCAGAATAAATTCTGGTCCTTCTTCCCTCAAAAGAAACAATGATTTGATGATTACATATGGGCCAGAATACCTTATGAAAACCCCAGAATCCAGTTAAGAAGTTTTAGTACCCCAGAAGAGCACAGTACTTAGGGAAAAAAATCACACTGAAGCAAGAAGAGACATTTACCTTTACCTGTGTTTTTTTTCTCCTCCAAATAGACAAGAAAGAACCGATCTGTCAATTACTTCCCTTGTCATTTCAGTTCAGTTGCTCAGTTGTGTCCGATTCTTTGTGACTCCATGGACTGCAGCATGCCAGGCTTCCCTGTCTATCACCAGCTTCCAGAGCTTACTCAACTTCAATGTCCGTAGAGTCTGGGATACCATCCAACCATCTTATCCTATGTGGGCCCTTTCTCCTCCTACTTTCAATCTTTCCTAGCATCAGGGTCTTTTCCAATGAGTCATTTCTACGCATCAGGTGGCCAAAGTATTGGAGTTTCAGCTTCAACATCAGTCCTTCCAATGAATATTCAGGACTGATTTCCTTTAGGATGGACTGGTGGATCTCCTTACAGTCAAAGGGACTCTCAAGAGTCTTCTCCAACAGCACAGTTCAAAAGCATCAATTCTTCAGTACTCAGCTTTCTTTCTAGTCCAACTCTCACAGACATACATGACTACTGGAAAAACCACAGCTTTGACTAGACGGACCTTTGTTGACAAAGTAATGTCTCTGCTCTTTAATATGGTGTCTAGGTTGGTCATAGCTTTTCTTTCAAGGAGCAAGCACCTTTTAATTTCATGCTGCAGTTACCATCTCTCTGTCACTGTTTTCATTGTTTTCCCATCTATTTGCTAAGAGGCAATGGGACCGGATATCATAAGACTATCATATCTTAGTCTTCTGAATGGTGAGTTTTAAGGCAACTTTTTCACTATCCTCTTTCACTTTCATCAAGAGGCTCTTCAGTTCACTTTCTGCCATAAGGGTGGTGTCTTCTGCATATTTGAAGTTATAGATATTTCTCCCGGAAATCTTGATTCCAGCTTGTGCTTCATCTAGCCCAGCATATCTTATGATGTACTCTGCATATAAGCTAAATAAGCAAGGTGACGATATACATCCTTGATGTACTCCTTTCCCAATTTGGAACCAGTCTGTTGTCCCATGTCTGTTCTGACTGTTGCTTATTGACCTGCATACAGATTTCTCAGGAGGCAGGAACGGTGGTCTGGTATTCTCATATCTTAAAGAATTTCCCACAGATTTTGTGATCCACACAATCAAAGGCTTTGGCATAATCAATAAAGCAGAAGCTGATGTTTTTCTGGAACTCTTGCATTTTCGATGATCCAACTTCCCTGGTGGCTTAGATGATAAAGCGTCTGTCTACAATGTGCGAGATCCGGGTTCAATCCCTGGGTCAGGAAGATCCTCTGGAGAAGGAAATGGCAATCCACTTCAGTACTGCTAACTGCTAAGTCACTTCAGTTGTGTCTGACTTTGTGCGACCCCATAGATGACAGCCTACCAGGCTCCCCCGTCCCTGGGATTTTCCAGGCAGGAACACTGGAGTGGGTTGCCATTTCCTTCTCCATTACATGAAAGTAAAATGTGAAAGTGAAGTGGTTCAGTCATATCCAACTCTTAGCGACCCCATGGACTGCAGCCTTCCAGGCTCCTCTGCCCATGGGATTTTCCAGGCAAGAGTACTGCAGTGGGATGCCATTGCCTGGACAGTACTATTGCCTGGAAAATCCCATGGACAGAGGAGCTTGGTAGGCTACAGTCCATGGGGTCACAAAGAGTCGGACATGACTGAGCAACTTCACTTTCACTTTCACTTTCCTCTGCCTTTTCTAAATCCAGTTTGAACATCTGGAAGTTCATGGTTCATGTACTGTTAAAGCCTGGCTTGGAGAATTTAGAGCATTACTTGCTAGTGTGTGAGATGAGTGTAATCGTGTGGTAGTTTGAGCATTCTTCAGCATTGCCAAAGATTGAATCAAATAGATTCAAAAGATTAGATCTGATAGAAAGAGTGCCTGAAGAACTATGGATGGAGGGTCGTCACATTGTACAGGAGGCAGTGATAAAGACCATCCCCAAGAAGAAGAAATGCAAAAGAGGCAAAATTGTTGTCTGACAAAGCCTTACATATAGCTGAGAAAAAAAGAGAAGCTAAAGGCAAAGGAAAAAAGGAAAGATATAATCATTTGAGTTCAGAGTTCCAAAGAATAGCAAGGAGAGATAAGAAAGCCTTCCTTAATGATCAATGCAAAGAAATAACGGAAAACAATAGAAAGAGAAAGACTAGAGATCTCGTCAAGAAAATTAGGGATACCAAGGGGACATTTCATCCAAAGATGGGCACAATAAAGGACAGAAATGGTAGGACCTAACAGAAGCAGAAGATACTAAGAAGAGGTGCCAGGAATACACAGAATAGCCATACAAAAATGATCTTCATGACCCAGATAACCAAGACGGTGTGACCACTCACCTAGACCTAGACATCCTAGAGTGTGAAGTCAAGTGGGCCTTAGGAAACATCACTACAAACAAAGCTAGTGGAGGTGATGGTATTTCAGCTGAGCTATTTCAAATTCTAAAAAATGTTGCTGTGAAAGTGCTGTATTCAATATGCCAGCATACTTGGAAAACTCTGCAGTGGCCACGGGACTGGAAAAAGTCAGTTTTCATTCCAATCCCGAAGAAAGACAATGCCAAAGAATGCTCAAACTACCACACAGTTTCACTCATTTCCCCTGTAGGGAAAAGAAAGAATGATGTGTGTGTCCAACATACCCAGCCTTTTGCATTGCTGCCTGAGAAATCTTCTGTCTCACTTCACTCAGTGTGCTCAGGAGTTTGTATATCTGGGATGCCTCTGGGCAGCTAAGAACAGAGAAGAGACTCATGTAGCTCTTGGCAGCTATTGTCACCCCCCAGTAATCAGCTCCACACCAAGCAACAAGCTTAGACCTCAACGGCTGGCAAGGAACTCAGTAGACAGAGCCAATCTCAGCAGTCTGTGTGAATCTCAGAAGATGATGCAATTCTCATTGGAAAGTATGAAGCTCAGAAGAAAGTGCAGTTCTCAGATCTGCAGGGCTGGAATGAGGTGAGTAACCATGAGACTGTTTCAGGAGAGAGGGAAAGAAGTAAGATTCGTACCCAATACCCTAGCATCTCAGTGTACTACTGTGAGGGAAAGAGGAGGATGACTTTCAGTTTCTAGGATGGCTCAGCAAAACTTGAAGAAGATGTAAGATTCTGAGACTTTGGTCCCAGGAAGGAGGAGAGAAATGGAACATGGACATCTATAAGAAGATTTGAGACATCCAGAATCTCTACCGTGCTGATGGGGTAATGTTTTTCTTTAATGAAGCCAGTTGTTAAAACTAGACGAGGTAGCTTCTTCTTCAATTGTGAAAACATAAACACAAAACTACAAGGAACACAAAGGAAAGGAAAACATGGCATTAATAAATGAAAAATATAATAAATACCTATAACCAAAACAAAAGAAATGGAGATCTATGAAGTATATAATGAAGAATTCAAAATAATTGTCTTCAGAAAACTCAGTGAGCTGCAAACAAACTCAGACATAAAACTAAGCAAAATGAGGAAAAGAATACATAAACAAAACAAGAATACAAACAGAAAGGTGGAAATCATACAAAAGAACAAAAAAACAAATTATGAAGCTGAAGAATATAATAGCTAAACTAAAAAGTTCAATAGAGAGCTTCATAGAAGACGTGATAAAGCGAAAGAAAGCTCTCAGAAAACTTGAAAACAGACCATTTGAAATTTTTCAGTCAAAAGAAGAAGAACAACAACAAAAAAATGTGTGGAAAAAACCTGAATGCCTTATGGAAATCCATCACGTGAACTAATATTATATATGCATTATGAGAGTCCCATAAGGAACTCACTTCAGTATTCTTGCCTGGAAAGTTCCATGGACAGAGGAGCCTGATGGGCTACAGATCATGAGATCCCAAAGAGTTGGACATGACTGAGCATGAGCGCATGCACACACACACACACACGGAGGAAAGATAGAAAGATTCTGAAAGCTTATACAAAGCTCTCATAACCCAAAACTTTCCAAGTCTGGAGAAAGAAATGGACATGCAGATTCATGAAGCCCAAAGTTCAAATATAAGAAATCCAAAGCTGTCTACACCAAGACATATAAAATGGCAAAACTCAGAGTCAACAAGGGAATTCTGAAAATAGCAAGTAAGGAAAATAGATTCATCATGTTAGATGGAGCCCCCATAAAACTACAAGCACATTTCTTAGCATAAGTCTTTTAGTCCACAAGGGACTGAGATAATACTTTCAAAGTGTTGACAAAAAGAAAAAAGAAAAAAATGATGTACATATATGTATATCAGCTATCGTCTTATCTGAAAGAATCGTAATTCAGAGAATTAACAAGTGTTTCTTCAATGAATATATCAATCAGCAAATTTCCTTTTGTTAACATATGACACAGTGGGTGTCATAGGTGTGCATGAAAATAGTATTTTCTTAACTAATAAGATACATTTTTAGAAATAAGCTTTCTTTTAGAAAAATAAAGATGTTCAGATATGTGAATGGGCTTACATATTACAGATTTACTCCTAGTGGTGTGGTGCACCAGAGATGAAACATATCAGCTTACACGAAAGGATTATTAATTTTTTTGGAAATTTTATGTCTGTTGTTAAATAACTATGAGTAAAAATGATAGTAAAAATTAGCTAACATCAACTTTCAATTAAATATATTTTATTATAAACAAAGGTAATAAATATACAAACCTCATCACTTCTTAGTTATTTTACTTCACTTTATTGTTATCCATGCTTTTGAGGTTTATTTACATCTATTATAACTGTTTGGTAAATATACTATACAGTGATATAGTATTCCACAATTTTTTCCCAGCTCATTTTTTAATGACACCATATTGATAGCTTGAAATCAGCCATGGTGGATATATTTACACCATGGGAACAAGCAAAAGCTAAAAATTAAAACTTCTTTGGGGAAAACTATTTGAAATTGCGGTCTCCTGCACTACAGGCGGATTCTTTACCAGATTCATATATTTACAGGATCAGTTAATGATTTCTATTTATTGTGTCTCAGTTTGTAGGGAATCCGCCTGCAATGCAGGAGACCTGGATCCAATCCCTGGTTTGGAAAGAACCCTTGGAGAAGGGAAAGGCTACCCACTCCAGTATTCTGGCCTAGAGAATTCTATGGACTGTATAGTCCGTGGGGTCACAAAGAGTCGAATACAACTGAGTGACTTTCACTAATGAGCTCAGTTGAATTTTTAAAACTAAGAAAATAGCACTATAAATTTTAAAATTCTCTGGCTGATACTCTAATGTTGATAAAATATAATAGATAACTTTCTAAAAGAATAATGCACACAAATTAAACACAAGCTTATACACAAAGCAGGTAAGTCACTTGTTTGAAATTGTCAAACTGACCTGACAGACCTTCATTACTTTACTATTTACAGCTTCTTTTCAAAGTAGTAGAATGAAGGAATTTCATTAGATTCACAGAAGGGAAAAGCAGGTGTATTTCTCAACACTTCTCATCTTGGTCAAGCTGCTATTGTTCAGTTCAGTTCGGTTGCTCAGTTGTGTCCGACTCTTTGCGACCCCATGGATTGCAGCACGCCAGGCTTCCCTGTCCATCACAAACTCCTGGAGCTTGCTCAAACTCATGTCCATAGCGTCCGTGATGCCAGTCAACCATCTCAACATCTGTTTTCCCCTTCTCCTCGTGCCTTCAATTTTCCCAGCATCAGGGTCCTTTCAAATGAGTCAGTTCTTTATATCAGCTGGCCAAAGTATTGGAGTTTCAGCTTCAACATCAGTCCTTGCAATGAACACTCAGGACTGATCTCCTTCAGAATGGACTGGTTGGATCTCCTTGCAGTCCAAGGGACTCTCAAGAGTCTTCTCTAACACCACAGTTCAAAAGCATCAATTCTTCAGCACTTGGCTGTCTTTATAGTCCAACACTCACATCCATACATGACTATTGGAAAAACCATAGCTTTGACTAGATGGACCTCTGTCAGCAAAGTAATATCCCTGCTTTTTCATATGCTGTCAAAGTTCATCATAGCTTTTCTTTCAAGGAACAAGCATCTTTTGATTTTGTGGCTGCAGTCACAATCTGAAGTTATTTGGGAGTCCAAAAAAATAGAGTCTCTCAGTGTTTCCATTGTTTCCCCATCTATTTTTTCATCAAGTGATGGGACCAGATGCCATGATCTTAGTTTTTTGAATGTTGAGTTTTAAGCCAACTTTTTCACTCTCCTCTTTCACTTTCATCGAGAAGCTCTTTATTTAGTTCTTCTTCACTCTCTGCCATAATGGTGATGTCACATGCATATCTGAGGTTATTATATTTCTCCTGGCAATCTTGATTCCAGCTTGTGCTTTATCCAATGGCATTTCATACAATATACCCTGCATATAAGTTAAATAAGCAGGATTACAATATACAGCCTTGATGTACTCCTTTCCCAATTTGGAACCAGCCTGTTGTTCCATGTGTGGTTCTGTTACTTCTTTACCTGCATATAGATTTCTCAGGAGGCAGGAAAGGTGGTCTGGTATTCCCATATCTTAAAGAATTTTCCACGGTTTGTTGTGATCCACACAGTCAAAGGCTTTGGCATAGTCAATAAAGCAGAAATAGATGTTTTTCTGGAACTCTCTTGCTTTTGTGATGATCCAACAGATGTTGGCAATTGGTCTTAGGTTCCTCTGCCTTTTCTAAATCCAGCTTGAACATCTAGAAGTTCATGGTTCATGTACTTTTAAAGCCTGTCTTGGAGAATTTTGAGCATTACTTTGCTAGTGTGTGAGATGAGTGCAATTGAACATTTTTAGCATTACTTTTATTTGGGATTGGAATGAAAACTGACCTTTTCCAGTCTTGTGGCCACTGATAAGTTTTCCAAATTTGCTGGCATATTGAATGAAGCACTTTCACAGCATCATCTTTCAGGATTTGAAATAGCTTAGCTGAAATTCTATCACCTCCATTAGCTTTGTTTGTAGTGATGCTTCCTAAGGTCCACTTGACTTCACACTCTAGGATGTCTGGGTCTAGGTAAGTGATCACACCACCATAGTTATGTGGGTTGTGAAGATCTTTTCTGTATAGTTCTTCTGTGTATTCTTGCCATCTCTTTTTAATATCTTCTGCTTCTGTTAGGTCCATAACATTTCTGTCCTTTATTGTTCCAAGTTTTGCATGAAATATTCCTTTAGTATCTCTAATTTTCTTGAGGAGATCTCTAGTCCTTCCCTTTCAATTGTTTTCCTCTATTTCTTTTCATTGATCACTGAGGAAGGCTTTCTTATCTCTCCTTGCTATTCTTTGGAATCTGCATTCAAATGTGTATATCTTTCCTTTTCTCCTTTGTGTTTTGTTTCTCTTCTTTTCTCAGCTATTTGTAAGGCCTCCTCAGAAAACCATTTTGCCTTTTTGCCTTAATGGAGATGAAAGAGTTCAGCATTACCATGTATGTCCAGTTTGATTATCAGTCCATCAGTCTATGAAACAATGTGCATTCTTGAACTCTTAAGTTGCAAGGGAGATTTAGTCAGGTAAGAAAAAGCATCACCTGTTTTGGTACATCAATACAAAGCTAAGAGAGCTCATATCATTTTTACAATCGCCACACTACAGAGGGAGAAGTCATTTCCCAGAGAAATGACAGCTCCCTCAAAGATTGTAAACAAATCAGGACATTGGATCTGCCTTGGTTAGACTAACATTGTGTGGTTCATTTCAGTATCAAACTGTAGAAATTCTCCCTGTGAAAATAGAGTTGAGAAATCCATATTGACTTACCTTTCCTGGGAAAAGTCCGCCTGTTGATAACATCTAGACCTGGCTACAAATCTTGGCTCCATTTCTAAATGGTGTGAAATTGATGGCAATGGACATAAACTCTAAACACTTCTGTTTAAACAAACTGCCAGATATTTCTACAGCAAAGATGGGTTTATTCAGAGAATAAACAGAGAATTGCAATTCAAGGTCTGCAATCATGACAAGTCCCTGCAAAGTAAGGGAAGAAAACTGTTTGTATAGGGGAAAAGGAAGTTGAGAGGTCCATAATAAATACTCTATAGCTTTTCATTGACTGAGTCCTTCCTTGAAAACAAGACTCTTTCTTCTTCTTGAACTCTTCTATCATTGCAGAGTATGGGATGAGTTCCCCCTTTCTGGTCTCCCAACTCTATTTAATTACACTTTCTGTTTACTAAATTTTTGCAATATAAAGTTTGGATAATAAAACACATTTCATGAAACTGTGTGCAGATGAAGGAATCTCTAACATGTAAAGTGGGCTTCCCAGGTAGCACAGTGGTAAAGAATCCTCCTGCTAATTAATGCAGGAGATCAAAGAGACCCAAGTTCCATCCCGGAGTGTGGAAGATCCGCTGGAGTAGGAAATGTCCACCCACTCCAATATTTTTGCCTGCAAAATTCTATGGACAGAGAGGAGCCTGGCTGTCTACATCCATGGGGTGGCAGACAATTGAACACAACTGAGCACACACACACACACCAAAAAAAACATACAATGTGTAAAGTGCCTGGCAGTAATTGGCATATAGTAGACACTTAGACAGACTTTCCTGGTAGCTAAGATGGTAAAAAATCTGCCTACACTGCAGGAGAATCCTGGGTTCTGTCCCTGGGTCAGAAAGATCCCCTGGAGAAAGGAATGGCAACCCACTCCAGTATACTTGCCTAGAGAATTCTATGGACAGAGGAGCCTGCCAGGCTATAGTCCATGAGGTTGCAAATAATCAGACACAACTAACACTTCACTTCATTTCAGACATTCAGACAAATCCCCTCCTTTTCCTTCCACCTCATCACTTATAAATAATATGAAAGGCAGGGTGTGAAAGAAATGGTCATTCAAATGACTCGGGTTCTAGATATGAAGCACTAGAAATCCAACAAGAGTCAACAAATATTGCACTATCAGAATAACAAAATTAAAGTCAGAGACAATAGGGGAAGGCACATCCCTCTTGCCATGGCTGAAGGAAAAAAAAAAAATGTCTGGAGTTAGTAATACCCAGGATGAATAATGCACAAGCCACAAATTTGGTTTGAGACATTGAAATTTATGTTCAAATGAGCCACTGAGATAGCAAGAGGATTGGAACTCAAATAAATAAATAAATGAATTTGCATAGAATGAGCAAAACTAAATCTCCAGTTACATAACTCACAAAACTCAAATGCAGGTAGATTAAAGACTTAAATATGAGAATTAAAACTTTAATCCTTTTAATAACAACTTTGAATTGAGATTAACTTTATAAACTCAGAGTCAGAATCCATTTCTGAAACAAGGACAAAAAAGTACAACCAAAAAGGGGAAAAAATGGAAATAATTGCTACCTTTAAATTTGAAAAAATCAGTGTTAAAGTCGAACTGGAAAAGATACTTGCAAACTATTTAAAATAAATAATTAGCCTGAATAATTAACAAATTCTTATTTTTCAATGACAAATATAAATGACTTAACAAAAAAATTCACAGTGGAGGAAGCAAAGATAACTAACAAATGTATGATAAGCTACTCAACCTCATTCAAATGAGTAAAATGCAAATTAAAACTAAGGGATATGCAATTTCATACCCATTGCATTAGCAAAAAATTTGTCTTACAATGACATTGTAAATGAGCTAACAGAATAATGGAAATTCATCTTTATTGTTGAGAGCTTGTAAATTCACAGACCCATTTTGGAAAGTAATTTAATTTTATCTAATACAGTTTCATTGCAACAATACACCCGAGAGAAAACTGTATGTATGTGTTCCTGGAAAAATGTACAGTAATGTTCATAGCACCATTGATTGCAATAGAAAATCTGAAAACATCTAAATTTGCCTAACAGAAAAATAGATATCAATGGGAATTTACTCTGTAATAAATGGGCTGATGTTTGTCAAGGAGTCTAAACTTCCACTTATAAAATAAATAATTTCTTAGGGTGTAATGTAACTAGCATGGTGGCTAGTTATCAGTACTGTATTGTCCATTTCAAAGTTGCCAAAAGATTAGATCTGAAAGTTCTTTCACAAGAAAAGTAATTTGTTAGTGTTTTAACTAATCATAATGGTAATTATTTCATAATGTGAATACATAGATCAAATCATCATGTTGTATACCTTAAGCTTATACTGGCTCAGCTGGTAAAGAATCTGCCTGCAATGCAGGAGACCTGGATTCAATCCCTGGGTTGGAGAAGGGAAAGGCTACCCACTCCAGTAATGGAGATATACATAAATAGGGAAAGAATAAGAAAAGCATAGTCATTATGCAATTAATACTGGCACAAGTTGCCTCTAGTATGATATTATTGAATGAGGATAATAGTCTTGGGAAAGAAACATAACAATTTTATTAAATTTGTAAAAGGATTTCTAAATCAGTGCTAATATTTTGATCTTGATACTTTTATGAATACACAATCTAACAGTTAAAATGAAAAAATAGAGGAAGCAGGTAAGATTTTAAGGTACACATCTTTTAAAATTATTGTAATTAACAAGTCCAGAATTATATAGGAAAGAAATCCCTCTGATAATGAGTTCATGGTTAAAAAAAAAGAAAAAAAAGGAAAAGTGGTGCCAGGGGCTGAGGCCAGAGATGAGTCTAGGAGAGGTTTGCAAAGGATATAAATGTTCAGCTATTACAAGTTCTGAGGATCTAATGTGAAACTTGGTGCATAGTTGATGGCATTGTATTATATCATTGAAACATGGTGACTATAGTTGATGACCCTGTAGTCCATGGGGTCTCAGAGAGTCGAACCAGCAACTGAACAATGACAAGAGAATAGAACTTAAATATTCTTACCAAAAACAAAAAGATAAATGAGGTGATGGATGTGTTAATTAACTATAGACTCAAAGAATTCTTTCACAAGGTATAAATATATTGAATCACCACGATGTATACTTTGTATATCTTAAAATTTTGTGTCAATTATATCTCAATAAAGCAGAGTAAAAATAAATATATTTCATTATATACACTACTTAAAGATTTTAATTATATATTAAGACACAAATAAACAGAAATTCACATACCTGAGTTTTTATTTTTATTCAACAAAATTGAGTCGTTTTCTTTTAGCTCAAAAGTACTTCAGAAGTAATACTTTTTTATTTAAAAGGATATAACCTATGTATACATATAGGTTATGATGTATTTAAAATTGGTTTCTATTTTTACCAGTTTATTAGAACTTTCTAAGAACTGCAAACGTTTGGTAATCTGCAGTCTACCCCATATAGATTAAAGAAATCAGATCTATCTGAGTGGTTCCCATCTGAAGAGATGGGAATATTTTCTTTTGCTCTTGCTTGCAATTTAGAATGACTGAAACTTTAATATACTGTTCTTGCTCAGGTCTGTGATGTAATTCACAGCCACTTATTGTGTAGTGCTTTCATGTTATGTCAAATCCTGTGGGAGAAAAAGAACATGAACAAGGTCAAAATTATTCTTCTTAGTATAGTCTAAAGAATGTTGGAGGGACTTCTTGGTTGGGGAACTAAGATCTCACATGCTGCAAGGGGCAGCTAAACCCAACGGCCACAACTTGAGAAGCCTGCTTGCCACAACAAGAATCCAGCATAGCCAAATAAATAAATAATGAATTTTTTAATGTAAAAAAATAAATAAGCTTGTAAAAAATAAAAAAAAAAAAATTTAGAGGGACTATCCCCCAAAAATGTTTCCTTTTTAGTTTGTCTTTATTAGAAGACCCATTATGTGTATTTTTAATTAGAAGCATTTTGTGTTTAAATCATTGTAAAACCATCTGCTAATATGTTATTAGAAAGCACATTACAGTTGGTAATTTAAATCACAACAGCCTATGAATTACCTAAATTTAAGTTCTCATTTTATAAAGCATTATATACTAAAATTTATCAATAAATCCTTAAAACCAGTGCCTGTGTAATCAAAACCTTCCCTCTGTGACTTTTCATAAATGGGATAAGCTTATATTGAACCAAAACAGATGTGATTCTGAAAGGGTACTAGTAGAAGTCCAAAACGCTCAAAGGAAGTTTGTTCTTCCAAGACTCATTTCATGGTTCACTGGATAAAACACGTCTCTTTTTCCTGATTTCAAAATAACTCTTGAAGAAATTCATCATGCTTTGAAGAATACTGATAATTCATTTTAAAACAAGCAAGAGAGATTGGGGAAAAGAAACACGAAACATCCCACATTTCCTAATTTCTTATATTTTACCAGTGTTGTTTAAATTAAATTTAATTTGCTCTTTTTCCATTTGATATTTCCAGTATTCTATTGGCCTCAGATAAGATTTGAATCCTAATGAAAAATTCATCAAATTTTTAAAATGCAATTCATCTCTTTATGAAGTATCTTAGAACTTAGAAGAATTTTGGTGGTTATTTCAGGGCTTTAATTATGTGATACAGTTGCCTTATCAAGGTGTGTAGAACATAATCAGTTGATCTGTTTTCTTCTGCTTGTTAGTTGAAACTTTAATAAGGATAAAGAAAAGTAAAGCAAAGGAGAGAGAGAAAAAGAAAGAGAGGGAGAAGACAGGAGAGAAAGTTTGGAAAATCATGTTTTCTTGTACTTTCCTTTTTTCATCTTACTGATGGAAATAGAAGACATTTGATTTATATCCTTGCAGCAATGATCTTGGTTGTTTTATCTTAGGACCAGGAGCATCTTGAAGTTAAAGGGATATCAAAACATCCTTGGATCATTTCATGTCTGTGTGCATGCATGCTAAGTCACTTCAGCCTTGTCTGACCCTTCGCGACCCTCTGGACTGGAGCCTGCCAGGCACCTCCATCCATGGGATTCTCCAGACAAGAAGACTGGAGTGGGTTGCCTTGCCCTCCTCCACAGGATCTTCCTGACCCAGGGATCAAACCAGTGTCTCTTAGGTCTTCTGCTTTAGCAGACGGGTTCTTTACCACTAGGCCACTTGGGAAGTCCTCTTTCATATCTATCTTGTGTCTGACATTGCTGCATGCCATGCTAGTCTTTGCTGAATGAATGAATAAATATTGGGTTTTATTTTCTAAGTTTATATCTATCTTGATACTCATTTGCAGTTAAACCGAACACATTGTTTTTTTAGCCTCAGTGAAAGAGAAGAGGAGGTCATATTTCAGTTAGGAAAATGAAATAGGAAAACCAAAGCAGTCACTAAATCATTATCAGAGGGTATAGACAACTGTACTATTAGCCTTTTATGGATAATCGGATTTCTGCCCACTGAAGCAAAACCAGTCTCAACAAGAAACAGTGAATTGATTAAAGCTTTGTTCTCCTCTGGCTGACTTGCAGCATTCTTGGGTTTTATACAGAACACAGATACATTTTGGATTCTGTAGCACAGGATTACATGATAGACAAAGAAGATCAGTACCACAGCCCTCTGTCTTTCCACCAGCAGAGTCTGCAGTAATCTGCACCAGATGGTGCTGGAGAAGTCTTTAGTTTAAAACATTCTCTAAAGAACTCATGACTACAGTCAGGGTAAAACTGAGAAATAAGATTGTAACATCTGTGGGATAAAGTTGAATAGTTTTCTGTAGGTTAAATAATATTTACACTGTCGCTACATATTTTTTAATGCACTCCCCCTCCCCCCACTATCTACTTGATCAAGATGATATGCAAAATGATCGGGGAAAGTTCTGGAAATAAAAATGAACAACTATCTTTGTGAGCATTTTTACTATACTATGGAAATAGTTTACACTGTATATGTGTGAGTATGCTTTTATTTTAAATGAATCAAAATTGGTTGGTTGCATAACAATATCTTAAGTGTTAGACTTCTCCCAATTTCCAATATATTGTTAAGTAGTTGGGGTACTACTGCTGTTACTAAAGATATGATTCTTACATGGAATATGCTAGGGAAGGTGAGAAGAGACATTAGTGTTCTGGTATCAGTATGTACTTGGATGTGAAGCTTTCAACTAGTTGATACACTAAGACTCTCAAAGAGTCAGGTACCATTAATAAAAGTCTGTGACGTTTATTCCAGCAGCATTGAGTTAAACAAACTCTGTCAGATACTGCAAACGGAGGCATCAGCTGTACATAACAATGTGTCCAACAGTTACAAAAATGATAAGAAGATTCTACCAGCATGGCGATTGGCAAAAAATTTGAACAAGGGCTATATATTCTCAAACCATTTGCAAAACATTTGATCAAGTTCATAAATATTCAAAATCCTATATAGTAGCTATGAAAATTTTCTTTAGAATAAAAAAGGAACATATTTGAAAGACTCAGGAAAAGCATAACACCTGTAAAATATTTTACCAGAAAACAAATTAATAGCTAAGAAAAATATCTTGTGTGAAAAATTATGACATGGCTCATACAACACAGAAATCCAGTTCTATAAGGACAAAATTAGATGAAATTAAAATGTGAGGATATAAGATGGATAGGAAAAGGTGATAAAAAAAGGTGATAAAAAGGAGATTATGAAAAAAATGAAATGATACAGCAATGTTCAAATTTATTTGATATTTTAAATGTAAATTATGAGCAATACAGTTCAAGTTTTGTGTGGCATTTATACAAAATGGGCAAAAATGTAATTATTTGGGATTCAGAGGACAGGGAATGGGGAGACAAAAAATTTATTTAAAAAAAAAAAGCAAAACAGATCAACTTCAACACCAACAATCAGCAAAAATGTAAATGAAGTAATTCATGAAGTGAAAAACTTTACATTGTTCAGAAATAAAGGCATCTTATGTCAAAAAGCTTTTCCTCAAAAATTTCTTCCAGAAAGAGTATAGTTTTAGGCTTTACATCAAAGTCTATAATATGTGTTCTGTTGATCTTTGTGTATGTTGCATAATAAGTGTTCAGTTCATTCTTTTGCATGTGAATATCCAGATTTCCCACATTTCTCCAGAGAAGACATACAAATGACCAACAGGTATATGAAAAGATGCTTGGCAGCAGATATATTCCAATCAATAGGGAATGGGAATTGAAATCATAATGATATATCGTTTCAAACCATTAGGAATGCAATTATCAAAAAGCAAAAGATAAGTGTGGTGAGAAATTGGAACACTTTTACACTGTTGACAGGAATGTAAAATGGTGCACCACTATAGGTAAAACTATGAAAGCTCCTCAAACAATTAAAACCAGAACTACCATAAATCCAGCAATGTTACTCCTGGATATATATCCCAAAAGACTAAAATATTGATCTCCAAGAGTTATCAGTTCTGCCCTGCTCACTCTATCAGTATTCACAATAGTCAATATATGGAAACACTTCAAATATCTATCAACAGATGAATGAAAGAAAGTGTAATAATACATCCATACAAAGAAATATTCAGTCCAGTTCAGCTGTGTCACTCAGTCATGTCCAACTCCTTGAGACCCCATGGACTGAGGCACGCCAGGCCTCCCTGTCCATCACTCCCAGAGTTTACTCAAACTCATGTCCATTGAGCCAGTGATGCCATCCAATATCTCATCTTTTGTTGTCCCCTGCTCCTCTTGCCTTCAATCTTTCCCAGCATCAGGGTCTTTTCAAATGAGTCAGTTCTTCATATTAGGTGGCCAAAGTATTGGAGTTTCAACTCTAACATCAGTCCTTCCAGTGAATATTCAGGATTGATTTCCTTTACGGTGGACTGGTTGGATCACCTTGCAGTCCAAGGGACTCTCAAGAGTCTTCTCCAACACCACAGTTCAAAAGCATCAATTGTTTGGTGCTCAGCTTTCTTTGTAGACTAACTCTCAGATCCATATATGACTACAGGAAAAACCATAGCCTTCACTAAATGGACATTTGTTGGTAAAGAAATGTCTCTACTTTTGAATATGCTATCTAGGTTGGTCATAACTTTTTTCCAAGAAGTAAGCATCTTTTAATTTCATGGCTGCAGTCACATCCTGCACTGATTTTGGAGCCCCAAAAAATAAAGTCTGTCATTGTTTCCACTGTTTCCCCATCTATTTGCCATGAAGTGATGGGACCAGATGCCATGATCTTCGTTTTCTGAATGTTGAGCTTAAAGTCACCTTTTTCACTCTCTTCTTTCACTTTCATCAAGAGGTTCTTTAGTTTTTCTTTGCTTTCTGCCATAAGGGTGGTGTCATCTGCATATATGAGGTTATTGATTTTTCTCCCGTCAGTCTTGATTCCAGCTTGTGCTTCATCCAGCCCAGCGTTTCTCATGATGTACTCTGCATATAAGTTAAATAAGCAGGGTAACAATATACACCCTTGACACACTCCTTTCCCAATTTGGAACCAGTCTGCTGTTCCAAGTCCAGCTCTAACTGTTGCTTCCTGACCTGTATACAGGTTTCTCAAGAGGCAGGTCAGGTGGTCTGGTATTCCCATCTCTTTCAGAATTTTCCACAGTTTATTGTGATCCACACAGTCAAAGGCTTTGGCATAGTTAATAAAGCAGAAATAGATGTTTTTGGAACTCTCTTGCTTTTTCCATGATCCAGCAGATGTTGGCAATTTGATCTCTGGTTCCTCTGCCTTTTCTAAAACCAGCTTGAACATCTGTAAGTTCATGGTTCACGTACTGCTGAAGCCTGGCTTGGAGAATTTGAGCATTACTTTTCTAGCGTGTGAGATGAGTGCAATTGTGTGGCAGTTTGAGCATTCCTTTGGCATTTCCTTTTTTGGGATTGGAATGAAAACTGACATTTTCCAGTCCCGTGGCCACTGCTGAGTTTTCCAAATTTGCTGGCATATTGAGTGCAGCACTTTCATAGCAGTATCTTTTAGGATTTTTGATTGCTCAACTGGAATTCCACCACCTCCACTAGCTTTTTTCGTAGTGATACTTCCTAAGGCCCACTTAACTTCACATTCCAAAATGTCTGGCTCTAGGTGAGTGATCATGTCTTTGTGATTAGCTGGGTTGTGAAATTCTTTTTGTACATTTCTTCTGTGTATTCTTGCCATCTCTTCTTACTATCTTCTGCTTCTCTTAGGTCCATACAATTTCTGTTCTTTATTGAGCCCATCTTTGCATGAAATATTCCCTTGGTATCTCTAATTCTCTTGAAGAGGTCTCTAGTCTTTCCCATTTTATTGTTTTCCTCTATTTCTTTGTATTGATCACTGAGGAAGTCTTTTGTATCTCTCCTTGCTATTCTTTGGAACTCTGCATTCAAATGGGTATTTCTTTCCTTTCCCCTTTCTTTTTACTTTTCTCCTTTTCACAGCTATTTGTAAGGTCTCCTCAGACAGACATTTTGCTTTTTTGCATTAATTTTTCTTGGGGATGGTCTTGATCCCTGTCTCCTGTATAATGTCAGGACCTCTGTCCATAGTTCATCAGGCACTCTGTCTATCAGATGTAGTCCATTAAATCTATCTCTCACCTCCACTGTATAATCATAAGGGATTTGTTTTAGGTCATACCTGAATGGTTCAGTGGTTTTCCCCACTTTTTAAAATTTAAGTCTGAATTTGGCAATAAGGAGTTCATGATCTGAGCCACAGTCAGCTCCCGGTCTTTTTTTTTGCTGACTGTATAGAGCTTCTGATCTTTGACTGCAAAAAATATAATCAATCTTTTTTCGGTGGTGACCGTCTGGCCATGTCCACGTGTAGAGTCTTCTCTTGTGTTGTTGCAAGAGGGTGTTTGCTATGACCAGTGCATTCTTTTGGCAAAACTCTGTTAGTCTTTGCCCTGCTTCATTCTGTACTCCAAGGCCAAACTTGCCTGTTACTCCAGGTGTTTCTTGATTTCCTACTTTGCGTTCCATCCCCTATAATGAAAAAGACATCTTTTTTGGGTGTTAGTTTTAAAAGGTCTTATAGGTCTTCATAGAACCTTTCAGCTTCAGTTTCTTCAGTGTTATTTGTCGGGACATAGACTTGGATTATTGTGATATTGAATGGTTTGCCTTGAAAAAGAACAGAGATCACTCTGTCATTTTTGAGACTGCATCCAAGTACTGTATTTCAGACTCTTTTGTTGACCATGATGGCTACTCCATTTCTTCTAAGGGATTCCTGCCCACAGTAGTAGATACAATGGTCATTTGAGTTAAATTCACTCATTCCAGTCCACTTTAGTTCTCTGATTCCTAGAATGTTGACATTCACTCTTGCCATCTCCTGTTTGACCACTTCCGATTTGCCTTGATTCATGGACCTAACATTCCAGGTTCCTATACAAGATTGCTCTTACAGCATTGAACCTTGCTTCCATCACCAGTTACATCCACAACTGGGTGTTGGTTTTGCTTTACTCGAAAAATAGAATGGTGATTGTCAGAGGCTGGGAGGCATGGAAAAACAAGGGAGTTTCAGTATGTGTAAAGTTAGAGTATATGTTCAGCATGTGTAAAGTTAGAGTTATGTTAGACGAATATGTGTGTGTGTATGTGTGTGTTAAGTTGCTTCAGTCCCATCTGACTGTTTGTGACCCTATGGGCTGTAGCCCTCCAGACCTCTCTGTCCATGGGATTCTTCAGGCAAGAATACTTGACTGAATTGCCATGCCCTCCTCCAGGGGGTCTTCCTGATACAGGGATCAAACCCAGGTTTCTAATGTCTCTTGCATTGGCAGGTAGGCAGGTCTTTACCACTAGCACCACCTGGGAATCCCATACAAGAAGAATAAGTTCCAGATATCTACTACAAAATATACATCCTATAGTCAACAATATGATGCTGTGCATCTAAACATTTGTTAAGAGGATAGATCACCTTTGAAGTGTTTTTAACACACGAATACCTGCACACAAAGCAAAGGGACACATTAAAATTTTTGAAGGTACTGAATTTTTTATTTCTTGATTGCGATGATGGTGTCCTGGGTGTGTGCATATGTCCAAACTGTATGGGTAGAGTTTATGTGTGTAAGCTATACCTTACTAAAACTGGAAAAAGAAATAAAGCCATTATATAACCCATAGCAAACACCATACTTGATGGTGAAATGTTGAAAACTTTCCCTTTGCAGTTATGAAGAGTTAGGAATGTCTGCTGCTAGTACTGTTATTTATTAAAAAAAAAAAACAAACAAACCCTAGTGAGTTCAGTAAGTCATGAAAAATAAATAATAGTGTATGTGTTGGAAAGTAATTATTAATCACAAAATATAATATAATAATAGTATATGCTATGCAGAGTGAAGTAGAATATACTGTTAAATTATTAGAAAAGTGATGACTGTCAGGTTGCTGAATACAAAGCAAACATGACACATATACATGTTTTTTATGTCCTTTTCTGCCTCCTAGAAGGGAAGTGAATTTCCCAGATGTCCATGATTTCCATTTCCAGATAGCTTAAGGCTATGCAAGTATAGCAGTAGACTGCAAAGTGAAAAGGAAGGAAAAGGCAGGGTATCCCCACTCACCTGTTTTAAGCAACATCGACAAAAGCCGGCTCCTCTGTCCATGGGATTCTTCAGGCAAGAATGCTGGAGTGGATTGCCATTGCCTTCTCCCTCCTGCATTGCAGGCAGATTCTTTACAGACTGAGCTAAAAAGAATTTGATTATACAATCTATGCTATGCAGTTATCTTTTCTGTTTTTTTAACTCTTTAAACAATTCTTAGTAGGGACTGTGGGCTAAAGTTTTCAAACTTCTGTTTTAATAACCTCAGAAAATATGTTGTTTAGGATTCTATCAAAAAATAAACATGCATATTTCACAATCAAAACTCAAGTTGAAAACACAGCCTCAACAAGTCATTGTTCATTTAATTTGGGACATCATTTGGAATAAGCGAGATTTGATCTTTTTGATTGGGTTGTTTTAGATAAGTTCTGATGAAACTGGAACCTCTAAAAATTTCTAAACTCCCTTTACTGGCAGAAATAGCCTCTCATTTCCTGTCTAAATAGATTAGTCCTTCTGTTTGTAAAGCTCCTGTGACAGCTTTACGTCAGGGGGTTGCATCAAAAGGGACATCCTATTCCCTTTGTAAATTACCCAAATACCCTTATTACTCTCAAGTCCATAACTAGTTAAATACCAGTACACCAAGGAGGAAATCTGCAAGAATCTTCTCTATGAACAGCTCATAAACCAAAGATTTGCAATATATTGTTAATTTATATCTATCAACTAGAGAGTATGTCTGGAATTGGATTTTAAGAATGTTACACCAGAGAGAATACGTTTATTAATATGGGAGTCTTTAATAAAAATTCTTGATTTAATGTGTTACTGTGAACAGCTACAAATGACTCTAGCAGGTTATTAGTTGGATTGACTGAATCACAGTTTTAATCCAGACTTTCATTCAATAAAATTTCGATGACAGAATTTCCCTGGCATAATTTGTAGAAAGCAATCAAGACAGAGATGGGAATAGAAGACTGAAGTTATTTTGTAGAAATAGAACATTGTTTCCTTGACAATAACCACTAGGAGAACTCAGCGGACACTCCACTTTCTAAAACGTAAAAAAATTAATTATTAACAAGAGAGCAGCAATAAAATCTCCATGGTGGCTGAGCTTCAGGCTAGGAATTATGCTGCTGTTAAAATGAGTCTCCTGAATTCAAAAGAGATGATGGAATTCTGAAGCAAAGGAGTCCAGGTAAGAGTAAGTAGCCAGAGGCAACATTGTAGTAGGCATCATTGATAAGGTGGAGATGGGAGTATTTTAACATAAAGGAATCTATGAGAGTGGCTTATGGTTTATGGCAAGCCAAGGAATGAAACAGATGATCAGTTACTAAAGTGCTACTTCATCAATAGGAATATTTGGTCTTACTGTTGTTGTTCTTTAGTTGCCAAGTCAAGTCCAACTCTTTTGCAATCTCACGGGTTGTAGCCTGCCAGGCTCCTTTGTCCATGAGATTTCCCAAGCAAGAATACTTGAGTGGGTTGCATTTTTCTTCTCAGAGATCTTCCTAACCCAGAGATCAAGCCAATGTCTCCTGCATTGGCAGATGGATTCTTTACGACTGAGCACTAGGGCAGCCCCATTTGGTCTTATTGTGATTGCTTTGAAAGAGCAGTTCATGGTTTCCCAACAACATCACAGTATTGTAGTCACATCAAAGATCACTGATCATCATAACAAATACAATAAGGAAAATTTGAAACATTGCGAGAATCACAAAAAAGTAACATACAGTCTAAGGTGAGCAAATGACACTAGAAAAATAGTGCTGATAGAATTCCTCTCTGAAGGGTTTCCACAAAACTTCAAGTTTTAAAATACACAGTATCTGGGAATCTCAGTAATGCAAAGGGTAATAAGACCAAATGGAACAAACAATACATTCCAATTCACTCAAAACAACAATCCATTGGAAGAATGTGCCATTTAAGACTTATAGGACAAGGGACTCTCGAGTCTTTTCCAACATCACAATTTGAAAGCATCAATTCTTTGGTGCTCAGTCTTCTTTCTGGTCCAACTCTCACGTCTGTACACAACTCCTAGAAACACCATAGTTCGAGTTATACAAATTTTGTTGGTAAATTGATGTCTCTGCTTTTTAATACACTGTTTAGGTTTGTCATAACTTTCCTTCCAAGTAGCAAGCATCTTCTAATTTCATAGCTCCAGTCACCTTCCACAGTGGTTTTGGAGACCAGAAAAATGAAATCTGTCTGTTTTCACTTTTTCCCTTTCTATTTGCTATGAAGTAATGGGGCCAGATACCACAATCTTAGTTTTGTTAATGCTGAGTTTTAAACCAGCTTTTTTGCTCTCCTCTTTTCACCTTCTTCAAGAGGCTCTTTTTAGTTCCTCTTTACTTTCAGCCATTAGAAATGTATCATTTGAATATCTGAGGTTGTTGATATTCTCCCAGAAATCTTGATTCCAGCTTGTGACTCATCTAGCCTAGAATTTCCTATGAAGTACTCTGCATATAAATTAAATAAGCAGGGTGAAAATATACAGCCTTATCATACTCCTTTCCCAATTTTGAACCAGTCAGTTATTCCATGTCTGATTCCAACTGTTGCTTCTTGACCTGCATACAGGTTTCTCAGGAGAAGATAAGATGATCTGGTACTCACATCACTTTAGGAATTTCCCACAGTGTGTTGTGACCCACACAGTCAAAGGCTTTAGGGTAGTCAATGAAGCAGAAATAGATGTTTTTCTGGAATTCCCTTGCTTTCTCTATGATCCAGTGAATGCTAGCAATTTGATCTCTGATTCCTCTGCATTTCTAAAGCCAGCTTGTACATCTGGAGTTCTCAGTTCATGTACTCCTGAAGCCTAGCTGAAGGGAATTTGAAGTATTTTGCCAGCATGTGAACTGAGCACAATTGTATTGCAGTTTGAACATTATTTGGCATTGCCCTTCCTTGGAATTGGAATGAAAGCTGACCTTTTCTAGTCCTGTGGCCACTGCTGACTTTTCCAAATTTGCTGACATATTGAGTGCATCACTTTAACAACATCATCTTTTGGGGTTTTAAATAGCCCAGGTGGAATTCCAGCACTGCCACTAGCTTATATCTTAGTTAATGCTTCATAAGGGCTACTTGACTTCACACTCCAAAACGTCTGGTTCTAAGTGAGTTACAACACCATTGTGGTTACCCAGGTCATTAAGACCTTTCTTGTACAGTTCTGTGCATTCTTGCCACCTCTTTTTAACCTCTTCTGCTTTTGTTAGATCCTTGCCATTTCTGTCCTTTATCATGCCATCTTTTCATGAAATGCTCACTTGGTATCTCTAGTTTTCTTGAAGAGATCTCTAATCTTACCCATTCTATTGTTTTCCTCTATTTTTTTAGCATTGTTCATTTAAGAAGGCCTTCTTACCTCTCTTAGCTATTCTCTGAATCTCTGTTTTCAGTTTGGGTATATCTTTCCCTTTCTACCTTGCCTTTCACTTTTCTTCTTTCTTTAGCTATTTATAAATCCTCCTCAGACAAGCATTTTGCCTTCTTGTATTTCTTTTTCTTTGGGATGGTTTTAGTCACCATGTCTTATACAATGCTATGAAACTCAGTCCATAGTTCTTCAGCATTCTGTCTATGAGATCTAATCTATTCAATCTATTCATCATCTCCACTGTATAATCATAAGAGATTTGAGTTATGTCATACCTTAATGGCCTAGTGGTTTTCCCCACTTTCTTCAATTTAAGTCTGAGTTTTGCAACAGGGCGCTCATGATCTGGGCCACAGTCAGCTCCAGGTGGTGTTTTTGCTGACTCTATAGAGCTTCTCAATCCTTGGCTACAAAGAATATAATCAAATTCTGGTACTGACCAGCTGGCAATTTCCATGTGTAGAGTCATCTCTTGTGCTGTTGGAAAAGGGTATTGGCTTTAACCAGCCTGTACTCTTGCCAAAACTTTGTTAGCCTTTCTTCTGCTTCATTTTGTATTCCAAGTTCAAACTTGTTTTTCTGGGTATCCCTTGACTTTCTACTTTTACATTCCAATCTCCTGTGATGAAATGGACAGTGTTTTTGGTGTTAGTTCTAGAAGGTCTTGTAGGTCTTCAAAGACCCTTTCAACTTCAGCTTCTTTGACATCAGTGGTTGGGGCATAGACTTGGATTACTGTGATTGAATGGTTTGCCTTAGAAACCAACCAAGATCATTCTGTCATTTTTGAGATTGCCTCCAAGTATTGCATCTTGGACTTTTTTGTTGACTATGAGGGTCACTCCATTTTTGCTAAGGGATTTTTGCCCACAGTAGTAGATATAATGGTCATCTGCATTAAATTTGCCCATTCTTGTCCATTTTAGTTCACTGATTCCTAACATGTTGATGCTTAATCTTGCCATCTCCTGCTTGATCACAACCAATTTACCTTGGTTCATGACCGAACATTCCAGTTTTCTATGCAGTATTATTCTTTACAGCATCCAACTTTACTTTCACCACCAGGCACATCCACAAATGAGCATCATTTACTCTTTGGCCCAGCCACTTAATTCTTTCTGGAGTTATTAGTAATTGCTTTACACTCTTCCCCAGTAGCATATTGGACATCTTCTGACCATGGGAGCTTATCTTGTGGTGTCATATCTTTTTGCCTTTTCATACTGTTTATGGGGTTCTTGTAGCAAAAATTTTAGAGTGGGTTACTATTTTGTTCTCCAGTGGACCACATTTTTCAGAATTCTTCACTATGATCCAGCCATCTTGGGTGGCACTACACAACATGGCTCATAGTTTCACTGAGTTTCACAAGCCCCTTTGCCATGACAAGGCTCTGATCCATGAAAAGATCCATACACAACTTTAATTCCATTTTTCCATATAGCTAACATAGTGGCAGGTATCAAGGATTAAGACAAAGACATTTTTGAAGGTTCATTGTTGTGCTTACCACAGCTCGATAATCTTATTGCAGAGCTGTGTTAGTCACTCAGTTGTGTCTGACTCTTTGCAACCGCATCGACTGCAAACCACCAGGCTCCTCTGTCCATGGAGTTCTCCACGCAAGAATACTGGAGTGGATTGATAAAGGATGCTAACTGGGTAAATAGCCATGACTTTTTATATTGAAAGTTCAAACAAGCTATTTGCTCACCATGCCTAGGGAATTTTTGATTATACATAGGCAGACCTTGGAGATATTGTGGGTTCAGATCCATTCCAAAGCAATAGAGCAAATATCACAATAAAGAGAGGAACATATATTTTTTAGTTTCCTAGTGCATATAAAAGTTACATTTACACTTCACTGTAGTCTAAGTGTACAGCAGCATTATATTCATTGGAAGGACTGATTCTAAAGCTGAAGTTTCAATACTCTGGTGGCCTGATGTGAAGAGCCAATTCATTGGAATAGACCTTGATGCTGGAAAAATTAAAGGCAAAAGGAGAAAAGGGTGGCAGAGGATGAGATGATTAGATGGCATCACTGACTCAATGGGCATGAATTTGTGCAGACTCCAGGAGATCATGAAGGACAGGGGAGTCTGGCATGCTGCAGTCCACAAGATCACAAAGAATTGGGCACTTAATGACTTGAATTGAACTTAATGACTGAACAATAAGAACAAATGGAATTAAGACTTCTAATGAGCTGACCTTTTAAAAGGAGACTTTTCTACCTTATTCAGATTAATCCAATGTAGTTGTAAGAATCCTTAAATAGGAAATGGGAGGCTGAAAAGAGATCAGAGAGTCAGAGGAGATGTTACTAGACATAATGGCCAGAGAGATGAAATGTTGATGCCTTTGAAGATGGAGGAAGGGAGCCAGAAGCCAAGGAATGTGGGCAGCCTCTAGAGCTGGAAAAGGAAAGGAAATATTTTCCCTTAAAGATGCCAGAAAGAAAAAAAAAGTTGCCAAAAAGAACATAGCCCTACCTATATTTCAGCCTAGTTAGAACTGCATCAGACTTCTAACCTACAGAAATATAAAATAATAAATTAGTGTCATTTTAAAGCAACTGAATTTGTGGTAATTGTTGCATCAACAGCAAAATAATAATATAAATATATACTGTAAATATTTCTGTAAGATGTTTCAAAGGGTCTGTGAAGCTATTTACATAGAATGACTATGAACATGGAAAGAGTTCAGTTCAGTTCAGTTCAGTCGCTCAGTCGTGTCCGGCTCTTTGCGACCCCATGAATTGCAGCACGCCAGGCCTCCCTGTCCATCACCATCTCCCAGAGTTCACTGAGACTCACGTCCATCGAGTCCGTGATGCCATCCAGCCATCTCATCCTCGGTTGTCCCCTTCTCCTCCTGCCCCCAATCCCTCCCAGCATCAGAGTCTTTTCCAATGAGTCAACTCTTTGCATGAGGTGGCCAAAGTACTGGAGCTTCAGCTTTAGCATCATTCCTTCCAAAGAAATCCCAGGGTTGATCTCCTTCAGAATGGACTGGTTGGATCTCCTTGCAGTCCAAGGGACTCTCAAGAGTCTTCTCCAACACCACAGTTCAAACGCATCAATTCTTCGGCGCTCAGCCTTCTTCACAGTCCAACTCTCACATCCATACCTGATCACAGGAAAAACCATAGCCTTGACTAGATGGACCTTAGTCAGCAAAGTAATGTCTCTGCTTTTGAATATATGATCTAGATTGCTCATAACTTTTCTTTCAAGGAGTAAGCGTCTTTTAATTTCATGGCTGCAGTCACCATCTGCAGTGATTTTGGAGCCCCAAAAAATAAAGTCTGACACTGTCTCTACTGTTTCCCCATTTATTTGCCATGAAGTGATGGGACCGGATGCCATGATCTTTCTTTTTCTGAATGTTGAGCTTTAAGCCAACTTTTTCGCTCTCCTCTTTCACTTTCATCAGAGGCTTTTTAGTTCCTCTTCACTTTCTGCCATAAGGGTGGTGTCATCTGCATATCTGAGATGATTGATATTTCTCCCGGCAATCTTGATTCCAGCTTGTCCTTCTTCCAGTCTAGCGTTTCTCATGATGTACTCTGCATAGAAGTTAAATAAGCAGCGTGACAATATACAGCCTTGACGCACTCCTTTTCCTATTTGGAACCAGTCTGTTTTTCCATGTCCAGTTCTAACTGTTGCTTCCTGACCTGCATACAGATTTCTCAAGAGACAAGTTAGGTGGCCTGGTATTCCCGTCTCTTTCAGAATTTTCCGCAGTTTATTGTGATCCACACATTCAAAGGCTTTGGCAAAGTCAATAAAGCAGAAATAGATGTTTTTCTGGAACTCTCTTGCTTTTTTGATGATCCAACAAATGTTGGCAATTTGATCTCTGGTTCCTCTGCCTTTTCTAAAACCAGCTTGAACATCAGGGAGTTCACGGTTCACATATTGCTGAAGTCTGGCTTGGAGAATTTTGAGCATCATTTTACTAGCATGTGAGATGAGTGCAATTGTGTGGTAGTTTGAGCATTTTTTGGCATTGCCTTTCTTTGGGAATGGAATGAAAACTGACCTTTTCCAGTCCTGTGGCCACTGCTGAGTTTTCCAAAGTTGCTGGCATATTGAGTGCAGCACTTTCACAGTATCATCTTTCAGGATTTGAAACAGCTCAACTGGAATTCCATCATCTCCACTTACTAATCAGAGTTTAGAGACACAGACTCTGAATTAATACTAATGTGGAGGAATAAAAGGGGCTTCCCAGGTGGCACTAGTGGTGAAGAACCCACCTGCCAATGCAGGAGACATAAGAGACACTGGTTTAATCCCTGGGCTGGGAATACACTGTGGAGGAGGCCATGACAACCCCAATCCAGTATTCTTCCCTGGGGGATCCCATGGACAGAGGAGCCTGGCGGGCTACAGTCCACAGGGGGTCACAAACCTTCAGGCACAATTGAAGTGACTTAGCACAATGCATACATGGAGTCCATATGGAAGTTAGGTCAATAATAAACGGAGCTTCATCCTAAGTCTATTTGTCCTGGTCCTAGTAAATCAGTGAACACCTCCTTTGTTGTTTCCATATGTTAATTCTGTACTTGTAGCTGAAATTGCTGGAGTCAGCAAATGGGAAAACACCCACACACACACACACAAGATGGCTTTCTGACTCACAGAATAAGGGCTTATATGGTAGAAAGACCAAATGGAAGTTCCTAAATTTACTCCTCCTTACCAAAATAATAAAACCAAACACAACACCACATTTCTGAGTGAATTATAGAGATTACTTTAACCATCAACAACTTGAAAGATGCAGGGGTGATGATTCATAGCTTATCCATGTTTAAATTGCCCATTTGACCAATGAAAAAGTTGGATGGATCTATGTGGATTATTGTTAATGTCATCAAAGAGTCATTCTCATTGCAGCTTTCCTCCAGATGTTTATCTTTATTGGAGCAGATCAACACAAACAGCGACATGTGGCACACAGCTATTAATCCAGTAAATAAAGTTTTCTTCACTGGCAGCACATATCTGAAGTAATTGCATTTTTACCTGGCAGACACATCAATACACCTTCATTGTATTACCTTAAGGCTAAGTTAGTTCTCTTGCTTTCTGTCATAACACAGTCCACAGGGATATGAACTGTCTAAAGTCCCAAGGAATGTCATGTCGTTTCATAACACTGATGACATTATGATTGCTCCTGTGACTGGGGAGGACCGGAAACTAGGCTTATGTCAAGTATGTTATGGGGGGAAGATAAACTCCCTGAAAATTTAGTCTCTAATGTATCAGTGAAATTTCTAGAGATTTGGTGGTCTGTGGTATCTATGCATATCTAAAGAAAAAACAGGCTACTGCACCCTGTCATTTCCACCAGTGTTTGAGAAGTGCAGCGTATTATGGACCTCTGTACTTTGAAAGCTATGTACACCACATTTGGGTGTGGTGTTCTTACCTTTTATTTAACACATAAATCAGCTAGTTATAAGTGGAAACCAGAGCATAACACTACTCGGCAGTAGATTCAAGCTGTGGTACAATTAATTTTTCCACTTAAACCTTCTAACTCTGTAAAAGCAATGGTAATCAAAGTATATCTGACAAATGAAGACGCTCTAATGGAGCCCTAGTTGGTCCCAAGAGGACAATCAATACAAACCTCAAAATTTTTGGATAAAAAATACTTTCTGTTTGTGGTTAACTACTCTCTTTGGAGAAACCATTATTTTATTTTGACAAAGCTCTGGAAGAGACTGAAAGCGTGACCAAAGACAACAAAGTGACTACTATAAATTGGCTTTTTAAAATAAGCTAGATATTAGTTGATCCAACAAGTCATGAGTTTAAGTAAATCTAGTGTCAGTATCAGTATCATTAAATGGAAGGGACATATAAAATACCATGTCTTAACAGGTCAGAAAACACCTGTTAAGTGTTTTTGTTGCTTGAATAGATAGATCAGATTCTCCTGATGCCTACTCTTTCCTCAAGCTCCACTTATGGACTCATGTGAAGTTCCCTATATTCAAGTGACAGAGAAAAAAAAACATCCTTGTCTTTACAGATGGATCTCCACAATATGTGGCAGTGAAACCACTGAGATACTATTGTGTTACAGATCCTCTCAGGGATGACTCCAAAGAAGACTGAAGAAAAATGCTTTCATCTTTTCATGTGCCTGCTAGTTATCTGTAAGTCTCCTTTAGAGAAGTCTATCTAGACCTTCTGCCTATATTTTAATTTAGTTGTTTGCTTGTTTATTTGTTTGTTTTGATATTGATCTGCATGAACTGTTTGTATATTTTGGAGATTAATCCCTTGTCAATTGCACTTGCACTGCTTGCAAATATTTTCTCCCATTCTGTAGGTTGTATTTTCATTTTTTTTAAATGATTTCCTTGCTGTGCAAAAAAAAAAAAAAAAAAAAAAGTCTAATTGCTTAACCTGTTTAAATTAAACATTTCATTTGTTTATTTTTGTTATTTCCATTACTCTAGAAGATGGATCCAAAAAGATATTACTGAAATTTACATCAAAAAGTGCTCTGCCTATGTTTTCCTTTAGGAGTTTTATAGCATCTGATCTTATATTCATGTCTTTAATAAAATTTTTAGTTTAATTTTGTGCATGTTGTTAGTTGTTCTAATTTTATTCTTTTGCATGTAACTGTCCAGTTTTTCCATTACCGTTTGCTGAAGAGATTGTCTTTTATCCATTGTATATTATTGCCTCCTTTGCTGTAGATTAATTGATCATAAATATGCAGGTTTATTGCTGAGTTTCTATCCTGTTTCACTGGTCTATATTTCTGTTTTTGTTCTAATACACTACTATTTTGGTGACTGTTGCTTGGTGCTAAGTCTGAAGTCATGGAGCCTGATTCCTTCAGGTCTATTTTTCTTTTTCAAGATTTCTTTGGCCCTCTTTATGTTTCCATACAAATATTAAAATTATGTGTTCTAGTTTTGTGAAAAAATGCCATTGGTAAATTGATAAGGATTGCATTGAATCTGACATAGTGGAAAAAATGTCAGACTTTATTTTTCTGGGCTCCAAAATCACTGCAGATGGTGATTGCAGCTATGAAATTAAAAGATGCTTACTTCTTGGAAGGAAAGTTATGACCAACCTAGATAGCATATTGAAAAACAGAGACATTACTTTGCCAACAAAGGTCAGTCTAGTCAAAGATATGGTTTTTCCAGTGGTCATGTATGGATGTGAGAGTTGGACTGTGAAGAAAGCTGAGCACCAGAGAATTGATGCTTTTGAACTGTGGTGTTGGAGAAGACTCTTGAGAGTCCTTTGGACTGCAAGGAGATCCAATCAGTCCATCCTAAAGGAGATTAGTCCTGGGTGTTCACTGGAAGGACTGATGCTAAAGCTGAAACTCCAATACTTTGGCCACCTCATGCAAAGAGTTGACTCATTGGAAAAGACCCTGATGCTGGGAGGGATTGGGGGCAGAAGCAGAAGGGGATGACAGAGGATAAGATGGCTGGATGGCATCACCGACTCGATGGACATGAGTTTGAGTAAACTTCGAGAGTTGGTGATGGACAGTGAGGCCTGGCGTGCTGCGATTCATGGGGTTGCAAAGAGTCGGACACGACTGAGCGACTGAACTGAACCGAACCGAACTGCATTGAATCTGTAGCTTATGCTTTGGATAGTATAGCCTTTTTAGAGAAATACAAATCAAAACTACAATGAGGTATCACCTCACACCAGTCAGTATGGCCATCATTAAATAATGTACAAATAATAAATGCTGGAGAGGCTGTGGAGGAGAAGAAAACCTCCTACACTGTTGATGGGAATATAAATTGGTATAGCCGGTATGGAGAACAGTATGGCAGTTCCTTAAAAAATAAAAGAAAAGAGCTTCCACATGATTGTGCAATCCCACTCTTGGACAACAGTCAGGAGAAAGCCAAATTCAAAAAGATACATGCACACCAATGCTCAACAAAGCACTATTTACAATAGGCAAGACGTGTAAGCAACCTAAACATCCATTGACAGAGAACTGGATAAAGAAGATGTGGTATCTGTGATGGACTATTACTCAGCCATATAAAAGAATGGAATAGTGCCATTTGTAGCAACATGGATAGACCTTGAGATTATCATACAAGTGAAGTAAGCCAGAGGAAGACAAATATCATATGATAGCACTCACACATGGAATCTCAAAAAATGATACAAATGAACTATATCCATCAGGTGGAAAATAGAACTTGTTCTATGGCTAGCTGTCATTTCTTTCTCTTCAGCAACCATACATACTCAGTGTGTCCTTGTACAAATTAGTCATCTCAAGATGAAGGCGATGAACATCCCAAAACATGGAAGTCCTCTCACTTCTCGATACTATCACTGCTAAAACCTCAATAAGACAAATGAAGGATGTGAATCTCTGATATGGCTTCACTCACTGGGAGAATCAACTAACAACCCAGGGACAGTTTGATTCCATTGACTCATTTCCATTAAGGAAAGGGCAGTAACTTGTCTTTACCAGTATTTACACTAATACAGAATATGTATTTGTCTTCCATATGGAATAGATTCTGCTAAATTCATCATTCTTGGATTAACAGAATTCCTTCCACACCACTATTATAATCCAAATATCATTGATTTGACCCAAGAGTTCCTCATTTCATAGTCATGTAGACCCAGCAAAGTGAACAACTATGGAAAATTATGTTACTTGGAGATAAAAACTAGTGAAGATGGTAGCTTTGAGTCATCCTTTAGACGGGATGGGTAATAGCACTTTCATGTGAATTTAGGTTGCTTCTGTTTAGATAAAAACAAGAACTTATCTGGAAGTTAAAAGTTGGTGGAAGTGTAAGAATAAGTTCTGAGCAAAAATACAAAATATTTCTAAAATTCAGGCAGAAAAAGAGGCATACACCGCAAAAGAAAGGTGGGGAAAAATTCAAATAGGTGATTTGCAGAAGATGAAATTCAATTGGCAATGTATTGAAAAAGATATCCCTATCTTTTAACTTGGGCTTGGACATGTGGTTTATTTTGGCAGTGGAATAAGATAGAAGCCTTGGGCATTTTTGCCTCACTCTTGTATTTTTAACATTGTCTTGAAAATAAAAAAAAAAAAATACCTAGGAGTGTTCAGTGGTCTACCGAGGATGAGACATAGGAAGCAGAGATCTCTCCTTGACTCTATGCCCACTCCCACCCTGTTCCACTCACAAATCTGCAGCAAGAAATAGCTTCTCAGCCACTGTTGCTAAAACCGACTACCTGGCTGAAACTAAAATAAATCAGCTGACCCTCAGTAACTAACATTCCTGTAAAAATAAATGCTTATTGCTGCATGCTACTGAGGTACATTATTGTTGTTTATTATACAGAAAGAGCTGATGGTCACAAATGGATAAATTTCTATTGATTATATTATAAGTGCAAAGTTACCCAGTGAAAGTCATGAATAGGTGATGGTTGAAACCAATAATCTACCACCACTACAGGAAAGAGCTTGCATGCATACTCCTGTGCACATATAGGTACAAAACAAATATTGAGAAGCACATTCATTGAAAGAAATACTTTTGCAAGAGACTCTGGAATTCTGGAAGATGGTTGAGAACCAGAAACAGATATAACTGTACTCTAGAGATTTAATGAAAATCTGGACACAAATCAATACCTGCTGTATAGACTAGGTGACAAATGAGCTCATTTTTCTTTTCCCTGTCTAGACTCTGAAAGGTCTATGGTTTTGAAAGCAAATATGGAGAATGTAACTTTGGCTGGGACATCACTGTCCCCATGTGTCATCATCAGTAACAGCAGGAAGACTTCCAAATTGAGTTATGGGTGACTAGGACCCAAGACGGAGAAGGCAATGGCACCCCACTCCAGTACTCTTGCCCGGAAAATCCCATGGATGGAGGAGCCTGGTAGGCTGCAGTCCATGGGGTCGCTAAGAGTCGGGCACGACTGAGCAACTTCATCTTCCCTTTTCCCTTTCATGCATTGGAGAAGGAAATGGCAACCCACTCCAGTGTTCTTGCCTAGAGAATCCCAGGGTTGGGGGAGCCTGGTGGGCTGCTGTCTATGGCGTCGCACAGAGTCGGACATGACTGAAGTGACTTAGGAGCAGTTGGACCCAAGAAAGCTAGATTCTGCATAGTGACTATGGTTTACAAACTTTATAGTGTGAGCAGTCCTTAGGAATTACACTATATGACTAGAGAATGAAGTAAGAGTGCCAACTTCCTGCTGAAGAGTGTGATGGATACAGAAATATAATATTGGGGTCACAGTGTTAGCCCATGTTGTAACCACTACCAATGAGATTATATACTCTTCTGCTGCCCTGACAAATAAATTATATATATACATATACTATAGGTATTTTTCAATTTCATTTTTATTTATGACCCATTTCTTCCATATCATATGAAAAACAGGCAGAATACTACTCTAATTCCTCATTTTGAAGAAAAAGCTCTCTCCTATGATAAAAGCACGTTAGCACTCTTAGATTTTACTCAATTAAAATAGAACTGTAATTTGAAACTTTAAATTCCAAGAGTAATCCCCAAACACACTTATATTGTGAGTAGTTATTTTCTTCCTGGTACACAGTTCCATTGTTCTCATGAAAAGAAAATTTTAATTGCAGGGAAGTAAAATAAATTGTCTTAGAACAAATGAATCACCCTTTGAGGAAATACAGTTACTGGTGTATTCAAACAAACTCCATCTGATATATTCCCTTCATTTCAACCCACATAAATTATAATCTTTCCCCTCAAAGAGTGATTTGTTAAAAATATTATAGAGAAAGGAATATAATCATGAAATTTGAAAATCCAAGTTAACTATTAAAAAAATCTGCACATTGTCTACACTTTTTCTTGAAACTCCCACCAGAGGAAGTACAAATGCATTATTTACTTTCAAAGCAACATCAAAATAGACCACACAGGTAATGGTTGAGCTTGGATAGGATAATTTACATATTGGCTATATGGACTGGAAAATTAAATGAGTGTGCCATGTCAGACACAAACAAAAGTGGGCAACTTGATATATATGCCATGTGGTATGAAACAGAGCAGCTATTTGAAGATAAGGAAAATGATAATTCACCTAAGAAATAAAATAAACAGTGATGAAGTGATCAGCTGAGCAACAAAGGGAAGTTCAGCAGCTATTCAAGATCTTGTGAAACCAGGAAAATTACTATTATTATTACTTAGTATTATTATTTCTTATTCTGTGCAAGGAATAATTTTAGGTTTATGGGTTAAAAAAAATGATGAATAAGGGTGAAGTGTAATAGGATGGGACAAGAACATAACTTTTTGCAATCTGCAGCCAAACAAATATAATTCAAGAAAGACAACGGATTCCAAATCAGAGTGAGAACATATCTAGCTTGGAGTCAGGAGATGCCTCTTATTGAAAGTAGAATTTTTGGTCAGCATGTGACTGCTTAATGTTATTAAACCAAAGTGTAAGCTGACACCCATGAAAAAGTGGATTCAGAATGATCAGCAAAATCCGTTAACAATAAATAAGTGTTGCAATCCTCAATTTTTAAAGTTATAAGTTACTTCAAGGAAAACAAAAATATCAAATAGTCTTGGGTTAGTTGAAATTTCAAAATTAGTTGAATATTATGTTGGCAAAAGAAATCAAACCAAATATGCATTTGTGAATCCCCTTTCCAAGGATTCTAATACACCCCTTTCCAATTTCTATTTCCTAGATTTATTCCTTCCCAGTTAGAATCATAAAACTGTACACAAACTCACGAGGAATTGTCTGTGACTGTTAACTACCCATCAAATATTTATTGAGCAATTACTATTTGTAAGGGCTTCCCAGGTGGTGCTACTGGTAAGGAATCTGCCTGCCAATGCAGGAGACAAAGAGATGCGGATTCAGTCCCTGAGTCAGGAAGATCCCCTCAAGGAAGCATGGCTACCCACCCCAGTACTCTTGCCTGGAGACTCCCGTAGACAGAGGAGCCTGGCGGGCTATAGCCCATAGGGTTGCAAAAAGTTGGAGACGACTGAGGTGACTTAGTACCACACACTATTTGTAAAGCTATATTAAATTAAGAAAAGAATCATACATGTATATGAAAAAGAGAGATATAGAGATGGGTATCATGAGTACAAGTAGGTATAGAAGAGTGAATGAAGACAGTATTTTCAAATGGAGTATTCTGAAGACCTTTGAGTAGTAATATTTGAGCTGAGTCTTGAAGTGCGGATATGATTTGAGTATACAGATTTGGGGAAATGCAATTGGAAAGACATCTCTGAAAACTTTCTCAGAAAAAAACAGAAATGTCAATCACATCCAGGTACATCAATAGGGAACACTATGGAGGCAGTTGCTGGAACATAAACTTTGGAAAGAATAATGAGAATTATTTTTGGAAAATAATATTTGAGCCGAATTATAAGGCAAGGGAAAGAAGAACACAGTGGTGATAGAGATTGCAAGATGGATACAAGGCATGAAGGAATGCCTTATTCATCTTGTTTCTTAGAGCCCAGTTTCAAAAGCACCCCATTTTGATAGTTTGCTCTCCCAACTCTGCTTTCACCCACTATATGGAGGCCTCCAAACCTTGTAAGCCTAGGTTTTGATGAGAAATCATTGCTGTTTCTTTGACATTTGTTGGTAGAGATACTGAATGTCTGAGCTGAAAGTTGTCTCATCTGTCATTCAGGTGTCTCCCAATTTTAGATGAAGACACTGAGGCTCAGAAAAATTATCTTATTCAAAATTACATGAGTAATATTGACAAGTACCTGATGAAAATCTGAGTCCCCAGCCTTGCTAGTTGAGAGTTCTTATGAATCTTTATGCACCTTGCCTGTCAGTTAAGTTCAGTCGCTCAACCCTGACTGACTCTGCGACCCCATGGACTGCAGCATGCCAGGCTTCCCTGTCGATCACCAACTCCCAGAGCTTGCTCAGACTCATGTCCATTGAGTCAGTGATGCCATCCAACAATCTCATCCTCTGTCACCCTCTTCTCTACCTGCCTTCAATCTGTCCCAGCATCAGGGCCTTCCAATGAGTCAGCTCTTCCCGTTAAGTAGCCAAAGTATTGGAGTCTCAGTTTCAGTATCTGTCCTTCCAATTCAAGACTGATTTCCTTTAGGATGGACTGGTTGGATCTCCTTGCAGTCCAAAGGACTCTCAAGACTCTTCTCCAACACCACAGTTCAAAAGCATCAATTCTTTGGCACTCAGCTTTCTTTATAGTCCAACTCTTATATCCATAGCTGACTACTGGAAAAACCATAGCTTTGACTAAATGGACATTTGTCAGCAAAGTAATGTCCCTGCTTTTCAATATGCTGTCTAGGTTGGTCATACCTTTTCTTCCAAGGAGCAAGCGTCTTTTGATTTCATGGCTGCAGTCACCATCTTCAGTGATTTTGGAGCCCCCAAAATAAAGTCTCTCACTTTTTTCCCCCATCTATTTGCCATAAAGTCTACCTTGCCTGTAACCTGCCTCATTCCATGTCTAGAGTTATCAAGGAACCCCTGAAGAGGAAAAGAGAAAGTGTTTGGAAGGGTGATGACAATGGATTAAGTCTTTTTAAATACAACACTCAGGGTGCAGCTGACACATAGATATTAATTCTAAGACTGTTAGCTTGTACTCACCTGATGGAGTCAATATAAACATTGATAAATTGGCTCTATTGAAAAGCTCATATTTTTGGAAGGGGGGTTATGGAGGAATAGGTATTATGTTTATGGGGCAACTATGCTTCAACAATCCCTTTAATTGTCTCCCCAATCATTTTTTAACAAAACCAGGAACATGGCAGTCTTCTGCATCAAGCCTGCACCACTCATCAATCTGTAAGGATCCATAGGCCGGCCAACTCCAATGACATGAGTTATACGTAAGAACAGAACACTACAGCATATAAATTTCAGAACACTATAGCATATAAACTTCAGTTACATCCAACAGAGAAAAGTCTGTTCACAGAGATTCAGATAATGGCTGGATGTAATGCAAACTTCATGGTCTCTGTATTTGCCAGGATTATTTGGCTTTTTGTATTCTGCCAGATCCAAGGTAAACATGGAATAGTACTGGGGTAACCCCCTCTGTACTTTGAACAGAAAGGCAGACAGGCTGCCAAAGCACCATATGTAAAAGGCCTAACTGAGGGGGAGGGAATGATTTAGTCATCTGCTCCTAGAGATTTTCTGTACTTAATGAGAGTGCAAACCTACTACAGTATTACATAACTGAGTCAGTAAGACTTGTGGTCCAAGGCATCCTCAGAAGCAAACTTTACACAGAATTCACAAAGGTGAAGTGTTCATTGAAAGAAGACTCTATATATAAACCCCAAATTAGCTAGTAGCAGCCAATGAATGATCTCTTTTGACTCACTCTTCCTTACCCCAAACTGAGCATACTTTTGTATAATATAAAAGATCCAGGACCTACCAAAGTACTTCAGAATCTGATAGCTTTGAGTTTATATTCTGGTTTTCTGCCATTTATGAGCTTTTTTCCTCTATGATGCAGGGAAAATTACCAAGCTTAATTTCCTCTTCTGTAAAAAGGAGCTGCAAGGTATCTTTATAAACACTACATGTAAAACATCTAGCAAAAAGTCTCATACATGATAGGCAGGAAATTACAGTAAATTGTGGATCCTTTTATTACTCAGGATTGTATTGCAGCATGGATCCTAGGCTCCTAAATATTATTTGGTCTTCCTTTAACACAATCCATGTATAATTGATTAGAATAAATAATAAATCTAGAAATGATAATAACGCATCATCTTTTTCCTCCTCTCTGGGAGGTAGATATTGTTAAGTTGCTGCAATTAGATCTACCTTCTCAGTTATGACAACTTGTTACGTTATAATTTGAGAGAAGATGAATGAGTCCAGATAGTGACAAAGAGAAATAAAGTCACCTGTGGAACTGTAACAGCAAATTATTCAAATTCATAGGTTCACTTAATCCACTCTTTTAATTAGGAGAAGTAATTAAGAGGCCACAGCTCCTGCCTTTTGGAAGTCCCAATTTAGCAGTGGAAGCAGAAAGCTAAGCAAATGTATATGTGTCTGTGTGTGTGTCTGAGAAAGAGAGCAGAAAGATGTACAAAGTTTGATCAAAGCACTGAAGATGGAGTAAGTTCCTGCTCAGATACCATTTCAAACCACCCATGTTGATATACAATGTATTATTTTATTTATTTACCTAGTTTATTCATTTTGACTGCAGTGGATGTCCGTTGCTGCATTCAGGCTTTCTCTAGTCACCATGAGCTGAGGCTACTCTCTGGCTGTGGTCTGCATGCTTCTCATCGTGGTGGTTTCTCCTGTTGAAGAGCACAGGCTCTAGAGCATATGGGCTCAGCAGTTGTGGCGTGGGGGCTTAGCTGCCCCATGCATGTGGGATCTTCCTGGACCAGGGATCAAAACCACGTTCCCTGCACTGGCAGGCAGAATCCTAACCACTTAGAACCTAATGACCATTGAGCTGAGGTCCATCAGGGAAGTCCACAATGTACGATTTTTTAAAGAATCTTTTTCTGAGAGAGAATTACTATAGAGCTTCTAAATAATCAGCTGTGCTTACCCAAATTCAACTATTTCTGTTTCATAAAATCTCAAATTACTCTTACCTGGGGTACTCAGTGACTAATGAAAGAGCATAGTTGCAATAATTCAAAAATACATTGGATTGATTGAATACAAACTTACTAAGGAATTAACAATTAATTTAAATAAATTAATAATTTAGTAGCCTTGTCTTACCCACTCCAGTATTCTTGCCTGGAGAATCCCAGGGACAGAGGAGCCTAGTGGGCTGCCATCTATGGGTCGCACAGAGTCGGACATGACTGAAGTGAATTAGCAGTAGCAGCCTTGTCTTATATAATAAAGGGAGCTCTTGCTGTCCCTTCTGGGTCCCTAGGGACCCTGATAGAGGTCAGCTAATCAAATCCCCCCTGAGTTAGTGTTGTGGACCTGCTTCTCTGAGTTTTTGCGTCATTAGGAGTTCTCAGCACTACTGAAAGACTTCTCTAGCTCAAATTTCTGGAGTCCTGTCAATGACATGGGCAGCAGTGGTTGCTGGCCAGAAGTGGGAACCTCATTCAGAGATCTCTAAGGTTTTCTCTGGCCCCTGTTATCCCTCTAAGAGATGTATTTGTCCATTCCCTGAAGGAAGGATACTTCATTCAGTAAAACATAAAAAAGTCTTTTAGAAAACGGTCTTTCCAGGAAGTTTAGTTAACTGTTTGTAATTGATTCTGTTTACCACTTCAAAACTTCCTACAGGAATGTCGCTCAGTCGTGTCCGACTCTTTGCGACCCCATGGACTGTAGCCTACCAGGCTCCTCTTTCCATGGGATTTTCCAGGCAATAGTACTGGAGTGGATTGCCATTTCCTTCTCCAGTGGATCTTCCCCACCCAGGGATCGAACCCGGATCTCCCACATTGTAGACAGACGCTTTACCGTCTGAGCCACCAGGCCCCAAAACTGGTGGCGTTAAGTTGTGTTTTACAACCATACACTGATGGTTAGAATTCAAAATCGTCAAATGCTTTCCTAACCACTAAAGGTAGACTACAGACTCTGAAATATAGAAAGTTATCTGAGGGTCATTTGTAGTAGGAAAAACTATGTAAATTATTTAAGATAGGGATGAATTGATTAAAAAATCAAATGACATTATCTTTGAAAATCAAATGACAGTATCTTTAAAAATGAAACTAAATTAAGAGGATGTTTTATTTTTTATTCTATTACCTTAAAAATGTAATTAAAATGCTACCTAATGCTTACAATGAAGAAAAAAAATTTAAAGATCAGTCACGTGTTATGCAAAAGCTCTGAATGAAAACATTTTTCATTGTATATTGGTCTTTACAACAGGATCATAAAGAATACAAACATATTTTAGATCTTCATCAGTTTCCCTAAGGGCTTCTGCTAGTCATTTGAAAATCAAATTATGCTCTTTAGAAACACCAATCTTACCCTTGTTATTTTTTCTTGATCAATATTAAGCAGCCTAATCATGCTGATTCTAACTTGTCAATGATTTTTCTGTGGTTTATTGACTCTCCAATACAATATTGGAAAATCACCATTTTCATCTTAACTGATTTTCATTCTATTTGGATTGTATTATTTAGTGTTAGCAATATGCAAAAATCAGTAAGATGGGAAGTAGTACAGAGTGTTACTTGGTGATTAATTGGAGAATTAACTTTAGAAAGGGTCAATTCATTTGTAAGTATGTTCCCATTGTGATGCCCTTTACCTCATTAATTGCAACTTTTCTAATCCATAGGACATAGATAATGAACATTGAGATAATGTGGACCCTTAAGTTTTCTTTGCATCCTTCTTAGTAACTGTCAGCCCAACATTTCATCCATGATTGATCTAGGGGATGTCTACATGTTACCACACAGAAACAAAAGTTATTTGATGGCTCAAATTTTTATTAAGGTAGTATTCCAACAGTGAGAAATTATCATGCTACTTAGAGACCCTCACAATTCTGATCCAAGGCATGCAGCTTATTGATAATATTGCAATTGTTTCAGCAGTGGAGGTGTCCAATTCAAGCGTTCTTAACTGTGAAGTATGCAGTTTTAGGTATTGTTACCAGCTGCCCAGTTCATCCTGTTAGAAATGCAAACAGAGTGAAATTGTCTGCTTGGCACAGTCCCAGTTCAATGGTCACCAACTCAATCAGAAAGAACTCTGATGATCTGAGAATCCAGAGCTCTGGATCCTTGCCCTAACTCTTCCTCTAACTGTGAGTAGAACTTCATAAACCACTTTATAACTACAGTCATTTCTGTTTCTCTATATGCCAAACTGGATAATAATCTGTTGCTTCCTAATCCATGTAATAGGCTGAATAATGACCCTTTATGATGTCCATGTCCTAAATCCCCCAGAACCTGGAAGTTTACATGTTAAAAGTAATGTTCATATGTGGTTAGAGATTTGGGGATGGGGATATTTTATCCTGGATGATCCAGTTGGGTCCAATGTAATCACAAAGGCCCTTAAAAGAGAGAGACAGGGGGAGCAGAGTGAGCAGCAGGAAGCAAGAGGTTGGAGTGATGTGAAGAAGGGGCCATGAGCCAAGGAAAGCAGACAGCCTCTAGAAACTAAACATGGTAAGGAAGTGAATTCTTCCCTAAAACTTCCCAATGGAACACAGCCCCACTGAATCTTGATTTTAGACTTCTGACCTCCAGAACTGTGAAAAAATACGTTTATGTTGTTTCAAGTCATCAAGTTTTTGGTGATTGGCACAGTAGCAATAGGAAATTAATACAGTGTGTAGATGACAGGGAGGATCAATAGCCCAGTAGATTTGAGATCCCTCAGGAAAGTCAAAAGAAACATTTCAAAGCAAGATGATATTAGGTCATACTCTGTTGATTTGTGTGCATGTGCTAAGTCACTTCAGTCATGTCCCACTCTTTGTGACCTCAAGGACTGTAGCCTGCCAGGCTCCTCTGTCCAGGCAAGAATACATGGAGTGGGTTGCCATGCCATCCTCCAGGGGATATTCCCGACTCAGGGACTGCACCCATTTCTCTTATGTCTCTGGCATTGGCAGACAGGCTCTTTACCACTAGTGCCACCTGGAAAGCCATAGATAATTAATAAAAATTCCATAAATTATTAATACTAGGTAGTTAGAATAGGAAAAAGGAGTCCAAAATGGCAGTGGCTAAAAGACAGAGGGAAAAACCCATGAAAACAAAAGAAAATCCACCTACCTAAGTGAGAACCTCAGGTGAAATAAATACACCCCTTTCCTGGCTAGCTCAATCTACATAGGGCAGGCTCAGTGGGGAGGAGACAAAACCTGTAAAAAGAGGAAGCCAAGATGGGTTGTGGCCTCTCCTTTGGGGTTGGCCCGCCCTCATGCCTCAAGGGTGTACTATCCTTTGTTAGCCCAATGAAACTCTGAGCTGTAACTGAGCTGTTTAACACTGGTTAGTCCACCTTTTCAAATCTTTGTTGAGGTGAGACAGAACACAGGAAATTACACAGTTTCCCGACATAAACACTTATGAACTGGGATTGGATGTTTCTCGGTTTTTACGTGCTTTAAAACAAGTGGGAAAATTAAAATCCGAGGTGGCATGAACGTCTCCATTTTCTTGATTATGTCACAGGCACTCCCTGGTAAGGTGCAATCTACTTGTCACTCCTGTGACCTTCAATCATCAGCTATGCTGCCCCATTTAGCCTCTTACCTTTCTCCCTTTTTACTCTTCTCCTCTCATACTTCTTGCTTTTTGAAAAGGTAACTGATGCCCTTTGTCAGAAAACAAAAACAAATGTACTTTAATCTTTGCTTTTCTTTGTTTTTGTTGTTATAATTACTAAAAGAATGCTGTCTATACCTGTAGGCATACATAATGGTCTACCTGGGAGAAGCTGCCCTTCTGCCTAAATGTTAAACTAAAGTGCCTTTGTTCAGGGGGTTGCAGCTCAGACATTCTGCCCCTGCCCACCTGTGAATGGCTGCAGAAAAGAAGAAATTAACAATCCCCTCCTTGATGCTGGCCAAGCCAAGAGACATTTTGCATGACTAGTGGTCTTTTTACTTTACTTCCTCATCTCTTCCTCTTTTTTGTTCTATAAAAGAAACTGGCATCCAGACCCCAATAAGATGGAACTCTAGGGCACTAGCCAGCAATCTTTTTAGACTCCCAGCTTTCCAAAAAAGTTACTATTCCTTGCTTCAACACCTTTTCTTCTGATTATCGGCCTGTCATGCAGTGAGCAGACCCAGCTTGGCTTTCGTAACAAAAACAAAACATTAAAAAGAACCTGAGATTGTAAAATCTTCAGGGCAATCTGCTCAGCATATAAGCAGCTAGTTCCACATGTAAAAAGAATGGGATGAAAGCAAGGGAGAGCTTGAAATATACTGTAAATACTCAGACTTCCAACTTGGAAGTCCACGAAGGAAAGGCATCTCCCACATTATTAGTTTTCTGGTCATCACTTCTTTGGCTAGAAATAAACTGGTTCTAAAGCCAATCAGTCTCATGTGGCATAGAAATACTAACAGGACAGAAGTTATTACTTTGAGTGTTATGTATAGTCCCTGAACTTATGAAGTGTGATGTTGTGATTTATAATCAGAAATATATACTTGGTCTTCTTCCCCTTCCTGGCACAGAGCTCTTAAAGCCATTGGAATTTCCTAAGTGTTGAGAGCAACCAAGGTGTCTTTTGTTATGTTAATGAGGTGACTTTTGGAAAGCTTTCCAAGGTAACCTAAGGAGTAGGCCTGGTTGCAAGTAAAGGCAACCTAGTGATTAGAGGATTGGAACTTTCAGCCTCACTCCTCACGTTCCACCTCCAGGGAGAGGAGTGAGGGTAAAGATTGAATTTTAAAATCAAAGGCCAATGATTTAATCAATCATGGGATCGACATGTACAAATTGCTATATTTAGAATGGATAACAAAAAGTCTTATTGTATAGCAGGGGAACTTTGCTCAAAGTCATGTGGCAGCATGGATGTGAGGGGAGGTTGGGGGAGAATGGATACATGTGTATGTGTGGCTGAGTCCCTTGCGGTCTAACTGAAACTATCACAACATCGTTAATTGGCTATGCTGTGCTTAGTTGCTCAGCTGTATCCAACTTTTTGCAACCTTGGAGACTTTAGCCCACCGGGCTCTGGCCATGGGATTCTTCAGGCAAGAATACTGGAGTGGGTTGACACACCCTTCTCCAGGGGAACTTCCAAACCCAGGGATCAAACCCAGGTTTCCCGCATTGCAGGCAGATTCTGCACTGGCTGAGTCACCAGGGAAGCCCCATATTCTGACATAAAGTAAAAGTGTTGCAGGAAGGGGGACTCCTTCCAAGGCCTGAAACCTGGCTCTTGTCTAACACTCAGAAATGAATTGTCCGAGGAGACACATGTGCTGACAAAGCAAGAGATTTTATTGGGAAAGGGCAACCGAGTGGAGAGCAGCAGGGTAAGGGAACCCAGGAGAAAAGCTCTGTCACATGGCTTTATGGTGATGGGATTAGTTTCAGGGTTGTCCTTTGCCAATCATTCTGACTCAGAGTCCTTCCTGGTGGTGCACGCCTTGTTCAGCCAAGATGGATGCCAGTGAGAAGGATTCTGGGAGGTGGTAGGACATGTGGTGTCTCCTTTTGACCTTTCCTGAACTCTTCCAGTTGGTGGTGGCTTATTAGTTCCATGTTCCTTACCAGGACCTCCTGTCATAAAACAGCTCATGCAAATGGTTACTATGGTGCCTGGCCAGAGTGGGTGGTTTCAATCAGTGTGCTTCCCCTCACAAAAGTTTAAAGAAATAAAAGGAATTTAGAATTTAAAAAAAAAAAAAAATTGAGTTCAATCATCAAAGACTGATGATTTAATCAATCATACGTATGTAAACCCAGAAGGATGGCGATCAGAGATTTCAGGTTGGTGAACATGTGGAGATTAAGGGAAAATGGCACACTTGGAGAGGACAGGGTTCTCTGAACTTGTTCCCACATGCCATGTCCTATGTATCTCTTCATCTGGCTACTCATCTATATCCTTTATCATATCTTCAATAACCTGGTAAACTGTTTTCCTGAGTTTTGTGAGGGGCTCCCCTGATGGCTCAGCAGGGAAAGAATTTGCCTGCAATGCAGAAGACACAGGTTGGATCCCTGACTAGGGAAGGTCCCCTGGAGGAGAAAATGGCAATACACTCCAGTATTTTTGCCTGAAATATCCCATGGACAGAAGAGACTTTTGGGCTAAAGTCCATGAAGTTGCAAACAGTTAGATATGGCTGAGCAACTAAGCACATGGGAGTTTTGTGAGCAATTCCAGCAAATAATCAAATCCAAGAGGGAGGAGGCTATAGGAACTTCCAATTTGTAGTCAAGTTAGAAGCTGTGGGTAACCTGGGGACCAATCACTTGCAATTGGCATCTGAACTGGGGGGAAGTCTCCTGGGACTGAGAACATTACTTGGGGGATCTGATGTTATTTCCAGGTAGAGAGTGTTACAATTGAGTTGAATTGTAGGACACCCGGCTGGTGTCCCAGATTTGCTTGATTCGGGGAAAATACCCTACCCATTTCGGGTGGGAAGTGTTGTTAGTTCTGTTTCTCTAGAAAACACTGACAAACACACTGGCTAAATTAGAATTCCTTAATTAACAGTGAAAAAGCAAATCATAGCATAATATTGTAACATTCTTATGTTCTGACCACTCTGAGCAATTTTAGATGTCTTTACGATTTCACCAATGATATTATGAAAAAAATAAAAAGTTAGCAAAACTAAAAAGATTAATCTGCCTCACCTCTGTACCACAACCCAATGTGATATTTTGAGATCTAATCTATAAAATCCACCTCAGGAAGACTGCTTTGATACTGCAAGTATCAACATAGAATTAGCCTACTGTAGTATTCATATACCTCACACCTTTCAATGGGCAGCACTAAAGTGCTTGGTTGTAGCATATAAGTTGGGCCTTCACCTGTGGCTAAGCCATAAAGAATCCACCAGCAGTGCATGAGAAACAGTGCTTGGGTCAGGAAGATCCCCTGGAGGAGGGCATAGCAACCCACTCCTCCAGTAGGCTTCCCTGAAAAATCCCATGGACAGAGGAGTCTGGTGGGCTACAGTTCATAGGGGCACAGAGTTGGACACAACTGAGCACCCAAACACAGAAGATAAACTGAGATAGAAAAAGAAGACGCCAACAGCCTCATGTTTTAAAGAAAAGCTTTGCCAATTGTTTCCAATATGTATAGTTCATGTTTACCTTATGAACATCTAAATAGCATGGCACTGAAAGTATCTTAATAGACACTTACTTACTCCAGTACTCTTGCCTGGAGAATCCCATGGACAGAGGAGCTTGGTGGGCTACAGTCCACGGGGTTGCAAAGAGTCGGACATGACTGAGCGACTTCACACACTAACTTTCTCATTATTATAAGACGAAAAAGCAAATTATATTTTTTCTCATTACAAACATAGTTACCATTTTCATACTGAAGTCTGTTGCCTCTTCTGGTTGTTCCCTGAGTTAGGTTACTTAATATGGGTGGGTTCCAAAGAAACTTTTCTGCTTTCTCTTGGAACATTGGCCCCTGTGCTACCTTTGGGATTGTTTCATTCCTGAGGCAAGAAGTGATGTTTATTCTTTCAGGTCTGAGTTTGATTCTGACCGTGTAAGCACTCTAATCCACTGTCAAGGCATAAAATCTTCTAGCAGTTACTTTGAAAACAAAATCTGCTTTTTCATTAAAGTCCATTATCATCACAGCTAAACAAAAATGATTCAGGCTGACTCTGATATGCTTACCTCAAAACTGGATTTTTTCAGTTAATATGTTGTCTAAAACTTAAATGTATGAACAATACAGTTTTCAGGAAAACATTTGTGAAATGTATATGCTGCTTATGTAGTTTATATAAACAACCAAGACGAATAAGGTAATTTTGTTCCAAATGTCAAAGGACTGTCCAAAATGTTCTTATCTCTAAATATTGCTGTTTTCTCACTTACCCATTTACTAAAATTTATGGGTATGAACAATAGAATTTTCTGGAGAACTTCATGATTCTGCAAAAGCTGAGTGAAAGTTAGGCAACAAATAGTACACAGTGAGTTTACTCCAAAAACAAAGCATTATACCAGTTACAATATTATTGAATAAGATTAAGTTAAGAAAGAAAAGACAAAAGAGGCATAAGAACTTGGGCCTGCCCTCCTTTTACCAAATATGAAGATTAAGTGTTAGGAAGTAGAATATTTTGAGCAAGTTAATAGGTGGAAATGTATGAGAGTGCATTAAATATATGATATAATTCTAAGGATTTTTCCTCACTCCATATAAACATAACCACAAAAGTTAGATACAATGATTACTCCCATTTTCAGGATGATGCAACTGAGGTGGTAAAGTTATTCAAGGACATGTAGCTGGTGAGTGTCAAGGCCAGGATTTGACCTAGTCCTTCCGTCCTCAGAGTCTCATTCTAGATAGGGCTTGCATGCAAGATTGTTAAGTTGCTCCAGTCAGTCCGACTCTTTGTGACCCTATGAACTCTAGCCTGCCAAGCTCCTCTGTCCATGGGATTCTCCAGGCAAGAATACTGGAGTGGGTTGCCATGCCTTCCTCCAAGGGATCTTCCTGACCCAGGGATTGAACTCGTGTCTCTTATGTCTCCTGTACTGGCAGACAGCTTCTTTACCACTAGCACCACCCGAGAAGCCCAGATAGAGTTTATACAATTCAATAATGTACAAATAAAGGAAAAGGTGAAGACAAGTTTTCTTTTATTTAAATTTGGATGCTAATAAGTTTATTTTCCTAAAACAAAGTGAGACAAAAATTAAGTAACTTCCAAGTCATAAATATTACCAATTAGACTACAAAAACTTAACAACAACAACCCCTGGGCAATGGCTCAGCAAGTTGGATATGCCTTGGGGTCATCTGCTTAACAACTGGAATAACTTTTACTGTTAAGGGATCTTTGTGGTTCAAGGCAGATACAACAGGGTGGGAACGGCTACAAAGTGCATGTTATCTTTAAGTAAAATGGAAAACTTCTTAAAAGAGATGTCTGGGTGGTTAATGGCAGGAGTCTTGCAGAACCAGAGCCTTCTCTGAAAGTATCATGTAATATTAACCCTCCTCAGCTGCCAGGCCTCTCCACTGTCCCCTGTAAGATTTATGGATATTCTTGAGCCTTCTCTTTTCATTGTTAATTCATGTCCAGAATCTATAGCAGTCTTTATTTCATAATGAAATGATGTTCTCTGGTTACTACAATAAATAAACTTCCTTGGCTAGAGTGGAAAATAAGAATTTCACGTTAAATAATAGAATACAGAATCCCATGCTAAACTAAACCATTAGAATAAAATTCTGTCCATTGGAAAAGAATTCCATATGGAATAAATATGAATTGTATGCTTAGTCACTCAGTCGGGACCAAGTCTTTGTGAACCTTTGGACTGTAGTTCACCAGGCTCCTCTGTCCATGGGATTTTTCAGGCAAGAATACTGAAGTGGGTTGCCTTTTCCTCCTCCAGGAGATCTTCCCAACCCAGGGATTGAACCCAGGTCTCCTGTGCCCCCTAGATTGCAGGCAGATTCTTTACTCACTGCGCCATCAAGGAACCCCTTAAACATGCATTAGCCTGAGTTACATTCTTCAAATCTTAATTATTTTATCACACACTGCTTGCTTAATGATGCTGAAAATATTCATTGTATCTCAACCTTGTGTTAAGACTTACAAAAAAAAAAAGAAATAAATAAAACAGAAATGCCATGGCAGCATGAGTCATTTCCTACAATTTAAAAAAAGTCTTTTATCTGAAAAAGACTGAGCCACATACTCAGTTCCTTAAGATGAGAAACACCTTCATTTGAAATAATGAAATGAAGTGACAGTGATGAAAAAGATATGACAAAGAATATTTAAAGTAGAAACAGTGCTTCGGGTTTGGTTTTTTGGTTTGTTTGTTTGTTTTTGTTTTTGTTTTTTTAGTTTGAATGTTTAATAACTGTCTAGATACTCACTAGAAGTAATCCATCTGAGAGCCTGATTCTTCTACGATTTCAGTGTAGAATACAAAGTCTGAAGCACAAAAGTTGCTTAGTAAATATTTACTAAACTAAATGAATGACAAATGTTTTCCCCGCAAATATAGGGCATCACTCAAATTCACTAGCAAAGCATGTAAGTTTTACCCAAGTGGAAAGTGAGATCATAATATCATAGAATTTTGGAAAAGCATGGAAGCACATGAGGTTTCTTTCTTGGTGCCCAAGAAAATTTTAGGTTGTAAGGGAGAAAAGTACATATTGAGAGTATCTGAATCCTATTCTCAAGTTCCCCCCTCCCCCAGTCATGTGCATTTTTCTGATATTTTAAAATTCAAAGTTTCCTTTCCCTTCATATAGGAATGACCATCCAGTCTGTTCACCAGATGCTTCTTATACCAACTCTTGTCAGATCTCAGCACAGAAGTATCATCTCTTGGATAGGGCTCCTTTCTGTTCTCCCTTTGCACATAAATTAAAAGTTCCTTGTGTCTGAACTGTAAGAAAATTATAGTTCGATTGTAAAGAATAATGCCAACTTCAGAAAAAATGTTTAAATCAGAAATTAAGTAGAAACTAATATTCTAGAGCTCTAAAAATAGAGAATTATAAGTCAAAGATATATTATTGTTATCTTTAAATGTAATGGCTTAATTGAAGGATGTTGAAAGGATGGTCAAGGACCTACAGCAAATATATCAACCCTTCTGACTGTTATTGTATCAATAGTTTCATTCTTAAAGGATTTGCATAGCTTTAAATGCAACAATACTTGAGACAGGTCATATCTGCAATCACCTTATCATTTAAAACCTTATCAGGATTACTAATCACTTGACAAGTCTGAGAATCAAAGCAGCTACCCCAGGTGTAAAGGAAATACAGTATCAAAAATAGTTTAAGGACTCAAAGATAAAATCTATATATATCAACTGGATTTGAGCTCTTTCTCTTCCATAAAGGTTTTGTACAATGTCATGGAACGTCTATATATTGCAGTTACATGATTGCTTTATACTTCCTTTTAGCGCGTGTCTTCCAAGTGGTCAGGAAAAGCTTCTGTTTCCTCAGGTCCCATTCAGAGCTTTGCATGAAGCTTATTTTATGTTTGTATATTAAATATTGCCTTGAGCCATATTTACATTTGCTAACTACACTCTTTGGCCATATTAGAATAAATAAGATGCAAGCAATAGTCCATAGATGGGGCTAATTTGTTACAGAAGTACTAATATTCTAAAATAAGCTGTATTGTAGAGCAGCATCTATTTTGTTGGTTTTCTGTCTCTAGATACAATTAAAAAGAAAAAAAGACAATTAAATCTGGTATTTTTCTCGGGCTGCATTGTTGACCTATGAAGCTCCATTCTTCCACCAGCAAGCTTTGCAAACCACTAGTTTCTGTTTTTATTTAATATGTCCAAATCTGATTTAACAGGACTTAGAGCCATTCCAGCACATCAGGCACAAAAAGTCCCTTTGATCTTTTTGCCACTTTTAAGAAACATCTGCATCTTTGTAAAGACCTTGTAGGAAGAGCCAAAAGTTGGAGAACAGATAGTCTCATGCAAGAAGATAGAATTGTTAGAGAAACCAGCTCCTCTTGTTAGGGTCCCAGAGACCTGAACATAAGGCTGGCAGTAACTAGGGCTATAAACACCAAGTTGTTTCCAAGAACTGGAATTGAGAAGTGACCAATTCCATCATTCCATTTTATAAGACAGCCTGATATCATTCTCAGAGAAGGACAGAATGGTAAGATTGGTTTTAAGATTATCCAAACATTTGCTTCGCAATAAGGAAATGACAACCAAAAAAAGTTCCTATTTGGACTTTGCCCTTTTCTAGCTTTTAAAAATAAATTTTCAACCTTTCTTTGTCAAAAGCTCTCTGTTGTGTTTTATTCCATCTGGGTTTCATTTCCAAGAGAAAAGACTAGCCTGCGTAAATACCCATATATCTCGTGTGTGTGTGTCGGGGGGTGGGGGGGGGGGGTTAAACACGGTCAACTGTTGCATTTGCCTACAAGGTTCTAACCCCACTAAGTGCTTAGAAAACCTCTGCATATTCCCTAGCTCCCTTCATGTGTTTGAACTGAGCTGAACTTTTTTGTGTTCCAGATAAATGCGGGAGTGTGCCATGTAAAATACTGTTCAAACACTTCTTTTGAGCAGAGTGTTGCAAATGACAAGCTGAAGAATCTGAGACTAGCTCAGATGTGCTGGTTAAGAGAGAGCCCTGAGGGAAGCTCCAAGACCTGGGAAGAGTTAGCCTCTATCTCCCATCCTGCTCCTGGTCTGTTTCCTTTCCCACGCAGGTGGAAACAGAGCACTGAATGAAAGAAAAAGCAAAGTGGCAGATGATAGACAGCAGAAGTTTTCCATCATAGCCTCATCCAGGTTTCTAGCACATGTTGTAGATTGAGTGTTCCATGAAACCCGAGAGGCATGAACTGAACAGGACCTTGGGCCAAAACTCCTCACGGTTTATTGAAAACATTTCCAGGTCTTGGAAATGTATCCTAAGAGGAATTCCTATCATTTCTGGAAAAGCCAGGCAAACTAATAAGTTCTGAGAACCCAGTGGCCTTCCCTCTCCCCTTTTAGCAAGAAAGACAAAGCAGTCAGTCCAGACAGTACATATTTGAGAATAAGTCGCTTTCAGAATTTAAATGAGAAGATACAAAGTCTTATAAAATATCCTAGAGTAGTCTGGATTTTCATTTATATAGATATACATATATATATTTACGTAGTTAGTGCAGCACAGACTGAGAAGCAAAAAAAGAAAAAATTCACATGCTAAACTATGCTCCCCTCTCAAGGAAGGCTACTAAATAGTCACTGAGATGTTTCCAGATTCTAAATTACATTGTTATTTCATTTTATGTTTGTTTATCAAATTTATTGAAATAGATTTTAAGAATGATAAACTGCATACATTTAAAGTATACCATGAAATTAGCTTTGACAGATGCACACACCCATGAAACCACCAACACACTCAAAAAGCAGAATATTTCCATGAACTTCAAATAATTTCTGGTGCCCCTTTGTAGTCAATCCCTTTCTCTACCTTCAACCCAGCCAACCCCTGATTTGCTTTCTGTCAATTTGTATTTATGGAAATGTAATTATGCAGTATGTACTCTGATGTCTGGCTTTATTCACTGAGTATAATGATTTTTGAGATTCTCCATGTGATGGCATGCACTAGTAAATTCTTATTGTTTTATTCTTCTAATCACATACTTGCTGGTGGACAATCAGGTTATTTCTAGTTTGGTGCTATTTTGAATGAAACTGCTATGGACATGCACGCACGAGTCTCTGTGTATTTCTTCTGTGTAAGTACATAGAGTGCAATAGATGGGTGAATGCTAGTTGTACATTTAAAATTCTAAGAAAATGCAAAATAGTTTTCCAAGGTGGCTATCCAATTCTATATTTTCCTTATGAATAATTCTATATTCCACATTCTCATCAACGCTTAGTACGATTAGTCTTTTTAACTTCATCCATTCTAATGTGTGTAGCTCTCATTTCTGTCTGTATTTTTCTGATGACTAAGTTAAGCATCTCATGTGCTTATGACCATTACTTTATCTTCTTTTGTGAGGTGTCAATGAGGTCATTTTTATCATATTTATAAAGTTGTTTCTGTTTTTATTGTTGAATTGTAAAAATCATTTATGAATTTTGGTATGAGTCTTTTGGCAGATACACATACTGCAAATATTTTCCCCAACCTTTGGTATGTTTTTTGTTTTCTTAACCATGTATTTTGAATAGAAAAACAAGATTTAATAGTAAAGCTAAATTTAATGTATTCTCTCTGGTTTATGCTGTTTGTACCCGCAAATTGCAAGGATTTTTCCCCCTTTTTTTCTTATAATAGATAGAAAAGTTTTCCAAGTAGTATTGAGAATTCCCAAAGACCTTTCACAGAACTTCCCTCAATTTTAGCATCTTGTATATTCATATTACAGTTATCAAGACTAAGATGCTAAGACTGGTAAAATACTATTGACTAAACTGGAGCCTTATTTATATTTCATCACTTTTTATACTAATGTCAATTTTCTTTTTTCAACTGAAGAATAGTTAGTTTATAATAGTATATTAGTATTAGTTATACAACATAGTGATTCTTTTCTTTTTTTTTTTTTAATTCAAACTAGGGATTGAATTCATGGCCCCTGCATTGGAAGCACAGAGTCTTAATCACTGGAGGCCAGGGAAATCCCTCAAAAACTTGCATACTCCGTTTAAAGTGATAATAAAATATTAGCTATGTTCCCTGTGCTATATAATACATCTTGTAGCTTATTTGTTTTACACATATTAATAGTAGATCATCTCTTCCAATTCCCTACCCCTATCTTGCCCCTTCCCCCTTTACTTTCCAAGAGTCACTAGTAATATTGTGTGTGGGTAAGTCTGTGTACATGTGTATGCAAATGTGTTTCCTCTAGAGTTTATAGTTGTTACCTGATTAAAGGTCAGTCTACTATGGCTTTTTCTACCACGTTAAAGGCAGAAATACCCCCGAACTCTATCATTTAATATAGCAATAAACATGTGTGTTCTTTTGCCTAACTATACTGTTTCAAATGTTACTAATTACTTGGCTTTATTCATTTTCCTATAATGTTAATATTTAAGATCATGGCATCTGGTCCCATCAATTCATGGGAAATAGATGGGGAAACAGTGGAAACAGTGTCAGACTTTATTTTGAGGGGTTCCAAAATCACTGCAGATGGTGACTGCAGCCATGAAAATAAAAAATGCTTACTCCTTGGAAGGAAAGTTATGACCAACCTAGATAGCACATTCACAAGCAGAGACATTACTTTGCCAACAATCTGTCTAGTCAAGGCTATGGTGTTTCCAGTGGCCATGTATGGATGGAAGAGTTGGACTGTGAAGAAAGCTGAGTGCTGAAGCATTGATGCTTTTGAACTGTGGTGTTGAAGAAGACTCTTGAGAGTCCCAGTCCATTCTAAAGGAGATCAGTCCTGGGTGTTCTTTGGAAGTACTGATGCTAAAGCTGAAACTCCAATACTTTGGCCACTCCATGAGAAGAGTTGACTCATTGGAAAAGACTCTGATGCTGGGAGGGGTTGGGGGCAGGAGGAAAGGGGATGACAAAGGATAAGATGGCTGGATGGCAGCGACGAGAAAGGATAAGGTGGCTGGATGGCATCACCGACTCAATGGAAATGAGTTTGAGTGAACTCTGGGAGTTGGTGATGGACAGGGAGGCCTGGTGTGCTGCAAGTTCATGGGGTCGCAAAGAGTCGGACACGACTGAGTGACTGAACTGAACTGAGATTGTTCACTCTACGTATGGCCCTCATGGCTCAGTGGTAAAAATTCCACCTGCAATGAAGGAGACTTGCAGGAGATGCAGGTTCAATCCCTGGATCAGGAAGATCCCCTGGAGAAAGGCATGACAACCCACTCCAATATTCTTGCCTTGGAAATTGCAGGGAGAGAGAAGCCTATTAGGCTATAGTCCTAGGGTCACAAAGAGTTGGACGTGACTAAGCAACTAAACAACAAAGAGTACTCACAGCTTAGCAAGAATTTTCACTTATACTATTTTTGCTGTTTTCAAATAACCCATGAAAAAGAGTAGATATTTTTAATGTTAGAGAAAAGAAAATCGGGATTTCAAAGAATAGAAAATAACAAAGGATCACACTTGATAAGGATTCATATGTGTGTGCAGAGAGAGAAAAATTGTCCATCTTTAGAGCAGAAACAATCCAAAGAAACCTTAAAGATAACTGTATCCAAGGATTTTCTATGAAAGACTGAATAGATGTTTGGTGACTTTCAAAGTGTGCGAAACTGGTTAATGATGGAGCCAGAATTTGTTCTTAGTCTCAAGTATCAAACTAGTAGGAAAGTTGGCATAAAAAAAGCCAAAGTTTATACTGTAGAAGAAAGGACTTCTAGCAAAAGTTTCACACTAAAATGACAAGCTAAAGAATTGTACATTCTCTATTAATTTACAGGCACTTAAGCAGAGACTGAACTTCTCAGGGAAGCTGTGGGATATATTGAAATTTGTATGGGTAATTGAACTAGACAGCCATTAATGTTCCTTCCAGACCAGATCATTCATGACTTGACAATTCAGTGGCCATTATCACTGCATCTGAAAGGGACATTCTTTCGGTCTGACTTTATCACCTTGACATATTAGGGTGTATGTCTTGAAGAAATAATTTTTAAATTGTGAGGTTAATGTTCTTTGTACGTGGTGCTTGCTGAGTCTACTGAAGCTAAGAAAATATTTTCGAGTTCCTGTCCATAGCAGACATAAATTTCACAAGATGAAATCATTTTAATAAAGTTGTCATTTATTCTTCTTTGCAAAAAAAAAAAAAAACCCTAAAGTTATGCTTAATTATAATTATGATCAATTGTTATATTAAACAATCTGAATGATTTTCTTCTTATAAATCAAACACATAGACTTACACATGTATATAGAAAGAGAGAATTATGGATTAAAATTTCTCCTTGGAAAAATAGTTCTTTGAATTTATTAATATAAATGTGATTCGAAATTAAAATTTTCAGCTGAAGAGAAAATGTGAAAACTGTAACTTTGTTGTACTGGTTTATAATTCAGCTTAGTGGATTCTTGAGCCACCCCCTTTTCCAGTAGGACAGTTGTTCTCAAAAGCGTGGTTAAGAGACCCCTAGAAATTCACAAGACCATTTCAAAGGTTCTGCCAAGTCAAATAACTTCCATGATAATAAGGAGACCTTATTGCATTTTTACTTTCACTCGTGTGTAAGTGTACAGTACATTTTTCCCAAAACTATATGTTATGCAGGATGTGTTCTTTTAATGAAAATGGAATACACACTTGTGTGGAATATTCCCATTTTTTCTGAAACCTAGTAATAGCATATAAATATTTGCATTTTCATACATGCACTTAATTTTCATTAGTACTTACACTATTTTATTACTATCACTCATTCACCAATTATACTTTTATTCTTTGTTAGCTCATTATCATCCAATGCATCTTACTTTGAAATTCTAAAATTCTCCTTATACTTATATGGAAACAAAAAAAGAAGCAAAAATTCTCTGATTTTGATAACTTTAAATTTTTTTTAATGTTTTAACTTTTTAGTTATTATCTAAAGATAAATAGCTCCTATTTTACAGTGTAATTGTTTGTTTTGAAATATATATTATAGTTGGGGCTGCCCCGTGGCTCAGCAGCAAAGAATACACCTCCAATACAAGAGAAGTGGGCTGGATCCCTGGGTTGGGAAGATCCCCTTTAGAAGACGTCTAGTATTCTTGCCTGGGAAATCCCATGGACAAAGGAGTCTGGTGGGCTGCAGTCCAAGCAGTCACAAAATAGCAGGGCAAGACTAAGTGACTAAAAAACAACAAAATGTTATATTTGAGGAACAATTATTGGACTAAAAAAAGAAGACTCATTTTCTCAACCATCTACACCTAAAAATGCTGAGAAAAATAAAACTCTCATGTTAGATAGTTATTTGACTAATGGAGGGGAAGAATTTTCTCTAAAGGAAAATTATTCTACATTTTTAATATTCAGTGCCACTTGTGCTTGGTGCCAAAAATTCACGTAAAACAAGTTCTTTCCAGTTGCTTGTTTAGCATCCTTAACAGATAAATATAAGCAAATGAATGAGTCCAGCCATATCTGTAGATTCATCCACTTGTAAGGGGAAAGAACAGTTCTGCAGATGAGATATTATCTCACCTCCACGTTTGCAAGGAAAATTTTAATTTGACAATATCTTCTAACGCCAAAATTATCACTAGTGTCAATGCCTTTGCTTATTCTTCATCAGTAAGCACTGAGCAACGTCAGTGGTCCAAAACTATATTAAACCTCACTTTTGTGTGCTCTTCTGTAGCCAAAGGAACATGATGACATTCCCTGTAAGATGTTTCAGGGACTTCTTTAACTCTAGTTTAAAAAATCTGTCAGAAATAGTTTTCATCACTTTTAGGGCCTCATGGAAGTACTGTGTTGACTTTTGCAGTGATAGTACAGAAGCAACAATGAGCAAAACTGCTAGTGCCCTAGCACAAATCAAAGTAGGGGTGCCCAACTGTACTACTGGTCATTGTGTTCTTCACTGATGGACTCTTCCAAGTAAAATAAAATAATAACAATAATGCCAGTATTAATTAGGAATGTATAGTTTCTTGGCTCTCCTTGAGCACCTAGGATAATGAAATCTGGGGCTTGCTTTCTCCCTTGGAATACTTAGTGGAGGTTTGAAGGTTTTCTCTTGGGAGTTTTTTGTTTAATACGGTAAGTCTTTTTTAAATACATATTTATTTATTTGGCTGCACCTGGTCTTAGTTGTGGCACTTAGTTGTGGGGCATGGGATTTTTAGGTGCAGCACGTGGGATCTTTTGGGCTTTCCTGGTGGCTCAGTGGTAAAGAATCCACCTGCCAATGCAGGAGACACAGGAGACCTGAGTTCGATCCCTGGGTAGGAAAAATCTCCTGGAGAAGGAAATGGCAACCCACTCCAGTATTCTTGCCTGGGAAATCTCATGGACAGGAGAGCCTGGTGGGCTACAGTCTATGGGATCAGAAAGAGTCAGACGTGACTTGGCAATCCACAACAACAAACATGAGTCGTGGCATGAGGGATCTATTTCCCTAACCAGGGATCAAACCTGGGCCCCCTGTATTGGAGCTCAGTGTCTTAGTCATTAGACCACCAGACAAGTCCTGGAAGTGGTTTTAATTTGGGAAGGAGAAGGATTTAGGAATGCGAGAGCATGCTGCTGTCTTTCCAGAATTCTTCTTCATAGTTAATTGGTAAAAATATGAATGACTAAATCCATTAATCTTTTTCTGGATGGCTAACTTATTAAAAATTTTTTTCACCAAAATTCTGTATTCTTCACAAGTATTGTTCTAGGTTTGCAGACTTCATTTCTGCTTCTACTTGTTTGTTTGCTGTTTTATTGATTTTTAAATTTATTTCCTTTCAAAAATATTTTATTTATTGTTACCTCTCTCCCACTATTGTGTCCATAAGAATGGAGTTGATGTTTATGTTCTATTTGTTACCCCACTGCCACCTGGGAAGCCCACCTTCTTAAATATGGCTCTATCTAATGGGTTAAACTCATGTAAATCCATATTTATAGGATACATGAATAACCCAGAGACATTAACAATTGAGAATGATGAACCTGTTTGCAGGGCAGCAGTGTAGACACAGTGGGGGAAGGAGAGGATGGGATGACTTGAGAGCCTGGCATGGAAACGTGTTGCCATATGTAAAATAGATAACTCATGAGAATTTGCTGTGTAAAACAGGGAGCTCAACCCACTGTTCTGTGACAACCTAGAGGTGAAATGGGATGGGAGATGGGAAGGGGCTTCCGGAGTGAAGGAACATATGTATACTTGTGGTTTTAATCAAATTTTTAAGGGAAAAAAATGAAAATGTCACTATAGTTGTTATTCACTGACATTTTCTTGTGTCCAATGCCTTGGCCTCTTCTGCTAGGGATAGTAAAACAAGATTCAGACTTACCCTGATTAGTCCTAAACAGCTGTGGGTCAGCTTTGATCTGATTAAAAGCTCTTTTCCTTTTAAAGACATTGAAAAGTCTCTTCCTAGATCATGGTCAGCTGTACTTGTCTTTTCATTCATGTCTTTCTCACTCCAACACGTCCGCGGAAACATCAGACAATAGTTCATCTGCTCCTTATTGTGTCTGGCTATCCACCTTACTCACCTTCTGGCTGTCTTCATGATTCCTAGTTCTTAACAGAATCTCCTGATGGGTGTGAAGACTGGTTTAGGATCGCTTTGTATATACACCCCTTGATCCACAGTTTGGAGAACTACAAATATATTATCTTACACCTGTGCTTACACATTCATACAAATACTAAATAAATGATAGGGGCTTCCTTGGTGGCTCAGATAGTAAAGAGTCTGCTTGCAATGCAGGAGACCTAGGTTCAATCTCTGGGTTGGGAAGATCCCCTGGAGAAGGGAATGGCTACCATCCCCAGTATTCTGGCCTGGAGAATTCCATGGACTGTAGAGTCCATGGGATCACAAAGAGTCGGACACATTGAGTGACTTTCCCTTTCACACCTTTCTCTGATCCCTCAGCAGGTAAAGAACCCGCTTGCAATACAGGAGCCACAGGAGAAGCAACTTTGATCCTTGGGTCAGGAACATCCCCTGGAGGAGGAAAGGCAACCCACTCCAGCATTCCTGCATGGAAAATCCCATGGAAAGAGGAGCCTGGCTGGCTATAGTCCAAAGTGTTGCAAACAGTCGGACACGACTGAATGACAGAATCAATCATACTAAATGGTAGGGATGACAATCACCAAGATCAAACTTGAACACTCAGGGCGATTTTTTCTTTCCCCCCTGTATAGTGATGCCACTTTAGGTCACACTGGATAGGGATAGTTCCACTGGTGAGACTCTTGAAGAACACAGGTGATTTTGCCCTTCCACATTCACAACACAACACATCATGTTGCATAAATATGGCTACACTACCTGATGTATTAATAGTTTCCTGTGTAGTTGTTTACTTTTTATTACTCTCATCATCTTCACCACCATCATCACTATTTACAGCTATACCTATTTGCTACTTCTTTGCATTATAAACACAGCAAGAATTTCATTGTCTCATTAAATGGAATGATCTAAAATATTGAGTGTACCTACATTTACCAAATCCAATATTATTTTCCAAGCCACCAAATTCTTTTCCATTTTTAAAACGGGAATTCTGATGTTCAGAGCAGAAAAGCAATTTTTTCTTAATGGCCCACTGTGTGTCAGTGATGGAGCTGGTAATAAAGCCCTAGTTGTCTGAATCTCCAACTCAGTGCTCAATTGAAATTGTATTCTTCACTCAATGAAAGCTAAATGAGGAAAGAAAAGTTGCACACTGATTCCACAGGATATGTTGTGTCAAACTAATGTCATCCATTTCACTCCTTGCAACCCAAGCATACTTCAAGTACCATTTACTAAATGACCTGTGAAGGTCATTTCATGCAACAATACAAAGTTTGAATTTTCTAAGTTACCCATATTTTGAAATATTAACAATATATTTTGTGAGCTTACTCTCCCTCCATAAAACTAATAGATCACTTACCTACTAGTTTTCTAATATGGTTATGAAGACTTATTCATTCAAACTAATAATAAATTATGTATTAAGTAGTGAAGAAGGTGTTTTAAAAAGCTCCCCGGTATTTACCAAGTAATATCACTGTAATTTAGCATATACTATCTCATTGGAGGGCTTTCCTACTGGCTCTGTGGCAAAGAATACACCTACAATTCAGGAGACCCAAGGAGAGGTGGGTTGGATCTCTGAGGCAGGAAGATCCCCTGGAGGAGGGCATGGCAACCCACACCAGTATTCTTGCCTGGAGAATTCCATGGACAGAGGAGCCTGGTGGGCTAAGTCCATAAAATCTCAAGGAGTCAGACACGACATGCATGCATTTCATTGACACACCTTGAAAAGCAGTGATATTGGTGTTTATTATTATTATTTTACTATTCATTAAAGGTAAAGCTTTGAGCATTCAAGTAATTAATTAACAGAACCAAGTTTCAAATTTCACTCTGCAGAACAACATCTCCTGTATTGAAAATAAGGCATTTTTCTAAAACCCCTCAATTTCAAACCTAATAATAAATATGAAACTGAATTTAAGAAAGAGAAACTAACATCATCATCAATATCTTCTGTGTGATCCAGAATACTTTGCTAGAAACACAGTAAAGCACGTGTAATTTGTAGTTCACATGCTAAACAGGTATGATATTTTTCATCAGAATAAAAAGAAACATTTATTATTTCAGAGAATTATAACCATTTTGAAAGAATTTAATAAATGCTTTCTAAAATTTTCACCTTATTTTAATAGACATAATATGAATCATCATTTAAAATAAATGTTAAACAATGCAGAGAATTACCTCAGTTTATTACTTCTGTTTGGTAAAATATTCATGAAGACAGTCACTCTCTATAGAAACTATTATAAAAAATATTGAAAATAATACAACTATTGAAATATTTAAAAGTAACTCAAAAAACTTTTATGCTCAGGAATCAGAAATTGTAAGAATAGAGAGGAAACATGTTAAATAAAGCTCAAAACCAGATACTCATAGTGTTTATCAGCATTCCACACAGGACTTGGTCTTTCATTCTTTATTGTAAAAGATTTGTTATAACAACATAAGAGATATATAGGTATTATGCATATATATGTATATATGCACATATATCAATATTTATATGAAATGAATAACTAAAATATTAAATGATGAAATTGAGATTCAAGAGTACTCTAACAGATGATGAGTTCAAATAATATAATAGAATAATAAAAAAAAAAATAAAGTCCTAATTTGGGAGCAAAAGAAACCAATCATGTAAGGAAGACATGAGATAGACCTGGCTTGACAAGTGTTTAAGTAAAGCGATTCAGATTCATCTGACCATAATTCTATAAAAATAAAAAAAGTGACATGTGGTTACAAATGTTCTATTAGTATACATTTTCAGACTTTTATTTTAGAATTATTTATAACAAGAAATGAAGACAACATAAATATAGAAGTACATTATTATACATCAAGAGAAAATGGGTGTATAACACAGCACAAAATATTTGTTTTTCATCTTTTAAAAATTTCTTTTTTTTTTAATTGATGGATAAGTGCTTCACAGAATTGTGTTGGTTTCTGCTAAACATCAACATGAATCAGCCAGAGGTATACATATATCCCCTCCCTCTTGAACCTCCCTCCTACCGCCCTCCCTCTAGGTTGTTACAGAGGCCTGGTTCGATTTCCCTGAGTCAGAGAAAAAGAATTTTTAATCACAATAAAATGTTCTATAAACAGAAGGATATATGTTTGATATTCAGCTATATTTTAGTTAATGTATAAACTTATGCAGAAATCATATTAGAAGGAAAAAATGTCAAACATTTAGAAGAGGTTTCCCCACAGTATCTGAGATTGAGTATATTTTCTTTATTTTCCTTTAAATTTTTTTAACTTTCATAATACACTTTAAAAAACCATCCCTTTCAGAATCAAAATATTGTTTTACATAAACTAACCAATGCTTTGAACTGATTTTGACTTACTAATATTTAATAGCACCTATAAATTATTGTGGGAAGATAAACTAGATTTTAGAATCTCTGCAGGAAAAAAAATCTTTATGCAAATAATGTGTTATGTGGTAAGTAAAAAACAACTATCTCCATTATTATTTCATAGACTGTCTGTGTACACAATGCTTTTTCTACCATTTTCTTTTATCAATTAACCATTTTCAAATCACTCAGGTCTTTTGCCCAAATAATATCTGGACAACAGTTTGCTAATTTTCCAAACTTCTTTTCTATGAGAGTGATCCATAATTGGCCAGGCAATTGGAGAATCTTCAGTGGGTTTGCTGAATGAACGGTGCAGACAGAAGAGGCTATCCTGCTTCTGGGGTGGGTAAGTAGGTTCAGTTGAGGTGATCAAGAAAGGACTTTGAGCAGCCTAGGGTAACATCAACACCTTGAGTGTCATAATTAGGCACTAATCCCAAAATAATGAAGGAGGAGGTCCAAAGACCAACCTCATTCACAAAACAGGTTTGTTTGGGGTCAGCTTTGTGAAGTGTTGATTTAACAATACATGTGCTAAGAAGGGGCCAACACGGAAAACAAACCTTGACAATTACCTCCAGTCCTCAGATCCATTAAAAAAAAAAATGTGTTTGCTGACTGATAGTACAACAGTGGCAGAGTAGAAAAACATTTCTAAGGAGTCAGTCCTAGAGGAAATCAGTCCTGAATAGTCATTAAAAGACTGAGGCTGAAGCTGAAGCTCTGACAGTTTGTCCACCTTTGTCCACCTGATGAACCAGCTCATTGGAAAAGACTCTGATGCTGGGAAAGATTGAAGGCAAAAGCAGAAGGGGGTGGCAAAGGATGAGAAGGGGGTGGCAAAGGATGAGATGGTTAGGGAGCTTCACCGACTCAACGGATGTGAATTTGAGTAAACTCTGGGAGACAGTAAAGGACAGGGAAGTCTGGTGTGCTTCAGTCCATGGGGTGGCAAAGAATCAGAGGTCACTTAGTCACAGAACAACAACAACAACAAATCATTGGTAGATGAGTTCCAGGGACAAAGGTGTGTTACATTTTACAGTTGTGGACACATGGATGCTATTAATAAATTAGATTAAATGTATTTTTTGAATGTATTTTTGAAACAAAGAATAATTTAAGACAATTGGTTGTCATGGATCTTTCCAAGATTCACACAAATTTAAAACTAATATAAAATATGATGGCAGGAACTTTTAACTTCATAGGTTATATGGAAATATTAGAGATGAAATTCAAATTTTGCATTATTGACATACAGCTTAAAGATTTATGTCCAGATATAAAACTCCAAAGCTTTAGAAGATATGCTTGTTAAATAAGGTAGACATTTACAACTGGAAGAAAGAAATCATCATTTAAATAATTACATTTTAAAATGCATAGCTTGGAGGTGGTCCTAAGATGGTGGAGGAGTAGGATGGAGAGATCACTTTCTCCCCTACAAATTCATCAAAAGAACATTGGAACGCTGAGTAAAATCCACAAAACAACTTCTGAATGCTGGCAGAGGACATCAGGCACCCAGAAAAGCAGTCCATTGTCTTCGAAAGGAGGTAGGAAAAAATATAAAAGACAAAAAGAGAGACAAAAAAGGTAGGGACGGAGTTCCATCCTGGGGAGGGAGTTTTAAAAAAGAGAGAAGTTTCCAAACACCAGGAAACAATCTTGCTGCCGAGTCTGTGGTGAGCCTTGGAAGCACAGAGGGCAACATAACCAGGAGGAAAAATAAATAAGTAAATAGTTAAACCCCACATATTACGTTCCCAGTGGTAACTCCCCCAGTGGAGAAGCAGCGCAGACGCCTGCATCCACCACTAGCAAGTGGGGGCTGGGCAGGGAGGCACGGGCTGCATTGCTTAGAGTAAGGACCGGGCCTGAATGCCCCAAGGGCAATCTGAGCGAACTAACTTGGGCTAGCAAACCAGACTGTGGGATAGCTACCGCGTGAAAAGCCCTAACCTGAGACACCATCAGGCCCACTCACAGAACAAAGGACTGAACAGAGCTAAGCCAGCTGCAGACCATCCCCCTCCAGTGACAGGCAGCCAGAGCTGGAAGGGGGCAATCATGGCCCCAGAGAGACATTATCTACCAAACTGCAAGCAGGCTTCTTTGCTAACTAAGACTTCTTGGGTTTCTGGACAGTCATCATCCGCCTGAGAAGGTGCGCCAGTTATACACCCAGAAAACCAAGCGGCCGGGACGGGGGAGGCAATAAGTCACAGCAACCGTGCTCGCCAAACACCAGATCACCTGAGCTGCTCGGACCTGGGAAGGGTGCAAAACGCAGGCCCAACCGAGTCTGCGCCTCTGAGAACTACCCGAGTGCCTGAACCTGAGCAGCTTAGACCTGGGAGGTGCATGCAGCTCAGGGCCGGCCTCAGATGGTTCCTGGCAGAGCAACCTATGGCCTGAGCAGTCTAGACAGGGAAAGCACACACGCTGTGAGCGGGGGCAAACCCAGTGTGGCCGAGACACTGTGAGCACATGCCAGTGTTATTTGTTTGCAGCATCCCTGCCTCCCCACAGCAGGACTGAACAGGTGAACCTAAAGAAGTGTCCACCACCGCCCCCTTGTGTCAGGGTGGAAATTAGACACTGAAGAGACCAGCAAACAGAAGAACCTAAAACAGAGGGAACCTCCTTGCAAGTGACAGGTGCAATAGATTAAAACCCTATAGTTAGTACCAACTACAGAGGAAGGGGCCTGTAGATCTTGAGGAATATAAACTGGATCAAGGAACTATCCAAAAATGAACTGACCACACAGTGCCCACAACAACACCAGAGAAAGTCCTAGATATATTTTTACTATTTTTACTATCATTCTTTATTTTTTTATTAAAAAAATTTTAAGTCCTCTATTATTCCTTTAATTTTCATTTTTTTAACCTACTATTACTTTGCAAAAAAAAAAAAAGAGAGAGAGAGAGAGAGAGACCCTATTTCTTAAAGCAAACTTCATATAGATATACATTTTATAATTTTTGTGACCTTTTTTTCTTTTATTATATTTTTGAAAATCCAACCTCTACCCTAGATTTTTAATCTTTGCTTTTTGGTATTTGTTATCAATTTTGTACCTTTAAGAACCTATTTTCAGTACCCATTTTTACTTGGGAAGGAGATTACTGGCTTGACTGCTCTCTCCCCCTTTCAGTTTAGTTCAGTTCAGGTCAGTTCAGTCACTCATTCGTGTCCAACTCTTTGCGAGCCCGTGAACTGCAGCATGCCAGGCCTCCCTGTCCGTCATCAACTCTGAGTTCACCAAACTCATTTCCATCAAGTCGGTGATGCCATCCAGCCATCTCATCCTCTGTCTTCCCCTTCTCCTCCTGCCCCCCATGCCTCCCAGCATCATAGTCCTTTCCAGCAAGTAAACTCTTCGCATGAGGTGGCCAAAGTACTGGAGTTTCAGCTTTAGTATCATTCTTTTTCTCCATCAGTTTGCCTCTATCTCCTCCCTCCCCCTTCTCTTCTCTACCCAACTCTGTGAATCTCTTTGTGTGTTCCAGACTGTGGAGAACACTTAGGGAACTGATTAATGGCTGTATCTGTCTTTCTCCTTTTGATCCCCCCCCCCCCTTTATCCTCCTGATCACCTCTGTCTCCTTCCTCCCTCATCTGTTTTCTGTATAACTCTGAACATCTCTGAGCTGTCCAGACTGTGGAGTGCACATAAGGAAGTGATTATTGGCTAGCATACCCTCTCCTCTTTTGATTCCATCTCATCTCATTCAGGTCACCTCTATCTTCGTCCTCCCTCTTTTCTTCTCCATGTAACTCTGTGACCCTCTCTGGGTGTCCCTCACTGTGGAGAAACTTTTCATCTTTAACCTAGATGTTTTATCAACTGTGCTGTATAGATAGAGAAGTCTTGAGGCTTCTGTAAAAATAAGACTGAAAACCAGAAGCAGGAGGCTTAATTCAAAATCCTGAGAACATCAGAGAACTCCTGACTCCAGGGAACATTAATCGACAGGAACTCATCAAACACCTCCATACCTACACTGAAACCAAGCACCACCCAAAAGCCAACAAGTCCAGAGTAAGATATAACATGCAAATTCTTCAGCAACACAGGAGCACAACCTTGAGCTTCAATATACTGGCGGCCCAAAGTCACTCCAAACCAACTGACGTCTCATAACTCATTATTGAACACTTCTTTGCACTCCAGAGAGAAGAAATCCAGCCCCACCCACCAGAACACTGACACAAGCTTCCCTAACCAGGAAACCTTGACAAGCCACCTGTACAACCCCACCCACAGCGAGGAAACTCTACAATAAAGAGAACTCCACAAACTGCCAGAATACAGAAAGACCAACCCAAACATAGCAATATAAACAGAATGAAGAGACAGAGGAATACCCAGAAGGTAAAGGAACAGGATAAATGCCCACCAAACCAAACAAAAGAGGAAGAGATAGGGAATCTACCTGATAAAGAATTCCAAATAATGATAGTGAAAATGGTCCAAAATCTTGAAAACAAAATGGAATCACAGATAAATAGCCTGGAGACAAGGATTGAGAAGATGCAAGAAAGGTTTAACAAGGACCTAGAAGAAATAAAAAAGAGTCAATATATAATGAATAATACAATAAGTGAGATCAAAAACACTCTGGAGGGAACCAACAGTAGAATAATGGAGGCAGAAGGTAGGATTAGTGAGGTAGAAGATAGAATGGTAGAAATAAATGAATCAAAGAGGAAAAAAGAAAAATGAATTTAAAGAAATGAGGACAGTCTCAGAGACGTCCAGGACAATATGAAACGCCCCAACATTTGAAACATTAGAGTCCCAGAAGAAGACAAAGAGAAAGACCATGAGAAAATACTTGAGGAGATAATAGTTGAAAACTTCACTAAAATGGGGAAGGAAATAATCACCCAAGTCCAAGAAATCCAGAGGGTCCCAAACAGGATAAACACAAGACACATATTAATCAAATTAACAAAGCTCAAATGCAAAGAACTAATATTAAAAGCAGCAAGGGAAAAACAGCAAATAACACACAAGGGGATTTTCATAAGGATAACAGCTGATCTTTCAATAGAAACTCTTCAGGCCAGGAGGGAATGGCAGGACATACTTAAGTGATGAAAGAAAATAACCTACAGCCCAGGAGACCCAACAAGGATCTCATTCAAATATGAAGGGGAAATCAAAAGCTTTACAGACAGGCAAAAGCTGAGAGAATTCAGCACCACCAAACCAGCTCTCCAACAACTGCTAAAGGATCGTCTCTAGACAGGAAACACAAAAAAGGTGCATAAACCTGAACCCAAAACAATAAAGTAAATGCAACGGGGTCATATTTATCAATAATTACCTTAAACATAAATGCGTTGAATGTCCCAACCAAAAGACAAAGACTGGCTGAATGGATACCAAAGCAAGACCCCTATATATGTTGTCTACAAGAGACCCACCTCTTGTAGAGGGACACATGCAGACTGAAAGTGAAGGGCTGGAAAAAGATATTCCACACAAATAGAGACCAAAAGAAAGCAGGAGTAGCAATACTCATATCAGATAAAATAGACTTTAAAACAAAGGCTATGAAAAGAGACAAAGGACACTACATAATTATCAAAGGATCAATCCAAGAAGAAGATATAAAAATTATAAATATATATGCACCCAACATAGGAGCACCGCAATATGTAAGATAAATGCTAACAAGTATGAAAGGGGAAATTAACAATAACACAATAATAATGGAAGACTTTAATACCACACTCACACCTGTGGACAGATCAACTAAACAGAAAATTAACAAGAAAAGACAAACTTTAAATGATACACTAGACCAGTTAGAACTAATTGATATCTACAGGACATTTCACCCCAAAACAATGAATTTCACCTTTTTCTCAAGTGCACACAGAACCTTCTCCAGGATAGATCACATCCTGGGCCATAAATCGAGCCTTGGTAAATTCAAAAAAAAATTGAAATCATTGCAAGCATCTTTTCTGACCACAATGCAGTAAGATTAGATCTCAATTATAGGAGAAAATCTATTAAAAATTCCAACATATGGAGGCTGAACATCCTGCTGAATAACCAACAAATCACAGAAGAAATCAAAATATGCATAGAAATGAATGAAAATGAAAACAAAACAACCCCAAACCTGTGGGACACTGTAAAAGCAGTGCTAAGGGGAAGGTTCATAGCAATACAGGCATACCTCAAGAAACAAGGAAAAAATCAAATAAATAACCTAACTCTACACCTAAAGCAATTAGAAAAGGTAGAAATGAAGAACCCCAGGGTTAGTAGAAGAAAAGAAATCTTAAAAATTAGGGCAGAAATAAATGCAAAAGAAACAAAAGAGACCATAGCAAAAATCAACAAAGCCAAAAGCTGGTTCTTTGAGAAGATAAATAAAATTGACAAACCATTAGCCAGACTCATCAAGAAACAAAGGGAGAAAAATTAAATCAATTAAATTAGAAATGAAAATGGAGAGATGACAACAGACAACACAGAAATACAAAGGATCATAAGAGACTACTATCAGCAATTATATGCCAATAAAATGGACAACGTGGAAGACATGGACAAATTCTTAGAAAAGTACAACTTTTCAAAACTGAACCAGGAAGAAATAGAAAATCTTAACAGACCCATCACAAGCATGGAAATTGAAACTGTAATCAGAAATCTTCCAGGAAACAAAAGCCCAGGTCCAGACGGCTTCACAGCTGAATTCTACCAGAAATTTCGAGAAGAGCTAACACCTATCTTACTCAAACTCTTCCAGAAAATTGCAGAGGAAGGTAAACTTCCAAACTCATTCTATGAGACCACCATCACCCTAATACCAAAACCTGACAAAGATGCCACAAAGAAAGAAAACTACAGGCCAATATCACTGATGAACATAGATGCAAAAATCCTCAACAAAATCCTAGCAATCAGAATCCAACAACACATTAAAAAGATCATACACCATGACCAAGTAGGCTTTATGCCAAGGATGCAAGGATTCTTCAATAACCACAAATCAATCAATGTAATTCACCACATTAACAAATTGAAAAATAAAAGCCATATGATTATCTCAATAGATGCAGAGAAAGCCTTTGACAAAATTCAACATCCATTTATGATAAAATCTATCCAGAAAGCAGGAATAGAAGGAACATACCTCAACAGAATAAAAGCTATATATGACAAACCCACAGCAAACATTATCCTCAATGGTGAAAAATTGAAAGCATTTCCCCTAAAGTCAGGAACAAGACAAGGGTGCCCACTTTCACCACTACTATTCAACATAGTTCTGGAAGTTTTGGCCACAGCAATCAGAGCAGAAAAAGAAATTAAAGGAATCCAAATTGGAAAAGAAGAAGTAAAACTCTCACTGTTTGCAGATGACATGATCCTCTACATAGAAAACCCTAAAGACTCCAACCAGAAAATTACTAGAGCTAATCAATGAATATAGTAAAGTTGTAGGATACAAAATAAACACACAGAAATCCTTTGCATTACTATACACTAATAATGAGAAAATAAAGAAATTACGGAAACAATTCCATTCACCATTGCAACGAAAAGAATAAAATACTTAGGAATATATCTACCTAAAGAAACTAAAGACCTATATATAGAAAACTATAAAACACTGATGAAAGAAATCAAAGAAGACACGAATAGATGGAGAAATATACCATGTTCATGGATCGGAAGAATCACTATAGTGAAAATGAGTATACTACCCAAAGCAATCCACAGATTCAATGCAATCCCTATCAATCTACCAATGGTATTTTTCACAGAGCTAGAACAAATAGTGAAGAGGAACTAAAAAGCCTCTTGATGAAAGTCAAAGTGGAGAGTGAAAAAGTTGGCTTAAAGCTCAACATTCAGAAAACGAAGATCGTGGCATCTGGTCCCATCACTTCATGGGAAACAGATGGGGAAACAGTGGAAATAGTGTCAGACTTCATTTTGGGGGGCTCCAAAATAACTGCAGATGGTGACTGAAGCCATGAAATTAAAAGATGCTTGCTCCTTGGAAGAAAAGTTATGACCAACCTAGATAGTATATTCAAAAGCAGAGACATTACTTTGCCGACTAAGGTCCGTCTAGTCAAGGCTACGGTTTTTCCAGTAGTCATGTATGGATGTGAGAGTTGGACTGTGAAGAAGGCTGAATGCCGAAGAGTTTATGCTTTTGAACTGTGGTGTTGAAGAAGACTCTTGAGAGTCCCTTGGACTGTAAGGAGATCCAACCAGTCCATTCTAAAGAAGATCGGTCCTGGGATTTCCTTGGAAGGAATGATGCTGAAGCTGAAACTGTAGTACTTTGGCCACCTCATGTGAAGAGTTGACTCATTGGAAAAGACTCTGATGCTGGGAGGGATTGGGGGCAGAAGGAGAAGGGGACGACAGAGGATGAGATGGCTGGATGGCATCATGGACTCAATGGACACGAGTCTGAGTGAACTCCAGGAGTTAGTGATGGACAGGGAGGCCTGGTGTGCTGCGATTCATGGGGTCGCAAAGATTTGGACACGACTGAGTGACTGAACTGAACTGAACTGAGAACAAATAATTACACGTTTGCATAGAAATACAAAAAACCTCGAATAGCCAAAGCAATCTTGAAAAAGAAGAATGGAACTGGAGGAATCAACCTGCCTGATTTCAGGCTCTACTACAAAGCCAGAGTCATCAAGACAGTGTGGTACTGGCAGAAATATAGATCAATGGAACAAAATAGAAAGCCCAAAGATAAATCCACACACCTATGGACACCTTATCTTTGACATAGGAGGCAAGAATATACAATGGAGAAAAGACAATCTCTTTAACAAGTGGTGCTGGGATAACTGGTTAATCACTTGTAGAAGAATGAAAAATAGAACACTTTCTAACACCATACACAAAAATAAACTCAAAATGGATTAAAGATCTAAATGTAAGACCAGAAACTATAAAATTCCCTGAGGAGAACATAGGCAAAACACTCTCTGACATAAATCACAGCAGGATCCTCTATAACCCACCTCCCAGAATATTGGAAATAAAAGCAAAAGTAAACAAATAGAACTTAATTAAAATTAAAACCTTCTGCACAACAAAGGAAACTATAAGCAAGGTGAAAAGACAGTGCTTCATAATGGGAGAAAATAATAGCAAATGAAGCAACTGACAAAGAATAAATCTCAAAAATATACAAGCAACACCTGTAGCTCAATTCCAGAAAGATAAATGACCCAATCAAAAAATGGGTCAAAAAACTAAACAGACATTTCTCCAAAGAAGACATACAGATGGCTAACAAACATGTGAAAAGATGCTCAACATCACTCATTATCAGAGAAATGCAAATCAAAACCACAATGACGTACCATTTCATGCCAGTCAGAATGGCTGCGATCCAAAAGTTTACAAGCAATAAATGCTGGAGAGGGTGTGGAGAAAAGGTAATGCTCTTACACTGATGGGGGTAACACAAACTAGTACAGCCACTATGGAGAACAGTGTGGAGATTCTTTAAAAAACTGAAAATATAAGTGCCTTATGACCCAACAATCCCACTGCTGAGCATACACACCGAGGAAACCAGAATTGAAAGAGACACGTGTACTTCAATGTTCATCACAGCACTGTTTATAATAGCCAGGACATGGAAGCAACCTAGATGTCCATCAGCAGATGAATGGATAAGAAAACTGTGATACATACACAATGAAGTATTACTCAGCCATTAAATATAATACATTTGAATCAGTTTTAATGAGGTGGATGAAACTGGAGCCTATTGTACAGAGTGAAATAAGACAGAAAGAAAACCACCATTACAGTATCAATTTAAAGCAGAAATAGATGTTTTTCTGGAACTTTCTTGCTTTTTCCATGATCCAGTGGATGTTGGCAATTTATCTCTGGTTCCTCTGCCTTTTCTAAAACCAGCTTGAACATCTGGAAGTTCACGGTTCATATATTGCTGAAACCTGGCTTAGAGAAAATTTTGAGCATTACTTTACTAGCATGTGAGATGAGTGCAATTGTGTGGTAGTCTGAGCATTCTTTGGCATTGCCTTTCTTTGGGATTGGAATGGAAACTGACCTTTTCCAGTCCTGTGGCCACTGTTGAGTTTTCCAAATGTGCTGGCATATTGAGTGCAGCACTTTCACAGCATGGTCTTCCAGGATTTGAAATAGCTCCACTGGAATTCCATCACCTCCACTAGCTTTGTTCATAGTGATGCTTTCTAAGGCCCACTTGACTTCACATTCCAGGATGTCTGCCTCGGTGAGTGATCACACGATCATGATTATCTGAGTCATGAAGATCTTTCTTGTACAATTCTTCTGTGTATTCTTGCCACCTCTTCTTAATATCTTCTGCTTCTGTTAGGTCCATACTATTTCTGTCCTTTATCGAGCCCATCTTTGCATGAAATGTTCCCTTGGTATCTCTAATTTTCTTGAAGAGATCTCTCGTCTTTCCCATTCTGTTGTTTCCCTCTATTTCTTTCCATTGATCGCTGAGGAAGGCTTTCTTATCTCTTCTTGCTACTCTTTGGAACTCTGCATTCAGATGCTTATCTCTTTCCTTTTCTCCTCTCTTCTTTTCACAGCTATTTGTAAGGCCTTCTCATACAGCCATTTTTTTTTCTTTTCTTTTCCATGGAGATGGTCTTGATCCCTGTCTCCTTTACAATGTCACAAACCTCCATTCGTAGTTCATCAGACACTGTGTCTATCAGATCTAGTCCCTTAAATCTATTTCTCACTTCCACTGTATAATCATAAGGGATTTGATTTAGGTCATACCTGAATGGTCTAGTGGTTTTCCCTACTTTCTTCAGTTTAAGTCTGAATTTGGCAATAAGATGTTCATGATCTGAGCCACAGTCAGCTCCTGGTCTTGTTTTTGCTGACTGTATAGAGCTTCTCCATCTTTGGCTGCAAAGAATATAATCAACCTGATTTCAGTGTTGACCATCTGGTGATGTCCATGTATAGAGTCTTCTCTTGTGTTGTTGGAAGAGGGTGTTTGCTATGACCAGTGTGTTCTCTTGGCAAAACTATTAGCCTTTGCCCTGCTTCATTCCGTATTCCAAGGCCAAATTTGCCTGTTACTTGAGATGTTTCTTGACTTCCTACTTTTGCATTCCAGTCCCCTATAATGAAAAGGACATCTTTTTTGGGTGTTAGTTCTAAAAGGTTTGTAGGTCTTCATAAAACCGTTCGACTTCAGTTTCTTCAGTGTTACTGTTTGGGGCATAGACTTGGATTGCTGTGATATCAAATAGTTTGCCTTGGAAACGAACAGAGAACATTCTGTCGTTTTTGAGATTGCATCCAAGTACTGCATTTCAGACTTTTGTTGACCATGATGGCTACTCCATTTCTGCTAAGGGATTCCTGTCCGCAGTAGTAGATATAATGGTCATCTGAGTTAAATTCACCCATTCCAGTCCATTTTAGTTTGCTGATTCCTAGACGGTCAACGTTCACTCTTGCCATCTCCTATTTGACCACTTCCAATTTGCCTTGATTCATGGACTTAACACTCCAGGTACCTATGCAATATTGAAGAGATACCCCACATCCAAGGAAAGAGAAACTCAAGTAAGATGGTAGATGTTGCAAGAGGGCATCAGAGGGCAGACGCACTGAAACCATAATCACAGAAAACTAGTCAATCTAATCACACTAGGACCACAGCCTTGTCTAACTCAATGAAACTAAGCCATGCCCTGTGGGGCCACCCAAGATGGGCGGGCATGGTGGAGAGGTCTAACACAATGTGATCCACTGGAGAAGGGAATGGCAAACCACTTCAATATTCTTGTCTTGAGAACCCCATGAACAGTATGAAAAGGCAAAAAGATAGGACACTGAGAGATGAACTCCCCAGGATGGTAGGTGCCCAATATGCTACTGGAGATCAGTGGAGAAATAACGCCAGAAAGAATGAAGGGATGGAGCCAAAGCAAAAACAATACCCAATACAATATACTAATGCATATATATGGAATTTAGAAAGATGGTAACAATGACCCTATATGCGAGACAGTAAAAGAGATACAGATGTCTAGAACAGTCTTTTGGACTCTGTGGGAGAGGACGAGGGGTGGGGGATGACTTGGAAAAATGGCATTGAAACGTGTATAATATCATATGTGAAATGAATTGCCAGTATAGGTTCAATGTATGGTACAGGATGCTCAGGGCTGGTGCACTGGGATGACCCAGAAGGATGGTATGGGGAGGGAGGTGTGAGGGGGGTTCAGGATGGGGAACACGTGTGCACCCGTGGCAGATTCATGTTAATGTATGGCAAAACCAATACAATATTGTAAAGTAATTAGCCTCCAATTAAAATAAATAAATTTATACTTAAAAAAATAAAAATAAAATAAAATGCATAGGTTATTTTATCATATGCTAAAAATTAGTTTCTAAATTATTGAAAAAATAAACACAGAAGGTTTTATTTATCTCTTAAATAAGGTATACTTATGTCTAATAGAAATGTCTGTTTTTCATAAAAATCATGAGACTCAATGCTTTCCTATAAAGATTCAATCTTTCTTTCCAAAACCAAACAAATTTGTCCAAGTTTTTCAAATTTTCAATACTATAAAATTAACAGATATGCATATGGAAAATCTAAAGAATATGTAATGTAAGCTAACTTATTTCTAGTTTCTTGTATGGGGCATACATCAGTCAAATTTTAATAATTCTTAAAAGACTTATTCTATTGATGTTTTGCCTTTTTCCAAAAATTCTCAACCATGACTTAGGTCTTCATCACCAAACAATAAGTAGAAACTCTAGGGAAGACTCGCAGAAATGATGTAAAAATGATAGGAGATTGGGGGTAACAGGTCTGAAAGCCCATGACGTTCACAAACTCATGGTCCTGTTTTAGCTGTCTCATATGGAGTGGAGCACAATAGCTAGTTGATATTCCTTAGAATTATAGAAGTAGAAAAAGTGTCAAATTCTCCCTGAATAGACTTGTTCCTGGTCTTTATTTAAAAAATAAAATAAATAAATAGAATCATCTTTCTGACAGTGCATTTCATCATGTCACTAAGTCACATTTTGGGTTACCAACTCAGAAACAAATCCGTAGTAGAATAGGGTTTGAGGTTGAAAAAAAAAATGTGGATTCTGAAGACAAGCTGTCCATATTCACAACCCAGCTCTGCCTGTGCCTCGTGGGGCAAATTGCTTGAGTACTCTGTAACTTAGTTCTGTTTAAAATGTAGGTAATAATATTGCCAATCTCATAGAGCTATTGAGGGAATCAAAAAAAAATTACATGGCTGGACACTGCTTGGTACACAGTACATGCTAAAAATGTGTGTTTGCTATTATTACCATCATTTTACCCTTTAATTAAGTAATCTGAAAATAGAAAAACTGAGTAGAGTTAGCATGACTTTATAACTAATTTATGGCCTTCTCTGTTCATCTATTCTCATCAAAGACATACATTGGTACTATTATAACACAATATAAATGTTAAACTAAAATTAATTTTACTTTTCTCTTTTAGCACTTTAAAGAAACATTCTGTTCATTTTGATGAAAAGAGCATATTTTTCCTGGTGTGGGTAAAAATGAATTTGCTCTTTTCCAAGGAGAAAATTTTACAAAAACTGGTTCCTGTCTCTTCAAGGAAACAAAATAGAGTTTTCCTTAGATTAATGGTGTAGAGCCCAGTTATAATATGTCACTGAAGTTCTGCCTGATAGCCCACCAAATGCTTCTGTGTGGGTAAATAAAAGAATAGGGATTTGATGTGCATCTTATAATTGGCACAGGCTTAGAAGTTGGAGAGGGCTTCCCAGATGGCACTAGTAGAAAAGAAGCCCCTTCCAATGCAGGAGACATAAGAGAGCCAGGTTAGATCGCTGGGTCCAGAAGATCCCTTGGAGAAGGGTATGACAATCCACTTTAGTGTTCTTGCCTGGAGAATCCCAAGGACAGAGGAGCCTCATGAGCTACGGATCCATAGAATCACAACTAAGGTGACTTAGCACACACATAGCACAGGAGGTTGGAGAGCCTTGTGTAGACAAAGAAGTAGCAGATTAGAAAAACGATGCATGGAAAACTCAGTAGAATAATCCTAGAGTCCTTTCTGGAAAGGATCAATAAAGTGGAAAGTGAAAGAACATTGCAAGGATATTACTTCACTGTCTATGAGACATGTTGGAGGAGACTATTTGACAGCTATTCTTGGTATAAATTGTATGGGAACTTCTAGTGGTTGCCTTTAGAATAGGAAACATCTATTTCCCCCTCTTTCAATCAAAACTACCTGATTTACCTTTGGAGAAGTTTACTTGCTCCAACAGTGTAGCAGCAATATTGTTGAAATGAGCCTGAACAGACTTAATCCAATCAATTCATCTCATCACAAAGGACTTGATATTCAGTTTAAGGATGAACCCAAAACACAGTTCAAGCCAGGAAAACTACAAGGGTGTAGCCTCTTTCTTCCTCTGCTTGAATTGCTGAGCTAATATGAGATATAGAACTACAGTCTTCGTAAAAGAAGATCCTGGGGGCACCATGTAGAACTGCAAATGAACATTAGTGCCATGGAAGATGGAGCAAAAGACAAGAAAAAACAATAGATGATTAATGACTTATTCACTGTGTCATTACATTAGCATCCTTTATCTGGATGGCTAAGTTATAAAGGCAGTAAATTCATTTGTGATTGTTGATTAGACCAGTTCATGTTGAGTTTTGTTATATGCAATTAAAACAGTCCTAACCAACACGAATTTCACATCTACATAATGAATTTGTACCACTTAACTAACAAGTATTTAAGCATGTAGGAATTTTGTTCATTGTGAACCATGAATCCTGAGTAAGCTGACACCTCTGCTCAAGTATGTCACAAATGTTCAGTCTACCCCTTTCTGGCAACTCCTCAAGAACCTTTGTGAAACTGAATGAAGCATGCTCAAGTAATCAACACTGGGCTCAGAGAACTCAAAAGCATTACTAGAAAACTTTTTTTCAGTCCCTTTTAAGCACTGTAATTTCTACCCTAATAGCCACCGCAAAAACATAACAGCTCTGACTGGATATACTCATTTAAAATAGCACTTTTTAAGTCAAACACACACACACACACACACACATGCACGCACGCACGCACATTAAACTATTCGACTGTGTCAAAAGAAAGGCAACTAAGTCATTTATGCACCAATAACCATCCTCAAATCTTAGTCAGATATGGCCATATCAGTCTTTCTCCAGTATTACTTGGAATAGGAATCACTTTTCATTTCCCAGAATGATAGGAAAAATTGATGTCAGTAGCAAAATTCCATATGTTTGGCCATGTGGGGCTATTAGCTCACAAGATAAGCTCCTCCAAAGGACTCTTCCTGTTCATGTTCTTCTTTTCATGTTTTAAAATATGAATTTCAATTCACTATTTAACATTTCCAATAATTCTCTGAAGTTCAGGAATGGTTTCCTAAAATGCAAAATTGTTATAGCTGTCAGTATAAAAGCCTCAGTAGATAGATATGTTCTAACTTAACAGTTTAGTATATTAAAAGAATATATGAAACCACCACATGATATTTGTAACAATAGTTGCATAACTGTGACTAAATCAAATCTTCCATCTTTAAAGATCTTAGGACTTTTAAAAAGTTATAAAGAGTGAAAATGGAAGATATTTTTTCATATCACACAAGACGTTTCACAGATTAAATTATGTGTGTGTGTGTGTGTGTGTGTGTGTGAGATAATGTTGTCATTGATTTTTCTGTTTTTTTATTCATTGTTATTTCTCCTTCTGGGCTATGAACTATTAAAAGGGCAAGGACAAATTTGTTAGGTTAATAAATGGGAGGTTCTCAATATCTGTTTGCTAAATTTATAGCTGAAGAAATTAATGAGTCACTAAATGAATGGATAGGTGAACAAGGGTCATCCTATATTCTGCATACATCAATAAAGGCAAATGGCTCAGAAACATTAGTGTGTTTATATTCTTATTGAGTAATCTCCATTTATTAGTTGGCAAATATTTGCGAATATTTACTGAGCACCTACTCTGTCCAACAGAATAATGGTGTGCAGACCACCACACACAATAGTATAGTCATGGGCAACTCACACCATTCTGGGAGAAAATCAGGCTTCAGAAACACCCATAAATGAGCTTAAGGGTTGAAGCCTAGCTGTTTCAGCTTGCCTGGGCCTAAGCTGGTTCCTGGTACTTGGATTTTCAGTACTAACTCTGGGAAACTCCTGTTAAAGGGAAAATGCATCAGATGGAGTTAAAAAATCAAAGAACACCTTATTCAAGACTACTGCAATAAGAGAGAGAAACTGAACTCAACTTCACTGAAACAAAGGTAAAAAGGTTCTTAAGTTCTAGGGTGAGTTAGTGGAAAGGTATTGGAAAATATTTGTGGGAAGATGGATTAATAGGGTTAGGTCATTTGTGTTTGCTAATGGTGGTTTATGGAAGTTAGGCTCTTACCTCCCGTGGAAACTAGGAGGTAGCAAGCTATCTCTCATGGTGATTTATAATTAAATGATTTATATCAAGGAGACGAGACATCCCTGGGTTGTGAAACTGTCAAGTGACTGTGAGAAGATTTACATCACAAAGGGGCAGAAAATGATTTACAACTCCAAGTTTCCTAAAGTAAATGCTCTTAAGAAAAGGGAGGTCAGGGGCCAAGAGTCAGGAAGAAACATCTTAAGTTTAGCCAAGCTGAGAAGAATAAGGCCCTCATGAACAGTCTCAAGCAAACTGAGAGACTTGATCACCTACTGGGTGTTAGATGTTACACAGAACTTCACTAAAAATTTGGAATATTCACATTTAGCAAATTCTCATGTAAATCTCTGACTTTATCAGCTTTCACAGGCCTATCAAGGAAGTGACTTTTTTCCCCCTTGAAAGATAGCTATCTCAAAATGCGATAATGATTTTTGTTTTTGTGAAATTGTTCTTAAGAATATATATTTTTGGAGATTTTGTTGGATTGTATAAAAATGAAGACTTCATATCCAGTGAAAAGCTTTAAACAAATCACCAAAAAGCATTTGAAGAATGCTTTCCATGATGTTTCTGCTCTACCAGAACCTTTAGAACATCCCATAAAAGTCTTTAATTTATTGTTACATATTTTACTAATTCATCTTCAGACTCATGATTGTTTTAGACACTGAGTAAAATCAATAACAAGATTTTCTTCTTTTGAAACCTTGAATTATAAGAATTCTGCCACATTGTCAACCCTAATCATTTAAACTCTGATGATAAGTTCATGATAACTTGTATGTGGGTTGAAATAGAAAATCTATTGAAAGAAGCATTTTTGCTGCAATGAAAAATAAATCTTACAAGTTTCTAGACTAAAATGAATTAAGGTTTTATGTAATAACACACCATAATGTTGAGCTATATTGTTCATTTCCTATATTTTTAGTTTTAGAAAAGTTTTGAGCCCATATGCTGTAGATGCTAGATTCTAGAAATGCACTGAACCAAATACAGTACTAGAGACAAAAAGAAAACCATTTTCCGATGCCTGGGGCCAATTCATTGTTGGCTTGAGTCAAAGTGAAGTGAGAAAGAGTCTAGATATTATTGTAAAGAAACAAATAATAAATTGTCAATGTCAAAATGAGGTCAATGACCCTCAATGTGTATCATATTAAAAGAAGGACCATCACTTCATCTGTAGCCTAACACCACATTAATTTTCTTCAGAGAGCAAAAGAATGAGTTGGTAATTCCAGGAGGGTTTTTATTTTCCTGCTAATTCCAGGAATTCTGCTTGTCTATGATGACTGTCTCTGTGTGTCACAGTAACACTTCTGAGAAGCTATCCAGACTAAATATAATTAGGAAGAGGTTACAACTTAGGTGTGTTACATTGGATTTGAGAGAAAAATAGAAACTGATCATAATAACAAAAAAAATCGGGGTGAGTAAGAATACATCTAAATTGTGAATTTACTTTGGTAAATTTTTAGGAAAGGAAATATCATGTTGGAGGTCAAGACTCAAATGACAGTCTTGTTTTTTTGGTTGTTTTTTTTTTTTTTCCTTTTTAATTATATATTATTTCAGTTCAGTTCAGTTCAGTCGCTCAGTCATTTCCAACCCTTTGCGACCCCATGGATTGCAACATGCCAGACTTCCCTGTCCATCACCAGCTCCCAGAGCCTACTCACACTCATGTCCATCATGTTGTTGATGCCATCCAGCCATCTCATTCTCTGTTGTCCCCTTCTCCTCCTGCCTTCAATCTTTCCCAGTATCAGGGTCTTTTCAAATGAATCAGTTCTTCTCAGCAGGTGGCCACAGTATTAGAGCTTCAGCTTCAGCATCAGTCCTTCCAGTGAATATTCAGGACTGATTTCCTTTAGGATTGACTGGTTGGATCTCCTAAAAATATTTACTGACCATCTTCTAAGTGACTGGACATTGATAGATACTATACAGATAAGAAAGGTCTCTGAGGAAGCAATATTTAATAAATGTTAAATATGCATAATTTATACATATGCATAATTGCTCCAATAATATTGAAACTTAATTTTTGTTCTTGTAACATGGGTTCAAGTGAATTTGTTAGGAGAACAATCCTCTTCCATGCCATCTTTCTGAACTAAATTGAGAGAGTCTCTGCTATTTTCTAAATATGGCTTCTAGCTGGCTGAACTGGAGAAAAATTAGTAGAGGCAGGTGAGAGAGAAATCCAGGTACATTTAACAAGCCTGTCTTGAAAGTGAGCCAAATCTCATTTATTCAACTTGCATTGAATAGAAATGGTCACAGGATCCCAGCTAGATGCAAGGAAACCTGGAAACTCTGTTTTGTACTTCTCATCTGAACTTCATAATATAAAAATGGAAATGTGTTTTTGGTGGACAGTTAGCCATTTCTTCCACTATCAAATATTACTCTATACCCATTCCCCAAGAAGAGAATTCAAAATCCAACCCACTTGCGGCATACGGTACAGAATCCAGGTGCTAAATCTTCATGTACGACATGGCATGCTCACTCATATTCCCTTGGCCAGAATTAGTTACTTGGCTGTACTTACTGCAAGAGAGATGGTAAATGCACCGCTTCCTTTTGAAACTCTGTTTTGGAGAGGGGAATACATGCTTTGGTTCACGGATCACTAGTCAAATCTGCTGCAAGTTGTGATTTGATAGGTGAGGAGTAGAAGATATTTTGGGGAGATTGGGTTGGCCTGGTTCTCATCTGAAGGGACATTTCCAGAAAAACAAATTGATGGAAGATGTCTTAAAGTGGAAAGATATTGTTTTGCTGTTTTCAGTGTCTCAGAGCAGGTCACTCTGATGGAAAGATAGTGAGGAAAGATGAAAAGATGATGCTAGAGACAAATCAAGAGAGGAGAATTAACAAATTTGAACCGCATTCTAAATGTGGTAGTTTAGAATGTGCTTTAAGTAAAATAATGAATTATTGAATCTTGTAAAGGCTATATCAGCATGTTAAAAAACCTCTTTTCTTGCTATATGGAGAATGGGGATGGGTTTAATGGTAGAAAGGAGAGATGATCATAGTAATCTTGATAAGATACTAAGGGATGTGAAGAAGAACTAGGGAAGAATCTAGCATCATATGTCTCATTAAGCCATTAATTAGCCCCAACATGAACCACTTGGACAGTCATACCTCTGAGAGATGTGAGAAATGGTTATCTGCAAACACAGGAAATGACAACCTTGGAGGCAAGGATCTCATTTGGACAAAGAGTACAACCTGTATATTCTCTTACTCTTTCCAAATATACCTGATATATCTCTTTCCTTTGATTATCCTTTATTTCTTCATATTAAAAATCTGCTCCTTAATTATTCCAACATTTTATGATGAAAGATATATATATTAATATTTGTTTCTTAATTAGAACTTCCCTTTATTATAACAGGGATTAGAGATCTCATGGGGAGTGTAGGGAAACAAATGTTTTCATGTTTCTGTATGATTAGGTCATTCAGAAAAAAAAAGTGCAAATTGAATTGAAGACTAAATCTTGAAAAGTTAAAAGATGACTGAAAAGTGAGCCATCTCAGAGAGATTTAAAGGATTTACCTTCTTGATGTTTGTTTACATTTGAAAGGATAAAACCCTGAGCTGTCCTTTTACTTTGTGAAAAATTTTAAGCCATTAGGGAAGGAAGATTTCTTTCCCTGTCTCAGGAACAGAGGAGTACTGTGTAACTCAAATAAAGTTACACATTCATAATTTTGGACTTCCTCTTCTATAGTATGAAAAATCCTTTGCATGTATTACCATATGATCATTTTGCCCAATTGCTACAATCATGAAGAAGGAGTAATAGGGCATGGAGAACTAATCCAGTTATTACTATACGTGATAATATTTTGCCTCTGATCCAAAACACTAGTGTTGGCTTTCAGGATAGTATAAGAAAGTTTAGATATTTAAAATGTATCAGATTGATCAAAGATAATCCTTTCAAAGAACATGTACCACAGATGGATGGAAAATCCCTGAAAAAGAAACAAGAAAGAGTGGCATGCACCTCTAAGAATAGCATCTGTAAGAATACAGTTCAGAACAAACTGAGACTTGTAAAAATATAATAGGAACAATATTAAAGCATTTGTAGATATTCCTTAAGCAAGAAGATCAGCAGTGAAAGGGAAGAGGTTGTAATATTGAGAGAAGACAGACAGTAGTCTATTAATAAGGAAAATAACTTTTTTTCACTAAAACAAATTGTAGTACACTAAATTCACTCACTGCTTGATTGCTTGATTAAGGTAATAAATCAGATATAATGGAATTTATCTAGGCAAGACATTTTTACTGTTGCAGTAGTTTTATAAAAATTTTTAAAGAGCCTAGAATTCTAGAGTTATTGGGTGAAGGAGTGCCAGATTATAAAACTTTGCATTGCATTAATGATTAAGAGTGTCTTGTAGATCAGTAGAAAGTTAGCCACTGGTTTGTCACAAGATTGGATCCCATTTCATGTTTTAATCAAACTTGGCTAAAGGTATATATACTTTTTTTGAAACTAGGATTATGATTCAAAATTACCTTAGCTAGGGAGGTCATAAAGTAGAAACTTAAATGTAACTGGTAAGTTCTCACTTGGTTTCAGAAAGCTAGCCACAAATTGAGGAGCCCTGAATTAACAGAAGCTTAATTTGAACCTATCTTTAAAATTGGAACCTAACATTTGTCACGAAATCTAGATGCTGAGCTTAATGACTGTGCCAGGGGTTTTAGTTCCAGTATCATCACTTAGTAGCCGAGGATAGCAGCCAGGCTGTGGCCAAACCATAAAGCTAGATAAGGGGACCCACTTGAGAACTAAGGACCTTTAGTTCAGAATGTACAACAGTGACAGGGAGTCTCATCTACATAAAACAATATTATATTGACATTGAAAGGTCTTGTGTGTTGGGAAAACATAAAAATGAAACACAAACATCAAATGGTGTATATTAATTAATTGCATTAATTGAATATTTACAAAAATAGCAGAAGTGAGGAAAATCATGGTGACTAACATTTCAAATCCGTTATCTTAATTGCTTGAGTTAATTTTAAACATTAGAAGTATTGCCTTACAGACAATCAGTTTTTGCTATGGTAGAAAATTCTAGATGTTAAGACATCTAGATGTTGGTAACACGGAGGAGATTTTGGAGTAGTAAGAGAAAAACTTTTCAACTCTGAAAAGGGTTTCTTTAGATAATGGAGAATGCCAAGTCCCTGAAAATTGTTCACGCCAAGACAGGAAAGTCATGTAACTAGAGATGGAATTGCTCTGAGATAACCTCCAAGATCTTGTCCAAATACAATTCATTATTTTATTAACTCAGGCAAGTCTATGTGGAGAAGAGGTCAAGAAGACAGCACTATTCAAATATTATGAAAATACTGAGTAAAATTTGAAAAGGATAATGCTGGAGTAGAATCTGGAAATTGTGACTCTGGGAAGATCTTTAGGAATACAAGAATCAATGGATTCTAAGTAAATTTTGCAAGAAAAGCACTGGAACTTAAAAAATAAAAACTATTTGAAAAGAAGGTAAAATTCCAGCATTAGTGCTTTCCCAGCAAGACTGTAGAATCATGGCTCAAAATTTTCAAATCATTAATACACTTAAAATGTCTGTAACTAAATGTATCAATGTATCACTTAATATACCACAAAATACAAGCAAATGAAATAGATTTTCCTCATATATATTCATAAATACATAAACTCTCACACATACATATTTGATATTACTCTGCCATATAAAAGCAAGAAATTCTGCCGTATGTGATGACATGAAAGGACCTTGAGGTCTATGCCAAGTGAAATGTCAGACATAGGAAGACAGATACTGCAAGGTATCATTCAGATATGGAGTGATTCTTTTTTAAAAAGTCAAACTCAAAGAAACAGAGAGTAGAAAAGTGGCTGCCAGGAGGTACGCTGTGCGGAAGTCGGGAGAGGTTGGTAAAAGGGTGCAAACTTTCAGCTATAAGGTGAATAAGACCTGAGGATCTAATGTATAACATGGTGACTGTAGTTGATAACATGGTATTTGTACAACTGAAGTTTACTAAGAAAGTAGAACTTAAAGATTCTCATTCAAAAAGGAAAAAGAGAGATAAGAGTATGAGTTGATGAATGAAGTAACTAGTGGGGGGAATCCTTTCACAATGTATAATCAAATTTCAAATTACCACACTTTAAGTATCTTACAATTTTATGTAGATTATTGCTCAATAAAGCTGAAATTTAAAAAATACCATGGGAGAGAGGGATAAAGATGGTGGAGGAATAGGACGGGAAGACCACTTTCTCCCTCACAAATTCCTCAAAAGAACATTTCAACGCCAAGCAAACTCCACAAAACAACTTCTGTAGGCTGGCAGAGGTCATCAGGCATCCAGAAAAGCAGACCATTGTCTTCAAAAACAGGTAGGAAAAAATATAAAAGACAAAAAAGGAGACAAAGGAGGTGGGGAGGGAGCTCCGTCCCGGGAAGGGAAGCCCGTCCCGGGAAGGGAATTTTAAGAAGAGAGGTTTCCAAACACCAGGAAACACTCTCCCTGCCGAGTCTGTGGCGAGTCTTGGAAACACAGAGGGCAACATAACAGGAAGGAAAAATAAAGAAATAATTAAAACCAAGAGATTACAAGCCCAACAGTAACTCCCCCAGTGGAAAAGCAGCACAGATGCCTGCATCCGCCATTGGGAAGTGGGGGCAGGGCAGGGGCGCGCGGGAGGCGCGGGCTGCAGTGCTTTGTAAGAATCGGGCAGGAACGCCCCACGCGCAACCAGAACGATCTATCTTGGGCTAGCAAACCAGACTGTGGGATAGCTACCGCCCGAAAAGCTCGAATATAAGACACCGCCAGGACCGAGCACAGAACAAAGGACGGAACGGAATAAGCCGGCTGCAGACCATCCCCCGCCGGGGACAGGCAGCCAGAGCCGTAAGGACTGGAAAGGGGCAATTGCAGACCCGGAGAGACTTTACTTACCTAACTGCAAGCAGGCCTCTTTGCTAAGACTTCTGGGGGTGCTGGACAGTCACCGTCTGCCTCACAGGGGACGCCAGCGGTCCACCCAGAAAGCTGAGCAGCAGCGGTAGAAAAGGTGACACGCCACAGCGATCGCGCTCGCCAAACTCCTGAGCTACTCGGACCTGGGAAGGGCACAAAACGCAGTCCCAGCCGAATCTGTGCCTCTGAGGGTGGCCTGAGCGCCGAACCTGAGCGGCTTGGACCGGGGAAGTGCACGCAGCCTAGGGCCGGCCCCAGACGGTTCCTGGCTGAGCATCGTAGAGCCGGAGCGGTTTGTGCGCCGCGAGAAGGGACAGGTCAAGTGGGGCTGAGACACTGTGCACACGACAGTGCTATTTGTTTGCAGCATCCCCCCTCCCCACAGCGCGACTGAACTAGTGAGCCTAAAAAACCAGCAAACAGAAGAAGTTAAACAGAGGAAACCACCTTGGAAGTGATCCCACATGGCCCAAAACATCAGAGAAGGGCCAGATATATTTTTACTATTTTTAAAATCATTCCTTTTTTTTTTTCTTTTTTTTCATCTTCTTTTTTTTTCTAACTTTTTTTTAATTGTTAAGTCTTCTATTTCTCCTCTAAATTTTATTTCTATAACCTACTATTACTATTTAAAAAAAAAAAAAAGACTTTTTTTTTTTTTAAGGCAAACACCATATATAGCCTTTGGATGGTTGTTGGTGGTTTTTTGTTTTTGTTTTGTTTTGTTTTGTTTTTTTGTTTGTTTGTTTTTTTAATAATTCTTGTTTTTTTTTTCTTTCTTCCTTTTTCCTTCTGCTTCTTTTCTTTAATATTGTATTTATGAAAATCCAACCTCTACTCTAGATTTTTAATCTTTGCTCTTAGGTTTTTGTTGTCAATTTTGTACATTTAAAAACCCAAACTTCACTACCCAAGTTTACCTGAGAGCGAGATTACTGGCTTGACCACTCTCTCCTCCTTTGGACTCTCCTTTTTCTCCACCAGGTGGCCTCTGTCTCTTTTCTCCCCCATCTCTTCTCTATCCAACTCTGTGAATCTCTGTGTGTTCCAGACGGTGGAGAACACCTAAGGAACTGGTTACTGGCAGGATTTGTCTCTCTCCTTCTCATTCCTCTCTCTTATCCTCCTGGTCACCTCTGTCTACTTCCTCCCTCTCCTCTTCCCCGTATAACTCCGTAAATATCTCTGAGTGGTCCAGACTATGGAGCACACATAAGGAAGTGACTACTGGCTAGCTTGCTCTCTCCTCTTTTGATCTCACCACATCTCATTCCAGTTACCTCTAACTACCCCCTCCATCTTCTCTTCTCCTTGTAACTCAGTGAACCTCTCTGAGTGTCCCTCAATGTGGAGAAACTTTTCATCTTTAACCTAGATGTTTTATCATCGGTGCTGTATAGATGGAGAAGTCTAGAGGCTACTGTAAAAATAAAACTGAAAACCAGAAGCAGGAGGCTTAAATCCAAAGCCTGAAAACATTAGAGAACTCTTGAATTCAGGGAACATTAAGCAATAGGAGCTCATCAAATGCCTTCATACCTACACTGAAACCAAGCTCCACCCAAGGGCCAACAAGTTCCAAAACAAGACATACCACTCAAATTCTCCAGCAACACAGGAACACTCCCCTGAGCTTCAATATACAGGCAGCTCAAAATTATTCCAAAACCCTTGATGTCTCATAACCCATTACTGGTCACTCCACTGCACTCCAGAGAGAAGAAACCCAGCTCCACCCACCAGAACTCCAACACAAGCCTCCCTAACCAGGAAACCTTGACAAGCCACTGATAGAACGCCACCCACAGTGAGGAAGCTCCATAATAAAGAGAACTCCACAAACTACCAGAATATAAAAAGGCCACCCCAAACGCAGCAATATAACCAAGATGAAGAGACAGAGGAATACTCAGCAGGTAAAGGAACAGGAGAGTTGCCCACCAAACCAAACAAAAGAGGAAGAAGGAGGGAATCTACCTGAGAAGGAATTCCGAATATTGATAGTGAAAATGATCCAAAATCTTGAAATCAAAATGGAATCACAGATAAATAGCCTAGAGACAAGGATTGAGAAGATGCAAGAAAGGTTTAAGAAGGACCTAGAAGAAATAAAAAAGAGTCAAAATACAATGAATAATGCAATAAATGAGATCAGAAACACTCTGGAGGCAACAAATAGCAGAATAACGGAGGCAGAAGATAGGATTAGTGAAATAGAAGATAGAATGGTAGAAATAAATGAATCAGAGAGGAAACAAGAAAAACGAATTAAAAGAAACAAGGACAATCTCAGAGACTTCCAGGACAATATGAAACGCTCCAACATTCGAATTATAGGAGTCCCAGAAGAAGAAGACAGAAAGAAAGATCATGAGAAAATCCTTGAGGAGATAATAGTTGAAAACTTCCCTAAAATGGGGAAGGAAATAATCACCCAAGTCCAAGAAACACAGAGAGTTCCAAATAGGATAAACCCAAGGCGAAACACCCCAAGACACATATTAATCAAATTAACAAAGATCAAACACAAAGAACAAATATTAAAAGCAGCAAGGGAAAAACAACAAATAACACACAAGGGGATTCCCATAAGGATAACAGCTGATCTTTCAATAGAAACTCTTCAGGCAAGGAGGGAATGGCAAGACATACTTAAAGTGATGAAAGACAATAACCTACAGCCCAGATTACTGTACCCAGCAAGGATCTCATTCAAATACGAAGGAGAAATCAAAAGCTTTACAGACAAGCAAAAGCAGAGAGAATTCAGCACCACCAAACCAGCTCTCCAACAAATGCTAAAGGATACTCTCTAGACAGGAAACACGAAAAGGGTGTATAAACCCGAACCCAAAACAATAAAGTAAATGATAATGGGATCATACTTATCAATAATTACCTTAAACGTAAATGGGTTGAACGCCCCAACCAAAAGGCAAAGACTGGCCGAATGGATACAAAAACAAGACCCTTCTATATGCTGCTTACAAGAGACCCACCTCAAAACAAGGGACACATACAGACTGAAAGTGAAGGGCTGGAAAAAGATATACCACGCAAATAGAGACCAAAAGAAAGCAGGAGTGGCAATACTCATATCCGATAAAATAGACTTTAAAACAGAGGCTGTGAAAAGAGACAAAGAAGGCCACTACATAATGATCAAAGGATCAATCCAAGAAGAAGATATAACAATCATAAATATATACAAATGCTAACAAGTATGAAAGGGGAAATCAACAATAACACAATAATAGTGGGAGACTTTAATACCCCACTCACACCTATGGACAGATCGACTAAACAGAAAATTAACAAAGAAACACAAACTTTAAATGATACATTAGATCAATTAGACCTAATTGATATCTATAGGACATTTCACCCCAAAACAATGAATTTCACCTTTTTTTCAAGTGCTCATGGAACCTTCTCCAGGATAGATCACATCCTGGGCCATAAATCTAAACTTGATAAATTCAAAAAAATCGAAATCATTCCAAGCATCTTTTCTGACCATAATGCATTAAGATTAGATCTCAATTACAGGAGAAAAACTACTAAAAATTCCAACATATGGAGGTTGAACAACACACTTCTGAATAACCAACAAATCACAGAAGAAATCAAAAAAGAAATCAAAATATGCCTAGAAACTAATGAAAATGAAAACACAACAACCCAAAACCTGTGGGACACTATAAAAGCAGTGCTAAGAGGAAAGTTCATAGCAATACAGGCATACCTCAAGAAACAAGAAAAAAGTCAAATAAATAACCTAACTCTACAACTAAAGCAACTAGAAAAGGAAGAATTGGAGAACCCCAGAGTTAGTAGAAGGAAAGAAATCTTAAAAATTAGGGCAGAAATAAATGCTAAAGAAACAAAAGAGACCATAGCAAAAATCAACAAAGCCAAAAGCTGGTTCTTTGAAAGAATAAATAAAATTGACAAACCATTAGCCAGACTCATCAAGAAGCAAAGAGAGAAAAATCAAATCAATAAAATTAGAAATGAAAATGGAGAGATCACAACAGACAACACAGAAATACAAAGGATCATAAGAGACTACTATCAGCAATTATATGCCAATAAAATGGACAACGTGGAAGAAATGGACAAATTCTTAGAAAAGTACAATTTTCCAAAACTGAACCAGGAAGAAATAGAAAATCTTAACAGACCCATCACAAGCATGGAAATTGAAACTGTAATCAGAAATCTTCCAGCAAACAAAAGCCCAGGTCCAAACGGCTTCACAGCTGAATTCTACCAAAAATTTCGAGAAGAGCTAACACCTATCCTACTCAAACTCTTCCAGAAAATTGCAGAGGAAGGTAAACTTCCAAACTCATTCTATGAGGCCACCATCACCCTAATACCAAAACCTGACAAAGATGCCACAAAAAAAGAAAACTACAGGCCAATATCACTGATGAACATAGATGCAAAAATCCTCAATAAAATTCTAGCAATCAGAATCCAACAACACATTAAAAAGATCATACACCATGACCAAGTGGGCTTTATCCCAGGGAGGCAAGGATTCTTCAATATCTGCAAATCAATCAATGTAATTCACCACATTAACAAATTGAAAAATAAAAGCCATATGATTATCTCAATAGATGCAGAGAAGGCCTTTGACAAAATTCAACATCCATTTATGATAAAAACTCTCCAGAAAGCAGGAATAGAAGGAACATACCTCAACATAATAAAAGCTATATATGACAAACCCACAGCAAACATTATCCTCAATGGTGAAAAATTGAAAGCATTTCCCCTAAAGTCAGGAACAAGACAAGGGTGTCCACTTTCACTGCTACTATTCAAGATAGTTCTGGAAGTTTTGGCCACAGCAATCAGAGCAGAAAAAGAAATTAAAGGAATCCAAATTGGAAAAGAAGAAGTAAAACTCTCACTGTTTGCAGATGAGAGGATCCTCTACATGGAAAACCCTAAAGACTCCACCAGAAAATTACTAGAGCTCATCAATGAATATAGTAAAGTTGCAGGATATAAAATCAACACACAGAAATCCCTTGCATTCCTATACACCAATAATGAGAAAGTAGAAAAAGAAATTAAGGAAACAATTCCATTCACCATTGCAACGAAAAGAATAAAATACTTAGGAATATATCTACCCAAAGAAACTAAAGACCTATATATAGAAAACTATAAAACACTGATGAAAGAAATCAAAGAGGACACGAATAGATGGAGAAATATACCATGTTCCTGGATCGGAAGAATCACTATAGTGAAAATGAGTATACTACCCAAAGCAATCCACAGATTCAATGCAATCCCTATCAATCTACCAACGGTATTTTTCACAGAGCTAGAACAAATAATTTCAAGATTTGTATGGAAATACAAAAAACCTCGAATTGCCAAAGCAATCTTGAGAAAGAAGAATGGAACTGGAGGAATCAACTTGCCTGACTTCAGGCTCTACTACAAAGCCACAGTCATCAAAACAGTATGGTACTGGCACAAAGACAGACATATAGATCAATGGAACAAAATAGAAAGCCCAGAGATAAATCCACACACATATGGACACCTTATCTTTGACAAAGGAGGCAAGAATATACAATGGAGTAAAGACAATCTCTTTAACAAGTGGTGCTGGGAAAACTGGTCAACCACTTGTAAAAGAATGAAACTAGATCACTTTCTAACACCGCACACAAAAATAAACTCAAAATGGATTAAAGATCTAAATGTAAGACCAGAAACTATAAAACTCCTAGAGGAGAACATAGGCAAAACACTCTCCGACATAAATCACAGCAGGATCCTCTATGATCCACCTCCCAGAATTCTGGAAATAAAAGCAAAAATAAACAAATGGGATCTAATTAAAATTAAAAGCTTCTGCACAACAAAGGAAAATATCAGCAAGGTGAAAAGACAGCCTTCTGAATGGGAGAAAATAATAGCAAATGAAGCAACTGACAAACAGCTAATCTCAAAAATATACAAGCAACTTATGCAGCTCAATTCCAGAAAAATAAATGACCCAATCAAAAAATGGGCCAAAGAACTAAATAGACATTTCTCCAAAGAAGACATATGGATGGCTAACAAACACATGAAAAGATGCTCAACATCACTCATTATTAGAGAAATGCAAATCAAAACCACAATGAGGTACCACTTCACACCAGTCAGAATGTCTGCGATCCAAAAATCTGCAAGCAATAAATGCTGGAGAGGGTGTGGAGAAAAGGGAACCCTCCTACACTGTTGGTGGGAATGCAAACTAGTACAGCCACTATGGAGAACAGTGTGGAGATTCCTTAAAAAATTGCAAATAGAACTGCCTTATGACCCAGCAATCCCACTGCTGGGCATACACACCGAGGAAACCAGAATTGAAAGAGACACATGTACCCCAATGTTCATCGCAGCACTGTTTATAATAGCCAGGACATGGAAACAACCTAGATGTCCATCAGCAGATGAATGGATAAGAAAGCTGTGGTACATATACACAATGGAGTATTACTCAGCTGTTAAAAAGAATTCATTTGAATCAGTTCTGATGAGATGGGTGAAACTGGAGCTGATTATACAGAGTGAAGTAAGCCAGAAAGAAAAATACCAATACAGTATACTAACACATATATATGGAATTTAGAAAGATGGCAATGATGACCCTGTATGCAAGACAGGAAAAAAGACACAGCTGTGTATAATGGACTTTTGGACTCAGAGGGAGAGGGAGAGGGTGGGATGATTTGGGAGAATGGCATTCTATCATGTATACTATCATGTAAGAATTGAATCACCAGTCTATGTCTGATGCAGGATACAGCATGCTTGGGGCTGGTTCATGGGGATGACCCACAGAGATGTTATGGGGAGGGAGCTGGGAGGGGGGTTCATGTTTGGGAACACATGTAAGAATTAAAGATTTTAAAATTAAAAAAATAAAAAACTATTAAAAATATAAAAATAAAAATAAAATAAAAAAATAAAAAACACCATGGGCTGGAAAATTGGTATAGCGATCGATTAGCAAATGGGTGGTTACTGAAGATGAAGGAGTGGACAAGATGGTCGAGAACAAATAAAGACTGAGAAGAGAAGCTCTGGAGTCCATCCCCATTACAGCCCAACAATTTAAGACACAGACAGAGGAAACATTAACTGGAAAAGAGCTCAAGAATATATGGACCAAAAACTGTCAGAAGTAAGAGGGTAGAAATTGGTTGTGGTTGAAAACTTTAAGTGATTTGCTAAAGGTAGAGTGTTAGTTTTCTAGGACTACCATTACAAAGTACCACGGGCTGTATGGCATCAACAACAGAAGTGTATTTTCTCACAGTTCTGGAAGCTGGTTGTTCATGTTTAAGGAGCGGGCAGGGTTGGTTTCTCCTGAGACCTCTCTCTGCTCATATTGCAGGTGGCTCTGTAGCTGTCTTGTATCCTCACAAGGTCTTTTATGCATGACTGTTCCTGATGTCTCTTCTTCTTCCTATCAGGACACAAGTCATATTAGATTAGGGCCCCATCTTTATGACTTTTTTAAACTTTAATTAACTCTTTAAAGACCCCTCCTCCAAATATAGTTACATTGGGGGTTAGGGTCTCCCCATATGAATTTGTGAGGGGCCCAGTGTGGTTTACCACAGATCCCTAGAGAGAAATGATGACCTTGGGGTTCACTTGCCAATTCACCTAGTCCAGTAGTCTTTCCATTACAGCACACTCCTTCCCTGTGTGATATTTAAATTGGAATTTATTACTAACTCCATCTAGGAAAGTGTAAGCTGTCTGTTTAATTTGTTCTGTTTATGTTTACACCTCATGGGAAATAGATGGGGAAACAGTGGAAACAGTGTCAGACTTTATTTTGGGGGGCTCCAAAATCACTGCAGATGGTGACTGCAGCCATGAAATTAAAAGATGCTTACTCCTTGGAAGAAAAGTAATGACCAACCTAGACAGCATATTCAAAAGCAGAGACATTACTTTGCCGACTAAGGTCCATCTAGTCAAGGCTATGGTTTTCCCAGTGGTCATGTATGGATGTGAGAGTTGGACTGTGAAGAAGGCTGAGCACTGAAGAATTGATGCTTTTGAAGTGTGGTGCTGGAGAAGACTCTTGAGAGTCCCTTGGACTGCAAGGAGATCCAACCAGTCCATTCTGAAGGAGGTCAGCCCTGGGTGTTCTTTGGAAGGAATGATGCTAAAGCTGAAACTCCAGTATTTGGCCACCTCATGCGAAGAGTTGACTCATTGGAAAAGACTCTGATGCTGGGAGGGATTGGGAGCAGGAGGAGAAGGGGACAACAGAGGATGAGATGGCTGGATGGCATCACTGACTGGATGGACATGAGTCTGAGTGAACTCCGGGAGTTGGTAATGGACAGGGAGGCCTGGTGTGCTGTGATTCGTGGGGTCACAAAGAGTCAGACATGACTGAGCAACTGAACTGAACTGAACTGAAGAGTAATTATCACAGCATAAAATTAATTGATGTATTAAAGGTTATATGTGAAGAAAAAGCTCTATCCATCCATTTCCATGTATATTAGCCTTTCAATTAGTTTTAGATGGCCCTTGCTAGTTATCTTTACTGGAATGTACACCTTTTATAAACTGCATTGGATATAAACTGGGGTCTCTTAGGAGGAATAAAGTCAAGGTTTTTAAGAGGAGGGAAGTCAAACACTAAAAACAGAGCTGGTAAAAAATAAAAGTGGAGAGAAGATATATCTACAGATATAATCTCTGCTTTTCTATTCTCCTCTCCTTTATTGTTTTTCAGTCCTGTTTCACAGAAAAGCAATGCTAGAGATTACATGGAGAAATGATAAGCTAATCTATAAAGGACTGATGACAGGAAAGGGAGGAGTGGTCCCATTCTGTGATGCTACAGACTGTAAACAAAAAGCACTGACAGGTGGCACCTTGGGGCACAGAGACTGATATCAAAATGAAAACAGTAAAGATATCTTTCTGTTTCCTTAGTGGAAGTTTCCTTTTTGATTAACTCTCCCTTTTCGTATGTCCTCTGTTCTCTTTCAACAATCAGTTTGATGAAAATGTGAAGAAAGGAGCTAAATTTCCTGACGGAGGAAGAGCTTGCACAGAGATTTTTAACGCAGATGGAGATGAAGGCCAGAGGTATCAAGGAAGCAATGTTTCCCATAATAATAGAAAGCCACATGTAAAGCACGGCCAGGAAATGACTTGATGTATTCGAGTGTTCAAACAGTCATTTTCTTATTAAGAAACATGGTCTTTACTCGCCACAGGAAAAGCTCCTTGCTACTTTGCCTGCTGGAATGTAGGATACACATTTCATTGGTCTCTGTTCCTGAAATCTGTGGCTTGAAACTTGGAGAGAAGAAAGATCATTAGATTTAGCTGGCCTAAAATAATACTCCATGAACCAATTCCGATTGTCAAGTAAAAGCATTGGCTTGGGATCTAAAAACCTGTAATTCTTTGGAATGAATTAATTGACATCTTTTTAAAATGTTAAATTTATTTGCAACATTTAGGAAAATGTGTAGTCTCCATGAACACAGGACTGCATTTTAAGTGAAAGATTTTATTTTAAGCCTGACATTGAAAGTTAAAAGTCATTTTGCCTTTTGTGTAATTTGATAAATTTGACGTGATTATCAGAAGTTATCCCCCATCCATTACTTCTGTCAAGGCATGAGATTTTAATACTTGGTTCACCAAGCAAAATTTTCTCAAAAGGAGTTGAAACCAACCCCAATGTTGAGACATTCCTACCTGCTTCCTTATTCCAATATATTCCTGGATATGTATGGGAATCACTCTTCCACTTTACCTGTCAACCAATGAGATCAGAATTGGTTTTAAATTTCTAAATTAAGAGAATTGTTGGATGTAAGGAAAATATGATTTTATCTATGGATCATTAATGATGTTCAGGACAGACTTTTTTTTCATGCATGATTTCTCATTGGTGTATTTGTAATATATGTCTCTGAGCTGTATGCCGAGGAAAGGTAACGGGGAACCAGGGGCTGGCCCTGGTGGGGAACTCCCTGCTCATTTAAAGGAACTTTGGTTGATCTTAGATGCTTCAGACTCTCCATATTTCAAATGCAGTGGCCATTCTTTCTACCAGATAAAAAATGTTTTCAATAATCTGTAGATAAACCATGGAGTCTTGATGTAAATATTTATGTCAGACAGATGTGGGGCAAAGAAGACATAGAACTTGACTTCTTGGAGCACCTGGCCAAAGGTTATCATTTGTTTAAATGCTGTTGATTTTGCCTGTTGTAGGACAATTCACTGTTTGATATTTCTTAGGTCAGGAGGTCCTCATAGATATACATATGAATTATAAGCATAACTAGGACAATCATATATATTAATATTACAGAATATATTTGAATTTGTTGTTATTGTTTGTTTTTTTGCTTATTGTTTTAGTATATTTGTTTTACTCCTCTGTTCAGGGAAAGACCTAAAGTCATTTGTGCTCAAGCCTAGCTGGCTGTTAGCGTCACCTGGGAAGCCCTTAGAAACTCTGATGCCTGAGACCCACCCCCAGAGATTCTGATAGTGTTGGATTAAAGCAATGGTATTTTTAAGCTCCCCAGGTATTTCTAGTGTGTACCTGGAGTTAAGAGCATTGCCATTGGCCATTGTGAAAAGTCAGACTCTTAGGTCCCATGGTAATGCCTACTTCTTGAATTTTTATTTTACACTTACAGCTGCCTGAGTTTGAGTTCATGTTCAGCTGCCTACTACCTGGGAAGGGCCTTATTAGTTTCTAATGCTCAGATTATTTTCTGTTAAAGGTGGAAAATAATAGTAGCTATTTCATGGGACTGTTGGTAAGATTAAATGAGATTCTGCAAGGGCTTAGCATAGAGCAAGACCTGAAGATATACCAATGTTATTCCTGCTACTGCTGGTACTTGCATTTGATTAAAACTTCATCCTCATAGAACACAAATATTTTTGAATTGTTCTCTTAGGGTAATGTTGCTCAGTAAAATGGAAGCCAGGTAAAAATGGAGCAATCATTTTCTGCTTTATACTACACAGTTTCAGTATATTTATCTGTGCTGTGCTGTGCTCAGTTGCTTCAGTCATATCTGACTCTTTGCGATCTTATGGGCTACAGCCCAGCAGGCTCTGTCCTTGGAATTTTCCAGACAAGAATACTGGAGTAGGTTGCCATGCCCTCCTCCAGGGGATCTTCCTGACCCAAGGATCAAACCTGGGTCTCCTGCACTGCAGGCAGATTCTTTAGCACTGAGCCAACAGGGAAGTCCCATGTTTATCTATATTATATAGTAATTTTGAAGTCAGGGTCAAAGTCCAATTCTTCTTCATGTTTACAAAATATCTAGCCCAACCTTTTGTACACAAAGTAATCACTCAAGACAAATAAGTGATTAACTGAATCAACACGTTATCAGTCTAACAACCCAAGCAGATCACATCTTCTTTCACTGACTTCTAGTATCAGTAAAAGCATCACAGAAAGAAAAGTTTTGGTCGCTCTTATCACCCTATACATGGAACAGCAGACTGGTTCGAAATAGGAAAAGGAGTACATCAGGGTTGTATATTATCACCCTGCTTATTTAACTTATATGCAGAGTACATCATGAGAAACACTGGGCTGGAGGAAGCACAGGCAGGAATCAAGATTGCCAGGAGAAATATCAATAGCCTCAGATATGCAGATGACACCACCCTTATGGCAGAAAGTGAAGAGGAACTCAAAAGCCTCTTGATGAAAGTGAAAGAGGAGAGTGAAAAAGTTGGCTTAAAGCTCAACATTCAGAAAACAAAGATCATGGTATCCGGTCCCATCACTGCATGGCAAATAGATGGGGAAAGAGTGGAAACAGTATCAGAGTTTATTTTGGGGGGCTCCAAAGTCACTGCAGATGGTGCTTGCAGCCATGAAAATAAAAGACACTTACTTCTTGGAAGGAAAGTTATGACCAACCTAGACATCATACTGAAAATCAGAGACATTACTTTGTCAACAAAGGTCCATCTAGTCAAGGCTACAGTTTTTCCAGTGGTCATATATGGATGTGAGAGTTGGACTATAAAGAAAACTGAGCGCTGAAGAATTGATGCTTTTGAGCTGTGGTGTTGGAAAAGACTCTTGAGAGTCCCTTAGACTGCAAGGAGATCCAATCAGTCCATCCTAAAGGAGATCAGTCCTGGGTGTTCATTGGTAGGACTGATGTTGAAGCTGAAACTCCAATAGTTTGGCCACCTGACGCAAAGAGCTGACTCATTTGAAAAGACTCTGATGCTGGGAAAGATTGAGGGCAGGAGAAGAAGACGACGACAGAGGATGAAATGGTTGGATGGCATCACCAACTCAGTGGACATGGGTTTGGGTGAACTCTGGAAGTTGTTGATGGACAACGAGGCCTGGCGTGCTGCAGTTCATGGGGTCACAAAGTCAGACACGACTGAGCGGCTGAACTGAACTGAACTGATCCTCCTATATGGGGCTTCCCAGGGGTCTCAGTGGTAAAGAATCTGCCTGCCAATGCAGGAAATGTGGACTCCATCCCTGAATCGGGAAGATCCCCTGGAGAAGGGAATGGCTATCCTCTCCAGTATTCTTGCCTGGAAAATTCCATGGACAGAGGAGCCTGGTGAGCTACAGTCCATGGGATCGCAAAGAGTCGGCAGCGATTGAGCATGCATGCATGACGATCTTATATTGTGATTCTTCATTGTTTCTCCTTGCTGAGAGTTTGGTGATAGCATGAACTCTGTCACTCTCTTCCCTAGGAAAATTTCTCTTATAGTAGAACCTCAATAAATACTTGTAACAAGATTGCATGAATTTACAATAAATACTTGGGATATAAACTCTTCCTCCTCCACCAAATGTTTTCTGAATTTAATGGTTCACATGAATATTTTTCACACTCAGGACAATTCCTTTCTGCATTGCAAAATTTAGTGAATCCATCCATGGTGTCGCTGCTTCAGAAGTGGTGTGCATATGCTTCCTAAAGTAGATTATATTTTCCTTCAGAGAGGAGACCAAAGACTGCCTCTCTTTACATCCTCCAGACTACTTAGCCAAGGTCTGGACATGCACTGAATGATGATTAATCAAAATGTTTGCTGATTGCTCTCTTCCCAGGCAGAAGCAAGCATGTTGTTATTGTTATCTTTTCCATTTCCCCCTTTTGTTTTATAGGGAAGCCTAAGAAGCCCCCTTCCATAGGGAAATCATGTACAAATTAAATCCTCATACCTATGGGCCAATGTGGGTGATGAAGGCTGCTTGGAGGAGAGGGAAGGCCCAGCCTCCCTCTAGGCTCCATCCTGCTCTGTGGCTCAGAGACCTCAACAAGGAAGTAAACAGGGTCTAAATGAATTCTGCAGATGATACTAAAATGGGAAATGTTGGAATAATAACATGGGCCCTCGCAAGGAAAATAAAATAAGGTTCAACTTGGAAAAAAGAACTAACACATCGAGGGGAAAAATAATTCAAAACACAGATTCAGCAGGCAGGACAGACTTGGAAAGCAGCACATACAGCAAGCTCTCGTTCTACGGTCCAAAGTCAGGGCTGACATTTCAGTGCATTCACTCTTCTTCCCCTCCCTCATCACTGAAAGGTTGACACTTTTCTATGGTTCTGATAAAATTTGAGGCTGAAATTTTTGTATCCCAAACTGAACTCTTTTGATGTAGGCAGGCAATTGTAACTAGAAAAGATCTGATATAAATAATAAAATGGACAAAGGAAAAATCCAAATATTTATTTATAATGATAGCTTCTCAGGGCAGAATAAGGATGGATTATCTGAACAGAAACAGTAAGGCAAAGTACACTTTGCAAAATATTCATATTAATATTCCATCACAACTTCCACCAGTTTAATGGCCACAGCACAGAGGCTCTTGCTTTATAAAGAGCTGAATTAAGGGTGCTGTTCAGTGGTTCAGGTGGGTAACCATTTTAATATCTCTCTCCATCTCCACAGTGTTACAAATAAGTGTACAAATAAGAATTTGTAGCATCATCACTGGCCCTTTTATGGCCTTCTGCTCTCAATTGTCAGTTAAAGCACTTTTGCTTCTACCAAGGCAAAGGTAGAGAATGGATCCTTCTGTGGTTTGGGGATATATTGGTCTTATTATTCATTAAAACATTTTGTAGTATAAAGTTGTTTTAACGCAATTGCACATATGATCCTGAAAAAGTAGATTACAGTTTCAAACACTCTATTTGACCCCTACTACTTTTTATCATTTCAGCTCACCTTTACTAGCTCTTTCAACCTTAGATTCCATTCCACACCAACAATTAAAAGGAGTGAAAGAATCTCTCCGAAACAGGTTTGGAATCTCATACAAATTCGGATTAGCATGAAAACCAGACAAAAAGAAGGGATGGGCTAAATATTGTAAGATTTTCATCTCTAGACTCTTGCCTGATGCTCATTTGCACCGCCCTGATTTCTTTTAAGCCAAGGGTATGAAACTACAATTATTTTTCAGGTTTCTAAGAAAAAAAATTGTGTGCCATCATTATTTTAATAAGTAAGAATCCTTGCATTTTCTAGGGGTGAGTAAATTCAGACAGAATGATAACAATGTGTATTTTCATTCTCTTGAAGCATATTTTAGACAGGAACTTATCTGCCAATTAAAAAAATCTCTGGACTTCTACTTCTCACCAAAATAAGGTCAGTCAGTCAGTTCAGTCATTTAGTTGTGTCTGACTCTTCGCGATCCCATGGACTGTAACACGTCACACTTCCCTGTCCATCATCAGCTCCCAGAGCCTACTCAAACTTATGTCTATTGAGTTGGTGATGCCATCCAACCAGCTCATCCTCTGTCAACCCTTTCTCTTCCCACCTTCAATCTTTCCCAGCACCAGAGTCTTTTCCAGTGAGTCAGTTCTTTGCATCAGGTAGCCACAGTATTGGAGTTTCAGCTTCAACATCAGTCCTTCCAATGAATAGTCAGGACTGGTTTCCTTTAGCATGGACTGGTTGGATCTCCTTGCAGTCGAAGGAACTCTCAAGAGTCTTCTCCAACACCACAGTTCAAAAGCATCAGTTCTTCAGTCCTCAGCTTGCTTTATAGTCCAACTCTCACATCCATACATAATTACTGGAAAAACCATAGCTTTGATTAGACAGACCTTTGTTGGCAAAGTAATGTCTCTGCTTTTTAATATGCTAAGTTGATCATAGCTTTTCTTCCAAGGAGCAAGCGTCTTTTAATTTCATGGCTGCTTTCCCTATTACCTGAAACAACCAAATATATACAAAATATGTGAGAAAAAATTTACAAGACACTACACATCAGGCAAAGAAGGACACTGATCTCAGAGAGATGGGGGGAAAATGAGACATATAACTCCTCTGCCATATTAATTTGGGAGATTTTTGAGGTTGCAAATCAGAGAGAAGGAACCCATACAGAAACTGGTAAACTACTTAGTATAAGAAGACAGTGGAAATTCTGGGGAGAGTAAGGCAGCTAGAACACACAGGAAACAGTATTTTAGAAAAAAGAGAGTCAGGGAGAGAGATCTCTAGGTTGGAAAGGGTCCATTTTGAGTATCCAGTTGAGTGCAGTGAAAAAGTAAAAGTGTTAGTCACTCAGTCATGTCTGATTCTTTGCAACACCATGGACTGACTATAGCCCAACAGACTCCTATGTCCATAGGATTTCCTAGGCAAGAATACTGGAGTAGGTTGCCATTTCCTCCTCTAAGGAATTTTCCCAACCCAGGGATCAAACCCAGTTCTCCTGTGTTGCTTGTCTTAATGGTGGGGAATAAATAACCATAGGATCTAGGCTATGTATCTCTAGTTAACTAAAGATAACTGTTCTAGTCTCACCTAACCAGCCTTAAAACCAGAACAATCATTTTTTCATGTAATTTAACTTTATTTTGAAATAAAGATCAACACTTGTGACAATGCAAAAATATTCAGCACTCAACAGAGTAAAATTTGCAATGGTTAGCATTCAATAAAAAAAATACTAGGTAATGATAAAGTTGTAAGATATGATCTATAACGAGGGTTGATTAATCAAAGGCAGCCCAGAACTGATATAGAGGTTAGACAGCAGATAAGAATATTAAGTAGGCATTATAAATAAACTGCATATATTCAAAAAGTTAGAAATATGGATGATCTAAAAAAATTAAACTCCTGAGATGAAAACCGCAATGTATAAGACAAAAAATATACTGGCTAAGATTAATGGTAGATTAGACCTTAGATAATGTAGAAGAAAAGATAAGTGTATTTGATAGCACAGGAATAGAACAATCAAAGATGAAACATAGAGAGATGAAAGCATCAATGAATTGCAGGAAAAATTCAAATGGATCTTTGGAAGGAATGATGCTAAAGCTGAAACTCCAGTACTTTGGCCACCTCATGCAAAGAGTTGACTCATTGGAAAAGACTCTGATACTTGGAGGGATTGGGGGCAGGAGGAGAAGGGGCAACAGAGGATGAGATGGCTGGATGGCATCACTGACTTGATGGACATGAGTCTGAGTGAACTCCAGGAGTTGGTGATGGACAGGGAGGCCTGGCCTGCTGCGATTCGTGGGGTCACAAAGAGTCGGACATGACTGAGTGACTGAACTGAACTGAACTGAATATGCATGTGATTTTCACTCTGGAAGGAGAGAGAGAATGGAAGAAGGCCAAAAAAAAAAAAAAAAAAGAAAACTAATGGACACAGTTTTTTTTTTTAATTTGAAAATATCTATAAGTACAAATATCCAAGTAGCTCAATAAACCTCAAGCACAAGAAATATGCAGAAAATTGTACTGAAACACATCACAATTAAATCACTAAAAACCAGTGTGAGAAGTAGAAAATCTTAAATTTAATGAGGGGATATTATGTACAAAAAATAAAAATAAGGGTGAAAACATATGTCCTATTGTAAACAATAGAAATGAGAAGACAGTGAAGCAACAGTTTTAAAAAATAATGCTGAATAACGAAGCTGACACTCAGAACCAAAGGGAAATCAATGAAAATTTTTATGAAAAGAAAAATAAACTAAATAAAACCTACATTTAATTCTTTGAGAAAATCAATGAAATTAGTAAACCTCTAGCCTGAGATATCAGGAAAAAAGAAAGAGGATACAAATTAGCAATACCAATAATGAGAAAGGTGACATCAGTACAGGTTCCACAGATATTAATGGATAGGAAGAGACTATGGAAAACTTTATGTCAGTAACTACAACAAATTAAATGAAAGGGACACATTCCTTGAAGGACACAAACTACTTTATTCAGCTCACTTAAAGCTAACCCCAGAAGAAATGGATAATCTAAACTATATCTACTAGAAAAACTGAAATTTAGTTGAAAAAAAAAAAAGCTCTACACAAAGAAACTGCAAGAGTACATGGCTTCCCTGGTACGTCCTACAAAACAATTGAAGAGAAGGCTATATGTTAAGTGAAATAGGTTAGACTGAGAAAAATAAATTGTATGTGGAATCTAAAAAAGTTTAGAATTTATGTATTCTTAATATTTTTCATTTTGAGTGAAGCTAGACATATCAGAAAACTCAGCTAAACAGCAAAATTATGCTCTATTTTATCAGAACAATAACTGGAATTTTAAAGAAAAAGCTTTAGAACCAGATATAGCCAACATGACTCTTAACTATGTGACTTTAGGGAAGTAATTTCTTCACTCTGTGTTTCAGTTTTCCCTTCTGTAAAACATGGATTAAAATCAAGCCTAACAAGATTGTTATATAAATTGAGGAAATCAGAATTGAAAAAGACACATGTACCCAATGTTCATTGCAGCACTGCTTACAATAGCTAGGACATGATAGCAACCTAGATGTCTATCAGCAGATGACTAGATAATGAAGTTGTGGTATATATGCACAATGGAATATTACTCAGATACAAAAAGGAATGCATTTGAGGCAGTTCTTTTTTTAATTAAAAAGAAATTAAATCTGTTCTAAATAAGGTGGATGAAACTAGAGCCTACTATACAGAGTAAGTCAGAAAGAGAAAGACAAATATCCCATTTTAATGCACATATATGGAATCTAGAAAGATGGTACCAACAATCCTACATGCAGGGCAGCAAAGGAAACACAGACATAAAGAAGAGACTTTTGGACTCAGTGGGAGAAGGAGAGAGTGGGATGATTTGAGAAAATAGCATTGAAACATATACATTAACATACATAAAATAGATAGCCAGTTTGATGTATGATGCAGGGCACCCAAAGCCAGTGCCCTGTGACAATCTGGAGGGATGGGAAGGGGAGGGAGGTGGGAGGGGGTTCCTGGAGGAAGGAGACACATGTATGTCTATGGCTGATTGATGTTGATGTATGGCAAAAACCATCACAATATTGTAAATTTATTATTTGCCAATTTTAAAAAAGATATATAATGAGTATTTAGCACAGGATATGAATAGAGTTTACACATTGGTTCTTGTTAGTATATTGATGTATGTATCCTGGATCCATCTAAAACTCTCCAAAATCTATGGATGTACTTTGGGTCATTGGTCTCTGAGGTCTCACAGGAGATGCCAAGAATCTATTAGTGGAAATTAGATGTAAAGCTTACTCTTCCTTCCATCTTTGATGATATGGCCACATCCACTTGAGATATGAGTTGTTATGTTGATGGAAGGGAAGCAAATGCTGGGAATGAGTGAAATGTTGAAAAGAGAGAAGAGGCCCTGCGGGACTACAAAAGTATTTGTCAGAATGTAACCTTTTCAGCCAAGACCACAGATACCTCCAGCTTCATGATGTTTGCATGCATGAGAATTTCAGCCCTAACTCTTTTTTCCACTCAAAACTTCCAAAAAATTGGAGTAGTAAAAAGAGGTGGACTTGAAACCCTCAGATTAGGTGTAAATTACTTTCTTTGCTTTCTCATCTGATTTTTTTAAAAAATTTCTCCAACTAAAGAAAGAAGGCCAACAAAAAGATTTTTATTGTTATTATTATTACCACTATTACTATTACAGGTTAGTTATTGATTATCACTATGAGTTAGACATGATGCTAGACAGTTTTGTTATCCCATTTATCTTCACAAAAATTAATCCCATAGAGTTGTTAGTCTATTCCTCATTTATAGATGAGAAAGCTGAGGCTTGGAGATATGAACTAGTTTGTCCAAAGACATACAGCTAGTAAATATCATATATCGGCTATGATCTCAATTGTCTGAGCATAGAGTCCATGTGTTCCTGCTATGGAATGCCTTCAAGCATTCTGTCTCTGAGGTTAAGATGGTTTAAAAATCAAGTTCTGAGAATCATATCTTGATTTTGATATTACTTATGTAATGTCAAACAAGTTAATTAAACTCAAGTTTTCTCAACTGTCCTATTTATTCTACTGTTTTGTTACAAGGGGAAAATGCAATTCAGTTCTGTAAATTACACTTTTAAGAATTTACATGTTACCTATAGTGTTGCTTCCTTACCATCACGATCATGATTTTATAGCCCAGATTAGTTAGTGTTCAGGTAACTTCAGAACAATTATTTTAGTAATTAAAGTAAGCATCATGTTGAATTTAAGTTAGAACTTAAGAATAATCATATATTTTTAATGTTGCCTTAATTACCTAAAGAGAGATTCCAGTTTGATCACAAAGATCATAGAAATGCATAGAACAAGGTTTAAGACAGTCAATGTGTATCTTATCAAGAAAAAACAGGCAATCAGTTTATTACCATTTATCACGTACACTAGCCTCCATGGCAGTTTGAAACTTCTCAACAACAAATCTTAACACATTATTGACCAGAGACACGTATTAATACATCTTTGGTTACCCAAATGTTATTGACCAGAAATGTTTCAATATTCACTTACATAACAAATCACTAGTCACAGGCATTAGTTCCTGCAAAAATCCCCCAGTTGGTAATGTGTTAATAAATACATAAAAGATATATCTTATTGTGATAAGAAGACATATGATATGTGTATATTGCAACTTTCCTTAAGCACAAAGAATCAGATTTTTAGAGTTCAGGTCATGCGACATTGATCAGATTGAGGTATCTGTAGAGAAATAGTAGGAGATGAAGTTACAAATTGATTTTAAGAACAGGTTGCAAGAATCATTAGTGCAAGTCTAAAGAATGTGTAATCTGCAGTGTGACATTGGGAAACCAATAAATATATCTAACTAAAAAAGGTACATGTTAGAAATCTGCAGTTAGATATACCAGCAATACATCAGAAAATTTCAAATAGGGGAGGAGACTGAAGGCAAGAACAGTCCAAGTAGCTATTTAAAGCTTTGAATTTAGATAATGGTGGCAGAGAGGAAACCAAAAAGAAATTAATTAAAAATGACAAATCATAGTCAACTTTGTTTGGTGAGGGTTGAGTTTGCAAAGGAAAATTTGAATTTCATAATCTGAAAGAATAGGCATATCAAAAGTAGAAGTTCAGCATTTATCTGAAAGTAAAGTCAGTTTTGAAGGAAATGTTTAAGCATGGAGTATGTGAGGTCATTACAAGATAACAAGAATAATTAGCTGAACAAAGCTATACAAAAATAGAGCTGGAACCTAGGAGAAACTTTAGGATTAGGCTAATAGATTTGAGAATCATTTACCAAAAGATATATTTTCAAAGAATGAAAATTGAAAGTAAAGATAAGAGAATTGAGTCAAAAAATAACATGTTTCTATATAAGAGAGATGAATAAGCACATAACATAGAAAAGCAGAGGCCAGAGAAGTAACCAAAGAATGCCATACATATATATATATATACATATTAAATATATGTGTGCATGTATACATGTTCAGTCACATCCAACTCTTTGTGACCCTGTGAACTGTAGCTCACCAGGATCCTCTGTCCACGGGACTCTCCAAGCTAGAATACTGGAGTGGGTTGCCATTTGCTTCACCAGGGAATCTTCTAGACCTTGGAATCTAACCTGTGTCTCCTGCTTTAGAGGCAGGTTCTTTACTACTGGGCCACCTTGGAAGTTCCACATTAAATATATATTGTATACTAAATATATACAATTTGAATGTATACATTTATGACCATTATATATATGAACACCTAGAAAAATAGACTAAAAATGCAAATGGAGAGGTGGATAAGAATTGTATTCTGTGTCTTCAGACAAAGAATTAGAATCAGAACTCTAAACCAAAAGGACAAAGACTAGCAGAAAATGTAAAGAAGAATATTTTAAATTATTAAAATAATTGATCATGAAGAAGTGGAAAAATAAATATTTATTAATGGTCCATCATGTCTGGTTTTTGTTTTGGACCTTGGGCTACAGAATAGAAAACAGAATATTCATTAAAGGATGTTTCTTTCAAGAATAATTCCATGGACAACAGAACCATCCTATAAGTGAATCAGAAGAGATATTAATGGAGAAATTTGCTCAAGATAGATGAGCCAAGTTTTCATTACAGTTGAGGAATTTCCAAAACCCAATTACCACAGTCCATAAATATTTCATCCAAGTTGTTGGGTGTAGTTAAAACAATGAACTGAAGCAACATAGACATCACACCTTACTGGTAGATTTTGAGGCAGAGTGATACCATGACAATATGCATGAAATGTGCATTTGATGCAAAAGTTAGATCAGAGTTCAAAGTCAGTCTCCACTACTTACAGCCAGTTTTCATTTAATTCTTATTAAAATAAGAGAATAGTGATAGAAAGTAGCTATAATTGTTTTATAATTATGACATTGAATGACATAATCACAATGTCATAACGACATTCTATAAAATGGAACATCGAAATCAAGCTAATCTTAAAGCTTGAAAACAATGAACCAAAAGCAGATCATGTTATATAGAGAAGGACAGCAACTTTGCCTAAATTAAGTCATAATCTTCACCTATGGATGCTTCCTATATGTCTTTGAACTGAGAGAGACGACCCAATGATATTCAACACACACTTTGGAGGTTTACCATTAAAGCTTAAGTACATCCAAGTGATGTAATAGAACAATTTCTATTCTAGGAGATCAAAAACATGTCATAAATTAAACAAGACACTGTTGTTGCTTATAAGGTCAAAATAAATACATAAAAACTGACTATATAGCACTGGAGACTTAGCTCAAGCTACAGTTGAAGGAGGATATCAAAGTCTGCTTGTCAGGAACAATGAATATCATTAAGATTTTGCTTCGTATAGTGGTTCATTTCATAAAAAGAAAATTTATATTCCTAGAATTCCACCTGAGTATACAAAACTGGGAAAATTAACGCCTCACATCAAAAAGAAAAGAAACAATTCAAACTGGCAACCACAAAGCTGACGATGAAAGGTTTGCTTTCAAGTTTGATCTCTGCCTGTGTACTCTGGCCTCACAAACATTACAGTAGCACCTCCTGGGTAAAATAAAGAAATATGATTTAGAGTCCACACATTCTTTTCCCATTTAAACGCACATTCAGTTGCTCCTTGGAGGATATTATATGACATCGAGTGTTCATTGCTGCAATATAAATGGGACAAAAGAGAAAGAGGGGAAGGGCAAACTAAAACAAGAAATTTTATGTGTTTAAAGTTCAGGTTTAGCGCCTCAGTAACTATAGTTTTAGCTCTGAACACAAATCTTCAGTGGTCTTGCTGAAACACGGCTCAAGGATTACACATATTTATCTTAAACTTTTAAAACATGTGTGCACATACACACACACACACACACACACACACACACACAGCTGACTTACCATGAATTACTTGCATAAAGACCAGAGAAAGCATTGGTATTTGAAATGCATACAGACACTAAATTCTAAAGAGTTAAGCTATGGCTATGTAAAATGAGAAATTTGAGATTAACACATACACACTACTACATATAAAATACATAAAAAATAAGGGCACTATAGCACAGGGAACTATACTCAATATCTTGTAGTAACCTATAATGGAAAAGAATATAAAAAGGATATGTATAGGTATAACTGAGTTATGTTACTGTATACATTGGAAACTAACAACATTGTATAATAAATTTAACTATACTTCAATGAAGAAAAATAATATCACTATGTATCCAAAAAGAGACATTTATTTGCTATACTACCCATTCTTTAAGGGTTCCCTGGTGACTTAGACGGTAAAGTGTCTGCCTACAATGTGGGAGACCCGGGTTCGATCCCTGGGTCAGGAAGATCCTCTGGAGAAGGAAATGGCAACCCACTCCAGTACTCTTGCCTGGAAAATCCTATGGATGGAGGAGCCTGGTAGACTACAGTCTATGGGGTCGCAAAAAGTCAGACACGACTGAGCGACTTCACGTTCACTTTCTACCTATTCTTTAAATTTCTGGTGTCCAAAGACTAGAGAGACATTTAAATTTAGTTACATAGTAAATCCACTGAAAAATCCATGGATATTACAAAACATTCCATTGCCAGCAATAGGCATTTATATCTCCAAATACTTTGTGGATGAGGAATTAGTCTTTGCTTCCCATTAATGCAGCAAGTGAAAAGACGCATATGTCTTCCCCACGTGCAAAGTTTAGGAACAGAGTTTCACAGATTGGTGTGCAAAACTAATGCTATAGACAGCTGGAGATGAGCAACTCCCTTTATAAAAATATTAAATTTTTACTAATCAAGTCATATACCTTGCTGAAGAGTTTTATGATTTAATATAATCTGTTTGGGCAATTTTTTATGTAGTTAAAGTAGGGTATCGTTGGAAAAAACCTTGATGCTGTGAAAGATTGAGGGCAGAAGGGGAAGGGGGCAACAGAGGATGCGATGGTTAGATAGCATCACAGACTCAATGGACATGAATCTGAGTAAACTCCGAGAGATAGTGGAGGACAAGGAAGCCTGGTGTGCTGCAGTCCATGGGGTTGCAAAGAGTCAGACACAACTTATGACTAAACAACAACAAATCTTTGGTTGTACCTGGTCTGCAAGATTGCCCCCCAAAATGCTGGAAATGTAAATAAGTATTATTAATTTACAATGGGGCATAAATACATATAGGATTAAAATGTATGACAATCTGTATTTTTTTCTAGGGCTACCATAAAAACGTACCACAGCTGGATGGCTTAAACAATAGAAATTTACCATCTCACAGTTCTGGAGGCTAGAAGTCCAAGGTTGAATGAACTGTTGGCAGAATTGATTCTGTCTGAGGGCAGTAGCTGCAGGCATCTCCTGGTTTGTGTCTTTACATGATTTTCAGTCTGTACATATCCCTGTGTCCAAATTCCCTCTTCCTATGTGGACACCAGTCATATTGGATTAGGGGTTCACCCTACTCCAGTATGATCTCATCTGAACTAATTACATCTACAACAGTTTTATTTCCAAATAAAATTACATTCTGAATCACTGGGGTTTAAAACTTCAATTTATCAATTTTGAGGGGGATACGATTCAACTTGTAATACAACCATAAACATGAAGTTAAAGAGTACTGAAAACTATGCAACATTTCTTATGACCCTATTCTTCTAGGTCGACAACAGTCATAATTTATACGTCCCTAGATTTATACGTTGCCTGTGGAAATTATTAAATTCACAGAGAGATTTGTACTGTTAAAAAGAACAAGAGCAAGAGAAATCCTCAAAGACAAAAACAAGCTATCAAGATTTGTTAGACTAGTTTTTATTTAATGGCTCCCAAAGGCGTGTTAACAATTACTCATGAAAAGCCTTTAGTAGCACTTGGAATATCTGTAAGATAACTAATGGATGTGTAAACCTGGTTTTGGCTCAAACCTGTTGCAGACATGCTCATCACTTTTCAGCTCTCTATAGCACTAGCTAACTTCATTGCTGCTGTAAGGTTTAGTAAATACTAGTAACTACTATAGTCTCTTGACTTGGATTTTTCTCACTACCACTGTACAAAAGATGTTGCTATTATACTTTCCCTACCTCCAATGAAGGCCATATGTCTTGGAGAGGTTCAAAAACTCAGTCACGGACACATAGCTTGCTTGGCGGTACTCGAAACTCCTGAAATGCTTCAGATATTAGATATTACAATATTTTAGACAAAACTAGGAATATATACATTCTTTTCTAGCTATCTCTTGATTGAGCAAAGTATGCAACCGAACGCTTACTTTTCCAGATTGCAATAGTCCATAAACCATCTTTCCAAGCATAAGAGGCAAAAAAAAAAAGAAAAAAAATAGGGCAAGTTAATTCCCCAAAAGTGGTAAATTTCATTTTCCCTTTCAAAGCAAATGACTAAACAACCCAAATCTACATAATTCATGTGAGTGATAAAATCAGATTACATACACTGCAGCTTAAAAAAGCTAGACTATCGAAAGATAATTCTTTTGAATGCCGAGGCTGGGTTGGTAGCTATGGTAGAGATTGCTTGCTAGTGCTTGCCCATAGCCAGCTGTCCTCTCCCTCTTAACCATTTCCCACTTTCAGGTATTAGATGAGACACTGTTACAAGTTTTAATCAAAAAGCTGGGAGTAGAAATGGTTATATCACTTCTGGGCTAAGACACATAAAGCTCATGCTTAACTCTCTGGAGCTCACATGCCCTAGAAGCTATTTTCCCTATCAGTCTGGACCCTGCATTACCATTTGAAAAGTGGCGCTAGTGTAACATCTATAAAGGACTTTGTGTGTGTCAGGCCGCTAAACATCTGGGGTGTTTTCTGTCATCAGTGCATGTTCCTGCATAGTCACTTCAGTCCTATGGACTGTAGCCCACCAGGCTCCTCAGTTTATGGGATTTTCCAGGCAAGAATGCTGGAATGGGTTGCCACTTCCTCCATCAGAGGCTCCTCCCCAGCTAGGGATCGAACCCATGTCTCCTGCATCTCCTGTATTACAGACAGATTCTTTACTACTGAGCCACCAGAGGCATAGCATAATCTATTCTACCCCGACTAAAACAGACACACCAGAGTTTCATTTTATTTGTCATTGTTAAGCTTCCTTAAGATTTGTCAGAAAATTGAATAATTCCACCTGGACAGTCACAGAGGTACAACACACAGGTGACTTAGAGAAATCAGATTGGCAACACAAAAAAGGAAAACAGAAAAGGCCTGCTTGCATGGTATGAAATCCATTCTTTACTTCACAACAGCCTTAAACGTATGGGACAGACGGAAGAACAAAGTGCCATCAGAAAGTTGCCAGCTTTGACATTCCTGGGACAAAAATGCTTCCAGAAGGGCATAACTCCACAAGCCTTCAAAATCTGGAGGATTAATTCACTTCATCACCCTCATCAAACGTTAGGAATCACACAACATTCACTAGGATAAAAACTGATGGAGAAAACAGGGACTATGCTGATGCTTTGGTGCAAAGGAGGCATTTTATTTTAGCTTTAGAATTTTGCACAAAACCACAAAAAAGAAATTTTTTGAATTTAAGAAACTGATAGTTGACTGATTCAGTTGTTCTAAAACTATTTATATAATCATCTATAAAGACTATAAAATTTCAGATATTATGATCTTGGACAGAATACATTTGTTACAAGCTGAATATTTGCTGAAATATTTGAACTGAATTCTCAACTAACATGGCAGGGTCTGGAGTTTTGACTGCCTTTGACTCTTAGTTATTGTGCTTAATAAGACTAGGACTTTGGACAAGTAAAATGTTTTGCTTCTTATAAAATGAGAAGTATTTCCACATTATATTAGGGTAAGGTTTAAAGGAGGCTTCTATATGACTATCCATTTACCACAGGGTTGGATGCATAAAATGTAAACAATGCTTTATAATGAGTAGTATTAGTGTAAAGAATGAACATAAATAAAATTAAATTAAAATGTCTTACAAATGATTTGTAATCTGCAATTTGAGCAGGAGTAGATATACTGTACTGGTGAAGAGTTTAGGCTTTAGGGTTTGTCTGCTGCTGCTGCTAAGTCACTTCAGTCGTGTCCGACTCTGTGCGACCTCATAGACGGCAGCCCACCAGACTCCGCCATCCCCGGGATTCTCCAGGCAAGAACACTGGAGTGGGTTGGTTACTGGGCTCAAACCTCTGTAATACAGCTTTTCATCATCGGGTGAAAACTTGGATAAATTACTAACTTGCTCAATGCTTCAGTTTTTTTCCTTTGTAATACAGACCAACGTAGAGGAATATGAGAAATCAATGTGAAAACCACGAAAGAGCCTTTTATCACCAAATTACTATTTCCAAAAGTTGGCCTTTGTACATACATCACTGATATTTAAACTGTTTCTATTAAAACTAAATACAAAAATGTTTATTTGATATTATGTTATGCTAAGTTGCTTCAATCATGTCCGACTCTTTGTGACCCCATGGACTATAGCCCACCACGATCCTCTGTCCATGGGATTCTCCAAGCAAGAATACTGGAGTAGGTTATCATTCCCTTCTCCAGGGGAAATTCCCAATCCAGGTCTCCCACATTACAGGCAGATTCTTTACCATCTGAGCCACTAGGGAAGCCCGATAGTATGTTATAGTTATTCCCGAAGATAACTAAGATATAACACTTGATAATACATAAAACCAGTACTCAAAATAGTTTATTTAAAAATATTATGAAAAATTGCTATATGCTTTAATACTTACAGGTTGATTATAAAAAGAAAGTTAATACTTTCTATATAATAGCTGCAATATTTTTATGACTCTTAATTAAATATAATGAAATCTTTTCACAGTAAAAGCCTTATTGAATACATTAAATGAAATGAAATAACAGTTAAAAAACTTTTTTGCATTGTTCAGCATTTCAGACAGTTACAGAATGGTGTTGAGACAATACACACAGCTGAAATAAATGATATTTTATTTGGGGAAGAATTTGTTTTTTAAGAGTAGAGTTCGAACCACAGAGCAGGGGTGAATGCAACACATCTTGCCATGATTTTTCTCTTTGTTTAGGCCAGATGCTGTTAAAGTAGAGAAAGAAGCTAGAAATCCCATTTCTAGTTGGCTGCTAATCTTTTTGACTAGGGAAAGACTCTCCAAGTGCCCAGGTAAATGTGTACATGCCACCTGTGTCCCTGCTGCTTCCGTTTAAGAAGATGTTCATACAAAAGAAAGGCAAATGTTTATAAACATAGAGTTGTCTTTGTTCAAGACCTCACTTGAGCATCTCTACACAGCCCCAGGAAGGAAGAAAGAAGCATCAGCAAAATGCAAGGGTTCCTAAATATGCTCTTGTTTGCTGTGACCCCCAGGGTGGCTCTCCTCTATGCATCTTAAATAAAACAGTAGTTTCTTAAATTGTAGAAACCAATAAAAAAATTAATGGACTTCTTAAAAGCCATTTCATAGCTGATTTGTTTAATGATAATGGGCCAAGAATAACCATGCATATGCTAAGATCAAGGCTGCCCTGGCCTCTCATACTCATTGTCAGGGGTCCTGAGTGTCAGCTGTTTTTCCCAAAAGTCCACTCCAAGGGGTAACTGAGAGTCAGTAGCTGTCGTTAAACTGGTCCTCAGCCCTGCGGAGGACATAAGTGTTGACCTTTTTTTATTGGAGTATAACTGTTTTACAATGCTGTGTCAGTTTCTGCTGAACAACAGCATCAATCAGCTATATATACATATATACCCTCCCTCTGGATCTTATTTCCCTTAACACCCCATCCCACACCTTTAGGTCATCACAGAGCACCGAGCTGACTTTCCTGTGCTATACAGCAGCTTCCCACTAGCTATCTATTTTATACAGGATAGTATATATTGGGCCTCCCTGGTGGCTCAGTTGGTAAAGAATCCGCCCGCAATGCGGGAGGACCTGGGTTCGATCCCTGGTTTGGGAAGATCACCTAGAGAAGGGAAAGGCTACCCACTCCAGTATTCTGGCCTGGAGAAGTTCATGAACTCTAGTTTACACATGGTAATGTATCAGTTCAGTTCAGTTCAGTTCAGTCTCTCAGTCATGTCTGACTCTTTGCGACCCCATGAATCACAGCATGCCAGGCCTCCCTGTCCATCACCAACTCTCGGAGTTCATTCAGACTGACGTCCATTGAGTCAGTGATGCCATCCAGCCATCTCAACCTCCGTTGTCCCCTTCTCCTCCTGCCCCCAATCCCTCCCAGCATCAGAGTCTTTTCCAATGAGTCAACTCTTCGCATGAGGTGGCCAAAGTACTGAAGTTTCAGCTTTAGCATCATTCCTTCCAAAGAACACCCAGGACTGACCTCCTTTAGAATGGATTGGTTGGATCTCCTTGCAGTCCAAGGGACTCTCAAGAGTCTTCTCCAACACCACAGTTCAAAAACATCAATTCTTTGGCACTCAGCTTTCTTCACAGTCCAACTTTGCACATCCATACATGACCAGTGGAAAAACCATAGCCTTGACTAGACGGACCTTTTGTTGGCAAAGTAATGTCTCTGCTTTTCAATATGCTATCTAGATTGGTCATAACTTTTCTTCCAAGGAGTAAGCATCTTTTAATTGCTAGTGTATACATAAACCATAAAGAAAGTTGAATGCTGAAGAACTGATGCTTTTGAATTGTGGCATTGGAAAAAACTCTTGAGAGCACCTTGGATTGCAAGGAGATCCAACCAGTCCATCCTAAAGAACATCAGTTCTGAATATTCACTGGAGGGACTGATGTTAAAGCTGAAACTCCAATACTTTGGCCACCTGATGTGAAGAAATGACTCATCTGAAAAGACCCTGATGCTGGGAAAGAACGGCAGGAGGGGAAGGGGACAACAGAGAATGACATGGTTGGATGCCGTGACCAACTCCATAGACATGAGTTTGGGCAAGCTTCAGAAGTTGGTGATGGACAGGGAAGCCTGGCGTGCTGCAGTCCATGGGGTATCAAAGAGCTGGACACGATTTAAAGTGAAAAGTGAATGTGGAAGTTGCTCAGTTGTGTCCGACTCTTTGCAACCCCATGGGCTGTAGAGTCCGCAGAATTCTCCAAACCAGAATACTGGAGTGGGTAGCCTTTCCCTTCTCCAGGGTATCTTCCCCACCCAGGGATCGAACCCAGGTCTCCCACAGCGCAGGCAGATTCTTTACCAGCTGAGCCACAACACTATACCTACGACAATGCCACTTTCCCAATTTGTCCCACCCTGTGTCCACAAGTCTGTTTTCTACTTCTGCATCTCTGTTCTTGTCCTGCAAATAGGTTCAGTTCAGTCGCTTAGTCATGTCCAACACTTTGCGACCCCATGAATCGCAGCACGCCAGGCCTCCCTGTCTATCACCAACTCCCGGAGTTCACTCAAACTCATGTCCATTGAGTCAGTGATGCCATCCAGCCATCTCATCCTCTGTCAGCCCCTTCTCCTCCTGTCGCCAATCACTCCAAGCATCAGAGTCTTTTCCAGTGAGTCAACTCTTCACATGAGGTGGCCAAAATATTGGAGTTTCAGCTTCAGCATCAGGCTTTCCAATGAATACCCAGGGCTGATCTCCTTTAGGATGGATTGGTTGGATCTCCTTGCAGTCCAGTGGACTCTCAAGAGTCTTTTCCAACACCACAGTTCAAAAGCATCAATTCTTTGGCACTCAGCTTTCTTCACAATCCAGCTCTCACATCCATACATGACCACTGGAAAAACCATAGCCTTGACTAGACGGACCTTGGTTGACAAAGTAATATCTCTGCTTTTCAATATGCTATCTAGGTTGGTTAGAGTATGCCATTTTTCTAGATTCCTTATATATGTGCTACTATATGTTTGTTTTTCTCTTTCTTTCTTCACTTTGTTTGGCAGACTCCAGGTTTATCCACATCACCTCACCACCTGCAGTCAAGAGCAGGTCCACCCTAGGGACTAGCTATGCAAACCCATCTTCCTTAGCCTCCTTAACTCCATCTCCAGGAGTTACAAAGTCATCTCATACCTACATTTTACCCTTCCTCGTTAACTGCCAACTCCACCCAGATAAGCCTAGTCAGTGGTGTGGCACTAACCCCTTCAAACTTTTAGGCCTTTTTAAAGTTCAGTTCCAGAGGTGGAGGGCAGCTCTCACTTTCTTCTCCTTTTCTTCTGGCCTCTTCTTCCCCTTTTGTTTTCTCCCTTATGTTTTCTTATGATTTTATCTTGCAGCTCATTATCATCAGTCTCTCCAACATTACTCCTGCGTGTGTTTTTATAGGTTCCAGCTTTAATCTGTTGTTCCATCTAACATCTCATCCTCTCTTTTCCATGAATTCCTCTCCTACAATGATCTTGTCCTCTACACATTCACAGTGACCAACTCTCATGGGTCACTCCCCAGTTCTTACCAGTTCCAATAACTGCAGTTCCTTTATGATCTTAGTTGCATGGTTCCCATTCACTGACCACTGATTTCTACCTCTCTATCTCATTTTCTATAATACCCTGACTCAAAAATACTTAGAACGCACTGGAATCTCCAATCCACTGATTCTACTGCTTTTTCACTATGCTTTGTCTTCATTTGTTCTCTATTCTTTTTATTTAAATCCTATAGCTTAACATAACCATCACCTTCTTATATCCTGAATATCCTCCCCTTTCTCTTTTTTACTTAGAAAAGCCAAAAACTTCATTAAACCCAATGATCTGCCTATTCTCACTCTACATGCATAGTTAGAAGAAACTCTCCCAACTGTGCTGACTGTTCTCACTGTAATTTCTTGTCTGTGAACCTCAAGGGCACATTTATTGCTGCAGATGCTCTCACTCTATGTCCTGAATCAATTCACGCTGTCACATGCTACTTCAGTAGTCTGCTTTCTCTTCCTCTCCCTCGGAAGATTATATCATTTCTTTTGCTTCTCTCCTCTCAAAGTAATTATAAAAATTAATAAAAAAGTGAGAAAGGGTATTAAGTATAGAAAAAATACAAGAGTCTTATATCAGAAATAAACAAAAAGATTAATATTTAAAGATACTATTTACAAAAGCAACAATAGTTCAGTACATCTAAGAACAAAATAAATTTAATCATAAATTATCACCAGAGATCTAAAGTATTAAAACTTATGAATAAAACCTAGCTAAATGGAAAGATATACAAATAAGTTGGATATTTGTATAAGTGTATATGCTTATACAAATATTCAACATGTAAAGGCATCAGTTCTCTTTAAATAAATCAGTAGACTTAATGCAATTTCAATTAAAGCATCTCACATAAGGCATATGTTTGTGTGGTGAGTATAGATCCCTTGGAGAAGGGAATGGCAACCAACTCCAGTATTCTTGCCCGGAGAGTTCATGGGGTCGCAAAGAATCCGACGCACGGAGCAGCTAACACTTTCACTTTCACATCATGTAATTTAATAAGCCAGTACTTTTATGATAAGATAGAATCAAATCACAGTGAAAGAAGAGAGTGACTTGTTCTTCTGGATAATAATTTTTTTTTTGGTAAGTCTCTGGTATTTGTGAGTAAATACAATTGGTACCTCATTCTATGATCAAAAGACAAATGAAGAAGTTAGGACAGAATAGAAAGTTCAGATATAAGCAACCATATCTTTGCAAATGTGATTTCTGGCTGAGTTTACATTACAGATCATCTGAAAAAGAATGGACACAATTAAATAGTGAGGTGAACATTTGTTATCCACATGCACAAAAATACACAAAATTTGATGCCAGCTAACCAATATATGAATATATAAATACTTAAAACTATTAAAATAAATAGAATTATTTTTATTATGAGAGGAAGATTTCTTATAAGACAAAAAATTACAAACCCCAAGGGAACTTTTGATAAAATCAAAACTGCATTAAAATGTTTTGCTGCTGCTACTGCTAAGTCACTTCAGTCGTGTCCGACTCTGTGCGACCCCATAGACAGCAGCCCATCAAACTCCCCCGTCCCTGGGATTCTCCAGGCCAGAACTCTGGAGTGGGTTGCCATTTCCTTCTCCAATGCATGAAAGTGAAAAGTGAAAGTGAAGTCACTCATTCGTGTCCAAATCTTAGCGACCCCATGGACTGCAACCCACCAGGCTCCTCCGTCCATGGGATTTTCCAGGCAACAGTACTGGAGTGGGGTGCCATTGCCTTCTCCCATTAAAATGTTATCTTCCCTATTAAATAAATTGCATTGGAAATTAAAGACATGCTCTAAGTAAGAGGCCATCTGTAGCACAGGAATTATTACTTACAATATTTAAAGAATACTCACAAAGCAATAAGAAATTTAAAAAATATGAATCAAGTTTATTTCATAAAAGAAGCATAACTGGTCAGAAAAGCACATGAAAATATCCTCCTCTGCAATGATGTCTATCAAAGTGTAAATTGATTCTCAACCTCATTTGTATTTATAAAAATGTAAATTAAAACCAAGATGAAGTACCATTTTTCCCAAACGTTTGGCAATTTTTAAAAATCAGCATAGCATGAATGGATGAAGACATGACATGAATAGAAATCATTGCATAGAAAACAGTGTGACAGTGTTTGGTAAACAGAAAACATGAATCTCAATGGCTCAGGAATTCTATTCCTACAGTTCTTGAGTGACTACAATATCACCATTTTCCCCTCTTCTTTTCCTAAAAATGCTAAAGTTGTCAAATCTTCAACAAAGGTGAATGCTTTGCTTAGTTTCTGCTGTCAAATCAACAATTCACACCTGCTGTGAGAGAAGTACACACTTCCTCACTCACCTGTGATGGTAAGTTAGAGCAACACTGTTCATTCAGTTACTTCTGGATCCTCATGTCAGCACTTTTATTACTAATCTAGTTTTGCACTCCTTTTCAACAGCTGGACAAGTCAGTGACAGAATCTCCTGGAGCTGAGACATGCAGGCACCACTGAGTTGATTAAGGAGTTTATCTTTCTCCCTGTCTTTCTCCCTTCCTTCCTTCTTTTGCCCCTTCCTTCCCTTGAAAATGGAGTTATATCCTACATAATGACCACTGGTTGAGAGAGAAGTTTCAGCAGACAACCCATAACAATAAATGATTAGTCATGTAAGAGTGAGCATTGATATATCTGGGCAGGTACAGCAGATGTCCTTAGGCATGACATGCAGTCTCAGCAGTCACATGGAACTACTTAGCTATTAGGTCGTTCCGACACACACACTATGTGTGTGTTTATCACTTAGCCCAATACTTCTCTCCATGAATGTCCCCTGTACTCCCAATGATATTTTTTATATCAAGCAAGATATTTTAAAATATTTTAAGATTATGATCCGATGAATATCTCAGTTTGTTACTATTCCAGCTGCACGAAGCCTGAGTGTTTTCCAAAGACTCAAATTCCCCAGTATGATTAGTTTTGATTAATCTAATGATTTTTGGTTTTTGTTCAGTCGCTCAGTCTTGTCCAACTCTTTGTGATCCCAGTATGCCAGGCTTCCATGTCCTTTACTAGCTCCTGGAGTTTGCTTGAATTCATGCCTATTGAGCCAGTGATGCCATCTAACCATCTCATTCTCTGTCACCCCCTTCTCTTCTTGCCCTCAATCTTTCCCAACACCTGGGTCTTTTCCAGTGATTTAATAGGTTATTAATAATACCTACTCATAACACTTCTTAATAACATGTATGTTTGGGAATTGTTCTAGGACTTTTAATGTTTGAATGTGTTGTTGTTTTCAGTAAAGAAAAGCAACTCATATAGATAAAAAAGTTTCTTCTAAGTGAGATATGTATATTTGTATACCTCTGTTCACAAGCATAAGGAAGGCAAGTTTTAGTTATGATTGTGCTGTTACTGAAGTTCTTCTGTAAGTAAATTGCTACAACTAAGAATATTCCAGACATATTAGAGATAGGCACCATAAAACATACATATGCACCTAAAAACCACACACACACACCACACATGAAAGGTATTATGCAGAATACATCTATATTCATTTTACAGTAAAGTTCACCTAACTTGAGAAATCTATGAACTATTGCCCTTTTACTCTACAGAAGGGCAGCAATGTTATCTCAAAGAAATTGTTCACTTTGTGCTAAGGATTAAAGGATTTATATCTTGGGAAATTAAAGAATTTGTACCAAGTGGCATTTTAAACCCTGTTCTTACCATGTGACTACCCAGTAACTAGATTGAGAACCAAAGTGTAATAGAATATCAGATCTTCCACAGACTGAGGGGACTTCATTAATGATGACTCAGAATCAAATGTGTTTGGTGAGTATCTATTATATGAAAAACTTTCTCTGACAATGCTATTAAGCAGAAAGTAAGTTTCATATTTAGTTAGTGAGGTCCAGCAATACAGAGTAAATTGAAAAAAAGTGAATTGTAAGATGTAACTTTGCTCTAAAGAAAGGAGGGTCAGCATTTAAATGAGAGGATCAGAAAAGACTTTATAAAGGAGAAAGCATATGAGCTGGAATCCAAGGATGGCTAGATTTGACTCAGGAAAGAGGGAAAAGAACAAGTCAAAGTTCTAAATAAATGAACCCATGTAAGTAAAGACATGGTGCATTCCAGGCATTGAATTATTATTTTGTGAATGATGAATGAAAGTAAAGAGCATTGTTTGTAGTACAACTACAGCTATATCTGTTAAGATATTAAAATGTCTTCAGGCAAAAATTCCAGAGTGTCTCAGCAGTGCTAGTATCTTCTGGCATCTGGTTTTTCCCATGCTCTAATCCACTTCCTTCAGCTTATAGACTGTGGCTTCCCTTGTTGTTTTCATGGTCATAAGATGCTGGTGTAACTCCAGACATCAGGTTCTCGTTATACAACAAAGCAGGAAGGCAAGGGGTAGGGGAGTCATTGCTTATACAGCTTTTTTTATCATGGAGAAAATTTATCCTCAAAATGTTCCACAGCAAAGTTTCTCTATATTTAACTGGCCAGAGTTGGGTTGCCTAACCACCTCAGACTAACCACTGGCAGAAGGAAAAGGAATCCACCATGATTCATGCCCTGGCGCTGCGTAAGGTGATTCCTGAAGATAACTGAGGTTCTTTTAGTAAGGAGGAAGGGCTATTTAGTAGGAAGCAACAATTCATGCTGTTGTGCGTACTTATGGAATATGGCAGAGAAAACATATGACATAAATCTAGAAAAGATTTGAATCGGAGAATGAAAAATATTGGCCATCCATCTAAGAAGCTGATTTTTAACGTGGTTGCCAATTGGAAGACTTTAAATTGAAAGTTCTGTTGGCTTATTTCTTTATTTTTTAGTTTAGTTTCCTTTGGGTTTGGTTTCATTCTGTTAGTAGAACAATTACTCTAGCAGCAGTGTGTAAACTAGATCAAAACTGAGAGTCTGGTAGTAAAAGAAATTCAGGAGATTGTCGAATTACCAGCAATGAGCAGTGGGTCATGGAAACAGAAAATTGATTCAAACGGTATTTCAGAAGTTCGGGTGAAGAATGTGGAGATTCACTGAGTAAGAGACTAAGTATGGCTTCCCAGATGGCACTAGTGGTAAACACGCCACCTGCCAATGCAGGAGACGTAAGAGGCGCAGTTTCCATCCCCGGGTGGGAAATAATCCCCTGGAGAAGGGCATGGCACGCACTCCAGTATTCTTGCCTGGAGAATCCCATGGACAGAGGAGCCTGGTGGGCTACCGTCCATAGCGTGGCAAAGAGTTGGACATGACTAAAGCACCTTAGCACCCAATCAAAAAGTGACCATAATCCTTCAAGGTCAGGTTTTCAAGAACATAGTGCATCTATCAATACAACAGAGTAGTCAAGAAGATGATTCCAAGAGGAAAATGATGAGAGCAGCTTTTAGTGAACTGAAATAAGTTTAATCATCCTTTGGCTAGTTATTTAACCAAAGTTTCCACCATATACAATACACAGTAATATGACATTAGATGCTTGAATTATCAATTGAGAGTAATTAAGCAATCTAGTAACCAGGCAGTAAATACTACTAAGGAAAATCTAGAAAAAAAATCTCAAGTTCATATTTATCTCTTTTTGTTTTATATGATAGATAATTTATGTTATATTGGATATTATTGCTTTATATTATATTTATATATTAAATTATTACTAAAATATATTAAGGTTAAGGAGTATTACATATAAAATATTGGGTTTATTAACATGTACTCTGTACTTTATTAGATATAAATTATGAGTTGCCTTAAGGAAGAAAAATATAAATGTGAAATATTTATAGCAGTCACATCTTAACAACGAATTTGATAGTGTCTAATTTTAGCATTGCATGTATAAACCTGTTTTGAAATAAATATGAGAAAGGAGTAAATTATTTTAAGTACACTTTTGAAAAAATCATTAGATATAAATCTGATGTTGATAAAATAACAGTTTTATATTTAAAATATAAAGAAATATATCAATATGTCGTTTTTTCATCACTTTCCTTGTTATGTGAATGTTTCTGCTAAAAATGTTATCGTTGTTGTTGTTCAGTTGCTAAGTCATTTCCTACTCTTTCGTGACCCCATGGAGTACTGTAGCCAACAAGGCTGCTCTGTCTGTGGGATTTCCCAGGCAAGAATACTGGAGTGGGCTTCCATTTCCTTCTCCAGGGGATCTTTCTGACCCAGGGATCAAACCCACATCTCCTGCATTTGCAGGCAGGTTCTTTACCACTGAGCCACCAAGGAAACCCCAAAATGTTACTGCTGCTGCTGCTGTGTCACCTCAGCTGTGTCCAACTCTGTACAACCCCATAGACAGCAGCCCGCCAGGCTCCGCTGGCCCTGGGATTCTCCAGGCAAGAACACTGGAGTGGGTTGCCATTTCCTTCTCCAATGCATGAAAGTGAAAAATGTAAGTGAAGTAGATCAGTTGCGGCCAACTCTTAGTGACCCCCTGGACTGCAGCCCACCAGGCTCCTCTGTCCATGGGATTTCCCAGGCAAGAGTACTGGAGTGGGTCACCAGTGCCTTCTCTGCAAAATGTTACTACATACCATCAAATACACACAAATAGAAATTATATTAAAAATCACATAGAGAAGAAATTGAGAGAATGACTAGAATATAGATTAGTAGAGGAGAAGAGATCATTCAAAAATGTATTAAACAATTATTATGCTAACTACTTTATGTTATAAAAGGTTCTATTTTACACATGAGTTGGTATGAGTGGTATTATTTAATCCCCCCAAGACTGCAAAGCTAGGCAATAGAAGAATGACTCCACAGACCATTTGCTTTTGTCATTTTGTGTATATATGCTGCGTGTGCATGTGCTTTTCCAGTGCTTCATTACAATACACTATACATGTGTAGATATAATGACACTTGATATTCATCTATTAGAATACCAGTGGTCAATTAAGAAAAGCTGTTACGATAGGAAAAATTGCTTAAATAGCAAAAGCCCACAGAAGTCATATCTCAACTGAATTTTAGACCATTCTTAGCCACACGGAGGCCCAACATACCCATAGTGTTTGCCTTTATACCTTGAGCTACCATGATGATTTCAGGGTAACTATATTTTCTATGTTTTGTTTACTAAGCTATGTCCTTACATAACTATAGCATATAGATCTTATCTAAACCCATGCGTTTATATTATTACATTCATTCTATGGTTAGTAGCTACTCAAGATAATCATTAATCAATAAATTGCGAATTTAATAATGTAAAATGTTTTGATCTTGCATATTATTCATGTACATATGGCTCTTATTTGGAGTTATTTCTATTATGAAAATAATATATTCCCAACTCCCAGGAAAATAGCAATGCTCATTAAATTGAACTGAACCACACCATGTATGTATAATGCCTTCCAAACACTACACCCCTGGTGGACCTCAATATCACTTGTTTTCAAACTGCATATGAAATAATTGATTTTGACATTAACCTCTCACCTAAAACAAGTACAAATTTTATAGTAATTAACATGCAGCTAATTGTGAGCCAATAGTCTATCTTCTTAAATAAAAATCCAAAATTTTTTCCATGAAAACTTTCTTTTCCTTTTTCATCTGCTCTGACACTACTGAGGAATATGAGAGGCACTCAGCGGGTTCCATAATTGTATTAATTGAGTTTGTCTATGGTAGATTCTAAAAGAGTGATCAAAAGAAAGTAGAAATAAAATAATGTATTTGAAACATCTATGCCCCTTTTTCAGTATGTTGATATCCACTGCCATCACTACCCTAGACATATATGCAGCTCCCCTCTATCCTTATTAGCTTAAATTTGCTATCTTTATCATGTAAACAGGCAGCAAGAGAAAATAGTTCCATTTTTTAGGGTGCTAATGTTACTTCAGAAAATCATTCCCCTTGCATTGTCCATCTCTGAAATGATGGTAGTCAAAATAATTTGAGAGAGGTCCAGATTTTCATATACATATTTGCAATATTGATAAGAATATTCAACAATAACATCTGATGTTGAAATAATGCAGGTTATTTGGGTATAAAATGTATGACATTTTCTCATTATGTGTTCTGTGCTAAGTCACTTCAGTCAGGTCCAACTCTCTGCAATCCTATTCACTTTAGACCCCAAGGCTCCTCTGTCCAATGGGATTCTCCAGGTAAGAATACTGGAGTGGGTTGCAGTGCCTTTTTCCAGGAGATCTTCCTGACCCAGGGATTGAACACATGTCTCTTATGTCTCCTGCACTGGCAGGCATATTCTTTACTACTAGCGCCACCTGGGAAGCCCTTTCTCATTATGTATGACTGACCTTTAACAGGGCCATTATACAACCTTGCTCCTTTATAAGCACTAAAGCTAGCTCCTTTAACAAATGCACGTGGGACCAACTAATGTTCTTGCATCCTCTGTATTCTGGCTCCATCCTCAAGGCATTATTGATCTCCATTAATATTTTAATTAAAGGATTTCTCTCTCCAAATTCAGAGCCTTGTATGATTTTTTTGAGTGCCTGGGCTGTCTGTTTATTTTTGAGGAGGTGAGACTATCTGATGTCCAGTTCAGTTCGTAAGCCCACCTAACCCAATTCTGCTTGGTAGTGGTAACCAGGAAAGAACAATCTGAGATGCTATTTCTCAACACCTTATTGCCAACTGTTTAGAATATTAGAGCCAAGCACATTTAGATTTGGGACTTACTGTTGTCATTAAAGGGTGAATAAGAATCAATGTCTAGAAAAGAAGGAATAGACACTTAGTATCCATCCCTGGTAATAAAGAATCCTACAAATTTTCTATGCAACAGAAGTGAGTCATTTACCCCTCATGGTGTTAGAAGTAGTCCCTGTTAAATTAATCAAAAATGAATTATCATGAAGCAACAAATGCCCCTTAACTTGAGGAAATAACGTTAGAGATCAGTTTAGGGAAATGTGCATTTTGATTCTTACTGTAATAAACTCCATAAATAGCAAGATGGAAATAGAGTACTCCAGGAAAGTTTATCATTACAGCACAGAAGAGGTATGTACTTGGAAAAGTACGAGTAGGCAAGTATTTCTATTGAGACTTAGCTTTTAGATCCTGTAAAATGTCTTTCTCTATTTAGCACACTTTTCCTCACGTTATCTAGATCCTGCTTACCTGGGAAGGGGTAAGGACTGTAAAAGCACTCAGTTGACTTTCTAAACTTCACTCTAAATCCCTCACTTAGTAACTTTATCCTACAGTAGCTGTATTAGCAATTTTCAATAAGATGAAGGAATAAGATAATGTTATTTTTGGTAGATTAATAATTATTATTATGTGTGCTTATTGATATTATTTTTGTGTGGATCTATTTAAGAAGCATCTCACAAAAAGATAATCTTGTCATATATACCTTTTAAAATTATTCAAGCAAGATTCAATTAGGATCAAAATAGCATATGGAATGTAATAAAATTCAGGCATATTCCAAAGTATCATATAATTTACTAAAACAAACAGCAGAATAAATGAAATTAAGTGGGTACTTATACAGTATATTGATAAAACATATGAATAAAATGTGTATCCTTATCCAGATCATGTGTATATATCAATGAACATAATCTTCCTCCAAAATGTTCAGTAAACTTGCATTGTCATACAAGGTTAGTGATCTCATTGAAAATAACAGACAGAAGTAGTGATTTGCCGATAAATGTATAACAACCATTTACCTGGGGGAAAATACCTGCTCTGAGATATTGGATGATTCCTATGGTGTAAATACTTCCACAGTGGCCAATTTCCAGCTAGCAATGTGATGTCATAAAATGTAGGGTTGGGAAGAGATATACAGTAGTTCATTACATCATATTTTTAATACACAGATACAATAACTTCAAGATAATAAGTTCAGTTCAGTCACTCAGTCGTGTCCAACTCTTTGGAACCCCATGGACTGCAGCACACCAGGCTTCCCTGTCCATCACCAACTTCCAAAGCTTGCTCAAACTCATGTCCACCAATTCGGTAATACCATCCAACCATCTGATTCTCTGTTGTTCCCTTCTCCTCCCACCTTCAATCTTTCCCACCATCAGGGTCTTTTCAAATGAGTCAGTTCTTCAAATTAGGTTGCCAAAATGTTGGAGTTTCTGCTTCAGCATTAGTCCTCCCAATGAATAGTCAGGACTGATTTCCTTTAGGATAGACTGGTTGGATATCCTTGCAGTCCGAGGGACTCTGAAGAGTCTTCTCCAACAGCACAATTCAAAAGCATCATTTCTTTGGCGCTCAGCTTTCTTTATAGTCCAACTCTCACATCCGAAATGACTACTGGAAAAACCATAGCTTTGACTAGAAGGACCTTTGTCAGCAAAGTAATATCTCTGCTTTTTATTTTTATTTTTAATATAAATTTATTTATTTTAATTGGAGGCTAATCACTTTACAATATTGTATTGGTTTTACCATACATCAACATGAATCTGCTTTTTAATATGCTGTCTAGGTTGGTAAAGATAATAGATAACAGTAACAACATATATTAAAAACGTAAGCAATTAATGTTGAGTAGTTTTCACTTTTGTTTTCCACATAATTTAATTGCAAGGTATATAGTGTACTATTTAATAATGGCTGTGTTTAACAATAAGCACACATAAATTCTTAAAATTTTAATAACTGGTTTTTGCAAGCCTATAAAAGCCAGCTCCAGCATACTACTAAGTAGAGCATATGTGTTCATCATCTTTGAATTCCTATATTTATCACAAAAATAATAGCAAAAATTCAGAAAGAAAAGGTATAAGGCAATACTACAAAAAAAAAAAAAATGAAAAAACAAAAAACAGCAGACAATGAATTAGACCTTTAGGGAAATTTGGGAAGATGGAAAAATCATGAAATTGACTAATAATAAACCATATTAATGGGTTTCCCTATTGGCTCAGATGATAAAGAATCGGCCTGCAATGTAGGAGACCAGGTTTCAGTTCCTGGGTCAGTAAGATTCCCTGGAGAAGGGAATGGCTACCCACTCCAGTGTTCTTGCCTGGAAAATTCGATAAACAGAGGAGCCCAGTGGGCTACCGTCCATTTGGGGTGACAAAGAGTCAGACATGACTGAGCAACCAACACTTTCACTTTCACAAACCATATTAAAAACACAAGTGGCCAGAATGTGAATGGGAAAAAAAAGCAACTCAAACAGGTAAATCAAGGGATCTGCAATTCACAGAACAGAAGGGCAGCTCTGTCCAAGAGGGAAAACTCAGAGTTTTATCCCTGAGAAAAAGGATGTCTACCTTCTTTTCATGCTTCCCAGGTGGCACACCCGTAAAGAATCCACCTGTCAATGCAGGAGATGCAAGAGATGAGTGTTTGATCCCTGCAATGGAACCATCCCCTGGAGGAGGAAATAGCAACCTGCTTGAGTATTCTTGCCTGGAAAATTCCATGGACAGTGGACCCTGGTGGGCTACAGTCCATGGGTTTGCAAAAGAGTTGGACACAGCTAAGCACTCTTGCATGCACACATTCTTCTCATACATGTAATCCATGTCAAAGACTCTGTCCAACTAAGGCAAGTCTGCAGTGTCTCCCCTAAAATGGAGAGGCCTGTGGAGAAAAACAGGAAATGGAACTGCTCATCTGCTGAGGAAACTAACTAAAGATACATTAATTGTTTTTCACAAATAGGAATGTAGACATTAAAGTTAGTAACACGAAAGCAAAAAAAGTAAGAGAAGCAGAATAATTAATCTCAAACTGTGGGAAAAAAGAACGGAGGAAAAAAATAATTTTAAAAATTTAAATCAGTGCCATTTTACTTGAATTCATAGTATAAAAACAAACTGCCGTGAAAGAGGAAGGTTAAAAACTCAAGGAGTTTTTGGAAAGTACAAACAGTGGTGTACAAACTGAAGAAAAATGATGAAAAGGACTATAGGGTGAAATAGGGTAAAAATGATTACAGAGTGAAATTTTTATCTGAAATGTATCTTAGGAAATATTCCAAAATTTTGAGCAAAATCACTTAAAAGGTGAGAGGCAAGAAAAATGTACCCATAAAGTTTAATTTCCATCTGGTTCCAAGTTTTTTAAAAAGAGACAAAGAAAATGGAAAGATGAAAGTGATCAAAGGAATGAATGACTAAAATTTTCCTTTGGGGAATAAAAACAGTACAACTTTTCATATTACAAGTCCTCAACTTTTCTTAACATGAGAAAAGATAAATGGATAAAACCCAGATCTGCCCCTAACACACTTTCACACTTCTTTTTTTTTTTCTAATGCTAAGGGAAAATCCTAAAAGTTCCCAAGAGAAAGATTGAGATTATATAAAAGAATCAAGAATCAAACAGACATCACCATCATTGGGTATAATAATAGAAGAATGCATCAAGTGGTGAGCGCAGGTTATGTATTGAATCTAAAACTCCATATGTAGTTGCATATCTAATTATGTAGGAAAATAGATACCTTTTTCAAACATGTAGACAAAAATAAGACCCCACCAATTAGACATTCTTTCTAGGGAAAAATTGTATTTAATCAGATATATACCAATAACACTAAAAGTAAATCCAAGACGTTAGAAAAAAATAGAATCCAAGAAACAGTGGAATTAACTGGGGTAAATCAAGTTTGAGTGGGAAATGATTACTCTGACGTGCAGCTCACTGGAACCCCAAAGAATTGGGGCTTCCCTGATAGCTCAGTTGGTAAAGAATTCACCTGCAATGCAAGACAACCTGATATGATTCCTGGGTCAGGAAGATCCACTGGTGAAGGGATAGGCTACCCACTCCAGGATTCTTGGGCTTCCCTTGTGGTTCAGCTGGTAAAGAATCTGCCTGCAATGCAGGAGACCTAGGTTTGATCCCTGGTTTGGAAAGATCCCCTGGAGAAGGGAACAGCTACCCACTCCAGTAAACTGTGTTTCAGATGTTCAAGAGGTCAAGCAGAGACATAGAATAGGAGAGAGTGGGAAATAAAACAGAGAATTCCCAAATAAAAGTGGGAACAAAAAAGTATATAAAAGATTAAGTTATTTCAAGTTATGAGTGCAACCACTAGACCAGGAACAGGTTTCATAGAAGACAATTTTTCCATAGAATGAGGTGAGGATATGTTTTCAGGATGATCCAAGTGCATTTCAATTATTATTCCCTTTTATTTCTATTATTATCACATTAGCTTCACCTCAGATCATCAGGCATTAGATCCCGGATTTTGGAGACCCATGCATTAAACTAATAATAATTGGGAGAATGAACATGGAAGGGATCACTATTATGGATCCTACACTCTTCTTACTTTATAGTGAAATTTAAGAAGAGGTTAAGTAAACAACACTTGTTATTTTGTTTTGATTTTCTTACAGCAAATAATTGCTTTTTTTACTGCTTAGTTGGTTTTCTTGATTTTGTTTACATAAATGCTTATGGCCATACATTATTATATCAAATACCACTTTTTACAAACTGTACCAAGGCATTTTGATGCATTCCAGCCCACTCAGAGGGATTCTGTTGGGTACTTCATGTTGATGAAAACAGTTATGCTCCACATTTTCCAGACACTGAGCAAACTTCAAGGTAGACAAAAGCTCAAGATAGTTCCAATATTAGATGGAGCTACCATATTGCTTCCCTGGTGGCTCAGAGGTTAAAGCACCTGCCTCCATGAGGAAGACCCGGGTTTAATCCCTGGGTCAGGAAGATCCCCTGGAGAAGGAAATGGTAAGCCACTCTGGTATTCTTGCCTGGAGAATCCCAAGGACGGAGAAGCCTAGCAGGCTCTCCGGGTCACAAAGAGTCAGACACGACTGAGTGACTTCACCTTCACCATATTGCTACTATCTTGCTGATAATGTCATATGTACATTCTTGTAATGACATATCTTTGGAAAGTAACGTTTTGCAAGGTCACTGTGAATAAAAAATCAAGAATTCCAGGAAATTCAATGTGCAATAGAAAACAAGGGTGTTACTGCTTAGTTGTATAGTGACCAGCAACAACCCACCTTCTATTAGCAAGTAATTGTGTTTATTTAGTAATAATGCAAGGAGATCCAACCAGTCCATCCTAAAGGAGATCAGTCTGGGGTGTTCATTGGAAGGACTGATGTTGAAGCTGAAACTCCGATACTTTGGCCACCTGATGAGAAGAGGTGACTCATTGGAAAAGACCTTGATGCTGGGAAAGATTGAGGGCAGGAGGAGAAGGGGAAGACAGAGGATAAGATGGTTGGATGGCATCACTGACTCAACGGACATGGATTTGGGTAAACTCTGGGAGTTGGTGATGGACAGGGAGGCCTAGCATGCTGCTGTTCATGGGATTGCAAAGAGTCAGACACAATTGAGTGACTGAACTGACGTCCCCTTCTCCTCCTGCCCCCAATCCCTCCCAGCATCAGAGTCTTTTCCAATGAGTCAACTCTTCTCATGAGGTGGCCAAAGTACTGGAGCTTCAGCTTCAGCATCATTCCTTCCAAAGAAATCCCAGGGTTGATCTTCAGAATGGACTGGTGGGATCTCCTTGCATTCCAAGGGACTCTCAAGAGTCTTCTCCAACACCACACTTCAAAAGCATCAATTCTTCAGCGCTCAGCCTTCTTCACAGTCCAACTCTCATGTCCATACATGACCACAGGAAAAACCATAGCCTTGACTAGACAGACCTTAGTCGGCAAAGTAATGTCTCTGCTTTTGAATATACTGTCTAGATTGGTCATAACTTTTCTTCCAAGGTGGAAGTGTTTTTTAATTTCATGGCTACAGTCCCCATCTGCAGTGATTTTGGAGCCCCAAGAAAATAAAGTCTGACACTGTTTCCACTGTTTCCCAATCTATTTCCCATGAAGTGATGGGACCAGATGCCATGATCTTCGTTTTCTGAATGTTGAGCTTTAAGCCAACTTTTTCACTCTCCTCTTTCACTTTCATCAAGAGGCTTTTTAGTTCCTCTTCACTTTCTGCCATAAGGGTGGTGTCATCTGCATATCTGAGGTGATTGATATTTCTCCCGGCAATCTTGATTCCAGCTTGTGTTTCTTCCAGTCCAGCATTTCTCATGATGTACTCTGCATATAAGTTAAATAAGCAGGGTGACAATATACAGCCTTGATGTACTCCTTTTCCTATTTGGAACCAGTCTGTTGTTCCATGTCCAGTTCTAACTGTTGCTTCCTGACCTGCATACAGGTTTCTCAAGAGGCAGGTCAGGTGGTCTGGTATTCCCATCTCTTTCAGAATTTTCCACAATTTCTTGTGGTCCATACAGTCAAAGGCTTTGGCATAGTCAATAAAGCAGAAATAGATGTTTTTCTGGAACTCTCTTGCTTTTTTGATGATCCAGCGGATGTTGGCAATTTGATCCCTGCTTCCTCTGCCTTTTCTAAAACCAACTTGAACATCAGGGAGTTTACGGTTCACGTATTGCTGAAGCCTGGCTTGGAGAATTTTGAGCATTACTTTACTAGCATGTGAGATGAGTGCAATTGTGCGGTAGTTTGAGCATTCTTTGGCATTGCCTTTCTTTGGAATTGGAATGAAAACTGACCTTTTCCAGTCCTGTGGCCACTGTTGAGTTTTCCAAATTTGCTGGCATATTGAGTGCAGCACTTTCACAGCATCATCTTTCAGGATTTGAAGGAGCTCAACTGGAATTCCATCACCTCCACTAGCTTTGTTCATAGTGATGCTTTCTAAGGCCAACTTGACTTCACTTTCCAAGATGTCTGGCTCTTGATTATTGATCACATCATCATGATTATCTTGGTCGTGAAGATCTTTTTTGTACAGTTCTTCCGTGTATTCTTGCAGACAGAATGTGGTCCACTGCAGAAGGGAATGGCAAGCCACTTCAGTACTCTTGCCTTGAGAACACCATGAACAGTATGAAAAGGCAAAATGATAGGATAGCAAAAGAGGAACCCCCCAGGTCATTAGGTGCCCAATATGCTACTGGAGATCAGTGGAGAAATAACTCCAGAAAGAATGAAGGGATGGAGCCAAAGCAAAAACAATACCCGGTTGTGGATGTGACTGGCGATAGAAGCAAGATCCAATGCTGTAAAGAGCAACATTGCATAGGAACCTGGAATATCAGGTCCATGAATCAAGGCAAATTGGAAGTGGTCAAACAAGAGATGGCAAGGGTGAACGTCGACATTCTAGGAATCAGTGAACTAAAATGGACTGGAATGGGTGAATTTAACTCAGATGACCGTTATATCTACTACTGCGGGCAGGAATCCCTTAGAAGAAATGGAGTAGCCATCATGGTCAACAAAAGAGTCCAAAATGCAGTACTTGGATGCAATCTCAAAAATGACAGAATGATCTCTGTTCATCTCCAAGGCAAACCATTCAATATCACAGTTATCCAAGTCTATGCCCCAACCAGTAACGCTGAAGAAACTGAAGTTGAACAGTTTTATGAAGACCTACAAGATCTTTTAGAACTAACACCCAAAAAAGATGTCCTTTTCATTATAGGGCACTGGAATGCAAAAGTAGAAAGTCAAGAAACACCTGGAGTACCAGGCAAATTTGGCCTTGGAATGCGGAATGAAGCAGGGCAAAGACTAATAGAGTTTTGCCAAGAAAATGCATTGGTCATAGCAAACACCCTCTTCCAACAACACAATAGAAGACTCTACACATGGACATCACCAGATGGTCAACATCGAAATCAGATTGATTATATTCTTTGCAGTCAAAGATGGAGAAGCTCTATACAGTATGCAAAAACAAGACCAGGAGCTGACTGTGGCTCAGATCATGAACTCCTTACTGCCAAATTCAGACTGAAATTGAAGAAAGTAGGGAAGACCACTAGACCATTCAGGTATGACCTAAATTAAATCCCTTATGATTATACAGTGGAAATGAGAAATAGATTTAAGAGTCTAGATCTGATAGATAGAGTGCCTGATGAACTATGGAATGAGGTTTGTGACATTGTATAGGAGACAGGGATCAAGACCACCCCCATGAAAGAGAAATGCAAAAAGGCAAAATGGCTGTCTGGGGAGGCCTTACAAATAGCTGTGAAAAGAAGAGAGGCAAAAAGCAAAAGAGAAAAGGAAAGATATAAGCATCTGAATGCAGAGTTCCAAAGAACAGCAAGAGATAAGAAAGTCTTTTTCAGCGATCAATGCAAAGAAATAGAGGAAAAGAACAGAATGGGAAAGACTAGAGATCTCTTCAAGAAAATTAGAGTTACCAAGGGAACATTTCATGCAAAGATGGGCTCAATAAAGGACAGAAATGGTATGGACCTAACAGAAGCAGAAGATATTAAGAAGAGGTGGCAAGAATACACGGAAGAACTGTAAAAAAAAAAAAAAAAAAGAATGTATAAATTATAGAATGTATATATGCATTTTTATTTCAAACACTAAGATGTTAGGAGAGAAATACTTATTAACTTCTTTGGACTTTATAAATCTAACTCATATTTACTTCTTTTATTTTGGGGGCACAATGGGAAAAATTACTGAGATAACAAAGAACATCATGAACTGAGAGGATTTGGGGATTTCTGGCCCAAGGGTAAAACTTTCTGTGTTCTATTGTTCTAATTAGAATAGGTAACCAACAATGACCTTCTGATAACACAGGGCACTCTGCTCAGTGTTATGTGGCAGCTTGGATGGGAGAAGGTTTGTGGGGAAATAGACACATGAATATGTGTTCACCTGAAAGTATCACAGCGTTGTTAATTGGCTATACCCCAATATGAAAGGAAAAGCTAAAAAAATTAAACTTTTTGCATTCAAACCTATGGTATTCATATCACTTCTGACATGTGTCCTACTAGGGTAGAGTCCTCCAGCTTTGGCTCTAGTGTCTTCTGATCATTTTCTAAACTTACATTTAGGGGTGCTCAGGTGTGGTAATGGACTGTCTCTTTACCTTCATTATGAGGATTCCCTTTGTTTGAGTTAGATCACACACTTTCACTTATCTTTGTTCATTCTTTTATTTTTCTGGAGGGTATCTCCAGCAATTTCCTAGGACAGATCTTTTATTTATAATAGTTTCAACAACTGGATGTGTAACATTTTTATCTCTCTGATAATGTGTAAGCGAATTGTCACTCTCCCATCCTCTTTTCCTCTTATATAAATGCTATGAAGCTACAAATATATTTTAGTTACTACAATTATAATTATATTTTTGTTTTCATTGTTCATTTTCTTCAGAAGTGGTTTTCAAGGAAAGAACATGGTAGAGACATCTTTCTTCAAGAGATATTTAACTTTTATATTGAATACATGAACTTCTGTAGCATTTAAAAAATTTTTAAATGGTGTGTCTATATTGCATTTAAATTGAACAATTAATTTTTATAAAAGAAAAACTTAAACTGATTATTGGCAACCAAATAAAATTTAAAATTCAAAATTTCATGAACACTAGAATTATACATAATTTTGACAAAGAGAGTAGAAACTCCTGAATGTATATTTCTCATACCTCACCTTCAGAATCACCTTCAGTGACCAGTGCAAGAAATAGAGGAAAACAATAGAAAGGGAAAGAATAGAGATCTCTTCAAGAAAATTAGATACCTAGGGAACATTTCATGCAAAGTTGGGCTCAATAAAGGACAGAAACGGTATGGACCTAACAGAAGCAGAAGATATTAAGAAGAGGTGGCAAGAATACACAGAAGAACTGTACAAAAAAGAGCTTCACAACCCAGATCATCATGATGGTGTGATCACTTACCTAGAGCCAGACATCTTGGAATGTGAAGTCAAGTGGGCCTTAGGAAGCATCACTGCAAACAAAGCTAGTAGAAGTGATGGAATTCCAGTTGAGCTATTTCAAATTCTGAAAGATGTTGCTGTGAAAGTGCTACACTCAATATGCCAGCAACATTTGGAAAACTCAGCAGTGGCCACAGGACTGGAAAAGGTCAGTTTTCATTCCAATCCCTAAGAAAGGCAATGTCAAAGAATGCTCAAACTACCACACAACTGCACTCATCTCACACGCTAGTAAAGTAATGCTCAAAATTTTCCAAGCCAGGCTTTAACAACACCTGAATCGTGAACTTCCAAATGTTCAAGCTGGTTTTAGAAAAGGCAGAGGAACCAGAGATCAAATTGCTAACATCAGTTAGATCATTGAAAAAGTAAGAGAGTTCCAGAAAAACATCTATTTCTGCTTTATTGACTATGCCAAAGCCTTTGACTGTGTGGATCACAATAAACTGTGGAAAATTCTGAAAGAAATGGGAATACCAGATCACCTGACCTGCCTCTTGAGAAACCTGTATGCAGGTCAGGAAGCAACAGTTAGAACTGGACATGGAACAACAGACTGGATCCAAATAGGAAAAGGAGTACATCAAGGCTGTATATTGTCACCCTGCTTATTTAACTTATATGCAGAGTACATCATGGGAAACGCTGGGCTAGATGAAGCACAAGCTGGAATCAAGATTGCCAGGAGAAATATCAATCACCTCAGATATGCAGATGACACCACCCTTATGGCAGAAAGCAAAGAGGAACTAAAGAACCTCTTGATGAAAATGAAAGAGGAGAGTGAAAAAGTTGGCTTAAAGCTCAACTTTCAGAAAACTAACATCATGGCATCCGGCCATCACTTCATGGCAAATAGATGGGTTAACAGTGACAGACTTTATACTTTGGGTTTCCAAAAGCACTGCAGATGGTGACTGTAGCCATGAAATTAAAAGACACTTACTCCTTGGAAAGAACGTTGTGACCAACCTAGATAGCATATTATAAAACAGAGACATTACTTTGCCAACAAAGGTCCATCTCATCAAGGCTATGGTGTTTCCAGTGGTCATGTATGGATTTGAGAGTGGGACTATAAAGAAAGCTGAGCACACAAGAACTGATGCTTTTGAACTGGGGTGTTGGAGAAGACTCTTGAGAGTCCCTTGGACTGCAAGGAGATCCAACCATTTCCTAGAGGAAATCAGTCCTGAATATTCATTGGAAGGACTGATGTTGAAGCTAAAACTCCAATACTTTGGGCACCTGTTGCAAAGAGCTGACTCATTTGAAAAGACCCTGATGCTGGGAAAGATTGAAGGCAGGAGGAGAAGGGGACGAAAGAGGATGAGATGCTTGGATGGCATCACGGACTCAATGGCCATGAGTTTGAGTGAACTCTGGGAGTTGGTGATGGACAGGGAGGCCTGGCCTGCTGCGGTTCATGGGGTCGCAAAGAGTGGGACACGACTGAGCGCCTGAGCTGCACTGAGCACTGTCAGAAAGTCTCCCCTGCCTAGCCTCTCTGTCTTACTGTCTGCTTATCTACCTTTTCCTCTCTCTCTCACACCACTCCCCCCACCCGACACACACACGCTCCTCTATCTATTGTCAATCATCTTATCTACCTTCAACACACGTCTTCATGCTCAACCAGGGAGAAGAGACTGAGACCTTACCCTTGGTTACATTGTTAGTGGGGGTGTAACCGTACTGCAGCCCTTTTAAAACACAAGCAGTTCCTCAAAAAGCTACACATAGAGTTCCTATGTGACCTAGAAACTCTAATCCTAGTTACATATGCAAGAAAATTGACAGTGTATGTCCACACAGAAACTTTTATATGAATATTTATAGAGGCACTGGGCTTCCCAGGTGGTGCTAGTGGTAAAGAATCTGGCTGCCAATGCAGGAAGCATAAGAGATGGGGGTTCGATCCCTGGGTCGGGAAGATCCCCTGGAGATGGAAATGAAAGCCCATTCCAGGATTCTTGCCAGGAAAAACCTATGGACCAGGAGCCTGGCAGGCTATAGTCCATGGGGTTGCAAATAGTCGAACATGACTGAAAGTTTGAGCACATAGAGGTATTATTCATAATAAATAGCCAAAAATAGAAACAAGTTAACAGGCCATCATAAAATGATGACTGGAAAAAAAATGCAACATGATAGATATTTCATGCAATCTATATGTATATAATTGTATATTGGAATATTATTTAACAATTCAAAAGAACAAATGCTACAACAAGGATTAACTTTCAAGCATTTTGTTCTTTTAAATAAGTTAGACCACAAAAAATCAGTGTATGATTCCACAGTGGATGTGGAATGTCCAGAATAGACAAATTCATTGAAACAGAAATGATACTAATGGTTGCCAGGGAATGGAGGAGGAAAGAATAGAGGATGATTATCAGTTGTGTTTGATATTTCCTTTGGGGGTGAATACTATGTTCTGGAATTCACTGATTGAGAAAGGAGTATGACAAGACTGTCTGCTGTCATCCTGTTTGTTTAACCTGAGCACATCATGAGAAATGTGGGGCTGGATGAGTTACAAACTGAGGAAAACATCAATAACCTCAGATATGTAGATGATATCACTGTAATGACAAAAAGCAAAGAGGAGCTAAACAGCTTCTTGATGAGGGTGAAGGAGGAGAGTGAAATAGCCAGCTTAAAACTAAATAGTAAAAAACTAAGATCATGGCATCCAGCCTCATTCATTTAAGTTCAGTTCAGTCGCTCAGTTGTGTCTGTCTCTTTGCAACCCCACGGACTGCAGCACACCAGGCTTCCTGTCCATCACTCACTCCCAGAGCTTGCTCAAACTCATGTCCATCAAGTTGGTGATGCTATTCAACCATCTCATCCTCTGCTGTCCCCTTCTCCTCCTGCTTTCAATCTTTCCCAGCATCAGGGTCTTTTCTAATGAGTCAGTTCTTTGCAACAGGTGCCCAAAGTATTGGAGTTTCAGCTTCAACATCAGTCCTTCCAATGAATATCCAAGGCTGATTCCTTTTAGAATTGACTGACTGGATCTCCTTGCAATCCAAGGGACTCTCAAGAGTCTTCTCCAATACCACAGTTCAAAAGCATCAATTCTTGTGCGCTCAGCTTTCTTTATAGTCCAACTCTCACACCCATACATGCCTACTGGAAAAACCATAGCTTTGACTAGATGAACGTTTGTTGGCAAAGTAATGTTTCTGCTTTTTAATATGCTGCCTAGGTTGGCCATAGTTTTCTTCCAAGGAGCAAGCATCTTTGAATTTCATGGCTACAGTCACCATCTACAATGATTTTGGAGCCCCAAAAAATAAACGTCTGCACTGTTTCCCTATCTACTTACCATGAAGTGATGGGACCAGATGCCATGATCTTAGTTTTCTGAATGTTGAGCTTTAAGCCAACTTTTTCACTCCTCTCTTACTTTCATCAGGAGGCTCTTTAGTTCCTCTTCACTTTCTTCCATAAGAGTGGTGTCATCTGCATATCTGAGGTGATTGATATTTCTCCCAGCAATCTTGATTCCAGCTTGTGCTTCACTCAACCCAGCATTTCCCATGATGTACTCTGCATATAAGTTAAATAAGCAGGATGAGAATATACAGCCTTGACGTACTCCTTTCCCTATTTGGGACCAGTCTGTTGTTCCATGCACAGTTCTAATTGTTGCTTCTTACCTGCATACAGATTTCTAATTACTTCACAGCAAATAGAAAGGGACAAAGTGGAAGGAGTTTGACACTCTGTGATGATCTAGGGGGGTGGGATGGGGGCATGCGAGGGTGGCGTAAGAGGGAGGTGATATACGTATAATTATGGCTGATTTGCACTGTTGTATGGTTGAAAACAACACAACATTGTAAAGCAATTTTCCTCCAATTAAAAATAAATAAAGATAATTTTTTAATTAAAAAAACATTTTATTTTCTGAAGGAAGACATTTTGTCCAGATGTTTTTGTTTCACCCAAGAGTGCTTTAGCATGTGTATTCAATTTTCCTGGTGTTATATCTTGCCACATTTTCTTCTATTTTTAGGCATAAGCAAAAAGAATAAATGCATCCTTTCCTTAAGTTAATATAATAAAATATTAGATTCTGTTATTTGGGACAAGACTGATATGTGGGTTCAAAACTTTATATATTCTTAACAATCAGACTAGAACGGAGTAACTTTTTATGCCAAGAGACAGAAAGTAAATTTTTAGGTTTTGCAGGCGTATCCCTTGCAAACATCTCAACTCTGACTCTGTAGTGTGAAAAACAGCTCTAGACTATACTTACCAGCATTATCACATTTGTGTTCTAATAAAATTTAATCTATGACAATAGATCGTAGTGAATTTGATCCATAGATCATAGTTTACTGATCTCTGCACTTGACAAAATTATTTGGAGAAAAATGAATAATTTGAGAAATTTATAATGATAGAAATGATCACATTTATAAGAGAAAGTAGTAATTGGTTTATATACATAATGTTTATTGATATGTTTGATGTAGCATATCTTCTATTTGATTTCCATAACTTATAGATCTGAGATTATTACTTAAACTTGTAATCATTTAAACTACTAATTTATTAGATCATGCCTTTTCTTAGCCTGTTTAAAGAGTCAGATGGTTTTTTCTTTTAACTGTGTTTTATTCTAATTTTTTTTTATTGACTTCATTACAAGAAGTATTCTTGTGAGCGGTCTGTCAGCAGTGATTGTGACTTCCATTGGATCTCTGTATTCATGTTTTAATGATCCTGTGTGTAATCTTAGAACAACAGAAAATTGCACACAATGCCCACTTCAATCACCAACACTTCATCAGAAAGAAAATGTGTGTATATGTTCCAGTGGTGCAGCCAGAACAAGTGGGGGAGAGAAAACCTCAGTGGTTTTCATTTCTTATTTTTCCCTTTAAAATTCTCTGAGTTGGTGATTAAAAACAACAATTAGGATGACAAGATGCTTTAGGAAGTCAGCGGCCATCACGTGTTTTGAAGACATTGTCTGGTCTACCAAGGTAATGATAAATAATGACTCTTCTACCAGGGGAGCAATATCATATACAGTTTAATGATCTTTCTTCGCTTGCCCTTTGTATGTCCTCACACAATTTGAAAAATGAATTTTGGTTGAAAACACATTCTGTGGAATCAAACAAAGACAAAGTCAGAAGAAATATAAATGGACTCTTGGAAGTTGAATCCAGCTTTATGCCTTAGACATTTCCAGTGATTTATTTGCCCCTGTTCTCTTAAAGCTTTTAGGTCAGCAATAGAATTTGACCTCATACCAAAGAACATGGCTTTATGAAGTAAGATTATTAATCCTCCATTTGAACTTCAGGGAAGATGTTTTCTTCAGGATACTTAACATTTCCTTGAAATAACACAACTAAGAATGAGAGATAGCATAATATTTTTAAGCTAAATGAATTTCTGAAATCAATATAAAATGCCTAAGTGTATTTGAAGTCTGCTGGAGAACCTTCATTTTTTTTCTCTTTATACTGACCTCTTGAAAAATTATTGTTCTTTAGAAAAAAAATATTTAATATAGAATCCAACATTCTGCTTAATATTAAGACTCTATAACATGAAAATTATTTACTCCTTGGAAGGAAAGTTATGACCAACCTAGACAGAATATTAAAAAGCAGAGACATTACTTTGCCAACAAAGGTCCATCTCGTCAAGGCTATGATTTTTCCAGTAGTCAAGTATGGATGTGAGAGTTGGACTATAAAGAAAGCTGAGCACACAAGAACTGATGCTTTTGAACTGTGGTGTTGGAGAAGACTCTTGAGAGTCCCTTGGACTGCAAGGAGATCCAACCAGTCCATCTTAGATTAAATCAGTCCTGACTATTCATTGGAAGGACTAATGTTGAAGCTGAAACTCCAATACTTTGGGCACCTGTTGCAAAGAGCTGACTCATTTGAAAAGACCCTGATGCTGGGAAAGATTGAAGGCAAGAGGAGAAGGGGATGACAGAGGATGAGATGGTTGGATGGCATCACCGATTCAATGAAAATGGGTTTGGGTGGACTGCGGGAGTTGGTGATGGATAAGGAGGCCTGGAGTGCTGCAGTCCAGGGGGATGCAGAGTCCGACACAACTGAGCAACTGAACTGAACTGATAACATGAAAATTAGAATATATATGCATAAATATGCAATATCTCAAAAGGCATATTTTAGTAAACCCAAATTGAACTCAAATATTCAAGTTAAGCTATAATTTTAGAAGTTATGTGTCCGTATATTCAACCTTTGTGAAAATACAGCCTTCTATATTCATTATAAAGTAGCTCCAGTTTTCCTTATACTTAAAGGAATTCCCTGGTTGACTAAAATCTAAGATTTTGCATCAGACAGCTTATGTCTGACAGTATCTTCTTTAATTTGACCTGCCTGCAAAATTCTTGGAAAACCAAGGCAAAGTTTCATCAGAATCATTGTTGAAGTTAAATAACTTTTAAAGAAGTCTGCCTAGGTTTATGTTATATTTATTCTTGCCCCAAGCCATAGTTTTCTATCTCTTGCTTTTTCTGTTTTTGAGAAACAATACATAGAAAAATAAGTTGAGTTATTAAGACTATAAAATAAATACTAGATAATCTTGGCAAATTTGGAAGAAGGAGCTAGAGGTGGGAGAAAGGGAATATAATTTAACTTTTTCAATCTGAATTACAAATTTTATTTATTATTAAAAAGAAATGATAAAAACACAGGAAAACATTTTGGACAGATTACTGCAAAACTAAATATAGGTGGCTTGTGTTTTTAATTACATTTTTATAACCTTATTTTGCAACATAAGCTTCACTCATACTAATGGCCATGCAATATTGTAAAAATCAATATTACAATTCTGTTTCTTCTTGAATTTCATAGATTTATTTTTTCTTCATTTTTCTTCTTTTATAAATAACAGACAAATTAACAGTTTGTTTCATTCAGTTTTTCCTCTTTTTTAGATGTATTTCCTTTATAAAATTCTCAGTAATTTGAGTTAGAAAAGTGAACTTTCTGAACTTATTTTACTAAGTTGAATTATAAAATTATGATAACTTACATTATTACTAGTGTAGATTTACTAGTCATACATTTGGCAAGCATTATGTTCTAATATTTCTTTCTTTTTATTTTTGCACATTCAGTTTAAAATCATTCATGATTTTGCTTAATAAACATTTTCTGAGCACCACTTTGTCAGATATTGCTCAAAATTCAGAGAAACCAGATACAAGCAGACACAAAAAATTATTGCTTTCATAGAGCAAATTTTGACTCTGGAATATTTACCAACATACATTTTGTTTTTGATTTGTTTCTAAGAAAATGCAAAATATTTGTTTAGGCCAGAAACTCTTATACATGTTTCATTTAGATTAAATAATTTATTCTCTAGAATACCTTTGTAAGATGTAGTGGATAGATGGAAGGATAGAGCCCCATTTTTTTCAGAGAATTAGAAAGCAAAGCGATGGCCAATATTTCTAAGATCACACAGCCAGAAAATGGTGCCAACAAGACTGAGACCAGGAAGACTGACTCCAGAGATTTCTTATCTAATGATCATCTTCTATGTCCCCTTCATGATTATCAGCAGAGACAGATACTCTCAATATATTTTGTCAATTGTCTTTACATATACCCTCATCTTTATTCAGACATTGATACTGTCTTTCTAAATGTCTTAGAGCAATGAATATAACATTTAAAGGAGTTTGTTAACAGTACTAACTTAAGAATCACACAGACCAGAGTTTGAGCTCAGTGCACCTTAAATCTTTGACATCATGGGCAAAATGCTCAGTCTTTCTAGGACATTCTTTCCCCATCTATAGGTATAATGCTAGGTTTGCTTGAAGAGTTGCTGTGAGGGTCAAGAAGGATAAGAGATGTGTGCTTCTAGCTCAGCGCCTAGCACATACGGACTGTACACCACATTTGGTTTCTTAATATATTGGGTCAGCCAGAATGTTCTTTTGAGCTTTTCCATAAGATGCAAAAACCCCAAACAACCAATAAATATCAAATGACCTCAAATACTTGATAGTAAAAGTTTTACTATAGAAAGCATAAGGTGGGAATCTTTGGCATAACACAGGTATTGTGCCATCAGAGAGTGTGGAAGTTTGGCCAGTCAGAGCCTAGCACAGGATTCAGGCACATCAGTGGCAAGCTTGGTAAATTTCAAAACTGCATCAACGGAGGAAAACCTTATGCCGCTAAAATCTAGGACGGCTTTCTGGGTCATTGCTGTCTAGTTCCTCGCTTCTGATTGGACCACAGCTGTGATGAACAAGTCATGAATTCATAGCCTTTGATTATGTGTTTCAAGGTGTGCTCCCTACTCTTCCTTTAATAAGGAGCTCTGTCCATCAACATGGGCATTTATAGAGCACTTATGCTGCTTTGTTGAATTTGATGACAGTATTTAGAATGATACTATTTGCAGTACACCTACATAGCATTAATGTAGGTGCGACTTTAAGTGCTTATGACATAGCAATTTATAAGAATTTGAATTTAGGTATTTGATGAGGAGGTAAGTTCAATGGCATCTCAATTATTTTAGTGGTCGTTTGATGATGATTGCTTGAAGAATCAATTTTTCCAAGTCTTAGTTTCCTCAAATACAAACTCTATATTTTCTTCTCCAGAGTCTTTTATGTACACATCTTCTCCTTCCATAGAGTAACCTTGAAGAAGCTTTTTGAATCGTCTCCACATGTGTAGACTGCCTATCTCCTCAGGCACATTAACAGAGATAAGTGGGTTTCAACTTCTAAATCTTATGCCACACTGCTTTCCCCCCGCCTCCTTATCCACAAAAAATGTACAACTAAAAGAAATGATTGGTACTGTATAGCACATGGAACTCTACTCAATGTTATGTGCCAACCTGGATGGGAGGGAAATTTAGGAGAGAATGAATACATGTATATGGTATGGCGGAGTCCCTTTGCCGTCCATCTGAAATTATGACAACAATGTTAACTGGTTATACCCTAATACAAAATAAAAAGTTTAAAAAAAAATGATTGGGGTATGACAAACTCATTTTCAATTCGTAGAGTACTGTGGGTACATTAACTTCAGTAAAATAAGAGAAGGAAGTTTGGAAGAGAGAGTAATCCTCTCTCCCTGTCATCAAATGAATCATCATTTTGGTCTTCTTGGTAGCAAGATGTACAGGTTATGAGTTCCTGACTGGGAGAGCTCTAAGACCAACCCCCTCTACTTTTACCTCGCCTAGAATAGACACCCAGAGTGAATGAACTGAAGCTAGTGTCTACACCTGAGTTTTACGGAAACTAAATTAATTTGGCCGAGAGGTGGAAGAGAGTGAGAGAGGAGCTGATAAATGTACATGGTAGCATAACACAGATATCCAGGATTCTGGGCAGTTTCATAGCCGACTACCTTCACTTGAAACTTCAGAGCTATAGCAGCATAAATAAAATGGATCCTCGTATTTTAAATCAACCCCTCCTTAATAACCATTAGTGTCTTGCACAGGTTTTCTTTTCAAGATAACTAACCTGGTTAAGTGTTGGTGGCCATATGAAATTATTTAACACATTTATTCCTGTGTTTTTTTTTTTTTTTTTTTTGATCATACTGCATGGCATGAGGGATGTTAATTTCTCCATCAGGGATGGAACCAGTGACCCCTGCATTGGAAGCATGGAATCTTAACCACTGAACCACCAGGGAAGTCCCTACTCCTATTTTAATCTGAGAAAACTGTGTCACATAGGGAAGCCAAATCACTTTCCCAAGCTTACAGAATCAATCAATGACCAGTGGTAGCCCCCCAAAATGTGGATCTTTTCCATCTGCTGCCTTTTTCTATTTCCCTGTCCCATTTTCTCCCTTCTCCCTCTGAAATTAACATCAAGAATGCTCTTTACATAGACTTGCACTGATGCTTAGCAATTAATGGCAATGATAAGACTTCCCAAATCCCTTTTTTTTGTAGTAAGAATGATACAAATAAAATCTAAATGAATGAACACCACTTCAAATGCCTGGGCGTTTTAAGAATGATCTCACACAAATGCAAAGACCTAGGGAGCTGTAATTGAGCTGAGAGAATGACTGGGTTGCAGCTGTCTTTAAAAACAGTTCAACAGGGAATCTCAGAAATTAAGGGAACTCTGTTGTTGCAACAGATGCTAAAATGGATTCTAAAAACCCTGAACACATTTTTTAAGGAATAGATTTTTAAATTGAATTATAGTTGACTTATGATATTATATTAGTTTCAAATATAAAACACAGAAATTCCATATTTTTATAGATTATGCTCCATACTTTGTCACCCCGCTTGTTTAACTTAAATGCAGAGTACATCATGTGAAATGCCAGGCTGGCTGAAGCACAAGCTGGAATCAAGATTGCCAGAAGAAATATCAACAACCTCAGATATCCAGATGACACCATCCTTATGGCAGAAAGCAAAGAGGAATTAAAGAGCCTCTTGATGAAAGTGAAAGAACAAAGTGAAAAAGCTGGCTTAAAACTCAGAATTCAAGAAACAGATCATGGCATCTGATCACATCCTTCATGGCAAATAGATGAGGAAACAATGGAAACAGTAACAGACTTTATTTTGGGGGACTCCAAAATCACTGTGGATGATGACTGCAGCCATGAAATTCAAAGACGCTTGCTCCTTGGAAGAAAAGCTATGGCAAACCTAGACAGCGTATTAAAAAGCAAAGACATTACTTTGCCAACAAAGGTCTGTCTAGTCAAGGCTATGGTTTTTCCAGTAGTCATGTAGGGATGTGAGCATTGAACTATAAAGAAGGCCAAGCACAGAATTGATGCTTTTGAACCATGGTGTTGGAGAAGACTCTTGAGAGTCCCTTGAACTACAAGGAAATCAAACTAGTCAATCCAAATGAAATTAGTCCTGAATATTCATTGCAAAGACTGATGCTAAAGTTGAAGCTCCAATGCTTCGACCACCTGATGCAAAGAGCCAACTCATTAGAAAATACCCTGATGGAGGGAAAGATCGAATGCAGGAAGAGAAGGGGATGACAGAAGATGAGATGGTTGATGGTATCACCGACTCAATGGAGATGAGTTTGCACAAACTCCAGGAGATGAGGATGGATAGGAAAGCCTGGCATGCTGTAGTCCATGGGGTTGCAAAGAGTCAGACACAAATGAGTGACTGAACAACAACAACAAAAATACTCTGTACATGGGCTTCCCTGATAAAGCTGAGAAAGAATCTGTCTGCAATGCAGAAGACTCTGGTTCAATTCTGGGGTCAGGAACATCCCTTGGAGGAAGAATGCTGCCCACTCCACTTTTCATGGGCTTCCCAGGTGGCTCAGATGGTAAAGAATCCACCCGCAATACAGGAGACCTAGGTTCAATCCCTGGGTTGGGAAGATCCCCTGGAGGAGGGCATGGCAACCCACTCCAGTATTCTTGCCTGGAGAATCCCCATGGACAAAGGAGCCTGGTGGGGTACAGTCCATGGGGTCACAAAGAGTCAGACCCAACTGAGGGACTAAGCACACACATACTTCATACAAAGTTATTATAAAATATTAACTATATTCCCTGTGATGTACATTATATCCTTCTAAATTTTATTTTATGTGAGAACAATAGTGACGGAAACAAACTCTGGTCCTTGATCCAGAAGAAAGTCCAAAACCAGATTCCATATTCTCCTAATTCAAGGAGGTTCTTATAAGACTGTTTTTAATAACACCTATGATTTTTAGCTCGTAACTTCAACTAAAGATTATTAAACAATTATGCCCACTGGAAGCAATGGGACAAAATTTTGTTTGAAATGCTAATAAATCTTCACTGAGCCTGTCTCTGACACCATGGAATCACAGTTTTGTTCATTTCTTATGTTATCTTGCTGTTTGTTTCTCCTGAGTTTCTTGTCAAATAGCTCTGATTTATTTTTGGTGGCTAGCCAAATATCAATGAACAATTTTATCCTTTAAAAATAAATAAATAAAGAGCCCTCAAAGAGCTAAAAGTAAAAGCAAAGGAGATAACGATGCTTGCAGGTTCCATATATTAAGAATGTCCTTATCTGTCTCTGATGCATGGGAAACAAGTGCTGGTTTTGGGGTTAACATCTGCAGTTTCTGAACTATATAGATGCGCTTAAAAGAGGAGGTGGAGTGTGCAGGACAGGGAGACAGGGAGGAAAAGAGAACAGACTCTCATTTCCAGGGGATGGAAGAAGAGGATAGGTGGCAAAATGTGTTTCATTCATTCTCCATCTTTCATTAGGGACCTAAACTGCCAGTCTGAGAATGTCATTGCATAGAGATCCTTTAAAAATACTTGATGCATTTTTTACAATATTATTTGCTTTTATCAGCCAGTCTAAACAAGGAGTATGAGTGTGTGTGTATACATACATGTACACGTGTACATGTATGTATACATACATATAGATATTAATACTGTTTATCAGTGCCTACATGTAGATGTATCTGCTGCTGCCAAGTCACTTCAGTCGTGTCTGACTCTGTGCGACCCCATAGACGGCAGCCCACCAAGGCTCCCCTATCCCTGGGATTCTCCAGGCAAGAACACTGGAGTGGGTTGCCATTTCCTTCTCCAATGCAGGAAAGTGAAAAGTGAAAGTGAAGTCGCCCAGTCATGCCCAACCCTCAGCGACCCCATGGACTGCAGCTTTCCAGACTCCTCCGTCCATGGGATTTTCCAGGCACGAGTACTGGAGTGGATCTACATTTAAGTTTTTATGCACACACAGATATATACACATATTTTAAACATACTCATCTTGAGTACCATTCTGATTCAAACATGTGTGAAATCACAAAATAGTAAATACACAGTCCCTGCCTTTATGAAGTTTATAGTCTGGTGAAAGGCAATAAAGAAATACTGCTGCTGCTGCTGTTGCTGCTGCTAAGTTGCTTCAGTCATGTCTGACTCTGTGCAACCCCATAGACAGCAGCCCACCAAGCTCCCCAGTCCCTGGGATTCTCCAATGCATGAAAGGGAAAAGTGAAAGTGAAGTTGCTCAGTCATGTCTGACTCTTAGCGACCCCATGGACTGCAGGCTACCAGTCTCCTCCATCCATGGGATTTTCCAGACAAGAGTACTGGAGTGGGGAAAGAAATACTAAAATTTTATTAATGCATCTAAAAGAAGAAATACAAAGATGGTTCAATTCTACTTAGTATCCAGTTAATCTACCACATAAATATGATGAAATATGTAGAAATCTACTGATTCTTTATTAATAATGTTTAAGCTATTGATCTATTATTAAAATAATTCAGATTTTTCTTATTTTTCCAGAAATAAATGAAATATTAATTTAATTATCAAAGACAAATTGATAGGTAAACTAAAAGAAACATGGACGGACATTAGTGAAATATGGATGGCAGTGGTATCTGCAATCTTATAGAGTTTAAAATATCAGAAAGAAATGTCAATGTATGTGGCTGCATGAAATCTTTACAGATCAAAAAAAAGTAAAAAACTAAGAAAGGTATCTGTAGTTAAATGATAGGCCAAATACGCATGTTTTTAAGGATACAGCGCTCAGGCAAGTATATTAGAAACCCCAAGTATTTGAAATGTCTAACTGACAGAGAAATAAAAGAGAAATTTTTTTCCAAAAAGTAAAAATCAATGAATACATATTAAACAGATTCAAACTCACTAATACTCTAAAGTGTACTTTAAAATGTAATATTATATTTTACATAACTATACATTATTTAACATGTATAAATAATAGCTTGTAATGGTTAATAATAGTTGACAATGTTACGAGATAATGTTAATGTTTTTATATACTCAGCAAATACTAATAAAGACTGCATTCATTGGATAAAAGTATCCATGTTAATTCACAAATAAATAAGGAAAATTAGGAATGTTGATTTATTAGCGAATCATGTAACAAGTCTAAAAAATAGAACAATGGACTTCAGGGAATAATCCAGTATTGGCAGAAGGATGAATTAGATAATTTAATATGTATTTTCCATGTCTGATTCACATGGTTATGTAAGCAACAAACTTATTTCTCTTATGGTTAGGTCAAGAACATGCCAGATAAAAATATGGTTCTTTGAAATACTGGGAGAATTTAATTTGAGAAAAAATTATATAAGACACATTGTAATCTGTATTGCAGAATGAATAAAACTGCTTTTTGAAAAATTTTCCAAGTCTACTCTTAGCAGAAATTACATTTACAAAACAAAGGTATCCAATGACTAGTAGTGAAGTTTGAAGGACTGAGTAACACGATAAAAGTAGAATTCACAATTGGCTCTAAAAGGTAATCCCCTCAGTTTCTGCGGTCCTCTTATCAAAGTAGGTGACTGCAAGAAACTGAAGTGTCTCTCTAAATCTGGAAAAAAGAAAAAAACAAAACACCCGGCGCTAAGAAGAGGCATGAGACCTGGTAAACATTGCTCACAAACTGGAAGGTGATTTGGAGTGGCAGCTTGTTGTCAGGATAACAGCGAGTCTTTTTTTTTTTTTTCCATGATTATCTTCCTCTTAATTTTGGATGTACGGAAGAATTTAACATGGGAAACTTCATAACTTTCCACTACAGAGAAAGGAGGGAGAGAGCGGAGGGGTAGTGAGAAAAGTAGAAACATATTAAAGGCAACATCTTTTTCTTGTTCATCTCTCTGGAGGAAAACGTCTTTAAAACTGAGACCTTAGGAAAATCTTTCTTAAAATTATATCTATGAGGGAGGTGGAGTGACGGCATGGAACAGGGGTTGGGGGCGCGGCTGCTAAGAGAAGTTTAAAGTCTGTACAACTGTATTTCATCTGCTCCCTCAGGCCCTAGTCCCATTCAAAATGTTAATTTGAGTAATATCTCCCATCCCTCTGTTCCTCTCTTTATAAGCACACTTCCTCTGCTAGAACCCACCGCACGCAATCCTCAGCAAGGCTGGCAAATAGTCTCCTGGAAAAGACTGGTCCTGCCGGCAGACATGGGCCATCGGCTGTGCTCCAGCCTCCCTGGAGGAGTTAGGGCAATTCTGTAGCGTTGGGATTTCATGAGGCAACAGTTCAAGGAAGGAACAACTAACAAGGCTATTAAGTCCCCCCCTTTTTCTTTTTAATTTTGGTGAAGGGAAAGGTTCACATCTGGCCAAAAAGTAATTCAAAACATGAAACTCTAATATTTGTCTTATTCCGTCCTCTATAGTGCCTGCCGCATGGTGACTTCAGAAGAAAAAGGCAACGGCTGATTCCAACTCTTTGTGATTTTTGCCACATAAATATGTATTTGAGCATCAAAGGAATGTTGAACAATATATATTATTAAGATTTAATGCATAGAGGAATTTTAATTTTCTTTTCTAATCTGTATCTGCTCTTGCTCACCATCCCACTTCAGGGAACTTGGAGAATTTATTTTAACTCGACTTTATGCATTTGAACTGTGGTGTTGGAAAAGACTCTTGAGAGTCCCTTAGACTGCAAGGACATCCAACCAGTCCATCTTAAAGGAAATCAGTCCAGAATATTCACTAGAAGGGCTGATGCTGAAGCTGAAACTCTAATACTTTGGCCACCTGATGTGAAGAACTGACTCATTGGAAAAGACCCTGATGCTGCGAAAGATTGAAAGCAGGAGGAGAAGGGGATGACAGAGGAGATGGTTGGATGGCATCACTGACTCAACGGACTTGAGATTGAGTAAACTCCAAGAGTTGGTGATGGACAAGGAGGCCTGGCATGCTTCAGTCCATGGGATTGCAGAGTTGGACACAACTGAGTGACTGAACTGACTGTCAACTTTAACACATTCCAGTTTCATTTTGTATAATCGTGGGACAAACTTGCCTTTAATACTTTCAAAAATTAATGTGCCATCAGTTCAGTTCAGTTCAGTTCAGTTGCTCAGTCGTGTCCGACTCTTTCCAACTCCATGAATCGCAGCACACTAGGCCTCCCTGTCCATCAACAACTCCCGGAGTTCACTCAGACTCATGTCCGTTGAGTCCGTGATGCCATCCAGCCATCTCATCCTCTGTCGTCCCCTTCTCCTCCTGCCCCCAATCACTCCCAGCATCAGAGTCTTTTCCAATGAGTCAACTCTTTGCATGAGGTGGCCAAAGTACAGGCGTTTCAGCTTTAGCATCATTCTCTCCAAAGAAATCCCAGGGTTGATCTCCTTCAGAACGGACTGGTTGGACCTCCTTGCAGTCCAAAGGACTCTCAAGAGACTTCTCCAACACCACAGTTCAAAAGCATCAATTCTTCAGGGCTCAGCCTTCTTCACAGTCCAACTCTCACATCCATACATGACCACAGGAAAAATCATAGCCTTCACTAGATGGACCTTAGTCTCAAAGTAATGTCTCTGCTTTTGAATATGCTATCTAGATTGGTCATAACTTTTCTTCCAAGGAGTAAGCGTCTTTTAATTTCATGGCTGCAATCACCATCTGTAGTGATTTTGGAGCCCCCCAAAATAAAGTCTGACACTGTTTCCACTGTTTCCCCATCTATTTCAAATGAAGTGATGGGACCGGATGCCATGATCCTTGTTTTCTGAATGTTGAGATTTAAGCCAACTTTTTCACTCTCCTGTTTCACTTTCATCAAGAAGCTTTTTAGTTCCTCTTCACTTTCTGCCATAAGGGTGGTGTCATCTGCATATCTGAGGTTATTGATATTTCTCCCGGCAATCTTGATTCCACTTGTGCTTCTTCCAGCCCAGTGTTTCTCATGACGTACTCTGCATAGAAGTTAAATAAGCAGAGTGACAATATAAAGCCTTGACGTACTCCTTTTCCTATTTGGAACCAGTCTGTTGTTCCATGTCCAGTTCTAACTGTTGCTTCCTGACCTGCATACAGATTTCTCAAGAGGTAGGTCAGGTGGTCTGGTATTCCCATTTCTTTCAGAATTTTCCACAGTTTATTGTGATCCACACAGTAAGTACTGGAGCTTAATCTTAACACTGGGAAAGGCCTCTCCCTTCAGAAAGGGAACCCTTCAGAAACCCTTCCTTGTGGACCTCTGTTCTTGGTAAGGACACAAAGAAGAGTCTGAAGTCTTACCCTTGGCAAAGCGAGTTTATTGAAGAAAGAACAGAAACAATACCTCAAGGGAGAGGGGAGCCAGTCCAAGAAAGGTGCTGGTGAGGGAATGATGAGGTCATGGGTCTTCATGACAAGGCTTTTAGATAGTCATTAAGGTGGGTGTGGACTGACAGTTTTGATTGAGAGTTGTAAGTTACATAAAAACAGACTCTATTGCCCATGTCTTTCCCATAATTCAGTCTGTTATAATCAAATGTATGTATAGAATATTTATGAACACTTATTAGAACTGGACATGGAACAACAGACTGGTTCCAAATAGGAAAATGAGTACATCGAGGCTGTATATTGTCACCCTGCTTATTTAACTTCTACGCAGAGTACATCATGAGAAACACTGGGCTGGAGGAAGCACAAGCTGGAATCAAGAGTGCTGGGAGAAACACAAATAATCTCAGATATGCAGATGACACCACCCTTATGGCAGAGAGTGAAGAACTAAAGAGCTTCTTGATGAAAGTGAAAGAGGAGAGTGAAAAAGTTGGCTTAAAGCTCAACATTCAGAAAACAAAGATCATGGCGTCTGGTCCCATCACTTTATGGCAAATAGATGGGGAAACAGTGTCAGACTTTATTTTTTGGGGCTCCAAAATCACTGCAGATGGTGATTGCAGCCATGAAATTAAAAGACGCTTACTCCTTGGAAGAAAAGTTATAACCAACCTAGATAGCATATTGAAAAGCAGAGACATTACTTTGCCAACAAAGGTCTGTTTAGTCAAGGCTATGGTTTTTCCTGTGGTCATTTATGGATGTGAGAGTTGGACTGTGAAGAAAGCTGAGCGCCGAAGAATTGATGGTTTTGAACTGTGGTGTTGGAGAAGACTCTTGAGAGTCCTTTGGACTGCAAGAAGATCCAACCAGTCCATTCTGAAGGAGATCAGCCCTGGGATTTCTTTGGAGAGAATGATGCTAAAGCTGAAACTCCAGTACTTTGGCCACCTCATGTGAAGAGTTGACTCATTGGAAAAGACTCTGATGCTGAGAGGGATTGGGGGCAGGAGGAGAAGGGGATGACAGAAGATGAGATGGCTGGATGGCATCATGGACTCGATGGACGTGAGTCTGAGTGTACTCTTGGAGTTGGTGATGGACAGGGAGGCCTGGCCTGCTGCGATTCATGGGGTCGCAAAGAGTTGGACACGACTGAGTGACTGAACTGAACTGAAATGGGCTCCTGGCTGCCTAAGGTCACTTGAGGACACAGCTGTGTATCAGACTGCCCTGCATCAGGCCCCACATGCTGGAGTTGGAAACGTCTCTATGGTTATTTTGTAGCATATCTATGAGCTCTCCTTTACCACCATGGGGCCTATATTGGGTGAGGTTTAGAGATCAGCTTGAATCTTTTTCAGCTAGGCCACTTCTTCTTGCTCATGCCTAACTTCCTATCTAACATTTCTAATCTGAAAGAAAAATATTCAAAAAGCATGATTGACTGGATTACGTTTTGACCAAAAATTAATAAAGTAGAAGTTAAAAATTACCCTGGAAGAGTTATCTGCACATACATAATAAAATGAAGTTAATCTAAATTTTAAAAATATTTTTTTTAATAAGGAAAAGGCCAATATACCAAGGGAAGAATGACAAAGATCAGAAATTATAACTGAATAAAATTCAATCTCATTGTCAAAGATGGAAACAATTCAACATAGAATTAAAATATTCTTTTTCATCCATCAGGAAATCAAATATAAAAAAATGAGTGATTAGCATTGCTAAGGAGGCAGAGACATTGACATATTATAAACACATGCAGGCATACTTAGTAATACTATAATGATTTCTAGAAAACCCATTCAGAAATGTACACTTTGAACCCATTACTCTGTTTGCCTTTAAGAGGTGTAGCTTGAGATAGAAGATTTAATCAAAGCAAACTTTAGACTTTGAATACAAGGTGTTAATTTTGTTCTTGCTTTTTGCTTTGTTCAATGTTGAGAAAATATTCTGTCATTGTGTTCATCTGATTAAAACTGACACAATAAAGTTATTCAAAGATTTTTGTTCATTTTGATGGCATATGCAACTCAGAACTTGGTAATAAACTGTACGTGTTAGTCACAGCAAGCTATAACATAGAAAGACCCATTCACCATGAATAGGAACAGTTGACAAAACTTTGGGAGCTAGCCAGGTAACTGAACAGTGTCCAGGGATGTCCCAGCTTCAGCTTCATTTTGGATTTATTCAGTTCTAGGCTGAGATGGCAGAAAGCCAAGGGGAATTAAAGAGGCTCTTGAGGAAGGTGAAAGAGGAGAGTGAAAAAGCTGGCTTAAAACTCAACATTCAAAAAACTAAGATCATGGTATCCAGTCTCATCACTTCATGGCAAATGGATGAGGAAACAATGGAAATAGTGACAGACTTTATTTTCTTGGGCTCCAAAATCACTGTGGATGGTGACTGCAGCCATGAAATTAAAAGACACTTGCTTCTTGGAAGAAAAGCAATGACAAACCTAGACAGTGTATTAAAAAGTAGATACATGACTTTGCCTTCAAAGATCTGTATAGCCAAAGCTATGGTTTTCCCAATAGTCAAGTATGGATATGAGAGCTGGACAATAAAAAAGACTGAATGCTAAAGAACTGATTCTTTCAAACTGTGATGGTGGAAAAGACTCTTGAGAGCCCCTTGAACAACAAGGAGATCAAACAGATCCATCCTAAAGGAAATCAACTCTGAATATTCATTGGAAGGACTGGTGCTGAAGTTCAAACTCCAATACTTTGGCCACCTGATACAAAGAGCCAACTCATTGGAAAAGACTCCGATACTGGCAAAGATTGAAGGCAGGAGGAGAAGGGGTTGACAGAATGAGATGGTTGGATGGTATCATCGACTCAACAGACATGAGTTTGAGCAAACTCCAGGAGATTGTGAAAGACAGGGTGGCTTGGCAGGGTACAGTCCATGGGGTCACAAATAGTCAGAAACAACTGAGAGGCTGAACAACAAGGTTGGGATGGCATTCATTCAGATGAAGTGTACAATGGTGGGAGTCCAGGTGTCAATGAAAACTTCAGAGTTAGTCAGGAAGGCGACCATCTCTTCATAGCCATTGCATGCTAAGTCACTTCAGTTGTGCCCAACTCTTTGTGACTCCATGGATTGTAGCCCATCAGGCTCCTCTGTTCATAGCATTCTCCAGGAAAAAATACTGGAGTGGTCTGCCATGCCTTCCTCCAGGGGATCTTCCCAAACCAGGGATTGAACCCACATCTCTGGCATCTACTGCATTGGCAGGTGGAGTTCTTTACCACTAGCACCACCTGGGAAGCCCATTGCAGAGACCCAAGTCAGGGAGGAAGAGGAGCCATGTCAAAGCAGAGATTCAAAGATTCTGAAAATGATGGCAGGACAACTCTGTATGAAGTATGGGCTAGTAGGCTAAACTCGAGTTGAAGGCTGAAGCTTAGTCCTGAAATCTAGGATCCAGGCATTCAGAGAAATGAAAAGTTGAGATCCATAGCCATCTTGGGCAGCTTAGAATTGTCCCCAGGTGATTTGAATACCAGTGTCATCAGAACAAGGTGATCTGAGGAGCAAATTCAGCAGTGCAGCTTTAGTACTGGGCCAGACCATCACATATCTGAGTGGGGTGGGTCATTTATTTTTGCCTCTAGTAAGACAGTGATCAGGACTTGAGTGTACAGCTCAATAATCCCATAGACAAATCCAAGAGGGACTGGAGAAATAAGCAGAGACCAGAGAATCATACCTGATCATGTCTGTATTGTTTTTAATTAAGGAAACGGTTCATGTATACCACTTTAGAAAAGAAAAAATTAAAAGCAGATTTTCATCCTTCTGCTGCTCTGTCCTACTTCTCATGGGTGGTAACCTCTTTCATTCATTTTTGGATTTAAATCATGTTATGGGCTTCACAGGTGGCAGAGTAATAAGGAATCTGCCTGCTAATGCAGGAGGCACAAGAGATGTGGTTTGATCCCTGGATTGGGAATATCCCCTGGAGGAGGAAATGGCAACCTGCTGTAGTATTCTTGCCTGGAAAATTCCATGGACAGAAGAGCCTGACCAGCTACCAACCTATGGGGTTGCAAATAGTTGCACATGACCGAACACACACACTTCAGTGAACTTCAGTGGTTACTATACCTAATTCTAAATCATTCAGCTTTGTCTTGATTTGTTGGCATATAAACCCTGGGACACATAAACATTTTTTTGCTATGAAAAATGAGGAATTTAACTCAAGATAACCCCATTCAACTGTATGAGCTCTGTTATGTTTAAATTATTCTGATTACTTTTTATAAGTATGTTTAATAATCTTGAATTATTACCTTTTTTAAAAAAATTAATTTTGAGCATATTTAATGAAGTAGCACTAGTAAAGTAATGCTCAAAATTCTCCAAGCCAGGCTTCAGCAATACGTGAACCGTGAACTTCCAGATGTTCAAGCTGGTTTAAGAAAAGGCAGAGGAACCAGAGATAAATTGCCAACATCTGCTGGATCATGGAAAAAGCAGGAGAGTTCCAGAAAAACATGTATTTCTGCTTTATTGACTATGCCAAAGCCTTTGACTGTGTGGATCACAATAAACTGTGGAAAATTCTGAAAGAGATGGGAATACCAGACCACCTGACCTGCCTCTTGAGAAATCTGTATGCAGATCAGGAAGCAACAGTTAGAACTGGACATGGAACAACAGATGGGTTCCAAATAGGAAAAGAAGCACATCAAAACTGTATATTGTCACCCTGCTTATTTCACTTCTATGCAGAGTACATCATGAGAAACACTGGGCTGGAAGAAACACAAGCTGGAATCAAGATTGCCGAGAGAAATATCAATCACCTCAGATATGCAGAAGACACCACCCTTATGGCAGAAAGTGAAGAGGAACTAAAAAGCCTCTTGATGAAAGTGAAAGAGGAGAGTGAAAAAATTGGCTTAAAGCTCAACATTCAGAAAACTAAGATCATGGCATCCGGTCCCATCACTTCATTTGAAATAGATGGGGAAACAGTGGAAACAGTGTCAGACTTTATTTTGGGGGGCTCCAAAATCACTACAGATGGTGATTGCAGCCATGAAATTAAAAGACGCTTACTCCTTGGAAGAAAAGTTATGACCAACCTAGATAATATATTCAAAAGCAGAGACATTACTTTGCCGACTAAGGTCTTTTTAGTCAAGGCTATGGTTTTTCCTGTGGTCATGTATGGATGTGAGAGTTGGACTGTGAAGAAGGCTGAGCGCTGAAGAATTGATGCTTTTGAACTGTGGTGTTGGAGAAGACTCTTGAGAGTCCTTTGGACTGCAAGAAGATCCCACCAGTCCATTCTGAAGGAGATCAGCCCTGGGATTTCTTTGGAGGGAATGATGCTAAAGCTGAAACTCCAGTACTTTGGCCACCTCATGCAAAGAGTTGACTCATTGGAAAAGACTCTGATGCTGGGAGGAATTGGGGGCAGGAGGAGAAGGGGACGACCGAGGATGAGATGGCTGGATGGCATCACTGACTCAATGGGCGTGAGTCTGAGTGAACTCCGGGAGTTGTTGATGGACAGGGAGGCCTGGCGTGCTGCAATTCATGGGGTCACAAAGAGTCGGACATGACTGAGCGACTGAACTGAACTGAATGAGGTGGTGCTAGTGGTAAAGAGCCTGCCTGCCCATGCAGGAGACCTAAGATACTCGGGTTCGATCCCTGAGTCAGGAAGATTGACTGGAGGAGGTCACAGCAACCCACTCCCGTATTCTTGCCTGGAGCATCTCAAGGACAGAGAGCCTGGAGGGTTACAGTCCATAGGGGCACAAAGAGTTAGACACGACTGAAGCAGCTTAACACAATGAGTCTCTATAATTTAAAATACATTAAACAGTGTTAGTAACTACATAACAAACAAACCTCAATTCAAAAAGCTTAACTTCTCACCCACATCACAGCTCCTCATACATTCTCTTATTGAATGTTCCAGGCTGATGGAGTAGTTGGCACTTGCTAGTTGGCCTGACGGAAGAAAGGGAGCTTTGGGAGAGTTTCCAATCAGTAATTAAAAGCTCTAGCCCAGATCATTCTTGTCACTTTTGCTCAAAACTCACAGTGCCCAAATTATCAAAAGTTAGAATTCATCTTTTTAACCTCTTCTAAGATCTCATAAAAACACATACTTACATTTGTTGGGAATTTTCATTTGATTTTTACAACAGAAACAAAATGAGATCAAAATGAGATAGAGGTGGGATAAAGAGAGAAAGCACTGAAATAAGAGCCAGCAGACTTGATGTCAAGATGTTTCCTGTGTCTACCATGATGTAGCCATTTAGAAAGCCATTTGACTTCTTTGGGCTGCATTTCCTACAATTATCTGATCACAAAGATCCCTTTTTAAGTCATCGTAAGAAATTTTTCTACACTTTCTAGACCCTAAATAAACTCATGGAATCTGTCTTACACAGATGATGGCACGAAGTTCCCCACCTCAGCTTTGCAATACATTCTCTTCTTTGCTTTGTCATAGGACTTCTGAGGTCTCACACATTCTGGCTGGAAGCACTGTACTTGGCAAAATGTAGTGAAAGGGGATTGTAAGACTGCACCCAAACTAATGATCACTTTAGCTTGATCACTGAAAGCTAAAGGACTCTGAACTAAACAACTACCTCCTTTGACTAGAGAATGAGATACCTTCTGGGGTGGTGAAATTGCCTTAGTACAGTTCTTGGCGCATGGTAAGTACTAGTTAAATATCAGTTTCCTTATTTCTGGGCCATATGTGTCTTTGGCTAGTGTCTAATTATATGCCTGCTATTAGCCAGGGTGAAACAGAGGCACCCAAAGTTTCAAACTGAAATTGACTTAAGCCAAGGCAAGAACAGAGAAGTTCTCTGGCTCTGATCCTGATCCTATGACTCTGTTTTTCACTAAGGGGTAAGTAGGGCTTGGTTTGAGATGGACAGGGGAACATGGGGGTGCCTTTCTCTCTAGTTTCAGTTCCCGAAACAGAAAAAATAAACTGCTCCCTTTAAGCCTCAGCAGCAGCTCTATTTCACAACCATTCTTGTTTCTAGTGTGGAAGCCTAATTTGGCTGCTATTGACAAGAATACAATTGCTGTGTAAAGTGGAGGTGGGGACATGCATAACATTTTGACCAATGCACAGATATGTGTATTTCACACACACACACACACATACACACACACACATACATCTTCAGTGTCTTTGTCTGCTCGGCCTGCCTCTCCTCTCCCAATTTGGTTTTTCTAATCCCAAAGAAAAAGTCAACATTATAAGAAAAGTATAACACCCTAAATGACCTTTTAGATATATTTACACTATTGATGGCTCAGACAGTCTGGTAAAGAATCTGCCTGCAATGCAAAAGACCTGGGTGATTTATTTACACAAATGCACAGAATCATTTTCTCCCAAAAACTACTTTAAAATCCTTTCACATAAATATAAACGTGTTTAGTTCCTTTTTAAAAATACATTTGCATTTTTAAACTAGAATTTTTATATTTCTGTCCCATATAGAAAGATGTGGGAAATTTCTGAAGATTCAATCCTATCATGAGTACAAGCCTGCAACTCTAGAGGCTCTTCATAACTACAGATAAATACTAGTCTCATTCACAAGCAATACTACTGGAATTGTGAAAGACAACATGGTCTTTTGGGCATTTCCTGTTTGATACAAACTAAAAGTGAAATAAAATATCACACTGTTAACACTGACCATGGTTCTATATAAAACATGATGCTTCCTTCTCTTTGGTCAAATGGAATACATTCAGGGAACAGAGCTGAATTATTTTTCCATTTGAAAGTATTAAGTGCATAGAAAAATCCATTCAATGAAAGGAGGTATTAAACACTGATTTTCCTTGACGGTTCAGTGGGTAAAAAATTCACCTGCAATGCAGGAGGCTTCCTGCCAATGCAGGAGACATAGGTTCGATCCATAGATTAGGAAGATCCCCTGGTTAGGAAGATCCCCTGGAGGAGGAAATAGCAAACCTCTCCTGGATTCTTGCCTGAGGTATCTCATGGACAGAAGAGCCTGGCAGGCTACCATGGGGTCACAAATGAGTTGGACAAGACTAAATAGCTAAATACACATACATCTATAACGTTAGGCCTAATGGCTACAAATCTAAACAAATGTCTCTGGCAAAGGTCCCATTTCCCGTATATTAGCAGCTCTCCTGTTACACAAACAAGAAGGAACTGGCCTGGGCCCAACCTGGCTCAACCCTATAGTTGCCAGTCATGTAAGAAAGGCAATGCTCAGGTGGCAGAAAACTGTAGATATAGAATCTGACCTCTGCAGCTTCTTCTTTTTGTACTGTATTCTAATCTCTGGAATTCTTTTTGGATGAACTATAGTTGTTCCTATTTTGAAATATTCTTAGATGTTTTATTTCTCAAGAATATCATCTAACTTGGTTCCTGTTGCTATATGCTGCATTTAGTCACTCGGGTGTGTCTAACTCTTTGCAACCCCCATGGGCTGTAGCCCACCAGGGTCCTCTGTCCATGGGGATTCTCCAGACAAGAATACTGGAGTGGGTTGCCATGCCCTCCTCCAGGGGATCTTCCCAACCCAGGGATTGAGCCTGGGTCTCCCTTATTGCAGATGGGTGCTCTACCATCTGAGCTACCAGGCAAGCCCCAAAATACTGCAATGGGTAGCCTATCACTTCTCCAGGGAATCTTTCCAACCCAGAAACCAAACCAGGGTCTCCTGCATTGCAGGCAGATTCTTTACCCGCTGAGCTACCAGGGAAACCTACCTTTGTGATATAGTAAATCTCTCATATTAACCCTTATGTGAACAGACTTTATACTGAGGCAGTGCTAACTAGTGCTTAGAAGGCATGCTCTAGAGTCTGGCTGCAGGTTCAAACCCAGCCTTTAACACCTCCTGGCTAGGTCATCATAAACAAGTTAATTAACTCATCTGTGTCTTGCTTTCCTTATTTGTGAAACAGGAATATGAGTATACCATCTCAAAAATTTGTAGTAGATAACATTTGTAAAGTGTTTGAAGATTGTCTGGCATATAGTAAACACTTAATACAAGTTAGTTATTTTTAATTTGCAGGTATGGGAGTGGCAGAAAGAAAAGGAGGGAGGAATTGATTTTCCCTCTTCGGTTTCTGCTTTGTTTTTCAAGTATCCTCTACTTCCGGTGCAGAGATAGTGCCTTTAGAAAACAGTCCAGTGCAGAGGACTTACAGATTCTTAGATTATTATGCTCTGAATAACTCAGATCTAATATACAATGATTTATTCCCTGATTCTCTGTCTTACAAATGCACTTCAGAGACCCAGCCACTCTACACGTGTTTACACAAAAGAGATGCATGTCTTTTCAAACATGAGATCTTTGCTGTCCCTGATAAGATATAAAGGGCTTAATAAATTCTTTCCATGGGGGATATTGCATCATGTGGTTGGCCATTCAGAAATGTTACATTTTACCTCTATATTTTTACCAGCACTAAGATTTCCCCCAGTTCCTTATGCATCATTTTAAATAACATTTGGCAATAAAACTTTGGCAAAGGAACTTGCTCAAATCTTTTTTTTTCTTTTTCCAAAACTAAAATAATATCCAATTATTTTTCCATATGCTCACAGGCTCTATTATTTCTTATTTTTTACTATATAGAAATGGACCAAAATTATTATGATTAAAGTGAATGAAACCGAAAAAGAAATGAAGAAGATAAACTTCGATTTCTTGATTATATCCCAGAAGACACTAGCAGGTTGTAGAATTTCTCTTGAATTCTCTTGTTTTAAACTGAAACAAAGTATTCAGCAACTATACTACAATAAAAAAAAATTGAAAATTCAAAACTCCTTTCATAGAATAAAAAGGAAATAAAAAAAGGCCTGAATAATTTAATCTCCTTATAAGATGACAACATTGTTAAATGTGCATATTTTTTTCCTTTGAATATTTTAGCCAGACCATCTGAACAAGTTGAGATTCTCTACTTTTAGTTGCATTACTAACTAAGCTCCTTCCCCACATCCCTTGGGGATAGACCTATAGGTTTCTTGGCTTACAGACTCTTTAGCTATTAAATTTTTTTTAATTAAAAAATAAATTGGGGTACATGTGTCTCTTTCAATTCTGGTTTCCTCGGTGTGTACACCCAGCAGTGGGATTGCTGGGTCATATGGCAGTTCTATTTCCAGTTTTTTAAGGAATCTCCACACTGTTATCCATAGTGACTGTACTAGTTTGCATTCCCACCAACAGTGTAAGAGGGTTCCCTTTTCTCCACACCCTCTCCAGCATTTATTGCTTGCAGACTTTTGGATCACAGCCATTCTGACTGGTGTGAAATGGTATCTCATTGTGGTTTTGATTTGCATTTCTCTGATAATGAGTGATGTTGAGCATCTTTTCATGTGTTTGTTAGCCATCCGTATGTCTTCTTTGGAGAAATGTCTGTTTAGTTCTTTGGCCCATTTTTTGATTGGGTCGTTTATTTTTCTGGAATTGAGCTGCATACGTTGCTTGTATATTTTTGAGATAAGTTGTTTGTCAGTTGCTTCATTTGCTATTATTTTCTCCCATTCAGAAGGCTGTCTTTTCACCTTGCTTATAGTTTCCTTTGTTGTGCAGAAGCTTTTAATTTTAATTAGATCCCATTTGTTTATTTTTACTTTTATTTCCAGTATTCTGGGAGGTGGATCATAGAGGATCCTGCTGTGATTTATGTCAGAGAGTGTTTTGCCTATGTTCTCCTCTAGGAATTTTATAGTTTCTGGTCTTACGTTTAGATCTTTAATCCATTTTGAGTTTATTTTTGTGTGTGGTGTTAGAAATTGATCTAGTTTCATTCTTTCACAAGTGGTTGACCAGTTTTCCCAGCACCACTTGTTAAAGAGATTGTCTTTACTCCATTGTATATTCTTGGCACATGTACCCCAATGTTCATCGCAGCACTGTTTATAATAGCCAGGGCATGGAAACAACCTAGATATCCATCAGCAGATGAATGGATAAGAAAGCTGTGGTACATATACACAATGGAGTATTACTCAGCCATTAAAAAGAATACATTTGAATCAGTTCTAATGAGGTGGATGAAACTGGAGCCTATTATGCAGAGTGAAGTAAGCCAGAAAGAAAAACACCAATACAGTATACTAACACATATATATGAATTTAGAAAGATGGTAATGATGACTCTATATGCGAGACAGCAAAAGAGACACAGATGTATAGAACAGACTTTTGGACTCTGAGGGAGAGGGAGAGAGTGGGATGATTTGGGAGAATGGCATTGAAACATGTATACTATTATGTAAGAAACGAATTGCCAGTCTATGTTCGATACAGGATACAGGATGCTTGGGGATGGTGCACGGGGATGATCCAGAGAGATGATATGGGGTGGGAGGTGGGAGGGGGTTTCAGGATTGGGAACTCACGTACACCCGTGGTGGATTCATGTCAATGTATGGCAAAACCAATACAGTATTGTAAAGTAAAATAAAGTAAAAATAAAAATTAAAAAAAATAAATAAATAGCTCCAATCAGGCAGTAAATGAAAGAAATGTACCACTTCAGAGAAATGGAACAGGAAAATACTAGATAACCATGTAAATCAAATAATTCCCAAGAGGATCCCATTCTGAGATACTGGAGAAATCTAAAATTAGCTGGTTTTTATCCTTGATGATCATTTCTAATTTTTTTGGCCACACTGTTCTGCCAGGGAATCCCAGTTTCCCGACCAAGGATGGCAACCATGGCCCCTGTGGTGCAATGCGGAATCAACCAATGGTCCATCAAGGAACTCCTTTTAATGATAATTTTTGACATTTCAGATTACATGATGTTAGCTTTTATAATTTTCCAAGGCATCATCAGGCTCAGACATAAACACAGGAGGGAAATTTCATTTTCAGCCAAGCTTTTCTTGGTATCTTTGAACTCAACTTTTTTTTTTTTTTTCCTGGAGTTTTACTTAAAAAAATAAAATTATGTGAAGTGTGTGTGTGCTGAGTCGTGTCTATCTCTGCAACCACATGGACTGTAGCCCACCAGGTTCCTCTGTCCATGGGATTTTCCAGGCAAGAATCCTGGAACAGTTTGCCATTTCCTACTTCAGGGGATCTTCCCCACCCAGGGATTGAACCTGCGTCTCCTATGTCTCCTGCATGGGCGAGTGGCTTCTTTTCACTGAGTCACCTGGGAAGTCACTACTACATATATAATAGATAACCAACAAGGACCTACTTATAGCATAGGGAACCATACTCAATATCTTGTAATAGCCTATAATGGAAATAATTTTAAAAGGATATACATATTCATGAAAAGTGAAAGTGTTAGTCTCTCAGTGGGGACCCCATGACTGTGGCCTGCCAGGCTCTTCTGTCCATTGAATTTTCCAGGCAAGAATTCTGTAGTGAATAGCCATCCCCTTCTCCCAAGGATCTTCTCCACGCAGGGACTGAACCTGGCATTTCTGCATTGCAAGCAGATTCTTTACTATCTGAGCAACAGGGAAGCCCCATATATATATATATATATATATATATATATATATATATATATATATAATGTGTGTGTGTGTGTGTGTGTGTAAAAAGATAAAAATAAATAAAAAATTATTCTAAAACAAAAAGTTGTGTTATGGGTGACCTGGGTTTGTTAAGCACTCTCTCCTGTAGATGAGTCCACACCTCATTCCCTGAACTCTGTCCTCTGTCA